>NW_026988422.1:27530000-28778125 GCF_030222135.1 Aotus nancymaae | reverse complement strand
TATGCTGCAGTCATCTCTGAAAACTAAGTTTCTAAAATCAGAACTCACCAGTACTCCTCAAATAAAATAAAGAATAGATAAAAGGGGAAAATGGGTATTTTGTTAAGTAGTACAGGCATAGTAGTACAAAAATGTGCACAGCTGATACAGTCATCATTTATGTAACTGGTCATGCCTGAGGCCGTAGTTGATATTTTTCACTTTCTTCTTCCACCATCTGCTCCTTGTTCTCTTACACTCAGGTGCATCTTAACTGGGTTCTCTTTTGGTGGAGAGATCTAAGTCTTTCTTCCTGAAAGTTTGGGTCTTTAGTGGTCCTGTCTTGATTTGGTTGTTATGATCTTCCATTGACTTTTACTACTGGATAGGGAAGTACTATGAGGTTTCCTGGTGGATTCTGACATAGTCTTCCCAGTCCCTATGTGTAGCAATGATGCAATTTTCCTTTGATAAATTGGGTAAACCATCAAAACTGGTGTAGTAACTCCTCTTCTGCCAGTTGAATCATTGGCATGAGGAGCCCCAAATGACCAGATGGCAGCTAGGAACTAAGATATATAAAGCATCAGAACACAGGGCTGCAAGATTTCAATGATGGAATATTATGTGTAATAGTAAAAGAGCCACTTCTACTTCTATCGGTTGATTTTAGGTCTATGTGTACTGGAAATGAGAGAAAATAACACTTTATATTTGTCTCTGGTTTAAAATACACTATGTCTTGGAAAATAGCACACTAACCCCAGTAAATCTTCTGTAGAACATCTCCTATTATGTTAGGCTAGCTGCTCCTTGGGTTACATGATAGTAGGAGGGAATAATGTAGGTTCATGTCTCCATTTTGCTCTAAAATGGCAAGAGGTTTTTGGTGGTTTAAGATTTTTCAGTTTTATTTGAGACACCCATCCCAAATCCCTCAGTCCCATTCTTCCACATAATGTCTTAATGTTAATATAAAAACTTGAGTGTGCTTGCATTGAATTACTCCAGTAAAGGCTACCTGATGGGAATTGGAGCCAAGGAGAAGATGTGGCCTTTGCTGGGGACAGCACTGAGGCAGAGGGACAGGGAAAATATCCCTTAGTGACTCCCTTTATTCTACTACTTTATAGTGAGTTTTACTGGGGTAAGAATTTGCATGGAAGGAATTATTACAGAAGTGTTTCTGGGAGAAACCCATAGGGGAGTGGAAGGAGCAGGATAAGAGAGGGGCAGAAGCCAAAATCCAGGCAAAGTACCTTAGAGGATGGCTGTAGCTGAGTCCTGCAGGGAACATCTGAAGTGTAAGCTATACCTCAATTCTTTGACCCTGAGGTAAAGGAGCTGTGTTTTCTTACTTCCACTCATCTTAGTCATTGGTTATGGGTGACTGTCCCATTTTTGGAATTAAATTCCCAGGAATTTCCAGTTCTTTGCTAGGAAAAGTGAACCCTGAGAACCTGAAAACAGTTTTCTGGAAAATAGCTGAAGGTGTTCCCTTGAAATGAAATCACATGAAAGCAGCTGGGATACATACAAAATCCATAAAAAAGGGATCCCAGGCAATCTCGGTGCAGTACTGACATTGCTGGCTGTACCTGTGTTTAGCTTTCTGCTTGTGCCTGTCACTGAAACTGTTGGAAGCCACAGGACAAGTAAATATGGCTCCCTCTGAGATGGAACAGAGCAGAGAATGATGGGAAATAAACTGAGAACAATTTTTTGACCTCCACAGCTATCAAAAGAAATTTACTCTGATATTACATATTTTTCTATAGCCATTCTAATAATTGCATAATAGACCAATATAAAGATGTACACATCCATTTCTGAAGTCTCCTTTTTGGCTGGAAATTAGCTCTTTACTAGTTTGAATACAGAACAACCCTGCAACCAGAGTTTAGTTCATCTTAACATTTTCCTTAGGACAAACAGCAACAGTACTTTAATAGGCCTTCTGTGAAGATGAGGTTAGGTATAGCACTAGTCAAACACCATAGCAACATGTAAAATTCCTGGTATTGTTACCAGAAAGTGTGAGCAGCCTTGGTTCTTGTCTAAATTGGAAGAAAGAATTTAGCCAAGAGACACATTGTAGCAGAGTTTACTGAAGGTCTATAAGGTACATTTCTAGAGAGGAGTGGAAAACAGCTCTGGGCTGGTCCAGCTGGAAAAATAGTAGTAGCAGTACGACCATTATTTAAAAAGACAGTACGTTC
The DNA here is from genome assembly GCF_030222135.1 of Aotus nancymaae. Lineage (NCBI taxonomy): Eukaryota > Metazoa > Chordata > Mammalia > Primates > Aotidae > Aotus > Aotus nancymaae. The sequence goes on along the minus strand of NW_026988422.1, from coordinate 28,775,927 downwards.
TGAAAGTCAAAACAGAGTGGACTGCACCAAAGAATGAGCCAGCAGCTAATGCTGAGGGACTCTTTTTAGGAGAATCTTACATGATTATTTATGAAGGGGCATGAGGGGGTGTTGCTTACAAGTATGTTTTGGGAGGTCTTTTTGGGTACACAGGCTCTATGGTTGTACATGCTAGCAAACACATTGCCTGTTTTATTAGCATTTAGGCAGAGGTGCACTTTTTACTATTATAATGAGCAAAAGATTACTCTAAAGTGAGTTTTTAGAGGAGTGGGCATGCTTGTCAGTGGGGAAAACCCCTAGCATAGCTGTCTCTGGCTAAGGCACAATAAGTCCCCTTCATGGCCAGAGGATCCCAACCACGAGGCCAGATGTAGCCAACATAGCCATCATCCTTTTTGCTGTCAGTGGGCATCCCTGACCATCAGTGAGCAGCATCTCCAGGACTTCTTTTCCTACGGGGGCTCCCTTGCCTGCTCGTTTCTGGCTCTCTACCTACTCTCTGACAATATGAATATATATCAGCAGACAGCATTTTACACAAGGTCTGTGTTCCAAAGTCAGTTGTTTATAGCTCAGTGTTTGAAAATCAGAACATATTTTTATGCTAAAATTATGTTGTAATTGGTATTTTGGTTCCCAGTATATCTCTTGAGCCTTTATTTAGCTTACAGCTGAGCTTCTGAATTATAGTATGAATATGACCATCTTCTCCTCCTATTTCTCTCTCTCACTTTCTCATTTCAATCCATGTTTTCATGAAAGGTCATTATCCAGCTGTGGAAGCAGAATACTCCTTATCAGTCATTAGATTTGAGTTGAAATTTAATTTATTGTGGGTCAGAAGAATTTGCGATTAAGTCTCTGTAATAGTGAGATACTTTATACCCTAGAAAATAATTTTCTGGTACCATGTATAGAAGAAAGTTTTAAAAGAGAAGATAACTTTTTATCCTAAGTTCATGCCTTATTATCTCTGCATACTTTATCCTTACTGCCCTCTAAGGTTAGTTTCCTGCTTATATTTCCCAGGAAGAATAAAATGTGGTTTCCATTTTGAAAAAATTTCCTAGAAAAGTGGACATTTAGGAAGATGCTAGTCACTTAGGCATGGCAGATTTTCTAATCTTGGATGTGCTGCTGTTCTTTGGTTGGTCCATGATAGATAACATTCTGTCTTGCTTTTAGATTTTGTCTAGTTCTGTTGAAATATAGCTGCTTTATAATTAGCCTACATGGATATTATCAGATAACTACTGGCTTGCCATCAAGTCTGCTTCAGATATTTGTAGCTTTAATTTGTTTCTCAGAAAATAGTTTATTAGCTCATTTAAAAAATTTCAAAAATAAACTTTATATTTTATCATCGATTTAGATTTACATGAAAATTGCAAAAACAGCAGAGAGTTCCTATATACTCTACTTCCAGTTTCTCCTGTTAACATAGTATGGTACTGTAAGGTTGAAATGAGAGGCAACGGAGGCCAGTTATTGGAATGAAGAAATTTAATCAGCTCCTGGGCGAGGTTCTGCAGTCTGACAGGAGGGGCCAGAGAAGTCGTGCAGACTCCTCTCAGACGTGGGGTTTTACAGGGAGTGGAGGCATTTGATTGGTTGTGGGAGAGCAGGACGTGGATGTGGCAAGCTGCTATTGGCAGGTAGGCGGGATTTCCGGTGAGCAGACTGCCCAGCGGGAGTGGGACCTGGATGGGATTGGGCAGGTTCTTGTGGGGCTTCTTTTGAATTTTGGCGGGATTCTTCAATGGCTGGCTAGGTGCTGAGTGCAGAGCCTAGTGCCGAGTGCAGAAGTGGGCATGGGATGATGATGTGGTTTCTAGGCGGGGGCGGGGGGGGTTGCGTATCTGAGCTCCCAGAAGCGGAGTGGGCATGTCCGAGCTCCTGGCGAGGCAACTGGCCTTACATTCCGACCTTTTTGATGATATAGGATGCTGCTCTTTCTGGCTATGTCCTGCTGAGTAGGGGTGGAGTGAGGGGGACGGGTCAGTTGGCTGGTGCCTCGGTTGGGAGCCGGATATAGGGGCAAAGCAGCATTTGGTTAACAGCCACTCATCCAATTTCTCACATACAAGCTTGCAGGAACCTGAGAAGAAAAGGGGCTATTAGTAGTAGTAAGCAGATTATGATGATGGGAGTGATGATAGGGGTCAACCAGGCAAACATAGGAGATTGCCACCAGCTGAGACGTGAGACTGATGTATTTTGTTTTTTACAGAGGTCTTCCTGCAGGCGGTGGAGAGTGTTGACATTTTCCTCTACTAGGCATGATTCATTGATGTAATAGCAGCACTGTTCCTGGAGAAACAGACAGGTACTTCCTTTTTCCGCTGTTAGTAGATCAAGGGCCCGTTGGTTTTGGAGAGTTACCTGGGCCAGTGACGTGATTTGTCACTGGAGGGAGGCCAGGGAGGCGGCAGATGCTTCAATGGCCACATGGAGCTTGTCTTCCAGTTGTGCAGCTGAAGTGACACTGTACCCTAGGGCACCTCTCCTGAGCCCAGCTGCTGCTAGAGAGGATGCTAGAGAGAGACCAACGACTATTGGGAGGAAGACTGCTTGTTTGTTTCAGTGAGCAGAGGGAGGCATAAGGAGAGATAGGAGCTCAGCTTGCCTGTATACCTCTAACTGCGGGACTAGAGTAACTGGCACACAGGGAGGGAGGCATTTATAACTTTGGTTAGGGTTCCATTACACTAAAAGTATCCTCCTGGAGGCACATAAAGTACTTTTGCAGTTGTGTTGCAGCTGGAGCTGTTGGCTGTTCCATAACAGAGAAAGAGATCTTGGGAGTGCATCTTGAACCGTGGGATATCCATTAGGGTGGTGTTAGGCCCTGTAGATGATCGTGACAGGTTGAACCCGGTCCGGAGGGGAACTGCGGCTGGGGTGGGGGGGTTTGTTAAGGCAGGCACATAAAAAGCATAAAAAGCAAAAGTGAAGTTTGTGGCTTCGACTAGCGTTAACTAAGAGAAAGGTTGGGGTTTGTTGCACCTTCATTATTACCCTTATTATTATCACTGTCATCAATACAACCTTTGTCAGCACCACCTTCAGCATTATCACCTTTACCATCACTACCATTACCATAACCTTCATCATCACCTTCATCATTACCTTCATCATCTTCATCATCACCTTCATCATCACCTTCATTATTACCTTCATTATCAACAGTCACCTTCATCTCGAGGGCCTGAGTTGGTTAGTTAAGGTGGCCTCATTCTGTAGGTCCATCAGGGAGGCGACGTGCCTCGAGGGTGGCTGAATCTGTGACCACTGCATAGACCGCCCCTCATGGCCCCTCGGCTTTCACCACTGAACTCCCATCTACACAAAAGGCAAGGTCTGGTCTAGAGAGAGGAAGGTTAGACAGGCCCTCCCAAGGTGTAACAAATGTATCTATTAGTTCAGGACAGGAATGGGCTGGGGGCGGGGAATGGGATGGAAGGGGAAACAAAGTAGCCAGGTTGAGGCCGACGCAAGCCCCATAGCCGTTAGGCCATGGGACTACACATAAACTCACTCACTCACTTGCATCGGGGTTAAGAAGAGAAACTGAAGGTACAGGTACTCCATAAAGTGGGAAACAGCTGCCATCGAGGGCTTCTTTTGAATTTTGGCGGAATTCTTCAACGGCTGGCTAGGTGCTGAGTGCAGAGCCTAGTGCCGAGTGCAGAAGTGGGCGCGGGATGATGACGTGGTTTCTAGGTGCAGGGGACGGGGCGTGTCTGAGCTCCCAGAGGGGGAGTGGGTGTGTCCAAGCTCCTGGCAAGGCAACTGGCCTTACAGGTACATTTGTCACTATTAATGAACCAATATTAATCAATTTTTATTAACTGAAGTCCATGCTTTATTCATATTTTCTTAGTTTTTAACCTAACGTTATTTTTCTGTTCCAGGATCTCATCTGGGATATCACATTACATATAGTTATTGTGTCTCATTAGGCTCCTTGTGGCTATGACAGTTTCTCAGACTTTTCTTATTTTCGTCATAGCACCAAACCTCAGGTCACTTTCAAAGACTTATCTGGTATCTGGAAGACATTGATTTGAAAGGAGAAAGTTTTCAACAAAAGATTTACATATATCACGAAGGCCAATTTTTTCCAAGTTAATCTGGTAGACATTTTATAATTTTATGAATTATTTAGTATCATATTCACATTTCCAACTAAATTGAAGAGAATATCTTCATGCAGAAGGGATTCTTTTTCTTTTCTTTAGCCGAGTTGTGTGTTGTATATCTTCATTACTTCCACTGTGAAAAGATTAGCTTTTCACTGTTGATGTATTCTTCATTTTATATGGAACAGAACTCTCAGGTAGAAAAGTGATTTTACTCTTCGACTTACAGAGCTTTCAATATTTATCATAATTCCTGTCATATCCTGTGGATATTACTTTGACCATTGCAGCCAGAAATTTTGATGTAATCAGTGCAGTTTTCTGGGAGTTCTTTGAATAAAAACCATTAGGAGTCTCTAAATGAGCCCTACTAGTGGTGCTTGCTGGGTTGTGCTCACAGGTGAGTTTCCATCAGTAATTAGATATTTCATTCCTGGCATTGAACAAGCAGTGCTTGTCATACTAGGACATTGCAAGGTTTGCAGCTTATTTGTGAAGTAAAGAAAGCAGAAAATGCAGACTGTACTGTGGCAATGAAGACTATTAGATATTGAGCTTTTTATTTGCTGGGAATATAATTTAATTTTCTACCAATGAATTTAAACAGAAGACTACTCCAACAATTTACTTTCTGCTAATGTAAAACTTTAAAATTCTTAAATGGATAAATTGTATACTTTTCCTGTTCCAAATGGAGATTTTTAGTATATTTTGTTTATCTTGCCTTTGGATCCTCCTTCCCTCCCTCTCTCTCTCTTTCTCTTTCTTTCTTTCTCTCTCTCTCTTCCTCTCTTTCTCTCTTGTTAGCTAGCGAGCTTTCATCTATCCACCCACCCATCATTTATCTACATCCTTTATGTAATAGTAATATATAGAATTGGAGACAATGAATGGGATAACTGCAAATACTGAGAATGAAATGAGAGTAAGATGGGGGCATGGCTAGAATGTTTTTAGGAGTTCAGGGTTTCTGATCTTGGTGTTGAACAGGTTCTATATGTTTACTATTTTGGCCAAACCCTAATGCAGTGACAGTTATACAATAGTTAAATTTTTAACAATTTTTTTTGGTCTTGGGGAAGATGCATGGCCATAGTTTTAAGAATATCTGGGAAAAAAATTAAAAAAATTAGTGCAAAGTTGATTTGTCAACTAGAAAAATAATCCTATGAGTATAGTTTTGATTTAATAGACTTGGTATTGGGCATAGGGGTCTTCATTTTAAACACAGGCATTTCTTTTGCAAGTACTCCAAGAATCACAGATTTATTAACTCTATTTTATGATATACAGCTCTGGAACCAAGATTTCTCATTTTTTTTGGTCACCCCAAAATTACCTTTCAAGGAGGATTTCCAATATACAACCAATTGGGATATTGTCTTTTCTAGATTACCCATTTTTTCACAGGAAAATAACAGCCTCCACCATTCTCCTCCCAACTCTGCCAATTGTTAAAGCACCTAATGTCAAAAATTGTTAAGGATCTGTGATTCTACCCTAACTGAAAGCTAACAAGTTAACCTGCCATAGTTTCATAGATACTGGCAGGAGATAGCAAACTCTTGTGTCAGAGACAAAGGACTTTATTTCTCATAGCACAGCAAGTGTCGTGAACTTCATGTTCAGATTGGTTCTTCTTGTCCACTATACCCCATAAATGCAATGAAAATCAGCCCAAGTAGATGCTGTGCTGACAGTAGATTTTTGCCGCAGCTGAGAACCACTGAATTTAGAAAACCCTCAATTGTATAAGAGGGCTGCTGGCAAACTTGCCCAACCTTTTCTCCAGAGGAAGATTTTACATTTATTACCCTGGCGAGAAAGCAAATATGCCCTCCTCATATTTCTGTAGAGGGAGACACTACTTCTGTCTTCCAAGGCTGTGTAAACGTCTTTGCAAAGATAGTCCAGAACAAAGGTATCAATACCCTTTTCTTGGAAGATAGGTAGAAACACAAGAGAACTGTGGGGTATGTCTGCCAACACATGGCTTTACATATCATCATATTATATACAATTTTCTATCATCTATCAGTGTACCTATTGTGTATTTGTCTAGAGAAAAGAATTAGCTAGACTCTACATATTCATTTTTTATTCATCCATTTAATCATTCCATTATTTCTTTATTCATTCCCGTATCTCAGTGCTTACATTGTACTGTACTAGGTTAGAAATGCAACAGTGAGCCAGAAAGATGCAGTTCCTTACCTTGTGAAGCTTACATACCATAGTGTAGAGAGACTTTAACAACATATTTGCACAAATACCAACTCATTACAATATGACACATGCAAATAAGGTTCAACCAAAGTGAACTAATTGGAGACGTAAAGTTTCTGATGAAGGAAAGGGATTAAGCTCCTTCTCGAATTACCCAAAGACCCATATGCTTGGGGTAAAGAATAACGAACAGAGGAGCCCTGAATAAGGCTGGATACAGTCAGGAGGCAGACAGTGCAAAGCCTGGCCTGCTGTGAAGAATGTGGAATTTTATTCTGAGGGCACCAGGGAAATTCTGCAATATTTTAAGCAGGGAAGTGATATCACTAGAGTTGTGTTTAAAAAGAGTCACAGAGTCTCTGTGTGAACCATGATTGGGGGAGCACAAGATTAGATTCAGGGAATTTTGTTTTAGGTAAAATCATGACAAGTTGGTGTAGAAGTTTAGGATAGAGGAAAATGGTTTGTTCTGAGAGGCAAAATTAATAAACTTATTGACCAATGTGTGGGAAAAGAATGGGAGACATTAAGGAATGCTCTTGGGTCTTGCTTGAACAGTGAGTGGATGAGTGGAAGGCCAGCTTGAGAGAACACAGTGAGGATGGGGCTGGTTAAGTATTGATGAATCACTGCCACTCAACATCTATCACAATTATGTTTGAGAAAAATGTTATTTATTGAGCCTTGCCTCAGATTATGCAGTCTACCTACTTCTCTTTATTCCCTAGATTCTACCCCTTAATTGAACTATGTGCCTGAAACATCTTAGTCCTTTCAAGAATCACTTTTATTTAACAGCAGTTGAAGCTACCATTTTGATGCTATCATACTATCGGGGGGATGTTATCAGAAAGAATCATCTGACAGTTACTACTGCATTTTCTGTGACACTCAGAGTTTTCTCTATGAGGACATATGGGAGAAATTATTCTGTGATCTTGGCACAGGATTAATAACTTCCTGAGCAACTGGTGTGTTCTTAACTTATAGACATGAAGCCATGAACCAGGTTGCAATTCTTTCTTTATAGGATTGGCTTTTAGAAAGCTTGGAAGCAATTTTGTTGCCCACTTCTAACTAATATAGAGGGTTTTCTGGTGCACTGACCTCACTCCTTCCTACCCATCCCTCTTTAACCTCATTCAATTATTTTCTCTTATCAAACTGAATGCCTTTTTGGTAGTTGCCATTAATTTTTTCTGGAACAAGTTGGAGTGCAAATAAATAAATAGAAATCTTAGATAAGTTGGAAGAATTTTTTGTAATCTACTAGGCTTTGGTTCTTCATCTCTACAATGAGATTTGAAACAAATAAACTCTTAAGACTTTTTTTTAAGCTCACCAATTTCTGTTTCTAAAAGAAATTAGGAGTGTTTTCAAGTTTGAGCCATTACATACATTAAAAGTAACTAAAACTGACTAAACATCAACCATTATCTCTTTGCTAATGGAATTATTGATTATTCAGAACAGTCCTGTTCTTGAAAATGACCTAGGAGCTGCTTTTGTAAGATACATTCTTCTCCAATATTTACTACAGTACTGTAGACAGGATTGTGCTATATTAAAACTAGAAAACATTTCTCTTGCCCTCTTTTCTTGCTCTTATTGAAGTTCACATCATTTGTAGCAATTTTAGAAGATGTTTGCTTTTTGCTTACTGTACACACTTCTCATGATCTGGAGCCATTCTAAGAGCTATTCATTGGTAAGTGTGCTTCGAATGTGTCACTGCCCAAACTCCTCAAAGAAGAAGTGATTCCTCTGAGGGATGAACCAGGAAATATGGTTCCTTGGAAATTAAGCTGAAGGCTCACACCCTCAGGTAAGAGCTGGAGTTAATTTGAACTGGCCTGCTTGAAAGAAAAAGTAAGATACTCTGATGCTGGTTCCCATAGGTGTTAGAATTCTTTATTGTGATTGAATTTGCTGGTTGGCACTATTATTTTCTATTACTCAAAGGCCAAGATGACCTTTCTCAGTCTGTCTCAGTTCAGATAGCAGTTCATTTTATACCTGAGTTAGTGCAATAACATACATTTACAAAACATCTTTGTGTATGGCTTTTTAGATGGTATATAGGGTCTCCCTGTCTTACACTGTGTATGCAAAGAGACATATATTTTAGGTGCAACTCTTTCAACTAACATTTACTGCTTGCCTTTAAGGGACTATGACCTGTGCTATGTCAGTTTACAGGAACAAACGTGCCAGTCCTGCTTAGAATCTGCTTGGTATCTTTTTGGGAAGATAGGTAAATAGGTACAAGGCTGGAGGATAAATACACATCAAGCTGTATACAAAAAAGAATGGAGTAAAGAAGGGTGAGCTACTTAGTGTCCTGGGACAGAGGATAGAGCAGGGGTTTGAGGTACTATCTGGAAATTAGTTCACAGGAGAAGACATGAAAACGGTAAACTTAACTGTAAACTTTCTTTCATACTGTATTGTCCTAGCTGTTGAGGGAAAGAGCCACTGCAATAGAAAGGCGTGATATACGATGGAATTCTGGGACAAAAGATTTTTTTGCATTTATGGATTTTTGCCAAATCAATTTAGTGTTTCTGTGAAGGGTAGAAGCAGGACAACACTAGAAGAGAAATGAAGTTTTTTGTAGGGTTGACCATACAGCACAGCACATGGAACAGTTTTGAGAGGCTGACTTTGATTGCTCTGGGTCAAAAGCTGTAAGAAGACGCAGCCAGGCTAGAGTTAGACACAATCTCTCAAATATGCTACCAAAGTCATAATAGAAAAAAGTTAGTCTGGCTTTCAAAGTAGAGAAGTAGGCAGCATTTCAGACATTATTTAATATAAGGTTGGTGAAAATACACATCTAAGGACGCCTCTTTTGTCCCTTTCAAAGCTCCAGATACAAGATTCCTATTCCCGGGTTGTTATTGATTTATTTATCTGTACACCAAAGTCTAGGTACAATACTGAACACAAACCCTGATGTTTGAAATGTAAAATTTTTCATTCTTGTAAGCCCCTGAATAAGGGAAAAGATGGAAATAAGTTTGGGAAATGTTAGAGTTTCTTCTCACTAGGACCTAAGTCACTCCCTAGGAGTGAGCGAATGGTGTGCTCTGGTGTTCTAAGGGAGCAATACCCAGAGAAGGTAACTTCTAGGTGCAGGATCACACAGATATTGGAGACTTTTAATCAGAACACACAGTGGGCCAAGGTGGCTTCTTCAGGAAGGTGAGCACTCATGGAACCTTTCTGGGGAGTAACAACACCTAACATCTTAAGGCACTATCTGAGTACCAGGCATAATACTGGATGCTAATATATTGTTTGATATTCCCTTTATATATGTGAGATGTGCATATCCTTTATTATGTGAAAATCAAAGCTCTGAGACATTAAATAATTTTCCATTGAGGAAGAGTGTTTGAAAATAAATATGACCTTCTCACTGTTAGAACACTGAATGTAGAGGGGACAAGAAAGCTAGTGTTTATTTATCACTTTCTGTTTTGGGGATAAAAAAGAGCCCTGGAAGGTAGATGCCATTATTATTTCCATTTAAGATAGAAAAAAAACAGACTCATAAAAGGTAGTTGTCTTATATTGTACAGCAACTAAATGCTAGGGTTGGAATTCAAACTCTGCTTAGGTTATTTTAAAGTCTGTATACTTTGTTTATTATGATGAATTTAAGCAGAATTTGAGGACGTTGGATTATTGTCTTGATTACTTTCACCTTTACCTATCCTTTTTCTTCTCCCTAAGGCTCTACACAACCCCTGAGCCTAATTTGTATTTAATTTTTGTTCTCTGCTCTCAGGTTGTTAAATAGTCTCTGCCAAATATAAAATGATAATTAATGTGATAAAATAATAGTTAATGTGATATGCAGGTATGTATGAAATTTAGAAGGAATGGTTTCTGTTTTCTATTTATAAGAAAAGGCTTGCTGCTTGTGTTATGGAGGAGAGAGTGGCAAAGACTAGACAATTGACCCTTTCTTCCAGTTTCTGTAGAGAATCCCACGTTTTACTGGGCAAGCACTTAGGAGGAATGAAATTGACTTTGAGTCTAACAAAAACAACAACAAAAAACATATAAATTTGTCCGTCACTCTTGAAAGCTGGCGACTGTGAAGTAGATCTAGAATTTTCTTTGTTTTGATTGTTCAAGGATTTCTCAACCTGCCATGGTTGACCTTTGAGCTGGGTAATTCTTTGCTGTGGGGGCTGTCCTGTGCATTGCACAATGCTTAGCAGCATTTGTGGCCTCTGCTCATTAGATGCCAGCAGGATCCTTCAGTTATGTAACTGCATAATGAAGAATGTCTCTAGACATTGCCAAATGTTGTTTGGAGACCAAAATCACCCCTGGTTGAGAACCACTGGTTTAAAGCTACCAAGTTTTTCTAATGATGACTTTTACTAAGTCTATTATATTAAAAGAAATTGTTATGCAGATTGTCCTGTGTGAAGTGAGAAGAACTAAACTGTAGAAATCTACCTGTGCCCCTGTCATTAGTGTGGGTCCACTCTCCTGCATGGTAGAAATACTTGAAAGGGGCCGGGCGCGGTGGCTCAAGCCTGTAATCCCAGCACTTTGGGAGGCCGAGGCGGGTGGATCACGAGGTCAAGAGATCGAGACCATCCTGGTCAACATGGTGAAACCCCGTCTCTACTAATACAAAAAATTAGCTGGGCACGGTGGCGCGTGCCTGTAATCCCAGCTACTCAGGAGGCTGAGGCAGGAGAATTGCCTGAACCCAGGAGGCGGAGATTGCGGTGAGCCGAGATCGCGCCATTGCGCTCCAGCCTGGGTATCAAGAGCGAAACTCCGTCTCAAAAAAAAAAAAAAAAAAAAAAAAAAAAAAAAAAAAAAAAAAAAAAAAGAAATACTTGAAAGGAACTTTCTCTGTGAAAGAGACAAGCCAAGAAGCTGAAAATACAGAAAGGCAGAAAATAGTTTTTTAATGAAAATCCAGCTGCCAAGAAACAATCTATAAATGATTCCTTTCTAGGTTATTCTTCAGTTCCTCTGGATGGTATGCATAAAATTGGTAGAGAATATTATTGACTGAAGTGTAACTTAGTAATTTCGCTGAAGTCCAAATATAAATTCCACTTTATTTAGTACCTGATTTAGTATAAGAAATTTTATCCTGAGGCCCCATAGGAGCTACAGTTGTCACCTACAACAGTCTAGACCTGTTAGCGATGTGGCAATCTCTTTAATTAGCTGTCAGCTTCTATATTGCTTTCATCTCCCTCAGCCAGGCAGTGTGGAGATGGTCCAGGATTATCCTTGGTAATGTCTCCTGTACATTAACTTTGGGAGAAGCATGAAGAGAGGACCAATTCCTTGTAACACTTCAGTAAGTAATCAAGACCCACGATCCTCTCCAGAACTGCGGCAGTTTTAAATAATGGGATTTCTCTTTTTTAGGAGTGCCTCTTTCAGATAGCTCGGATTTTAAAAAGATGAATATTTCTTCTCTGTTATAAAAGAGGTATATGCCCATTGTGGAAAATGTAAAAAAATATATTATGAAGCAGATAATAGTTGTCCGTAATCCTATCATTAAGAGAGAATCACCTTTAAAATTTTAGATTATTTTCTTCTTGGATTTTACCATGCATTTTTATATCGATGGTATCATACTGTAAAACATAATTTAATATTCTGATAGTTAAAACTTTAAAACTTAGCTTTATATCATCAGCTCATTACTATGATATTTATAATCCTTAAAACTTAGTTTTTAGAGCATGGTGTTGAATTAATCATCATAGAAATCCTTTTGCTGTAGGTAAAGAAATTAAGATGTTCCTCTTTGTACAGAAGGAAAATTAAAGCACAGAGGTGAAGTGATTTTTCTTATATCTTATATCCATGTTAATTATTGATGTTAAAAGAAGAATTTGAATCTAAAATGTTTGCATGGTTACATTTGTGCTTCAGGAAGATCAGTGTTGTTGTGTTTTAGAGCAATGCCAGGCTGGACAGGGGGACCAGTTAGGAAACTGGTGCAATAACACAGGTGGGAAATGAAGACCTAATTGAAAATAAAACTAGCTAAATAGGGGATAGAGGGTAGAAGATGGATTAAAAAGATATCAAGGGGTTACAAGTATCACTAGCATTTGGTTAGTGGCTTATGCAGAAAGTAAGGAAAAGGGAGGAATCCAGGCTATTCTTAGGTGTTAATATGGATACTGTTCACCAAGAAAGAGAAAATTAAAAAGTAGAACAGTTGAGAGAAAAAGATGATGAGTTTGATTTTGGATGTGATGAAATGGGAATTTTCATAGGACATGTAAGTGGAAATGTCTGATGGGCTGTTGGCTTGAAGCTTGGTGGGGGAAAAAGGGAGGGAAGAAAAAGAGAAAGAGGGAAGACAGAGAGAAAGTGAGACACGGAGAGAGAGACATACACACACAGAGAGGGGGAGAGAGAGGGAGGGAGAGAGGGAGGGAGGGGATCTGGGATTGAGTGTTAGAGTGGTTTTCTTGGGGTAGATCATCACTTAGAATATAACTGATATCAAAGAAATAGATGAACTCACTCAGGAGAACATGCGAGATGAGAGAAGAAAGCCCCAGATGAATCCCTTCTCCAACTCTCATAAACTCATCTTTTTAAGTTGGTTTCTTGGTTAATCTGTGATATCAGTCAAGGTTTCATTTCTTCACTGAGATGGCTTTCTGCCACCAAACGGAAATATTTCTTCTGATCTCATTTTTCCTCACTTCAGCATTTAACATTGATTGTAACTTTGCCTTTTTGAAACTCCCCCCTTTCATGACATATGTACCTGCCTAAGTGCATCAGTGAGTGAATGGGGCATTTCATAAAAATTCAATAGGAGAGAGTAAGGAGGATGTTTACATCTTGGGGTACATAGCATTTTAGAAATTTCCTTTGGATATCTGACTTCTTCCCTATCTCTCGTCTCAGTTCTACTGCCTTGTCATTCTTTTATTCAGAGCATTTTTTTTTTCTTTTTGGCTTCTATCTGTGAGCTTTACTACTACACTCTACTTATACTGTCTTCAAGTACTCCACAGTCATTAAAAGAAGGATTAAAATTTTAATTGTTCTCAGAAAAAAAAATCTACCTGTTATCAAAATCCATCCTTCTGTGAAGGCCGCAGGAGATTACATACAACAAATAATATTTAGCTGTTGATATCCAAATAAAAATATATGCACTGAATGAGTCTTTCACAATTTACCAACTGAAGATGGAATTATGTTCCTTTTTTTCCCTAGGAATATTTTAGCCCTTAGAGTTCGTCACTTTGTGCAACTGACAGTCTGCTTTTTAATTTGGCTCTACTACAACTCCTTCCTTCTGATGAAAAAAGTGTGGTTGTTGCAGGGATGTGGGATGTGGGATTGAGGGGCATCAAAAGGAACACACATTTTGTAAACACCTGTCTCTTCATTCAACATTTCATGAACAATTACAGTGTGACTTAAATAAAAACCCTAGAAGAAAACCTAGGCAATACCATTCAGGACATAGGCATAGGCAAGGACTTCATGGCTAAAACACCAAAAGCAATGGCAACAAAAGCCACATAGACAAATGGGATCTAATTAAACTTAAAAGCTTCTGCACAGCAAAAGAAACAATCATTAGAGTGAACCAGCAACCAAAAGAGTGGGGAAAAATTTTTCACATCGGACAAAGGGCTAGTATGCAGAACCTACAAAGAACTTAAACAAATTTTCAAGAAAAAAACCCCATCAAAAAGTGGGTGAAGGATATGAACAGACACTTCTCAAAAGAAGACATTTATGCGGCCAGCAAACTTATGAAAAAAAATCTCATCATCACTGGTCATTAGAGAAATGCAAATCAAAACTGCATTGAGATGCCATCTCATGCCAGTTAGAATGGTGATCATTAAAAAATCTGGAGACAATAGATGCTGGAGAGGATGTGGAGAAATAGGAACGCTTTTGTACTGTTGGTGGGAATGTAAATTAGTTCAACCATTGTGAAAGACAGTGTGGTGATTCCTTAAGGATCTAGAAATAGAAATACAATTTGACCCAGCAATCCCTTTATTGGGTATATACCCAAAGGATTATAAATAGTTCTATTATAAAGCCACATGCACACGAATGTTCACTGCAGCACTGTTTACAATAGCAAAGACTTGAACCAACCAAATGCCCAACAGTGATAGACTGGATAAAGAAAATGTGGCTCATATACACCATGGAATACTATGCAGCCATAAAAAAGGATGTGTTCATGTCCTTTGCAGGGACATGGATGAATCTGAAACCCATGATTCTCAGCAAACTAACACAAGAACAGAAAACCATCCACTGCATGTTCTCACACATAAGTGGGTGTTGAACAATGAGAACACATGGACACAGGGAGGGGAACATCACACACTGGGGTCTGTTGAGGGATGAGGGGCTAGGGGAGGGATAGCAGGGGATGGGGAGATTAGGGAGGGTTAACACTAGGAAAAATACCTAATGTAGGTGATGGGGGGTATGGAGGCAGCAAACCACCATGGCATGTGTATACCTATGTAACCATCCTGCAAGATCTGTACATGTACCCTAGAACTTAAAGTAAAATACAAATAAATAAATAAATAAATAAATAAATATTATTGTTCCCATTTTATAGATGAGGAAAGTGAGGATCAGAGATAGAAAATGAGTATAGAAAGTGAGGATCAGAGTTACCAACCTTACTTACTACCTTAGTTAAAGTAAGTAACTACCTTACTTACAAGTGGAAGAGCTCAGGATGTCCTGGCTTGACAACCTGTGCTCCTGCCATCAAGACATGCAACATCCATAGAAAACCATGCTATGCAGGGCCATTTGCTACTTTTCAGCCTCAAGAAAAGGAAACTGCTTTGGTTCTGTCCTTTTGTTGTTGCTTATTTTAGACTTTCTACACATGGTAAGACTAAACTTTCCATGCCCAGAGGCTAAAGATTGGCCTGAAATGTGGGTAGCTGAATAGGGGTTAGGGTTCTAAATGTGTTTTTGTAAATTAGAAATCTTCTGTAGGTGAGAAGAGGGTCTTCCTAACTTAACAATTTGGAAATTTGCAAAATTATGTTTGTGCTATTTGGAAATTGCCTGTTTACCTTTGACTTCATGATTTAGTAGCTAATGTATTTTTAATTAGGTCTCAGACTATTTGGGAGAGAACATCTGTAACACAGTTTTTATAAATAAGTCTATAAAGCAGCCACTGTGCAATAACATGAACACTGACAGCCAAGATTGCCACATTCAGTCCAACATGCTACAATCTCTCTTGCCCTCAGGTGAACTTTGAAAACTGTCATGAAATTGCAGTAATTCCAAGGGTACATAAAGCTGCTTCACTATGGAAGAAAGAAGAAAGCCTATCTTAATTTCCATTTCCATTCTATTTTGTTTTGTCTTTGAGCTACTTTTCATTTACTCCATGGATGCTTTCCAATTCATAATGTTACTTTCCATGAAGGGCTTTATGGGGCAAAACTTTGACAACCACCAAAATTTATGAATAGGTGCCAAACTAGCCAATTGTTAAAGAACAAAAAATATTCTCCTGTTAAGTAAGAATAACATCTCTAAATTGAGGTGCCCAAAGCAGTGATGGCAAATAAAAATTTACTGCTTCCAACATTTTTTGTTCCACTTCTCTGGTACTTGGAAGTAGGAATGTGTTTCTGTGGTGAAGTAATATATCAGAAATCAAGACTAAAGCACAAAGAGGCAAACTTTTTGGAGTAATGCAATCAGAGGCACCTCATGTGTCTTCTGGGTATTGAAGTCCATCAGTCATGATGGTTGGCCTCATTGTTTTTTTCAGAGGTCTCATGATTCAAATAGTTCAAATGACCATAACTCACTTTTCACCTCAACTTCAACTCCTTTAAAATTTCTTAAAGACACTCTGCTAGAAGATGTAGAGGATGCAGACTGAATATAACCACATATTTCTTTAATTTTTAAAAATTTCAGTAGGTTTTTGAGCAACAGGTAGTGTTTGGTTACATGAATAAGTTCTTTAGTGGTGATCTGTGAGATTTTGGTGCCCCCGTCACCCAAGAAGTGTACACTGTACCCAATGTGCAGTCTTTTATCCCTCACCATCCTCCACATGTTCTCCTGAGTCCCTAAAGTTCAATGTATCATTCTTAGGCCTTTGCATCCTCATAGCTTAGCTTTCACATATGAGTAAGAATATACATGTTTTGGTTTTCCATTCTTGAGTTACTTCACTTAGAATAATGGTCTCCAGTTCCATTCAGGTGGCTGAAAATAGCATTATTTCATTCCTTTTTATGGTTGCATAGTATTCTGTGATATATGTATATATACAACAGTTTATTTATCTACTTACTGCTTGATGGGCTGGTTCTAAATTTTGCAATTGCAAATTGTGCTGCTATAGACGTGTATGCAAGTATCTTTTTTGTATGATGGTTTTTTCTTACCTCTGGGTAGGTACCTAGTAATGAGATTGCTGGGTAAAATGGTGGATCTACTTTTAGTTCTTTAAGGAATCTCCACACTATTTTCTATACTGGTTGTACTAGTTTACATCCCACCAGCAGTGTAAAAGTGTTCCCTTTTCACCACATCCATGCCAACATCTATTTTTTTTTAATTTTTTGATTATAGCCATTCTTGCAGGAATGAGGCTGTATTGAGTTGTGTTTTTTACTTGCATTTCCCTGACAATTAGTGATGCTGAGTGTCTTTCCATATGCTTCTTGGCCATTTGTATCTTTTAAGAATGTCCATTTATGTCCTTAGCCTACTTTTTAAATATGATTATTTGTTTTTTTTCCTGTTAATTTGAGTTCTTTGTAGTAAATATGACATATTTCTTAACTTTTAGAGTTTTGTAATATAGGGATAGAAAAGCTATTAATTTTAGTTTTGCAATTCATCTTGTAATGAAGGTAACTACAAGGCAGATTGGCATAAGGAAAGGTTCATTAATATAATAGACTTAGTGTTTTTGGAAAATAAGGGATAGAAATATTGATTCCAACAGTGATGCATAAGACTTTGTGCAGAAGAGGAAGATAGGAACAGTTAGTGCAGATGCAACTGTATGATCAAAGGAGTGAGAATTGATTAGTCTGAAATTGTATAGTTGGAGATAAATTTGGATGGAAATCTGGGGTTACCAAAGGTATTGCATAAATAAAAGATAATACCAGAGCACAATAAGAGTTTTCAGAATTCCATTTTCTGATTTTGAGAATTTAGATATAATTTAATAACTTTTTGCTCTAATATTCCCAATAGGTTTTTAGTTCTAGATTTTATATTTTAAAGGTATGCTTTGTTTTTATTTTTTCTAAACTTTTTTCTAAAATAATTTATGTTCAGTCTAGTACACTATCACTTCATCCTTGTCCTATGAAATACATTATAACTGGTTTTCTTTTCCCCTTTTGCCCTCCTCCAACTTTTTTCCTGTACAGTAGCCACATTTAGACCATTTAAAACATAAAGCAAATTCTTTCACTCTTTTGCTTCAAACTTTTGGGTGGATTTTCATCATTCTATTAAAAAAATAGATTAATGAACATCTAGAAGACTGTAAAAGGAAAATATGCTATTTGTGATATATAAGGGAAAAGAGTCTGATACTTCTGAAAGAATTTTCTTTATATGGTCCTTAGAGCAAGACTTCCTGTCAAGGCTTCAGATATCTAGTGTGTAATAGTAATAGCCCATCACCACTAGACACTGCTTCAAGGACACACACACAGTTTTATAGGTAAGAAGGCAAAGGCACAGATAATTTGTATCTAGAAATCCAGACAAAGAAACCTTGGCCAAACAAACTGGTGATTCCCAGTTTAATGGTCTTCTAATTCTGTGATCCCACTGACTGTAGATCCGTGGTGTCTGCAACACATTTTCACTGGTCATTTCTTGATTCCCACACCTTTCTGCTAAGTTCAACTTGCTATTTGTTTAAGTCTATCTAAAGTGAAAATCTGTGGGAGTGGTAATTTTGTTAGTGTTTGTCTAAAAATGTCTTTATTTTGCCCACATTTTTTGAATGATGATTTAATGGAATATAGAGCTCTAGACTGAGATATTTTCCTCCAGCACAGTGAAATATTATTTTTGGATGCTAGCCCCTGTTCCTGCAGTTGAGAAATCTATTGTTTTTCTAATTTATTTGTTTTTCCTCTCTGGCTACTCTTATTTATTTAAAAAAATTTATTGATGTATAAAATACACATAGGAAATACACAAATCATAAGTATACAACTCTGTTAATTTTGATAGAAATACACACTTACTTTACCACTCAGATCAAGGTTTAAAAACATTGCTAGTATCCAGAATGTTCCCTTATGTCACTTCTTAGTCAACATCCACCCTTTCCCCTCTAGCACTTGGAACTCTCTCTTTTTTTAAAATCATAAGCTCAGATCTGCACTCAGTTAATTTTTTTTTTGTCATTTTATCTAGCATTTCTAGGTGTTTATAGATGGAAGTTTTCAAGTGATCCTACTTGAAATATGACCTTAAGTAGAAGTCTAAGAAAACAGGTTATTTTCCATTGCATTTAAAATAAAATCTCACCCACATTATTCTGTAGAACTGGCTCCTGTGTACCCCTTGAACTCATCTCATGCAACTCCCTTCCTCATTCAAGTAGCACTGGCCTCCTCTTTGTTACAGAGTACAATAAGCTCTTTCCTAACTCCAGGCCTTGTATTTTCTATCACTCTGCTTGGAATCTTTTTTTCTGCAGTTCTTTGCATGACTAGTTTACCCTTCAAGTCATTCTTCGATGTCAGTGCCTCAGTGTTCTCCTTAGTGTGACCTCTTCCAGTTAATTTCTTCTCATCACTCTCCATATTTCTTTCACAGCACTTATCACAGTCTATATCTTAATTTGTAATTTCTTTTTATACTTTCTAAAAAATATTCAGCTTTTATTTTAGATATGGGGAGTACATGTGTAGGATTATTACATGGGTATATTGGACCCAGGTAGTGAGCATGGTACCAACTCCCTCCTGCCTCACTCTAGTAGTTGACAGCATCCATTGTTCTCATGTTTATGTATATATGTGCTGAATGTTTAGCTCCCACCTATGTAAGTGAGAACATATGGTATTTTGTTTTATGCTCTTGTGTTAATTCACTTAAGATTATGGCCTTCAGCTGTGTCCATGTTGCTGCAAAGGACATGATTTCTTTCTTTTTTATGGCTGCATAGTATTCCATGGTGTAGGAGGAATCACATTACCCAACTTGAAATTATATTATAAGGCTACAGTAATCAAAACAAAATGGTATGGGTATAAAAACAGACACACAGACCAATAGAACAGAATAGAAAACTCAGAAATAAAGCCATACACCTACAACAATCTGATCTTCAACAAGATTGACAAAAACAAGCAATGGGGAAAGAACTCCCTATTTAATAAATGATGCTGGGATAACTGGCTAGCCATACAAAAAAGAAGGAAACTATACCTGTACCTTTCGCCATATACACAAGTTAACTCAAGATATCATTTCTTTTTTAAAAATGTAATTTAATATTTTAATTTTTGTTTCTGACTGCTTCTCTATCTCAAATGTCAGCATTCTGAAATTAGGCACATTATCCGATTCATAACTATCTGATTTATCACCACTATAGCCTTGGAGATTAGTGGAGTAGATGTTTAATTAATGTTTTTTAAATAAATGAATGAAATAACTCTTGTAGCTTCAGAAAATTTTAACTCCAAAGAATATATATGTTACATATTCTTGGTCATTGGGCCCTTAAGAGTCTCTTCTTAACATGTGAACCAGATTCTTCCAGTGCTTAAGACACTGCTCCCTAGGTAAGTTAGAGACCTTCTGAGATCTGGACCAGTTGTTGCAAGTTAGCAATAGAGCATTTAATACACTAGCAAAGAAATGTATTAGGTTGGTGCAAAAGTAATTGTGTTTTTTGCCATTACTTTCAATGGAATATCAAAAGACATCAAAATGGCAATATTTCCGGTGTGGTTCATAAAGAATCTAAGCCCCATTGATGTTGGGTCCCACTAACCCTTGTTATCTCACCCCTAACCTGCCTTCTGGGTCTAATTTTAAAGTGAAGCTCTATTTCTCCCTTATCTCTCTTTTCCTCGTATAAGCTACCAGCCCATTTCTTGCTATCAAGCTTTTAAATTATCTCTGCATTTCAAATAGAGTCTTAAAAATTCCTTTTGTAAATCAGAAGGGTTATCTGCCATTTGTTCGCAGCTGATTTAAGAGAATGGGATATATAATTGCGCCAGGTCCTTAGACATCTCATTATATATGTAAGCTTATATTTTATTGCTTCAAGAAAACTGTATAAAAGCAAAATCACAAATTCAAGCAGCATACCGAAGTGACTACATTGAATGTAGATATTAATGTTTTCACTCTCCAATCTCTTACTTGGCAAAGCTATTTGTGAAAGCAAAGATAGCTGGAAGCCTGTTAATAAATATTTGTCCAGTGAACATATGAATAGCAATATTTTGATATTTTCAATCCAGATAATAGGCTTTTCTTTTTCCCTCTGCTCTCTCAGATGTCTCTAATGGAGTCAATGGTTAATTAATTGGTCAATATTTTAAATATTTTTTGCACTTTTACTATGTGTTTAGCAATGGGATGGGTCTACTATATGTAGGGGAGGACAGTGGGATTAGTAAGGAGGTAGAGACAAAGCTTTAAGACGATGTGTTTTTACGTGAAGATTAGGGAGCAAAACAGTAGTCATTCAGCAAGTATTTATTAAGTACCTATCATGTATCCATGTCTCAGACACTGGAGATACATTCTCAATTCTCATGGACTTTAAATTTTACTGGAGTGAGAAAAACATTTAGCAAATGTATTGGTAAAGTAGATGATATATTCTGTGGTGGTAAGTATTAAGGAGTTAAATAAAGGAGTGAGGAAGTATAGGGCGTTCAAAGAATGGAGGCCTATAATTTAAATAGAGCGGTCTGGGAAAGGGAGAGTGAGAACGTGGTAGTTAAGCAAAGACTTGAGAGAAGGTGCAAGTGAATTTTCTGAGAATAACTGGATCCTATTACTAACTTGGAATACCTATAATTGTCCATTAATCATATGCAGGTGGTAGAAAAAATAACATTAAAAATACTTCCTTGTAATACCAACTCTCTTCCCTATTTCCATCTTCCGAGATGGCCAAATTTAAGTAATATTATATTCTGCATTCTGAAAGACAGATACCACCTTTGGGTAACTTTTAAGAAAGTTTCATACCAATCCCATAGTCAACAAGGTCTGCCCTTTCCTGTAAAGAGAAAAGAGCAGAATTCAACAGAAGTTTAGAAAGTCATAGTAAAGTCGCACCTGAACCAGTCTAAGAGAGCCAACAAAAAGTCTTCTTTGACAAATGTTCTTGGAGAAGTTGCCTCTTAAAACACGTTTCTTAGGGTGTAAACTCTGGATATCCTCATTGTAATGAAGGAAGAAATATAAGGTGATCAACCTTCCAGTTTTCTGCTGTGAGAAGATTCCTAGTGGAAATTCTCCAGGTAGTTGGTTTCCTCTCACCCACCTGCACTGTCTGTCTGCTCTTCCATATGCATGTATAGAACATTGCCTAATGCAACCAGAGTGAGAGACAGGTGCCATCTGCCTCACCAGCTCCTTGACTCACCTTGTGACACATCTAATGCTACAGGGATGATGAAGATTCAAATGGCACAAAAGGACTAAAGCTTATTAACAGTCCATCTGCTCAGCCAGGCATCACCTCAACTGGATGCAAGAACAGGATTGTAAAGGACTAGCAGAGCAGACCCATAGACTGTCATCAGGCTGATTTGACAGTATTCATAGAAGTTTCAAGGGACTATATAGAGGTATGAATATTAGAAGGCTATCTGTGAGCCTTCCTGGAAGTTGGCTATCACACTTGCTACAATTTTAATACTCTTCTTCGTTGAGAATGGGAAAAATGTCTTCCATGTATCGACTTTTTGGGCACCTTTTGCCTGCTTCTTCCATGATTATATTTAAAGGTTGTCTAATTTGATCATTCTCTAATTAGCATAGTATCAAGCACATGTGCTGGAAAGAACCTTGGTTATTACTTTGTAGGGACTATTTAGGCTCTATATTCTAAATGCTCTTTAGAGAAAGAGATATGGAATTCTGTATCCTGTATCTTGTTTAAACTCTAACCCTAACCCCAAACCTAAGCATCATGTGCCTACAAATTGCCTCAATAATGGTTTAAAAAATCCATTAATATCTGATCAAATATAGGGCCATCTTTCTATTCTGAAGCATTTTTTCTGTTACTCTTTGACTGAAGCAATTTTTGTTTGACCTCAAATTGTCTCAGAGTTGAAGCTGGCAAAGTGAGACTAAATATTCTTCCCCAGTGCAATGCACTCTTCTATTTAGACCATGTGCATTTGCTTTTATACATAAGTGCCCAGTGAATGAACATGAGTTGATTCTCTTTAAAGGACAGCTCCATCTTCTCAGGACATCCAAGTTCCAAAAGACCAACTGTGTCATTGTGGTAGATGTTGTAGCTTCTTCCATCTAATCTCAAGTGTAAGTTTTTATACCTCAGCTCTTCTTTACTCAGATGAGTCCCTTCCCTACCCCAAGGTGACCATTATCCCTCACCAGCATAGATAACTCACTCTATATGTTCTAGTGCCAGCTTTTTATAACGCTCTCTGGCCTCTCAATCAAAGTGATCCAGAAACCCACATCGAGCATATTTTATCTTTGTATTTGTCAAAGTTCAACAGAATCTTGGAGGGTGGGAAAACACTTGTTAAAAGTGTGTATTTCTAGGCCTTCTCCAGATATTCCAAATCAGCATCTCTGTAATTGGTGGATAGAGAGACTCATATCTGTGATATATTTTTTATTTTTTGAGAAAATGTCTCTCAGTGTCACCCAGGTTGAAATATAATGACATGATCATAGCTCACTGCAGCCTCAACCTCCCAGGCTCAAGCAGTTCTCCAACCTCAGCCTCCTTAGTCGCTGGGATTACAGGCGCACGTCACCACTCCCGGCTAATTTTTGTCTTTCTGTAGAGACGTGCTTTTGCCATGTTGCCAAGGATGGTGGTTTTTAATTTAAATAATACATTTATTAAAATGAAATTTCATATGAAGAATTTACCTTCTTAAATTATCAATTCAGTGGTTTTCGGTATATTCACAAAGGTCTGTAACCATCACCAGTAATTAATTTCAGAACATTTTTCATCACCCCCCAAAGAAGCCTCGAACTCATTAACAATCACTTTCTACATTTTCTCTCCCTAGCTCCTGGCAACCACGAATCTACTGTCTGTTTCTATGATTACCTATTCCGGTTATTTTATAGAAATGGAATAATGCAATATGTGCAGCCTTTTTTGACTGGCTTCTTTCACTTAGCATAATGATTTCAAAGTTCATCAATGTTGAAGCATAAATCAGTACTTCATTCCTTTTTATTGACCAATATCCATTGTATGGATATAATATATTTTGTTTATCCATTCATTAGTTGATGGACATTTGGTTTTCTTCAACTTTTAGCCATTATGAATGCTATGAACATTCACGTGTAAGTTTTGTGTGGACATGTTTTCAGTTCTTTTAGATATTGTTATGGCCTAAGTTATGCCCTTCCCACAAATTCATGTTGAATTCCTAATCCCAATATCTCAGAATGTGATTGCATTTGGAGATGAGGGTTTCAAAGAGCTGATTAAGTTAAAATGAGGCCATTAGGATGGGCCTGAACCCGATCTGACTGGTGTTCTTATAAGAAGAGATTATGACCACAGAGAGATACCAAGGGTACACATACACAGAGGGGTGAACATGTGAAGAGGTGGCAAGAGGGCAGCCAGCTGCAAGGCAAGGAGAGAGGCTCCAGGAGAAACCAGCCCTGGCTGGCACCGTGATCTTAGTCTTCCAGCTTTCAGAACTATGAGAAAATAAATTTCTGTTGTTTAAGCCACCCAGTCTATAGTATTTTGTTTTGACAGCCCTAGCAAACGAATATAGGTATACAGCTAGAAGTGGAATTTCTGGGTCATATGGTAACTGTATATTTAACATTTTGAGGAATTGCCATACTGCTTTCCAAAAAATTGCACCATTTTACAATCCAATTCCATCACATCCTTGCCAACACTTGTTACTGTCTGCTTTAAATTTTTTTTTAGTCTTCTTGGTGTAAAGTGGTACCTTATTGTAAGTTTGATTTACATTTCTCAAATGACTCATGATGTGTTCATTTTTTCTTGTATGCTTATGTTTTAAAGTAAAGTTCATAAGTAATTTTTATTCATTCCAAAGTTTGAGAACTGGTGTTGCAGCTGTATCATAACTCAAAGTTGTTACCCAGCTTAAACCCTTGATCTGGGACTTTAGTTGTCCAAATTAAAGTGACCCGTGCGATAGTATCATCAGTATAAAATACCTATACTAAAGATAATTTATGAATAGGCCAATCATTCTTTAGGAGTATATGTGATGTGACCTCAGACACTTCACACCAGCTTGTTTTCTTGCCTGTGTCTGTGGCATCCAACCTCTGAGAGCAGTAAGTGGCAAAGCCCACTTTGTCTCAGGAACTAGTGAGTGGGAAAGAGAAACCATCCTTGTTTAATGTCCTGGGTGTGACCCTTGTTACCACTAGAGACATGACCGTCACTGTGCCCTCTCATGGACTAATTACAGGGTGGCTCAGCCTTTGTAAACAGCTTGGCATCCCCTAGTTTAGACGTACTGCTTTATCCAGGTCCAACTTCTGCTTTTGGCTTCACTCACCTTTTGAATTTACATTCTTTTTTGTTCAATTCAGAGAAATGTAGGTGTTTCCAAATTTGCACTCTCCAAATGTACACTCTCCAAATGTAACACTCCAAACTCAGTTAGAGTGTTGGTATAAGCTGTCTCTGAAATACTGTTTGTCTGGGAAACAAAAAGTTGGACAATCTTTTTGAGGAAATGCTGGGCAATAGTTTCTCTGTGTCTTTATTATAAGTTACATGTTCTTATAAATAGGCAAGAAAATTTCTTTAAAATTAAGTACTGTGTAAGAAAACTGGGTGGAAATATGTCACTTATGGCCCTCCTTACCATTGCTAGATTAGACTGTGTCACTTACCTGCATGTTGGGCCTTGAGATGCTGAGAAGAGACATCAAGTTCTGCTCTCTCTCCATGAACTTGCAGGCCAGTAGGCTGCCATTGTTAATAGCAGCAATCTTAAACTCCTGAAAATGCAGTATTATTAGTTTGAAATTTTTAGGAAAGGTTTTAAAAAAAGATTTAACAAATTGTGGCCATTTCTACACATTTATTTTACGTGGATTGTTATTTCTTATTCCTGCTAATAAATATCTGGCATAAAAGTAGGGATGTTATGTCTTTGGATTTCAGAGCTCAGCTCAACAAGCTTGGTGAAGTTTTGTAACAACAAGCGGGATATTAGTCTGTCAGTTTTCAGCAAAATGCAATCTCTTTGTTATGATGCTTTTTAGTGATTATAGTTTCTCTGTAAGGCAGTCCTTGGTGTTACCTGAACATAATTAAGCTTTACTTCTACTTTGTAGCTCTACTTCTACTTTGTACAAAACATGTCCATGTTTTTTTACCATAGAAGGTAAAAATCTGGCCTTATATGTGTTAGACTTGTTAGATTTTCATTTCCAGTCTCCTTTTCTATTTGTGGAAAATTCTCCATTTTTCCACCATTCTCCTTCTAAAGAAGTTTCAAAATCCCTTTCTTCCTTTTTCACCCTCTGGCATTGAGGATAAACTAGGTCCCAAGATTTAGCAGCTACCCCAACTGCCTAGGAGCCAGCTCAAGATTTTTGGACATGTTAGATTGAAGGACTTAATGGACATCCAAAGGGGAGAGATCTAACAGGCAGTTGGACACATGGATGACACATTTATTTTACAAAGTTGGACAGTGAAAACAATCTATCGACTCAATGTTTCTGTTCCAGTAGCAAAATGTTTGTAAGCATTATGTAATAAAATATGAAATAATATACAAATAACCTGATATATAATTTGTACATAACATCCTAGTAATGTCTAAGGAAAGTGGTAACATTAATCCAAATTACAGAATTATCAAATGGTTTCGTTATGTGAAAAGACTGTTAACATTTCATTGGTCACCATCGATGATCTCTTTTTATTAGATTTATATTTAACAGTGATTAAGTACCACAATGTGCTGGCAACATAATAGAATAAGGGCTCAGAAATTGTTCCTCTCCAGTGATCTTATAATCTTGCCTATGCCCATGAATTTTCTTTTTTATTCCTTTTGTATGGACCATGGAACAGTTTGCATTATTACTGCTCATAAATTCTGCCCTGATGAGATTAGTTTTATAGATGTAGAATCAATAATACTTGAACACATTTGCAGCTGTTTACTGCCCAGTATTGCTCATTAATGGCTTTAAAAGAATCAGTGCATTTTGCTAGAAGCAAAGATAATGAGCCATTGATTATCCCTGCACAACACAATTTACAGCCTATTTTATTTTTAATGCAACGTTAAATTAATTTGTAAAAGATCAGAAGCATTGCTTTATTTTCAAGCTGTGATTAAACAGTTATTGAACTTTTCATAGAATGCATTAATCAATTCTCATCTCTTCTGATTTCCCAGAGTGCTTTGGAAATAAAGATGAATAGCTTGTGATCACCCACACTTACTGTGAAGCAGCAAATGTGGAGGAGAAAATATCTGTACGGGGTTCATCTCTATGTGATGGAATTTGTCAGGAAGGGTTCTTAGTCCATGGTATTTTTCCTTAGGTTCAGGTTATGGATATATTCTAGATCGATGAGTGGGTATAAAAATTTTACTAGAGTTTTAAGTAAAAGCACCTTGAAGAGTATGAAGATACATAGAATGGAGAGTATGCATGTGTATTAGTCCATTCTTGCCCTGCTATAAAGAAATACCTGGTCAGGCACAGTGGCTTGTGGGTGTAATCCCAGCACTTTGGGAGGCCAAACTTGACTTACCTATTAAGGGAAGGGCAAGTTTTAGAATGGTTGAGATAAGAATATTATCCTGTAAGGGCCCTTGAAATCAGGAGTTTGAGACCAGCCTGGCCAACATGGTGAAACACTGTCTCTACTAAAAATACAAAAATCACACTTGAGTGTTGTGGCACACACCTGTAATCCTAGGTACTTGGGAGGCTGAGTCAGGAGAATTGCTTGAACCCAGAGGCAGAGGTTGCAGTGAGCCGATATTGTGCCACTGAACTCCAGCCTGGGTGACAGAGCGAGACTCTGTCAGTACCTGAGACTGGATAATTTATAAAGAAAAGAGGTCTAATTGGCTCGCAGTTCCACAGGCTCTACAGAAAGCATGGCTTAGGAGGCCTCAGGAAACTTAGAATTGCAGTGGAAGGTGAAGGGGAAGCAGGCACATCTTGCAAGGCCAGAACAGGAGTAAGAGAGTGAGGGGGAGGTGCTACATACTTTTAAACAACCAGATCTCATGAGAATTCACTCACTTTCACAAGAACAGCAAGAAGGAAATCCACCCCCATGATCCAGTCACCTCCCTCCAGGCCCTGCCTCCAGTATTGGGGATTAAAACTCTGTATGAGATTTGGGCAGAAACACAGACTCAAACCATATCAGCATGATTCATGCTTTTGCTTTGGAAGGGTGTATAATTTACCTGTGCTCACCTACCTCTATACTTTCTTCTTAAATGTTTTTTAAGCTCACTTTAAAAATACTTAGAAACTCATATAGTTTTTGTCTTCTTTATCATTTATTAGCAAACTTCTATCCTTAACTGAGTCTGGCTAAATTAGATATTAATCATACAGAAGGATGAACATCATTGTGGTAAATTGCTTAGGCCACTAAAATGACCTTCAGACATCTATTTGACTTCAGAAGTAAAGGACTGATTTATATTCTCAATGAAGTACTTCATAGTAGATACTAGGGAGAAATTATAGAAAAATGAGATGAACAGAATAGAAGAAAGTGCTATATAGAGTCAGATGTCACAATTTTTGAATAGATGGTAATGGAACTGTAACAGGGAAGACAAAACTGTTCTGTCTGGGAATTAGCAGGATGTAGAGGCTTCTTAATTACAGTGGGAAGAATAGATTTAAAGGGGTTAAAAGCAACAACTAGACTTACCTATTAAGGGAAGGGAAAGTTCTAGAATGGTTGGGATAAGAAAATTATCCTGTAAGGGCTAGAAGAAGGCCCATGTTAAATTTAGTATCCAAGGAATAAAGTCAATCAGACAAGCAATTACATTCGGGGCCCGGAAACATGCAATAGAGATCCAAATAGTTGGTCAAAGCCCAGAAATGGAGAATCAGGGACAAGGTGATCTCAGGGGCCCTGCAGGACAGTTAGGGAGAAAATATGAGCTCAGGAATCCAATCCCTATTTATCAGAACTAAGTAGCAGTCATGTTTAAAGTTAGAATAAATTTAGTGGCAATGTTCACCCACCATCAAGTATCTACTACACATGCTTCTGCAGGTTTGATTTGTTGAATTAGATAACAGGGACATAGGGCAAACTTTAGGGACCTAGAGCTGACCCATGGAGAGTGAAATGCCTTCAAATAATACTAACAGGGAAGACTAATGAAAGTGTTTAGAGGCTGGCCCCGTAAGTAGGCAGTCATCTAAAGATGAGGTTCAATGACTGAGGAAAGGATCATCTGCTCCAAAATGGCTCTTTGATTGGCTTGTTGTCTGATTCAGTATCTTCAAACGTCCCTGCTCCCTGCCACATGCTTTGTCTCTCTTTCTCCTAGATTTTATTTACCCTTTGGATTATTGCTTCTGAAATATAGATATTCTGCTTGGGTAAAAAGTCTTAATGGTTTGAGGTTGACATGTTTTCTACTGAGGCACAGAGAGAGTAAGACACAGAACAGATTTGCTTTGTAGGAGAGGACAGAAGAATTAGGTACTTAGATGGATATCTCCACAGATTGCAAGCCTGGGTTAAAAGTGGAGAGTGGTACTGAACAACTGGGAAATTGCGAAGGCTGTTGTTACTCTGAGGGAATGGAGGAATTCCAATAAAGGAATGCAGGGCTTTGGTAGAGGGCAAACTTGAGTTACCATAAAATGTTGTCCATGACTGTTCTGTACAACAGTAAATTAACAGGTTAAGTAAGGTTCGTATTGGAAGGAAAGATGGGTCGCGACTCTCTGTGTATTTTTTGTGTGTGTGTGTTATAGTTCAAAACAAATATATAAATAAGTAAAATTAGACTGAAATTCACAAATGGAAAGGGAGTGGGATACACTAAGGTGAGAGGCACTAAACAATAACAGGAGAACTGTTCAGGTAGTGGTGTTGTCAGAGTCAGATGTGTAGATTCTTAGGTAAAGGGAAGGCATGCTTAGACAAAGAAAAACAAGGGACACATAAGGGGATATGCATATTAAAAGGATGTAGTGAGGTATGCCTTAAGGAATTGTCATGAGTGACTTAGGAGAAATTGACTTAAGATTGAGGAGGTGTTCAGTAGTTATAGATTCAGGATATGGGGCTATAAAGTTATATAAAATATTTGTAGCAGCAAAGGGTTTACATGAAATCATTGTACTTGTTCAGCTTTGAACCCACATCATTGCTGTTATCCTTTCTGCATCAAATACAGATGTATACTGTTTTAGGAAAACTGAATACACAGAAGTATATATTCATATATATAAACATACAGATCGAAGGTGATTCGTTATGTTAGAAAGGGTTCATTTCTGCATTAACCATGCATTCTTAGGGGACTATTGCTTAGAATTGGCAGGGCCATAGGGAAAATCTGATCCAAGCTTTTACCAAGGCAGGGAGCCCATCCATAGCAAATCTATTACAAGGGTATTGCCTTTATGTTATTTTATAACACTTCATAGTATGCAGTAAAGAAATAACTTTCTCAGTTTTGCAGATGGGAAACTAAAGTAAGAAGATGTCCAAAATTATTTAGCAAACTACTCCCTGATTTCTAATTCAGAGCTCTTTCCAGCCGGCTCTCCAGTTGCTCATCTTCCACCATTATTATCAGATGCCTCTTTGTTTTGAGACCTTCCATTAGGTGGGGGATTATTGAGACAGCTAGAAGATGATGCAGCTTTGGGCCCAGCCCTGGGTTCAAACATTGGCTCTGTCGTCTATTAGCTACAATTAACTAAACCTTTTTGAGTCTATTTGATCACTTTTAAAATGGAATAAAATGTCTACTTAATTTTTTTCTATAAGGATTAAGTGAGATAATGAGTATAAACTGCCCAGGACACTACCTGACACTTAGTAGGCACTTAGAAAATGTTTGACTGCTTGTTCCACATATACCTCAGTTGTTCACTTTGTTTATGAATATATGCAGAGCTATCTTAATGACAGACTAATTTCTGCAACATGTCCTTTCTAAATATATAGTTCATTTCTTTTTAACATATGCCATTCATCTAAGTATCTCTGTAGGCTGTAAAAGATTCATAAAATTCTTGATTTTGACATATTTCTAGCTATCATTTTGAATTAGAGATTAATGTTTGAACTACTGCAGAACTTTGCATAGGAATTTGACTTATTTGTCTTATACCTTAACTGAAATAAACTTGATATTAAACCTTTGCTTAAGTTAGCAGAATTAATTCTGCTTTAATTCAAGTTCATCTCTGCAGTGGAAAATGACAGGCATTATTGAGTTATATACACTTCTCATCCTTGCAGGAGCAATTTAATACACAGCAGAGCCTGTCAAAATTCAATTCAAGGTTGAATGACTAATGCATAAAAGTCAATTCCATATCCTATCTCAGATAAAGCCAGTTATTTCTTTTTATCAAGTAGATGGGGATGCTATTTGGATCTAAGGTAGCAAAGTTTTGAAACTTCAGGCTTTGCAAAGTTAGAGGAGATGTGAGTGTGTAGAAAATTAGGGGCTTTCAGGAGTAGTGTCTGCCCGAAAAAATGAATCAACACAGAGAGTGTTTGACTTGGTCATTTTGTCCTTTATGCCAGCACAATTTCCACAGCTTTTGAATTTAGGAGCAAATTTAACACAAAGCCAAGAGCTAGAGGAACAAGAAAAGTTTTCTAAGGCTCTTACTTTGCAGCAATGCTGCTGTAATCTACATTTACATGTGGGTATGTATGTGGATGTGTACATATGCACATATACGTGTATGTGCATGCATATATACCTGCGTGCGTATGTGTGTGCATGCACATTAGTGTGAGCACAAAGACACAAGCATGAGCACAAAGACACAAGCATGAGCATAGGTCCGGGGACTACAAGTAACCTGCCTGACATTGTTCTAGATGGTGAGGGCGTAGGAGTGAAGAAAAATCCCTACCCTATGGAGCTTATATTTTAGTGGAGGGAGAAGGACAATAAATAATAAAAATAATAAGTATTTTATGTTCCATGTCGGATACTGGTAAATGCTATAGAGAAAAATAAAACAGGGGCAGAGGAAAAGGAATGTTGTAGGAGGTACCACTTTGTTACATAGAGTGAGCATGTAAGGCTGAAGTGAGCCATGGAATTATTTTTGGGAAAAAGCATTGTAAGAAGAAAGAGCAATTACAGAGGCTCTGAGGCTGGGCATGCTGGCATGTTGGGAGAACACCAAGAAGGTCAGGGTTGTTGGAGAAAAGTGAGTGAAGGAGAGTAGTAGGAGATGAGATGAGAGAAAGAAAAGGAGTCTAGATCCTGTTCACCATCTTACTCCAAAAGTAAGACAAAGTCCATAAAGTCGTGTCAAAGTCCATGTCTTTATGGACTTTGTCTTCCTTTAGGAGTGATATGGAAGCCATTGGAAGGTTTTGCAGGAGGAACATGATCTGAATTCTATTTATTTCTCTGAATGCTGTGCTCAGAATAGACTTGAGAGGAACATGGAGAAGCAGGAAGACTAACTAGGAGGCTAGGATATGACAGTAGTGTGACAATTTGTTGATAATGCCACTGTCAAAACATGGCTGTATGAGGGAGAGGCTGAAGTAGGAGGAGAAGTTAACTGGAGGGGAGGAGGTCAGCCACGAGGCCACGTTATTGTCAGGATCATCTACATGTGTGAGGCTAAGTGTGACCTCTTGAGGAGATTTGCTGAATATGTCTTGGGGCTATACTGCTAAGTCTTAATGCCTGCTGTCATTGGGCCTACCGAAACCATCAAGAATGTTCACTGGAAAAGACTACAGCAAGCTGACTGGCATTTTACCTTTGTTGATTTGTACCCACAGTCCTTCTCGTTAGCCATTTGGCCAGATAATCAAAAGGTTTTGCAGAAGGAACATGATCTGAATTCTGTTTATTTCTCTGGCTGCTGTGCTCACAATAGACTTGAGAGGAACATGGAGAAGCAGGGAGACCAACTAGGAGGCTAGGATATGACAGTAGGGTGACAATTTGTTGATGTCACTGCTGAAGTATGGCGACAAAAGGAGGACAAACTGAGAGTTAATACAATGTCTGTGCGTTTATTATGAAATACCCTCTTCCACCAATATTCTCTATATCCTGTCTTGGACATTCCACTGATTAAATACATTTCTCATTCTCTTGGCATTGCTTTTTTATTTTATTTCTTTTGATGAGAAATTCACTTTTAATAGGGAAAGTGATCCTTATGCAGGCACATTTTTAGAAGTAATTTATATGGATAATTGTGTGCCTTTAAAATTTTTTGCATCATACAAAATGTTATGTGAATAAATATAAACTAGGGTTTCTTTTATCAGTCTGCAAATCAAAGCATTTAATTTATTTTTTTCTGTATGGAAAGCACAGCACAGAACTCAGGGAAGAAAGCTGCAAAGGGAACAGAAGATATAATTTTTTTCCCCTTAAACTTACAGAATAGTTTTGGTATATACAGAGAAATCAAGAGAACAATAATTTTCAAAGCAGCCCACCAAGCAGTCATCTAGCCAACTTCCTAGTAGAGGTGTGAACAGAATTAGGCCTAATCATGGGAGGCTTCTTAGAAAGATGGACATTGATAAAGCAAGACTTTTATAACAAGCTTCTGTCTTAGAGGTACAAAGGGAGAGGAAATTTCAGGGAGGGAATAAAATGAATTCCATGCAGAAGATAGCAAAGTCAGCATGTTTGGGGTAGAAGGTATATGGATGAAAAAATTTAGAAGTGAAGCTGGTGAGCTGCACTGGGGATGTGATATGAGAATCAAATGCTGGATAAGTAGTGCCATATTATGAAAAATGGTGCAGTTGTTTTTTCTTTTCTTTCTTTTTTTTTTGGAGACAGGATACTCCAGACTAGAGTATAGTGGCTTAATCAAGGCTCACTACAGCTTCAAAGTCTTGAGCTTAAACTATACTCCTGAGTAGCTGGGATTATATTGCAGGTGTGAGCCACCACTCTTGGCCATTATTTTTTCTTTTAGACAGAGTCTCGCTCTGTCACCCAGGCTGGAGTGCAGTTTCACCATCTTGGCTCACTGCAACCTCTGCTTCCTGGGTTCAAGCAGTTCTTGTGCCCCAGCCTCCTAAGTAGCTGGAATTACAGGTGTGTGCCACCATGCCCAGCTAATTTTTGTATTTTGAGTATAAATGGGGTTTGCTATGTTGGCCACGCTGGTCTTGAACTCCTGGCCTCAAGTGATCCAACCATCTCCACCTCCCAAAATGCTGAGATTATAGGCATGAGCCACTGTTCTAGCTTCTGCTTTATTTTCTTTGCACATTTGTAATCAAACACAGTCTGAATAAGCTGTTTAAAAATTCCCTGTATGATGCATCATTTTACTAGGATGTGAAGTCTATGAGGCAGGATTTTCATTGCTTTTTGTCATGGCTAGCACCTAGATAATTGTCTGCACATAGTGGGTCCTAGCAGACACCTGCTGAATGAATTAGTGAATGAGCTGCAGAGGCAGCCAACAAAGGCTATTAAGCAATAGCCCAGGTCTACAATGGATCCCCCACTGAACTTTCAGAATCTCGGGGCCTTCTATCACAGTTGCTCTGCTGCAGAGCACCATTTTTGCTATAATAGGCATTAAGCCAGCTAGCAAACAGCCATGCTGGGGCACTTGCCAAACTCAGCAAATGCCATTTAGAAACAAAAGAACCTCTAATGGAGACATCAACCATTTGTTAAACAAACCATTAGTTTGGCAGCAGAAGCTGCACATGTGATGAATCTACTAATTTATAGAGCATTATTGGACATTAGTTAATTGCCAGACAACTTCATGTCCCAGGATACATTGAGGAAGCCTCTATTATTAAGGAGAGATTGTATATCTTGCCCATTAATAATTACAGGATTCTTGTACCAGAATATATGAGTGAGTGGCTCCTTCATCATCCTAGTGTTCAATTGCCACTTCCAGAATTACTTCTGGGTTTTCATTTTTAAATAAAAGTTATACTTATGTGCTAAATATTTACTTATTCGTTTATTTATTTATTTTTTGAGACAGAGTCTTGCTCTGTCCCCTAGACTGGAGCGCATTGGCCTGATCTCGGCTGGGTGCAACCTCTGCCTCTGGGGTTCAAGTGATTCTCCCACCTTAACCTCCTGAGTAGTAGCTGGGAATACAGGTGTGTACTATCACACCTGGCTAATTATTATTATTATTATTTTAGTAGAGATGGGGTTTTGCCATGTTGGTTAATCTGGCCTCAAACTCCTGACCTCAGGTGATATGCCCATCTTGGCCTCCCAAAGTGTTGGGATTACAGGCATGAGCTATTGTGCCTAGCCTTTGCTGAATATTTAAATGGAACAGAAAGATAAACAATTAGAATTAGTCTCTCTAACCAAAGTCCTTTCCAGATGCATTTTTTAAGTTATTATCCACAATTATAAAACCTCACAAGCATTCCTCATCAGATATTATTTAATGTCACATTTAGGAGATTTTTACAGCACAAACAAATATACCCAATTCTTACTTAATGGTTTCATAGTGCTCTATTTTGTGTGTTATTTAACAGGACAGTACTGATAATTTGTGTGTAAGTTTTCTTTTTTTAAACTATTATACAAAGAAAAAGATAAATGTGTCTATAATGCTCCATAACATAATGTTATGAGTGTATCTGTAAAGCAGGGTCCTGACAGAAGTATTTCTGAGACAAGGAATATTTGTGTTTAAAAATATGAAACTGCCATATTGGCATCCTGAATAGAAAGTGCCCATAAAAGTGCCTATTTCACTTCACTGTTGCTAAAATCACATATTGTAACATTTCAGTTCATGCCAATTTGGAAGTTAAAAAATTATGTTTAATTTTTATAATTTTTAAACTTTCAAATTGGCACAAACTGAATGTTTTCTTTAATTCTGAGTTAGGTTGAATATCTTCTTCCATATACCAGTTGGTCTTGTATCTCTCTCACTTTCCCTCTCTCTCACCCCTTCTGTGTGTGTGTGTGTGTGTGTGTATGAAGGTGAAATCAATCTGTCATTCAAAACCTTTCCCATTTAAAAAGTGTGGTTGGCTTTTTCTAATAGATGTATATCTCTGGATAGGATTTATTATGGATAGGACTTGGGTTCTATCTTTCCCCACCAGACTGTGACTATGTAATGAAAGGACTATACTGTATTTATCTATCCCACAGTTTGATAAATGGGTAGATTTCTTTTATGTATATGGATGATGTAAAAAATTGACAAGAAGTCATTTGGTGTAGTAAGCATCAGGTACAGTGAAGCTAATGGATAGAAAAATAATGAAGGAAATCATGTAATTTTAAGGAAGTTTGTAGCTGGTTGAAATGCAATTTGCTGAAAATTTAATGCATATAAATAACTATATCTACACAGTTTATGATGCTGCATCACATTTTCACTTTAAGTTTGTGACATAGTAAAATAACAAAATTTTAAAATATCCTTGTTATTCATTTGAGATCTGTTACTATTTTTAACATTAGTCTAGCAATGTTGATATTTTCTTTGTAAGAGTAGTAAGCTCAGTGTGCATTCTTAAATATCCAGTAACCCATGTTTTTCCTCTCTTAGAGCGTGTATTTAATTTTATGAAGTAAGCAGAAATATAAAAATTATATGGAAATAGAAAAATAGAAATTACATACTAGAATTTATTTAACTTGC
This sequence comes from Aotus nancymaae, assembly GCF_030222135.1. Lineage (NCBI taxonomy): Eukaryota > Metazoa > Chordata > Mammalia > Primates > Aotidae > Aotus > Aotus nancymaae. Next base: position 28,739,442 of record NW_026988422.1, on the reverse strand, counting down.
TGGGGAAACTTTTAACATGTGTAATGATATAGTCTTTATATTGAATAATCTTATGTATTTATTTAAATATTATTTATAAGATTTAGAATACTTTTTTAGGCCAAATACCTGTTGGAATTTAGTGTATTGTACATATTCTCTGATGTTTAGTGCATAGCTATGACATAGATATTAAAATCTTCTTTTCAAGCAATAAAAAATTAAAGCATTGCCTACATAATTTCAATGCATATGTATATTTTATTCTTTTCTGTATCATAAAAGTAATTGAAAGAGTGTTAGATACCATGCCAATTGTTTCAAAATCATGACTGCTCTCATTTTTCTTAGTGGCCTTAAAGTATAAATCTGTGAAGCCTATGTGTAAACATAAAGACAGCCCCTTTACAACCAATAGTCCTTAAAGTAATATACTGGCACATCAAAAAACTGACAGAGTCTTAAATCTTTACTGAAGGTGTTGTAGGAAAAAGCAAACAGAAGAATGAAGTAGTACTATATAAGAACATATAGGTAGGTAAAACAGTCAGCATTGGTCCAAGACAATAAATCAGAGCAGGTTACATTATTTCCTGGCAACAATCCTTTTGAATCAAAAGAAACATGAAAAGAAAACACAAAGCCGTGGAAACATAGTTGTTTTGCGTTGGAAGTGGAAGTTGATAGAACTAAATAAACACAATCCTGCTTGGTAGACAGGCCTCTCAAGTGTGAGTTGTCTGCAGTAAACTTAACTTTTAACTGCATATTCTTTCCCAAATCAATAAGATATTCCTTCGTTTTATGAGCTAGAAAAACAAAACGATTGTTTTCTGAAAGCCAAAATATTTTATTTCTTTTCTGGATTATGGAAAGTAAAAAGCAAAAAGATGCAAAACTGAGAAAAATCCCTAGAGTACAACTCTGATTAATTACTATAGCTAAGTGGTCTTTCTTTTTTTCATCTATCCATCTATCTATCTACCTACCTACCTACCTACCTACCTACCTACCTGTAATTCTCTGGTTTCCACCTCCTGAGTAGCTGGGATTACAGGTTCACATCACCACACTTGTTAATTTTTGTATTTTTAGTAGACACAGGTTTTCACCATATTGGTCAGGCTGATCTCCTACTCCTGACTTCAGATTATCCACTTGCCTCGGTCTCCCAAAGTGCTGGCCTCCTAAAGTGCTGGTGTGACCCACTGTGCCTGGACTGCTAAGTGCTCTTTCTATTCATGCTATAAGTAGTTTTATTTAGAGATTATTTTCACTTTTAGAATTTCTCTGTCTAGTCTTTCCTGCCATTCTTTAGTAGCCAAGATCACTTTTTGTCTAGAGCTCCAGACCTTCTCAACCCTATGGACACCTGGTCTCTATGGGCCTTTGTTTTCAATGGTCAACACTTTCAATGACTCTCTTGCCTGATAGGTCTTCAAAAAGTTCACAGAAAATGCATATTATTAAAAAATGATGTTCTTTGCCCATTTTTAAATGAGGTTGCTTTTTGCTTGTTGGCATGAAGAGACACTTCTCAAAACAAGACATACAAGTGGCCAAGAAACACATGAAAAAAATGCTCATCATCACTGATCATCAGAGAAATACAAATCAAAACCACAATGAAATACCAACTCACCTCTGTCAGAATGGCTATTACTAAAAAGTCTAAAAATAACAGATGCTGGTAAGGCTGTGAAGAAAACGGAATGCTTATACACTCTTGGTGGGAATGTAATTTAGGTTAGCCACTGTGGAAAGCAGTTTGGAGATTTCTCAAAGAGCTTAAAACAGAGCTATTGTTTGACCCAGCAATCCCATTACTGGGTATATGCCCAAAGGAATACATATCATTACACCAAAAAGGCACATATTTGTAAATTGATTGCCATGCCAGTCACAATAGCAAAGACAGAATCAACCTAAGTGCCCATCAATGATGGATTAGATAAAGAAAATATGATACATACACACCATGGAATACTATATAGCTATAAAAAAGAATGAAATCATATTATTTGCAGCAACACAGATGGAACTGGAGGCAATAATCCTAAGTAAATTAACGCAGGAGCAGAAAAGCAAATACCACAGGTTGTCACTTACAAGAGGGAGCTAAACATTCAGCACTCATGAACATAAACATGGGAACAATAGACACTGTGGACTACTGGAGAGTGGGGGAAGAAGGGGGAAATGGTTTGAAAGACTACCTATTGGGTGCTATACTCACTACCTGAGGTCAATATACCCATGTAACAAACCTGTACATGTACCACCTATATCTAAAAAGTTGAAAAAAAAAAACCTACGGATAAATTAAAAAAAAATTGTGCCAAAATTAACTTGTACTAACTTATTATGACACATCTGAACAGGATCTAGTTTGAGGTACTAAGAAAAATAAGATATGAGTTTGAAAAGAGCTCCTATCAGAACAACATGAATTTTTCTAAAATTGAAGCAAGAACAAACATCAGTCTTATGGTGAAGCTTGGGTGGAAGGAAGAATGGTAAAGTCATTGATGCTTTATGAAAAGTTTGTGGGCATAGTACCCCAAGGAAATCAGTAGTTTACAAATGTATAACTCATTTTAAAAAGGGATGAGATGATGTCAGACCATCCACATCAATTTGTGAGGAAAAAATTAATCTTGTTTGTGTCCTAATTAAAGAGGATTAATGATTAACAGCAGAAAAAATAGCCAACACAATAGACACCCAATTGGTGTAGCTAACATGGTTCTGACTGAAAAAGTTGAATAAACTTTCCACATGATGGGTACAGAATTGTTTCACTCAGACCAGCTGCAGACAAGAGCAGAGCTTTCAATGGAACTTTTAAATAAGTGGGATCAATTTCCTAAATTGGTTCCAAGAATTGTAACAGGAGATAAAACATGGATTTACCAATACGATCCTGAAGATAAAGCACAACTAGAGCAATGACTACCAAGTGTTGGAGGTGGTCCAGTAAAAGCCAGAGCAGATCCGTCAAGAGCAAAGGTCATGACAACATTTATTTGAGACGCTCAAGGCATTTTGCTTGTTGACCTTCTGGAGGACCAACAAATGATAACTTCTCCTTATTATGAGAGTGTTTTGAGAAACTGAGACAAAGCTTTAGCAGAAAAACACCCAGGAAAGCTTCACTGGAGAGTCTTTCTCCACCATGACAATACTCCTGCTCCTTCCTCTCATCAAACAAAGGCAATTTTGAAAGAATTTTGATGGAAAATCATTAAATGTCCAACTTACAGTTTTTATTTGACTCTTTCTGGCTTACTTTGTTTTCTAATCTTCAAAATCTTTAAAGGGTACCAATTTTTCTTCAGTTTATAATGCAAGAAAGTCTTCATTGACATGATTAGATTCCCAGGAACTTCAGTTCTTTAGGGATAGACTAAATGGCTGATATCATTGCTTCTAAAAGTGTCTTAAACTTGATGGAACTTACTTTGAGAAATGAAGTTTATAGTTTTAATTTTTCTCTCTTAATTCTATTTTTCCAGAACACTTTTGAAGTTCCTTGTATTTGGGGTACTGGAAGTGCTTCATGCTGCCTGTATTATCTATGCATGTATATGTGCATGAGGGTACACACTACATACACACACACACGCAGACACAAGCTGAAAGTGCTTGGAGTTTTATGTTCTTCAGTAAGTCCCCATCATGGGGACTTATGTGACGAGGGGTACCTTGAGCTGAGACAAACTTTATACCCCAGAACTGCTCCGAGAGTCTGGCAAAGGCTGGGACTTGGCTTGTCCTCCTGCACTTTGCTGTTCTGCTTTCTCGTTCTTTTCCTGGTTTCTCTGGGTGCACTTCCTTAATAAATCACTGGCACTGAAATCTCCCTCTTATGCTTACTTGTGGGGAATCTGATTAAGAGAGCTGGTTATGCATAAAGTCAAATGTTTTCCTCCTATTTTCCCTTTTAAGACTTACCCTCAGTCAATGAACAATAGCACAAGACAGTACATCTGAATGAGTTTGGACTACAATTTCAGATTTTATTCTTTGTGGTCTCATTTGGAGTATTACAGAAAATTTGTGAAATGAGCCAGACATAGTTATGCTCCCAACTCAAAGATGGGAAACAAAGGGCCAAATGACTTGCTCAAGCTCATGGAGCAATCAGGGTCCAGGATGCCTGTTCTTTGGTTTTTCATCTTGTGCTCTCTCCGCTTCACTGTTCAGCTTCTCCAAGTTAGAGCTTTTGCTCTCTCCTAGCGCCCCCATGAGGCACTGAAAGAAAAGGTCCCTTTTAGCTTCTCGACCTGTACTGGCCAAAATAACAGCCCCTAACCCCATGTGATTATTTAAATTTAAATAAAATTAAAAACTCAGTTCCTCAGCCAGACTAGCCACATTTCAAATGATGAATACAACCTTGCAGAAAGTTCTTTGGACAGTGCTGTCTTAGACCCTTCACTCATCAGAAGTTTTAGGTATCTTTGCATGTATCTGCTAACTTTGTATGTTTTTTGTTTTTTAAAACAATTTTGAGACCAACATTAGGGTGATTGCTAACTTGAATTTACCATTACAGGCATATGAATCCTCATAAACACATGCTCGATGGGGTTTAGGTAAAAGAGAAAGGAAGTGGCCACAAATACATATGTAATTAGGAAAGAATATTTCATAAGGACCCCATTTTTCTCTCCCTGAAATACTAGTGAAATAATTCCCACTTTTCCTGCCACACAGATGTACAATTAAGGTGAAATTATGGAAATAAATTAGAGCACTGAGAATGAATTAGAAAAATCCTAAAACGTATCTTCAAGTTTATTAATGTAGGCATAATGTAAGTCTATGGGATCATTATTTGATTTTAATTAAATGTTATCTGCTGGAGACTGCTATTTCCTACAAAATGAAGAACACTTTTTTTTCCTAAACAGTAATAAAAAGATTTAGAAAAAACTGAAAAACTTAACGATTTTAACTTTTGAATATGTATTATCAACCAAGATAGTCAATATTTTGTGCTCTGGAGTAGAGTATAAAAAACAACAGCATCAAACAATGGTAAAGAAGTGAAATTAGAGGGATCATACAATTTGGCAGGATGATGATACTTGCTGTGAGAATTTGAAGGCTGCCATATACCACCAAAGGCTGAGGAGGATTCATGAGGTGATGGGAAGAATTAGAGAAGCTGCAAGTGGTAGGTATTTTTGGAAATGGAATTAAATTTAGAAACCAGTATTTTTAAAATTTAAGGCTAGAATGCAAATAAGTTGTTTATGCAACGTTTAAATAGAAATTATTTCTTTCCTCTTTAGAAATACTTTTAAAGCTGAGAATGATGGTTTCCAGTTTCATCCATGTCCCTACAAAGGACACGAACTCATCATTTTTGATGGCTGCATAATATTCCATGGTGTATATGTGCCACATTTTCCCTGTCCAGTCTATCATCGATGGGCATTTGGGTTGGTTCCAGGTCTTTGCTATTGTAAACTGTGCTGCAATGAACATTCGTGTGCATGTGTCCTTATAGTAGAATGATTTATAATCCTTTGGATATATACCCAGTAATGGGATTGCTGGGTCAAATGGAATTTTTATTTCTAGGTCCTTGAGGAATCGCCACACTGTCTTCCACAGTGGTTGAACTAATTTACACTCCCAACAGTGTAAAAGTGTTCCTATTTCTCCACATCCTCTCCAGCATCTGTTGTCTCCAGATTTTTTAATGGTTGCCATTCTAACTGGCATGAGATGGTATCTCAATGTAGTTTTGATTTGCATTTCTCTAATGACCAGTGATGATGAGCATTTTTTCATATGTTTGCTGGCTTCGTGTATGTCTTCTTTTGTAAAGTGTCTGTTCATATCCTTCGGCCACTTTTGAATGGGCTTGTTTGTTTTTTTCTTGTAAATCTGTTTTAGTTCTTTGTAGATTCTGGATATCAGCCCTTTGTCAGATGGGTAAGCTGCAAAAATTTTTTACCAATCTGTTGGTTGCTGATTCACTCTAGTGACTGTTTCTTTTGCTGTGCAGAAGCTGTGGAGTTTGATTAGGTCCCATTTGACACAAGAACAGAAAATCAAACGCTACATGTTCTCACTCATAGGCCGGTGTTGAACAATGAGAACACATAGACACAGGGAGGGGAGCTTCACACACTGAGATCTGTTGCGGGGGAAATAGGGGAGGGACAGTGGGGGGTCGGGAGTTGGGGAGAGATAGCATGGGGAGAAATGCCAGATATAGGTGATGGGGAGGAAGGTAGCAAATCACACTGCCATGTGTGTACCTATGCAACAATCTTGCATGTTCTTCACATGTAGCCCAAAACCTAAAATGCAATAAAAAATGCAATAAAAATACTTTTAAAGCAAGAGGCACTTGAATTTAGAGCAATAGAACAGAAAGAAAACATGATATATTTTCAAAAAAAATTAAAGATATCTGTATTTTCAAAAAGCCCACATTACCCACCAAAATTTCCAACACATAATTTCAACTATTGAGATAGAGATTTATTTTTTGGGCAAATTATTTTTTTCTAAGGCTTGGTAAATATTGAGCAATAAGTCACAAAATGCTAAGATGAATGAAGGTAATTGAAAACACATTTCTCAGTATAATCACATTATACTTAATTGAGTATAATGCTGGATACGGAGGACACACACAAAAATGTATATGATGAAGAAAAATCTTCATGTTTGTTAATATTTTAGTTTCAGTGAGATAGACTGACTTGCTTATTTACTTTTAAATTTGGTTTAATGAGGTTTTAAAAACAGTCCTGTTCCATCTAAGTAAATTTGAGACCTACAAGTGCTAATGACACCAGATCTTATTCTCAATTTAAGAAAGTAAGATCGAGACTTCTGTAGGTAAAAGAAAAATGTTTTCTGGGGAATTATTTGATATTATTCTAAAAAAAGGGCACTATTAAGAGAAAGAGTAGCTATGTCTACTGAAAGGAATGAGAGAATATGAGAATGCTAAATTGTTCTGCATAAAAAGGCCAAGAGATAAGAGTAGGGGGGAAAGAGGAGTGGCATTACCTCTGAAGATTCAGGAGGTAGGAAAGGTACCTCTAAGCCAGATAGAGAAAGTGTGAAGAAGTAGGTGGTAGCTAACGAGGAGTGTTGGAGAGGGGAGGTGTTCCATCTATTCAGTGTTGCAGACGAATTACCCCCAAATTTAGTGACATAAAATGAAAATTTACTATGTTCACGGATTCTGTGAGTCAGGAATTCTTAGATTTAGTGGGGCAGTCTCTCATGCAGTTGCAGTCATATGCTAGTTGGGGCTGTAGACAACTGAATATTTGATGAGGGTGCTGGAAAACCCATTGGCATAGCTGATAAGTTAGTGCTGGCTGTTGACTGGAGGTCTCAGTTCTTCATGTGGGCCACTGCATGGAGCTGCTTGAGTGTCCATATAACACAATAAAGCTTTCCCCAAAGCAAGCAATTCAGGAGATCAAGTTGGAAGCCATGCTTCCACTGTATACTGTTCATCACTCAGAGCCAGCACTGATTCAGTATAGGAGGAGATTATTCAAGGGCATAAAAATCAGTAAACATGGATCAGTGGGGTCCATCCTAGAGGCTAGCCATCACAGAATGGGGCCACAGAGGTATTTACTAGAAATTTGAAAGCTACTTTTACATGTAATGTGCCATTAACCATTTCTCAGCCTCCTCACCCAATTTTCGGTAAATCTAACACACTCATTAATGTTTTGTGGAGTTGGATTTGCTCCTGAGGCCTGCTTTAAGTAGACTTGAGAAAAGAGGAGAGGCCATCTACAGTTTTGGACACATATGAGTTACCTACATATTTTGACATTTTTCCCAAATAAGCAGAGAATCTCTGAATAATTTTATAAAAATAACTATAAAAGTAATAGGAATATCTAACTAAGGTTTCCTTTTCTATTTTTCTTGCAAGTGACAGATTAATCTCATTTTGTCACCTGCAATTAAAGTGAGAACATCTAATTATCTTCCTTTTCCTAGGCAATGTATACCTTAGGACGAAGCGAATACCATTCTTTTATATTTGACCTTTTATATTGGCTTGAGACCAGAAAACTAGTGTGGGAGATTCCACCTAGTCCATTCTTTTGCCATATACACATCCTCAGAGGGCCACCTAAAACTCTCTCCTTCCATGCAAGAATACTTTCCTCCTACCTCTCCTTTCCTGATACCTTGACAAAGAGAAACCAGAGCCATGAGGATCAAGAATGAGAAATAGGAAGACTTAAGGAGAAAATGTCCTAATCAGCAGTCTTCTGGGAAGTCGGAACTTCTCTTTTCAGTTCAGGTCATCTTCTGTTTCACAGGGAAAATGATTAGTCCTGAAGAATTAACTGCACATCAAAAATAGAATCAAGTAAAAACAAAGGTAAAGGAGATTTCCTCTTTATCATTGTGGGAAGGATTGAAGATCCATCATTCCTATTTCAGATTTAGTCAGAGATAATTTGTAGGCATTGGCTTTCATAAATGCACTTCATGGTACACAGCTCCATGAATGTTCTCTCACAAATCATCAATGTGAATCGATGTAATACTCAATAGCATTTCCCTTTAGAAGTCGTTTTACGGTGGCTCACGCCTGTAATCCCAGCACTTTGGGAGGCCGAGGCGGGTGGATCACGAGGTCAAGAGATCGAGACCATCCTGGTCAACATGGTGAAACCCTGTCTCTACTAAAAATACAGAAAAAATTAGCTGGGCATGGTGGTGCATACCTGTAATCCCAGCTACTCAGGAGGCTGAGGCAGGAGAATTGCCTGAACCCAGGAGGCGGAGGTTGCGGTGAGCCGAGATCGCGCCATTGCACTCCAGCCTGTGTAACAAGAGTGAAACTCCGTCTCAAAAAAAAAAAAAAAAGAAGTCGTTTTAAAAGAGCTATTATTGCGATGGTAAGACTATGCTAAGCACACAAACTATTATCCATTTGATTTTCTGCTGAGGAGAATTATTGCAAAGGTACCAAAGCAGTTTGATTATCACAGGGAGAGTTTTTATTTTCAGCTTTTTCAAGCTGTGTATTGAGTTGCTTTGCCTTCATTTAAACATTAAGTTCTGTAATTAATTTACAATACATTCAGGGAAAAGACTCCTTGGTGTAAAGCCAAAAGCTACAAAACATTGGAAAATTTAGTTTCCTCAAAGGCTTCAAATTAAATTTCAATTCAATTCAATTAACATTTATTGAATGTCTGCAGGGAGCATGGCACTGTAGTGGGTACTAGAATTCGAACTATGCAGAAGTCCAAGAGGGTTTCAAAGTTAATTTTATAAATATAGGTAGAGAAAGTCAGCATCATTTAAACTATATTCTTTTTGAAGTCTATATTTCCTTTGATAGGTTCTCAAAAAGGTGTTTAATCTGATTGGGAGCTCCCTTGGAATGCGATGAGGAGCCCAAAAAACATTCATTCTTGATTCTTAAATTTGGAATAAGGAAATTTTTATTACTACTTCAAGAAATGGCTTAAATGGTAGAAAAAACAAGTTTAAAACATTTAACTAAAATTAGTGAATGATAATCTTGCTTTCAGAAAGATACCATAAAATAAAAACTCCTGCTATACATGGAATTTAATATTTCAGATTTGGAACGTATTTACCCTTTAAGTGTCATTCTAAAAAAATAATAAAACAAATAGCATTTCTTCTGGCTATTACCAGGAACCAGGAAAAATTTGGAAAGAGAGTAGAGATAGTTTTTGAACTGCTGGAATTTTTCAAAAGACCTACCAAAATCTAGCCAAAGAGGTCCATCCAAATGCCTTCAGAGCCCTCCTTAACTAAGAATATTTTACATACCTGCCAGTCCTTTTCCTGCAAGTCAAAGATGGGCCTAGAAACGAAGCAGATGCAATGAGTTCCTTTCTTAGGATTAAAAACCACATCTCATCTGCAGATGAGCAAAGCAGTTGTTTGTAGTAGATCCCAAACACAGAAACAATGTTTTTTTTTTTTTTGTCTGTTTTATTATAAATTTGTTCTATTTCTCCTGTGAAATTCTTTCTTAAAATTTTGTTAATCTGATTCTATGCAGCCATAAAAATGAGATCATGTCTTTTGCAGAGACAGGGATGGAGCTGGAGGACTTTACTCTTAGCAGACTAATGCAGAACAGAAAACCAAATACCCCATATTCTCACTTATAAGTGGGAGCGAACTGATGAGACCCCATGGGCACAAAGAGGGGAATAACACATGCTGGGGCCTATTGGAGGGGGAAGAGTGTGAGGAGTGAGGATCAGGAAAAATAACTAGTGGGTACTAGGCTTAATACCTGGGTGATGAAATAATCTGTACAACAAACTCCCATGACACAAGTTTACCTGTGTAACAAAGCTATACATGTACCCGTAAACTTAAACTAAAACTTAAAAAAAAATTGATTTTGAGTCAGTATTGTTTACTGAAAAGTACTTCCTTTCCCCCTGCAGTATAGTGGAAGGTGCCACCACTTTCATTGTGTATTAGCCAACTGTGGATTTGTGAGTCTGTTTCTGCATTTTATTTTGTGTCATCTTTCTATTTGTGTATGCTTTCATTCATTCCAGCTTAATAACTTAATTATTGACCCTTGCAATCTAAAAATCCTCTCAGTTTATATTTTTTTAAGTTTGTTTTGGACATTTTTAGAGGTTTTTGTGTCCATACAAGTTTTAGTTCAGTATCAGCTTGTTAATATCAACAATAAAAGAACACCAACAACCAAAGCCAAAAACCAACCACCCAACCAACCAACCAACCAAACATAAAAACCTCTTGGGATTTTAATTAAAATTGCATTTAATCTATGGAGCAATTCGAGGAGATCTGAAGCTTTACAGTATTTTTTCCAGTATGCAGACATGGTACATTTTGCCATTTATATGAGTAGCTTTAATTTGTCTTATAAATGCTTTCCAGATGGAAGCCTTGTATAAGTTGCATTAGATTTATTTCTAGTATTTGATATTTTTGAAGCTGTTATAAAGGGTAGAAGTAAACAAAAATCCTAGTTGTTTATTGCTACCATGTAGAAATCCAGTTGACTTTTGTATATTGATTTTATATCTAGAGACTTTTAAAAAACAACTTATTGGTTCTAATATTTCACCTGTAGACTCTGCTGGATATTCCAAGTACAAAACTATGTTGTGTGCAAATAACGGTAGTAATAGTTTTTCCCTTACAATTTTTATACTGTTTATTTATTTCCTTTGTGTTACTATATTAGCTAGGGTATTCAGTTTAAAATCGAATAGATGAGGTAAAAGCAAAAATCTCTGTCTCATTCTTGATTTCAGGGAGAATTATTTTAATACTTAATTATTAAAATATTAAATTATTAAAATATTTAAAACTTATTAAATTATTAAAATTCAGGGAGAATTATTTTAATATCATTAAGTATAATGTTTGCTATAAGGATTTTTATAGATAAGGAGTGATTTTTATTATCTCTATTTTAGTTTTTTTATTTTTTCACTTCTAAACAACAGAAATGTATTTCTCATAGCTCTGGAGGTTGAGAAGTCTAAGATTAAGATTCCAGCAGATTTGGTGTCTGGTGAGAACATACTTTCTGGTTCATAGATGTTGCCCTCTACCTATGTCTTCACATGATGGAAAGGACAACAGGTCTCTCTGGAGCCTCTTCTATAAAGGCACTAGTCCCATCCATGAGGATCCCACCCCATGACCTAATTACCTCCAAAATGTCCACCTTCTAAAACTATCACATTGGTAATTAAGTTTTTTTTTTTTAATTGCATTTTAGGTTTTGGGGTACATGTGAAAAACATGCAAGGTTGTTGCATAGGTGCATACGTGGCAGTGTGATTTGCTGCCTTCCTCCCCTTCACCTATATGTGGCATTTCTCCCCATGCTATCTCTCCCCAACTCCCTACTCCCAGCTGTCACCCCCCACTCCCGGCAACAGACCCCAGTGTATAGTGCTCCCCTCCCTGTGTCTGCGTGTTCCCATTGTTCAACACCTGTCTATGAGTGAGAACATGCGGTGTTTGATTTTGTGTTCTTGTGTCAGTTTACTGAGAATGATGGTTTCCAGGTTCATCCATGTCCCTACAAAGGACGTGAACTCATCGTTTTTGATGGCTGCATAATATTCCATGGTGTATATGTGCCACATTTTCCCTGTCCAGTCTATCATCGATGGGCATTTGGGCTGGTTCCAGGTCTTTGCTATTGTAAACTGTGCTGCAGTGAACATTTGTGTGCATGTGTCCTTATAGTAGAACGATTTATAATCCTTTGGATATATACCCAGTAATGGGATTGCTGGGTCAAATGGAATTTCTATTTCTAAGTCCTTGAGGAATCGCCACACTGTCTTCCACAATGGTTGAACTAATTTACACTCTCACCAACAGTGTAAAAGTGTGCCTATTTCTCCACATCCTCTCCAGCATCTGTTGTCTCCAGATTTTTTAATGATCGCCATTCTAACTGGCATGAGATGGTATCTCAATGTAGTTTTGATTTGCATTTCTCTAATGACCAGTGATGATGAGCATTTTTTCATATGTTTATTGGCCTCATATATGTCTTCTTTTGTAAAGTATCTGTTCATATCCTTCAACCACTTTTGAATGGGCTTGTTTTTTTCTTGTAAATCTGTTTTAGTTCTTTGTAAATTCTGGATATCAGCCCTTTGTCAGATGGGAAAGCTGCAAAAATTTTTTCCCATTCTGTTGGTTGCCGATTCACTCTAATGACTGTTTCTTTTGCTGTGCAGAAGCTGTGGAGTTTGATTAGGTCTCATTTGTCTATTTTGGCTTTTGTTGCCAATGCTTTTGGTGTTTTGGTCATGAAGTCCTTGCCTACGCCTATGTCCTGAATGGTTTTGCCTAGGTTTTCTTCTAGGGTTTTTATGGTTTTAGGTCTTATGTTTAAGTCTTTAATCCATCTGGAGTTAATTTTAGTGTAAGGTGTCAGGAAGGGGTCCAGTTTCTGCTTTCTGCATATGGCTAGCCAGTTTTCCCAACACCGCTTATTAAACAGGTAATCGTTTCCCCATTGCTTGTTTTTATCAGGTTTGTCAAAGATCGGATGGTTGTAGATATGTTGTGTTGCCTCCAAGGCCTCTGTTCTGTTCCATTGGTCTATGTCTCTGTTTTGGTACCAGTACCATGCTGTTTTGATTACTGTAGCCTTGTAGTATAGTTTGATGTCCGGTAGTGTGATGCCTCCCACTTTGTTCTTTTTGCTTAGAATTGACTTGGCTATGTGGGCTCTCTTTTGGTTCCATATGAAGTTTAAGGTGGTTTTTTCCAGTTCTGTGAAGAAGGTCATTGGTAGCTTGATGGGGATAGCATTGAATCTGTAAATTACTTTGGGCAGTATGGCCATTTTCACGATATTGATTCTTCCTAACCATGAACATGGAATGTTTCTCCATCTGTGTGGGTCCTCTCTTATTTCATTGAGCAGTGGTTTGTAGTTCTCCTTGAAGAGGTCCTTTATGTTCCTTGTTAGTTGTATTCCTAGGTATTTTATTCTCTTTGTAGCAATTGTGAATGGCAGTTCGTTCTTGATTTGGCTTTCTTTAAGTCTGTTATTGGTGTATAGGAATGCTTGTGATTTTTGCACATTGATTTTGTATCGTGAGACTGCTGAAGTTGCTTATCAGTTTCAGGAGATTTTGGGCTGAGACAATGGGGTCTTCTAGATATACAATCATGTCGTCTGCAAATAGAGACAATTTGACTTCCTTCTTTCCTAATTGAATACCCTTTATTTCTTTTTCTTGCCTGATTGCTCTGGCTAGGACTTCCAGTACTATATTGAATAGGAATGGTGAGAGAGGGCATCCTTGTCTCGTGCCAGATTTCAAAGGGAATGCTTCCAGTTTTTGCCCGTTCAGTATGATATTGGCTGTTGGTTTGTCATAAATAGCTTTTATTATTTTGAGATACGTTCTGTCAATACCTAGTTTATTGAGGGTTTTTAGCATAAAGGGCTGTTGAATTTTGTCGAAGGCCTTCTCTGCATCAATTGAGATAATCATGTGGTTTTTATCTTTGGTTCTGTTTATGTGATGAATTACATTTATAGACTTAATTATGTTGAACCAGCCTTGCATCCCTGGGATGAATCCTACTTGATCATGGTGGATAAGCTTTTTGATGTGCTGTTGCAATTGGCTTGCCAGTTTTTTATTGAAGATTTTTGCATCTATGTTCATCATGGATATTGGCCTGTAGTTTTCTTTTCTTGTTGAGTCTCTGCTGGGTTTTGGTATCAGGATGATGTTGGTATTTCAGTTGTTAATAATTATTACTTATTGTTTCATTTTTTTTCTTTGGCCTACTTTCTTTGAGCCTGAGACTGGGTCCTCCCACACCCTCTAACAGCTTTGTAAACAGTTTTGTATAATGCCTCTTGATTTTCCACATTGTCAAATCTTTCAGTTAATCAGATCCATTTTGTTTTTTCCTTTTCTGGAGATGTGTAGATTGCATTCCAGCTGGGTGCTTCTGGGACTCCCTTTGCCATCATTCTGGGAATTCCACTTGCCTTTTTCTGATTTCCAGGGGCTATTTCTGGTTCCTTCATTTTTTTTTCTTCTTGACTTCTTTTCATGTTTCCATGGCAAACAACTGTAGCCATTTCCTGTGGGCATCTGAGCTCACAGTGCAGTGTGGAGCATCGAGGTAGGTCTGTGGGAGCCTCATTTGAGAAAACTCAAATGGGAAGATGGGCTTTAGGACAGAAAGTAAGGAGGGGAAAATGGGAAGAAACAGATGTTATGCTTCAATCCATGACAATAATGAGGCCATTTTGAATAACACAAAATTTGGTCAATACCATATCTAAGAGTTTTCCATATCATTTACCAAAATGGGTAAAGCACATTTAAAAACAAAATTTAAGTAAAATATTCATAGAATTCCTGAAAATCAATAATATTTGTTAAACTTTGAAATGAATTACCAAAGATTCCAGTGAACTTTTCTGTAAATAATTAATATTAAATATTCAATATTCTTATATGCCAAACACTGTTCTAGATGTTTGAAATACATAATTGAATAAATAGACAAATCTCTGCCTTCATGGGGGAAGACAGGCAACAAACAAAGTAAGTTAATTCTGTAGCCTAATAGAAAGTGATAAGAGATGTAGAAATGATAGAATGACTAGGAGTCCTGGGCAGGTTGAAAAGTGCAATTTTAAATAAGGTGGTCAGAGTAGGCTTCATGCAGAAGGTGGTGTTTGAGTAGAGATTTGAAGAGGAGCACTGTAGGCAGAGAAAACAATCAACGCAAGGGCCCAAAGATGGGTGAACGTCTGGCATGTTCGGCAACATGGGAAGCCAGTGTGGCTGAAGCAGAGTGAAGAGAGAGAGCAGAGCAACAGGTGAGGTCAGAGATGATGGGGGCTAAGCCATGTTGAATCACACTGGCCATGATAGTACTGGGGCACTAACTCAGAAAGAAAATAAGAGCCTTCAGTAGCGTAGACTTGGAGCAGAGTGACATGATCTGGCTTGTATTTTGAAGCAATCACCTAGGGGTGGTGTTAAGAAGAGGCTGTAGGGGCCAAGGACAGGAGGATGGAGGCATGGCAGCATTGTAAGTGGCAATGCAGTAGTGAGAAGTGATAATCATCATTGCTGGGTAACACTGCCCTAAAATCTAGTGGCTTAAAATAATTTATTAGTTATCCTCATTCTGTAGGCTGGCCAAGTGGTTCTTCTGATGGTTTCATCTGGACTCACTCATGTGGCTGCACCTGCTGCAAGGCTGGCTCTCTCATGTGGCCAGGGGACCTTGGTTCTCCTTCTTCTAGCCTCTAGCCTTTCATACCCCAGTGCTGTGCCAACCTCCTTATTTGGTGGCCTCAGGGAGTATTCTAAGAGAGGGTGTATGGATGCTACAAGGTACCTACCTCAGAGTCTCATAATATCATTTCTGCCACATCTTCTCTTTTAAACCAAGTCACAAGGAGAGTTTAGATATAACTTGTGGGGAAAATAGACTCCATGTCTTGATGGGAGGAATGGCAAAGTTACATTGCAAAGGAACCTGCATCCTGGGGTAAGAGGAGTTTTTTGTATCCAAGTTTTAACCCACCGAAAAAGTATTTAGTATCTTTTTTTTTCTTTTTTTTTTTTGTTAGAGATCGGGTCTTACTATGTCACCCAGGCGCAATAACAGCTCACTGTAGCCTTGAACACGAGGGCCCAATTCATCTTGCTGCCTCATGCTCCCAAGTAGCTGGGACTATTGGCATGCACCACCACACCCAGCTAATTTTTCAGTTTTTTTTTTTTTTTTAAATAAGGGATCTTTTTATATTGCCCAGGGTGGTCTTGAACTCCTGGGCCCAAAGGATCCTCCTGCCTCAGCCTCCTAAAGTGCTGGGATTACACTTTGTAATCCCAGTGTGAACCATCACACCCAGACAAAAAGTATTCAGTATTTTGAGAGTATACATTGGATATGTGATGTGAGAAAGAGAGAGGAATCAAAGATGACTTTGAGATTTCTGGCTTAAGCAACTGGCAAGTAGGGGTTTTTAATCAACTGAGGTGGGGAAGACTGTGAGTAGCTTTAAGTTTTGGGTGAGAAGAGCAGGATTCAGTCAGGGGAACTGAGGGCAGGCTCTCTGCACCAGCACTCAGTATGCAGTTTCATATTAAGTCAGAGGCTGTCTGAGGCCAACACTGGTCTTTGAGAGTGGGAAGTCCAGGCAAGCAGAGGAGGACAAGTAGGTATCATTGGCTCTAATGGAAGATGGGCAAGAGAAGGCCTCCACAGTGTAGGAAGTCAACTTGCTATATGGTTTGCCTGGCAGGGACAGGGTGAGGTAAATAATGCCACAGAAGTTCCAGGATGAAGGGTTGCAAGAGGTTTGTAAGAAAACAGCAGGTATAGTGATTCAGAAATTGACATAACAGCATAGAAGAAGACCTGGGAGAAGCCCTCAAATAAGCATTGGCCCATTGTGCATCTAGGGTCCTTAACAAAAAGAGACAGATGTATAATAGGTTGGAAAAAAAATTCCCATTTCCACACAGGGAAGTGTCTATAGCAAAGCTATCCCTAGATCTCGTAAATGTGGAATATGACCCACAATTTAAAGTCAGCTTCTTCTTCTTCTTTTTTTTTTTTCTGAGTGGGGAAAATATCTCTTAAGGGAATGTCTGATCCTCCTGTAGACATAAAAACAGCATGATTCACACCCAAGGAAGAGGATGTTGAGGGGTAGTGCACCCATGCTGTGTGAAACTTCATTGTCAAGCCTCTGTGTGAGGGTGGGTGGATACAGTGTCTGGGTGTATTTGCACACACCTTTATTTCAGCAAATATTGGTAACTGCCTGATTGATCTTTCTTTAGGGCAAGGACTCAGATGGTTAGGAGGGAGAAACAGGTTGCTCCTCAGGCTGGTGCACATTCTTGGCTACATTTTACAAATAAGCTGTAAAAGATGGAATATATTTGCTGGCTGATTTGACAGTCTACCCAGAGGTAGGAGGATGGACTCTATGACCTTTTAAAGTCAATTTTCATGCCAAGATTTCACATTCCAATTATGTCTGATGGACTATTTAAATAAATGATGGTTTTTCTATTAGGAAAGAAAATTGACTGGAATTCATTCTATTTGAGTTGCAAAAATTTGAAAATAGGTCAACTCTTAATTACCCACGGTAATAGAGAACATCTTGGATGGATTATCCCAAACCACAGGTAATTAACAAAATGTGCAAATTAGGCACTGATTCATAGCATTCATTAAAATTTACATTTAAACTACTACTTCAGCGGCATAAACTTGTAGATGAGCAAATCAACATGGAAAAAGTAATTTTAAGATTAATATACATATTTTAAATAAAATGTAGAGTTGAAGATATTGCCAAAAGACTGGACAATCTGAAATATTTTTATACTCTAAAACTCAGAACATTTACCTAGCACTCCATAAGACATTTGACAGATTTTTAAAAATCTAATTTTTGTAAAAGGCAAGGGAGAGATCAACAGAGGTTTTCCACCCCCTGGAAACTCTTGTGCCTGCCCAATGCTGGACCCTCCCCTTTGTGCTGGTGTTCAGGCCTATGAAGCCACCTTTTTCTCTCTCTGACATAATTCCATGAAAAATGTTAACAGCAGAACAAAGACTAGGGTGAGTTGGGAAGTGAGACTCACTAGAGACAGGAATAATTATAGAACAATCCTTAACTGATTATGGAAACCAAAATTTTAATGCCGTTTCTATATTACTCTCAAGTTTTCAGAAAACAAGCAAGTAAACAAACAAAAACAACACACCTGGCTAGAAGACTTGTTTTCTGCCAGATTTTGATATATTACTTTTTGTTACTCTAAAATAGTTTGCTAAAATAATCCATGATCTCGGCACTTTTATTTTATCGATGATGATTAACTGTGTGCCCAACCCTGCACTGAGAACTTTGCAAATATTTTACTCCTTTCTTTCTCTTACAACAGTCCTATGCAGTGAGGATTATTCTCATTTTACAGTTGATAGAGATGTTCATGATAGAATGTGGTAGAGATGGGTTTAAACCTAGGCCTGTCTGATGCCGAAGCCCATGATCTTTCTGCTAGGCCAGTGGTTTCCAAAATTTACCTCTTCCCACTTAACCCTAACACCACCCGAGCAACAGAATGTGCATCTCCTGGGAACCTATTGGAAATGTAGATTATCACTCTTCACCCCAGACCTACTGAATTAGAAACTCTAGGTTGGGGCCTAGCAATCTGTGTTTTCACAGGTCTTATAATCACTTTTCACAGGTGATTCTGATGCATGTCCAAAGTTGAGAACCACTGTACTAGGCCATGCTCCATGCTCCCTTAAAAAGACCCTTGTTATTTTTGACTACAGAAACAGAATTAATTGCAACTGTTTCTACATGAGGAAAGAAATCAATGGTTTAATTTAATTGAGCTTCTTAACTGGACTTTTTGCTTCTAATTATTTTCCATTGTTAGCTTTCTTACTTGGACCAGCTAGAATAAATTGCCTTAAAGTCATAGAAAGAGAATATACTGTAGTCTAAATCAGAGGTCTCCAAAGTAGACTATATACAGTTTGGGCATGAATCAAGCATGCAACACCATTGATTGGGCTGTAGGAAGAAAATATTAGGGTTTCTATTTACAATTTATTTTTACCCAAGAAAAAGAATGAAATGAACTTTACTAAAATTTAATATGGGTTAACACATAGCACATACATTTATATATAAATTCACATACATTGCCTGCAGGTATTAAATCTTGGCTCACATACTCTTGATCCTCCTTCCTACTTTATTGTGTGGCATCTAGTTGTGCACAGGTGTGATCTGTCAGCCTCATGCTTCAGCTCTTCCATATCTCTTATCACCTATTATTCTTCTACCTCTGTCCAGCCATACTCAAGCATGCACAGATATAGGAGTGTGAGAAACTTGACTCAATAAGAGCTGACAGCCAATGGATAAATACTTACCTTTCCCAAGTCCTAGATGAACAATTCTGAAGTGCATTCTACATGGCTCTTCAGAGGGACCTTACTGGCCCTTATTGGTCCTTTATAGTAAGCAACCCAGTTATGTCCCCTTTGAATCAGCCTCTGCCCTTCCCTGTTTTTCCTTTTCTAGCCTCTACTCTCCTGTTCTCCTTGGTAGGATTATTCCTGCCAATAAACTCTCTGTATGAAAGCCAATGTCTTAGACTCTTGTTTTTTGAGGAAGAAACCAGGCTATGCAAGATGTATACTAAAACATCTTTATGAAAGGGTGTAAGACAAATATTTTGGAGACTACTAGTATAGAGCATCAATTGTCAATGTATTTTTTTAAAAAATAAGCCTATAATATGCTAATATTTGTATATGTGGCAAAGTGTGTGCCACATATGTGCTGTTCTTATGAGTACATTAGCTATACCTCTACCCCCTTTTCTCCCACTCCATGCAACATATTGATACAAATCAGAAAGAGAACTGCTACTATGGGGATGTTTGTACATTTACTCAAACTTATAAATAAAACTAATAAAGTGTGGGCTTTAGTACTTTATCATTAATACCAAATTTCTTTGAATGGGTGGTAACTAATTGTAATTCAAAAATGTGTAAGGTGGGATGCTTTGGTTGAAACCTCTTTCTAAAGCCATGAGATCCAGGTTTAGAACCTGGAACTTGATGCTAAAAACTATTTTTCATGTTTAAGCAACTTCTCAAGTTATTTACTTATAAGCTATTATATCTTTGTACAAGAGGTTACATATAACTTTTTGCCATCTTACTTCTTGCTCAAAAACAGCTCAGAGGTTTCCTTCATATATGCCAAGAAAATTAGAAAATTAAGAACAAATTAAGAAAACAGCTCAGAGGTGTTAGAAGGGTACTTCACCTCTTTAGTATTTTTCATAGAAATTTGTAATTTCAGTCTAATGGGGTAATATCAGATGATCCAAATTGAGGAGCATCCTACAAAATGCTCAATAGTCTTTAAAAGTGTCAAGATCCCCCAAAATCAGACAAGACTAAACTGTCATAGATCAGAGAAGAACTGAGAGACCTGGTGACTAAATGCTCTGGGATATCCTGGATTGGATACTAGAATAGCAAACAATGTGAGTGGGAAAAGTGGTGAAATACGAATAAAATCTGTAGTTTAGTTAACAGTATTGTGCTAATATTACTTTCTTTTTTTTTTTTTTTGAGACGGAGTTTCGCTCTTGATACCCAGGCTGGAGTGCAATGGCGCGATCTCGGCTCACCGCAACCTCCGCCTCCTGGGTTCAGGCAATTCTCCTGCCTCAGCCTCCTGAGTAGCTGGGATTACAGGCACGCGCCACCGTGCCCAGCTAATTTTTTGTATTAGTAGAGACGGGGTTTCACCATGTTGACCAGGATGGTCTCGATCTCTTGATCTCGTGATCCACCCGCCTCGGCCTCCCAAAGTGCTGGGATTACAGGCGTGAGCCACCGCGCCCGGCCTAATATTACTTTCTTAATTTTCAAAAATGTTGCATGGTTTTCTAAGTACTAACATCACAGAAAGCTGGGGAAGCATGTATGGGAATACTCTGTACTATCTTTGTAACGTTCCTGTAAATCTAAAATTATTTCAAATAATAAAATGGAAATACATTTTAAAACAATGTCCAATTTAAAATGAACAAACAAACAAACAAAGCAACTCATGTAGACAACTCTGGTTAATTTGGGCAGAATCTTGCCTGTAAGTCTTAATTAGGAAATACTTAAGGAGATGTGGTCTATAAAAGTAGAAGTATGTGGAGAGAGAAGTGATGTCTACTCAGGCAGAAGAAAGTGCTCAGATGAGAGTGAGAGAGCCTATTTATACCATAAAGACCTGAAGTCTACCTTTTTCCTCATTTAGGGCATTTTTGGTACAGAATTATCTAATCACTTCAAGATGCCACTTGGCACAGCCAATAAATCTAACGCTCTTTCTTCAGGGGATTAAGTGGTAGCTCATCATTTTTTGTAATTATTTTTCTATTAGCAACTTTCATAAATACTTTTGTAATTGCCCATGGGATGTCAAGCACTCATGAGATGAAGTTCTAACTCTAAAGATGAAAGCCCTATTTTTGAACCAAGCACTTAA
Organism: Aotus nancymaae; assembly: GCF_030222135.1. Classification (NCBI taxonomy): domain Eukaryota; kingdom Metazoa; phylum Chordata; class Mammalia; order Primates; family Aotidae; genus Aotus; species Aotus nancymaae. The sequence goes on along the minus strand of NW_026988422.1, from coordinate 28,717,835 downwards.
TGAGTAAGGATTTCACAAAGCTGCAAAATCTGCCCCTGAGAACCTCTGACAACTAAATATTCCATGACTTCCACTGATAATCATGCTGTCAGTTAAGTATTTTGCATTTTTTAAACAGCTGGGTATATTTTTTTCTCTACGAAATTCTGTGAAGAGAGTTTAATGTAGCAAATTAAGAGAAAAAAAAAAGGCTTTACATATACTAGGAGGTATCAACAGTCACCAAGCTGTCATGCATTAACTACCTGTTTCACCTCCATTGAGGGATATAGCTCATGTGAATCATTGGATTTATAGTGAGTTATGCCAGCTGCATTTTTTGATTCATTTTTATATTTAACCTAAATATATGCTTAAACATTTTTTGGTCATTTTTAACAATCGTAAAAAGCAACATTCTGAATCATAAAATTAACTTTAATCAAAAAACTAAACTTGGTTCAAATAAAACGTATTTCCATTTTAATCCTTTTCTCTTAGAAACCTGGCTTTGATAAATACCAAGGAATACCATGCCAGTTCACAGCAGTAAGAGTGCAGAGGTGCCAGGTTAGTATAATGTGATCATTATGTTATATGACTAGATGTGTGTAAACAGATTCATCAAAATCTGTCTGCCCTTTGGTAGGTGACAAAATTAGATCAGGAGACCTGGCATCTATCCCAGATGATTTTCTTTTCTTTTTCTATCATAAACTTGATATTGAAGCTTTAATTGAGCTTGATTTTTGATAATTAAAAAAATGAATTTGTGGGGAGAAGGAAAGTCTTTTAACTTTGAATGCAGACAGAACCAACACCGAACTAAAAAAACTTACAATTTTGTCTATTATAACTTGCATTTTTAACATCTAATGGACACTTAAAATTCACAAATTTAAATTTGTCATTTTGACTAATGAAAGCCAGAGCAGAACTGCTGTTTTTGAATACATAACGTGAGTGGCAACCTAGATTTGCACAACACAATGCTACTGCTCCAAGGCTCATGTCACTCACATTTTATCAATGTGTTGGGGGACACATTGGAGTCATGGGTTTTTAGGATGGTATGCAAGTGAGACTCTTTTGGCTGGTGAATATGCCATGCTTGCCACCCAGCAACTACATCTCAATTGATTTGTTATATATGCAGATAATACCTTTGTAGAATTATAAAAGTAATTCTACAGAGAAATCTCAAGCAGGTATAGTGATGGAAGAGAAGATAAAGTTAATAAGTTAGAGAAACAAAATGTAAAAATCAATTTTGCAGGTTGTAAAAATCTCTAGTTTTATGCCTGACAAATGTCAAGAACTTCAGAACATAAAATGGAATCATGTCATTCCATTTATTATCTAAGAAGGTAATTAATTAGTGAACATATCTTGAGCTACTATTTTTTGTTTTAGCATGATTCTTGAGGGCTTAAGACAAGTGAGAGAATGACCAGAGATGGCATCAGTCATCAAAGTTCTTCAAACCTTTTTGAGAAGACAAAGGGAGCCTAGAGGAGACAGGAACAGTAACAGTGTTGTTCTGAAAGCCTGTCTAGAAAAAAAGAGCACTGATTGGGAGTCAGGAGAAGCAAGTTCTAGTTGCACTCTGATGATAATTTCTCTCCACTACCTTCCAGAAGCTAATGTGCCCAAGAACTGGGCCCAAGTCTTAGCATAAGATCTTCAAGCATCAAATGACTGTAATTTATTACCCAGACTGAGACACTTCTGAGAGTGAAAGGGAGCTTCATGATTAATTATTCCAGAACAACTGGAGTATATTAGGATTGTCTTGGACAAACTAAAAGGCAAGATCATTCTACTCCCCCAAACTTCTAGGCTCTGGCTGATTCTTTCAACGTACCTCTTCCCAATAAAAATATCCTCCTCTTTGTAGCATATTTGTACTTCTACTGAATGATAAATGATTATATGCATTCCTTGTTTTTATGTAAGATAATACAGTTTCTTGATATTATTTGAGAATTTTAGAAATTATGTCCTCATTTTGGTATTTTAACCCATTAATGGGAAATTTCAGACTGGAAGAAAGAAAACAAGTAACCTAAGGGAGATATTTTGATCCAGACCAGGATTTTTGGTCACTTTCATGTCTCCTGCCTAGGCAGCTATCTGATCAGCCCATGTAAAATAATCACTGAGATAGGTACTAATGAAATGAATTCAAGAAAATTGCCTTTTAGATTTTAAGTTGATAACCATATACGCCTATTAATAAGTACCCGTGTGCTTACTCTGCACAGGGTTATACTATGTACAATTTGCACATGGCATATGTATGACCAATGAAAACATGAAAGTTGTTTTAACAAAATAAATAACAGGGAGTAGCATAAGCCAAATGTGTACTAGAGAAAACGAGAACCCACAGGATCCAGAAAAGGAGAGAGAAATTGAATTTGACATGTAGCAGGAAGGTGGATAGAACTTATATGGGTGGTGTGTGTAGGGCAGCTGGCAGGTGGTGGGGGGTAGGGATGGAGCATGTTGTGGAGAGGACAGATTGTCTATCTTTTAGTCTGTCAAGGATGACATAAAAAAATTCTGCTCTTTAAATTTGGCTGACCAAATTCTGTAAAATTTGAATCACATTTTCCCATCAGAAAGTAATTTACATCACCCCAAAGTGTGAAAGTTCAATCTGCAAGACAAATTTGATTTAACAGTCCATGCATTCCATATGTGTGTCACATTATTGAAGTAGGTGTGCTCTAAAGGCATTTTGTAGAAATGCCTTTGTCTAAATGGTGCTTAGGCACAACATGACTGGCCTTGATGATGTACTTTACACTAAGGTAAATGTGTGGAGAAGCCTTGCGTGTGAATGTGTTGTAGTAAATCCACAGCTGACTGCAGATTTATGGGTATCGTTATTTCATTGTGCAGACGGCACCTCCACTGAATTTAATGAGCTGAACTAGGTGAAAAGTTCATTCTAATCTCCTGTTGCCTGAAGCTCAAGCACTCCCTGGAATCACAGAACATATGTCCTTCTCTTGTTTTAGAAACTGAAGGTGACTTTCTGATAAACAAGTCTCTCTTGAGGATAATGACATAGGAAGTTATTTTGAAGACGTTTTCTTCAGTGCATTGATTGAATATGAACATACAACAGCTACCTGTTGCAAAGCTGAGAGGTGATTTGTCAAATTTAAGACCAATGGCAGATTTGCTTTAATTGATTTTTGTTCCCTAGAGTGAGTTTATTACTTTGAGAATGGCTTAGATTCTCTCACCCATATGTTTCCTTTGCTATTCAGAATAAACATTAGCAAGTGGTCTCTTCTATAGTCTTTTACATGATAATTCTGAACAATTCTAACATGTGTATTGTAATTAGGCGAAATATTTATGAAAGACGTGTCTACAAATATAACCTGATGTTCCCTCCAAAAAACATTCAACAATGAATTCAGGTAAAGAGTACTTTTTTTAAAATTTTTTTTGACAGAGTCTCGCTCTGTCACCCGGGCTAGAGTGCAGTGGCATGATCTCAGCTTATTGCGACCTCCGCCTCCTGGGTTCAAATGATTCTCCTGCCTTAGCCTCCCGAGTAGCTGGAATTACAGGTGCCTGCCACCATGCCCAGCTAATTTTTGTATTTTTAGTAAAGACAAAGTTTCTCCATGTTGGCCAGCCTGGTCTTGAACTCCTGACCTCAGGTGATCTGCCTGTCTTGGCCTCCCAAAGTGCTGGGATTACAGGCATGAGCCACTGTGCTCGACCAGAGAATACTTTTGTTGTTGTCATTGCTTGTTTTTGTGTTTTCCACTTCCCTCCCTGAGAATAGAACTTTTAAATTCTCTAGTGGAAGCTTTGAAATCTCACAGGGCTGCATTGACACATGGGAAACACACTAGTGAAGTGGAACAATGGATATATCTCAGTGTGGATGCTCCTGGTGTTTTGTGGGGTGTAGGGGGGGACATTTTGTCTGTAGCTTATTGAGGGACTTTTAGAGTCACTGGACCCCACACCGTGTGCCAGGAGCACACCCCAGTTACTGCAACCACCAAAAGCATCCCAATACAACCATTTAGCAACTCTTAAGGTATAACTCATTGCAAATGGTAAAAGAGTAACTACTACCTAGATGTAAATAATTTCTAACTTGAACAGTTTATGTTTTCAAAGGTGACTTTGTTAAGTTGAAATGTTGAACACATCTTTCTATGTATAATATAGAATATAAATGGTGACTATGTCGCCAGGCTGGTGACACCCTGCCTGGCTTCCATGACCCCATCCACAATCCCTACTTCAAGTTCTTAGACTAAGACAATTTAATTCCAATCTTTAAATCTCTTTCCCTCTTCCTAAAATAGGCTCTTCTTAAAATCTTTTTGATCAAGGAGAGTTTAAGGAGCCATATTTCAAGAGTATATTGATTTCAGATCAGAGTTTTGCTTGATCAGAACTTGTTAGTGGCTCTTATCTTATCCCCAGTGACCTGGTTCTTCTCTTGCATCCCGGTTACTGATGTAATCTCTATCTGGGTCTCATTTACTTTATATCCTGCTTTACTTCTCTCTTTGCTGCCACTGCCAGACTCCTGGATGCTTATTCTTGATGTCCCATGGGGCCACTTGTTTGCTGCTCTTTGTGGAGGCTTGTCGTTATCAACACCTAACTGGGCATCTTATTATTCCTTCTATCCAGGCCGAAGATATACATCTGCTTATTGCAATTTCTTCCTGAAGATTGTTTTTGGGTGCTTTGTCAATCGTCCACATTGTTCTGGTAGGTAGGTCTCTAGCTCTTGACTCTTCTAGGATGGGCTTGCCTGAGCATCAAGCGTAACAGCTATCTCACTCTACTGCAGACATGACGCAGCCCAAATCAGGAAACTGGATAAAAATACGTGAAAGCAATGCTGTTGCAGTATGGAAATTAAACAAAACTGAAAACAAATGGAGTAAGAGTTTCTAAATATTTAAACCTGATGCATAAAGTAGTTTTAATTAAAGTAAAAGAGGAGATGCATGAAAATTTACTTTAAAAATCTGAGTTTTCTGAGCCTTTGTGGCAATGACTTTTATTATGGTTAATTTCCCTTTAGAACTTGTGAATTTACTGTTCCTTGATATGGAAATATTAATGCTACTCTTAGGCAGATCAGCCATAATTAGGATAATTTTTTGCCTCACAAGTGAAATGAAAAGATAGATTTCCCTATCCTTCCTACAAGATAATTGGGCAAAAAATGAAATAGTGAGCTGAATGAAGAAAAGTGTTAAAAATAAATGTGTTTGTGTGGGTAAGCAGAATGAACAGCTTGATGGGGAGATGAAAATAGCAGATAACGCAACTTAATGCTATTATTATTATTTGGTGGGTAAAATAATGTTGTATTTGTTTAATAAGACTGTATTTGAGAAATCAAAAGAGACTAAAGGACAACTACTGAAAAAAGTGAGTCTTCCTCATATCTCTTTAATCCTGCTGACCCAGTTGCTTTTCCTAGGAGAAAAGTACACATTATGGATTTGTTGTGTATCTTTCCAGAGGATACTATTTATTTATTTGTTTTTATTTCAGTAGCTTTTGGGGTACAAGTGGTTTTTGGTTATATGGATGAATTGTACAGTGGTGAAGTCTGAGATTTTAGTGTACCAGAGATATTCTATGAATAGGCAAGCATTTGTATGTGTGCATGCATTAACACACACATACATATCTAAAAATTGGAGTTATTTAGGTAGGTTTATGTTTAATTGGCATTAAAGTTGATGAGGACCAGAAAGCTCTTGTCAAGAAGTTCAGTAAGGCAGTGATGTCAGGCTTTACTAAAATCCTTACTAGAAAGTATTTCTTTTTTTTTTTTTTGAGATGGAGTTTCACTCTGTCACCCAAGTTAGAGTGCAGTAGTGCAATCTCAGCTCACTGCAACCTCCGCCTCCCAGGTTCAAGCAACTCTCCTGCCTCAGCCTCCCAAGTCACTGGGATTACAGGTGCACACCACGATGCCTGGCTAATTTTTGTATTTTTAGTAGAGATGCAGTTTCATCATGTTGGCGAGGCTGGTCTTGAAGTCCTGACCTCAAAGGATCCACCTACCTCGGCCTCCCAAAGTGCTTGGATTACAGGCGTGAACTACTGCTCCTGGCCGAAACGCATTTCTTTATAGTCTCATCTCTCAGGCACAGCCATATACCATCTTTAGTGTGTGGATAACATCAGTAAAATGATGGTTTGGTAGACCTTATCCATGTCTACCTGTTCCATCTGGATGGCTATGGATATGGTGACTTGTGCTGTCCTTGGGCACAAATTTTCTAATATGTCTTGATCTAAACCACTTTTTCTCTATCTTGGAATGCAGTGGTTAACCTGGATTCTTCCTTCCCTTTTACCCTGGACATTCTCTTCACTGTTCTCGTTGGTTGATGGCATTGTTTCTTACATTTTATATATTCTTCTTTCTTGGTTTACTTTCTTATTTTGGTGGAACACAACTACCAGTTATGTCTCGAGAAAGGATATGTGACAAATAAATTTGAGATGTCATACATCAGTAAATATATTTAGTTCACTTGTCCACCTGATTGATAATTGACATGTATAGCGTTCTATATTGGAAGTGATTTCCTTTCAGAATTTTGCAGGTGTTGCTTCACCATCCTCCAGCTCCAGGGTTGCTGACAAGTCAGAAGCCATTGTGATGCTTCATTTTTCTTTTGGAGTATATTATCTGTTTTGTAAAAAATTCCCAGGACCTTTCAGTATCTTCTCTGTGTACTCAATGTTTTGAAAAGTTATGAGGATGTTCCTAGATGTAGATCTGTTTCCATCTATTGTGTTGAGTAATCAGTGGCTCCTTTCAGCCTGGAAAATCAGGTCTATTAGTCCTGGGAATTTTCTCAAATTATTTTATTTATGATATCCTCCCGTCTCTTTTTTTGCCTTCTGAAACTCTTATTCAGATTACCCCCAAGTTTGGACATTATACTTTTTGCTTCCTTCTTCAGTTTCTTTTTTTTTTCTATTTGTTTATCTTTCTACTTTACTTTCTGGGAGATTTTCTCAAATTTATCTTCTATCATTCTATTGATTTTAAAAGGTTTTCTGTTGTCATATTTTTAATTTCCAAGAGCTTTTTAAAAAAGGTAGCATCATACTTCATGGAAGTAGTTTCTCCTCATTACTCTAAGGATAAGTACAGATCAAGTTTTTTTCTACTAGCGTAATCTCTCTTTTCTCTAAATTATTATTTTCTAGTTTGTTCATGTTTGTCTTTATCTGTCTTATTAACCGATTTCTTCAAATGTTCCTTGACTCCTGGTTGTCTGCTTGTATTAAAAGTGAGCGCCTAAAGTGCTCGTGGAATATGGGGCGGTTTGAGTTTCACTTAGCGTGATTTGGTGTTCTTTCCTTGTCTTATTCTCTGAGGTGATTCAGGTAAAGTTTTCAGTTCTTTCTAGCAGGGTGATGTCTGGCTCCCAGAGTTAGGAGAAGTTAGGGCCAGGTGGCTAAAGGTCTCAGCACTTAGAGTACTTAATAAGCATTTGGTATCCTAATTTCCCTTTTATGTATGGTACCCAATTCCTCAATTATGCCTGAGTCATTTCCTGGTTCAGAAACCCTGTTTTATCCTTCTGAAGACAAAACTCTAGGTTTCTGCTGGTGTTGAGAAAGACAGTCATCTTTCAGCATACTGTGGGGATAAGGATCTAATTGCTACACACACAACTATAATTAAATTTTCCTTATGTTAACCACTCTGCCTTCATTACTTGCTCTAATTCTACAGGTAGCTGGAATTTACAGTGTAAATCATGTAATTTGTCAGCTTTCCTGACTGTTGGCTTTAGACATCTTTGCCTTGGCTCTGTAAGTTGGTTCCCTCTCATGATCTGCTTTCCGTCTTCCAAAATTTTGTTGCTGTTTCTCCAGGACTTCCCATCTTTGTGGATTTATTTCTTTAAAAAATGCCTTTATTGTAGTTTAATGGTATTGGATGAAGAAATAAAATATGCCTTTTAATTATTAAATCACCTTAATGGGGGCAGCTCAGTAGTGTTATCCTTTGTCACTCAGGCTGGAGGGTGGTGGTGTAATCATGGTTCATTGCAGCCTTGACCCCCTCAGCTCAAGTGATCCTCCCATCTCAGCCTCCTGAGTAGCTGGGAGTTCAGGTGTACACCAGCATGCCTGTTAGTTTAGATGGTGGGTTTAAATGTGACTTTTTTTTTTTTACATTTTAAAATACTTTTAAATTTTTATCTTTTTGTGATTTTATTTTAATTTGCAAATTCTATATATTCTGAATTTACTACATTTGATAATATTTTACTTTGGTAAAAACAAAACAAAGCAAAATACAAAATACAAACTCATAGAATTATTTTGAAAATTCTAAACATTTTCTTGCCCCCAGAGATAGAAGTTACTTGAGATGAAATAAGCAGTTATATATAATGAAAGAGTGGAATCACTATTCAGTAGCATCCCCTTATCTGCAGGGCATATGTTTCAACACACCCCCGTGGATGCCTGGAATGTTGGATAGTACTGGACCCTGCTGCCATAAATCAGAAAACGTTTCTGTTCATATGTTACCCACAAATTTAATGCATTTTCTATCTTAACTAAGCATTTATCATGTACTGCGGCTGTAATTTTTGCAGTTTGAGGCAAGACAACGAAACTAGCACAAATTTCTTTTGTCTTCTTTACAATTTCATGGATGAAAGATTCATTCTTGCTGTAGATCTTAGCAATTTCAGCATAAGATCTTTTTTTTTTCTTAAGTAGAACATGCTCCACTTAGTAAAAGCACTAGTCAGCTTCTCTTTGGCATATCTGAATTGCTAGCATCACTACTCTTGTGCTTTGGGGCCATTACTAAGTAAAATAGGAGTTACTTGAGCACAAACAGTATGATATGCAATAGCAGATCTGTTAACCAAAACAGCTACTAAGTTATTAAGCGTAAACAGCATCGATATGCTGGGCAAAGGAAAACTCAGATCCCAAGCTGGAAGGAGCAGGAAGATTTCATTGCACTACACAGAATGGCATATAATTTAAAACTTATGAATTGTTTATTTCTGGAATTTTCCAGATATTTTTGGACCGTGGTTGGCTGCAGGTAACTGAAACTGCAGAAAGTGAAACCACGAATGGGGTTGGGGACACTACTGTATGCGCTTGATCTCCTGAGGAGGAATGTGGCTTGGGCAGTCTTTTGTGGCAACCACCAGATGATGCCATTGACCAAGGGCAGCTTGGTTGTGGTTTAGGTTTGAGGGAGAGGGGCGGGGTATTGTTTCAAGATTTGTAAGGGTTGGGGAACATCATCTATCAACTTTCCATGTATGGTGCTTATATAAGTTTGGCACACTTTTATTTGGTATATTTGGTCTGTCCATTCTCAGTTGTAGAATGAGTTTTGGTGGCACTTTTTCAGATGGTGTTTGTTTCAGCTGCTTTGGGATTTTGCCTTGAAGGTCAAGGGATCTAGCTGATTTAAATGATGTATTTTACTTAGTGAGAACCCTATTAAGTGTATTAAGAGAGCCTTTGATTAGTCATGGAAATAATGAATGAGGAAGAAAAAGCTGATATAAATCCACCCACAATCCTAAAATCTCATTTGTAAAGTCTGGTGTTTTCTTCCTTGACATTTTATCTATTTCTGCTAAGGAAGCCAGTTTCTTAAATTGCACAATAATTGAAAAATAAAGAAAGTGAAGTCAATAAAAACAATGCTACTAGCTGGTGCTAAATGTGACCTGAAGCTTATATCCTTTAGATAAACACCTCAGGGTTGGGAACCCAACTCCTAACTATTTTTACAAAAACTATTATTTTTTAACAAAAAGATTAAAAAAAATCTTCTTCTTAATGAAAAAAGTACTTTTCAAAAGGCAGCTCTTGGTTTTTATTTTTACCAGTTTTCATGTGTCTAAATACTGATTTAACTAAATGTAACTAATGGCAATTTTACATAAACCTACACTAGGTCATTGAAAGGGTTTAAGACCTGCATAACTGGGACTGAGGATTTCAGGCTTAATTTTATAGAAGCTGATAATAATGTGCTTCCTGTAGAACAATGAAGTTCTCTGAATTTCAACAATATTTTATTTTCCTTTTTCTTTCATTTTTTTCCTCTTATCACACCTTTTAGGGGAGAATGGGCTAATTCAGCTAATGAAAAATGTATTTGCTAAGAGGACTGAAAAAACAGGTTGTAAGAGTTCAAGTGGTTGGATGTGGTGGTTCACACCTGTAAATTCAGTACTTTGGGAGGCCAAGAAGGTGGGAAGATTTCTGGAATTCAGGGGTTTGAGGTCAGTCTGGGTAATATAGTGAGACCCCATCTCTACACATACACACACACACACTCTCTCTCTCTCTAACTGGGTGTGGTGGTACATGCCCGTAGTCTCGGCTACTCAGGAGACTGAGGCAGGAGGATCACTTGAGACCAGGATGTTGAGACTGCAGTGAGCTGTGATTACACACTGCATTGAGCAAGACCCTGTCTCAAAAAAAAAAAAAAAAAAAAAAAAAAAAAAGCCTAGATGGTAAGAACAGGTAAGACAAAAGGGGTTTAAGAATACACAGACCATATAACATAAAAATGAAGAATTCATAAACTAAAATAATTTGAACACAACTGTTGTTATGCAGCTTCTTTAAACTATGATTTATGATTTTATCATTTTTCTTGCTTTACCTTCTCTTTCACATTTATAATGGATATTAAATAGGAATGAAAATTGGTTGGAGGCTAACTGCCCAAATAAATTAGGTTGTAAAGATAAGACAAAAAAATAGTTCCTAAGTATTTCTTGATAAGGTTTAAAGAAAATGAGAACCAGGGAGAAGATTGAAAACAATATATTTTGCCTCTGATATTCTTATACAGATTATTTACAGACTATGCAGTTGTGGCTCAAAATGCAAAATTTTATCCCTGCAAATACTACTACTTGGTAAATATGCTTTATCTACCAAGACTGGAAAATAGCAATGGAAAAATGAAAATATATGTGGATATGCCAGATATGTACCTGCATAATCTGAGGGTGAAGCAACAATGGGGCCTCCCTGATTGAGCTTTTAATTTTCTTACCTTTTATCTTATATATCGTCCATGTCTGCATCATATTCTACTTTCTGAGAGACTATTTAAACTTTATTTTTCAACAATTCTGTGGACATATTCATTACTGATTTCATATTTTTAATTTTCAAGAGCCCTTCTCTAATTTATTATAGCATATTCTTTTCACTTCATATGAAGATATTTAAGGACATTTTTATTCATAAAATTTTCTTTGGATCCCTACACTATCTCTTTTTCACCTGAATATTTTTATTTGTGTTTATTTTAGACTTTGTCTTTTGTTACTCTACTCACTATTAGTAAAGCTTTTTATCTAAAATCTCATTTAATCTTTACAACAACCTTATGATGTAAAAATCTTATTCTATTTTACAGATAGGAACATTGAGATAAAGAAAGGTAAATTAGATTGTCAGTGCTCACACACTTAGTAAGTGTTGAAGTCAGGATATGAACCTGGGCTGTCTGTCTCAAACATTTTGTGTCTTGTCTACCCATCCATATTTTAGAGTGAAGCTCTAAAATATATGGAAACTCTGTGCGTAGCTGGGGCCTGTCAGCTGTCAGATTTCTCTGTAGGGATCAAAGCAGGGACCAGATGATTGCTGAAGGACCCTGACATGCTGCATCTGGACCCCTCTGTTTCCCTGTGCTAAGAGACTGTGAGTCTAGGGAAGGGGTTGGCATCTTCATCACTGAGCAAACAGACGGTTTTCAGCCTAGTGCCTCATCCCTTCTCTCCACTGTGCCAGATATTTTCAAATTTGGAGCCTTCCTGTTTCTATTTCTCTAGAACATAAAATACTCAGCTCCCATGACGATGGGAGAGCAGTTGTTACCTGGCTACATAAGGTAAGAGAGGAGAACTGGTGGTCAAAGTCCTCCTTATTTAGACTTCCTATTGACCTGTTTTTCTGCCCATTTCTGATGCCACCTTCAGAGGTGTTTGTGGCTTTCAATTCCTGAGTCAATCCAAGTTCTGTGGTGTGATTTTATGTGTTAGCTTCCTGTTGCTACTATAGTAACAAATTACTATTAATTTTGTGCCTTAAAACAAGACAAATTTATTATCTTAGAGTTCTAAAGTCCAAAATGAATTTTAATGGAGCTAAAATCAAGGTTTTGGCAGGGTTATGTTCTTTCTGGTGGCTTCAGGATGGAATGTTTATTTTTTTTTTTTTAATTAAAAAATTCTTCAATAGTTTGTGGAGGAACAGGTGGTTTTCAGTTACATAAATAAGTTTTTTAGTGATAATCTTTGAGATTTTGGTGCACCCATCACCTGAGCAGTATATATTGTACCGAATATGTAGTATTTTATTCTTCCCCCTGAACTCTCTTCTACACGAGTCCTCGAAGTCCATTATGCCTAGCTCCCACTTATAGGTAAGAACATACAATATTTGGTTTTCCATTCTGGAGTTACTTTTCATAGAATAATAATCTCCAACTCCATCCGAGTTGCTGCGAAAGATATTCTTTTATTCTTTTGTTCCTTTGTATGGCTGAGTAATATTTGATAGTGTTTATTTACCACATCTTCTCTATCCACTCCTATTTTTTTTTTTTTTTTTAGATAGAATTTTACTCTTATTGCCCAGGCTGGAGTGCAAAGGTGCTGTATCAGCTCACTGCAATCTCTGCCTCCCAGGTTCAGGGGATTCTACTGCCTTAGCCTCACAAGTAGTTGGAATTATGGGAGCCTGCCACCACACCAAGCTAATTTTTTCGTATTTTTAGTAGAGAAGCCGTTTCATCATGTTGGCCAGGCTTGTCTTGAACTCTTGACCTCAGCTGATCTACCTACCTCAGTCTTCCAAAGTGCTGGGATTACAGGCATGAGCCACCATGCCCGGCTATCCACTCCTTGGTTGATGGACAATTAGGATGGTTCCATATTTTTGCCATTGTAAATTGTTCTGCTATAAACATGTGTTCAAGTATCTTTTTCATATAATGACTATTTTTCCCTCTGTGTAGATACCCAGTAGTGGGATTGCTGGATCAAATGTAGTTGTACTTTTAGTTTTTTAAGGAGTCTGCACTGTATTCCATAGTGCTTGCACTAGTTTACATTCCTACCAGTAATGTAAGTGTTCCATTCTCATCACATCCATGCCAACATCCGTTTTTTAATTTATTTTTAAATTATGGCAATTCTTGCAGAAGGTGTCATCTCCATGTGGTTTTTAATTTGCATTTTCCAAATAATTAGTGATGTAAAGCATTTTTTTTCATCTGTTGGCCATTTGTATATCTTTTGAGACTTGTCTATTCATGTTCTTAGCCCACCTTTTGATGGGATTATTTGTTTCTTTTTTGCTGATTTGTTTGAAGTCCTTGTGGATTCTGGATAGTAGTCCTTTGTTGTAGGTACAGTTTGAAAATATTTTGTCCCATTCTTCAAATTGTCTGTTTACTCTGCCGATTATTTATTTTGCTGTGCAGAAGCTTTTTAGTTTAATTAGGTCCCATCTATTTATTTTTGTTTTTGTTGCAATTGCTTTTGGGTTTTTGGCCATGAACTCTTTGCCTAAGCCAATGTCTAGAAGGGTTTTCTGATGTAACATTCTAGAATTTTTATGGTTTCAGTACTTAGACTTAAGTCTTTGATACATCTTGAGGTGATCTTGTATAAGGTCAGAGATCAAGATCTAGTTTCATTCTCCTATATATGGCTTGCCAATTTTCCCAGCACCATTTGTTGAATAAGGTGTCCATCCCCCATCTAATGTTTTTGTTTGCTTTGTCAAAGATCAGTTGGCTGTAAGTATTTGGCTTTATATTTGGGTTCTCTATTCTGTTCCATTGGTCTACATGCCTATTGTTAAATAATTACCATGCTGTTTTGGTAACTATAGCCCTGTATTGTAGTTTAAAGTCAGGTAATGGGATGCCTCCAAATTTGCTCCTTTTGCTTAGTCTTGTTTTGGCTATGCTGGGTCTTTTTAGGTTTCATATAGATTTTAGAATTTTTTTTCTGGTTCTGTCAAGAACAATGGTGATATTTTGATGGGAATTTCATTGAGTTTGTAGATTGTTTTTGGCAGTAGGGTCATTTTCACAGTATTGACTCTACCCATCCATGAGCATGGGATGTGTTTCCTTTTGCTAGTATCATTGATGATTTTTTTCAGCAGTGTTTTGTAGTCTTTGTTACAGAGATATGTCACCACCTTGGTTACATATATTTCTTTTCTTTTTTTTATTATTATACTTTAAGTTCTGGGGTACATGTGCAGATTGTGCAGGATTGTTACATAGGTATAAATATGCCATGGTGGTTTGCTGCATCCATCCCCGCATCATTCTATTTTAGATATTTCTCCTAATGTTATCCCTCCCCAATACTCCCACCCCCTGCTATCCCTCCCCTAGCCCCACCACACCCCAACAGACCCCAGTGTGTGATGTTCCCTTCCCTGTGTCTATGTTTTCCCATTGTTCAACACCCACTTATGAGTGAGAACATACAGTGTTTGGTTTTCTGTGCTTGTGTCAGTTTGCTGAGAATGATGGTTTCCAGTTTCATCCATGTCCCTGCAAAGGACATGAACTCATCCTTTTTTATGGCTGCATAGTATTCCATGGTGTATATGTGCCACATTTTCCTTGTCCAGTCTATCGTCAATGGGCATTTGGGTTGGTTCCAGGTCTTTGCTATTGTAAACAGTGCCGTGATGAATATACGTGTGTGTGTGTGTCTTTATAATAGAATGATTTATAATCCTTTTAGTACATACCCAGTAATGGAATTGCTGGGTCAAATGGTATTTCTATTTCTAGATCCTTGAGAAATTGCCATACTGTCTTCCACAATGGTTGAACTAATTTACAGTCCTACCAATAGTGTAAAAGTGTGAAGTGTTTCTCCACATCATCTTCAGCATCTGTTGTCTCCAGATTTTTTAATGATCACCATTCTAACTGGCATGAGATGGTATCTCAATGTGGTTTTGATTTACATTTCTCTAATGATCAGTGATGATAAGCCTTTCTTCATATGTTTTCTGGCTGCATAAATGTCTTATTTTGAGAAGTGTCTGTTCATATCTTTTGCCTACTTTTTCATGAGGTTGTTTGTTTTTTTCTTGTAGATTTGTTTAAATTCTTTGTAGATTCTGGATATTAGCCCTTTGTCGGATGGGTAGATTGCTAAAATTTTTCCCATTCTGTTGGTTGCCAGTTCACTCTAATCATAGTTTCTTTTGCTGTACAGAAGCTCTTAAGTTTAATTAGATCCCATTTGTCTATTTGGCTTTTATTGCCATTGCTTTCGGTGTTTTAGTCATGAAGCACTTGCCTGTGCCTATGTCTTGAATGGTATTGCCTAGGTTTTCTTCTAGGGTTTTTATGTTGTTAGGTCTTATGTTTAAATCTTTATGATGGGTTCACAGCTGAATTTTACCAGAGGTAAAAAGAGAAGCTGGTATCATTCCTTCCAAAACGTTTCCAAACAATACAATAAAAAGGAATCCTCCCTTACTCATTTTATGAGACCAACATCATCCTGATATGAAAACCTAGCAGAAACATAACTAAAAAGGAAAATTTCAGGCCAATATCCATGATGAACATTGATGCAAAATCTTCAATAAAATACTGGCAAACCAAATCCAACAGCACATCAAAAAGCTTATCCATCATGATCAAGTAGGCTTCATCCCTGGGATGCCAGGCTGATTTAACATATGCAAATTTGTAAACATAATCCATCACATAAATGGAACCAAAGACAAAAACCACATGATTATCTCAATAGATGCAGAGAAGGCCTTTGACAAAATTCAACAGCCCTTTATACTAAAAACTCTCAATAAACTAGGTATCAAATGGAACATATCTCAAAATCATAAAAGCTATTTATGACAAACCCACATCCAATATTATACTGAATGGGCAAAAACTGGAAGCATTCTCTTTGAAAACTGGCACAAGACAAGGGTGCCCTCTCACACCACTCCTACAGTATTGGAAGTTCTGACCAGAGCAATTAGGTAGGAGAAAGAAATAAAGGATATTCAATTAGGAAAAGAGAGTCAAATTTTCTCTATTTGCAGATGACATGATTGTATATTTAGAAGACCCCATCATCTCAGCCCAAAATCTCCTTGAACTGATAAGCAACTTCAGCAAAGTCTCAGGATACAAAATCAATGTGCAAAAATCACAAGCGTTCCTATATACCAATAACAGAGAGCCAAATCATGAGTGAACTCCCATTCACAATTGCTACAAAGAGAATAAAATACCAGAAATACAACTAACAAGGGATGTGAAGGACCTCTTCAAGGAGAACTACAAACCACTGCTCAGGGAAATAAGAGACAACAAAAACAGATGGAAAAACATTCCATGCTCATGGTTAGGAATAATCAATATCATGAAAATGGCCATACTGCTGAAAGTAATAAATAGATCCAATGTTATCCCCATCAAGCTACAATTGACCTTCTTCACAGAACTGGAAAAAACTACCTTAAACTTCATAAGGAACCAAAAAAGAGCCCACATAGCCAAGACAATCCTAAGCAAAAAAAAAAAAAAAAAAAAAAACCTTGGAGGCATCACGCTACCTGACTTCAAACTATACTACAAGGCCACAGTAATCAAAACAGCATGATACTGATACCAAAACACAGCTATAGACCAATGGAACAGAACAGAGGCCTCAGAGGCAATGCCACACATCTACAACCATCTGATCTTTGACAAACCTGACGAAAACAAGGAATGGGGAAAGGGAATCCGTTTAATAAATGGTTTTAGGAAAACTGGTTAGGTATATTTCTAAGTTTTTTTTTTTTTTTTTGCAGCTTTTGTGAAAAGGATTTGAGTTCTTGATTTTTGTCTCGCCTAGGTTGTTGTTGTCAGTGTTGAGCAGTGCTACTGATTTGTGTACATTGATTTTGTATTCTGAAACTTTACTGAATTTATCAGTTCTAGGAGTTTTTTGGACAAGTCTATAGGGTTTTCTAGGCATACAATAATATCATCGGTGAACAGTGGTAGTTTGACTTCCTCTTTACCAACTTGGATACCCTTTATTTTTTTCTTTTGTCTGATGCTCTGGCTGGAACTTGCAGTACTATGTTGAATAGAAGTGGTGAAAGTGGACATCCTCATTTTGTTCCAGTTCTCAGGGGGAATGTTTTCAACTTTTCCCCATTCAGTATAATGTTGGCTGTGGGTTTGTCATAGATGGCTTTTATTACCTTGAGGTATGTCCCTCCTATGCGGATTTTACTGAGGGTTTTAATCATAAAATGATGCCAGATTTTGTTAATAATTTTTCTGCATCTATTGAGATGACCATATGATTTTTTTAAAATTATGCTTATGTGATGTGTCGCATTTTATTGATATGTTGCATAGGTTAAACCATCCTGTACCCTGGGTATGAAACCCACTTGATCATGGTGTATTATCTTTTTGATGATGTGCTGTTGTATTCAGTTAGCTAGCATTTTATTGAGGATATTTGCATCTATGTTCATCAAGGTTATTGTTCTGTAGTTTTCTTTTTTTGTTATGTCCTTTCCTGGTTTTAGAATATGGGTGATACTGGCTTCATAGAGTGATTTTGGGGAGATTCCCCCTTTCTCTATGTTTTAGAATAGTTTTGGTAAGATTGGTACCAATTCTTCTTTAAATGTCTGATAGAATTCAGCTGTAAATCTATCAGGACTTTTTTTTTTTTGGTGGCAATTTTTAAATTACCATTTCAGACTTGCTACTTGTTAGTCATCTGTTCAGAGTTTCTATTTCTTCCTGAATTAATCTGGGAGAGTTGTATTTTTCCAGGAATTTATTCACCTCCTCTAGATTTTCTAGTTTGTGTGCATAAAGGTATTCATAGTAACCTCGAATGATCTTTTGTATTTCTGTGGTCTAGGTTGTAATATCTCCCATTTCATTTCTAATTGAGCTTATTGGGGTCTTTTCTTTTCTTTTCTTGGTTAATCTTGCTAATGGTCTATTGACTTTGTTTATCTTTTAAAACAACTAGCTTTCTGTCCCATTTATCTTTTGTATTTTTTATTTAGTTTTGTTCTGATTTTTGTTATTTATTTTTTCTGCTGGGTTTGTGTTTGATTTGTTCTTATTTCTATAGATCCTCAAGGTGTGAGCTTAGATTATCTACTTGTGCTGTTTTGGAGTTTTGATGTAGGCATTTAATGTTATGAACTTTCCCCTTAGCACTGCTTTTTCTTAATCCCAGAGGTTTTTATAAGTTGTGCCACTATTATTGTTCAGCTCAAAGACTTTTTAAAATTTCCATTTGATTTCATTATTGGCCCAAAGATCATTCAGGAGCAGATTATTTAATTTCAATGTATTTGTATAGTTTTGGGGGTTCCTTTTGGAGTTAATTTCCAGTTTTATTCTACTGTGGTCTGAGAGGATATCTGATATAATTTCTATTTTCTTAAATTTACTGAGACTTGTTTTGTAACTTATCATATGATCTATCTTGGAGAATGTTCCATGTACTGAAAAAAAGAATATGTATTCTGCTGCTGTTGTGTAGAATGTTCTGTAAATATCTGTTAAGTCCATTTATTCTAGGTTATGGTTTAAGTCCATCATTTATTTGTTGACTTTCTATCTTGGTGACCTGTTTAGTGCTATCACTGGAGTATTGAATTCCCTCACTATTATTGCATTGCCATCTATCTCATCTCTTTGGTCTAGTAGTAATTGTTTTATAAATTTGGGATTGCCAATGTTAGCTGCATTTATATTTAGGATTGTGATATTTTCCTGTTGGACTAGTCCTTTCATCATTATATAATATCCCTCGTTGTCATTTTTAACTGTTGTTGCTTTAAAGTTTGTTTTGTCTGATATAAGAACAGCTACTCCTCACTTTTGGCTTCCATTTACATGAACTATCTTTTTCCACCCCTTTACCTTAAGTTTATGTGAATCTTTTGTGTTAGGTAAATGTCTTGAAGACAGCAGAAACTTGGTTGGTGAATTCTTATCTATTCTACCATTCTGTATATTTTAAGTAAAACAGGCCACTTACATTCATCGTTAGCATTGAGATATGAGGTATTGCTCCACTCATTATGTTAGTTGTTGCCTTAATACCTTTTTTTTTTCATTGTGGTGTTGGTTTATAGGCTCTGTGAAATTTACATTTTAAGGGGGTTCTATTTTGGTATGTTTTGAGGTTTTGTTTCAAGATTTAGAATTCCTTTCAGCATTTCTTGTATTTCGACTTAGTAGTGACAAATTATCTTGGTGTGTTTTGTCTGAAAAATATTTTATCTCTCATTTATTTATGAGGCTTAGTTTTACTGGATAAAAAAATCATTGGCTGACAATTATTTTCTTTAAGAAGGCTGAAGATGGGACCCTAATCCCTTATGGCCTATAATGTTTCTGCTGAGAACTCTGCTGTCAATCTGATAAGTTTTCCTTTTTGGGTTCTTATGATTTTTGTCTTACAGCTCTTAAGATTATTTCCTTTGTCTTGACTTTAGATAACCTGATGACTATATGCCTAAGTGATGATCTTTTTGTGATGAATTTTCCAAGTGTTCTTTGAGCTTCTTGTATTTGGATGTCTAGATGTCTAGCAAGGCCAGTGAAATTTTTCCTCAATTATTCCCTCAGATAAATTTTCCAAACTTTTAGGTTTCTCTTTTACCTCAGCAACACCAATTAGTATTAGGTTTGGCTGTTTAACATAATACCAAATTTCTTGGAGGCTTTGTTCATTTTTTAAAATGATTTTTTTGTTCTCTTTGTCTGGTTGGGTTAATTTGAAAGCCTTGTTTTTGAGCTCTGAAGTTCTTTCTTCTAACTTGTTCTAGTATTGTTGAAACTTTCCAGTGTATTTTGTACTTCTCTAAGTGTGTCTTTTATTTCCAGAGGTTGTGATTGTTTTTTCTTTTTGATATCTATTTCTCTGAAATTTAAAAAATCCATATCCTGTATTTAAAAAAAAAAAATTCTGAGTTTTTCACCTTTCTCTGGTATCTCCTTGAATAGTTTAATGGTCAACATTCTGAATTCTTTATCTGGCAATTCAGAAATTTATTCTTGGTTTGCATCCATTTCTAAGGCAGCTGGTGTAATCCTTTGGGGTGTTATAGAATCTTGTTTTGTCATATTACCAGAATTACTTTTCTGGTTTCTTATCTTTTGGGTAGATTATTTCCATGGAAAGGTCTGAAACTCAAGGTCTATTGTTCAGATTATTTTGTTTAATGGGGCGATCCTTGATGTGGTACTCTATCCCTTCCTCTAAGACAGGACTTCCTGAGAGCTAGACTGCAGTGATTGTTATTGCTCCTCTGGGTCTAATCACCCAGCAGAATTATCAGGCTCCAGGCTGGTGCTAAAGGATGTCTGCAAAGAGTCCTGTGATATGATCCAGCTGTGGATACCAATACCTGCTCTGGTAGATGTAGCAGGAAAGTGAAGTAGACTCTGTGAAATTCCTTGGTTGTATATATGTTTAGTGTGCTGGATTTCTTGAATGCTGATCATGCTAGCAGTGAAGTTGTCGCATGGACATACTCAGAACCTCTGATTAGCCAGGATGTTGCAAGCAGGGGAATTAGGTGTTATCTTCTTCCTGGGATCAAGGTTATTTTGTTATGAGTTGCTGTAATGGCCTGAATTGGTTGGCCTTCACCCAGGAGGTGGTGCTTTCTTGAAAGCATCAGCAATGGTAGTAGTAGCAAGCTCTAGGATAGCCCTAAGATGGACAGGATAAGTATTTTGGTTTCTCAGGCAATGGGCATGGCTGTAAAGCTCCCAAGAGTTTCTAAATTTTATGTTCAGCTACCAGGGTGGATAGGGAAATACCATCAGGTGGGGCAGAGGTAGGAGGTTCTTGGCTCAGATTCTCCTTTGGTGGGGCTTGCTGTGGCCTCTGTGGGGATGCAGGGGTTGTGGTTCTTAGGCCAATGGGGTTATGTTCCAGAGGGGTTAGTTCCAGAGGACTTCCTCTGCTGTGTCATATAGTTCACCAGGGAAGCATGGGAAAGCTTATAGTGAGAGGTCTTGCCAAGCTCCCATTGAGTTGATGAGGGCTGGTCTCACTCCTGCAGTGCTCTGCTCAGACCTTGTGCTACCCCACTGAGAAAGTAGTAATGGCTTTTAGAACTCACCCCTCCACACCTGCCCACTCTGTTTTCCGCTCCTGTACTCATATCTGCAGCAGCTCCTACTCATCCCCCAAACTTTGCACAATAAAATTTGTGCCCAGTTGAAACCATTACCAATTTTAGATGGGAGCTTCTTTTGGCTGCCTTTCCAAATTCCACTGGCTGCCTTTCCAAAGGCCCTTGTGATACATAGTCAGGGATAGCTTCCCTAGGCTTGAGCTGGAGACTGGGAGTACCTGCAAGGCACTTCCCACTGCTTTTTCTACTTTTATATTTTTCATGATTCCCTAAATTCATTTCATTTCTAGATAAGGTTAAATCCTTTTCCCATTATCTGGACTTTCAGATTCCCCAGTGAGGATGTGTATTTTGGAGACTGATTTTTCCCCATCACACTTTGGGAACTCACAGTTTTTCATCTGTTTCATGGAATTTGCATGGGAGTACTACCTTTTTCAAAGGATCTGTGAATTCTTTTGGTTTTCCTGGTACATTCCTGTGATGGTTCTTGGAGCAAAAGGTTACAGTGTGAATTTTCACTTGCTCTTTCGTCTGTCCATGTGGAAGCTGCATGTTAGCCCTGTCACCAATCCACAATCTTCCCATCTACCCGTAGGGTGGGATGTCTTCTTGCCTTTTCTAGCTTGCCAAGACTGCTTCATGCCATGGCTCAGACCTCATATCACTCCGGCCTCTGTTTCCATCATCACATCTGCTTCTTCTCTATCTTTGATTCACGTATCTCCTTCTTTCTCTTTTCAGAAACCTTATGATTATATTGGGCCCACCTAGATAATTCAGGACAATATCTTCATCTCAAGATCCTACTGAATCTCATCTGCCATGTAAGATGACATATTTACAGTGCCAGGAATTGGAATGTGGATACTTTGGAGGCTATTACTTATTCTACCACAGTTGGGTTGCTTCTTACAGACTTCCTCCTCTGCTGGCAATTTGGTCACAGTTGTGTGTTTCTGCAGTTACCATCATCTATCTGCTATTCATCTTCTACAATCTCTTATCTTCTGTAGTCTTTTCTCCCATTCCCTGTTTTTGTGAGTTTATAGGTTTTAAAAACTTTTACTATCATTTTGAAGTATGTTCAACTTTGATTTTTAATAGGAAATCCTCACTTATTTTACATAATCTCATATGCAGAGTGTCTTAGTCTGTTTGTGTTGCTATAACAAAATATCTGAGACTGGGTAATTTATGAAGAACGGAAATTTGTTTTCTCATAAAAAATATGAAAGGCTGGAAAATCAAGAATAAGTCAGTTGTCTGGTGAGAGCTTCATCTTCTAGAGGGAGGAAATGCTCTGCTCTCACATGGTGAAAGGTGGAAGAGCAAGAGGCAAAATGCTACATGAAGACTTTTTAAATAAAGGCCTTAATCTGATTGATGAGGAAAGAGCCCTTGAGGCCTGGCTTCTTAATATCATCACGTTGACAACACTTAAATTTTGAAGAAGACATATTCAAACCTAGCACAGATAATTTATGTGACTTGCTCAAGGTCATAGAGATAATTAATGGCAAGAATGAAGAGCAGGTGTGCAAGACTATCAGGTTATTTAATAGTCTTTTTAAAAATTATCTGCTGCTTCCCCACTCCAATGGCCCAAGCTTTCTATGTATGAGATAAAGAAACTATATTGATGCAACTAGGAGAAAAGATAAGAATATTTTTCTTATGACCTTCCATGTTTGCAGACTCTCTGAGATAAGGGTAATAACTAATATTCACTGAGTGCTCATCACGTGCCATTCTCTTTTCTAAAAGCTCTATTACTTGTGACAACCCTATGAAATATGTACCTGTATAATCCTTATTTTTCAGGTAGGCAATGAAGGCAAAAAAAATTTCATTTACTTGCCTCTAATTGTATAAGAAAGATGTCACAGAGAACAGATTTGAAGGCAAGCATCTGGCTCCAGGAACTGCTTTTGATTGCTACCCAAGACTAGAGCCCTGAAAAAGGATGGAGAATTAGATAGTAGTCTTTCATATACCCAGTGCTTTAGTAAAACTGGATTAGTTCTTCCTGTACACATTTTGTAATTTATCAACTCTATACCTTGACTCATACATTACTCTTTGCTCAAAATGTTTTTCCTTCCAAATACTGTATATGCTTCATTTATATATCCTCCTCTCAACTCAAAAAGTAGCCAGTATTAGCTTTTTCAAGACCCTTAGTAGGAATTAATTGCTCCTTTCTCTGAACTTCTGAGGCATTTTGTTTTCCTGTTTAGTGGTACTTACTATTCTCTACTTTTTATTTATTGGATCTTCTCCATTTTGTTGTAAATTACTTGAAAACAGAGCCATTTACTTTTGTATCCTTCTAAGATTTAAGTTCCAGATTTAGGCTGTGCTCATGGTAGATGCCTACAAGTTTGTTTAATAACTATTGCCAATAGACATTTTCAAATTGCACATCATTTTCTTTTAGGGAAAACTGAGACCCTGGACAATGGTTCACATACACTCTCTCTTTCTGTGCCTAGACACAATTGCTTCCTGTGTAGTAGTCTCATGGGGGCAGTCATGCAATTTGCAGAAAGCTGTCCATGGATACAGTTAGAGGCTTAAAGTTTATTTAATTGCAAAAAGAATACGTAGATTTTTAGAGATAGTTACTTAAGGCAAGTAATAACACAGAGATTAGACAGAGACATAGCTTTCCCAGTCCAAAATTTCCTGTAGGGAACTATATCTGTGGATTGTATCATATATAAAGAATGAAGATTCAGACATTTAACTGTTCTGGAGACAGGCTGCATTTCAGCCTCCCTAATAGGTAAAAGTTACCTGTGCAAACAGCCCTAGGATATTCTTAGGAGGATTGTGAGACTGGATGAAGCAAAGGCCAATGTTTAATGAGATGCCTCAATACATTTCAGTTCTATCCAAAGTCATTGCTAAAAGACATAAGTTCTGAGAGTGGGTCACTCTTACCCTTGAGATTTTGAGACATGATTTTTCTAAATAATTTTAGGTGAGGGCTTGAATACATATTGATAACTTAATTTAGCTGTCTTAGAAAAAGAAAAACACACTACTGTATGCTATTTCAATTGTTTCTCTTAAGGAAGGTATTGAAATTCTTGACCAAAAGTATCTTATCTGCTAGGGTGCCTGATGTTCCTCATATTATCACCTTTCCTTAATGTCCTTTATCCAATTTCTTAAAATTATGCCATTCCTCTTCCTCCTCTACAATTGCATACAAACAAAACTGAGTTGCCAATATAACCAGAAAGTTTTTCTGGGAAAATGGGAAAGACTTTAGATATTTCTGTTTCTAGATAGTAGAGAAAGCAACTTAGCATTTAATTCACAGCCCTTCCAGGTTGCCAGCCATGAGGTATTCCTTATCAGTCTCCCACTGCTGAGTCTTCTTCCATCTATACACCTCCAGGTGAAACTTTGTTTTTCTCTATATAAATTCATCTGGTTTACCTTTTCTTTTGTAAATCTGCCTTACATTGGCTACACCTAAATGAGGTCAAACTTCCACTCAAAGACCCCTGAGAGAACTTGGGCTGGACTTGGTGCATGGGGCATGGGGCTGCCCTTTCCATCTTTCATTAAAATCACTCAGAAGAGGGGCAGCAGCTCTTCTAGACAAGACAATTCTTAGTGCTTTAATTTTTTTTTAAATTCAAGGAGTCAGCTTTAAATGAAATTTCTGACACATTAGAGTAGAAATTAAGTTTAAAAGAATAGCACCCATAACAGAGAAATTCTGAGGGGACAGACGTCAAGATGAGAAGTCAGTCAGCAAGCTGTAATGAAAGGGCTTGGCGGGGGGTGGGATGTGGTGAAAAAGCCATAGAAAAGAGGTAGTGAGGCACCCAGTGCTCAGCACAGAGATCAACAGCTGTTCTCCTAGTCTTGGGGGAGTGTTGGGGTCTGTGTGTACATGAAAGTCATCAATATTTGTAGCCATTGTGTGAGTGTGTATATATATATATTATGTATGATATATATATGTGTGTGTGTGTGTGTATATATATACTCACACAATGGCTACAAATATTGTGTGTATATATATATATATATACACAGAATATATATTTATATATATACACATAATATATATATATTTTAACTTTATGACTCATCAAGGAGGCCAGGTTTTTAAATAATGGGTAGGGAAAGAAAGACAGTTTTTCTAAGTACTGCTATGGAGTTAAGGGCCTCCTGTTTATTTGAACTCTTTTAGCTACAAGAATAAAAGGAAAAAATGACAGTGTGGAGAGGGGCCTGAGAGTTGACTGCCTGGCATTTACCTGACATGACACACTCATTTCCTTTCTGTCCCAATACTGAGGTTAGACTGGGAAAACCCTTAAAAGGAGGCAGCACCCAAGAAAGAAAGTGTAATGCAAAAAAAAAAAAATATATTTATTTTTGTAGAAATAGTCGCTGAAAGATTACCAAATTTGGCAGAGGACACAAATTTACATGTTCAAGAATTTCAGTGTACCCCAATCAGGATAGATTAAAATAAATCCACTCTCAGATACTTCTGTAATCAAACTATTGAAAACCAAAGACAAAGAAAAAGAATCTTGAAAGCAGCCACAGAAAAATAAAACATTCCATATACGGGAACAATGATTGGAATGAATGTAATTCTTTGTCAGAAAACCCAGATACCAGAAGACAGTGGAGCAACATTTTAAAAGTGCTTCACATGGAATTGTATGACCAGAGGTTCCAGAGGGAATGTGGTGGAGGTGGCTATTTTATAATTAGACTGGAAGAAGTGGGAGAAGAAGCTTATGGAGACTGCTCAGTTCCTCTCTTGTTCTGCTGCTTTGCAGTGTTCTGCTCTTATATTGGGTGGAGATAAAGCAGGGAAACAAATTTTACCAAATGATGAAACACTGGCAAATGTGAGCACCAACCCACTGCAGCTACTTGCTTCATTTCATCCCATCCATGTTTTTATCTAAACATTCTTTCTTTTTAATTTGCAAGCCCTTTTCAGTTCTACTCTTCTCCCTCTTATTTTCTTATAACAATTTAATTTTCATTATAATTAATGTTTCTCCAGGTCCCTAGTGTCTATTCAAAGGTCTGCTGCTCTTATGACAATTTCATCTTTTCCAACATGCTGGAGACATTTTCATTCTCTAGTTTCCCTCCTGCTTCAGTTACTCTTTTGTTATTCCCATTTCATTTCTTTTCCTTTTTTCGCTTTTTCTCAGATTGTAGCTGGAGCCAATAATGGAAACACTTTCTTCATTGAAGCATCCCTTCTTCCTTTGGGAAAAAAAATTCTCTGTATGACTATGAATAGGGTCTGCAAAGAAAGACCCGTAACTTCAAAACATTCATGTAGTTCATAGGGGAGAGCAATAAGTTGGTGGTCAGGAAGGCAAGTAAACAACATATTATTCTGAAAAATCTTCAGTAGTTTGGAAGCAAGTGCCTGCTTGGTGACAAATGATACCAAAGGAAATAGAAGAGAGGACACTTAACTTTCAGGATATTGCTGAATCTCCTTCCAAACCATCAAAAATAATGATAAACAATACAGTGTTGTCTGTGGAAGAGACATTGTTTTGTTCCACAATGTTACATATATTTGTCAAGTGCTGTAAGCTTTCCATGCTGTAAAATGTATGGGTGCTTTGGGGTAATTGTTTCGAATAGTTATGCTAAAAAGAGAATTCACTTGACTGGTTTCTTCTTTAATCAGGGTCACTTTTCTACCATGATTAAGATATGTAAGCTTTGCCTATGGTGAGCCTACTCCATTTTTCAAGATGACAAAATTCTTTATGACTTAGCTTATTACATGAAATTAACTACAACACAATTGAAAACACCTGCCTATAGTGAAACAATCACAAATAGGCTGATGCCATATGACTGGCTTCTAATTATGCTCCATATTTGGATTTGTTATACAAAACCACTTGGGGAAGAATCATGGATTCCATTGTTTCAGGCAGTCACTGGTTATTTTTCAGCATGTTTACTACCAGCTGTGCTGATACCCACTGCCACGTGGATATCTTGCCCACAGTGATCAATGGGACTGGAGAAAGAAGAAAAACATCTTTTGTTCTTTCTGTAAGAATTCTTTACAGAAATGGGCAAGTACTACATCCCTAGGTATGTCAATTAACATTGCCAGTTGCATTTTTTTTAATGTACAAATTAGCGAACTGTCACCAAGAGATGGATTTTCCATGTTTCAGAGTATATGCTTAAGAATACTAGGAAAGACAAAGCTCTATTCATGTTTTGAGCGTGCCAACTTTATAGGGACCTATATTCTAACTGGTATGAACAGAACAGAGTAACTGAGTAATAGAATGAAGCCATTTAGCATAGACAGATGTATGTTTCCAGTCAGGTATAAGATTCACAGGACTGCAAGTAATATTTTCAATGTATCCAATGACTGGGGAAGCCTAGCATTGAATAAGGAAAAAGAGCTCAAATGAAGATGATGAAGGAAAGTGTCTGAGCAGGGCTTTTAACCCTTGGGGAGCTTGACCCAGTTCATCAGAGAGAATGGGGAGTAGGTATTTGTCACATAGATTGACTTCAGTATCAAATTTTTATATGGCTGGTTAGAACTTGCATAAGGGCCCAGGAATGGATAGAACTACTTTATAATGAGAGACTTTGAAACATTTGACCCCATTTAAACTGAAGCTGAATGTCGTCTTAGTTGAAAAATACTCTAAAATATAAAAAACCCACTTCCAAGGTGCTTTGGTTGGTATCTTTAAAAAAAGATACCTTTGTTCCTAGGATTTTACTTCATCATGCATATCTTAGAATTTGGAGACTTATCATCCAGATATTCAAAAATTTTACTTGTAGTATTTAAATTGTTTTCTTGTGTGCATATGTTTGGATATTTTATATATTTTATTAATTATTCTTGGAATCCAATCTTACACAAACATTTAAGTTGGTTTTGATTTTTTAGTATTAAAAATAATGCTGGTATAAGCAAATTTTACATAATGCTTTGTATTTAAAACTACTTTTCCTAGCAAGATAACTATAAAAAGAATTACTGATTTAAAAGCTGTAAGCAATTTTAGGCTTTTCATGTATATTGCTATTTTTTCCTCAGAAAAATGAGTTAATTAACATGTCTATCAGCAAAAGAGAATTGCCCAGTTTATTGTCTCCTTAGCATTGGACATTACCTTATTTTTAATCTGTGCTAATTTAGTTATTTTTAATTTGCATTTTAGGTTATTACTTGTATTGAATATTCTGATATATTTATCTATTAAAATTTTAGTTCATATTATCTACTAAAATCTTAATAGATAATAAACATATTATGTACTTGAATCTCAGTGAATTAACTTTTTATACTTCTTGTTGAAATGTGAAAAAAACTTCCTGGCACATCTCATCTGATCATTAACATCTCTTTGATTTTTATTTTTTTAAAAAGAATACAAAGGTTGTCTGTTTTAATAATTCTGAAATCTTCATATAAAAAGAATTTTAGCTTTCTTAATTCTGACTGATGTCACTATAACTCTTACTACATGTAAAACACAACTCATCAGGATACCCAAAAGTATTTAGTAAATACCCACTTTCATATGACATTGTGTTAGAGGCAAAACAGAAGCAGCTTTTCCAGACACATGCCCTGTTAATTTCCAAGCTTGGCCCTTGCGGTAATAACAGCTGATGAATTACTGCACTTATTTTGAAAACTAATTATTCTGTCCCCAGTGTTTGAAACTATTAATAAGTACTTTGGCCACCTTGGGATTCTTGTGACATTAAATACTCTCATATTTATTTTTCCCCTACTTTTCAGATTTGCCACACAAGCTGAAAACCATCACCATGTATCTGCAATTGCATACCAATCCCCCTTCCATCTAAAGATATATTACTCACCATCCAGAATGAATTAGGATCAAGAGCTTTAAATAAAAGAGAATTCTTTGTTTTAACTTAGACAGCACTTCCCCCAGTTACATTTAAACATTCCTCCATACCCACTGGAATGAATATGTGTCTGGATTATTGGAACATTACTGAGGCTCCAGCTCCTTGACCTTGGCATGCAAGCTTCCTCATCCTTGAACTAAAAGCTTTCTCTGGGTTGTGAGTGTGATGATGTCTTTCCAAAAGCAATTCAAAGCAGTGCTGCCACTTAGAGCTATTTTAAGGTCTCTCATAGAGGCTAACATGTATTTCTATGCTTTAACAGTGACCTCTCAAAGCCTCTGTGATTGTGGCCGGAGAGTTCCCTCTGCTCCTGTGTTGCTACTGGAGCAGACAGGGGTGCCAACTACCCCTAGGTGGTCACACTGGTCTGCTTCCTTGAGCAGAGGGCACACTGAGCCACATCACACTACACTCTGATCCTTGATGACTACACTTCAGGTATGTCTCTTAGCCTCAGTTTCTTCATTTGTCAAATAACAGAACAGGAGTAAATGGTTACAAAGATTTCTTCAGTCTGTATGAAAGAGTTGATGAATGAGTTTGTGAATGAATGAATGAATGAACTCTGTTGGCTTCTGTGGTCTTAACTTTTTTGTTTTTTTAAATTCACATCCTCTTACCACAAAACATTAATTATTTTAATATGCATTTCTTAAAATCATGAACATCAGTCAGGAATCTAGTTTTTACTCTCTCCCAATTTTAAGAGCAAATCAAATGTTTCTTAAAATATGTAAAGAATCAGTGAGGTTGAATAATCACATGGTGAAATCGTAGTTGTCAGACATGGGCTGTGAGGCTGTGAGCCTAGGTGATGGTGCATCCATGACCTGTAGACACAGCCAGAGGAAGCTTAGGCAGAAAGAGACAGCGGCTACAGTAGAGAAGTCCTGTAGAAACTATTTCTATGGTTAATACAAGACAGATTTTGCAGTATAAGACAAGATATTTTGTGAAAATACAGGGCTAACAGCTCTCTTCCACAAAGCTATGAAGTAAGTAAATATAGAAATACAGATGAAACATTGGAAATCAGAGTAGTTCTGGGTCACAGAGCCAGTGGCTTGACAGCAGGACTTGAGGGCCTATTTTGAATGACATATGGAATGTCTAACTACTATCCCCATTCCAAATTTCTACAATCAGAGATGTTTATTACAAAATATAGAATGGAATATCAAACGTATAGTTGGTGTCTTTGGAAAGAGTACAGAAAGGTATATGTTTGATAAACATTAATCTAAAGTGGCAGACTATGTAACTTATAGTCCATATAATTTAAGACATAATGCCAGAAACAGCATGTATACTTTTATTCCCTTTAGTAATTACTGCTTCCTCTAACAATGACATGTACTCAGTGGATATTTCCATCCACAAAATGATTCTTAGATTACTTTTCTTTTTTGAGTTATAGGGTCTATTTCTCTGTCACCCAGACTGAGATGCAGTGGCACAATCATAGCTTCAGCCTCCAACTCTTGGGCTTAAGGGATCACACCTCCACAACCCCCACCTCTGCATCACTCCTATCCCCTACCTGGAGCCTCCTGAGTAGCTGGGATTACAGGTACATGCCAACATGCTTGGCTTTAAATGTTTCTAAAGCAAAGATTTGCTCAATCAAGTTTAGCCTAAACCTGCCTCCCTACGTATTTTAACTTCAGTCTAAAGGTTTCTCTGTACATAGTGAACTATAACCTAAATAGAGGTGTAAACAGACTGTAAGCTACTCTTGTGCCAATCACCAAGTTTTGGCCAATCAAAGGGGACCAACTGTTCAAAACATGTTCAGATAAGGCAAACACCGAGTTGTAACCAATCCAGCTTTTTCTGTACCTCACTTTCCTTTTTCTGTGTATAAACCTTCTTCCACCATGTGGTTGTACTGGAGTCTCTGAGCCTACTGTGGCTTGGGAGGCTACCTGATTCACAAATTGTTCTTTGCTCAATTAAACACTGTTAAATTTAAGTTGGCTAAGATATCTCCTTTAACAAGATCAAACCTTAAAGTATTCCCACAAGTCCATTAAGCTATATATTGTAGACCACCTTTTATTTGTCCATAATATGCTCTTTATCTGTTTATATGGAGAGCACATTAATTTTCTTAAAATATTAACCCAATGTTTAGACTAACCTTACTTACTGTAATCTTTCCTAAAAGCTCTAATTTTTCAAGGTGTCTCAGTGGCAACCGTCTATATTTCCAGAAAATCCACTTTTGCAGGCTTGTTGTATTAGTCAGGGTTCTCTTAGAGGGAGAGAGTTAATAGGATATATAGATATAGATATACATATATCTCTTTATATATATATATATATATATCAGGTACATCATGCTTAATAACTCTCCTTTATATATATTCCCCTTTATATATAGGTAAACTCCCTTTTATATATACCCCCCTTTATAGATAACTAAATTCCTCTTATAATGGAGAGATCATTAAGTATTAACTTACACAATCACAAGGTCCCACAAATAGGCTATCTGCAAGCTGAGGAACAAGGAGAGCCAGTCTGAGTCCCAAAACTGAAGAACCTGGAGTCTGATGTTCCAGGGCAGGAAGCATCCATGGGATACATGGGAGAAAGATGTAGCCTGGGAAGCTAGGCTTTTCTCACCTCTTCACGTTTTTCTGCCTGCTTTATATTCACTGGTAGCTGATTAGATGGTGCCCACACAATTAAGGGTGGGTCTGCCTTCCCCAGACCATTGACTCAAATGTTAAACTCCCTTGGCAACACCCTGTGACCCTGACATATCCAGGATCAATACTTGTATCCTTCAATCCAATCAAGCTGACACTAGGTATTAACCCTTACAAGTCGATCCTTTGTCAACTTCAATCCATACACATCTCCTATGATTATACACAGTTTTCAAATAATGACAATAATAAGGTTAAAATTATTCCTAAAATAATACAACTATCCTTTGTACAACCAGAAATGTACCAATTCCCAACCTAAATACTATCACATAAAGTTAACAATACTTAAATGCTAATATAAAGTTAATAAATCTTATGTCACATGATAAAAGAAAAGAAAGATATTTTCTTAGTACAAATGTATACATGCACAAACATGTTTTTAATAAAAGGAGGAGGAAATACTCATGATAGTTACAGTCCTTGTTTCTGCAGCTGGTACCATGGTCATAGCTGGTATTGATGACTACCTTCTATTACCCATTCTGTATTCCCTTTGTCTTCAGCAAGCACCTCAGCAGACTGTGGGTTTTTTCCTGGTGGAGTGACCCAAACCTTCATTCCTGAGGGGTCTGTACCACTTGTAGTCCTGCCTGGATTGGGCTGTTGTATTTTCCCATTGACCTTAATCACAGGGCATGGTAATACTTAGAGATGCTGTAATGGATCTCCTGTATTATATGCCTACTCTATCTTACCTCTATTATGGAGTAGCAGATTGATTTCATCTTGATAGTCTTGGTCAATCACTCCAGCCAACACTGTAACTCCCTTCTTAGTCTATTGAATTAAAGGAAGGAGGAGCTCAAAGTGTCTAGGTGGCAATCTTAACTTTGAGTTTAATGGAATAGTTGTGTCTTCTGGTGGCAGCATTCCTTGCTGAGTCTGACTGGCAGACTCTGTCTGAGTGACAGATGATCCAACTCTATATTCCTTCCTTCATTATCCCATACCCTTAATATCCATTCCCATGCCTTTTCTCCAGATTGCTGTTTATATAAATTAGAGAATTTAAACAGTTCTTTTTGAGGGTAGCACACATTCTCATGGGTCACACTCTCAATCTCACTTCTAGGGTCCCGCTGGGACTTTAGTTATAGATCTAGAAGCAAACAGAGGTTTTGGGGGTGGCTTTTGAGGAGAATCAATATTATCTTGGCTAGCAACTGTTGCCTCAGGCAGCACAGGGTTTATCCTCTTAGACAAATGTGGAAAGGCTTATGGCAGCATGGGTCAGGGAGGGAATGTTGCCACTCCTGGAGGGATGGGAAAGCTGTTCCATCTGACAAAAAAGATTCATCAGAGTTTACAAACTCAGTATCCCCAGCTTCATCAGGGTCCTCCCTCATTTTCCCATTCCAAGTTGCAGTGTCCCATTCTTTTCCAATCAATGTCCTTAACTTTAACAGTAGACACTTGGTGAAGCTGTGCAGGTATCTTTCACTGCAGGTCAGCCACTTGCATGAGAAGAACTTGTGTCTGTTTTTCCATAATTTCAGCTCTTTCTCTACAGAAAATAAAACTCTGTTAGGTCAATCTTAGCAGATTTGAGGCTCAGTATCTCCTTTTGAAGCCAGGAGATAGCATCCCTGAGTTCATCATTTTCTCTCCTCACTTTGTCCACTGAACTTAGGAGCAACCAACCAGCTTCATTATATTCCTTGGTTCTCCATATATGGTCAAAGGTATTATATATACAGTCACTAAACTCCTTGCTTCTCACGTGCAGTGAATCAGGAGTGTCAAATGCATTTTTTTTTGCATAACTCTCTAAACAGTTTCCACCAAGAATTATCAGTGTGCTCCATATGATTAGAAGTAGAGTCCTTAGCATTTTGGGGTGTATTCATATTAAGCAGCCAACTCCAGAAACCCAAAAACCAATTAAATAATTCCATCCTTAATATTCTGTTTCTGTAGAACCACTCCTGGTACCAAAATCTGTATTAGTTAGGGTTCTCTTAGAGGGACAGAACTAATAGGATATGTAATACTAATACAGATTTTGGATATATACAGTATGTATACATACAGACACAAAGGGGAGTTTATTAACTTACATGATCACAAGGTTCCCTAATAGACGTCTACAAGCTAAGGAGCCAGGAGAGCCAGTCTGAGTCCCAAAATTGAAGAACTTGGATTCTAATTTTCTAGGAAAGGAAGCATTCGTGGGATGCATGGGAGAAAGATGTAGGCTGGGAGGCCAGGCCTGTGTCATTGCTTCATGTTTTTCTGCCTGATTTATATTCTCTGGCAGCTGATTAGATGGTGTCTACCCAATTAAGGGTGGGTATGCCTTCCCCAGCCCACTGACTCAAATGTTAATCTCCTTTGGCAATACCCTCCCAGACACACCCAGGACCAATACTTGCATCCTTCAATCTAATCAAGTTGACACTCAGTATTAACCATCACATTTGTCAATCACATGAACCAGAAATTCAGTGAAGTTTAATTCAACAAATATTTATTAAATATTATTATGCCCAGAGCATTTTGTTAGATACTATGGATGAATACAAAGAAGATTTAGGTTTTGATATTTTATTGGGAAAGACATATATAAGATACCATTTAATTTAGTTTAATTGAGTAAATTTTACTGCAAATGGACCATGTGGAGGCACTGTTTGGTGCTGGAGACACAGAGTCTATGTGCTTGAGAAATATATAGTCTAGCAAGGAGAAAACAGAAATGTGTGGAGAACATTGATTTTCTTCATATGTGGAGAAATAGTGGAGAACAGTAATTTTTGTCATGATTGCCATGTCCATAAACATTGTAGACACACACACAAACACACACACACACACACACACACACACACTTTACAGACATCAGTATTTCAATTGCTACTAGGCTTGATTTTGTTAGAGATTGGTGATAAGCATACTAAGAATAAGAGACAACATTTCATCTGGGCCTTGTGGTATGCCTAGCACTGTGCTGACTAGACAAGAGAGGGAATGACATTCTACGTAATTGAACTGCATAAAGTGAAAAGGGAGAAAAATATATTCCAACCTCAATGTATGTGGTCTGAAATTGGTGAAATGGTGGAGCAGCAGCCTGATAGAAATCTATTTAGGCAAAGAATTCAGGAGACTCCTGGGAGATAACTCATCCCAAGAAGAGAACATCAGATGGACAAGCTTGACTCAGGAATAAATCACTCCCTCAGTTATTAAAAACTGATTTTGAATACAGTTTAATGGATTGCTCTGGTCAAGGATAATTCAGTGACAAAGCATTTGGAAAAATGTTTAATTGCTAAGATTGCAAGAAAGATCAGGTTTTAAAAGTACTGACTCACAAACCTAATATAAAGTGATTTTTTAAAGAAAACACTCTTCACAAGATTACTAAGATCACCATGTTTATTAGGCAGCCCTTTTCAAAATGCTGTGTAACAAACAACTACAAAACCTACTGGCTTAACAAGCATATAAGTAGGTCAGCTGAGGTGTATTAGTTCTAGTCAGGATTTGGCTGGTGGCTCCAACCTTACAGTTGGTCTCAAGCCTATTCTAAGTGTCGCGCATCCTGTCCTTCTTGGTCCATTGAGCTAGCTGGGGCCTATTCTCAGGTGATGACAGAAGCTCAGGGGTGAATAGATAAAGCTGATGTCTCTCAAGGACCAGGACCTAAACTAGCAAGCTGTCACTCTCACTTACACCCCATTGGTCAAAACAAATTATGTGGATGTGGTGAAGCCCAAAACCAATAGTGTGGGGATGCATTCTCACCTCCACTGGGTGAGACTGAAAAGCTACATGTCAAAAAGAAAGGTTGGAGGGAGGGTACAGAACTGAAAACATTCTGCTACACTGACAGTTCATGGTGGAGAACAGTAAGTTTTGTCATGATTATTGTATTCATAAACATTGTAGACACAAACACATATACCTTTTGGACATCAGTATTGCAAAAGAACTTGGTTTTTGTTAGGGATTCAGTATAGGGAAAGGCTTAAGGTTTCACTTATTTTTGAGACTAGAACTAGACAAGGCAACTCTGTTTTTTAAAAATTTTTTTTTTTTAACTTATTTGGGGATTATTGCTTATTTGTTTTTCCTGACTGTGAGATGTGATGGTCATGCTTCTCCATAAAGGTAGCAGGTACCCTCTGTTCTGCATAAAGACCTCCTGCCTAAAGCTGACTTAGGGGTTGGGATAGCATAATGTGGTATGAGGCTGGAAAAAATTGACTGGGATCAGGTTGTAAATTAAATGTATATCAGGTTAAGGAGGTTGAATTTTCCCTCTGAGAAGTCTTCAGAAAGCTTTGAATACATTGAATTTGAATATATGGGATTTGTATTTTAGAAATCTGAACCTAATGGCAATTGAATAAAGGCACAAGGAGAAATACATGAATATAAACAAATGCAATTTGGTGCAAGGTAGAGGATTATTATTATTTAAAACAATATAGCAGAGGGAGAGCAGAGAGTGGAAGAATTAATTCCATCAGGGAGATTTTGGGAAGACCAATAAATAAGATAGGCATTAAAATGACTTTCATAAATGAAAAACAAGTAATAGGGGAGGAAAAGCAAACAAGAAAGACAGTAGAACATTCATTCACTTAGCAAATAGTTACTAAGTGCTACTAGGTTCTGGGTACTGTGGTAAATGTTGGGGGTGTAATTTGGGGCAAAAACAAAAATGTTTTATGCCTCTGAAGAGTTTATATCTAGGGGAGTCAGACATTAACCAGACAGTGACTAAAACTAACTGTAAAACTGCATGTGTAGCAAGCCCTGTGAATTAGAGCTACACAATGCTGAGACTCTCCAACAAAGAGTTTTCTATGGTAGGATCAGGGAGATCAGGGAATTCTTCCATGAGGAAGCAACACTTAAGCTGTGACCTGGAGGATTAAAAGGGGTTAATTAGGTAAACAGTGGAGGGATGGCGTCTGACAATGTGGACAGCTTACTGTGTACCAGATGTTTACTAAATGCCTTTGATACAACAAGTCTTTTAATTTTCAGAATAACTCTATGATATAGACTCTGTTACTATCCCCATTTTGCAGATATTAAAATTAAGAGTACACCTGGCATGTGAACTCATACATTCTGTTTCAGTACTTCTGTTATCTCTGTTCTTATTATACCATCTTTCCAGGTAAGGAGGAGAATTTCAGGCAGAAGAAATGACATGATCCAAGGTCTAAAGGTAGCGTTTCTAAAATGAGGACCTGAAATGAGGCAACGTCAAACAAGCAAAGGTAGTAAGAAGCAGGGTGTAATGGGGTCAGGCAGGAAAGGCAGATAAGGAGCATGGATACAAGCTATGTAGTCCACATGAAGGACTGTCTTCCCTCCCTTCTCCCTCCCCACCCCTCCCCTCCCCTCCCCTCCCCTCCCTTCTCCCTCCCCTCCCCTCCCTTCTCCCTCCCCTCCCTTCCCTTCTCCTTCCCCTTCCCTCCCCCTCCCTCCTTCCCTCCTCCCTTCCTCCCTTCCCCTTCCTCTCTCTCTCTCTCTCTTTCGCTTTCTTTCTAAAGGAATTGTAAGATATTGAAGCATTTTAAACAGAGGGATCACATTTTTAGATATTCATTTTGAAAATACTGTGGGGAGAGAGTTGGGGGAGCAGCATAGATACAAAAGGGCCATTTCAGGGCCTTGTGTCATGCCAAGTGAGAGGTGATGGTAATTTAGACAAGGCTGCTGCTGCAAAAGATGGAGGTTCAAGTAGATCTGAAGGCTTCTCAGCAGGCAAAATTGCCAGGACTTTGTGAATTGAATTTAGAGAGGTAAGAGAAATGTCAAGAATGACTTGGTTTCTGGCTTGTACAACTGGATGGACAGTGACACTACTGAGGACAGATTTGCTTAATGGATTATTTTTGGAACTTGGTGAAGTCCATTCTGGCATGTTTGATGATTGAAATATGGGGAAAAGAAAAGCCATCTAGGATAACTGTGGCAGAGAGAGTCCTGTTTGTCTATGGCTTTTCCTCTTACTGTGCAAATTGGTAGTTGCCAACTGCCACAAAATTATAGAAACAATTAGAAGTAGAGAAAGAAATTTACTTCCTCTGGTGAAAAAAAGTAAATATAGAGACAAGAATTACCTTATTAAGTTCAGTATTATTTTTGTATCCATTATACAGTACATGGCTGTATATATAAGTATGGAATATATAGATCCTATAAATTATACATAGATTTTTTTACATAAATGGTAGAAGAATCATAAAGCTGGATAATTATAAGTAGTTTTGATTCAAGATGACTTATATTTTTTCATTGTCTAGAATCTGATAAAATAGAGGGCCCTAAGATTAGATCACATCTCAAGAGATGAAAGAGTACTTTTCTTCCAACCTCAAATACATTCAGATTGCTACTATTTTCCCCCTTAAACATAGCCATAGAAAACTAGCATTTATTTATTTGTTTATTTATTTATTGGCAAAGAGTGTTTTCTTTCCAAAAATGAGAAGAAAAAAATCTTGCTAGCTTCTTTCCATATGAAAATTAGATTGATTGAAAGCAATGCTTTGCCTTAAAGAAAAGACCTACTCAGTTGCAAAAATTTAATTAAGCTTAAAAGTGCCATGAAATGCAATTGAACATTGCAAGCAAGTAGATTGGAATAGAAGCTTCAGGTGATAAAAAGGGTAGTAAATGTATTTCAAAGTAAGGTTCAGATATAAAAGAAACTGCCTCACTAGAAGCTATTTTTAATTAATACTTTACTTTTGGCTCACTTGTATAAGAGCTAAAAGGATACTTAAACCTATAAATTTAACTTTGCTTTTATGTCCTTTTTGAGATGTAAATTCTCATGAACTGTAAAGCACATATGGAAGGTTATTTTCAAACTCTTGATTACCTTCATTGCAAGAACTTCACCCCTCAGTCAAAAACATGATCTAAGCAATTTTTCAGTGAATTTGAGTCACACAAACAGATAAACAAGATGCTTTTGACCACTGGTTCTTACAACAATGCCATTATGATCCTCCATTGATTGCTTTGGAAATGTGTGGAAGTCTGTTCATGTCCTTGCCCTGGGCATATACCCAAAGGAATATAAATCATTCCATTACAAAGACACATGCACACATATGTTCACTGTAGCACTATTTACAATAGCGAAAATGTGAAATCAACCTAAATGCCTAGAAATGATAGAATGGATAAAAAATATATGGTAATATGTACACCATGGAATACTATGCAGCCATAAAAATAATGAGATTATGTCCTTTGCAGGGACATAAATTAAGCTGAGGCCATTATTTTTGGCAAACTAACACAGGAACAGAAAACCAAATACCACATATTCTCACTTGTAAGTGGGAGCTAGATAATAAGAACACATTGACACATAGAGGGGAACAACACAACACTTGGGTCTATTGGAGGGTTGAGGGTGGGAAGAAAGAGATAATCAGGAAAAATAACTAATGGGTACTAGGCTTAATATCTGGGTAGTGAAATAATTCCTACAACAAACTCCCATGACACAAGTTTATCTATGTAATAAACCTGCACATGTACACCTGAACTTAAAAGTTAGAAAAAACAAATATGCGGAAGTATTTTGGGCTGTCACAATGACTGTGAGACTTTACTGCTATTTGATGGGTGGGACTGAGATCTTGGCTATCCAGCCATGTGCAGGACAGTTTTATAAATCATGTA
Organism: Aotus nancymaae; assembly: GCF_030222135.1. Taxonomy (NCBI): domain Eukaryota; kingdom Metazoa; phylum Chordata; class Mammalia; order Primates; family Aotidae; genus Aotus; species Aotus nancymaae. The sequence goes on along the minus strand of NW_026988422.1, from coordinate 28,678,281 downwards.
ATTTTATCCTACATTGCACAACTTCAAAATATTCTATTGGTCATTCACATAGGTGAAATCTTCCTTTATATTTCTTTGAGCCTAACCTAACTTGGTTTTACAAATCAATACAAAGTCTTTTTTTAGAGCCTTAATATACACTGGATATTTTAGAATCACAATTGCAACATATAATGAAGAAAAATTTTATTTTCAGTTTTACAAAGATGTGTTTTCCACTTTGGTAAATCATGCCATCAGTGGGAATGCTTGCTGCTTATAGTAGATATTTCAGTAACTAATGCACTGCTTCTCATCAGTCTGCATTTACTGCTATTGTCTTATTCATGGCGATTCTATAGATAGGTGTAAGAATCTGCAGCATGTGTATAAGGTGTAAGAATCTGCAGCATGTGTATACCTATGTAACAAACCTGCATCTTCTGCACATGTACCCTAGAACTTAAAGTACAATAAAAAAAAAAAAGAATCTGACTTCTTCATTATGCCTTCCTGAGTAGGTGCACTATTGCAAGTATAGCTACCTGAGAACTTATATCTCTAAATACCAATTATTTTATTATTCATTGTTTAAAAAATTTAATGTATATTTATATACATTTGGTAATCATGAATATAGACAAGTTATATTATCTATGAGAGTGCTCATTTCAAAATGTATGTTACAAAAGGGGAGTTTTAGGTCTAATAAGGTTGAGTTTTAACATTATACAAACACATATGTGAAATATACCAATTTTAAAAGGCCAAGGAGAGATATTCGAACCTACTGCAGTCAGGGATTTGGTTATAGACAGCATAAATAAATAACTGAGCTTTGACTATAGGGATATGATTGAAATATCAAATTCAAGGAAAAAATACTAGCAATTATTTACATTATACTACACATACATACATCAGAATACTTTGAAAGTGAGAACATCTTTGGCAAATCATGCATAAATCTGTATGCATTTTAAATAAAGGTGCTCAAATTTCTAATTTAACTAGACACCATTTACATTTGGTTTGGACAGTTTCTATCTTATGTTTGGAGCAATCCATCTAGAGGTAAAATAAAACTAATTTAGAAAAAATTGATGTTTGACATATTATATTGAAAATGTTAATATTTATTTCAAAAATGTACTATTGAGCACTTAGAATATTTTAATTGACATAAATATTGCATGCGCATACCAAGATGATATAGGCCCCCTTTTTTAGCCAAATTGTTCAAGTTGTGACTTCATTACTTTGGTGCTTTATATATATTATTTATGTACAAAACAACGCAGCGTGACATAATATATTTTAGGTGAGTGAGGAGATTTCAAATATCTAAGGCAAACTCTCCATTTCTTAACACAGATTTTTTTTTTCACTTAACCTTACTAATAATCTCAATATACTCTTTGTTTGCCTAGAAGATTCAGGTAGTGAAAAACTGGGTAAGACAAATTCTAAAATTTACCTGGAAAGATGGTATAATAAGAACAGAGATAACAGAAGCACTGGAACAGAATGTATGGGTTCAAATGCCAGGTGTACGCTTTACAAGCTGGTTAACCTTAAAACTCTCTGAAAACCATAGTTTTAATATTTGTAAAATGGGGATAGTAACAGAGTCTATATCACAGAGTTGTTCTGAAAATGAAAAGATTTGTTATATCAAAGGCATTTAGTAAACATCTGGTACACAGTAAGCTGTCCACATTGTCAGACGCCATCCCTCCACTGTTTACCTAATTAACCCTTTTAATCCTCCTGGTCACAGCTTAAGTGTTGCTTCTTCATGGAAGAGTTCCCTGATCTCCCTGATCCTACCATAGAAAACTCTTTGTTGGAGAGTCTCAGCATTGTGTAGCTCTGATTCACAGGGCTTGCTACACATGCAGTTTTACAGTTAGTTTTAGTTACTGTCTAGTTAATGTCTGACTCCCCTAGATATAAACTCTTCAAAGGCATAAAACATTTTTGTTTTTGCCCCAAATTACACCCCCAATATTTAACACTGTACCCAGAACCTAGTAGCACTTAGTAACTGTTTGCTAAGTAAATGAATGTTCTACTGTCTTTCTTGTTTGCCTTTCCTCCCCTATTATTTGTTTTTCATTTATGAAAGCCACTTTGATGTCTATTTTATTTATTGGTCTTCCCAAAATCTCCGTGATGGAATTAATTCTTCCACTCTCTGTTCTCCCTCTGCTGTATTGTTTTAAGTAATAATAATCATCTACCTTGTACCAAATTGCATTTGTTTATATTCATGTATTTCTCCTTGTGTCTTTATTCAATTGCCTTTAGGGTTAGATTTCTAAAATATAAATCTGATACATTAAAATTCAATGTATTCAAAGTGTTCTGAAGACTCCTCAGAGGGTAAAGCCAACCTCCTTAACTCTAAAATTTGGGAGCTGAATTATTATGTTACATTCTGCCAGAGCTAATATTCAGACTAAGAATACATATCGCTCTATGAAGTAACATGTTATAGTTATTTAAGAAAATACACAGCGCTCAACTCTCATAATTCAACATTCTTATAATCAACACTTATATAATCAACATAAGCATCTCTACACTGCCTTATTTATACTAAATTCACATTTTCAATGCATCAGCTGGACAATAAATTTTAAAAAATATTACACAGATTTGACCAACCATTATGCCATCTTTCTAAATTGTTCCTTTGCTTACTAGCTGTAAAATCATACTCAGATGACTTTAACTTGCTAAGCTTCAGTTTCAAATGGGAATAATTGTGGAATCTCATAGTATTGCAGTGTTAGATGGAATAATTCATATAAAAATGTTTTATATAGCCCTTACATAAAAGAAGCTCTTAGAAAATTTTAATACTGGGAATATTAACTATTGGTAGTAGCAAAGTTTATGACTAGCTAAACATTTTATTTTACCCTTATTTTTTAAAGAAACATGAGGAATAATAAAAGTTAAGGTATTTATGTTATTGCTAAAATGCTTAGTCTCACAAAATTAAAATAATGCAGACAGAGTTGGAAATTATTAGCTAAATGCTTAATGTGTCGACTTGTTAGTATTATACTCACAGTTATTGAACCTAGGCTCAAGTTTATATACACTGAGTTTATATGTGAAGGAAAATAAAAAAATTAGAGGTGATGTATGAAATATGGAGGCTACATGTTAGAAAAGATGGTTTTGGAAAGATAAATAATTTGATTTTTATAGTACTTTTTAGCTCTTGGAATGAAAGTTTTATCCTTATAATATCTAATAAATTTTTTACAGTATTTTTTATGTTTTTAAGGAATATATGATATATGAAAATAAAGAAATACCTGTACAGTAAAACTAGTAATTCTAATTGCTAGTTTTTGTTTTCAATTTTAACTCATGGCTATACTCTAACAATAAAATTCTATTGTTAATAGATGTGAACATACAAAAGGAACTGAGATACATGTGCTGACATAATTTCTTTCCTTTAAAAAAATGAAAAAAGAAGTTATTAATGTAACTATCTTCTTATATACAGACTTCCCTTGAAGAGAATGCTGCATAGGATACCCTATTTCTCATAATCTTTTATGTTTTTGAAATTCTGTTTTTTACATAATATATGGCTTTAAATTGAAAAAAATAAATCTCTTTCTCAATTTACTTGTATCTTCCTGAGGGTCAAAGATGAAATGTTTTTAAGGAATATTACCACAATATTTCAAAGCAGCACATTTTCCCCCAGGAGTTTGGTTCTACATGGTTTCCAATGTGCCAAATTTTTAAACCAGTTGCATGTACATTCTATTGAAAAGCTATTAAGTACCTCTCATATAGTGAAACTAAGAAACATTCTTATTCTTCAAAGCAAAATGGTTATGTGGTCATTTAAAAAACTGCTGAGAGTGATAGTAAGCAATTATGTATATTACCTACTTATTCTTTTCTTTGAGTGAAAGGACACAATTAATTTGGCCCACGGTCTCATTGATAGTAATGTATATGGATCTAGAAAGTCAATGGTCAAAGTTTAATAGGTGAGCCTATTTCTGAAGGTGACAAGCTAGTAGACTTATTTAAAATACAGAATGTCTAACAAAGAGAAGGAAGAACAAAAATTAGAGAAGTTAGTTATCTTCAGGGGGTGAATAGCAGAGATCACATTCAAGTTGTCATCGACAATGTAATGATCAAATGCTGGCAGATACTTCATGGCACAGAAATGATAAAGTCTAAGTATTTAACTGGCTCTAGTTTTATGAAGTAATTTCTAAATTCCATATTTTAAAGCATAATTAACTTAGACAATTCTATAGAATGTACTATTTGTAAACTGTTGATGTTTTGGCAATGACTGAATTTTCCTGAACTTATTCTTTCCACTTTCTCTTCATCTATAAGTGTGTGGGACTTGGAAGTCAATGTGGGAATTCTGCCGAGAGCTGGACATGTCAAATTTCAATTACATTTTCAGGAACAGGGGATGCGACCACAGGGTCATACACATGGACATGTAAGGCACACTGCAAATGCAAGATGAGTCAGAGGTTAAAACTCTAGCTATCACCAGTTACTGTTAGTGGCCACTTTGACTGGTGGACCACTTTGGTACTTTGAATCACTAAGGAAGGGCTGGTGTCTCATGCCTCTAATACCAGTACTTTGGGAGGCTGAGGCCGGTGAATCACTGGGGGTCAGGAGTTCAAGACCAGCCTGTCCAACATAGTGAAACCACATCTCCATTAAAAATACAAAAATTAGCTGGGCTTGGTGGCACATGCCTGTAATTCCAACTACTCGGGAGGCTGAGGCACGAGAATAGCTTGAGGACAGAATTGCTTGAACCCAGGAGGCAGAGGTTGCAGTGAGCCAAGATCATGCCACTGCACTCCCGTTTTGGGCAACAGAGCAGGACTCTGTCTGAAAAAAAAATCTCTAGGAAACAGTTCATTGAGAGCTTGTGTCTAGAGACTCCTGAAGGATCTTGGCTATAGATAGCCAGAAGAGAAAAGATAGTCCTAGATCTAATAGTTTATAGTGCCTGCTTTCTACCTACTCTCTCCTGATAGTTGACCTCAGTTATGGTGAAAATGTTTTGCTGCATTTCTCCAGGCCCACCATAAATCTTAATTTGATTATCAAACAAACACCAGTGATGTCAGCATTGTCACTCATCCTGCTTAGGCTTAGGTGCTTTTCCAGTTAGTTTCACAATGGTTTTTCGGTGGGCAGGTAAAGTAATTGGGGAAAGGATTATGTTTACAAGTTAGCTCTGCTCCCTCACTATGCTTTTACTGGTTTGCATGTATTTGAGTTGAAAGTCAAAAATCAGTGTACAGTGGTACTGCTCTTCATTGGCTGTGATATCTATTTTATGAGATACTCATACAGGGAGGGAGTATTTTGAAATAGAGCTATTTACCTTTAGTGGCTCTAATGCATGTGCTCATTAAGGGCATTTTCTCACTATCCAAGATGGAGCACTTTAATTGATAAACTGATGCTGCTTGGTTTGAATAATCAACTTTTGTGAACTGAGTGTGCAATACACTTAGCAAGCACAGTGTGGAAAACTAAAATTTTGAGGAATATGCTTCCTAGGTAACTAGTTTTCAAAGCAGAATTATATGTTTTACCACACTTACTAAAAATAAGACCATATATTATGCAAAACATACTAATATTTTAATTGATGTATCCTTGCTTCTTGGAAATATGTAGCTAAAATTTACCTTTAAAAGTAACCTTGTAAAGAATTCTGAGTCAGAAAATCTGTAAATGTTTGAAGGGTATGGAGAATATGAGATATTTCCTAGCCAAGAGTTTAGATAAAAATCTAGGAAATTATGGTGGTCTTTTATAGTCTTCAAGTATATCTAAAGACATTTTAAGCACATAGTGCTTTGATGAAGCAGGAGAAAAATGTAAAACAATTTGTAGGAAAATGTTTTCTAACTAATGAAATGTGGGAATTAAAAAGTGAGAAAGAATTAATATTCATTGAAATCTCAAAGGAGTTCATAAAAATCCTAGGGGACAATTGAGTGACACCTACAAGATGCTGGCCTAAATAAGTCAGTCTTAAGATGTGAAATCTTAATCAAGGGGATCTTTGGAACCAAAGGATTCTAAGACTTTTGGTGCCAACAGAACTATAATATTTATTTGAAGCCAGTCGACAGAACTTACCTTATACCACAATCAAACCCCCAAGGACATGAAATAGGATAAAAGAAAAAAACACTCATCCAAAAGATAACAACTTCAAAGGCTGAAGGAACATCAGCCAACAAGAATGAGGAAACAGCAGCACATGAACTCTGACACTCAAAGTCAGAGTGCCTTCTTTTCTCTAAACAATCACAGTAGTTCCCCAGCAAGGGTTCTTAACTGGGCTGAGATGGCTGAAATGACAGAAATATAATTCAGAATATGGATAGGAACGAAGATCATTGAGATTCAGGAGAACATTAAAACCCAATCCAATAGGAACAAAGATCATGAAGATTTAGGAGAACATTGAATCCCAATTCTTGGAAGTTAAGAATGACCATAAACTGATACAGGAGCTGACAGACAAAATAGCCAGTATAAAAAGAATATAACTGACATGACAGAGCTGAAAAACATACTATAAGAATTTCATAATGCAATTGCAGCTATTAATAGCAGAGTAACCAAGCTGAGGAAATAATCTCAGAGCTTGAAGACTGGTTTTCTGAAATAAGAAAATCGGCAGTAACTTAAAAAAGACTAAAAAGGAACAAATAAAACCTCCAAGAAATATGGGATTATGTAAACAGACTAAATCTATGATTCATTGGTGTCCCTGAAAGAGGTGAGGCTAATGGAAGCAACTTGGAATATATATTTAAGGATATAATCCATGAGAACTTCCCCAACCTAACTAGAGGAACCCCCACAAGATACTTAACAAAAAAGTCACTTTCAAGACACATAAGCATCAGATTCTCCAAAGTCAAAAGGAAAGAAAAAATGTTAAAGGCAACTGGAGAGAAAGGAAGGGTCACCAAAAAAGGGAAGACTAAGAGCAGACCTCTCAGCAGAAATTCTACAGGCCAGGACAGATTAGGGGCCTATATTCAACATTCTTAAAGGAAAGAAATTCTAATCAAGAATTTCATATCCAGTGGAACTAAGCTTCATAAGCAAAGGAGAAATATAATCCTTTTTAGACAAGCAAATTTTGAAGAAATTTGTTATTACCAGACCTGCCTTACAGAGTTTCTGAAAGAAGCACTAAATATGAAAGGAAAGATAATGAAAACATACTAGTACACAGACCAGTGACACTATAAAGCAACCACACAAACAAGTTTGTATAATAAACAGCTAACAACATGATGACTGGATCAAATCCACACATACCAATACTAACCTGAGATGTAAATGGGCTAAATGCTCCTATTCAAAGGCACAGAGTGAAAAGCTAAATGAAGAAGCAAAACATAGTGATATGGTCTTCAGGAGACCCATCTCACATGCAATGACACCCATAGGCTCGAAATAAAGAAATGAAAAAAAAAAAAAAAAACCTACCCAGGAAATGGAAAACAGAAAAAGCAGCAGTTGCAATCCTAGTTTGTGATAATACAAATATTAAACCAAGAAGGATCAAAAAAGACAAAGAAGGACATTACATAATATTAAAGGGTTCAATTTAACTAGATGACATAAATATACTAAATATATATGCACCCAGTATAGGAGCACCCAGATTCATAAAGCAAGTTCTTAGAGACCTTCAAAGAGACCTAGAATCCCACACAATAATAGTAGAGGTTTTCAACAACCCATTGACAGTATTAGATCATCGAGGCAGAAAATTAACAAAGGTATTCTGGACCTGCACTTAACACTGGACCAAAGGGATGTGATAGACATCTATAGAACTCTCCACCCCAAAACAAAATAATGCATTCTTCTCATCACCACAAGGCACATACTCTAAAATTGACCACACAATGGAACATAAAACTCTCTTCAGCAAATGCAAAAGAATGAAAATTTTATCAACCACTCTCTCAGAACACAGCACAGTAAGAATAAAATGACCAAGAAAATCACTTAAAACTATACAATCACATGGAAATTCAACAACCTGTTCTTGAATGACTTTAGGGTAAATAGTTAAGGCAGAAGTCAAGAAGTGCTCTGAAACTAATGAGAACAAAAATAAAACGTATTTTTGCTCTCTTGAAAGCACCACTTTCTGGCTAAAGGCCAACCAACTCTAATCATTACAGCAACTCATAACAGAACAACCCTGATTCAAGGAAGGAAAAAACAATACCCTTGCTAACCAGAGGTCCTGACTCTGTTCATGTGACAGATTCACTGCTAGCATAACCAGCATTCAAGAAAACCAGCATGCTAAACAAAACTACAACCAAGGACTCCCACAAAGTCCACTTCACTTGCTTACCACCTCCACCAAAGCAGGTGCTGGTATCCACAACTGGGAGACCCAAAGACAGATCACATCACAGGACTCATTGTAGATATTCCCCAGCACCAGCACAGAGCCCAATAGCCCAGCTGGGTGGCTAGACCAGAAGAGCAATAACAATCACTGCAGTCTGGCTCTCAGGAAGCCTTATCCCTAGGGGAAATGGGAGAACACCACATTAAGGGATCACTCCATTGGACAAAAGAATCTGAACAGCAGCCATTGAGTTCCACATCTTTCGACTGAACCAGTCTACCCAAATGAGAAGGAATCAGAAAAATAATCCTGGTTATATGACAAAACATGACTCTAAACACCCTTGAAAGATCACACTAGGTCTCCAGCAATGAATCCAAACCAAGAAAAAAAATCTCTGAATTGCCAGATAAAGAATTCAGAAGATTGATTGTTAAGCTACTCAATAAGGTACCAGAGAAAGGTATAAACCAACTTAAATAAATTAAAAATATATATAGGATATTGATTAAAAAGACCATCAAAAAGTGAGCTAATGACATGAACAGACAATTCTCAACAAAGGTATACAAATGACCAATAAACAGGAAAAAATGCTCAACATCACCAATTATCAGGGAAATGCAGATTAAAACCACAATGTGATACTACCTTACTCCTGCAGAAGTGGTAATAATTATAAGATTAAAAAATAAGAGATGTTGGTATGGATGTGGTGAAAAGGGAACACTTGTAAACTGCTGGTAGCAGTGTAAACTAGTATAACCACCATGGAAAACAGTATGGAGATTCCCTAAAGAACTAAAAGTAGAACTACCATTTGATCCAGCAATCCCATTACTATGTATCTACCAGGAGGAAAAGAAGTCATTATGTGAAAAAGACTCTTGCACATGCATGTTTATAGCAGCACAGTACATAATTGCAAAAATGTGGAACCATCCTAAATATCCATCAACCAACGAGTAGATAAAGAACATGTGGTATGTATATACCATGGATACTATTCAGCCACAAAAAGGAACAAAATGACATTTGCAGGAACCTGAATGGAGTTGGAGACCATTATTCTAAGTGAAGTAACTCAGGAGTGGAAAACTAAATGTTGTATGTTCTCATTTATATTGGGAGCCAAGTTATAAGGACACAAAGACCTAAGAATGATATAATAAACTCTGGGGACTCAGGAGGAAAGGTGGGAAAGGGGTGAGGGATAACAAATTACACATTGGGTACAGTACACTGCTTGGGTGATGGATGCACCAAAATCTCAGAAATCACCACTGCAGAATTTATCTATGTAACCAAAACCCACCTATTCCCCCCAAGCTATTGAAATTAAAAAAAAAAAAAGCATGGAAGCTGAAATATCTAACATTTTGGGGCACCATGGTTTGTGAATTTTAGGAGATAGTTCAATAGAAGATATAGACAAAAATGAAAATTTAATTAAAGAGCTGAAGAAAAAATACAAGTTGCAAGTAAAGTAAGAATGTCTCATTACAAGAGATAAAATATCTAGTCCTTTTGATGAAGACTTAGTTAAACAGAGGCTGTTAAAGAGGGTGATATCTGCAAGTTTGCAGCAGTAGGTTATGGTGATTCACTGTTAATTAAGATTATAGGAGGAATAAACTGTTTAAGTATGCCATGACTTTTTCCACAGGTAATGAAGGCAGATTATAATACTACATAAAAAAATAGCATAATTTAAAAGTAATGGGAAAATAATATCAAGGTAGGTCACAAAATGAATATGACTGTATCTTTGAAGTAACAGCCATAAATATGAACACTGAAATGAGAGACTGGGAACAGATTTATGTGAGAAGAACACACTTTTCCTACTGTGCAATTTTGCCAGATATTGGCTCTGATAATGTTGAAACTAATGATATATAGTATGACCCTAAAATCCTACTTAAATGAGTAATGTTTTCCTCCAAATCATGTAGCTAGTAATTTTCTCAAAATAGAAAACAACTCATTTTTGAAGAATGTACGAAATTAACTTAGAGATAATTTAAATTTCAATGAGGAAAGTAAAAATTCAATAATGGAGAAAATACTGTTCTAACTTTGATAGGAAGAAATATGTTTCTTTTTTCTTCAGGGAAGTTCCTCAGAAAAATGTTTAAATGTGTCAAGTTTTTGCTCCAGATATCTTCTTTTTTCAATCCCTCAGGTACTTGATAATTTTTAGTTTTTCTTCTTTTCACTTGAGTGGTTTCACTTTTGTCTCATCTTTCTTAGCTCACTCTTTGGAAAATGTCTAGTGTTACGTACAATACATCCTGAAGTTAAGTTAATTATTTCAGTAATATTTACTCTTTAGTCCTTAAAACTAATTTTTAATAGAAGTATGTAGGCTTTACTCCTCATAGTTTAAGTCTTAGGCAAAAGGAAACTTGGATATGCAATGGTAAGAAGAAATTTCAAAATCTCAGAGGCTTGAAAGAACCAAGTTTATTTCTTGCTCACACTGCTGGTTGGTTCATTATGGGTTGACAAGGTATCTGCCCATTGTAATCAGAGTTGCAGGTTAACAAAAACTCCACCTCAACACATGCTTTCATAATAGAGGCAGGGAAAAGAAAATATACAATCCATTCTGTGTTCTTTTATGTGACGGGTAGTCAGGTAGGACCAGGAGAGAAGATGCCAGATAGGCTGAAGAGAATAAAACTTATTATACTCACAGGTCCTAGAAACAGGAGGCATGGCATACTGCTCAGGGCCACATGTGAAAGTACCAGGGTCATTCTGGAGGCAGAAGGGATAGGCACGAAGGGGAGGAAGAGGACACGGTCTTTATTGGAGTTTTAGAGGGAACAGCAATGAAGGACAGGGTAAACAGTTTAGGATTGGCTAGTTTAAAAAATTCCAGTGAGCTCTAAGCTGTAGGAATGGTCCCTAGTTGCCTTGAACCTAGCCCTGAGATAATTTAGGTAGAAGAATATTGCCCCTTGAGGTGTATGGAACAGATAAAGAAGGTATGCATCTGGATTGGTTAGGTTGCATGCTGAAGGCATGCTCCCACCTCAGCTTCCTGCTGTCTCTCAGAATCAGCTAGCCCTGGGAGGAGTAGACTTTCCAGTCAGAAAGGTTTTAAGATGTCAAAACTTAATATACAGAAAAGAAAAATATGAACAATACATAGGGAAATACATACTGGCCTTAGAAATTTATGCTTGGAAGAAACCTAATATACAGAAAAGAAAAATATAAACAATACATAGGGAAATACACACTGGTTTTAAAAATTTATGCTCCACAGCTTCTGCACGGCAAAAGAAACAGTCAATAGAGTGAATCGGCAACCAACAGAATGGGAAAAAATTTTTGCAGCCTACCCGTCTGACAAAGGGCTGATATCCAGAATTTACAACGAGCTAAAAAAGATTTACAAGAAAAAAACAAACAAGCCCATTCAAAAATGGGCGAAGGATATGAACAGATACTTTACAAAGGAAGACATACATGAGGCCAACAAACATGAAAAAATGCTCATCATCACTGGTCATTAGAGAAATGCAAATCAAAACTACATTGAGATACCATCTCACGTCAGTTAGAATGGCGATCATTAAAAAATCTGGAGACAACAGATGCTGGAGAGGATGTGGAGAAATAGGAACACTTTTACACTGTTGGTGGGAGTGTAAATTAGTTCAACCACTGTGGAAAACAGTGTAGCGATTCCTCAAGGACCTAGAAATAGAAATTCCATTTGACCCAGCAATCCCATTACTGGGCATATATCCAAAGGATTATAAATCGTTCTACTGTAAGGACACATGCACACGAATGTTCATTGCAGCACAGTTTACAATAGCAAAGACCTGGAACCAACCCAAATGCCCATCGATGATAGACTGGACAGGAAAAATGTGGCACATATACACCATGGAATATTATGCAGCCATTAAAAACGAGGAGTTCACGTCCTTTGTAGGGACATGGATGAACCTGGAAAACATCATTCTCAGCAAACTGACACAAGAACACAAAATCAAACACCACATGTTCTCACTCATAGGCGGGTGTTGAACAAGGAGAACACATGGACACAGGGAGGAGAGCACTATACACAGGGGTCTGTTGGGGAGGGGGGACAGCAGGGGGGTGGGGAGTTGGGGAGGGATAACATGGGGAGAAATGCCAGATATAGGTGAAGGGGAGGGAGGCAGCAAATCATACTGCCACGTATGCACCTATGCAACAACCTTGCATGTTTTTCACATGTACCCCAAAACCTAAAATGCAATAAAAAAAAAAAATTTATGCTTGGAAGAGACCCACATTGTTTTTCTCACTTTTTAATGGCCCAAGCAAGTCACAAGGCCATGCATGAGTTCAAGTGGACAGAAGAATAACTTCCCCATGGATGTGGATATTGATGAAAAACGAGTTTATAGTAGATGGGAAGTTGTTTTTGTTGCAAGCATTTTCACCTAACCCCTTGTTGTTTCCACAGTGCAAAATTACCTGTTGCTTCGGTTAGACTGATCCCTTGAGCATAGACACAATGGATGCCATTTTGCCCAGCATGGCCTTAAGAATTTATGAGGCCCATTACTTCTGTAAGAACGTGGAAGAGTGAGATTTTTTTTTTCTTGGGGGGCTTCAATGGCCCATAGGAAATTACTTGAATACTATGCAAGATCTGTCCGTACTTTCACTTGTGTCTTTGAGTACTCTTTTTTGTTTTTATTTAATCTAACTAAAGTTTTGTCCATTTTGTCAATCTTTGTAAAGAATAGGTTTTGATGCAATTAATGCTCACTTTTGTTTTTTATTCTCTATTTCATGTATTTCCATTTTAATCCTTATTATTTCCTTCTAGCAAAGTAGAATAAATTTCTAATTATTGTTTTTTCATTTTTCTTTTGAATTTTATAGAAAAAAAGAGGAGGTACATAACAAAAATGCAATATTAGTAGCTTTAATGTTTATCTATGCATTTATCTTTACCTAAGTTTTTTATTTGTTCATATGGCTTCAAATTACTGTCTAATATTTTTTTTATTTCAGCCAGAAAGACTTCCTTTGTTATTACTTAAAGGGAAAGTCTACTATCAACAAACTCTAGGTTTATTTGGCAATGTCTTAATTTTCTTTTTCATTTTTTGAAGGATAGTTTTACTGAATATAAAATTTGTGATTGATAGGTGTTTTTTATTCTCTTTCAGTTTCAGCACCTTCAACATGTTATCCTAATGCCTTTGGCCTCCATGGTTTCCAAAGGGAAACCAGCTGTTAATCTAATTGATGATCCCTTGCATGTAATGAATTGCCTCTATCTGGCAGTTTCCAGGATTTTCTTTGTCTTCATCTTTCAACAGCTATAATGTGTTTTGGTATGGACATCTTAGAGTTTATTCTGCTTGGAGTTCATTCAGTTTCTTGAATATGTAGTTTTATACCTTTTATTAAGTTTGGAAAGTTTTTATTCATTATTTCTTCAGATATTTCTTCTGTTTTTGTCTCTTTTTCTTCTGATACTCTCAATATGTATGTTTAATATGCAATGCTAACAAGAAATTCTATACAATTGTTGGTGTCCTAAGGGTTTCTTCGACTCTGTTCAGTGTTTTTTTTTTTTTTTAATTTTGGTCTCCCTGCTCCACAGACTGGATAATTTCAATTAACATGTTATCAAATTCACTGGTTGTTTCTTTTGCCTACTTAAATCTGCTTTTGGAATGTTTTCAGCTTTCCATTTCAGTTTATAGTACTTTTCAGCTTCAAATATTCTGTAAGATTTTGTTGATGCTTTTAAAAAAATTGAAGTTCTTTTACATTATGCATTCTCTTGGTTTTTAATTTTTTATTTACGTTCCATTGATATCTACCTTATTGAGAGTTTTTAGTATAATGGGCTGTTGAATTTTGTTGAAGGCCTTCTCTGAATCTATTGAGATAATTACGTGGTTTTTGTCTTTGTTCTGTTTATGTGATGGATTATGTTTATAGATTTGCATATGCTAAACCAGCTTTGTATTACAGGGATGAAACCAATTTGATCATAATTGATAGGCTTTTTTATGTTCTGCTGGATCTGGTTTGCCAGTATTTTATTAAGGATTTTTGTATCAATGTTCACTATGGATATTGGCCTGAAATTTTCTTTTTTAGTTGTGTCTCTGCCAGGTTTTGGTATCAGGATGATGTTAGTCTCATAAAATGAGTTAGGGAGGATTCCCTCTTTCTGTATTGTTTGGAATAGTTTCAGAATTAATGGTACCAGCTCCTGTTTGTACCTGTGGTAGAATTCGGCTGTGACCTCATCTGGACCCGGACTTTTTTTTGGTTGGTAGGTTATTAATTGCTGCCTCAACTCAGACCTTGTTTTTGGTCTATTCAGGGATTTAACTTCTTCCTGGTTTGGTCTTGGGAGGGTGTAAGTGTCCAGGAATTCATCTATTTCTTCTAGACTTACTGGTTTATGTGCATAGAGGTGTTTGCAATAATCTCTGATGCTGATTTGTATTTCTGTGGGATCAGTGGTGATATTCCCTTTATCATTTTTTATTGCATCTGTTTGATTCTGCTCTCTTTTCTTTTTTATTAGTCTTGCTAGTGGTCTATCTGTTTTGTTGATCTTTTCACAAACCAGCTCCTGGATTTATGGATTTTTTTGAAGGTTTTTTTTCTGTCTCTATCTTCTTCAGTTCTGCTCTGATCTTAGTTATTTTTTGTCTTCTGCTAGCTTTTGAATTTGTTTTATCTTGCTCCTCTAGTTCTTTTAATCATGATGTTTAGGTGTTGATTTTAGATCTTTCATTTCTCATGTGGGCATTTAGTGCTATAAATTTCCCTCTAGACACTGCTTTAAATGTGTCCCAGAGATTCTGGTACATTGTGTCTTTGCTCTCATTGGTTTCAAAGAACATCTTTATTTCTGCCTTCATTTCATTATTTATCCAGTAGTCATTCAGGAACAGTTGTTCAGTTTCCATATAGTTGTGCAGTTTTGAGTTTCTTAATCCTGAGTTCTAATTTGTTTGCACTGTGGTCTTAGAGATGGGTTGTTATAATTTGCATTCTTTTGCATTTGCTGAGGAGTGATTTACTTCCAATTATGTGGTCAATTTTAGAGTAAGTGTGATGTGGTGCTGTGAAGAATGTGTATTCTGTGGATTTGGGATGGAGAGTTCTGTAGATGTCTGTTAGGTCTGCTTGGTCCAGATCTGAGTTCAATCCTGGATATTTTTGTTAATTTTCCATCTTGTTGATGTGTCTGTTATTGACAGTGGAGTGTTAAAGTCTCCCACAATTATTGGGTGGGAGTCTAAGTGTCTTTGTAAGTCATTAAGAACTTTGTGAATCTGGGTGCTCCTGTATTGGGTGCATATATATTTAGGATAGTTAGTTCTTCTGGTTGCATTGATCCCTTTACCATTATGTAATGCCCTTCTTTGTCTCTTTTGATCTTTGTTGGTTTAAAGTCTGTTTTATCAGAGAATAGGATTGCAACACCTGCTTTATTTTTGCTCTCCATTTGCTCGGTAAATCTTCCTCCATCCCTTTATTTTGAGCCTATGTGTATCTTTGCATTTGAGATAGGTCTCCTGAATACAACACACCAATGGGTCTTGACTCTTTATTCAACTTGCCAGTCTGTGTCTTTTGATTGGGGCATTTAGCCCATTTGCATTTAAGGTTAATATTGTTATGTGTAAATTTAGTCCTGCCATTTTGATGCTGGCTGGTTGTTTTACCCATTAATTGATGCAGTTTTTTCATTGTGTCAATGGTCTTTACAATTTGGTATGTTTTTGCAGTGGCTGGTACTGGCTGTTCCTTTCTGTGTTCAGTGCTTCCTAAGGGAACTCTGGTAAGGCAGTCCCAGTGGTGATGAAATCTCTCAGCAATTGCTTGTCCATAAAGGATTTTATTTCTCCTTCATTTATAAAGCTAGGTTTGGCTGGATATGAAATTCTGGGTTGAAAATTCTTTGCTCTAAGAGTGTTCAAAATCGGCCCCCGCTCTCTTCTGGCTTGTAGGGTTTCTGCTGAGAGATCTGCTGTGAGTCTGATGGGCTTCCCTTTGTGGGTAACCCGACCTTTCTTTCTGGCTGCCCTTAGCATTTTTTCCTTCATTTCAACCTGGTGAATCTGATGATTATGTTTCTTGGGGTTGCACTTCTTGAGAAATATCTCTGTGGTGTTCTCTGTATTTCCTGGATTTGAATGTTGGCCTGCCTTGCTAGGTGGGGAAAATTCTCCTGGATAATATCCTGAAGCGTGTTTTCCAGCTTGGTTTCATTCTCCCCGATTAAACATAGATTTGGTCTTTTCACATAATTCCATATTTCCTGAAGGCTTTGTTCATTTATTTTCACTCAGTTTTCTCTAATCTTGCCTTCTTGTTTTATTTCATTGAGTCGATCTTCAGTCTCTGATGTTGTTTTTCTGCTTGATTGATTTGGCTATTGAAACTTGTGTATGCTTCGTGAAATTCTCATGCTGTGTTTTTTAGCTCCATCAAGTCGTTTATGTTCTTCTCTAAGCTGGTTATTCTAGTTAGCATTTTGTCAAACCTTTTTTCAAGGTTCTTAGTTTCTTTGTAATGAGTTAGAGCATGCTCCTTTAGCTAGGAGAAGTTTGTTATTACCAACCTTCTGAAGCCTGCTTCTGCCAATTCATCAAACTTATTCTCCATCCAGTTTTGCTCCCATGCTGGTGAGGAGTTGTGATCCCTTGGAGGAAAAGAGGCATTCTGGCTTTTGGCAATTTCAGTGTTTTTGAGCTGATTTCTTCCCATCTTCGTGGATTAAACTACCTTTGGTCTTTGAAGTTGGTGACTTTCAGATGGTGTCTTTTAGTGGACATCCTTTCTGTTGATGTTGAAGGTATTTATTTCTGCTTTTTAGTTTTCCTTCTATAGTCAGGCCTCTCTGCTGCAGGTCTGCTGGATGTCCACTCCAGACCCTGCTTGCCTGGGAATAACCTGTTGGGTCTGCAGAACAGCAAAGATTGTTGCCCGTTCCTTCCTCTGGTAGCTTCGTCCCGGAAGGATACCCACCAGATGTCAGCCAGAGCTCTCCTGTATGAGGTGTCTCTTAGGATATACGAGGGTCAGGGAGCCACTTGAGTAGGCAGTCTGTCTTTTATCAGAGCTCAAGTGCTGTGCTTGGAGCTCTGTTGCTCCCTTCAGAGCTGCTGGGCAGGGACATTTAAGTCTGCTGAAGTAGAACTCAAAACCGTCCGTTTTCCCAGGTGCTCTGTCCCAGGAAGGTGGGATCTTTATTGACAAGTCCCTGATGGGCTTCTGCCTTTTTTTTTTTTTTTTTTTTTCAGAGATGCCCTGCCCAGCAAGAAGGGAGTATAGATACAGTTTGCCTGCAGAGACCTTGCTGAGCTGCCGTGGGCTCTGCCCTGTGGCTGTGTAAATGTCTTGGTGATTTTGTTTACACAGGCAAGGTTAGAACCACCTCAGTAATGGCAGACGCTCCTCCCCACACCGAGCTCAACTGTCCCAGGTTAAGCTCAGATTGCTGTGCTGGGTGTGAGAATTTCAAGCCAGTGGGTCTTAGCTTGCTGGTCTTTGTCGAGGTGGGACATGCAGAGCCTGATCTCGTGGTTCTCTGCCTTTAGCCCTCTTTTTTTCAGGGGAATGAGCACTTCTGTATTGCTGGTGTCCTAGGCGCCAGCTAAAACAGCTGCCCAGTTTGTGTTGGAACCCTGGGGCACTGGTGTTGTAGGCGCCAGTAAGAATTTCCTGGTTTGCAGGTTGTAAAGACAGTGAGAAAAGCACAGTATCTGAGCTGGAGTAATAGAGTGTCCGGAAAAGTCCCTAATGGCTTCCCTTGGCTAGGAGTGGGAGTTCTCCGACCCCTTGCACTTCCCAGGTAAGCCAATGTCCCACCCTGCTTTGGTTTGTCCTCCCTGGGTTACACCCACTGTCTAACCAGTCCCATTGAGATGAACCAGGTACCTCGGTTGGAAATGAGGAGATCACTCGCCTTCTGCGTCACTCTCTCTGGGAACTGCACTCTGGAGCTGTTCCTTTTTGACCATCTTGGCAGAAATGTTTACCAATTATATTTTTCAACTCCAGAATTTCTGCTTTATTATTTTAAATTATTTCAATCTCTGTTAAATTTATGTAATAGAATTCAAAATTCCTTCTCTATGCTATCTTGAATTTCTTTGACTTTCCTCAAAAGAGCTATGTTTAATTCTTTCTCTGAATGGTCACATATCTGTTTCTTCAGGATTACTCCCTGGTGCATTAGTTAGTTCATTTGGTGAGGTCATATTTTCCTGGGTGTTCTTGATGCTGTGAGTATTTACTTGTATCTGGGCATTGAAGAGCTTGGTATTTATTGTAGTCTTCACAGTCTGGGCTTCTTTCTACTCATCTTTTGGGGAAAGGCTTTATAGGTTTTCAAAATGACTTGCCTGTTTTGTGTGTGTGGTGTGTATGTGTGTGTGTGTTGTTGTTTGTTTTGTTTTGAGACAGAGTTTCACTCTTGTTGCTCAGGCTGGAGTGCAGTGGCATGATCTTGGCTCACTGCAACCTCTGCCCTCTGGTTTCAAGTGATTCTCCTGCCTCAGCCTCCTGAATAGCCAGGATTACAGGCGCCTGCCACCATGCCCAGCTAATTTTTATATTTTTAGTAGAGATGGGGTTTCACCATGTTGGCCAGGCTGGTCTCGACCTCCTGACCTCATGATCTGCCCACCTTGGCCTCCCAAAGTGCTGGGATTACAGACATGAGCCACCGAGCCCAGACTTGGCTGTTTTAATCTAAGCCATATCTATATTGGGATGCACCACAAACTCAGTAATGCTGTGGTTCTTGCAGACTCATAGAGGTACTATCTTGGTCATCTTGGGTAATATCTGAAAGAAATATCTGCATTATCAGGAAAAGACTCTAGTTCTCTTCCCTTACTTTTTCCAAAACAAGAAGTGTGTCTCTCCGTTCTGAGCTGCTTGGAGCTGGGAGTGTGGTGTTACAAGTATCCCTGTGGCTACCACTACTGAGACTGTGATGAATCATACCTGAAGCCAGCACAGCGCTGGATCTACCTGAGGCCCATTATATCCACTAACTGTCCTTTGCCTATGTTTGTTAAGGCACTGGAGCTCTGCTATCATATTATCAGGTGGTGAAGCTAGCCAGGCTTGTGTCCTTTGTTTCAGTTCAGTGAGTTCTGTTAGGTCCTGGGTGGGTCTAGAAGTGCCATCCAGGAGCCAGGAACTGGAGTAAAAAAACTTCTAAGTCTACCTGATGTTCTACTGTACTGCAGCTGAGCTGACACTCAAACCATGAGATGCAGTCCTTCCCACTCTTCCTCCCCTTTGCATAGGCAGAGGAGGCTCACTCTGTGGCCACCAGTGCCACAGGCCTATAGGGAGCGCTGCCAGACTACCAGTGATGTTCCCTTCAGGTCCAAGGGCTCTTCTCTTCAGTCAGCTTGCAGTGAATGCTGCCTGGTTTGGGACTCACTCTTCAGGGAAGTGGGCTTCTCTGTGGCCTAGAGAAGGTTCAGAAATGCCATCCTAGTGCCAAGGCCTGGAATCAGGGACCCCAATATTCTTCTTGATTTTCACACACCTGTGACTGAGCTATTACCTAAGATATAAGACAAAGTCCCCTTTACTTTTTCCTCCTCTTTTCTCAAGTAGAAGGAGTCTCTCCCCATAGCTACCATACCTTGGAATGTGCTGAGTCTCAGATGAATCCAGTAAGTCTCAGAATCTCACCCAAATCCCATTGTGTACTACTTAGGTATTGCTGCTGGTTATTCAGGGCTCAAAGGATCTTTAGTCAGAAGGTGATGGGTTATCCCACGGATGGGTGATTCCCTTCAAGGCAGTGAGTTCCTTTTTTGGCCTAGGATGTATCTAGAAATGTTATCTGGGAGTTAGGGCCTGAATGAGGGCCTCATGATTCTGCCTGTTGCCCTATCCTACTGTTGCTGAGCTAGTATCCAAGATGCAAGACAAATATCCTTTTTATTCTTTCCTCTCCTCTCCTCAAATGAAAGAAAGGGATCTCTTTTGGAGTCATGAGCTGTGCAGCCTGAGGTTGGGTGAGGGGTGGAACCCTGGCAGGTGTCTCAGTCGGTCTCATGCCCCTGAAGTCCACTAATTCTGAGCTCTGTTCAGCACTAGAACTCACCTAGAAGTTGCAGTCCTTGTGGCCTAGAGTACCTTTCAAGTTTATTTATAGGCTCTGAGCCATTTAGCCCACAGTGGTAACGCTTGCTGGAACTCAAATTCTGACCACTGGGATGTGCAATGTCCCTCTTGCTAGGCCTGGCTGAAATACTCCCTCTGTGGAAAGGCATTAGCCAAGTTCATCCTGGTTTTGCTTTCTGCTGTGACAAGGCAGCGCTGAGTTTAATGTAATGTCTCACAGTGGCTGCACTCTTCCTCTCCCAAGAGCACAGATTCTCTGTGCTGTGTGGCTGTTGCCAGGAGATGGGGAAGGGTGGCATCGTTGATTTGAGACTCTTTCCTACCATCTTTAATGCCTCTTTCATCAATGTGAAGTTAAAACCAGATACTGTGAGTGCTTACCCGATTTTTTGGTTTTTATAAAGGTGCTTTTTTTGTGTGTGTAGATACTTGTTAAACTGGTGTTTTTGCAGGGGGATAATTGATCTACCTTCTATCTATTCAGGCATTTCGCTATGTCCCCCTTTTCAAGATACAGATATTTGGGTGGTGTGTGTAATACATGAGTGAAAAATTAGTAGCCATCAAGGATGTTATTGTACAGTAAAGCTCAACTAAAAATTAAACAACTGATATCTTTTGCAATGTGAGATCTTGCAACAATAAGTATGGACTAATGATGATAACAATAATAATAGATAATAGGTTGATGCTCACTTTGTTCCAGACTGTGATATAAGAGTTCTATATCTTTAAACCTATTTAATCCTCATCATTTGTACTCTTAGTAGCCCCTGTTTACTGTGAATACACAGACATGTCACAAGGTCATGTGGCAGTGTCAGAGAATGGCAGAGAAGGTATTCAGACCCAGGCTTTAGAGCCCATGCTTCCAAACACTTCAGAATGTCAATAAATATGGAATTTCAACTCCATGGTTATTATATTAATGACTGCCAAGACTGAATTATATCTAATTCCCAAATGAATTATATCTCCATTTACCTTTTGGTCCCTTTCCCTTTTCTCACTGCAATGTAAAAGTTATAATTTTTAATAGTTATTAATAATCAAATTTTATCCTTAGTATTATACCTTCTGGAACCTCATCTCTGCTCCAACACAATGCTTGAACATAGACCCTATTATGCAAAGTGAGGTTACCAATAAACTGGGAAGATTATCTCTGAATACAAAAAGAGGTAGAGGGTGGCTTCTAGGTCAATTGGATGGAGTATTCCAGAAAGTTAGAAACAAATCATAGTAGAAAGGTTATTCGAAGTTCTAGGTTATAACCTTACACTATTTAATCAAGCTGTTCATTTGTGTAGGTTACTAAACCTCTTTTCTGATATTTCCTAGGCAATAAAATGGGGATGGTAATACTTAACTAATAGCTTAATTATTCATTTTATAAACATGTTTTGAACATCTATGTACAGGAGTGCATTAAACCAATCATATTTGGGCCCTCACTCAACTTACAATCCAGTTGAGAAGGCAGAAAAATGTAAGCAAATCAATACTTTCAAAGAATAATAAGTACTCTGAAAGAAATTCAAGAACAATGAGATGAAGTGACTAGTAGGGGAGGTCAGGGACAATTTATTAGTTAAATGAGATTTGGACTGATAAATAAATGATGTGAAAGAATTGATCCAGTAATGATCAGGGAGAAGACAACAGAAACAGAAGAAATAGCCTGGGCAAAAGTGTCAAGGTGAAATTTTACACAGAAAATGTAAAGTGCAGATATAGGCCAGATATCTGAGATGACATGATCAGAGGGGGTAGTGAGGGAGGTGAGGTTGAAGAGAAAGCCCAGAGCCAGACCATATTAGTTGGAACTCGGTACTATTTGCTGTGAAGTCATGGTATTCATCATTATATTTCCAGGACATGGTAAATTTATCAACAATTTTATACAAAATTTATCTTGGAGAGGATGGGTCAAGTGTGGGTTGCACTAGCTTTCCTTACATGTGGTGATCCTCTGTGTACCATCAGAGGGTTATTTTCTTGGCAGTCCCCATGTCTCCGCACATTGAATGTAGTTGCTGCTGCCTATACTATCATGCTGATTTTGCATAGTTCCCATGTTAGCACTTCACAGAAATCATATCATCTTAATGCTGGAAGGCTTTTAGGGATCAGGCAGGCCAACGTCTGAATTTTACAGATGTGGAGACAGACCCAAAAGAGGAAGAGTTTTCAATGCCCTTTGCATCTTCCTGGGCAGCTTCTCACTACTGTGCTCTGCAGTCTCTGTGAGAGTTTCTTTCTTCAGTTTGTGAACTTTTATATCCTTCAGTACCTTCTGTGCCTTTCTGGTTCTGGTCATTTACACATCCCTACGGCAAACATCCTGAATACCAATTCTTTCAGATACTTTGCAAACTCACTTCCCATTTTAATATGGGACTACAAGAGCAGTTTCTCCCTAACAACTTGTTATTGTACCTGCTTCTGTTCAAATTTAGTTCATTTTCTCAGGAATAGTAAAATTTCCAGGACCATAAGCCAGTTCCTTTTTTTCCTGCTCTCCTCCATGTTA
This sequence comes from Aotus nancymaae, assembly GCF_030222135.1. Taxonomy (NCBI): domain Eukaryota; kingdom Metazoa; phylum Chordata; class Mammalia; order Primates; family Aotidae; genus Aotus; species Aotus nancymaae. Next base: position 28,655,173 of record NW_026988422.1, on the reverse strand, counting down.
TTGTTGCTTAGTGAAGGCAGAACCCATATTTTTGTAGAGACTTGTGGATTTATCAATGTCTGCAGGAAACGTTTTTATTCACATTGCTCTTTTTATATGAGCTATAAGTTATAAATATCTAAAATCTCTGGCCTGGGTGAGAAAATAAAGCTATCCTTTCTCGTTTGTTCAGTCTGACCCCAGTAGTTTGCAGATTTTAAGTGAAACATTGCTTAGCTTGTTCCCAGTTTTCTTTGACATTGCCTGAAAGGCACAGCTCAGGCAGACTTTTTGCATTACCATTCTGTCTTTCTTTCTACCATTTCTGGTTGTGTTGAAGGAGGTTATTATACTCCAGCATAATGTCTCACAAATGGAACTGTTGAGAGACTGTTTCTATCTATGTGTGGCACTGGGCTCATTCTACCTGAGTAAATGTTTCTAAACCACTTGCTCTAGGCTTGATTCTTATGTTTGTCAAGTAGAAAGTATTGTTCTACTAACTTTGGATCTGAACTCAATTTTTATGAACTTATTGAAAAAAAAAGACTTTAGACATGACATGGTATCTAGTTCACTTATTAATTAAAAATAAAACTTTATAGAAAATTTGCAAAAAAGTAAATGATGTAGAATAGGGAAAACATGATGGACCTATGTAGAAAACAAATTGACTTGGGTACACCTTCCCAAATAATACTCAGTGTCCCTTTGTATCTTTTCTCTGCATCTTTTGTTTTAGTATCTTTAGGACTTGGAGTAAGAAATGTTTATTTAGAGGGGCTTCAAGGTGACTGACTAGATGCATCTGGTACTAACCTTTTCCATGGAGGGAAACCAAAATAGCAAGTAGATAGTCACACTTCAAATAGATCATCTAAGAGAGAACACGAATTCAACAAAGTGATGGAAGCCCTAAAAGCAAAAACAGAGAGGGAAACAAGGCAGCCTATTTGACCAGGATTGTCTGGGCATCTGAAGTGGCTCCATAATAAGGGGGAAAAGTAAGTGAAAATCCCCCAGCAATACATGTTCCTGCATGAACTTCTATAGTATACACTGTTGGAGAGCCCATCAACCCTTTTGAGCCTCTAGGGAACTGCCTGGAGACTGTGAGAAGGCTTTGTTCCAGAGAGGGAGCTCACACTGGGTCTCACAAACCCGTAAGTCCTGAGCTGCTGTAGCACAGCACCATTTTGAAAGCAAAGCCCCTGGCAGCCTACATCCTGCCCTGTTGCCAGGGTTAAGGAAGGAGCTATGGGGAGCAATCTCACTTCCCCCTACCCCCATCAGAAAGGCAGTCATGCATTTTCACATGTCCTAAGGACAAATTCCACTGCCAGTGCAACACCAACACTGCAGGCTGCTGCAGGGCTGAGGAGCAGCTGCATACCTCTGTCTGCACCCAGGGATAACATCCCTCCTATATCTAGTAGCAGGGCTGCAGTGCAGCTTTGGCCACTCCGACCTGAGCATTCCACTGGTTTCCTGGGGATCGCCCCATTCCTATCACAAGGAGTACTTCCATGGACCATGGAGACCAGAAGGCAGGTCAGCCCAGCTTTGCTCCACTGCCCCCAGTACCTGAGCATACCATCCAGGGACCTTGAGATTACCCTCACACACCCAGCCCAGTTTACTACCTGTGGCATGTGAGCACTCCTCCCAAGGTATGAAGTCAAGTCCCTCAACCTGCCACTACCACCATAGCTGGCACCCACCCATATGCACTACCTATAGGTTAGAGGAATGGCCCACCCAACTCATCGCAGCCACTGCCAACCTCAGCGTGGCCTGCTTGAGTACCTGAAGGTTCTCCCACTACTGTTACTGTCATTGTCCATGCCATGCTTGTTGCCTAGGGGCTTGAGAAACCACTCACCTATTTGAACCACCATATCCAATTCTGGTACCAAAGAAAGCCACCTGGAGGCTCAAGAATTGATCTGTCTATATCTACTAACATAAGCACCGGCACACACTGCCCTGGGTCCTATGAACAAGCACTTTTAGTCCAAAACTGCCATTCCTTGCCATGCCACTCAGCATCCCAGTCCCCAGAAATAATTCATCACAGCCTCCACTAACGATCATACCCTAAGCCACCAAGGAAATCACTGACACCACTGAGACTGTTTACAGCTAAAGAAAACAGAGACTACACTACTGAACACACCCAGAATAAAAACCAAAGTGCCCTGTTCAACTATCATGATAGATACATCTTCAGAAAAATATTCTTCCTCTAAAACAGAAAATTTTAAAGATTAGAAGTTACTGTTACAGCAGATGCACAGATATTAATGTAAGGAAACAAGAAACATACAGCAAGAAAATGTGATATTTCCAAAGGAAAACAATAATTCTCCAGTAACAGATCACAACTACAAAAACATTTAGAAAATCCTGGGGAAAGATTTTGAAATATAAATACTAAAGAAACTCAGTGAGATACAAGAGAATTCTGGAAAAACAATACAAAGAAATCAGAAAAACAATTCAGAATATCAGTGAGAAATTTACCAAAAAGACAGATATAGAAATGAACCAAACAGAAATTCTGGAACTAAATAATTCATTGAATAAAACACAAAATACATTTGAAAGCTTCAACAATAGACTAGATTAAACAGACAAAGAATCTCAGAACTTGAAGACAAGTCTTTTGAAATAACCAAGTCATATAAATATAAAGAAAAATAGAAAAGAATGAGCAAAGCATTTATGACATCTGGGCATATGGGACACTATAGAGTGATGAGATATTCAAAATTTTGGCATCCCACAAGGTGAACAGACAACAAAAGGATTAGAAAAACTATGTAATCAATAATAGCTAAAAACTTCCCAAGTCTAGCAAGAGATATAGATGTCCAGATACAGGATTTCCAAGTAGATACAATGTAAAAAGGTCTTCTCCATGGCACATTATACTTAAACGGTCAAAAGTCAGTCACAAATAGAAAATTCTAAAAACAATAATCAAAAAGTATCTGCCGCCTATAAAGGAATCCTCATCAGAGTAACAGTGAATTCTCAGCAGAAACTTTAGATGCCAGGGAAGAATGTAATGATGCATTCAAAGTGCTGAAGGAAAAACAAAACAAAACCAAAAACCTTGCCATCTAATTTACTTTCTTCCCCTTTAAAAGACACAAAATTATTAAACAAATTTTTTAAACATGACCTAACTATATTCTGTCAGTGAGTAATGAGATTGAATCAGTAATTGTCTCCCAAAAATGAAAAGTCCAGGACCAGGTAGATTTACTGACAAATTCTACCAAACTTTTAAAGAAGATCTAACACCAGTTCTTCCTAAACTAATCCAAAAAAATGGAAGATGAGGAGTTTCTCCCTAACTCATTCTATTTGGCCAACATTATCTTGTGTCTTGATCTATTTGTATTGCTATAAAGGATGATCTGAGGCTAGGTAATTAATAAAGAAAAGAACTTTATGTGGCTTATGGTTTTGCAAGTTGTACAAAAGCATGACACTAATATCTGCTTCTGGCAAGGACCTCATACTGCTTCAACATATGATAGATGGTGAAGGGGAGCAAGAATATTACATGCCAAGAAAGGGAGAAAGAGTGACAAGGGAGGGAGGTCCCAGGCTATTTTTATACAACCAGTTATCATGGGAAATAAAAGAGTGGGAAGTCACTCATTATGGCAAGGATGGCACAAAGCCATTCATGAGAGATCTACCCTCATGATGCAAACACCTCTCATCAGGCTCCACCCTAAACATTGAAAATTAAATTTCAATATGAGATATGTGTGGAAGGACAAACTTCCAAATTATATTACTCTGATACTGAAACCAGACAAAGGATACATCAAAAAAAGAAAACTGATATTACTAACATAGACTCAAAAATTCTCAACAAAATTCTAACTCCAACAGCACATCAATAAAATAGTACACCATGATCAAGTGGGATTTATCCCAGGGATTCAAGGACAATTCAACATATGCAAATGAATGAATATAATATATCATAATACAATGAAGGACAAAAAAACATTGTGATCATATCAATAGATGCAGAAAAAGAATTTGGTAAAATTTAACATCCCTTCATTATAAAAGCCTCAACAAACTAGGCCTAGAAGGAACATACTTGAATATAATAAAGACCATATATGACAAATATAACTAACATCATGCTAGCTGGGGAAAAATTGAAAGCCTTTCTCCTAAAAATTGGGTCAAGACTAGAATGCTCACTTTTACCACTGCTATCTAACAAAGTACTGGAAATCCAAGACAGACCAATCAGGCAAGAAAAAAATTAATAAAAGGTGTCCAAATTGGAAAACAGAAATTCAAATTGCCTCTCTTTGCTGATGATTTTATCTTATAGCTAGAAAAACCTAAAGACATTTCCAAAAAAATTATCTTATGTCTAATAAATGAATTTAGTAAAATTGCAAGACTCAAAATCAACATACAAAAATCAGTAGCGTTTATGTAACAAACTATCTGAGAAAGAAATCAAGAAGGTAAAATAAAATAAAATACCTAGAAATACACTTAACAAAAAAAATGAAATACAAAGAAAACTACAAAACACTAACAAAAGAAATTGAATAAGACACAAACAAGTGGAAAATATTCCATGTTTATGAATTAGAATAATTAATACTGCTAAAATGACCATACTACTTAAAGAAATTTACACAGTCAATATAATTCCTATCAAAATAGCAATGCCATTTTTCATGAAGTTGAAAAAAAAATTTGTATAGAACCAAAAAAGAGCTTGAATAGCCAAAGCCATATGGGTGCTGTATTAATCCATTTTCTCACTGCTAATAAAGACATACCCAAGATTGAGTAATTTATACAGAAGAAAGGTGTAATGTACTCACAGTTCCACATGGCTGGGGAGGCCTCACAATCATGGCAGAAGGCAAGGAGGAGCAAGTCGTGTCTTATGTGGATGGCAGCAGGCAAAGAGAGAGCTTATACAGGGAAACTTCCCCTTTTAAAGCTATCAGATCTTGTGAAACTTATTCACTATTATGAGAACTGAATGGGAAAGATCTGCTCCTGTAATTCAATTAACTCCCACTGGGTCCCTTCCAAAACATGAGGGAGTTCATGATGAAATTTGGGTGAGAACACAGTCAAACCACATCAGGCACAAAGAACAAAGCTGGAGGCGTCATCACACTACCTGATTTTAAAATATGTTACAAGCCTACATTAACCAGAACAACATGGCATTGGTATAAAAACAGACACATAGAACAATGGAACAAAATAGAGAATTCAGAAATAAATCCATTGATTGCCCTTATGGCAAACTGTTTTTCAACAAAGACATCAAGAACATACATTAGGGAAAGGATATGCTCTCAATAAATGGTGCTGGGAAAATTGGACATCCATATGCAGAAAATGAAACTGACTTCCTATTTCTCATCACATAAAAAATTAAGATGAACTAAAGAAATAAATGTAGGATTTTATAAAACTATTAACCACTAGATAAAAACATAGAGAAAACAGTTTAGGACATTGGTCTAGGCAAAGATTTTATGGATAAGACCTTAAAAGTACAGAAAACAAAACCAAAAATAGACAGATGGCACTATGTTAAAGTATTAACTTGGTGCAAAAGTACTTGCAGTTATTATTGTTACTTTTCATGGCAAAAACCACAATTTCTTTTGCACAACCCTAATAAAAAGCATATGCAAATGAAATTGATCAACAGAGTGAAGAGACTATTGAATGGAAGAAAATATTTACAAACTATGCATCTGACAAATAACTAATATCCAGAATATACAATAAACTCAAACATCTCTACAGTTAAAGAAAAGAATTCCATTAAAAAATGGGCAAAGGACATGAATACTTTTCTGAAAGGAGGGCATACAAAGGCAAACAAGTATATGAAAAAAAAAAAGCTCAACATCACTAATCATCAGAGAAATGTAAATCAAAGCTACAATGAGTCATCACCTTACCCCAGTTGGAATGACTGTTATTAAAAAGTCAAAAAAGTATAGGTGTTGTTGAGAATGTAGAGAAGTGACCTCATACACTGTTGATTGGACTGTAAATTAGTATAGCCGCTATGGAAAACAGTATGTAAATTTCTCCAGAACTAAAAGTGCCGTTTGATCCAGGAATCTCACTATTGGGTGCTTATCCAAAAAGGGGGGGGAAAAAAAAAGAAGTGAGTATATCAAAGGGATACCTGCACCATCACGTTTATTCCAGCACTATTCACAATTGCAAAGATATGAAATCAACTTAAGTGTCTATCGGCAGATGAATAGATAAAGAAAATGTGGTATACACACACAGTGGAATACTATTTGGCCATTACAAAATGAAATTCTGCCATTTGTGGGTGGTGAAGTCAGATTGGTCAATGGGTACAAATATACAGTTAGATAGAAGGTATAAGTTCTAGTGTTTGATAATAGAGTAGGATGACTATAGTTAGCAGCAATGTATTGTATATTTCACAGTGGCTTGGAGAGAGGTCTTGAAATGTTCCCAACACATTAAAATGATAAGCATTCAAGATGTTAGATATTCCAAATACCCTGACATGATGATTACATATTCTATGCATGCAAGAAAATCACATATACCCCATAAATATGTAAATATTTATATCAATAAAAATATTGTATCAATAAAAATTATCAAAAATAAGTTTGTTAATTATGAATTAAAATTTTAATCTGATTATCTATTTTCTTTTATCTAAGTTTTGTTGACTCTACAAGGCCTCTTTCAAAAGTGTCTGTTCTGTAGATACTTTTATGACTCCTGTGGCACCTCTGACTGTTCTTTGTCACTCTGCATGGTTATTGGAGATTTCTCTCTTTAAATTCACAAGCCTCTCTTCCTAACTGAAACATAAACTTCTGTAGAGCAGGGACCATAATTTTATGCATTGTCAGATGTTCAAGGTCTTGGTGTAGTTGGTGTTCAATAAATGCTTATATATGATTAAAGTAGAATATGAACTGAAACAAGAAATCAAACTAAATATTGTACCAAAGAGATTTAAGACATACATTGAATGTTAGTGAAGTATACTGCTAAGGAAACATTCAGTTACAAGAAGGGTTGGAAAGAACTTGGACAAACTTTATCATAGTTGGGTTGGCTATCTTCATTTAGCTAATATGTGGTGAGTACCAAGACATAGTGGAATTTGGGAGCATAAGATGCCAAGGTCTGATAATGTGTTGGGAATTCCATAGAGATAATTCTTATTTTGGAATGAGATTAGATTCAGTGACTCATGAGGTTTCTTCTAGATTTCCACCACCAATTATTTTACAAACAATCTACCTCTGATTTTAAAACCTTGTTTTGATACAATTTTAGAACACTGCCATAAAATTGACAACAAAGGTTGCTTTTGAGTATCAGTTGCTCATTCCTTAAATAATATATGCTTCTGTAGTTTGTCATGTCATGATCATCTGTTATGACTTAATTTTGATTACTTAGCATATTGCATTAGGTATTATATAGTCATTTGAATGCTTGTTTGCTCAATCTTTTGCATGTAAAACACTTAAGACAAAGGAATGGTGTTACTCATGACATAGCAGAGAGCATAAAATATTTAGTTGGTAGAACTGAGTTTGAATTCAGCATTATCATTTACTGGGATGTAACATGGAGCAAGGTCTTAAGCTAATTATCTCCTAGAATTTTTCTAGGTTTTTTGTTTTTCGTAAAGATTAATGAGATAATATATGTAAAATGCCTACACTAAAAGTGCTCAATAAATTATTTAAAAATATTTTAGGTCTTATATTTGGTAGATTCTTAGCTAGTATTTGCCAAATGAGTCGAGCTGCAGTAGAATGTAGTGCATAGTATTGATTTTTATCATTAAAACCAATATACTTCATGTAAACACATTTTTATAAAATCAAATATAATACCAAGTTATTAAATAACTGAAATGTTTTACTTGGGGACTTAATTATCTACACCTTGCAAACTCTGAAGTGTTCCCGTTAGATTAATTCCAGAATAAAAGTTTCTGTTCAAAAATCAATGAAAGGGGACAGGGCCAACAGATCTCTTTCTTAGGTCACTTAATCTCATCTATATTTAGATATGGAGGAGAAGAGTTCATACTAATGTAAGGTTATATTTTTACTCTAGCCTAAGTTTCTTTCTCTAAGAACTTATTATGAAGCCTTGCTCTCCCATTCATCTGGTTTGACTGGTTAGGACATCTGTCTTGGTATTGAAAAGCCCACATTCCATTCCTATGTTCTCTTCTGTCTTATAACTCTGAACATGTTACTGTTCCCCTGAAAGTAAACCTCTGATCCAACAAATATTTACTCGCATATAGACTCTATAAGGTCTTTTATGAATATATTTGTAATTAGCAACTATGTGATAAATACCCATTGAGCACATACTAAATATTAGTCATCTACTTTAGGATATATGTCAAATATAATTGTTCTGTTAAAAGTATAACTTGAAGAAAATTAAAAAGTATCTTTTGAAAACCACATTTATTATTACCTATTACATCTTCAAAAGCATTTCTTTCTTAGAGAAGCTGATGGGCTGTGGTACTTCTGGTAAGAACTTTGTTGCTTTTTACCCCTATTTTTCAGCCTCATTTTCAGAAAGAAAAAGCATGAAATAGTTTTTTTTCTTGTATCAGTATTTATCTTTTTGCATATGTATTTCTGTAACTACATATGGCTTAATATAGAGTAGAGCTTATGTAACTTCATTATAAGAGACTTTTTGTGTATGCCTGTGCATTTATAAACCAGACACTATCTTAAATGCTATGTGCATATGTTTCATTATTTTCTCCCCATCAATCACATAAGGTAGATGCTATTATCGTCATTTTATTTATTTATTTATGTTATTATAAATTGACAGATAAAATAGTACTTATGTACAAAACGATGCTTTAAACTATATATACATTGTAGAATAAATAGATAAAGCTAACATATGCATACCTCACATTGTTATCATTTTTGGGGTTAATTATTATTATCAATGCAGCATTTTGCAAGAATACCATGTATCATTAACTATAGTCACCATGTTGTACAATACATCACTTTAACTTCTTCCTCCTGTCCCACTGAAATTTTCTATCCTTTAATATCTCCCCAACATTCCCCCCTCATAATCACCCCAGTCCCTGGTAGCCACCATTTTACTCTCTAAGAGATTAACCTTTTTAGATTTCACATACGCATGAAATAATGTGGTATTATCTTTGTGTGTGGCCTATCTCACATGAATAATGTCTTCTGGATTAGTCCATACTGTCATAAATGACAGAACTTTCCCCTTTTAATGGCTGAATAGTATTCCATTGTGTACATACCAATTTTCCTTGTCCATTTATTTGTTTATGGACACTTAAATTGATTTTATGACTTGGCTATTGTAAATAATTTTGTAGTAAGTAGGGGAGTCCAATATCTCTTCAACATACTCATTTTATTTTCTTTGAGTATATACACACTATTGGGAGTGCTGGATCATATAATAATCTTATTTTTAATTTTTTTAAAAAAACTCCATACTATTTTCCATAATGGCTGTATTAATTTGCATTTCCACCATCAGTGTGCAAGAGTTCCCCTTTCTCCACATCCATGCCAATACTTGTTATCTTTTGTCTTTTGATAATAGCCATTCTATTAGAAAAGAGGTAATATTTCATTGTGGTTTTAATGTGCATTTCCCTGATGATTAGAAAAGTTGAGCATGTTTATATATATATGTTGGTCATTTGTAGCTCCTCTTTTGAGAAATGTCTGTCTAGATCCTTCATCCATTTTTAAATTAAATAATTTTTCTTGCTGTTGAGTTTCTTATGCATTTTTGATTTTATGCCCTTGTCAGATGAATAGTTTACAAATATTATTGCACATTCTATAGGCAGTCTCTTTATTCTGTTGATTGTTTCTTTTACTATATAGAAGCTTTTTAGTTTGATGTAATCTCATTTGTCTATTTTTGCTGTTGCCTGTACCGTTGGCGTTATATTAAAAAAACATTGCCCAGACCAATATCATGGAGCTTTCCCCCTGTTTTCTTTCAGTAGTATCATAGTTTTGTGTCTTATATTAAAGTCTTTAATCCATTTGTGTGTATTTTTGTAGATGATGTGAGATAAGGGTCTAATTTAATTCTTCTGCAAATGGGCATCAGTTTCTCAACACCATTGTTTGAAAAGACTGTCTTTTTCCATTGTGATCCTAGCACCTTCATTGAAAACCAGGTGGCTGTAAATGCAAAGATTTATTTCTAGACTCTGTTCTGTTTCATTGGTCTATGTGTCTGTTTTAATGGTACATGTCATGACAGTACTATGCTGTTTTGGCTACTATAGATTTGTTGTGTATACTTTGAAGTCAGATAGTATGATGCCTTCAGCTTGTTCTTTTTGCTCAGAATTGCCTTATTTGACATCTTTTGTAGTTCTACATGAATTTTAGAATTACTTTTTCTATTTATGTGAAGAATGTCATCAATATTTTGATAGGAATTGCATTGTATCTGTATATCACTTTGGGTATTATGAACATTTTAACAATATTAATTAATTCTTCCAATCTATGAACATGTTACATCTTTTCATGTATTTTTGCTGTCTTGACTTTCTTTCATCAATATAGTTTTCAGTATAGAGATCTTTTACCTTTTTGGTTAAGTTTATTCCTGATTTTTTTTTGGTAGATATTGTAAATGGTATTTTCTTGATTTATTTTTCAGATAGTTTACTGTTACACTACAGGTTTTTATATGTTGATTTTATATCTCGAAATGTTATTGAATTTGTTTATTAATTCTGATAGCTTTTTGGTGGAGTCTTTAGGGTTTTCTCTATTATAATATGTCACCTGAAAATAGGGACAGTTTAACTTCTTCCTTTCCAATTTGGATGCCTTTTATTTCTTTCTCTTGCCTGGTTGCTCTATCTAGGACTTCCCATAATATGTTAAATAGAAGTGGTAAGAGTGGGCATCCTTGGCTTGTTTTGGATCTTAGAGGAAAAGCTTTTGTCTTTTCCTCATTTAGTCTGATATTAGCTACGGGTTTGTCACATATAGCTTTTATGGTGTTGAAAGCATTCCTTCTATAACTAATTTATATGAAATTTTTATCATGAAGGGATGTTAAATTTTGTCAAATACTTTTTCTGCTTATATTGAAATAATATGTTTTTTTTTGCCCTTTATTCTGTTAATGTAATGTGTCACATTTATTGATTTACTTATGTTGAACTATCCTTGCATCCCTGAGATGAATCCCACTTGTTTATGGTAATAATATTTTTATGTGCTGTTGAATTTGGTCTGCTAGTGTTTCGTTGGAAAGCTTTGCATCTATGCTCATCAGAGATATTGGCCTGTAGTTTTCTCTCTTTTTCTGTAGTGTCCTTGCCTAGCTTTGTATCAGGATAATGCTGCCCTTGTAAAGGAGTTTGGAAGTATTCCCACCTCTTCAATTTTTGGGAAGAGTTTGAGAATTATTATTAGTTCTTTAAATATTTGATAGAGTTTAGCAGTGAAGTCACAGGTCCTGGGATTTTCTTTGCTAAGAGGCTTTTTATATTTAATTTAATTCTTTAGTTATTATTAGTTTGTTGATATTTTCAATTTCTTCATAATTCAATCTTGGTAGGTTATATATATCTGGGAGTTAATCCATTTCTTCTAAGTTATTCAATTTTTGGCATGTGATTTTTCACAATAGTCTGTTATAATCCTTTGTGTATCAGTTGTAATGTCTCCTTTTTCATTTCTGATTATGTTTATTTGAGTCTTCTCTCTTATTTTTTCTTAGTCTAGCTAAAGATTTACTGATTTTATTTATCCTTTCAAAAAAGTCAACTCTCTGTTTCAGTGATATTTTTATTGTTTATTATTTTATTTATTTCGGTTCTAATCTTTATAATTTTTTGTTCCTGTGGTATGTTAGGTTGTTTACTTTTGATCTCTCTTCTTTTTTGATATGTTCTTTATTGCTATAAATTTCCCTCTTAGAACTGCTTTTGCTGTATCTTATAAGTTTAGGTATATTGTGTTCTCATTTTCATTTGTCTCAGGACATTTTTAAGTTCATTTTAAAATTTCTTCATTGACCTATTGGTTGTTCAGGAGTCTGTTGTCTAATTTTCATGTATTTGTAAATGTTCTGAAGTTCCTCATGTTATTGTGCTCTAGTTTTATACCATTATAGTAAGAAAAGATAATTGATATTACTTTAATCTTCTTTAATTTATTAAGACTTTTTTGTGACCTAACATATAAACTATTCTGGAGAACATTTCATGTACAGCTGAGAAGAATGTGTATTCTGCAGCTTTTGAATGGAATATTCTGTATAGTCTGTTAGGTTCATTTGGTCTAGAACAGTGCTTAAGTTCAATGTTTCTTCATTGATTTTCTCTCTGGATGGCCTGTTTATTGCTAAAAGTGGGGTGTCAAAGTCCCCTACTACTATATTGCAGTCTCTGTCCTCAGAGCTATTAATATTTGCTTTATATATTAGGGTGTGCTGATGTTGGATGCATATATGTTTCAAATTGTTATATCCTCTTGCTGAATTGACACCTTTATTATTACATAATCTTGTCTCTTTTTGCTGATTTTGACTTAAAATCTATTTTGTCTGATGTAAGTATAGCTATTCCTGCCATATTTTTGTTCAATTTGCACAAAATATCTTTTTACATTCCTTCACTTTCAGTCTATTTGTGACCTTGAAGGTGAAGTGAGTTTCTTAGAGGCAGGCATCATATCGTTGGGTCTTTTCTTTTTTTTTTTTTTTAAATCCATTCAGCCCCTCTATGTTGTTTGATTAAATAATTTAATGCATTTACATTCAAAATAATTATTGATAGGTAATGGACCTATTATTTCTAGTTTGTTAATTGTTTTCTATTTGTTTTGTGGATTTTTTTGTTTCTTTTTTCATTTGTGGCTAGTGAGTTTTCTCTAGTGGTATGTTTCCATTGCTTGACTTTTATTTTTTTGTGTATTTACTATAGGTTTTTGCTTTGTGCTAGCATGAGGCTTAAAAGTCATCTTAATAAACAGATTATTTTAAGCTTATAACAACTTAACTTTGATCACAAGAAACCTTTATATTTTTACTCCACACCCTCAATAGCATTTTTAATTTTGATGTCACAGTTATTTTTTTATATTGCATATCTCTTAACAATTTTTTTAGCTATTATTATTTTTCATAGTTTTGTCTTTCACTATTTATACTAAAGATGTAAATGATTCATATACCACCATTACAGTATCAGAATATTCAAAATTTGACTGTGTACTTACTTTTACTAGTGAGTTTTATACTTTCAGATATTTTTATGTTACTCATTAGCACCCTTCTTCAGCTTGAAAACTCCCTTTAGCTTTTCTTTTTTCTTTTTCTTTCTTTCTTTTTTTTCTTGAGATGGAGTCTTTCTTGTATCTTTCTTAAGGTTTGGATAGTTTTCTGTTATTATTTTTTAAAATTATATTTCTACTCCTTTATCTTGATTTTCTCCCTATGACTTGAAAATTTTCTCCTTTATTTCCTCCTGTGACTTGAAAATTTGTTCTTTTGATGCTGTACCATAAATCCTGTATGATTTCTTCATTTCTTTTCATTCTTTTTTCTTTTCTCTCCTCTAAGCATATATTTTCAAATAATCTGTTTTTGAATTCTTGTATTCTTTCTTCACTTAATCAATTCTGCTGTTGATCCTCTCTATTACATTTTCCATTTTGGCCATTGCATTTTTCAGCCTATAATTTGTTTGATGTTTTAAAATTCCAGTATCTTGGTTAATTTTTTTGTTCTAGACACTTACTCTTTTCCTCATTTTGTTAAATTATTTCTTTGAATTTTCTTGAAGCTTACTGAGCTTTCTTAAAGCAGTTACTTTGAACTTTTTGTATAGGAAGTTTATATACCCACTTTTATGGGATCAGTCATTGGCAATTTGTTTTGTCCCTTCAGTGATGTTATATTTCCCTAATTGTTCTAGATCTTTGTGACCATGCATCAGTGTCTGTGCATTTGAAGAAGTAGGTACTTATTTCAGTCCTTGAAGACTGGCTGTGTCTGGAAAAGACTTTCAATAGTCAGTTTGGCTAGCAGGACATGGTGGTGGGTGCCTGTAATCCCAGCTACTTCGGAGGCTGAGGTAGGAGAATAGCTTGAACCCAGAGTTGGAGGTTACAGTGAGGTGAGATCATGCCACTGCACTCCAGCCTGGGGTGAAAGAATGCAAGTGTGTCTCAAAAAGAAAAAAGTCAGTTTGTACAGAGATTCTGGGCAAATTGAAATTTTCCTGGGGCCACCGGAGATGATGAGGTGTTGGACCACAAGTGAATCCTGGAGCCTCTGAAGCTGCGGTGATGCTGGAGCATGCCTGGGCTTACTGCAGCTGGTAAAACCCTGAGGTGGGCCACAGGTTGATTGTGCACTTCAAGCATGAAGCCTGGGGCTGTGTGGTTCCACTTGGTGTTGGGATGGGTTTGGAGGTTCTGTCTGCTGGTATCAGCCTGGAGTTTAGGGCCAAGAAGGGCTGCCTGGTGCTATGTTTTACTGTGGTGAGCCGGGTGTTGGGGTCTGATATAATGTCCTGTGCTCACTTTTCTCTTTTTGTATCCATTGGATGGTCTCTCTTTGAGGTGAAGAAGGGAGATACAGTTAATGTAAAATGGTCCTTCCTATCCTCTTCAGTGCATCTCTTATTATTGTGTTACACTAGGTACTGTGATCTGTCCCCTGATTTTCTGAGCTCTTGTGAAGGTAATGGATATTTGTTCTAATTGATGTTTCTGTGGAAGGACAATTGATGGAGAGTCCTATTTCACCATCTTGCTCTACCCCTTTTTAATCTCTATTTAAAACATAAAATTGAAGAATAGACTGATTAAATAGCTTGCCTGGGTCACTTATTTCGTATCTGCTGTGTGGCTACAATACCTGCACTCTGAATTTTAGATGCTTTTCTGAACTTTTATGTATGTTGTTCTAAACACTTTTTAGACCACTTGAATATAGATTAAACCTATGTATTTAGAGATTAAGGTTGACCTTTGTGCCAGTCATTCATTTGTTCACATGGTTTTGCTTTAAACTTGACCCTAATGTCATTTTAAGGTCAAGGTTGAGTTGGAATGGCTTCTTTTTCATTAAGGAATCAAAAGTTAAAAAATTAGTGCATTTCAAATATGGTGATATTTTAACTTTTCTATGGTAACATATATGAAGCCAGAGTTTCTTTTGTAGCGGAAATTACTTTTATAGAATCTGCTCATCATTATGCTAGTGACAAACTCAGCTACTGTGACAAATCCCAAATCCCCACACTCATTTGGTAAATGTCAACTGACTTTACTGGCTTTCTAGGTATAGAAAAACATAAAGTCATATGTAAGAAGAGAATTTTTATTCCAACTGCTACAACATCAGTAAAACATCAGTAAGAGGAGAATTTTTATTCCGACTGCAAGGATTCCGAGATACAACATCAGTAGAACTGAATAACTGCCAGGAAAGCTTCTCTGTTTTATCAAAATTATTCCTTTGTCTGAAATTTAGAAGCATTTACTATATCAAGTTCAGGCTAGGATCAGAGCTTATGTTAGAAACATTTCTAAAATTGCAATTCTATATAAGTCAATCTGATTTATTAATAGTCTATTATTCAGTAAGACAACCACAATATTAATGCCATATAGGAATTTATGGAACCAATTACTCTTCAGAGATTGTCACTTGTTTACTGTGTGCCATGCAGTAATGTTTGGTTAGGAATAATTCATAAGTTAACATGCAGGTAAATCACAGAGGAAAAGTTTTGGAATGAGGAGAGAAAACTTCCAAGATAAAGGGTTACAATATAAAATTGAAAAGAGATGAGAGCCCAAGGCAGGAGGATCAGTTGAGACCAAGGTTTGAGACTAGCCTGGGCAATATAGCAAGACTCTATTTCTTTATTTTTACTTTTATTTTAGGTTTGGGGGCACATGTGCAGGTTTTTTACACAGGGAAACTTGTGTTATGGGGTTTGTTGTACAGATTGTTTCATCACTCAGATACTAAGCCTAGTACCCAACAGTTATTTTTTCTGATCCTATCCCTCCTGCCACCTTCTACCCTCAAGTAGGCCCCAGGGTCTGTTGTTCCCCTCTTTGTAAGACCCTATTTCTTAAATATATGTATATACAGTCGGGCATGGTGGTGGACACCTGTAGTCCTAGCTGCTCAGGAGACTAAGCTGGGAGGATTGCTTGATCCCAGGGGTTCAAAGTTACAGTGAGCTATGATTGCATTGTCATACTCTGGCCTGGGTGACAGAGTAAAACCCTGTCTGAAAAATAAGACTGAAAAGAAGTTCAACCAGAATATTAGGGAATAGAATAAGATAATTACCTATAAAATCATTAGTATATGAGTATTTTCTGTTTCTGATGAAATAGAAACTCTTTGGAAAGATTTGAGAAACATTGAGGCCATAGAAATAAAATACAATAAAGGAGTGAGAAGTAAATTAGTGTATTTCAGCCCTAGATGAACACTAGCATCACTTGAGGAGCTATTAAAAAATATTAATCAATCTGAGACGAGACTTGAGCACATTATCTGAAAGTTTCCAGGTGAGTCTAATGTTCATCTAGAGTTAAGAAACTCTAAATTAAATGATGTTTTAAAGGCTATTTATAGGTCTCTTAACTTTGAAAGATCAGAGATGTGAGCCATAATCAGCTTTATATCAAATTTTATCTTCATTACATTTCAAAATCTTTGTTTTCTGTGAAAATCCTTAAAAAGAAATCTGACTTATTAGAATAATAACAGCCCCTGATGGCTTATATTTCACAAACTTTTATATTTTATACTTTTTAGGGTTTTATATATATATATATATATATATATATTTTTTTTTTTAAATTTATGGTAACCCTTTCTTATTCATAGTAGCTATGGAAGAAACTAAAGAAAAATACAGTCCTCATTTTAGAAAGAACTTTAAAAAGACTATAGCTCCAATTCTTCATGTCGATTTAAACAACAGCTGCCCTGCTTTGAATTTTTCTTTCTAAAGAAATCATCAAAAATACAATACTCTTTGGTATTTATATAATAAGAAACATCTATTTTGTGTAAACATAGAATAGCTTTCTACGTGACATTATACGTTTATCCAAACTCATAGAATATACAACTTAAGAGTAAACTCTAACAAAAATTATAAACTTTGAATGATAATAATATGATAATGTTAGTTCATCACTTGAAATAAATGTGCCACTATGGTGGGGGTGTTGATAGCAGGGCTATGTGGGGATAGGGAGTATGTGGAAACTCTTTATACTTATACTCAATATTGCTGTGAACCTAAAACTGCTCTAAAATTAGAGTTTATTAGTTAAAAGTTTTTTTCTTTACTTAGGAATTTAAATAGTAATAACCAAGACTATTGGCTTTTTAAACTAATTTACAGTCTGTTATAATTATAATGGCCAAAGATACATTGTTAGTTTTTTATGATTGTTTTAACAAATTGCCAACAAGCTTGGTGACTTAAAATAACATAAATTTGTTCTTTCACAGTTCTGGAGGCCAGAAGTCCAAAATCGGAATCAGTAAGCTAAAATTGAGGTGTTGGCAGGGTCCTATTTCCTCTGGAGGCTCTAGAAGAAAATCTATTTCTTACCTTTTCCAGTTTCTGGTGGCTACTGGCGTTCCTTGAGTCATGGTGACATCATTTCATTCTCTGCCTCCATAGTCACTTTGCCTCTGTGTGTGTGTGTGTGTGTGTGTGTATGTGCATGTGTTTGTGTGTAAAATGTCCCTCTGTTTCCTTCCCATAAGGATACATATGATTGCATTTAAGACCCACCTGGATAATCTAGGTTACTCTCCCCATCTCAAGATCCTTAACTCAATCACTTTTGCAAAGACCACCCTGCCCCCAATTTATGCCATATAAGATAACATTCACAGGGTCCAGTGATTAGGAAATGAATATATTTGGGGGTGGAGGAGGGACACATTTTCAGCCTGTTCAGCAAATACTGGGTAAAAAAACTTGATCTTAGGAAAGCTTACTTTAAAATGTGTCCCATGGATATAGATAGTAGAAGGATGGCTACTAGAATCTGGGAAGGGTAGTAGGGATTGGGGGGGATAGTGTGGGTAGTTAATGGGTACCAAAAAAAATAGAACAAATAAGATCTACTATTTGATAGCACAATATGGTGACTACAGTCAATAATAACTTAGTCATATATTTTAAAATACAGAATGTAATTGGATTGTTTGTAACTCAAAGGATAAATGCTTATAGGGATGGATACCCCATCAGAAAGAAAGAAAGAAAGAATGAATCCCAGGTTAGAATGCCACCTAATATCCTTCCATCATTCCTGATGCATCAATGAGAAACATTGGTAATGCTCTCTTTTTATCCATCGCTTTAGCTTGTCTCTCTCTTTAATATGGAAGCCTGAGTGTCCTCTCCCCATCTCCAGTGACAGCTTCTGAGGAAATTATTACAGTTCATAAATGCTTACCTCATACTGTGTTTCCAAGGCACATGGCAGTTATATTTATAATAATCATAATTATAATAATATTTATGGCATTAATTAAATAACAGTATCCCCATCTTTATCCTGCCCTATTTAATGGAAAAGGCAAATCTTGATGAGGTATTCCTATATGTATGATAACCAATGTAATAAAGAAGGCCCCAGGTTTTTAGAAAACGAAGAAATGTTTCCTTTTAGAGTGGCTGCAAGATAAAATTTAATGCAATTTTCAAGAACCCTGCCAGGATGAGAGTTGCTGCTTGTCAGTCTTGTCAGTCTGTTGCTTCTATAATGTAACCAGTAAAATTAATTAAACTAAAATTGACTTTCAACAGAAGTCATGAGAGAATAAGAAACAAGTGTTAGCCATTGAACTTTTTTAGGTTGTTAAAGCATGACCTGCCTAAACCTGAGGGAATTTGGCAACTTTAAAAAGGCTTAGGAAACTTTTTGAAGCATCAGTAGAAGTCTGACCCTTGGTTTCAGTAGATACTATTTCCAGTACTTCAGAGGCATGTGGGTGGACTGAGTCATTCTCATTCCCTCCCAGTGCAATCTCTCCTCTCCATCCTCCCCCAGCACCCATGAGCAATCGGCTCCCTTCTGTCCAGCAAAATGCAATAACTTAGAGTGCTTCTGAAGAAAAACTCAAAAAACCAATGACATATATAAATGTATAGCAAATCAGGATTTACTAATTTGCCATAAGTTTGCATTTATCAACTCTACCTCCTTCCACTACTCTGATACAAACTGTAATATCAGCAAGAACACTTGGATATATCAACATCAATAATCCCAGGCTATTTTTTTGGGTTCAATCCTACTGTAGGGTAAGAAGATGAATGACGAAGCATAGAACAAATGGCACTGGGTGCTTTGTTCTATTGGCACTGTTGATTTTCTTTTATGGATTCTCAAGAGTGGGATTTAATTCTAAAAGAGAGAACCTGAAGGTCTTTGCAACTGTGAATTATAAAGTCTCAGCAACCCACAAAGCCCCAGGCTCCTTTCAAAAATATTTGTTGGGCACCCCAGGAGATTCTCTATACCAATAAGGGCATGGCCAGAGACCACACTTTGCTGTCACTTTTGTGCTGCCTTCTCTGCATCTAGAAGTTATGCTCCTTGGGTACCCTTGTGTCAATTAATTAGATATTAATAGCAGAACATATGTGCTGCTCTCTCCTGCTGCCTCTTGGCTTTAAACAGGCTGCTGAGGGTTGGTGAGAGAGTACTGATATGTATAAAGACTTTGGAAGGATGTGAGAGGGGAAACATATTATGCATCCAACCTGGGGTTTGACTGCTTGTTCCCAACTCCTGCTGCTCTGCTTTGCCAGAAGATGACTTCCACCTGACCCTGCCTGTCACCATTTTTGTCCTTGAAACTCTCCCAGAAACGATTCATTGAATCAGAGATACTGTGGCTTTCCAGAGGCCTGCCTCTTATAACTTCTTGAAGATAAATATTTAGGAGAAACAAGAAAAAAGGCCATTAAGACTTTGTTTTCAGGGATATTGAGTTGGGAAAGCTAAAATGAGCCTCAGCACCTGACAGACAATGGGACATACTCCATTCCTGTGTTTCTTATACTTGCATGCCAAGTATAATCCCTTGAATGCAGCTTTCTAATCAGAATTTTGAAGTGGAGGATCTTCTAGGGAAAGACCTACACTTCCACTTTTCATTTGTTCTTTTGGCAACCCCTATTGTGATGGTTAATATTATGTGTCAACTTGATGGGTTTGAAGGATGCCTAGATAGCTAGTAGTATGTTGTTTTTGGGTGTGTCTGTGAAGGTGTTGCCAGAGGAGATTGACATTTGAGTCAGTGGACTGGGAGAGGAAGACTCACCTTCATTGTGGGTGGGCAACATCCATTTGGCTGCCAGAATGGCCAGTCGTGGAAGAAGTTGGGATACGTTGGCTTGCTGAGTCTTCTGATATTATCTTTCTCCCATGCTGAATGCTTCCTCTTGTTCCTCCTGCCCTTGGATATCAGACTCCAGATTCTTCTGTTTTGGACTCTTGGACTTACACCAGTGGTTTTCCAAGGGCTCTGTGGCCTTTGGCCACAGACTGAAGGCTGCGCTGTCAGCTTCCCTGCTTTTGAGGCTTTTGGACCTGGGCCAAGTCACTACAGGCTTCTTCCTTCCTCAGCTTATGGACAGCCTATCATGGGACTTCACCTTGAGATTTTGTGAACTAATTCTCCCTCATGGACTCCCTTTCATATGTACTTATACCCATTAGTTCTGTCCCTCTGGATAACCCTAACTAAGATACCTATTTTGTTTATCTAAAAGTCTAGCTAGTAGTGAGATCACTCACTGTGCACTGACTATGCTTTACCCTGCCTCTTCCAATAGATGACAAATCCTCAGGATGATAGCCTACTCAAAAAAGAGCTGTTTTGTCAAAATGTTCATAAGACTACATTAACTCTGCTGCTCACGGAGACTGGGACTGCCTCCTTTCATCACAAACATACATTTTCTTGCAGTATTTTTGCCCTAAGTGAAGCCTGTCTGCCCAGTCTAGTCTGGATGATGCAGATATGGAGACCCTGGGAAGCATGTGGGCTGTTTCCCTTTCTGCACCACCTTTATGAGTTATTTGGGTGAGCCAGTTTTGAGTTCAGTCTTCTGATCTATTAGATGATTGGGTTGGACCAAATGATGTCTCAGATTCCTTCCAAAGTGACTATCTTTGGGTCAAAAGAGCTTTTTGAGTTGCTTAGTACATTCTTAATAGCTATTCACTCATTTGTCATATGGGAGATTGTAGCAAAAGATCTAGCACCATCCCTATTCTTCAAGACCTCATATGTTCAAAAAACGGTGACAAACTGCATGTTCATCACCATGATAATTCCTACATTTATACATAGATAAGTACTTTTCTAAAGTGTGTTCACACTTATTATCTCAAGGAGCCTTCTTAGGGCATTTTATATAAGCAAAAACTGGGGTTCAGAAAATTAAGGTGCTTATTCAATACCTTGAGGTTAATTGTTTTTGTCTATTTTGAGTTACTATAAAGGAATGCTTGGAACTTGGAAAATATAAATAAAATCAGTTTACTTATCTTGCAGTTTTGTAAGCTATACAGGTATAGCGCTGGAATCTGCTTGGCTTCTGGTGAGGGCCTCAGGCTGCTCCTACTCATGGCAGAAGGATAAGGGGAGCCAGTGTGTATAGAGATCATATGTCAAGAGATGAAGCAAGAGAGAGAAAGGGGAAGTGTCAAGCTCTTTTTAACAACCAGCTCTGATGGGAATTGAATAAGAACTCATCATGGAGTAAAGGCATTAATCTATTCATGAGGGATCTTCCCTTGTGTCCCAAACACTTCTCATTAGACCCCACATTAAATTTCGACTTGATTTTTGGAGGGATCAAACATCCAAACCATAACACTAGTAAATGAGCTGGGACTAGAAGCCATTTTTTCTCACTTGCAGTTTGGCACTTTTTTTTCATCTCACTGTAATAAAGTAGTATTGAAACTATATAAGCCAGAATGCAGTAATATCATCCAAATGGTATAGACTATGCTCTGTGTATGTCTTCTGTAAAGAAGGCAACAAGTCAGTGGAAAAAGGTTACATTTTAGTTTCTCTTAAAAGATATTAGAAGTGTCAATACTGATAGGCAGATCCAAGATGGCCAAGTAGGAACAGCTCTGGTTTGCAGTCTCAGCGAGAGCAATGCAGAGAGTGAGTGAACACTGCATTTCCAAACAAGTTATTACTGCCCACAGACCAGGAGATTCCCAGGATGAAAAGCACCATGAGTTTCCTGCATGGCTGTTTCAGTCGGCACAGCAGGTCTCTGCACAAAAACTCACAGAAATCTGGGCAACCATTTCATCTGGTGCCTGGAACACCTGGGAGACAGAGCTGCCCATGCAACTGAAAAAAAGGGGGCTGAAACAGGGAGCCAGGTGATCTGGCTCAGTGGATCCCACCCCCCCACCAAAAAAAAAACAGCAATCTGAAATGCTCTGGATTGAGAGTTTCGCAGCAAGCGCAACTGGACCTGGGACAGACCAGCTCTGTTGGGGGAAGGGCGTCCACTGTTACTGAGGCAGTCTGCCACTACCAAGGCATTCGGCCATTACTGAGGCAGTCTGCCATTACAGAGGCAGTCCATCATTACTGAGGCACCGTGCCATTACTGAGGCAGTTCTAACTATACCTCTATAAACAAAACCACAAGGAAGTTCACACAGCAGCTGGGCAGAGCCCATGGCAGCTCAGCAACACCTCTGCTGGCAGACTAGGCTACCTCCTTGCTGGACAGGGCAGCTCTGAAAAAAGGCAGCAGCACATCAGGAACTTATAAATAAAGCCCCACCTTCCCAGGGCAGAGCACCTGGGAAAAAATGTGGTTATGAGTTTAGCTGCAGCAGACTTAAATGTACCTGCCCAGCAGCTCTGAACAGAACAATGGAGCTCACAGCTCAGCACTTGAGCTCCTATAAGGGACAGACTGTCTCCTCAAGCAGCTCCCTGACCCCCATATATCCAAAGAGTCACCTCATAAAGGAGAGCTTGGGCTGACATGTGGCAGGTATCCTTCTGGGACAAAGATAACAGAAGAAACTGGCAGCAACCCCTACTGTTCTGCAGCCACCGCAGGTGATCCCCAGGCAAGCCAGGCCTGGAGTGGACCTCCAGCAGTCCTACAGCAGAGGGACCTGACTGTTAGAAGGAAAACTAAGAAACAGAAAGAAATAACTTCATCATCAACAAAAAGGACGTCCACTCAGAGACCCCATCCAAAAGTCACCAGCTGCAAAGACCACAGGTAGATACATCCACAAAGATGGGAAGAAACCAGCCCAAAAAGGATGAAAACACTCAATACCAGAATGCCTCTCCTCCTCCAAGGGATCACAACTCATAACAGCAAAAGAACAAAGCTGGATGGAGAATGAGTTTGATGAATTGGCAGAAACAAGCTTCAGAAGGTGTATAATAACAAACTTCTCAGAGCTAAAATAACATGTGCTAACACAATGCAAAGAAACTAAGAACCTTGAAAAAAGGTTTGACAAAATGCTAAAGAGAATTAACAGCTTAGAGAAGAATATAAATGACTTAATGGAGCTGAAAAACACAACACGAGAACTTGACGAAGAATACACAAGTTTCAATAGCTGAGTTGACCAAGCTGAACAAAGGATATCAGAGATTGAAGATCAACTCAATGAAATAAAATGAGAAGTCAAGATTAGAGCTACATGAGTGAAAAGAAATGAACAAAGCCTCCAAGAAATATAAGATTATATGAAAATACCTAATCTACATTTGATAGGTGTAACTGAATGTGATGGAGAGAATGAATCCAAGCTGGAAAACACTCTTCAGGATATTATCCAGGAGAACTTCCCCAACCTAACAAGGCAGGCCAATATTCAAGTCCAGGAAATACAGAGAACACCACAAAGATATTTCTCAAGAAGGGCAACCCCAAGGCACATAATCATCAGATTCACCAGGGTTGAAATGAAGGAAAAAATGCTAAGGGCAGCCAGAGAGAAAGATTGGGTTACCCATAAAGGGAAGCCCATCAAACTCACAGCATATCTCTCCACAGAAACCCTACAAGCCAGAAGAGAGTGGGATCCAATATTCAACATCCTTAAAAGAACTTTCAACCTAGAATTTCATATCCAGCCAAACTACACTTCATTAGTCTGGTACTTCAGAACCTAAAGAGCAATAAAATTATATATAAGAAGGGTCAATACTATTGCCATGGTTAACATTCCTGTGATTTACATTTCTTTTTAAGTACCATAGTCAACCATACAGCATTTGTTTTGTTTTTATGAACTAGTCTTTATAGTGCTGGTTGTTTTCCTATTCTGGGATGGTTTTTCCTCCACTGATGATCTTTATTGTATACCATTTTCTTATTTTGGTGCTTGAAATAAATAATAAGTAATCTTGATAGAGAATGTTGATATCTGTACAAATTAACTTTTCTCCTACTATACTGGGGTCAGCCTATAAGAAATCTTATTTATAGCACTCTTCTTTGTTCTGAGAAATGACATAGAATCAGATTGGCTAGAGTATTATTTAAGTCTCATCAAAGACCAATTGGTAGGATATCTCTTAAGTTGGCATGACTAAGATTACAAGCACTAGAGGGTAGAAATTAATGAGCAAATTATAGTTGTATAATATCTTTTATTAGAATTGACTCCTCTTCTAATATTATTTTTTATTCTGTGCCTTTGCAAATTTTAATTGAATTAAATTTTACCAAATGAAGGACAGTAGCATTTGAGGTATACAGAATTGTTTAATACATTGGGGATGGGAAAAGAGAAATAAGAACAATAGAGAGCTCAATTAATTTCTTCCCTGTGAACTCCCTATGAACCTTCTACAGTCAGGAGAGAAAACTATACTGAAAACTCCATTGTTCAGGAAGGAGTCTTTGTTTAAAGAACTAATGCAAATTCCAGGACTTCAACTTATTGAATTTACTTCAATGGCTTGTGGCCAAAAATTTAATGAGGACTGAAACAGCTGATATCTCCCAGCATTCAACTCTGTACCACTGGGACTTCAGTTGAGAGAGAGAGTTGTCTTAAAGTTCAAGACAGAGTTAATATATTCTGTTTATTTGCAACTTTTATCAGAATGAAGTCACCTTCATAACAATGACTTGTAGCATGAGTTTGTCCTCATTTGCCATTTTTAGCTGAAATTTTGAGTGAAAATAAAGGAAAATAAATCATTCTGTCCTTTTCTTTCTCTTTTTACCTTACAGATTTGGGGAGTGCTTTTACATTTCACAGTAACAGGGATGATAGCAAAGGAGAAAATATCTTTTTAGTAGTTTGCAAAGTTAATTTGAGTGATTAGCTTCATGAATGCTAGAAGAGTAAATGTAGAATTCTTACTCTCACTGAATAATTAATAAGTAATTCTGAGTGGACCAAACCAAGATGAAGAATGAAAAATGAGAAGGCAAGGACCACACAGTTCTTAGATCTCCCTGTTTATATCTCTTTATAAGCAATACACTGCTTTCAATATTTTTTAGTGTCTACTATGTATTGAATACTTAGAAGATAATGTACTACTATATTATGCCTAGGGTCTCTGAAAGACAAAGAGTTGTGAATCCCAGTCTTTTCCATGTGGAGCGGAGCTAGATTGATACAGAGAAATTAGTTATTAGTAGCCATTGTATGAGTGTGTTCATATGTGTTTATGTGTATGTATGTATTTATATGTGTGTATGTATGTGTTTATGTATATGTATGTGTACATATTTTCCTTCTGGGATCTTGACAAGTATCTTGGAAACTACAAATTTTATTACTTTTTCAGGATCAAAAGTGAGTAGGAATATTAGCAATCAGCATCAAACTCATGGATTTCATTTTAGCATAAGAACAGGAAGGAAGCTTCCTTTCTTGCTCTGTGCCTTACCCAATCTGGATAGGCTAAAATATTAGACATTAGATAAAAATAGGAGATAAACCCCAGATTAGAATGTTATTTGGGAACTTTTAGATTTTTTCCTAGAGATGTGTTTTTCATGCTGAGCATGTAACACTAACTCTAGTCAGATTAATACCAACTTTTAATCTGAATTGAAACTCTAGTGATGATGGCTCTATTATTCACATGTAGACTACACGAACTTCAGGCACTGATGCTTTAACAAACAACATAGTTCAACTGAAATAGACTTTTATGTATATTATCAGGCAGGTGAATTTAATGTGAAAGTTATTTCCATAATTAGGACTATTGAGAGTGTCACTGTAATTATAGATAGTTAAGAAAAGTTTCTTTCTAATTATCATCTGAGGGGTGTGTGCTCTCAGTGGATTAATGATAACATTACCCACTGCTGAGCTAGACTCAGGATTAAATAGACCTAACACCTGCTGCTGTGACATCTACCCAATGCGCTTTATGGTAATATATTGGGTCAGGCCTCTATTGACTTATCTTTAAAAGTTATGTTTGCTTCAATTAACTAGAAAGTTCTAGCAGAAGTGGACTTAATGCCTAAATTAATGGGAAACCTCTTTCAATATTCTACTTTATTTTGCAAGTAGAAATGGAATTTCAATGCATTGCATGGGGTAAATGCTAAATGTTAACTTTATTGGGGATTTTATTTTAACTCCAAATATTTCTCTTTTAACACCATAGACTGAAATTGACTAGACAGATAATAGTTTTTAAACTTAAAAAGTTTCATTGTGGAAAATATAAATTAACTGAGGGAAAATAGGGATTCTTCAGGGAAAAGAGGTGGCTTTTGTGTAAATCAAGGCTATGAAACAGTGCAGCAAATTATCTCTGTGCTTGTAGGTATTGTTGGTCATATTAATTAGAAAGTGACAGTTTTTGGGGTGGGTAGGTCTGAATTTGACAGTATAATTATGCAATAATTATAATATGCAAATCTATTTTTATTAGATCATAAAGTCTAAAAAAAATTCATTGTTTATTTTTAAATTAATTATTCCACAAATGATTATGTTTTTTCCAAAGAGGCAAGCTCAGAATGCAAAGAGCTGAACTTGATAAAGAAGCTGGTTAATTGGCATGAGAATTTCTACCTAGAAAACATATTTTTTCCAATGTGAGTTTATTTTGATGTAACTAGTTCTAATATCCTATTGAGATAGGTTTTACAAGAGATATTCCAGTGTGTGGCAGGGTACTGAGATAATGAAATCCTTGTGAGGTTTTATATGCTGGAAAGTCTTTTAGGAGATTTCCAGTCCAGCACGTAGGGAGCTTAGAGGTCACCACTTCTTCCTGACAGCAAGAGAAACACTTTATAAAATGAAAAATCAACAGCTGCTCTTAGATTCATCAGAGAAGTGAGGTCACAGGGCAAACTGCTGCCCCCCTGCCCCAAGTTGGAGAGACAGATAGATACGGAGGATCATGACTTACCAGAATGGAAACACACAACCAGGAAATTCCTTCAGAAGCAGTGATGAGGTAGGACAATCTGAACTGTAATTGATGTATCACTAGGGGCTCAGTGTGAACAAGTCTGGACAAGACTCTGGGGGGCCGAATCATGGGGAACTCTAACTTTTGTGAGTTTCATCTCCAATAGCTCTACAAGGTCCTCACTGTAAATATCCCTTTGTACTTCTGTCAGAGGTATGTGAACTGGCTTAACTCCATCTTGAATAGGAGCTGGGTAAAATGAGGCTGAGATCTACTGGTTTGCTTTCCCAGATGGTTAAGACATTCTAACTAAGTCACAGGATGAGATAGAAGGTCACCACAAGATACAGGACATAAAGACCTTGCTGATAAAGCAATTTGCAGGAAAGAAGCGGGCTAAAACCTGCCAAAACCAAGATGACAATGTGAATGACCTCTGGTCATCCTCACTGCTACACTCCCACCAGTACCATGACAGTTTACACATGCCATAGCAATGTCAGGAAGTTACCTTATATGGTCTAAAATGGAAAAACATGAATAATTCACCCCTTGTTTAGCATATCATCAAGAAACAACCATAAAAATGGGCAACCAACAGCCCTTAGGGCTGCTCTGTTTATGGAGTAGCCATTCTTTTATTCCCTTACTTACTTTATAAACTTGCTTTCACTTTACAGACTCTCCTTGAATTCTTTCTTGTGTGAGATCCAAGAACCTCCCTTGGGGCCTAGATCTGGAGCCTTTCCTATAACACTTCCAGCAGGGGGGAGGGAAAAAGGGAAAAACGAACCATTTAAAAACATTCCAGAGCACTCTGTTCTTCTAAATAAGGCTTACCCTCAGGAAGAAACTACTTTACCAGAGTCTAACTTGCTGGAATTTAATTAGAGTGGAATCTACCTGGGGTGAGACTCTAACCATTCTGTCCCACCTGGTGGGGGAAAGAGACAGAGCAGCACTGGTGAAGTTCACCATATAGAGGTGCAGGCTTACCAAAAGACAGATACCCAATCAGAGTAGAACACTTCCCCTCTCCTCATACCATTAAATACCTATTTATTGGTATTCAACTAGTATTAATACATCATGTTCAGATTTGAAATAAAAATTGGAAGGCATATATGAGGCAGAAACCATTGGAGGAGATTGAACAAGCATCAGAACCAGCATCAGATATGGCAGGGATATTGGAATTATTAGAGTGACAGCTTACAGCTATAATTCATATATTAAGTGCTCCAATAGAAAAAAGTAAACTGGATGTGGCTGAGGAGAGAGTCTCTGAGCTTAAGGATATGACAACAAAAAACTCCAAAACTGAAAAGCAGAGTCAAAAAAAAAAAAAAAAAAAAAAAAAGCTGGAAAAGAAACCCAAACTCCAAACCAAAAATGCCAGAATAGGATATTTAAGAACTGGAAAACGACTATAAAGGGTGCAACATATAAACAATGGGAATAACAGAGGAGAAGAAAGAAACAGAAGAAATATTTGAAGTAATAATTACTGAGAATTTCTCCAAATTAATGTCAGACACCAAACCACAGATCCAGAAAGCTCAAAGAACACTAAGCAAGATAAATGCCAAAAAAATGACTCGTGGGCATATCATATTCAAACTTTAAAAAATCAAACATTAAAAAAAATCTCTAGGAATAAAATAAAAAAGGATGTAAAGGACCTCTTCAAGCAGAACTACAAACCACCGCTCAAGGAAATAAGAGAGGACACAAACAGAGGGAGAAACATTCCATGCTCATGGTTAGGAAGAATCAATATTGTGAAAACAGCCAAACTGCCCAAATTAATTTATAGATTCAGTGCTATCCGCATCAAGCTACCTATGACTCTCTTCACAGAACTGGAAAAAAAACACCTTAAACTTCATATGGAACCAAAAGAGAGCCCACATAGCCAAGACAATCCTAAGCAAAAAGAACAAAGCTGGAGGCATCATGCTACCTGATTTCAAACTATACTACAAGGCTACAGTAATCAAAACAGCATGGTACTGGTACCAAAATAGAGATATAGACCAATGGAACAGAACAGAGGCCCTGGAGGCAACGCCACATATCTACAACCATCTGATCCTTGACAAACCTGACAAAAACAAGCAATGGGGAAAGGATTCCCTGTTTAATAAATGGTGTTGGGAACACTGGCTAGCAATGTGCAGAAGGCAGAAACTGGACCCCTTCCTGACACCTTACACTAAAATTGACTCCAGATGGATTAAAGACTTAAACATAAGACCTAACACCATAAAAAACCCTAGAAGAAAACCTAGACAAAACCATTCAGGACATAGGCATAGGCAAGGACTTCATAACTAAAACACCAAAAGCATTGACAACAAAAGCCAAAATAGACAAATGGGATCTAATTAAACTCCAGAGCTTCTGTACAGCAAAAGAAACAATCATTAGAATGAACCAGCAACCAACAGAATGGGAATAATTTTTGCAGTCTTCCCATCTGACAAAGGGCTAATATCCAGAATCTACAAAGAACTAAAACAGATTTACAAGAAAAAAACAAATCCATCCAAAAGTGGGCGAAGGACATGAAGAAACACTTTTCAAAACAAGACATATATGAGGCCAACAAACATGAAAAAATGCTCATCATCACTGATTATTAGAGAAATGCAAATCAAAACCACATTGAGATACCACCTCATGCCAGTTAGAATGACGATCATTAAAAAATCTGGAGACAACAGATACTGGAGAGGATGTGGAGAAATTGGAACACTTTTACAATGTTAGTGGGAATGTAAACAGTTCAACCATTGTGGAATACAGGGTGGCACTTCCTCAATGACCTAGAAATAGAAATACCATTTGACCCAGCAATCCCATTACTGGGTATATACCCAAAGGATTATAAATCATTCTATTATAAAGACACATGCACACGTATGTTCATAGCAGCACTGTTTACAATAGCAAAGACCTGGAACCAACCCAAATGCCCACTGACGATAGACTGGACAAGGAAAATGTGGCACATATACACCATGAAAAACTATGCAGCCATATAAAACAATGAGTTTGTGTCCTTTGTAGGGACATGGATGAATCTGGAAACCATCATTCTCAGCAAACTGATGCAAGAACAGAAAATCAAACGCCGCATGTTCCCACTCATAGGTGGGTGTTGAACAATGAGAACACATGGACACAGGGAGGGGAGCATCACAAACTGTGGTCTGTTGGCGGGGCCTAGGGAGGGACAGCGGGGGGGTGGGGAGGTCGGAGAGGGATAACATGGGGAGAAATGCCAGATATAGGTGATGGAGGGATGGAGGGCAAACCACATTGCCATGTGTGTACCTATGCAACAATCCTGCATAATCTAAACATGTACCCTAGAACCTAAATACAATTAAAAAAAAAACCTCAAAGGAAGTCATAGGAAAAAAATACCTTATCTACAAAGGATCAAAGATAATAATTACATCTAACATCTCCTTATAAAACATAAAACCAAAGACAGTGGAATGAAGTATTTAAAAGATTGAGACAACCCCCCCACCAAACTAGGATTCTGTATCCCGTGAAAATATCCCTCAAAAGGAAAGGCACAAGACATTCTCATACAAACAAAAATTGAAGAGATTAGTTGCCAGTAGAGTTTCCTTGCAAAACATGTTTTTAAAAAGTTCTGCATAGGAAATGATAAAGGTCAGAAACTTGGGTCTACATAAAAGAAAGATGGGTATCAGAGAAAGAAATAAGTGAAAAATGTGCCTCAGCCACATGAGACCAAAAAATCTAACTTATGTTTTGTAATTCCTCCTCCTCAGTTTCTTAGATGACCTGGAATTGCACCTCTTGTTCTTCAGGCTGTCCCTGAACCATGCACCTAGTCACAGTGCTTGGGAACTTGTTCACATCCTTCTGATTGTGAGCTTTAGCCTTACCTCCACAGCCCCATGTACTTCTTCAACCTGTCCTTAGCTGACATTGGTTTCACCCTTGCCACAATTTCAAAGATGATTGTAGATATCCAAACTCACAGCAGAATCATTTCATATGGGAGCTGCCTGAAATAGATGTCTTGTTAAATTCTTTTTGGATGTTTGCACAGTCTACTCATGACTGTGATGGCCTATGACCCATTTGTGGCTACCTGTCATCTCCTGTACTACACAATGATCAGGAATCCCCACCTCTGTGGCCTCCTGCTTCTGGTGTCTTTTTCTTTCTTTTTCTTTTTCTTTTTTGATCAGTCTTTTGGAATCCCAGCTGTACAGTTTGATGTCGTCACACATTCTTTCATGCAAATATAGAAATTCCTCATTTCTTCTGTGACCCTTCTCAGCTTCTCTGCCTTTCCTGTTCTGACACTGCCACCAATAACACATTGATGCATTTTATTGGTGCCATCTCTTGTGGTCCACTCTCAGAGATCCTTTACTGTTATACTCAAATTGTGTTCTCCATCCTCATAACCCTATCAAAAGTGGGAAGTATAAAGCAAGCCTCTCCATCCGTGCCTCTCACCTGTCAATTGTTTGCTTATTTTATGGAACAGGCCTTGGAGTATAACTTAGTTTGGCTGTCTCACCTTTCTCAAGAACAAGTGTGGTGGCTTCAGTGGTATATATCACAGTCACCCTCATGTTGAACCCTTCAATTACAGCCTGAGAAACAGGGACTTCAAGAATGCCTGGTGGTGGCTCCTTAGCATAACTTCCTAGTATGAATACCTGTGCTATTCTTTATGGATAGTGGTTAGAAAAAACAGCAAACTCAAATATCTGGAGCCCAAAACACTGTAGGTTTGGTTACATATTTTTTTTAGATCTTGTAGCTTTTCGATCCTCTTGATGTTTCATATCTGGATATTGCTTCTTTTGATATGTCCTTAATGGGATCAAGAGAGTGAATCCCACCTATATTATAATCACTGCATGATTGAATCCTATTGTAGTTGTAGAGCCTTCTTTATTTTTCTTTTGCAATCCAGGCATTGTGGATAAATGTACAACTTCCTCTTTTTAAAGAAATACTATTTTCAGAGTAGTTTTAGATTCACAACAAAATTGAGGGGAAGGAATATAGATTTCCCATGTACTCTCACACATGCATAGCCTCTCGTTTTCAACATCCTCCACCAGAGTGGTACATTCATTACAATTGATGAATCCACACTGACACATCATCATCACCTAAAATCTGGAGGTTACTTCAGGGTTCACTCTTGGTATTGTACATTCTATGGGTTTGCACAATTGTTCAATGACATGCATCCATCTTTTTAGTACATACAGTATTTTCACTACTCTAAAAATCCTCTGTGCTCTGCCTATCCATTCCTGCCCTTTCCCTCACCCCAACTCCTTTCAACCACTGATCTTTTACATCCCCAATGCCATGTAGTTTTAATCATACAGTATATAGTACATATAGTCAGTTGCATGTAGTAATTTGACTAGCTGGTAGCTTAATAGTCTGTCACTGAGGGGAGTGGCATAAAGTAGGACAGATGGTGAAGAGAGACAATTATTTATAAAGCAAATTTCTGGGAAAAATGGCTAGTGGTCCATACTTAGATTAGATTGGGTGGGTATTTCATATTGTTTCTGAACAGTGGTGGTACCAATCATTAAGAGAAGAAGATTTTGTAGGTTCTGTGACACTTCTGGATTAGGTGAGATCACAGCTAGTAACTAAAGATACAAGAACTGGTTCTGGTTTCAGAGAGGGGGTAGATGAAGCTTAAATAGATTTCAAATGTCTTCTATTCCCAGGAGGAGTCCATATTACCAGAATTGAGAAAAGAGAGGAAATCTGGAGATTCAGAGATCCCAATGTACATTTAGGCATGTTTTTTTTTTTTAATCATTAGAGACCTGGCAAGGCTGACCTGGTAGCTAAAGATCCTTACTACTTGATGGAATTGGAGTGATTAGCATATGCATATAAAGTAATACTATTAGCTACCATTTGTTATACTACTACTATGTACCATTTCTCCGTGTGTTTTAAACCTCATAATACTGAAAGATGTTGCATTAGTTCATTGGATGGTTTATCTTTAAACCCTTCAATGAAGTAATGAAACACCTTTTTCTTTCTGTCTTCAAGAAAAACAGAGCTAGATTTTTAAAATTGCTAATGATAAGCTCTCTAGGTATATAGGACCACTGGAAGAATAAGAAAAGAATAAAAGAATAATATTAGAGGAGAAATACAGGAGAAAACAGGGCTCGTGAAAAAGATGGAAGAAGGAAAGAAAAGATATATTCTGGGCAAAACAAAGAAGGACAAAACATTTTCACCTTTGGAAAACAAAATAGGAGGTTATCGGAGGAGTACTAGTGACCTCGGAGCTGATCCTGAGAGGTTGGCTTGAAAAATGTTTTAAGATTGGGCCCTTTAGAAGCAAAGCCTGAGAAGAGGATTCTTACGCAAATATTTAGTGAAGGAGGGATCTCCAGTCATGGAACCCATAAGGAGATGAGGAAAGCAGAGTAGAGCAGAAGAAACTAAGCAGAAATGTGAGTTCAGGTGAAGTGTAGTCTCATCCTGACTGAAATGAACCTTATAGCTTGTGTGGCCAACAGTAGCTGGGCTCGCCTATTGCAGTGCTGTGTCATCCACTGGCTATGAGCTACTGGGGGTTGGTGTGTGACCTCCCAGATAGCTCCAAGATAGGCAGGGTTCAGAAGTCAGCCATTAGTATCCAATACCCACAGACCAGGCTTATGTAAGGGAATCTTGTTGAGACACCAATAGCGTCTGTTATGGGAAGGGGAAAGCCTGCTGCTTGGGAAGAGTTAAGTGAATGGTCCTGGAAGAGAACACAATCAGAGGCATCAGACAAGTGATCAGGACAGCATGGAAACTCGGTCTTCACTTGCTGACCTCCTAGTCTTTGAGCACTTCCCATTATCCGTATCTAGGAGCTCTTCCAGCTGTTGCCCTCATACTGTCTGGCAAGTATCTTATTCAGTTGCATCTAGAACTTTGTCTGTTGGTGGACCAGCAGGGCTAATATCAGTCTGTTCCATAGGAATATACTCAGTGCTCATCACATTGCCCACTGTAGATGTCCCTATTCTTAGTGTCCAATAAAACCAATGAATTGATAACTAATGGTATAGTGGTAGGCAGACTTCTTACACTTGTAATTGGGAGAGGTGCTGAATTAAAGCATCTCAGACAGCCTTTACATTGGAGAGTTATTAACAGTTCCCTTGTAGTTATTAATAGCTGCTCATGTAGCTCACACTCCTGGAAATTCAAGGCCTCTGGTAAACTGAGTCAGAGAATATGGCTTAGCCTTGACATCATGGAAGGCCTCTTTTTCTCACATTTAATTTAAATCCTAAAACCCAAATACTGGGACTATTGCTTAGAATTTCAGATAGTTAAAACTAGGTTGAAGAAGAGATGCCATTATACTTGGCCAAACAGCTGCAGGCCACTAACAGCAAGCCTGTCTCACCTCTCACCACCTCTCACACTCCTGAGTAGGAAGATGTGACTTGGATGGAAAGTTTTTTCTCCCAAGGGTCCAATGCACAAACCAGTGGAAAGAGAGAGAAAATTGTTTTATATTCTGGTCATTGGGTAATGCAACTGAAATCCAGTTCAAAGTGTCAATCTTATGGTAATTGGGTTTCTCCTTTTCTGTGAATAAGTAAAGAAGGCAACATAGACTTGGAAATATATCTCATTAGACTGAAAGGTAGGAAACCTATTTTCTTTTCTTGGTTTTGTCCTTGCATGACCTTGAGGAAGTCATTGAACTTCTACATGCTTCTGCTTCTCACTGTAACTATGTAACTGTTTGCTAATCATCTTCCTAAACAAGGTGTCAGGATGTGATTACTATACAGCCCAATTATTTTGGTAATGATAAAGGTGCTTGGGATGAGCTCAAAACAGGCCATTCAGGTGGCCCTGGTCAAGGTGTTATGGTCATGCTGGGTTGTCATTAGAAGCAAGGAGATGAAGACTATGTCAAGTTACGCAATTAGGCAATTGTGTAAAATAATTCAATCCACTCCACTGAGAAAGAAAAATAGTCAACAAATTACTGTCATAGAGATAACTATGTCTTAAAATGATTTAACTAGCTTTTCAATTTTTGACTAATTTTCTTGGCATTAACTAAACTTTTTGGAAAATATGTTGAAATGCATTTTTATAGTTTTTGAATTATTAACTCTTCATTTTATGAAAATATCATGAAAATTATATATTTGATTCTGATACTTGATGATAATTGCAATGATAAAACTCCAGGTTTCTATATTATATATATATTTAACTTGACCTCACAGAATTTTACTTTTTTTACTTTTTTTTTTTTAGACGGAATTTCGCTCTTGTTACCCAGGCTGGAGTGCAATGGCGCGATCTCGGCTCACCACAACCTCCGCCTCCTGGGTTCAGGCAATTCTCCTGCCTCAGCCTCCTGAGTAGCTGGGATTACAGGCACATGCCACCATGCCCAGCTAATTTTTTGTATTTTTAGTAGAGACGGGGTTTCACCATGTTGACCAGGATGGTCTCGATCTGTTGACCTCGTGATCCACCCACCTTGGCCTCCCAAGAATTTTACTTTTATAATGATCATACGGGTGGTTGATGTGTGGTTTCAGAGACATTAAGTTATAAAATGCCTGGGGTATCTACTAGTATTTACTCTCAAATTAATTTAATAATTAACAAAAACTGCATAGAAACTGTTTTACTTTTTTATTGTCCTTTAATCTGCTAAATTTCTATAACTATTAAGAGAATATAAACAAGAGAAAAAATAAGCAAAGGCTCTGGATCAATTACCAATCATCTCTGAATTAATTATTTTCTTAAGTTAGTTTTTCTTAGACCATTGCCCTTTTTATTCCTCTTTAAGATTCTCAAGAGCCTTCTCCTTCCTGACTTTTGTTCTCAATCTTTCTCCTGAGGTAGACTTGGGAAGAGGATAACGATTCTATGGAACACTTGTGAAACATTTCTCAGTTCACCAACTCATATATATGGTCCCATTTAATCTTTCAGAAAATTGGTGTATTTGGTAGAATAGGAATTATTACCTCATATCTAAATGTAAAGGAATTGAAGTGCAGTATTTCATATGGATCAACCCGTGGCCCAATGCACACGGATAATTGGAAAGTGACACGTTAAAGAATGCCCACAAATGCCAATAGGATACTGAAAAAAGGAGTTTGGTTTTGCTGGTTTGCTCTGTTTTATATCCCCTTTTGAGTTGCACTCTCATTTATTTATTTTAAATTTATTTCTTAGGAACTATTTGATACTTATAAAACAACAGTATAAAATACAAATGAGGATCATGGGCATAATGATAAGGTGAATTCCCATGAAGCCAGCACCCTATGTAAGAGTTAGAACAATACTAAGAGAATTTTGTTATTTATTTGTTGCTCTCTAGCCTGTCTGCCTCCCTGATCACCTCCCACCTAGAAATAATGACTATATTATATTTTGTATTTTTTTCTTAAAAAATATTTAAAACCATATATGTAGATATTCCTCACTAGTTCATGTTTAATTAGTTTTGCATTGTTTGATTTTGATCTTTGCAAAAATGACAACAGTTTATAGTCTTCTGAAATTTGCTTTTTTCATTCAATAGTATGTTTAAAGATTCATTTCTGATGTTTTGTTTGATGTGGTCTATTCATTTTCATTGTGGAGGAATAGAATTTACAAGTTTATTCATTTGTTCATCCATATTCTTGTCAGTGAACCTTTGGATATTTGAGTGGTTCCCCATTTTTCATGTATAGAAAAAATATTTTTATAAACTTGTGTTTGTATGCAAGGGTTCTGTACATATTTATCCAAGAGCATGACTAAAATATGCATCTATTAAACTTCAGCAGGTTATGGCACAGTGTTCTCCAAAATGGTTGTGTAAGTTACACTCTTACCAATAGTGTAAAAGAATTCCAGTTGATCAAGAATCTCACCATTTTTTGCTTTGATCATACTTGCAAATCTTTTCTCTCTTGTGGTTGTAAACAGCGCTTTGTCTTGAAGTTTCAATTTTAAATAGAGGTGGGATTTGTTTCTTTTGAAGTCCTTAATCTCACCTAGAAGTTGCCATCTCTCCTAATCCATCTGTTTACAGAGAAATTGGACTGTGTTTCATGATTAAAGAAAATGAAGGAGTCTGCTGCCCTCCAGAGAAAACTTGGATTCTCTCAGGTTTTCCCTCTGCTTCCTCATTAATACATTGCACCTTCTCAAGAACACAGGAAAAGGACACAGATTCTTAGTTTCGAGACTGTTTCTTCTCCCCCTCTGCTTACTCAGATTGCAAAAACAAATATATGTGAGGCAGATCCAGTTTTTCTTGTTTTTGGTCTACTGCAAGCATGACTGCTCTGCTGAGCATAGTAAGCTTTGCAGCGGCATGGTTGGTAATATGTTGAGTGAAAGAGTCAGAAATTGGCAGTGGGGCATGAATGATGGATTTTCTATAGCAGCAGGGATAGAATCTGCTGCTCATCAAAGGCTGAAAAACAGACCTCCCTTAGAAGTCATGACAGAAGAAAAATGAGCTTGGAATGAGAAATACATGATAGACATGTGGATATCTTCAAAGTAGTGTGAAAGTTAAGGATTATGGGCATATGCAAACACCACACTGAGATGTGCCTTTCCAGATGGCAATATTTTCATAGATATTTAAAGCCCCTGGAGTTGTTTTTCAGCCCTAGAGAATATCAGCAGATAGTTTGAAGCCTAGAAATGGTGAATGACTTGCTCAGGATTACACAGCTAGTTATTCACAGACCTAGGTTAGACTCTGGGATATTTGAGTATCACATGAGCACACTTTCTATTAAAACACAAACTGTTGCTTCCTCAATTCGGCTGTCTACTTTTTCTTCTGCTGATTAAAACTGAAACAATGCCATAGTATGCACATTCTCAAGGAAGAAATTGTATGTGTTTTATTCTTTTAGACTAAAGGTTCATGATAAAAATAAAATAATTTCTCAAAGAGTTTATATTTGAACTCTCACAGCCAAGGTGTCTTCTTCCTTTCTTAGAAGCCGATTGTGGTACAGGCACTTCTGTGATTGTGATTTGTTAGAAAATGTTCCCAGAATATTTTGTTGGAATGGGGAATGGGTCAGGGAAAGCAGGACTCACAGAGAATGATGGTCCAGCTCCACAGGGAATCTTGAAGCTAGAGTAGACTACACCTTGGGGTTGTTTCCATGGGGAAGCAAGGAAGCTAGAGTGTTTATGTATAGTTACAAGTCAGTCTTTGGTTAAGGTTATCCCTGTGGTGAGAGGAAGTGAATCCCCAAGTACTTCTGAGTTTCCTTTTGCACAAAGCAGATTCCGGCAGCCTGAAGGAAGCCCAACAAAGACTCACAGCTGGCTTTCAGGATTAAAAAGCACATCAGTAGCTGGTGCACATGAACATGGTAAAGAGATCCAAAGAGATATAGCAGAGCACTGACTGCTTCTGTGGCTGCTTTAAGCTAGATCTTTCCTATTAACAAAATTCTCTGAAGTAGTGGTGGGGTAATAAAACTCTACTACGTAATATATTTTCTTGGGCTGTCTCACACATGACTGATAAAAAACCAAATTCATACAATGTTTTTTGGGGAAAGTTTGGCAATAGATGTCAGAAGTCTTAAATGTAGAATTTTCTGGTAAAAATAAGACATATTACTTGTCAAGTGTTTATTATGTTGCCGATATCATATTATGTGGTTTATTTGTATGATCTTATTGAAAACTCTCAACAACCTAACAATATAGATATTATTACAATGATCATTTTATAGATGAGGAGACTGAGTCTCATTGATTGAGTTGCCTAAGTCACATAGTTGGTAAGAGATATAGCCAGCATTTGAACCAGGCCTGTTTAATTGTAGGTACTGTACTTGATTCCAGAACTGTTTACATTAAATGATTAGGAATAGGTACAAAAATTTTATCCATAGTAATTTCCTTATAGTGTTTTATATTAAAAAATTTGAAACTATCACAAAAATCCAAGAGGACAGGGTTCAGTGAGATTCTGGAGAACTAAATACATAAAGACTCCTAAAGGTGGCACACTCAGTGAGGGCATGGAAGCTCTGCACCCCTTGCCCCATAACTTTCCCTATGCATCTCTTCATCTGTATCCTTTATAATATAACAATAATGCATTAGTCCATTTTCACACTGCTATAAAGATAATTCCTAAGACTGGGTAATTTATAAACAAAAGAGGTTTAATTGACTCCTAATTCTGCATGGCTGGGGTGGTCTCAGGAAACTTACAGTCATGTTGGAAGGTGAAGGGGAAGCAGGTACCATCTTTACAAGGTGACAGGAGAGAGAGAAAATGCAGGGGAAATTGCCACCTTTAAAACTGTCAGATTTCATGAGAACTCCTTCACTATCATGAGAGCAGCATAAGAGGAAACTGTTCCCATGATCTGATTACTTCCCATCGGGTCCCTCACTCAACACATGGGGATTACAATTTGAGATGAGATTTTGGTGGGGACATACAGCCAAACCATGCCAAGTAAACATTAAACTCTGAAACTACTAATATTTACATGTCTAAAAATTGAGGTCTAGTTGAAAATTTGTTTTAGAATTATTTGATGGGGTAATTTGTAACACAAAACTAATATTGAAAATCTGTATTTTGTTTAACATGAAAAACTGTTCACTATATAATATTAAATAAAAAATCAGGCTCGGCTGGGCGCGGTGGTTCACACGTGTAATCCCAGCACTTTGGGAGGCTGAGGCGGGCGGATCACAAGGTCAAGAGATCGAGACCATCCTGGCCAACATGATGAAACCTGTCTCTACTAAAAAATACAAAAATTAGCTGGGCATGGTGGCGTGCACCTGTAGTTCCAGCTACTTGGGATGCTGAGGCAGGAGAATTACTTCAACCCAGGAGGTGGAGATTGCAGTGAGCTGAGATTGTGCCACTGCACTCCAGCCTGGCACCTGGTGACAGTGCAAGACTCTGTCTCAAAAAGAAAAAAAAAAAATCAGGCTCAAAACAACTATAAATTATGTTTCCATTTTTGTGAAAACAAAATATCAAAGAAAACAAAACTATACATAAATGGTCAGTGAGCTATATGAAATAACAGATCTAAGCACTGGACGGTATTTCTGACCATTCTCTTCTGAAGGTTTATGGAATGCACTCACCTCTTGCTATGGTTTGAAAGTGTCCCTCAAAGTTAATGTGTTGGAAATGTAATCCCCAATGCATCAGTGTTGTGAGGTGGGGCCTAATAAGAAGTAATTGGGACATAAGGGCTATTTTCTCATGAATGGATTAATGCTACTAATATCAGAATGGGTTA
The DNA here is from genome assembly GCF_030222135.1 of Aotus nancymaae. Taxonomy (NCBI): domain Eukaryota; kingdom Metazoa; phylum Chordata; class Mammalia; order Primates; family Aotidae; genus Aotus; species Aotus nancymaae. The sequence continues at coordinate 28,614,278 of NW_026988422.1, read as the reverse complement.
GCATTATGGGAGTTGATCAGTTATGAGAGGGGGCTAGTTATAAAAACAAGTTCAACCCCTTCTTGCTCTCTCTTGCCCTCTCTTTGCCCTTCCTCCGTGGAATCATGGAGGAAGGCCATCAGTAGATGTCTTTTTCTTGGACTTCTGAGTCTCTAGAACTGTAAGCCAAATAAATTCGTGTTCATTATAAATTGTTCAGTCTGTGGTATTCTGTTATAGCAGTGTAAAATGGACTAAGCCACCTTTCTAATTCTTTTTCAGGGTGTCTCCTCAAAGTAGTGAGGTGCTACAATTTTTCTACAAATATTTTGAATTTGATAACCAGAAATGGATAAAGAGGACCTGCCTAAAATCATGTCCATAGGGCAATTTAACCTACTTTCATCCTGCCTAGGATTTATACACTGTAATCCTGATGGTCTCTGCTTGGAATGTTCTTTCCCTCCAAACCACACTATTAATTTATAACCAATCTTAATATCTCAGTCCTAAAATGCTCACCCATCCCTTCTTTTCCAACATTTCTTTTCTCCCTTAATACAATATGTAAGCACCAGATACTGTACTTGGCACCAAATAGGATACTAGAAAAGAAATTAGCTTAGGGGCTTGTGTTTATAATGTGTCACAGAACATTTGGACAGCAACATTTTATAATATGTCACAGAACAAATGAATGAATGAGATTCAAAATGAGATTTTTTTCCAAGTCTTATTCTCAAATGAAAGGGAAGGGTCATGTGTGTATTTACAAATGACTCATAAGCTGTCATGCATATCCATTTTTAAGTGACTATGAAGCTCCCAAAATAATAACAATGACAACTAAGACCATAAAGGACCATATTTGGTTTACAACTCTTCACAAATATTACTCCAGAAATAACAGGATATTTGGAGAAAGATCTCCAAAAGATAAAGATTTTAGTCTTTGTTACTTATTTCCACAATTAAAACATATGGCTATTGAGTATAAGTGTCTGCAAATATTTTTCTTTAGTATGTTGTTTAAAGAAGGAGGACTTGGTTAGTAGTTTGAGGAAAGCACTTTGGGCAGAATTACTTACCTTTATTATACTTGACAGTTGCACAGTGACATGCATGACTTTGGGTACCACTCACACAACTGTCCTGAAGTACCACAGAGGACAGCAGAGGAATAAATTGAACTTTTAGCATAGACTAGTGTTACTTCAGTAAGTCTCACATGTGAACGAGTAGAAGGCTCTGAAAGTTGATGTTCAGAAGGATATCATAAATCAAAATTTATTTGCCTTTGAAAAGCTGTCTGGAAGAAATACATAATATAATCCATCCTTATTTATCTTTTAAAAGCCTAGGATATCGTTTTCTCTTATCTACCATATTGGAATCTATTCACATCATTCAAGTGCTATAGTTCAATAATTCTTGGAGAAAGGTCAGGAAAACATGAGTGACAACACTACTTTCATTTTACAGGTAAAAATGGAAATTGTACAATCAAAATTGAGCTTCAGGAATACAATTCAGCATGAGAGAGTTATGAAGAAATTAGTTATCCCATTAAAAAGATGTAGTTTAAGAATAAATATGATTTTAGTATTTAATGATTTAATTTTAAAAAGTTTAAATAAAATGTCAGACAAAAATTGTAGTGTATATTGGTGCATTCATCCCATTTAAAGTTAGTTTTGTAGAATTAAATTTCTGTTTTCTATTAAATTATTTTTTGTTTACCCTATTTGTTCTGCTTTGTATTATTTACATCCACATATCCAAAATTAATTAAAATATTGATAACTATTTTATGGGAGTATCTATATTGGTATCTGTCACTTGTTCATGATGAAGACCTAATGGAAGCATGGTACCATTCCCTTTGATGTTAGGAGATCTAATTTCTAGGTCCAGCTCCATTCCTAATAAGCTCGATGACCTTGGGTAAGTCACATAATTATATTAATCTTTAATTTTTTCATCTATGAAATGAAATTGGACCATATGATTTTGAAAGTCCCTTTTATCTCTGAAATTATACTGTCAGCTCTCATTTTTACCACTTTGGAGGAGCAATGATCTGCTGTTACGACACAGTAGATTAATCCTCGCTGTGTCTGCCTAATTGGCATGAAAAGCGACGGAGACTGAGGAAAGGATGCAGCTGTCTTTGGTGCAAGTAGGCACAGGCTGAAGCTCCTCGGTGCTCTCAGTGCCTTTCCATTTTTCAGGAGCCCCACTGTCCACGTGCTCCTGACCATTCTGAGCCGGGATCTGACCATGGACTCTAGTGACCTTCAATATATATAATCATAAATTGATGCCCTTGGTCTTATAGTTGTTTCCTGAAGTATCTTTTCAAATGTATACAAATTCTGGCATTTAATTGTGGGAATGGATCTGCTACTCTGAGCAAAAAGTGAGTTGCTTAAGAATGCCTTATTTATTTCACATAGGAGTGCTGTAGACTGGAAGTCTATGGACATGATCTTAGAGGGAAACCTCTCTGACCTATCTCAGAGTAAGGTTTTTAAACACATAAAATAAAATACACAAGATTGTAAAGAAATCAGATAAATTGAAATACAGTTTCATTTATAAATCCAAATTTAAGACCTGTATGAATATTATTTTTCACCTAGACTGTAAACTCCCTGAGACCAGAAAGTATGTCTCTTATTCATTGATGAATCCTAAGTGCTTAACAGTGCATGGTTCAGTCAGGATGCTGTATAAATGCATGCCTACTTATTTAATCACACTATTGCAAAAATATTCCTTCTTTTAAGTTTGCTTTCTCATCAGATTTTAAGTTTCTTGGGAGTAAGGGTAGACGCTTATCCATGATTGCCTTTCCAGCTCTTATAAGGTGTTTCACACTTAGTTGGTGCTCAACTAACATTTATTGAAAGGACATGTAGATGAGCTAGCTCTATACATTTTCGGATCCCTTCTGGCAACTTTGTGTATTGGGTTATTGGCTTATTGCTGGCAATTCTGTTCTCTGGAGGTGCAGGTTGGCCCGAAGTCTTAAAGAATGAAGGCGGAGGGTATGTTGGTCTGCTAGTGCTGCCATAAGAAAATCTCATAGACATGGTGACTCTGACATCAGAAATGTATCCTTTCATAGTTCTGGATGTTGGAAAGTCCAGGATCAAGGTTCTGGCAGGGTAGGGTTTTTAGTGAGAGTTGTTTTCCTTCCTGGCTTGCAGATGGCCACTTTCTCAGGTTCTCCTTATACAGTAGAGAGAGGAAGAGCTCTGGCATCTCATCTTATGAGGACACTAATTCTATCATATCAGGGCCCCATCCTTATGTCTTCATTTAGCCTTAATTACATCTATAAACACCATTCTCCAAATGCAGTCATGTTAGAAGTTAGGGCTTCAACATAGGAATTTTGGAGTGATACAGTTCAGTCCACAGCAGAGAGTCAGTGTAGTGCCCTGAAATATGAAGTTCTCAATCCGGCTGTGCCATTAACTAGCCAAAGACCTAGAGAATATCCACTATTTTCTCAGTGTAAAGTTTTCGACTAGATAAACTGAAGTTTTCTACCCAAATTCAGATTCTTTGCACTTATGTGAAGATCCTAGTGAATCTCAGTAGAACAAAGTTGCTGCCCAAACTGAAAATGGTCTTTTAGAATATTATCATACATCATTTCTGAAAATGCCATACAGTACAGTTAACTTTTGATTGAAGGGCCTCAAAGCTTTTCAGTGAAATTTGATACCCAATATGGGTTGATTAATGCCTAATCAGTAGTTCAGAGGTCTATATGGCTTTCTGGAGAATGAAATGGTTTGAATTTGTAACTGGCATTAAGAAAGCTAGCAGTGCTGGAAAACTAAAGTAACATTTTCTTTTACTTCTTGAAGTTGGTTCTTTAGAGCTTCTCAGGATCATATTGATTCCTACTTTGTTGTTACTCAAATGGAACTGGGTAACAAAATAACTTCTATAGTGTATTTTTTGAAATAAACTTATCCCTAGGAAATTAATAAACAAATATTAGTAATAGAAGTGTTCATTAGACATTAATCTGATAGTGACTTCAACATTGCGTTTCATATTCTTCATAGTATTATGCAAGCTAAACTAACTGATATGTACTGCTTTGCTGAGAATTTCAATATTTTAAAGCTTGATTAGAACCAGTGTTTCTTTTCTCACAAAGAAAAAGACTGACAAAGTTTACTAATTTTTTGTAGCATTTCCTTAATTAGCGTTTAAAAAAAGGTCAGGCATTTGAACAGTTATTATAAATCTTTAAAGCAGCAAAAGCTTTTGAATTAATTTGGGCTGCTAATTTTACAGAGTACTAGAAGTGAAAGGATTTTGAATGACAGTATAATCCAGCTTTGATGGTATAATCCAACTTTCATACATTACAATGCCCATAAATTCTCTATGACTTAGTTATTCTTAGTTCCAGTTATTTGATCAGTCGTCCACTTACCACTCATTTATTTATGTTTTCATTCATTTATTCATCATTTGATGAATGAGGCAGTGCAGCATAGTGGTTAACAGCATAGGCTTAATTTAGAATCCTGGTTTCTCTATTATTAGCAATATGTGACCTTACTCAACTTCAGGAAAGCTTCAGTTTTTTTAAGAAAGTGATAATAGAAATGCCTACTTCACAAATTTGTTTCAATCATTAAATGAGATAGTTTTTAAAACATTTAAAAGGAGTGCCTGACACATATAAGTGACTCAATAAATGTTAGTCCCACATAAATATCCATAAGGCTGTTATGAGGATTATATAGATGATGGGTATAAGGAGTTCAGCCAAGTACTTGGCAAACAGAAACCAACAACAAAAGTGAGCTAGTATCATTAGGAAATACATATGCAAGTTCTGGGGACAAAAAATGAATAAGTATCATTGACTTTTTAGTCCCTCAGTCTGTCTTTACATCTTATTTTTCTAGGAGAACCTAGGCTAGAAGAACACAACTCAGGTTCTCTCCAGATGCAGAAGATATCTAGAAAGTGCCGAACAGAAAAATAACCGGAAGAGTTCATTATAGCCTACTGCAATTTTTCCAGAACCATTACTCAGAGATGAAAGATATTAACTTATCTTTATTTAGGAGCTTCAGACTAGGGGCAATAAAATGATGGAAGAGATGAAGCAGAGATAGATAGTCTTTGAAGATAGACTTTAAAATTGTAATTTGTTTTAGAAAGGTTAATACTTAGAAGGGAATTGACTAGAATCTTAAATTAATGAGCAATATGACTAAGGAGATAAAAGAAACACTAAATGCTACCAAGTCCCCAAAATTAAAAAGGGGAGTATCTTTGGGAATCTTATGGAGTTAAATTTGAGCAAATTAAGAGGATGACTTTCATACATAGAAGGTAATATAGTATAAATTGATTATTTCAAGAAGTAGTATTGCTATACAGGATTCTGGGAAAATAATGAAAATGTCTAAATAGTTATTCAGAGAAGTGGAGATAAAGGGTAATGTCTTCCATGTTCTTACAGGACTTCTCATGGGACATTTGGCAACAAAGTCTGTATTATATGAATTGAAAGTCTAATCCAATAAAGCTATACTATGCTCCCATATATTTTTCCATTGCTAGTTAAGTGGATAATTGGTTACTGTTATTGTGATAAACGTGAGCTTTTATTGTAATTTGGAAAATTTACATAGAAAAATTCTCTCTCTAGTTTAGCAATTCTGTACGTAAATTTCTCACAGGACATTTGTGTTTAGGGTAAATCTAAAGCCTTCATAATGCAGCTGAAGCCATTTTTTGCTTTTTTTCTCAGAGGATGTTGAATTCTATTGCTCTCTCTACTTAAATAAAAGGCAAAAATATAAGAAATAATATGATTTATCTAGTCTTTTTGCAAGGCTGTTATATATAATTATCTAGGTGGCTGTCAAAGGTTTCCATAGTTCTCAAATCAGAATATTCCATAGGGGTCTGAACTGTGGATTTCAGTTAATAATGGTCATTATTAAGTCCTGTAAATAAGCACATCTCATTGTACCTATCTCCTGAATCACTAAACATTTACTACAAGATTATGTATTCTTCAAGATATGTATCTTTTAATGCTTTTCATTATACCTTCAACTGATGCATTATTTAAAACTTTAATTTGCCTCTCGTATTCCTGTTAATTTACCAATTTCACTGCAATTTTTAAACCATTGCATCTCATTTTACATTTTTCTGGATGCATCTCTGTGCTCACCTCCATTTAGCCATTTAATTATACTTTCTCACTATCATGCTCCTTTTTATTAGTTTTGGATTTCTCCCTGAGAGAGTGAAGGGAGAGAGGTGTGCTTGCTTCCTCTCCTCTCCTCTTTAATATGACCTCAGTAAGATTTTCTAATTTTTTGTAGCTATGTTTGTGTGGTCCCTATCTGGGAGAATCCCCAGGGATCATTCTAGAAATTTCTTTTCTGAGTGAATTTTCTGCTTTGGTTCTTTCCCATTCTTTATTTACATGAACTGTTTGTTATCTAAGGAAGCTGCTCCTAAATACTGTTCATTTAAAACCCTCACAGACTATATTCTAGTAACTTCTATGGTGGGGTGGCGGGGGTGGGGGCGGTATTCACATTTATTGTTTTACCAGGTATTTTAAATTTCCTTATATTCTAACATTGTTTAATAAAAACTGCCAAAATAGGCTGTCCATGTTCTTTACTTTGTATGATCTGTATTTAAAGAAAAAAGTAATGAGAAGACAGCTTTTATTTATTTTCCACAACATTTCAAGCCAATTTTATGTTTTGATTTGTCAGTCTTTTGTTGGGTCCTAAATGGAGCATATGAGGCAGCGAAAACACCTTTAAATATTATTTGTTGATATTTTTCTTTTTCTTTTTTTTTTTTTTGAGACGGAGTTTCGCTCTTGTTACCCAGGCTGGAGTGCAATGGCGCGATCTCGGCTCACCGCAACCTCTGCCTCCTGGGTTCAGGCAATTCTCCTGCCTCAGCCTCCTGAGTAGCTGGGATTACAGGCACGCACCACCGTGCCCAGCTAATTTTTTGTATGTTTAGTAGAGACGGGGTTTCACCATGTTGACCAGGATGGTCTCGATCTCTTGACCTCGTGATCCACCCGCCTCGGCCTCCCATGATATTTTTCTTAAAGGCAAATGTCTAATGATCATATTTCCCAGTAGACTTCTGGAAACCATCAAACATGGATATGAGTGATAAGCAGAACCAAAGTGCTGCCCCCATTTCTTTTCCTGTGTAAGCCACCATGATTCTTGAAATTACCAAAGTTAGTTATTGGCAAAACATTTTCTATGGCATCAATTAAAGGTTCAGACCAAAATTTAGCATTAAATGATTAGGGAAATATAGCTGATTTTAAATAATATCTGCCTGGCAACCTTTGGAGCCATCTCTTTCAAATTTCTTTTTAAAGTTTCACTTATTCACTTATATCCTTATTCATTCGTACTTACTGAGTACATGACACATGCTGTGTCTGTGATTTTTACGCAAATTGAAAAACAATAGAATTTATATCACCACTTCAAACACTGAGAGTCAATCTACTGATGAAAATGAAAGAATTTCCATTATTTGGAAGGACAATGAAGTTGTATGCTTAAGAAAAACACTTAGTGATCTGTGGCTGCTACCTGGATCAAGGCAGCCTTATCAAACTGAAAGAAATTTGAAGTATGTCTATTCTTCTGTCTATGTCTGTCTTTGGGTAAGGCTTGCGTTACCCTAAAGTTGGGCAGCTGTCCATTAAAAATGTAGGACACTTCGAATATCCATTCAGAAACAACATGCAGCTCAGGGTGTGGAACTGCTGGATCCTGTGAGGCATTTCCCTCCTCCCCAGTAGGGGGCGTAGACTGTGTCAGAGAACAAAAGACTCTGTGATACGACATGCTAGAGATTGTGGGTTTTTTTTTTTTTTTTTTGAGACAGAGTTTCCCTCTTGTTACCCAGGCTGGAGTGCAATGGCGCGATCTTGGCTCACCGCAACCTCCGCCTCCTGGGTTCAGGCAATTCTCCTGCCTCAGCCTCCTGAGTAGCTGGGATTACAGGCACGCGCCACCGTGCCCAGCTAATTTTTTGTATTTTTAGTAGAGACGGGGTTTCACCATGTTGACCAGGATGGTCGAGATTGTGGGTTTTATGCATTCGAGTGGGAACAGAAATCATAAGACCCCAAGTGGCTAGAGAAGCTCTTCTTCTTGCAGAATGACTCAGTGAACACTGATCACCTCAGCACTGGAGGCTATGTCACTGGAGGCTGGCCTGAAGTCAAGATGGACCTTTTTTACTTTGTACTTCTAAGCATGTCAGCTTGCATTTTCATTATTTAGTAAACATCATTGTTTTATAATCTTTCTGATAATTCCTATCTGACATCTACTGCTGCTTTTTTTTTTTTCCTTGCTGGCTCCTTGTTTTCTTTTGTGTGTCATTTTTATTCACTGTATCTTGCTCAGTGTCCTTAAAACATGATTTGTGGTGGTCCTCCACAACCTAGAATTATAGTATCTTAGTTTGGACTGATATAACAAAATACCATAGACTGTGTGGCTTAAACAACAAATGTTTACTTCTCATGTTCTGGAGGCTGAGAAGCCAAGCTCAAGGTACCAACAGATTTACTGTGTGGTGAGGGTCTTCTTGGTTTGCAGACCAGCACCTTTTCACTATATCCTCACCCAGCAAAGAGAAAGAGATTATTTCTTTCATTTCTTGTTTTGCCTTTCAAAGGTCCAAGCTCTAAATTTCACCATCTTGGGGATTAAGGCTTCAACATATAAATTTTGGAGTCAGTTCATAGAAAATGGTGTCTTCCTCTGGATAGGATGTGAACTGCCTTTTGTTTTAGTCTCTTCAGGTTCCTATAACAAAATACCTTATCCTGAGTAGCTTATGAACAATAGAAATTTATTTCTCATACTTATGAAAGCTGGGAGGTCTAAGATCAAGGCTTAGATCTAGTGTCTGGTGAGGGCCCCTTCTTCATAAACAGCACCTTCTTGTTGTAGCCTCATTTGGTGGAAAGAACTTGCTAACTCTCTGGGGTCTCTTTTATAAGGCTACTAATTCTAATCATAAGGGGGAGCCCTCATGACCTAATCACCTGCCAAAGGCCCCACCTTCTAACACTATCACTTCAGAAGTAAAATGTCAACATACGTGTTTTGGGGGGACACAAATACTCAGACCATAGCAGTTTCTGCCAGATATTCAGAGCACTCCCAGTCAGGGACCAGTTTAAACCAAGTTTACAGATTCAGATTAAGGTTTCCTTGATCAGGCAGAATATGTATATATGAACTGCAAACTCATGTGATGTTTGGATTATGGCCACTGTCGCTAATTCTAAGGGATTTCTTTTCTTATTATTGCATCTGTGACACAGCTATCTTTTTGAGTGTCTGTGGTGGGAGGGAAACAAACAAAACTCCCCACAATCTTAATTTTTGTAAGCAATTAAATTTTGAGGTTGTTTGATTAACTTGGGCTAAGCTGAGAATAATGAGAATGCTACACAAAAATTTTTGTTCAAGGATTTTTACCTTTATTTTCTAATAGTGTAAAGAGAATTTCATTAAATTAGCAAGAGATTTCAAAATTAATTATTTATCAACAAGATAGAACACTAAACATTGATTAAAAATTCTGTGTTGGCCGGGTGCGGTGGCTCACGCCTGTAATCCCAGCACTTTGGGAGGCTGAGGTGGGTGGATCACGAGGTGAAGAGATCGAGACCATCCTGGCCAACATGGTGAAACCCTGTCTGTACTAAAAATACAAAAAATAGCCGGGCATGGTGGCATGTGCCTGTGGTCCCAGCTACTCGGGAGGCTGGGGCGGAAGAATCGCTTGAATCCAGGAGGCAGAGGTTGCAGTGAGCAGAGACTGTGCCACTGCACTCCAGCCCGGTGATAGAGCAAGACTCTGTCTCAAAAAAAAAAAAAAAAAAAAAAAAAAAAAAAAAAAAAAAAAAAATTCTGTGTTGGAAGAATATTTAATTATGGAAGTAATGCTCATGATGTTATTAATCAAAAAACACTTTACCTTGTGGTATGTATCACATTATCTGGGTAAAATGAAAATAAATTAATTGTACCTTTCCATAGTTTTTTTACATTTTCCAATTTTATGTTCAAAAATAAAATATCTTCTTTCTAATGTCATCCTCTATTTTCCTAAGCAAAATTTAGTATCTTTCCTCTCTGAATATGTGTTGTTTGGTATCACCTTGTTTAGTGACATGATGTGGTGGGAGTGTAAATTAGTTCAACCATTGTGAAAGACAGGGTGGCGATTCCTCAAGGACCTAGAAATAGAAATTCCATTTGACCCAGCAATCCCATTACTGGGTATATATCCAAAGGATTATAAATTGTTCTATTATAAGGACACATGCACTTGAATGTTCATTGCAGCACTGTTTACAACAGCAAAGACTTAGAACCAACCCAAATGCCCATCGATGATAGACTGAACAGGGAAAATGTGGCACATATACACCATGGAATACTATGCAGCCATAAAAAATGATGATGAGTTCGTGTCCTTTTTAGGGACATGGATGAACCTGGAAACCATCATTCTCAGCAAACTGACACAAGAACAGAAAATCAAATACCGCATGTTCCCACTCATAGGTGGGTGTTGAACAATGAGTACACATGGACACAGGGAGGGGAGCATCACATGCTAGGGTCTGTGGGAGGAACTAGGGGAGGGATGGGGGGTTGGGAAATTGGGGAGGGATAACATGGGGAGAAATGTCAGATATAGGTGATGGGGAGGAAGGCAGCAAACCACGTTGCCATATATGTACCTATGCAACAGTCTTGCATGTTCTTCACATTTACCCCAAAACCTAAAATGCAATAAAATATATATTAAAAAACAATAAAAACCATATCTATCTCATAACATTATTAGGAGAATCAAAAGAGATAATTCATATAAAGCAATGAGCATAGTGTCTTGCATATAATAACCACGGAATAAGAATTGTGTGTTTCTATGATCCTGTTTTGTGTTTTGACATTTTTAGAAATGGCTATAATTTCAAATTTTTTGGCAAAAGTTGAGTGGCAGAATGATTTTTTGGGTAAGCACTCATTCCTCCTGCTCCTGGAAAGTTGTCATTTCTTGCATGTGAGTCTCCATCTTCTCATAGGGAGTTTCAGAACACAGATTGTTGAATAGACACATGCACTACCCATTTCCAATATGCTCCACTGAAAGGTGCTGCTAATATAAAAGACATGATTAACATACAATTCATGGGACATGAATCAAAAACAATTTTTGTTGTCTTTAATTGTCTGTTAAAAATTTATTCAGTAAGAGCATCTTTTTTCTTGCCACTAGATTACTTTTCTTCTTAGTCATAGATAATGAATAGCTTAAGTCTAAAAGCATATGTTCAACTTAGAAACTTTCAGTGTCTAATCCAAAACATAAATCAACATTTCATTCTTCATTCAGAAGAATGGCTTCTCTGTGTCCACCTTCAGTTAATGCTGAAAGTTTGATTTGGCAATTGCCTGTTTTGGGAGAAGGAGCTATATTTGTCTTTTTCTTTTGCCTCTGCACATGCTCACTGGCTAGTTTTTAGACACCACCATGATCCACAATCTCCTCTTGGAAATTCCTCTTCACATTCTAATCACTTTTTAGATTCTAGTCTAGCTGAGGATTCCAAAAGTGATAAAACATTTGTTAAATATTTCCATGTAAATTCTGTAATTTGGCTTGGCATTTCACTTTGATATGCAAGCATGATTGTGTCTTGGTGGCCGGATGAGCGTTTTGGTACTGACTGACATCTTTTTACATTACCATTTTAAGGAAATGGTAAGCACAGCAGTGAGACAAAGGCATTGGGAGGAGAAGCACTGTAGCAGTGCTGAAAAGTCAATGGGTGGTATTAAACTTAGTGGTTAAAAACACATATTTTATAACTCAGATAAGCTCTCTCACTGACTTGCTGTAATTTGGGCAAGTAAATTAACCTTAGATTTCTCATCTGTAAAATAGGATAATAATAGTACCTGTCCTATAGTCTGTTGTGAGGATTAGATGGGATAATGTATGTAAAAAGTTAGCACAATGTCTAGCATATAGCGTGATAACAGACCATAAATAGATTTAGTAAGTATTGTCAAAATAACATGATGATGTTTTTGTGGCTTTGCAACATTGAAGTTGTTTCAGGTAGTATCCTAAAGGCTGTCTGCCTCTGAAAGCCACCCTCTCCTCACACTTTTCACCTGACACTGACATCTATAGTCCGCTATAGTTCCCAGTGCACAGAGTGAAAGTCTCTATCTATTAAAGTTCTTAGCCCAAGGAACACTTGGGACTTGGTTCAGGTAGAGTCTGAGATGTGCCTTGGTGATCTCAGGACCACCATCTCCCCATTAACATGACTTTCTGTATGAGTCTACATTTCCCTGTGACCACCAGCTGTAATCTATATACTTTTCTTCTCAGTCTTGATGCTGAAATGACCTTGCATAACTCTTTTTTTTCCTGCATTCTGTCTCATAGTCTAAAACCATGCCACATTAATTTGACAAAGATGATAGCTTTGTCATTTAGAATTTTTTACATGTTTTTATAATGCTCTTTCTAAAGCACAAAGCAATTTGGTCATTAAATCATGAATGCTCTCTTTAGTTCTACTTCAAAATGGCTTTCCCAGAGTCAGATGAAAGTCTTCAGAATGACTTCTGACAACTAATCAAAGAACATCGGCATTCTTGTCACCATGTTGTTTCTAATCTTCAAGAAAAGGGTGATAGGCATTGAAGAGAGAAGGTAACCACTTTCACTAGAGAATCGCTAACTTAGTAAAGTTATCAAAACTCCCCAAATCATCAGTTAAAATATTTTTGCAAGATTTTCATCATCCAATATGTTCCACACATACTTAGTGAGTGAGGGTGGGGGTGAGGTATAGATGAGGGGGTAGGGTAGGGGGTAGTTTCTCGTTTCCAAATAATCAGTCCTAAACATCTATTGACACTAAATTAGAACACCCTATATTTGGTTTAGAGGCATGGCAAGGTGGCTCATTTTTACATTAAAAAATGTCTGATGGTTACTGGATGTGATGATGTGCATTTTCTTCAGTATCTGAAAAAATGTCTTTACTGTTTTCTTTCAACTTTAGCTGCTGGAAATATGCAAAATTTTAAATTTTACTTGTGTATTAAAAGACATTTAAGATTAGTATCTGTATAATAGACTAAGATATCTGTAATTTTTTTCCATTGATACAGTGCAAAAAGAACCTGGGAATTTGGGTGCATTGCTGTTGCCTCTGTTATCTGATTCAGTGTGATCTAATAATAAAATATAGGTTATGTTGGCTCCACCACCATCATACAATTTCAAGGAAGAAGAAGTAATGGGACTTAGGGAATATTACAATCTTTTATAAATAATGGCATTTATAAATAAACAACATTATTCATGTACAGATATTTGCCTTAATTTTGTGTTACTAGTATGAGAAATGTTGCTCAAAAGTTCCTAATATTTGGGGAATCTGATTGTATTCTGGGGTTCTATCCTTGCACTTGTGTCTCTAAAGCTTGTGGGTTTCTGTAGCAAAATAAAGGGCTGCAGAATTGAATAGGAGGTAACATAATACTTAGCAACTTTTTTTCAGGACAGTAATACTTAGAATGATTTTTCTTTGTGATTTTGTTTCACTATGATGTGCTTAGCTATGGTTTACTTTGTATTTATCTTTCTTGAGTTTCATGATACTTTTTGAATCTGTGACTTGACATTTTTCCCCATTTTTGGAAACTTAGTGGATATTGTCTTCTCAAATATTACTTCTACCTTTTTATTTCTACCTATGCCTACTGGAACTCCAATTATGTTCATGCGATAACCTTTTCATTGTGTTCTATAAGTCCCTTTCATTTTCTCTGTAATTTGTAATCCCTTTTCTTTACCTGTTTCACTATGTATATCCAGTTCACTAATCTTTTCTCTGGATGTGTTCAACTTGATGGAAAGGGGACGTTTTCCAAATATTTGTTAATTCAGAAAATACGGAGAAACTGCTATATGTCAGGAACTATTTTAGGCATTGGGGGCACATTAGTGAACAAAACAGATAAATATCCTGCCCTGGTAAAACATATTCTGTGGAAGGATACAGACTATAATCAAAAAGTATAATAAGTAAGTATTTAATGCTGTACTTTAGAAAGTGTTGAGTACCGTGGAAAGAATAGAGCATGGTAAATGTCACCAAGTCAGGCCTCATCAAGAAGGTGACATTGGAGCAAAGGCTTGAAGGAGGTAATAGAGTGAGTAACAATGGGATAGGCAGTACAGAGACCCTGTGCTTTAGCAGGATCACTCTGGCTCCTGCTGAGAACAGATTGTGGGAGCAAGACAGAGAGCAATAGACCAATTAAGGGCTATTGAAATGATCCTGGCTTCTGACCAGAAGTAGCAGAGATGGTCAGAAGATACTGGATTCTGAAAATATTTTGGTTATAGGACTAACAAGATGTACCAATTGATGGGGTAACGTGAGAAAAAAAGGAGAGGTCGAGGTGGAGTTCTAGCTTTTTAGACAGTGGCTGAGATGGAGAAGTGTGAAGGGAAGACAGGAGTACCATTTGCAGCATTGTTATAAAACTCTCAAATGCCAGTGTCATTAGGCAAATCATCATACACTCAACCACTTTACTCGGTTTTGTTACTCATTAATGTTATGAATTTTTTAATGTGTTGTTTATTGTCTGTTTGACTATTAGAGTATGAATTACAAGAAAGCAGGGATCTTTTCCAACTTGTGTGCCATTGGATCTTAGAATATTTCTTGGCAAAAAAGTATGTGCTTTATAAATATTTACTGAATTAATTAATGAATGTGTACAGTTTTCCAAATTTGCAAAGTGAGTAGATTGATACTTGCCTTGCTGAATTCTTCAGGGTAGTTGTGAAGGTTAAATAGCATGTAAAAACACAAGCAGAATATAGACATAAATGCCTCTATATCTCTGTGACTTTTAAAATTATTATTGATTTCTCCATGGCTTAAAAAGCAGGCTAGCATAGTGATTAAAAGTACAGGCTTTGGAGCCAGAAAGACCTTGATCTGAATCCCAGTGAAGCTATTTTCTAGTTGAATGACTTCGGGAAAATTGCTTAATTTTCTGTGCCCTTTGTTTCTTCTGTAACTTGGGAATAATATTGTCCTTAGTTTTTTTGGTAACTGTTCAATAAAATTTTGCTCATAAAGGGTATGTGAGACATAGTAAGTGCTCAAAGTCAGAGTTATGGTTATTATTATTCTATCTCCTGGTTGATATACCTGACTGTGAATATTTATAATGTTTACAAGGCACCATTATGTCTTCTATGCAGACCTCATGTTCTGTCTATTGCATCTTGTATTTTTTTCTCCCATCCAGTAGAACTTCCCTTTTATCAGCCTCTTCATTTCAAAATCTACTCCATACTGCACAATTTTGGATGATGGTATTTTCTAAGGACTGAAGGTTAAGGGAAAGGACAGCTCGGGACAAAAGTAGCCAGACATGTTAGGCAATAAAATTGAACAAAAGTCATTTACCTGACATTAAATTCAGGTGTGGGGGCTTTTCGTTTCAAAACCAGTAAACGTGCTAGAGTTCTTAAGAAAAAAGAAGTCCTGAAGGTGAAATTCTGTCTTTTTGCTTTGCACAGTTACAGGTGGGAAAATCAATAAGATGCTTTAATCACATGGAAAGGATTAATGCCATAGGAACATTCTCCTGTGATTGTGTAACTGGTGAGCCTCGTTATGCTTATTCTCAGAGGGCTTTCTTGATAACTTTGTCTTATAAACCTCTAATGAGTGAGTGACAAAGGATGCAGGAAGGCGGAGAAGAGGGCAGGAAGTGAAGGTTGATCTACTACCAAGAGCCAGCTAGGCTCTGAGCAGGGATCTACCCGTTGGGAGCCTGCCTGGAAAAGTGCATTAGGACTTTTTCTGGAGGGTAAGCTGTAAACTGTGAGCCATAGCTGTTTTAAATGACTAACAACCACCTCCAGGGTCACCTTTGTCCTTTGAAGGAAGATTATTTTTGGTTTAAAGTTTGGAGTAGTAAAACCATGTACAAGGTAGTGTGTAAACGAAATAGTAAAACTAGCTTTTGCATACAACAACTTAGTGGAAATCGATGAATATCACTAATGCTATTTGGCACCTTTTAAAAAGGTCCCTGTCAAGGGGCTTTATAATTTAAACAAAAAAGTTCTCTGTCCTTGTAAATTGTATTCTGGTAAACTCTCTAGTAAAATGCTAATTATTTTTCAGGTGTCAAAAAAAGAGAATACAGGAGCTGGGAAGGTGTGCACAGCTGGGACAGAGGTGCTTTTAATGGAGGCTGGCTCTGGGGCTCACAGGTCTGCCTGTCTGTCATGTCTGCAGCAGTAATGAAGCTGTCTAGACATAATATAGTCAGCTACAGTGTGTTGGTTTTTTAGTGCAGCATTGCAGAATGATACAACGGAGGGCATTATAGCACAGGACAAAGTTCCTACCCTAAGGTGTTGGTGCCCTGAGAAGAGTTACTGGCATAACAGAACAAATACCAGCTTGCTGTGTGCTCATTAAATTTTAAAGAACTTAACAGGAAATGTAGAGATAGAAAGGAATAAAAGGAGAGAATTTTACCTTCTGGATTTTTTTTTAACTTTTCTTGTGTTGAACAGGTACTTGGTATTACCTGCATGAAATAGATCAAGGAATAGCTGCTGTGTTGGCTGTGTAATTGGGCACTATAATTCACTTGTCCTTTTCCTTTTTTCTCTGACCCTTAACTACCCCATCTTACTAAGACAAAGGCAAATCCTATATGGGTTTATTAATTTGGGCGCAGAAAGAGCTGGAAGTCTGGCATTTCTTCCTTTACTTTGGACAGTGATGGCTAACTTTGGAGGTTCTTACGCTTATGTTCTTTTTAGCTGGAAGAGACAAAATAATCATGCTGACTCAAAAGAATTGAATGTGGACCAAGGATCCAGGAGAATGCTCAGAGTCTGTGAGCTCTCCAAAATTACAGCAATATTTCAATATATGAACAATATATTTGAATTTTTCTGAAAAGTTTTAAACTTTCAGCCTTTGAAATTATATTCAGTATTTCAAAGTTTGGACATGTTTGAATTTTTCTGAAAAGTTTTTAACTTTCTGCATATTTTCAAATGTGTCCGTAAACTTATAACAGTTAATGCCTCTGGTTTGCATACCCCTCCACACTCCTTTCTACATCTTCAAATTCTCCACAGCTTCTAAAATCAAATCTCATTGTTTGTGAACCTTCCCTAACTATTCTAACTCACAATGCATACTTCCATCTCAGAACTTGAATGAAAAAAAAAAAATCACAACTGTGTTATGTGTCCCCAAAGAAGGTTATTTGGTGTGTGAGGGGAAAGAAAGGGGGATGGGATGTGGTTAAGGGGTCAGGCAAGGCTTCCTGAGGAAGTGATGCTGGAGCTGAGATCTGAAGGAAGGGCAGCAAGGAACAAGGCAGAGAGGGTAAAGTAGATGCTTAATGCGTATTTTAAACTGATGACTAGATTTGATTTGATGATGGTTGTTTAAAGAAAAGTTTCAGATATTCATTATGAAAATGGTTGTTTCCCTTGCACATATAAATACTAGAGCTAGGGGCTAGAACTATGACAAGACAGTCTAGCACACAATTGTGTAGCTTCTTCCTACCCAGGGTAACATCTCACTCTGCAGTCGAGACTATTTTGTGTGACTGTGTTTTCTTCTAAATTTATAGTTTCTTTTAGGTAAACGTCTAGGTCTACTCCTGAGATTCTGAATTATGTCATTGATGGGACCCAGGCATTGGCACTTTTCAAAAACTCCCCAAGTGATTTTAATGAGAAGCCAATGTTGAGAACTACTGTTAGAAGGCCATCAAAGAAACCTTAGCAGAATTTACAAATTATAATACCCATTGTTGACAAGGGCATAGGATACAGATACTCTCTCACAGTGCTGCTGAAAGTTTAAATTGCTATCAACATTCTAGAAAACTATTTGATAGTACACGTCAAACACTGTACACTTTTGTATTTTTTTCCCCCTAGCAATTCTACTTAAGGGGTCTGCACTAAATAAACTATTTGGTATATGGACCAAGATTTTATACAAGGCTGCTCTTCAGACTTTCTAGGACAAAGGCTAATTGAAAACAATTTAAAACCTTGACAATAGGGGATTAGTTAAATTAGTCAATTAGTCAATTCTTTTTAGCAATTCTTTTTATAATGGTAAACGACTACTAGAGATGATATAGCAAAATGCTTACTGATGTGTGGAAGTGTTCAAAGTATAAAGTGAGGAAAGCAGGTACAAAATAGTATGTATAATGCCTGTACTAAAGACAGAATTTGAAAAGCCACAACAAAGTATTTATATCACTGCTAAATAATATTTTAGGCCAGGTGTGGTGGCTTACGCTTGTAATCCCAGCACTTTGAAAAGCCGAGGCAGGTGGATCACCTGAGATCGATCAGGAGTTCGAGGCCAGCATGGCCAATGTGCTGAAAACCCGTCTCTACTAAAAATGCAAAAATTAGCTGGGCATGGTGGCAGGTGCCTGTAATTCCAGTTACTCGGGAGGCTGAGGCTGGAGAATTGCTTGAACCTGGGAGGTGGAGGTTGCAATGAGCCGAGATTGTGCCATTGTACTCCAGCCTGGGTGACAGAGTGAGACTCCATCTCAAAATAATAATAATAATAATAATAATAATAATAATAATAGTTCAGATGCTTAAATATTTTAGAATCTTTTTTTATTTTTATGGATTCAGGGGATAAATGTGCAGGTTTGTTACATGGATATAGATGCATAGTGTTGCAGTGTGGGCTAGTATACCCATTACTCAAATAGTGAACATCATACCGAATAGGTAATTTTTCAAACCTCACCCCCCTCCCCAACTAGCTTCCCTCATTCTGGGATCCCCAGTGTTTATTATCTTCTTCTGCATGTCCGTGTATACCCATTGTTTATCTTCCACTTATAAGTGAGAACATGGAGTATTTAATTTTCTGTTTCTGAGTTATTTTACTTAGAATAATGGCCTCCAGCACCATTCATGTTGCTGAAAAACAAACCAACAAACATAATTTCATTCTTTTTACGGCTGTATAGAAGTCCATAGTGTGTGTGTGTGTGTGTGTGTGTGTGTGTGTGTGTATATATATATATATCACATTTTCTGTATCCTATCATCTGTTGATGGACACTTAGATTGCTTTCATGACTTTGCTATTGCAAATAGTGCTGAAATAAACATACAAGTACATGTGTCTTTTTGATATAACTATTTCTTTTCCTTTGGATAGATACCCAGTAGTGGAGTTACTGGGTCAAATGGTTGTGCTATTTTTAGTTCTTTAAGAAATCTCCATACTGTTTTCCACATCAACAGAAGTTGTACTAATTTACATCCCTACCAACAGTGTATAAGTGTTCTTGCCAATATCTGTTGTTTTTGATTTCCCCACATCCTTGCCAATATATGAGGTTTTTTGATTTTTTTTAAACTGATATTAGATGATATATCATTGTGATTTGAATGTGATAATTTTAATTGTGGGGTTGTTAATTGTGGGGTTTTAATTGTGAGGTTGTTAGTTTGTTGGCCACTTATATGTCTACTTTTGAGAAATGTCTGTTGATGTCTTTTGCCCACTTTTTAATGGGGTGTTGCTTTATTCTTATTGAGTTGTGTGAATTCCTTGTAGATTCTGAATATTAGTTATTCACTGGAGACATAGTTTGCAAATATTTTCTCCCATTCTGTAGGTTGTCTGTTTCTGTATTGTCTACTTATTTCACTATGCAGAATATTTTTAGTTTAATTAAGTACAATTTGTCTATTTTTGTTTTTGTTGCATTTGCTTTTGAGGTCTTAGTCATAAATTCTTTGCCTAGGCCAATGTCCTAAAGAGTTTTTCCTATACTTTCTTTTAGGATTTTTGTAGTTTCAGGTCTTACATTTAAGTCTTTAATCCATCTTGAGTTAATTTTTGTATATGTTGATAGATAGGGGTTCAACTTCTTTCTTCTGCATATAACTAGCGAATTTTTCCAGTACCATTTAGTGAAAAGGGTGTCCTTTCCTCATTGTTTGTTTTTGTTGATTTAATCAAATATCAGTTGATTGTAGGTATTTGGCTTTATTTCTGGGTTCTCTATTCTGTTTCATTGATCTATGTGTCTGTTTTCATAGTAGTACCATCCTGTTTTTGGTTACTAAAGCCTTGTAGTATAATTTGAAGTCAGAAAATGCGATTCCTTTAGTTTTGTTCTTTTTGTTTAGGATTGTTTTGGTTATTTGGGATTTTTTTGGTTCTATAGGAATTTTAGGATTGCTTTTTATGATTCTGTGAAACATGATGTTGGCAGTTTGATAGGAATTGCACTGAATCTATGTATTGCTCTGGACAGCATAGTCATTTTAATGACGTTGATTTTTTCCTATCATGAGCATAAGATATTTTTCCATTTTTTGTGTCATCTGTGATTTCTTTCATCAGTGTTTTGTAGTTCTCCTTGTAGAGATCTTTTACCTCCTTGGTTAAATTATTCCTGGGTATTTTATTTCTTTGTGGTGATCATAAATCTGACTGAATTCTTGATTTTATTCTTGACTTGGTTGTTGTTAGTGTGTAGAAATGCTACTGATTTTTGACTGGAAGTGGTGGCTCACGCCTGTATCCCCAGTGTTTTGGGATGGCCAGGGCAGGTAGAACATGATGAGTTCAAGAGATCGAGACCATCCTGGCTAACATGGTGAAACCCTGTCTCTACTAAAAATACAAAAAATTAGTCATGTGTGGTGGCAAGCCCCTGTAGTCCCAGCTACTTGGGAGGCTGAGGCAGGAGAATTGCTTAAACTAGGAGGCAGAGGTTGCAGTGACTTGAGATTGTGCCACTGCACTCCAGCCTGATTGACAGAGCAAGACTCCATCTCTAAATAAATAAATAAATAAATAAATAAATGAAATGCTACTGATTTTTGTGTGTTGATTTTGTATCCTGAAATTTTTCTGAAATCATTTATCAAGCCTAGGAATCTTTCAGAGGCCCTTTAGAGTATTGTAAGGATAAGATTATATCATCACGTAACAGATAATTTGACTTCCTCTTTACAAATTTGGATGCCTTTTACTTTTTTCTCTTGATTGATCACTCTGGCTAGGACTTTCTAGATGCTTTTTAAATTTTGTATTTATTTATTTATTTATTGTCTGAATTCTGTCAGCATCTTTATAATAAACATGCATTATTTTCAAATAGAAAAATTATAATTTTAACAAAAACATTGGCAAAGAAATACACACATTATTAGAAGAATAAATGCCTTATCTCATGAGACATACTTTAAAAAAATAATATGAAAGAGAAATCCTACCTGGGCTGAATACCAGACAACTTGGGGGTTTGATAAAAATGCAGAATTCTGGACTCCTTTATCAGATTTCCCCGGAAGTTCTGATGTAGGCTTTAACTAACAGGATTTTAGAAATTCCCAGAAGAGTTCAATCTTGTGGCATCTCTATGATTTTAGTTACTATTTTCTCCTTACCTAAATCTTTCATGTTTTCAGACATTAATGTAGGTTTATTTTAAGGAATCAAGAGAAAGTAAGTCTCAAATCTTTGTGCTTTAGACTTCAGTGATAACTACACCATCGGGCCTCATGTATAACGAAAGCCATCAGGACAAAACGCATCTAGGGTGGCCAGGACACCCCTCAGGTGTCTGAACACCCTCTGCTAATTCCCTTATGGTCTCCCAGTTACTCTGGGGAAGGCTGTTATGTACTCACTTCACTCATTATATCAGACAGCTTCTGCTTGCTGATGCCTTCTCTCCCTCATGGCTTCCTGGGTCCCATTTGCTTATGGTTTCTCTTTCTCTCCTCCTATCTTTCTCCTTCTATTCCTTCCCTGAATGTCTTCTTCACTCTCTAGTGTTGAATACTGGACATGTTACCAGAGGCATCTGTCTTTGGGTGAGGTAGTCACCAGTGGTCTAGTCTTCTGTGGCAGTGCGGCCATGTGTTACAGAGTATGGGTTACGCTGAAGAAGCCACAGATGCCTTCCATATAAAAAAGTGTTATGGAACAATTACTGTGTGCCAGGCACTGTGTTATTCTCTCAGAAGCAGTTGTAGCTCTGGAAGGTCCTCAGAGTGTTTTAGACTTTTCTGTGATTTTTTCTTGCATCTAGGTTTAGCATTTACACATTACTGGAAGTGGCTTATTGACTCAAGGGGGAAATGTTCCTGAAAGAGAGGAGTCAAGTTTCTTTTCAGAACTCTCTCTCCTTTTTTGAGTCTCTCTGCTCTGGTCAGCTGATTTTTTTTCTAGAGAGAGGCTGTTGAGCAACGTCCTGCTCATTTCCATAGTGGCCTAGTTTGATCTTGGGAACAAATACTCCTGCCTGTGGTTCCTTCCTTCTGACACTTCGGTGGTTTGATTATGAAAGCAATTAAGGGATTTACCTCCTCTTGCCTTGTCTATTTAGTATGTTTTAATATTATAATGCAAATAAGTTTTAATTGCTCATTTCTGTTCAGCAGGCTAGCATGTCCCTAATCAAGGTGGAGGGACAAGGCATCGTTCTTCCTTTGGAGCTGTCAGGGCTGTCAGCACAAGCTTTGGGGTGGGTGTGTGACAGAGAGGCTGGCTACACAGAAGAAGGAAACTAGGACACATACTTCCATACCTCACTCTACCCTTACCTTTCTCTTGCACCTTTTTGATTCTTTGAGACAGTAATACTCTCTTCACATCGTAGAAATGGAAGGCTCAGGGAATCAGTGTTTCATTATCAGTTCTCAGCTCAGAATTTGGGCTTTTTGACCTTGAAGCTTAGAGTCTTGCTAGCAAGGCTTCTTGTTGCTGAGAGGGAGGATCCTATGGAACTCGCCTTTTTTCATGAATGAATGAACAATGAAAGGCTTTAAATTAAGTAGTATGGGTAAACAAAGGTAAACCTGTCTGGTTCCTTCTCCTACTCCTTATTTGAAGTGTATATTATTCTTATTGTGGGCTCAACTGAAATTCCTTTTTTCCATTGAAGCTTTTCAAGGCCTTTTTAGCCTATGTAAGGTTTACCTGATTTGAATTTTTATTGTTCTATGATCCATTTAGGGCTCACATTGTATCTGCATTATTGTCACTTACATTTTTATCGTATGTCTTACCACAATAGACAGTTGACAAATTATTTGAAGGGCACGGGCCAGGGACCTCTTCCTGTGAATTCTAGCTGTATATATTTGCAAGTGATCATTACTCAATAGATATTGGTTGGTTGACTGATTTCGGAAAGCCGCTGAAAACACCTTGCAGAAAGTCCTTCTTTTCAACTTTTGGGGAGAATTGCTGCTTCAAATTCTATTCCCTAAGAGTTTTGGGTGGACCTGGAAGAGCAAGTCCCTTTAGATGTAGAATATATTTTAGAGTTAGGAGGCTTCACTTGTGTAGGAATTCATTTTATGAATCATGAAACTGAGGGCCAAAGAACTTGCTGCTTTCCTGACTCCTGGAGCTAGTTAGACATTTATGATGACATTTCGGACTTGAAAACTTAAAAAGGATGTAAGACTTGATGTTTTACATTAGCCCAGGGAAATCTCCTGCTGGGAAGCCAACACACAAAGCATTTTGGATGCTCCTGAGTATAAGAAATACTCTCACAGACCCTCTAAGCTATGAATATTACTGAAATGGCCCTTTTGACTAATAGAAGGCTATTTTTGGAATGTGAAGCTAGAAGAGAAATTTGGAGCAGGGATCTGAGTCATTCTCTGTTATTCTGGTTAATTACCACAACTCTGCTTGAGGGATACTGACTGTTGCTAAGTAATGAAAATAGATAAGGCCCACAAAGGAAAGTGGGTAATTGTTATGAAACTTGCAAGCACTTTAGAAAGATAAGACTGAAGTGGAAAGGAAAATCTCACAGAAAAGGAAATCTATTAAGAAAATGAAACTAATATTCTGTACAGCCTACACTTAGAAACCAGTCAAAGTAATTAAAGCAAATAATATCTTTATTTTGTTTGTAATTCAGACATTTATTGTCATTCCATTTATTTCAACTTAAATAACTTATTAGTAAATTTCTATTTGAAGGCTTTAAAAATTGCTAAAACTTGAGATTTGCAAATGGAATAGGCCAATTTCACCCATTAGATTAATAGAAACAAAAATTTAGACCCTTTAATTACTTCCCAAAGAGTAGTTATTTTAATGACAGCAGTTACGTACCAATCCACTGGAACTTCAAAAATGATAAATCAACAGATGAAGGATAAAAAGCAGTCATAGAGCTGTGAATAATAGCTAGTTTAGTTACGGTTAGTTTATGCTAAGTCTAGCAAATTGAAGTATGTAACTTGTACTAACACTGTTGCATTTTTTCCTTCTATTTATTGCTTTCCTCTCTTTGTTTTTCACTCAAGTTATTATTATTATTATTTTTGCTTTACTTTTGTCTTTCTACTTCTAAGTTTAACTGCATTTTTGGGTGAATTTCTCTTTTTGTTCTATTTTCCCTCTCTAACTTTTCTCTTTTTTTTTTTCAGTTATATTTCCTTTCTGATTCTCTCTTTTATTCTGCTTTTCTTTCTCTTCTTTGTCTTCCATTTGCAAAATCGCATGGCCATAAAAAAAGATATTTAGGTATTAATTGTTATTTAATAGAATTTGATTTTCCATATTGAAATTTTAAATCAATTTAGTTTTTATATATGTCTTATTTTGACCTCTTGAATTTGTAGAATTTTGATGCCTATTACAGGACTTTATAAGCAATTATCATTTTCCAGAGACTACATTTGGTGCTGGAGCTAAGAAGATACAATGCTTTACAGTCCCAGACCTTTAATTGCATTGAAATATTTGGAGACTCAGGCTTGTGAGCCAATAATACAGTGCAAAGGTATCAAGTACTCTAGTACTAATAAAAACTTGACTTTGGGTGAGAAGAGAGTGGATAATTACCTATGTTTGGGGATGTTGAGGGAAGTTTCCTAGAAAAGAAGCCACCCAGGGGAGGGAAGTCTTGAAACATGAACAAAGCTACAGGTAGAAGACTGAGAAGAAGGTAACTGGGTTTTATTACCATGTAACCTTCAACAGATCTTCTCTGGAATGTTAGTAGCCTTTATGAAAATGAGTCCCAAATGATAAACAGCCATTTCAATTGTGCCTGCTAAGAAAAAGACATACAAATAACTTCTGACAGGAATAAGAGTTCAAAGAGTTTTACATGTATATATGTATGCATTCATACATGTATGTGTGTATGTATGTATTTATTGAGATGGGTTCTCACTGTTGCCCAGGCTGGAGTGGAATGGTGTGATCTTGGCTCACTGCAACTTCCTTCTCCTGGGCTCAAGTGAACCTCCCACCTCAGCCTCTTGAGTAGCTGGATTACAGGCATGCACCACCACCGTGCCTGGCTAATTTTTTTTTTAACTGTACTTTAGGTTCTGGGGTACATGTGCAGATCATTCAGGATTGTTGCATAGGTACATACATGGCAATGTGGTTTGCTGCCTCCATTCCCCTGTCACCTACATCTGGCATTTCTCCCCAGGTTATCCCTCCCTGACCTCCCCACCCCCCCCGCACTGTCCCTCCCTTGCCGCCACCAACAGACCACAATGTGTGATGCTCCCCTCCCCGTATCCTTATGTTATCATGGTTCAACATCTGCCTATGAGTGAGAACATGCAGTGTTTGATTTTCTGTTCTTGTGTCAGTTTGCTGAGAATGATGGTTTCCAGGTTCATCCATGTCCCTACAAAGGACACAAACTCATCGTTTTTTATGGCTGCATAGTATTCCATGGTGTATCTGTGCCACATTTTCCTTGTCCAGTCAATCGTCGATGGGCATTTGGGTTGGTTCCAGGTCTTTGCTATTGTAAACAGTGCTGCTATGAACATACGTGTGCATGTGTCTTTATAGTAGAACAATTTATAATCCTCTGGGTTTATACCCAGTAATGGGATTGCTGGGTCAAATGGAATTTCTATTTCTAGGTCCTTGAGGAAGTGCCACCCTGTCTTCCACAATGATTGAACTAGTTTACACTCCCACCAACAGTGTGAAAGTGTTCCTATTTCTCCACATCCTCTCCAGCATCTGTTGTCTCCAGATTTTTTAATGATCATCATTCTAACTGGCATGAGGTGGTATCTCAATGTGGTTTTGATTTGCATTTCTATAATAATCAGTGATGATGAGCATTTTTTCATATGTTTGTTGGCCTCATATATGTCTTCTTTTGTAAAGTGTCTGTTCATATCCTTTGCCCACTTTTGGATGGGTTTGTTTGTTTTCTTCTTGTAAATCTGTTTTAGTTCTTTGTAGATTCTGGATGTTAGCCCTTTGTCAGATGGGTAGATTGCAAAAATTTTTTTCCCATTCTGTTGGTTGACAGTTCATTCTAATGATTGTTTCTTTTGCTATACAGAAGCTCTGGAGTTTAATTAGATCCCATTTGTCTATTCTGGCTTTTGTTGCCAATGCTTTCGGTGTTTTAGTCATGAAGTCCTTGCCTATGCCTATGTCCTGAATGGTTTTTCCTAGGTTTTCTTCTAGGGTTTTTATGGTGTTAGGTCTTACATTTAAGTCTTTAATCCATCTGGAGTTAATTTTAGTGTAAGGTGTCAGGAAAGGGTCCAGTTGCTGCTTTCTGCACACTGCTAGCCAGTTTTCCCAACACCATTTATTAAACAGGGAATCCTTTCCCCATTGCTTGTTTTTGTCAGGTTTGTCAAGGATCAGATGGTTGTAGATATGTGGCATTGCCTCCAAGGCATCTGTTCTGTTCCATTGGTCTATATCTCTGTTTTGGTACAAGCACCATGCTGTTTTGATTACCGTAGCCTCATAGTATAGTTTGAAATCAGGTAACATGATGCCTTCAGCTTTGTTCTTTTTGCTTAGTGTTGTCTTGCTATGTGGGCTCTCTTTTGGTTCCATATGAAGTTTAAAGTGTTTTTTTCCAGTTCTGTGAAGAGGGTCATTGGTGGCTTGATGGTATCATTGAATCTGTACATTACTTTGGGCAGTATGGCCATTTTCACTATATTTGTTCTTCCTAACCATGAGCATGGAATAAATTTCCATCTGTTTGTGTCCTCTCTTATTTCCTTGAGCAGTGCTTTGTAGTTCTCCTTTACATCCTTTGTTAGTTTTATTCCTAGGTATTTTATTCTCTTTGTAGCAATTGTGAATGGGAGTTCAGTCTTGATTTGCCTCTCTGTTATTCTGTTATTGGTGTATAGAAATGCTTGTGATTTCTGCACATTGATTTTGTGTCCTGGGACTTTGCTGAAGTTGCTTATCATCTTAAGGAGATTTTGGGCTGAGATGATAGGATCCTCTAAATATACAATCACGTCATCTGCAAATAGAGACAATTTGACTTCCTCTTTTCCTAATTGAATACTCTTTATTTTTTTTCTTGCTTAATTGCTCTGGCTAGAACTTTCAATACTATATTGAATAGGAGTGGTGAGAGAGGGCATCCTTGTCTAGTGCTGGATTTCAAAGGGAATGCTTCCGTTTTTGCCCATTCAGTATGATATTGGCTGTGGGTCTGTCATAAATAGCTTTTATTATTTTAAGATATGTTCCTTTGATACCTAGTTTGTTGAGAGTTTTTAGCATAAAGGGTTGTTGAATTTTGTCAAAGGCCTTCTCTGCATCTATTGTGATAATCATGTGGTTTTTGTCTTTGGTTCTGTTTATGTGGCTTGCCTATGTTGAACCAGCCTTGCATCCTCCGGATGAAGCCTACTTGATAGTGATGGATAAGGTTTTTGATGTGCTGTTGCAATCTGTTTGCCAGTATTTTATTGAAGATTTTTGCATCTATGTTCATCATGGAGATTGGCCTGAAGTTTTCTTTTTTTGTTGAGTCTCTGTCAGGTTTTGGTATCAGGATGATACTGGTCTCATAAAAAGATTTGGGAAGGATTCCTTCTTTTTGTATTGTTTGGAATAGTTTCAGAAGGAATGGTACCAACTCCTCTTTGTATGTCTGGTAGAATTTGGCTGTGAACCCATCTGGACCTGGATTGTTTTGGTTGGTAGGCTATTAATTGCTACCTCAACTTCAGCCCTTGTTATTGGTCTATTCAGGATTTCAACTTCTTCCTGGTTTAGGTTTGGGAGGGTGCAAGTGTCCAGGAATTTATTCATTTCTTCCAGGTTTACTGGCTTACATGCATAGAGTTGTTTGTAGTAATCTCTGATGATAGTTTGTATTTCCTTGGAATTGGTGGTGATATCCCCTTTTTTACTGCATTTATTTGATTCTTCTCCTTTTTCTTTTTCATTAATCTGGCTAGTAGTCTATTTTGTTGATCTTTTCAAAAACCCAGCTCCTGGATTTATTGATTTTTGGAAGGGCTTTTTGTTTCTCTATCTCCTTCAGTTCTGATCTTAGTTATTTCTTGTCTTCTGCTAGCTTTTGAGTTTTTCTGATCTTGCTCCTCTAGCGCTTTCATGTGAGGATTTATGGCTATAAATTTTCCTCTACACACTGCTTTAAATGTGTCCCAGAGATTCTGGTACCTTCATTCTCATTGGTTTCAAAGAACATTTTTATTACTGCCATCATTTCATTGTTTATCCAGTCGATATTCAGGAGCAGGTTATTCAGTTTCCATGAAGTTGTGTGGTTCTGAGTTAGTTTCTTAATTTTGAGTTCTAATTTGATTGCCCTGTGGTCTGAGAGACTGGTTGCTATGATTTCCATTTTTTTGCATTTGCTGAGGAGTGATTTACTTCCAATTATGTGGTCAATTTTGGAGTAGGTGCAATGCGGTGCTGAGAAGAATGTATATTCTGTGGATTTCAGGTAGAGATTTCTGTTGATGTCTATTAGGTTCCCTTGGTCCAGATCTGAGTTCAAGTCCTGGATATACTTGTTAATTTTCTGTCTTGTTGATCTGTCTAATATTGACGGTGGAGTGTTAAAGTCTCTCACTATTATTGTGTGGGAGTCTATGTCTTTTTGTAAGTCGTTAAGAACTTGCTTTATGTACCTGGGTGCTTCTGTATTGGGTGTGTATATATTTAGAATCATTAGTTCTTCCTGATGCATTGATCCTTTACCATTATGTAATGCCTTTCTTTGTCTCTTTTGATATTTGTTGGTTTAAAGTCTATTTTATCAGCGACTGGGATTGCAACTTCTGCTTTTTTTTGCTCTCCATTTGCTTGATAAATCTTCCTCCATCCCTTTATTTTGAGCCTATGTGTGTCCTAGTATGTGAAATGAGTTTCCTGAGTACAGCACACCAATGGGTCTTGACTTTTTATCCAATTTGCCAGTCTGAGTCTTTTGATTGGGGCATTTAGCCCATTTACATTTAAGGTTAATATTGTTATGTGTGAATTTGATCATGCCATTTTGATGCTAGCTGGATGTTTTGCTCATTAGTTGACACATTTTCTTCATTATGTCAATGGCCTTTACAATTTGGTAGGTTTTTAGAGTGGCTGGTACTGGTTGTTCCTTTCTATGTTTAGTGCTTCTTTCAGGAGCTCTTGTAAGGCAGGCCTGGTGGTGATGAAATATCTGAGCAATTGCATGTCTGTAAAGGATTTTATTTCTCCTTCACTTATGAAGCTTAGTTTGGCTAGATATGAAATTCTAGGTTGAAAGTTCTTATGTTGAATATTGGCCCCCACTCTCTTCTGGCTTGTAGGGATTCTGCTGAGAGATCTGCTGTGAGTCTGATGGGCTTCCCTTTGTGGGTAACCCAATATTTCTCTCTGGCTGCTCTTACATTTTTTCCTTCATTTCAACCCTGGTGAATCTGATGATTATGTATCTTGGGGTTGCTCTTTTTGAGGAATATCTTTGTGCTGTTCTCTGTATTTCCTGGGCTTGAATGTTGGCCCGCCTTGCTAGGTTGGGGAAGTTCTCCTGGATAATATCCTGAAGAGTGTTTTCCAGCTTGGATTCATTCTCTCCATCACATTCAGGTACAACTATCAAACATAGACTAGGTCTTTTCACATAATCCCATATTTCTTGGAGGCTTTGTTCATTTCTCTTCACTCTTTTTTCTCTATTCTTGACTTCTCATTTTATTTCATTGAGTTGATCTTCAATCTCTGATATCCTTTCTTCTGCTTGGTAGATTTAGCTATTAAAACTTGTGTATGATTCACAAAGTTCTCATGTTGTGTTTTTCAGCTCCATCAAGTTGTTTATATTCTTCTCTAAGCTGTTTATTCTAGTTAGCATCTCAACTGACCTTTTTTCTAGGTTCTTAGTTTCTTTGCATTGGGTTAGCACATGTTCTTTTAGCTCTGAGAAGTTTGTTATTACCCACCTTCTGAAGCCTGTTTCTGTCAATTCATCAGATTCATTCTCCATCCATCTTTGATTCCTTGCTGGTGAGGAGTTGTGATCCCTTGGAGGAGGAGAGGCATATCTGGTTTTTGGTGTTTTTATCCTTTTTGCACTGGTTTCTTCTCATCTAGTGGCTTTATCTACCTGTGGTCTTTGTAGTTGATGACTTTCAGATGGAATCTCTGAGTGGACGTCCTTTTTGTTGATGTTGAAGCTATTTCTTTCTGTTTCTTAGTTTTCCTTCTAACAGTCAGGTCCCTCTGCTGCAGGACTGCTGGAGGTCCACTCCAGAACCTGCTTGCCTGGGGATCACCTGCGGGGGCTGCAGAACAGTAAGGGTTGCTGCCGGTTTCTTCTTCTGTTTCTTTGTCCCAGAAGGGTACCCACCAGATGTCAGCCTGATCTCTCCTTTATGAGGTGTCTCTCTGGGTATATAGGGATTAGGGAGCTGCTTGAGGAGACAGTCTGTCCCTTATAAGAGCTCAAGTGCTGTGTTGGGAGCTCCGTTGTTCCATACAGAGCTGCTGGGCAGGTACCTTTAAGTCTGCTGCAGCGGAACTCATAACTGCCTCTTTTCCCAGGTGCTCTGACCTAGGAAGGTAGGCTTTATTTATAAGTTCCTGACATGCTGCTGCTTTTTTTAAGAGTTTCCCTGCCCTGCACTAAGTAGTCTAGTTACAGTCTGCCAGCAGAGGTGTTGCTGAGCTGCCGCAGGCTCTGCCCAGCTGCTACGTGAACTGCCTCAGTAGTGGCAAACTGCTTTGGTAGCATCAGATGCCCTTCCCCCCACTAAGCTGGACTGTCCTGGGTCTACCTGCCCTTGCTGCAAAACTCTTAATCCAGAGTGTTTCAGATTTCTTGTTTTGTGGGAGTGATATCTGCTGATTCAGATTACCTGGCTCCCTATCTCAACTCCCCTTCCTTTCAGTTGAATGGACGGCTCTGTCTCCCAGGCGTTCCAGGCACCAGTTGAAATGGACGCCCAGATTTGTGTGAGCTTCTGTGCACCAACCTGCGGCACCAGCCATGCTGATAACTCTTGGTGGTTTTTGACCTGGGAATCTCCTGGTCTGTGGGCAGTGAAAACTTGTTTGGAAATGCAGTGAGCACTCACCCTGTACATTGTTCTTGCTGAGAACTGCACTCTGGAGCTGTTCCTATTTGACCATCTTGGATCTTCCCCCCTAATTTTTGTATTTATTGTAGAGACAGGGTTTTGTCATGTTGTCTGGGTTGGTCTCGAACTTCTGACTTCAAGTGATCCTCCCATCTCGGTCTCCCAAAGTGCTGGGATTATAGGCATGAGCCAGCACACCTGGCCTGGGGTTCTGTTCTGGGTTACATGGCAGCTTCAGGGCATCATGAGGAGACAGAAAATTATCAGAACTTCCTCTAGAGCAGAATTTCCAAAACTGTTCCAGAGAGATGTTGATAAATATTAAGAAAAATAACATTATCTGGTTAAATAGTTTGGGAAATAGTGAGGTTAAAAAAAGTTTATAAGTGGCATTCAATACTATGCTAATACCACCAAAAATCTTCAGGGGGATATATATGAAGAAGATTTCCAAAGTGATTTGACCTTAGCCTTTTTTTTTTTTTCATGTGTTGGAATGGAGGGTTCCTGACATAAAAACTCATGTTTTTTCCTCTAAGCACAGAGAGGAGTTTCTGCTCTGAAGAAAATATGAATAGTTTTTTAAATTATTTGCCTGCCTACCTGCAGACCTCCCCCAGAAGAGAAATATAGTCAAAGCTGGTTTCCTGGCTCCTTCCAAATGTTCACTCAGCACTACAAGGATTAGCCACCTATAAGCTGAGTAACCATACACAAATCTCATTACTTCTCTGAATTTCTGCTTCCTTCCTTGACACTTCATCCAAAGCAGTTAAGGGACTGCAAGTTCTGCTAATAAACACTGACTGTTGTACCTTTCCTAAGGGAACTAGAAAAGTAAGTCTTTCAGTGCCAAAAGAAAAAGAAAATCTTCTAGATGTTGATTTTTAGGCATTTTGTCAGAAAAGAAGAAGCTTCTTTGAAAATAAATGGGTTAACAGAGAGTCCCAAGTTCCCATAAATCAATAGCTCATAGTGAACTGCTTTATCTCTCTACTCTTCAACTAGGCCTTTATGTGAACTTTGGTTTGCATTCTCTTCTCTAGAAAGGGATGCCCAGCAATGTCTTGTTGACTAAAGAGTCAAACGAGGACATGAAAACCCAATTAGTACTTGCCCCTTCTGAAAAGGGACATCTGGAGGCTCAAATCTTGTGTCTTAAAAAATTGGCAGCTTTCTTCTTAGAAAACTACATTTGGTGGTGTTTAAAGAACTCAATGTGGTCTGAGTTTTATGGAGCTCTAAATATTTGAGCAATATTTGGGAAAATGGCAAGCTTAAAATGTTTCCAAGTAAATCTGCAGCTATAGTTTTTTTCCCCCTCTCCTAAGTCCCAAGGATGAATTTTCTGAGTAAAAATGGAATTGTAGATGGACTAAACAACCAAAGTAAAACCTTTGGCTTTGTGGAAAACATCCAGGGTAAGTTAAACAGTCCATTTAAATTATTTAATGCTTCTTATTTAACTAAATTTTAATGTATGGCACCTATGACCTTTATTGTATAATGTGTTTGCAAGATAAGCTATTCGAAAAATAACTCGGTGAGGAGTGACTGTTTATAAGAATTCTTAATTGCAAAGAAGCATAAGGGTCTTTGCTTTGAGGACAAAGGGTTATTGAGAGGTCATCTATGTTTTCTTAAGAATCTTAAAAGTCCACCTGTACTGAATTTTTTAGAGCCCTCTATCCATGTGGAGATCTATCTGCAAACCTCATGGTTAAGTCCAGATTTGAAAAATAGAATGCCTACATTCAGGAGCAGGAAGTTGGAATTAAAATAAGATAAAATAAAACAAAATAAATTTGAGGGGAATGATAGTTTTTACTCTATCATTCTCTGAAATACCTATTGTTACTATAGAACTATGAATTCTTGAAGACACCTAGGCATTATGAAGTGTGTTTACTAACTTCATTTGAAGCACAAAAGATAAAAATTTCATCAACTTTCCTCAGTTTTCTGCTCTACAACCAACACTCAAAATTTCTACATTTCCTGGTTACTGGTTACCATACTCACATCCCAAGTATGCCCATGCCAGTAGTGCTTAACGATGTCCCTCTTCAAAGCATGAACAAGGTATTTCTTGTTTCCTGAGAACTCTGTGTGTTTATGGGGGAGAGGGAGCAGTATTTAAAGGACAGTAGGGGACATTTCTTATTCAGCCAGGGAATCTTGTGTCTGGGAGGGAGGTGAGGGGTGCCGCAATGACTTTAAGGTTAGTTCTAAGCTTCACAGAAGCATCTCTAGTGCCATTAGTGACATGGGGAGACAAGTGTTATTGTTGAGGTCACCAATCCATTAGCTACAGAGATAGTCTGGGTGGTGAGAAGCACAACTCCTTTTCACTTGACTCCAGTTTCTTCTGCTTCTAACCACAGATACTGTGACTCTCACCCTCACTTAGCTCTTGTTGAGTGGTGAGGAATTTAAGGAGATAACCTGTCTTGGGGCTGGAGATACTGATTTCCCTCTTCTTGTGTTACTTTAGTGACATGGCAGGTAGGGTTCACGTGAGATGTAGGAACTGAATAGGTCTGAAAGGGTCACTTTCACATGGTAGAATCCTGGCTATGCAGGGTTCAATCGGGACAGCCCCAGAAAATAAGGCATTCTAGTGATACATGATTCTTTTTCCTTAAATCAAGAGCACAATTTGCCGTTGGTGAACTTTGACTGATGTGTTATGCAAGCATCCAGATTTCTATTAAGATGGCATAGGGCAATTGTATCAAATTATAAGAGGACCAATTTTAGTCATTTGATTGCTGTGAAGATAGGAAATAAAACTTCGCTTTGACTACTGATAAGAAAGAGTGCCATCTAGAGGCGCTGCCTGGAACTCCTCTTTATTCTCAAGAATCATCCTTCAATGTGACCTTGAGCTGCGTTGCTCTGTAATTGTGGTGCTGAAGATTGATAATAAGGGAAAGGGAGCAGTGCGCGCTGCCATATGGCAATGGACTCAGATATTATGAGGACTAAGTTGTGTCGACGCAGAGTGAGGGCTTGGTCCTTACTTAGTTCCTAAATAATATCCTTTCTCCATCTTTCCAGGGATGCATCTAGTCATTTGACAGCTTTTATACTATGACGATTTGCTTTTAGTTGTTATATTCTAAGGTTTTCTTTTTCCTATAACAGAAATAAAATGCTTCGAAATAATATTATTTTAAATTTGTGTTAGGAAAAGTAAGTTGTTGAGGTGAATACATAGTTGTTTTTTAAAGCCCTAAAAGGAGAAACTGGAAAATAAAGAGCAATATAGGAGGTACAATGCCATCTCTAATTCTACTTTGACAAATTTAATTTGACTAATTGTCAAGCCAGGTTCCTTAACGTTCCTGAGAATTAGTTTCTTTCCCCCATCCTGAATCATATTACTTAATAGTATTAAACAAAGTAATTCCTGACCTAGTGCCGATGTTCACTTTCCAATGTTCAGGCCCATGGTAAGCCACAGATTTGGATAAGAGACCAGAAAGAGGTTCGAAGTCACACGTCACCATTATCATGCTATAGATATGTGGCAGGGTTTTCCTAGAAAGCCACATAATACATCCATAATGACTTCAATATTATTATGATGACCTCACCATTATATATGATGGTTAACAACACTGAAATAGTTGCCGAGATGAAAGTTAACCCCTGCTCCCCGCAAAAGTGACACAAATGAAGTTAGCAATAGACCCTGAACTCTAGAGTCCTTGACTAACAAACTACTTCTCAAATGAATGGTTTTCTCCACAACAGAGAAAACAAGCGCATGTGTTTGAATTCGATATCTGCAATATTCGGATTTTTCTGTTGTGACTTTCACATAAGAAGTTTGGACAAATACCTTTGTTCTTTGGGAGAATTCTGGGTCTTACTGTAGATATTTCTGGATTCTGCTATGATATGTGAGCTACAGTGAAGCAGTGCAGACTCCACAATCTTCAATGATAATCTTTTTGAAATTTGTTCAGGATGATCCACACCCCTTGAGATGGTGATTAGTGGTATTTGACTTACCAATGACACATTAAAGAATGATTGTATCATTTGTCTCCAAACTTCAGTAACCAATTATAAAAGCTTAGTTTGTTTGCCTCCTTCTTGCAGTTAATTAAAAAGAGGATTTTTATAGCCTCAAGTGTAGTGTAATTTATAACAGGCATTTCTTCCTCCTCTTTTTAATTACCATCTTTGCATGGTGATGTTGGACCTTTCCCCTTTTATTGACTACTTAGCATAATTTCCCGAGACCAGCTATATGGCTGTTAATTAGAAAATAAAGAAATTTTATGTATTTTTAGCTACTTTCAGCTAGGCAGAAGAGTAGAATTGCCTGATGGGGGTTCATTTCCCCTTCATTTTTCTCCATTATGAAGACAATCTTCCCTATCAAATAATGCTTTCTGTTTTAAAATATGTTAAGTATAAAAGTTTAAGAAGACTGAAATGTGAGTCAAAACATAAGTTACAATTTTTTGTCACCCTGATTATTGCATTGGTAGGCAGAAATGCAGTTTTTCAGTGCTCCCAAAAGAACTCCTGACATTTCCAATTCATTGAATAAATACATGAATGCATTTCTTTTTCTTTCTTTCTTTCTTTTTCTTTTTTTTTTTGAGATGGAGTTTCGCTCTTGTTACCCAGGCTGGAGTGCAATGGCTCAATCTTGGCTCACCGCAACCTCCGCCCCCTGGGTTCAGGCAATTCTCCTGCCTCAGCTTCCTGAGTAGCTGGGATTACAGGCATGCACCACCATGCCCAGCTAATATTTTGTATTTTTAGTAGAGACGGGGTTTCACCATGTTGACCAGGATGGTCTCGATCTCTTGACCTCGTGATCCACCTGCCTCGGCCTCCCTAAGTGCCGGGATTACCGGGATTACAGGCACATGAATGCATTTCTTTGCTTACTGATCAATATAATGAGAGGACCTAATTACCTGATTCATGGAGGGGTGGAGAAAAGAAAAGCAGGAAACAAAACAACAGTTACTTAGATATTTTGGGAATCTAGAATTTCAAATAATTGAAACACTGAAGTAAACTCCTTGGTGTCAGTTTTGGGCAGCAAGTGTTTAAATGGGTGTGTGCAATCAGTAGAAGGGGGTACTGCCACAGCTTTGCCATTGGCCTGGCTATTTACTTCAAGTCTAGAAGTGGAGCTGCGAAAAGTTTCAGAGGAGAGAATAATAGCACTGTCAGTCCAGGACACAGGGCTGCAACTCTCTGATATTTGTGTGCTTTCTTCTTTCTTCTTTTCTTCCTTTAGAAATAAATAAGAAACCCAAAATAGCAGAGGAATTTGCTTTTTATTCTCACAACTATATCTCAAAGCAATCTTATAAAAAGAAGGTAAATTCATCTTTAAGTGATAAATGTAACTGATTATTAAGATAGCATTGCCCATCTTTCAAGAAGCAATTGGAAAGATTACATTTTTAATTTAATCACCATAATCTACAGACACTGTTTTTCCACTTTAGAGATTTAAAAAAAATTACTCAGTAATGGCAGAGCTAAATGTCCAATCAGCATTGTCTACTTGCAAGACCTTTTCTTTGCTTACTCTATGGCTGAGATCACAGGTGTGAGGAAACCTTGAATGGTTTCATTTCCTTTCTCCTTGGGAAGGTAAAATCAAATTAAGACTTCACCTTGGCTGCGTTTTATTGGTAGACTCACAAATGTGAGTCCAACAATGGCAAGTGGAGTTGTTTGGAGCCCCCAAGGTAGAGCTGGGTGGCTTGGAGCATCTCCACTATGCAGGTTTGCTCAGCATCCATAGCAAGCTATAGATGGGAAGAGCTGCTTGTCTCTTTTCTCTTTCAAGCATATCTTTAGGCCACACATGTGTCTGAGGCAGCATTCACTTTCAAAAGCACGTTCTTACCTTCTAATGAGAATAGAAAGCTTCATTCTCTAAAATCCTATGGATAGTTTTTATCTTAATGTTCTCATAATGTTATATTGTATCCTCATGGTACCAGTACCCCAGTGATGTCCTAACTGTGCTTCAAACATTGGAGGCAATGCAACTAAAATCTGATGCTTAGATTTTAGGGATGGACTAATATCTGTAGACACTATTGAACTAATGAGCTCGATAGAAAGAAATCCTGGTGATAGGGTTTTTGTCTTGTCCCAGGTTTTGGCAACATTTTAGAACATGAATTTTAGGATAAGTGTTTTTTTTCTGGAAAAAAAGTAAAAGCTAGGATTTTGATAAGGATTGTGTTGAATCCGTAGATCAAATTGCAGAGTTTTGTTATTGTTTTACGCGATTCAGGCTGCTATCACAAAATACCTTAGACCGGGTAGCGTATGAACAACAAAACTTTATTCCTCACAGTTCCAGGGCTGGGAAGTACAAGATCAAGATGGCAGCCGACTCAGTGTCCAAGGAGGGCCTGTTTCCTGGTTCATAGATGGTACCTTTTCACTGTGTCCTCACATGATAGAAGGGCTAGCAGTTCTCTGAGGTCAATTTTATCACGTCACTAATTCCAATCATGAGGACACTGCCTTTATGAACTAATCACTTTCCAAGAGCCCTGTCTCCTAATACCACCACCTTGGGAGTTAGCATATCAACATATGAATTTTGGAGAAACACATTCAGACCATAGCAGTCATCTTAACAATATTAAGTCTTTCAATCCATGAACATCAAATGCTCTTTCCATTTATTTATGTCTTCTCTAATTTCTTTCAGCAATACTTTGCAGTTTTTAGAGCACAAATCATTGACTTCTTTTGTTAATTTTATACCTACGTATTTATTCTTTTAGGTGATATTGTAAATGAAATTGCTTCTTTTATTTCATTTTTGGATTGTTCATTGCTAGTGTATAGCAGTGCAATTGATTATTGTGTATTGATCTTGGAACCTGCAATCTTATTGAAGTTATTTATTAGTCCCAATGATTTTGATTTTTTTGTGAATTCCTTAGAATTTTATATTACAAGACTGTGTCATCTGCTAATAGTGATGGTTTCACTCCTTTCTTTTCAATATAAATGCCTCTAAATACATAATATTACTTGTCTATTTAAATTTACTCTTTTTACAGTAGGGAGATTCCTCAAAGAACTAAAAGTAGAGCTACCACTTGATCTAGCAATCTCTCTACCAGGTACCTTCCCAAAAGAAAAGAAGTAATTATATCAAA
Source organism: Aotus nancymaae (assembly GCF_030222135.1). NCBI lineage: Eukaryota > Metazoa > Chordata > Mammalia > Primates > Aotidae > Aotus > Aotus nancymaae. The sequence goes on along the minus strand of NW_026988422.1, from coordinate 28,575,552 downwards.
AAGACACCTGCATGTGTATGTTTATCACAGCACAATTCACAGTTGCAAATACATGGAATCAACCTAGGTGCCCATCAATCAACCAATGAGTGGATTAAAAAAATGTGATATATATATATATATATACACACATATATATATATGTATACACACACACACACACATACATAAACATACACCATGTGTATATACCATGGACCACCACTCAGCCATAAAGAAATGAAATAACATCTTTTTCAGTTCTTGGATGGAACTGGAGGCCATTATTTTAAGTGAAATGATTCAAGAATTTAAAAACAAACACTACATGTTCTCACTTACAAGTGGGAGTTAAGCTATGAGTGTGGAAACGCATACAGAGTGGTATCAGGGACATTGGAGACTCAGAAGAGGGGAGGTTGGGAGGATGATGAAGGATGAAAAACCACCTACTGTGTACAACGCTCAGGTGATAGGTGCACTAAAATCCTAGACTTCACCACTATACAATTCATCCATGTAACTGAAAGCCACTTGTACTCTTAAAGCTATTGAAATAAAAAAATTCTTTTTATGTTACTCCTTCTTCTTGAGTAACGTTTGATCATTTCTGTCTTTCTAGGAATTTATTCATTTCATCAAGTTATTTCATTTTTTGGCATATAATTTTTAATAATATTTTCTTGTAATGATTTTTATTTCTAAAAGGTCGGTAATGATGCCCACTCTTTCATTCCTCATTTTTGAGCCAAACTTTGAGCTTTGGTCAATCTATGCTGAACTGATTCTATAACCCATGAATAGATTTCAACTTTCAGCTTGAAAAACTTAGACCTGGATGCATTAAGTAACCTCTCTGGCCCTCTAGTTCCCCTCTATAACATGAAACCCCATAAAGGGCCTTTCAAGTTCCAACAGTTTAAGATGCTATAAAATTGTATTCTAGAGCACTGTGGGTTCTTGTTACTTTGTTTCCCAGATGAAGTCCTTTTGGATAGCTGGTACATCTAGAACAGTGATGCCTCACAATGTGATTCCCTGCCAGCAGCATCAGCATTACTTGGGAACATCTTAGAAATGTCAACTCTCAGGCTCAACCCCAGAACTAGAGACTGTGGGGTGGGGCCCAACAGCTTGTGCTTTTTACAAGCTCTCCCATTAATTCTGACATATGCTAAAGCTTGAGCATGAGTGGTCTAGAATAACTATCTCCTTTGAAATAGGTTCCCTACATCTCTAGTCTTCTGATTTTAGTGTCTCTGCCACTAAACCTCATCCTCTAGCCCCCAATATTCCTTGAGAAAGCAGTTCCTACACTATCTCTGGGTGCCAAAACAGTGCAATGAGGCACTTCAGATAAACTAAAAGTAGCTCCAGCCATTCCTGGCCGATTGTGCACTGAGTTCCTGTTCCTATGGAGATACCCCATGGTCTTGAGAAAGGAATGAGTCCAATGTAAAGAAGAGTTTTTGTGCCCTCTAGTGGACAAGACCGCAGTGTCTCTTACCTTCCAGCACATACATCTTACGCGCTGATGGAAGCGTCAAAATGCTAGGCTGCTTGGTTGTTGTTGATTTTCATAAATTTATAAAAATTATTGCTTTTTTGTTTTTATTACACATTTAATATTTTTGCCACTTCAGGTTTTTCCAGCATAGGTATTACCCCTTCTCTGGGTCACAAAAAGCCCTCTTGCGATATCTAGTTAGATATCTTAGCTGTCTCCTATGTAAGCAGGGACCTCCAAACTAGTGCACACTCATGATAAATTGCAGAAGGGGGAAGTTTCAATAAGGAACTTCATAATCCTTTGTGTGTTTGTCTCCATTTCACTTTTTATTCTTGAAACATTATATAGAATATAGGTGAAATCTTTATATTGAACAACCCTGAGAGAAAAAGGAAAAAGTTAATATTTAGCCCACAGTTCTTTTTCTTTTTCAAAAAGAAAAAGACTACTGTAGTCTGTGAATTTAGCCATTTTGATTTGTTTAAAGCTATATTTCTAACTGTTGTCCCTGCCCTATGATATTATCACACAGCTAACAAAGCCAGCAGATCTAGATGCTAATCTAAAAATCAGAAAATGATAAATTAGCTATCCATAAACTTGGACTCGAACAAATTACTAATAATTCTGATTTTCAATTTCTTTATAATGTAGAGATGATGCCTTCTCAAACCTACTCATAGCACTGCTGCTAGAAATTACCTGATTAATTAGTTTAACATATATAGTGCCCCCTGTGTGCTAGGCAGTAGGAATAAAACAAAAGTGGGGTGGGGGAACTCTGTCCTATTAGGACATATGTTCAGGAAATGGACAAAATACAAGCAAAAACTAGATAGTGTGTTAGCTGGTGAGCATTAGGGAGAAAATAATCTGACAATGGGGAGAGACAATGGTTCACGGAGGAGACAAATATACTTTCTAATAAGTCAGTCGTGGAAATCCCAATGAGGATGTGACATTTGAGTAATAATCTGAAGGACATTAAGGAATAGCAGAGATGGTATCTGTGAGAAGAAAAATCCAGATGGAGGAAAGAATAAGCCAAAATCTCTTGTTGAGGGTGTGCCTGTGGTGTCCAAGGAACAGAGTAGGGGCCAGAGTGTCTGGTATGGAGTGAACAGGGGAGAGTGGCAGGAAGTGAGGTCAAAGAAGTGACAAGGGCAGGAGGAGAAGTCATGTCAGGTCTTGGAGCCACTGTCAGGATGTTGACTTTCACTCTGAGTGAGATGGAAGCCACTGCAGAGTTTTAAGCAAAGGGCCAACACGATCTGATTAATTTTTAAAATGATTACCCTTGGCTTCTTTGTTAAGAACAAACCATTAGGGGACAAGGTGGAAAGAAGAGACCAGTTAAAAGGATGATGGTTGTTTTTTTTCAGAAAAGTAGCCAAGACTGTGGTGGGAAGTGGTCAGATTATGGATCAGTCTCAGATTTAGTAGATGTTGCTGATGGGTTAGGTATGTGCTTTGAGAGAAAGAGAGGAGTCAAGGATGGCACCAGGACATCCGGAGTGGATGAATAATAGGATATAGTTGTCTCTCCATTTTTACATTTTCCCTTAATCTGGATATGTCTTCTCTAAAGTGTCAACATGTATCACTTGTTTTCTTCCCTAGTTCAGGCCCTTTCTCAGTTATCATAAGTTTGTATCTCAGAGTGCTAGTTCCAACAGCTACATAATGGACAATTGGTTTAGTATTCAGCTCAGCTTGGAAAATGTTATATTTCTGTGTCTTTTGGTTTGCCATAAAGGCTCTGAGAAAACATGCAACAAAACATATCCCTTTTACTTCGTTCACTGTAGTATATCCTTTCTTGCTTTGACTTGAAATATCTTTGATTCACTTACCTTCTATTTATATCCCAAAGAACATATTAAGATATATGTTGGGAAATGTTGAAATAAAACAACTTCACCTCCAGGACATCCTCTAAGCCTCCTGTTAACCGTTACCACATTAATTTCTCTAAAATACACTTTTGCCGCATCATTTTATCCTTGGAAGTCACATGGCTGTCCCCTTGTCTGTAGGGTGAACTCTGGATGTCCAACTCAACATTCATTCAGCATTGTTCATGCCCTGATGCCTTCCATGTGCAATACTAGTGCTCAGGTGCTCTCAATGGCCTCCAATGCCTCTGGACACATTTTTGCTCTGTCTCTGGTGAATCCTGGTGAGCACTCTCACAACTTCTCCACGTAAATAATTTCTACTCAGTAGCATTGCCCAGTTCGAGGGCTGTTTCTTCTAGACAACTTCCTGTGACCACTGCAGGCTGTGACATAGTCTTCTGTCAAATCCTGCAGCGTACAGTGATCATGTTATTCATGTGGTTCTTAACGTATATTACTGTATGTTAATATTGACACTTAAAATTGTGTACATTTGCCTCAAAATATATTCCTTTGAGAGCAACAATTATTTCTTGGCCTTCTTTGTATCACCTATGATGCCTAATACAGCAACTTGTATAAAATACGTGTTTATAGATATTTGCTGATTAATTTTGGTAATTTTGAAGCAAGTTATCTTGAATACATTGTAGGAATACAGTAGCAGGATTTGCCATTTTCTAGTTTTATTATGCTATATATTTGCCCTCATTGTGACTCATACTATTCTATTCTGTATCCTGGTGAGCTTACATAGATTTCTGTGATGCATTTATTCTCATAGCATGCTGGTAATATCATGACCAGAGCAGACTTGGGTGTGAAGAACCTGGGGCCTTAGCAACTTAAGACAGTGGGAAAGAAGAAAAATTGGAACCAGGAAAGAACAGATTGCTGGGAAAATTGAGTCAATTGTAGGCTTGGCCTTTAAGGGAAGGGCAGTTAGTGTATATGGTGTCTATGAGGCTCGGCACCTGTGGGTTTGCCTCCTCCACCTATGGTGCGCTTGAGGGAGGTATATCCCGGGAGGACCTGCAGCAGAGTGAGCAGAGTGCTCTTGGGGAGCAGACGAGCTGGCCTCTCACAGCTGGGGGCTCCATCTGTTCAGAGCAGTGCATATGCCAAGACCAAGGAGGTAGGAAACAGAATTCAGCTTCCTGGCGGGGGACTTGCAGGTGTTAGACAAGGCATCTCAGAGAAGCAGGCCAGTCTACTGTGCTAATGAGGACCTGGATGCTGAGAAGAACTTCCAGATTCACAAATTGAGCCATCAGCAGCAGGTAAGAGGGAGACTGATGAGGCTTGGAGCTTATCACAGGGAGCAGTTCATTTTATAGTCTTTGGAGCCACCAAGGGAAGTGTACCACTTGCAACTTTTCCAAGACTCAGTTCTCTCCTTTCATTAAATTAGGGAACCTAATGCCTACCTTGGAGTGTTGTTGTAAAAACTGAATGATGTAATGTGAATAATATGCCTTGCGCTGGGCACATAGTAGGTCCTTAAATATTTCTATCGCTGGGTACAGTGGCTCATGCCTGTAATTCCAGCACTTCGGGAGGCTGAGGTAGAAGGACTGCTTGATCCCAGGGGTTCAAGACCAGCATGGGCAACATAGGGAGAGGAGACTCCAGCTCTACAATACAAAAGAAAAAGAAAATGTTTCTGTTCATTCTGTATGTCTACCCACTGGAGCACTAAAATTCCTTTTTTGATCAGTATTACTCAGAAAATGGGTGAACTGAGCCTGCGGTTAAAATATACCAGTAAATAACAAGAGTTGTATAGGCCTAGGGAAGGTAGGGTAGGCAAGTAATATGGCTAGCTGGGCCAAGCATGATCACTGTATCTATTGAAATCAAGCAAATGAAAATAAGTTAGCTAAAGAGCAGTCAGAAGAGAGTAATAATACAAGTAAGAAGCATTTTAGTGCTTACTAAGTGACAGGTAGTGCTCTAAGCACTTTATTTTCTCCAGTAAACCTACAGGGTAAGTACTGTCATACTCCCATTTATAGACGTGATACTGAGATATTGGAAGGTTAGGTTATGCAGCTAATAAGTAGTAGAGCTGGGATTCAGAACAGCAAGAAAGCTCCGATGGTTTTTAATTTTGGACACTAGAAGGAAAGACTAGAATAGATGTTTACAGCTTCTCTGGAAGAGGCTGCATCAGAATCACCCAGAAGTCTTTTTAGAAGTACCAGTTCTCAAGCCTTATCCCTGGAGGTTGTAACCCAGAAGGTTTTGGTGGTTTCAGAAGTCAGCTTTTAGAAGGCTGCCCAGGTGATTCTGAAAAGCAGCTGCACTTGGGAGCCCCAGAGCCACATAGCTTTCCAAGTTAGCGTCCAGGTCCCTGATGCAACTTCACTTCCTTTATTCTCAGTTTGCAATTTAGAAAAGCAGCCTATGAGCTTGAGATTTGCTGAGATTGAAGTAATAATTTATTTGGGCTCTGGTTAAGTTCCAGATTTAGAGCCTGCAGACTGCATTCTAGTGTTTTCAGTGGAGGCAGTGCAGTGGTGCCTGAGGATCTCACAGGCAGCACGGCCACTGGCTGACCACTGGATGGCATCCCTGGCCTTCCTTTTCTTGCAAGATTACTGCTTAGAATTCACAGCTCTTGTTAGAGTGCTCCTGTGGCCTCTTGCCAGTGTCTGTTCTTACAACAATGAAATACAATCAGTGGAGCCCACCAAGCCCCTTGACCAGCAGGGATGTGATTTCAGACCCAGGTAGGCCCTGTGTGAATGTATGGAACAGGCACTTTTAAAAATGAAAGTTGTTTTTTTATTTACAAAATAGCCTCCCCCTGTCTCATTCTTGGATGCGTTTATAGGTTATGCTTGTAGTGATGGAGAATGACAACGTAAAAGAGAAGTCCAGGAGGGGTGATCAAATAAAGATTTTCAGCAATAAAAATCTCTGAACCTATAATGTTCAAATCCTGTCTCCTATAGGAAAACAAAATTTGTTTATATCTGATTTTAGAAGCAATTGTGTTATGTGAACAAGATTGTTTGTTTTTTTATTTACTGCCCTCTAGTGGAAACACATTAGAGATTTAATTTACTTAAGATTTTCAAGATAGAGTAGGGCAGAGTCCAGTAGTATCTCTGAGACACAGAGTCCTAGGAAGTTAATTGAGTTCCTCATTAAAAAGGTATTTTGAGACCGGGTCAGTTGCTTTGCTCAGGCAAACATTAAGCAGAATTTATCATTTAGTTTAAAATTTTTTACACCATTTATATGATCATAGGTCACAAAAAAAGCTTGACTGTAGAAAGATTGGACATTGAAATCTGCTTTTTAGAAACATGTATTCATTCTGTTCAGGCTTTTTCATTTTGTTTAAATATGTGCTTGGTGAATATGTAGGAGCTTTTAAATTATGTTGTATTTCTGACCTTTGCTTTTCCTGCTTACTCTTCTCATATTTTATTAAATCTTTAGCTATCTTACAAAGTCAAAAATACTCTTTCCTAGGCTGCTTTGCTTTACTGGAAGATACTATGCTCCTGCTGGTCTTTCTTTGAGTTTGTAATGCTGACAGGCTGCAGTTCTTACTAGAGTTTTGTTAATGCACTAGAAGAAAGGCCAAACCTGATTCCTGGAATTGAACCTCAGTCTTACCATGGAGTTACTTGGCTACATTCTGGATTCAGAGGAAATCTCAGCTCTTAGGACTGCTCCATATATTGGTGGGAACAGAGAGCTGGACAGCTCCCAGGTCTGCCGTTCATGCAACATTTTATAGTCTGCGGTTTCTTTTGCTGCTGTTTTCAGTTCCAGTATAGCAGCAGAGAGAACACCTAGCAATGAAGGGGAAATATTTAATCCCTCACCTTTTCTCTTCCTTAAAAAAATATTAAATTTTCTCGCCTTACCTTTCCTCTCTCTTTCTATTGTTGGGAGGCTTACTTATTGCATTAGACTGTATACACATGCATCCTATAAAAACTAATCTTATTTACTATCCCCTTAAAAATGTAATCAACAACCCCTTTGCAATATCCATCACAATCAAATCACAATACAAATCATCCTTCAGAGTTCCTAGAGAATAAATTGTCATTGGTTGTATGTCTATTTCCTGCTGTGTATTATTTTAAGCTCCTTGAAGCTGGACAGAGTCTCATTTCCATCTTTATGAGGGTACTAGCTTATCTTGTGTAACGTCTAGATGTGGTCACTTGGATTGTGTCTCTGTAGGCATTTCTAGATTAGTGAATATGCAGGAGCTTTTAAATTATGTTATATTTCTGACCTTTGTTTTTCCCCCTTGCTCTTCTCATAGTTTATAAAATTTTTAGCTTTCTTATAAAGTCCAAAATAGTCTTTCCCGGTCAGCTTTGCTTTACTGGAAGATACTGCTCCTGCCGGTCTTTGTGTTTGTCATGCTGACAGGCTGTGGTTCTTAGAGTTTTGTTAATGGACTGGAAAGAAGGCCAAACCTGATTCTGTCAGATAACATTAGAAAAGCCACAACATTTGTTCTTATCGTAATGGGTATCGTCCAAATGTATTTGAAGTCTCAGAAACTTTGATACCAATTAAATAGAATGCTTGTTGAGGTTCTTGTGCCATATAAGGTGTAACAGAAGAGACCTTGCATGAGGTAATTAACAAGAATTATTGAGCACTTGCTGTGAGCCAGACACTCTTCTCATTTAGTTCTCGCCACCATTCTTTGAGGTGAGGATGTTGAAAGAACTTTTACCTTTATTGTGGTTCATGGAAGACATATACTACAGAAAAGCAAGACTATCTTGCACAAGGAAGGACAATGAACCTCTCCGTTAGATGCCCATGGGGTGCCAGACTGTGGTCCTCCCACCTGTGGTCCTCAACATTTTGAACAAGGAATACCTGAGAGGAGATCCAAAGGTGACTCACTTTAGCCATATTCGGGTACAGTTTTATGTGTATCTACACGCAATGAATGTCAAGTAATGATTATTCATTTCACTTTGGCTCACCTGTCATCTTCCTTGAAGCAAACTCCATGGGAAGCAGCAGTGCCATGGGTCTAAAATCAGATCCAGAGGGAGTTTGATGATATAGAAATGTTAAGGACACTTTGGGTCCTTCATCTTCATCCAGCATGAAGTGAGTCTTACCAACTCTATCTCTCTCAGACAGTGCTTGGAGAGAACTGCATACGTTTGTCCTGCTACTCTTCTTTTAATTTCTGTCATACTTACAAGCCTCCTGCTGTTCACATGATCTTTCTTCAATTGCAGTTTAATGGAATTGCTTAGTTTTGTGCTTAACTAAATTGGAATCTCATTTTAACCTCACCTCACCTCCTTCAGATTCTCTCCAATCACTTAAGTTGAATTTTTGGATGTTCCCTGATTCATTGCCACATGTTTAGGGAATCTTTGGATCTGGTCACTGGAAGACTGACCATAATCCTGATATGGAGATTTTGCTATTATTCTTTAACTATCATTGGAAAACTATATTTTTAAGTTCTTAGGAGACAAATTATGCTATATACAGTGTACAAACAATAGGACTGTTATGCTATGCTATCTACCTTCTCATGTTCTTATTAAAAGATAATGGCTTCTTAAAAAAAGAACAGGCTGTATTCAGAGCAGGTTAATACTGCTATGTTCCAGAAACCTGGCAGAATCATTAATAAGGAAACCAGTTGTGTGTAGATTTAAATTAATCAGCAAGCATCTAGCAGCTAGTAACCTAAGGGGAGGGGAAATCTTTCTCCTTGAAAAGAGAAAATATGCTCCCTTCTCATTGAGAGAACAAACACAAGCACAAATGTGTGCACACACACACATTTATGCAGAAATGCACATATGGTGTGACCATAATCTTTTCTCCTTCATGGTTTCTGCCACACCGTATGAAAGAGAAAGTTTAATTCTCTGAAAGATGCGCTGCACCCCAAGGAGAATGATTTCCTAAGGGATGGAGTGAATATGGTGGCTTATATTCACCATTGCGAAGAAAGTTATTTGGATGTCAACTCTGGTAGCACAGGGAGCCACACTCAAGGTTCCCTGTCAAATTAGGTAAGAACAGAGATGCAGAAGTAGGGAAGAGAAAGCATGGAACAGGCTGCAGGAAAATCAAGGCTCTTCTATCACCAACACCATTGGGAAGACCCTTTCTTGAAGTGTGGATTAATGATAGCTGAGATTAATTCTAACTCAGGAATTTTGTTTCTCTCTAATAAAGGCATATGAAAACCAAGAGCAGTGAACAAATGGGAGTTTGACACTTGACAAAGTTGTTTAAGGGCGTAAGTGTTTGAATACATTCTACAAGAACTGAAAGAGTTTTAAAATAAATTGGAAAGCTGTTTATTTTGAACTAAGCTATCATTGATTGAGAATTGAGACACACAATTTACCTCTTTACATTGTGATATATCATTTAACCATAATGCTCCTTGATATTAATGCTTACTTGTTAATATCAATTACTCCTGTTTGTGTTTCAAAGGCATAATTTAGTTGGAAAACGTAGATATCTCTTTGGCATTAGTAATTTGATACTTATGGGAAAATTTTTCACATGAATCAAAAGGACATCACACAGTGGATAAAACATTGAACCATGTGCTAAGAGCCTGCATTCCAATCCTACCTCTACCCCTTGCAAGAAAGTTTACTTTGGACAAATCTTCCTCCTTGAGTCTCAGTTTATCATGAGTAAATCTAGTATAAGGAAAAAACCCTGCTTTGTCTGAGCCATAAAGTGATTTTAATTATCAAACACAGTTAAATCGATTTGGAAGTGCTAGGGAAATTAGAAATTACCATAAAAATTTAGTTTTTGTATTTTGAAAAAAAATTTTTGTAATGGATTCATAGCTCTGTCATCACATGACTCTGTGGTCTTGAAGAAGCTGCTTCCATTCTAAGGACCTTAGTTCTTCCATCTATTAAATAAAAAAATAGGACATGGCAGCCATTTGGTGAGCTCTGGCCGTGAGGCAGGAGCCCTGCTGCTGTGATGTTTGCACTGTGCTCCATTGCACCCTAGTTTAGCACTACCTGGGGAAAGATGTTGGTACCCTGTGTTCACTAGAATAGTTCCACCCTTATCTGATTTAATTGGTCTTCTGAATAAGCTTTTCTTTGTTGAAATTCTTCTGCATCTAAACAGAAAAATAATGTTTGGAAACCATTGGATTAGATAATTTATTGTTTCATTTCACAAGCATACAATTGTATTTCTATTATCATTTTGCCATTGTTGTTGTTAATATTACAGTACAGGCGTCACCCCCACTGGTAGTAGCACATGTGAAGAGCGGTCATAGAACTTGAAAGAAAATGTCAGCTCTTGGAAAGCTGGCTTGTTTTGAAAATCTAAATGAGCAGAGTGGTAGAAAACATCCCAAGCCTTTATTTACCTCTGTTGTACTAATCATGGGCCACTACTTGAGTGGGAAGGTGTGTATGGATTAGCATGCCCTGACTACCCTGGGTCTGCTGGTGACATGATCACTTTAAAGGAAATAATGCTTTCATTAAGGTACAAGCTCCTTCCTTCCTCAGGTTGCACTGACACATTCTGTAACACTCGCTCCTTTCACTGACTCTGTATGATTCCAATCTCCTGTTGCTGCACCTTTTTAAACTAGCAAGACATCTGATCTCTTTTCAAGATATTGACTTACTGGCCAGGCACAGTGGCTCACGCCTGTAATCTCAGAACTCTGGGAGGCCAAAGTGGGTGGATCACTTGAGGGCAAGAGTTCAAGACCAGCCTGGCCAACATGGTGAAACCTCATCTCTACGAGAAATACAAAAATTAGCTGGGCATGGTGGTGGGCACCTGTAATCCCATCTGAGGCATGAGAAGCCCTTGAGCCCGGGTAAGGGGAGATTGCAGTGAGCTGAGTTTGCACCACTGCGCTTCAGCCTAGGCGACAGAACCAGAGCCAGACTTAGACTCTCTCTTTGGGAAAAAAAAAAAAAAAAAAAAAAAAAACCAAAATAAAGAAAGAGAGATTGACTTATGTTTGTACATTTATAAAACAGAAAAACTAATTGTGGATAAAATATTCCACAAATAAATGACAAGTCTATGGATAGAGCCTGGTGGCAGGAGTCTGCAGAAATGTGACAAAAGGAATATTTACATCAAGTCTTTTATGATGTGTGATTAATCTCAAACCAACATTCTTAACTACAAAGCAGCTGAGATAAGAGCCTCAGGTTTTTAGGGCCATACATAAACAAAAGCTCACTTTATCTATCTCTATACCTATAGATATTTATATATATAGACATCCAGATTTATATATTACAATATCTATAGGTATTGATATATCTGGATATCTCTATGTAGAGTAGATCTATATATCTAGATAGATTAATCTATATAGATCTGTATTAGTGCTCTCTCTCACTCTCTCTATATATTCATAGATATTCACACTATATATCTCTATAAAGAGACAGATAAAAAGGTAGGTAGATATAGCTTGGGTTAAAATAATGAAAAGGCTGTTGAGCGTTGAAATATATCTATCGATATAAAAAAATGTAAAACAGTATAAGCTTAAAGAGTAAAACTGAGCATATTACTACTCATTTTAGCCATGTATCCTCAAACCATCAGCACCATTTCAGGTAGCATTAACCTTTTCGGGTTCTTCAGATTCTTACAGAATCCTCCAAGAGATGTTCAACGTTCAGACAGAGTTCTCCTTTCCCCCTTTAAGGGGGAATTTACATCCATGTGATGTTCCGTGTGGTTTTTCCTACAGATTATTCTCCATCATGTTTACTGCTTCTGGTCCTCTTATTTCACAAAGTTTTCCTCAGGCTGTTGTAGACAAAAATAACAAGCCTGACAATAATCTTATCAGTAATGCTTTAGATATTGTCTTAATCTAAAGAGAATTCTAATCTTAATTAGAACATAAATACTCTAAACATTTAAACTGCATTTGATTTTTAAAAATATTGCTATTCCATATAGCATAGCCCTGTTGTTCTATGTTGAAGTCCTTTAATACAGTTTTAATGTGAAAAGATGTTAAATATAAGTTAAAATAATGGCGAAACAGGTATTGAAATTTTCTGGTTTATTATGTTCTAATCACTCTTCTTCAGTCCAGTACAACCTAGGAGGCTGACATGGTAGTGATTTAAAATTACTTCTTAGTGGCTCTTGTCCTAGACTTGCAATATCTATTAAAAATCTTAATGAGGGGATTACAAACTTTTTTGGCAAAGATAAATAATATAGACTCTTTTATTAAAATGGATAAACTGAAATAAAATTTGAAGCTGGGATAACAACAGTGAGCAGGTGAGCGATTTAGTTTCTCTAAAAGACAAGTTCCACTATTTCAAAATGGAGTCTAGAAGTCTGGCCTTAGACTATTTTTAAAAAATGGGCTAATTTCATTGCATGGAGGGTATCCCTTTAAGAAAATAACACTCCTGTGTGCTCTGTGATGAGATTTCACATTAAAATCTTGTTTCTTATGTTGCTAAGGTTTTGAGACTTAACGTTCTTAAAGTGCATAAGAAGGTAATTAACGCTCAGTAATTTTTATTTTCTTGCTGATTTTATTTTTACAAAATGATCTTAAACTTCATAGCATGAAAAGGCAGAGACAAGAAAAGCTCTGAATGGAACCAGTTTGAGTCAACATGAATGTGTGTGAATACATGCACACATATAAAATATACCTATATAGTTTAATAAAAATAGAATGATATTGTATGTGCTGTTTTATAACTTGATTTTTATCATTATTTTACAGATTATTCACATGCCAATAAACAGAATACTACATCGTTTTTGCCTTTTACATATTAGGTATCCAATAAATATTTTAAAAATAAATTTATAGTGGTAGGATATATATTCAGTAGCCTACATGATTTAACATTGTTATACCTTAAAAGAAAAATGGGAGTGTGTGTGGAATATGTGAACTCCAATACTCTAGAATGCAGGGTTTAAAAACTAACATATGTATTATATATATATATATAATATGTGTGTGCATATATATATGTATATAATCACTGATATAAATAAAAACTGGTATCTATCTATCTACCTGTCTTCCAAAATAGTCATGAGTATGGAAGAATGCTGAAGGATGCTTCAAAAATTTAGAAGGATCTTGTGTAATTATGTATAATGTATATAAAGTTTTTATTAATATCAATGATATGTTTAGATTTTTTACAAATCTATGATATATAATATGATATAATATGTATTATGTATATATTTTATGATTTATATGACATATGATTCATATAAAATGATGCTTATAAATCACATAAAATGATTTATATAATTTATATAAAACCCTTGCAAATCTTTGTGGCATTCTTCAGTATTCTACCATACTAATGACTATTTTGGAATGTATTTTCTTCTACACATCTGATGGTTAGGTACTTTGAGGACTGTCTGAAGAGCCAAAATAGATTTCTTGTGGTCTTTGAGGCAATTAGGAAATCAGTAAACCAGGTTGCATCTGCATACCATCTTATTCTCAGTCCTGATTCAGTATTGAAGAGGATAGAGAAGATAAAAGACATGATGCGGACCCTCTTGAGTGATCTGTTTATGATAATCAATGTTACTCATTCTTCAGGGCTTAGCTCAGTCATATGTATTGATCCTATTAATCCTGTTTTTTTTTCCAAGACTTCAAACCGGCAATTCTTCCCTCCTCTCCATGACTCCGTGATTTGACTTCTGCCTTATCATCCTCACACAACTTCTGTTTCAACCAGATAAATCTATGAACAGTTTTCTGAAACACAATGTTTTCTCTAAGTATTTTTTTCCTTGTTTTAATGACTTTCCTAACTCTCCTATGTTTTTGGTAAGCTCTTAATTATGTTTCAAAGGTCAGTTCAAATATCATCTCCTCTGGAAAGCCTTCTCGGGACCTCTCTTAGTAAAATTAATCATTTCTTCCTCTTTCTATATAACATAGTATAAGCCTCCTTTTTTTCTTTTAACCTTACCACAATACTGTGATTACTATTTGTGAGTGTTTGTCTCCTCACGTAGAATTCATCTTTCCATTTGTAGCACTGAGAACAGTTTCTGAAAACAGGAAGTAACACAACCAACATATGACCAGGCCTCCATAGAGAATCTTTGCTCTTGAAGCCAAACTCTGCGTTCATGAAATCTTCAGAAAACATATTTAACTTCAGAAAGCATTAGCAGTAATATAAATTTTATGGAAGATTTTGGGGAGAAAAGAAGATTAAGGCTTTATATCAAACACCAAATCACTAACAACTTGATTAAAAACTTTTAGGTTTTTTCTTCCTATTTCTTTCTGTCAAGTTTCTCTTCTGCATTCTCCAAGGCAAGGGGCACATCAGAATCTTTAAGTGTGTACAATGGTGTTAGTATTGGGGGCTGGTGCATGCAAGTTGTATGTCAAATGGATGCAGATTTAAAAAGCATAAATGGTAAATATCTAGTCTGGTAATTATGCACAATAATGTGAGACTCTCTATGACCTAGTTTCTCCAACTTTCCAGCTCCATCTTTTGCAGTTCCCTTCGTTTCCTATTCTGTTTGTAGTTTATGTGCATAACAGGACACTTCGTAACAGGATTTTCTCACTCATGCCCTTTCCTTTTTCAGTCGTGCAGTGTTTCACGTCTTTGCCTGGATAATCTCAATTTACTCCTCAAATTCTCTAAGAATCCTTACCTAAAAATGTTTCAAGTCCTCCTTTTCTGTTTACTAGTGGGAGAAAATGGTGCACAGAAAAGGAGAAGCACATGAGCAAGAAATCCGCATGACAAAGAGTATGTTGTGTGCCACAAATGAGAAAGGAGATTTACTGAGAAAGGAGACGCAAATATGGATGTGTTCTGTTTTATACTCCTGTTAGTCTATGAGCTTCTCAAAGGTGGATAGTATATTATGGGTTTTTGCCTGATATATAATAACTGATTAATAAGTGTGTTGAAATGAACTATTTTCTATCCCAAGTGGAATGTAGGCTTTTTTGGAGATCATAATTTCCATGTCTTTTAGCACATGCTGTACTGACCACAGGTTCATTATTTGACAAATCAATTTTACAATTTCTCGTTTTTCTGCTACCAAAAATTACAAACCATATTTATGAGATAAATCTGTAAATTGAGTTTCCATAATGCAAAACTTGTTTGAATAGTTCACAAGAAATTTAATTGTGATGGGTCAATTAAAAATGTCTAACTTGTTAATGACAATCTTTGCCCTTAGTCTGAGCAACTCAAAACTGTTAGTAAGACTAATTTAACTTTGTCTTGATCTATTTTTGGATGATTACATGGAGATCTGGCAGAGATAGGGATATTCAATTTGGTGCAATTAGAAAGAAATTTTATTTTTATTTATTCTTATTTTAATTTTATTATTATTATATTTTGAGACAGTTGTCTCACTCTGTCACCCAGCCTGGAGTGCAGTGGCATGATCATAGCTCACTGCAGCCTCAACCTCCTAGGCTCAATTGATCCTCTGGACTCAGTCTCTGAAGTAGTTGGGACTATGGGCATGCACCTCCATGCCTGGATAAGTTTTTCATTTTTAAACAAATAGGAAAACTGTTTATTCTGTTTGGCTGAGAGAAAATCCTTTAATCACTTTGAAGCTCTGTTGTAGTATGTATAAAAATGCAGAATGTACAACTATAACTACATGAACCATGTGACTCACTTAGGTTCCATTTAGTTCTAAATATTTGATACAGTCACCATGATTATCTACACTATAGGTTGGCAAACTACATCCAGTGAGATATTTTGGGCTATCACCTGTTTTTGCAAATAGAGTTTTACAAACACTGCCAACCTCATTTTTTTCTTTTTTCTTTTTTTTGGGTGGGGGGGCGGTTAAAAAAAAAAGGAAGAAAGAAAGAAAGAAGAATGAAGAAGAGGAAGAGAAAGGAAGAGAAAGAGGGAGAGAGAATGGGAGTATTGCTTTCTTGCCCAGGCTAGAATGCTGTTTAGAAATGGGTATTGAAAACCTCTTTTATACCAATGATTATACTTAATGATGTAGACAGGAAGGAATAAGGGAAGAAAATAACAAACAAGCAGCCAACCAATATTTCATTTAAACCTATGAAATGCTATGCGATTACTGAGGAGTAATTTACTTCCAATTATGTAGTCACTTTTGGAATAGGTGTGAGGTGGTAATGTGTGTTTTGTGTATTTAAAGTGGAGAGTTCTATAAATGTTTATTAAGTTTACTTGTTCCGGGTCTGAGTTCAGGTCCTGGATGTCCTTGTTAATTTTCTCTCTCGTTGATCTGTAGAATCATTAGCTCTTCTTGTTACATTGATCCTTTTGCCATTATGTAATGTCCTTCTTTGCCTCTTTTGATCTTTGTTGCTTTAAAGTCTATTTTATCACAGGCGAGAATTACATCTCCTACTTTTTATTTATTTGTTTATTTTTACTCTGTGTTTGGTTGGAAAAATCTTCCTCCATCCCTTTGTTTTGAGTCTTTGTGTGTCGTTGCATGTGAGATGTGTCTGGATGCAGCATACCGATGGGTTTTGGCTTTCTGTCCAATTTGAATATGTATGAGTTTATTACTGCCATTTGATGCTAGCTGGCTGTTTTGCCCATTAGTTGGTGTAAATTTTTCATTGTGTTGATGCTCTTTGCTTTTTGATATATTTTTGGAAAGGCTGATATTGGTTGTTCCTTTATATGTATAGTGCTTCTTTCAGAAGCTCTTGTAAAGCAGGCCTGGTGGTGGTGAAGTCTCTAAGTACTTGTTTGTTCGCAAAAGATTTAATTTTTCCTTCGCTTGTAAAGCTTAATCTGGCTGGATATGAAATTCTGGGTTGAAAGTTCTTTTCTTTAAGGATGTTAAATATTGGTCCCCACTCTTTTCTGGCTTGTAGGGTTTCTGCTGAGAGATCTGCTGTAAGTCTGATAGGTTTCCCTTTGTGGATAACCTGACCTTTCTCTCTGGCTGCCCTTAGTATTTTCTCCTTCCTTTCAACCCTAATAAATCTGGCGATTATGTGCCTTGGGGTTGGTCTTCTTAAAGAATATCTTTGTGGTGTTCTCTGTATTACCTGGAGTTGAATATTACCCTGCCTTGCTAGGTTGGGAAAGTTTTCCTGAATGATACCCTCAAGAGTATTTTCCAACTTGGATTCATTCTCTTTGTCACATACCTATCAAACGTAAATTAGGTCTTTTCACATAGTCCCATATTTCTTGGATACTTTGCTCATTCCTTTTTATCCTTTTTTCTCCAATCTTATCTTCTCGTTTCATTTCACTGAGCTGGTTCTCGACTTCTGATATCCTTTCTTCTGCTTGATCAATTCGACTGTTTAAACTTGTGCATACTTCGTGCAGTTCTCATGTTGTGTTTTTCAGCTCCATCAATTCACTTATATTCCTCTCTAAATTGTCCATTCTCGTTAGCATTTCATCAAACCTTTTTTCAAGGTTCTTAGTTTCTTTGCATTGGGTTAGAACAAGTTCTTTTAATTCACAGAAGTTTCTTATCACCCACCTTTTGAAATCTGCTTCTGATAATGGAACACACTCGCTCTCCATTAAGCCTTGTTCCGTTGCTGATGAGGAACTGTGATCCCCTGTAGAGGGAGAGGCATTCTGATTTTGAGTATTCTCTGCCATTTTAGGCTGGTTTCTTCCCTTCATTATATATTTATCTGTCTGTCGTCTTTCTAATTACCAACTTTCTAACTAGGTCTCTGAGCGGACCTCTAACTTGTTGATTTCCAGCACCAAAATCTGAGCAATCCACTGCACCAGCCAAAACAGCGGTGTTAAGATTGATGGTGCTTTTCTGCCTGGGAATCTCCGGACTCTGTACCAAGAACTGCCACGCAGAGGCGCCAGCAAAACCGCCGTGCTGGCCACAAGAGTCGCCCTGACGACCCGTGGGTCTCCTCCGCTGGGAATCTCTTGGTCCGTGAGCAACAAAACTTCGTCTGAAAGTGTGGCGTCCTCTCGTTCTCTGCGCTTTCACTGGGAAC
Organism: Aotus nancymaae; assembly: GCF_030222135.1. Classification (NCBI taxonomy): domain Eukaryota; kingdom Metazoa; phylum Chordata; class Mammalia; order Primates; family Aotidae; genus Aotus; species Aotus nancymaae. Next base: position 28,557,161 of record NW_026988422.1, on the reverse strand, counting down.
TACGATCCTGAGCTACTCATGATCAGCCATCTTGGATCTCTCTTTTTTCTTTTTTCAAACATTTAAGTTTGGGGTTATATGTGCAGGATGTGCAAATTTGTTACATAGGTAAATATGTGCCATGGTGATTTGCTGCACAGATCATCCTATCACCTAAGTATTAAGCCAAGCATCTATTATCTGTTCATTTGATGCTTTCCTTCCTCCCACCTCCCACTTTCCAACAGGCACCAGTGTGTGTTGTTCCCCACCATGTGGCCATGTGTTTTTATCATTCAGCCCCCACTTATAAATGAGAACATGTAGTGTTTGGTTTTCTGTTCCTACATTAGTTTGCTGAAATAATAGCTTCCAACTCTATCCACATCTCTGCAAAGTATGCGATCTTGTTCCTTTTTATGGCTGCATAGTATTCCATAGTATACATTTACCACATTTTCTTCATCCAGTCTATCACTGATGTACATTTAGGTTGATTCCATGTCTTTGCTATTGTGAATACTGCTACAATGAACATACACGTGCCTGTGTCTTTAAAAATGAATGCTTTACATTCCATTGGATATATATTTAGTAATAGGATTACTGGGTCAAATGGTATTTCTGCCTCTAGGTCTTTAAGGAATAACCACACTATTTTCCACAATGGTTGAACTAATTTACACATCAACAAACAGCATAAAAGCATTCCTTTTTGTCTGCAACCTCACTAGCATCTATTGTTTTTTGACTTTTTAATAAAAGCCATTATAAACTAGCATGAGATGGTATCTCCTTGTGGTTTTGATTTGCATTTATCTAATGAGCAGTGATGTTGAGCTTTTTTTCATATTTTTCATGGCCACATATATGTCTTATTTTGGGAAGTGTCTGTTCATGTCCTTTGCCCACTTTTCAGTGGGTTTTCTTTTTCTTGTATATTTGTTTAAGTTTCTTGTAGATGCTGAATATCATACCTTTCATAGAATAGATTGCAAAAATTTTCTTCCATTCTGTGGTTGACTGTTCACTCGGATGATCAGTTCTTTTGCTGTGCAGAAGCTCTTTAGTTTATTTAGATCCCATTTGTTAATTTTTGCTTTTGTTGCAATTGCTTTTGGCATTTTTCATGAAATCATTGCTGGTGCTTATTTCCAGAATGGTATTGCCTTGATTTTCTTTTACTATTATTATTATATTTTAAATTCTGGGATACATGTGCAGAACGTGCAAGTTTGTTACATAGGTATACATGTGCCATGGTGGTTTGCATCAACCCATCATCTACATTAGGTATGTCTCCTAATGCTATCCCTCCCCTACCCCCAAACCCCTTTTATTCCTCCCCTAGCCCCCCACCCCCTGACAGGCCCAGTGTGTGATATTCCCCTCCCTGTGTCCACGTGTTCTCATTGTTCAATTTCCACTTATGAATGAGAACATGCAGTATTTGGTTTTCTATTCCTGTGTTAGTTTGCTGAGGATGATGGTTTCCAGCTTCATTTGGGTCCCTGCAAAGGACATGAGTGAATTCATCCTTTTTTATGGCTGTATAGTATTCCATGGTGTATATGTGCCACATTTTCTTTATCCAGTCTATCATTGATGGACATTTGGGTTGGTTCCAAGTCTTTGCTATCGTGAACAGTGCTGCAATAAACATATGTGTGTGTGTGTCTTTATAGTAGAATGATTTATAATCCTTTGGGTATATACCCAGTAATGGGGTTTTTGGGTCAAATGGTATTTCTGGTTCTAGATTCTTGAGAAATCACCACAATGTCTTCCACAATGGTTGAACTAATTTACACTCACACCAACAGTGTAAAAGCATTTCTATTTCTCCACATACTCTCCAGCATCTGTTGTTTCCTGACTCTTTAATTATTGCCATTCTAACTGGCATGAGATGGTATATCACTGTGATTTTGATTTGCATTTCTCTAATGGTGAAATAGTCCTCTATAGAACTCTTCACCTTAAATTACAGAATATACATTCTTCTCAGCACCACATCATATTTATTCTAAAATTGACCACATAATTGGAAGTAAAATATTCCTCAACAAATGCAGAAGAATGGATATCATAACAAATAGTATCTCAGACCATGATGCAATCAAATTTGAACTCGGGATTAAGAAACTCACTCAAAACCATACCACTGCATGGAAACTGAACAACCTGCCCCTGAATGACTACTGAGTAAATAACAAAATTGAGACAGAAATAAATAAGTTATTTGAAACTAATGAGAACGAAGACACAATGTACTGGAATCTCTGGGACACAGCTAAAGCAGTGTTTAGAGGGAAATTTATAGCACTAAATGCCTACCGAAGAAAGCAGGAAATATCCAAAATCAACACCCTAACACCACAATTAAAAGAACTAGAGAAGCAAGGGCAAATAAATTCAAAAGCTAGCAGAAGACAAGCAATAAATAAGATCAGAGCAGAACTGAAGGAGACAGAGACATGAAAACCCATTCAAAAACAATCAATGAGGTGCTGGGTGTGGTGACTCACACCTGTAATCCCAGCACTTTGGGAGGCCGAGGTGGGCAGATCACGAGTTCAGGAATTCAAGACCAGACCGGCCAACATGGTGAAACCCCGTCTCTAAAAACAAAAACAAAAACCAAAAAACAATGAATCCAGGAGCTGGTTTTTGTTTGTTTGTCTATTTGTTTTTCATTCACCAGCTGGTTTTATTTACTCACAAAAAAATTCAAAGCCAGGTGCAGCACCTCTGAGCTCAGACTTGCCCTTCCCATTTTGTGGGCCTGTATTTGAAACACTGAATGTGACGTGTCCTTCAATCACCACAGCACTTTAATCCCCACAACAGCCCTGTGAGGTAGGAATTACCACCCTTCCCCCCGACTCATGTTACAGATGGGGAAACCAAGGCACACATTCCATGGAGCGTGCATCACATGGGGAGTTCTGGGTTAGCTTGGAGTATGAACACACAGGACTCTTGGTTCTCACTATGGCCCAGTCAGCAGCCCACCTGGCCTCTTCTCCTCCCTTTGGTGGTTCTATCAGCAGCAGCATAAGAATCTAACCCTTCATTTTGCTGAAATCCCCTGCAGATGACAGTTTCCTTCCTATCGTGTCTGCAGAGCTCCAAGGCTGGGGGTGACGTTGAGGCCGAAGCCAGCCACAATACTTCAGCTGTGCCTCTCCTCGAGAGTGGGTGGCCACCCCTGGCACATCACTGGCACATGAGCATGTGTAACAGACTCCTGTCCCATTGCCCCTAGCACAAGAACGTGACCACATCTCTTCAGCCACTCAGCCCGCACAGCATGCACAGATGGGGAGTTGACTTTAATGGCATTCCATCAACGAAAGAGACAAGGCATCTCCTTCTGGATAGTGACACCTGCAGCATCCGTTCAGACCACCAAGGGTAGGCTGTGCCGGGTGCACTGGGATCCCGCTGGGGCTGGGCGAAAGCTGGAGTCCTGGGTTCCAGAGCAGCCCTGAAAGCCCTGGAGTCTGGAAAGGGTGCAGTAGTAGGGGCGGTGGCGAGAACAAGAAATCCAGTTCCTAGCCCGTTGGCTCTCAGCAAGGTGGCCCCCGCCAGCTTGAGGCAAGCTCAGGAGCAGCTTCTGTCCTCATGGTTCCCCACGATTGTCTTGCTGTAAAGCTTCTGCTTCTCCTTGCATATATCCTTCATCTTCTCCCTCTTCAGGGCCCCATCCCACAGAAGGTCCACAAATTCTCCCTGCCTGGCAATAGCGGATTTTACCCTATTCACAAACTGGACGGCATCTTCAGCTGCCTCTCTGATTATGGGAGGCAGGTACCATATGCTGCAGGCAATAGCCCAGCTGGCCATCATTTGCAGCAGGTATGTCACCATCCCATATTTGCTGCTGTTCCAGAAGACATCGCCAAATTGAGGGGTATACTTGATAGCAACAGCGTAAACTGTGGCACCAATTTCAAAACTTCCCTTTTTGAACATCATTACCGATGTATTGATGCAGGTTCCTTTAGGGAAGATGAGGATAGGCGGCTTGCTTTTATTTTGCACATGTTCCGTCAGTCTCTTAGCTACCATGTGGCAATCCTTCACTTCCAAGTGCTCAAACGGGAAGGCTCTCACCATGGCTCTCTGAATCACACCCATGAGTCCTGGTGCACTTGACCCACCATGGCATAATAGCCATTGCTGGCCAAGATGATCACATCGATCGGCGAATTATGACTGGCCACATGGATGCCACCGTTTCTCAGTCTGTTTTCTCTGTCATGGTAGGTGATAATGGCTGTCAGTGCTTGCACACAGATCTGGTAAAATATTAAGTGAACATGTTTACTCATGAACTCCTTAAACCTCCCATTTGACAAGCATCCCACCACAGTCGTGCCCACCACCAGAAGGCTAATCCCTGTGAAAGCCAGTGCTATCCTGAGTGGCAGCAGGAAGCAGTACCGAGTCAACACTCCTAACCCCCACAGGACCGTAAGCAGAAGGCTGATGTACTGGACATTATAATTGGTTCTGCTCAGCGGGTTCCAGGACTCCAGTTCCTCTGCTGAGAATCTCTTTGTCACCTCATCATTCATAATGGTCTCCATTCCTTTCCAGCAAAAGTAGAAGATGTCAGAGGGCTCGAACTCTGGAGTGTTGTCCAGAGCCTTACTGCTGCCACTTCGATGAATCTCTTTGATCTCTTCTAGTGAAGTGGGAATCATCTTTGCAATGATTCTGCTGGTGTAGGACTTGTAAAGCTGGTGGTTCTTCTCCTTGGCTCCTTGTCAGGAGCTGGTTTTTTGAAAAGATTAACAAATAGATAGACCACTAGGCAGACTAATAAAGAAGATAGAAGAATCAAATAGGCACAATATAAAATGACAAAGGGGATATTACCACTGATCCCACAGAAATACAAACTACCATCAGAAAATACTATAAACACTTCTATGCAAATAAACTGGAAAATCTAGAAGAAATGGGTAAATTGCTGAACACATACACTCTCCTAAGATTAAACCAGGAAGGAGTCGAATCCCCGAATAAACCAATAACAAGTTCTGTAATTGAGGCAGTAATTAATAGCCTACCAACCAAAAAAAGCCCAGGAACAGACAGATTCACAGCTGAATTCTACCAGAGGTACAAAGAGGAGCTGGTACCATTCCTTCTGAAACTATTCCAAGCAATAGAAAAAGAGGGGCTCCTCCTGCTATGCTTCTACCTGTTTCAGAGTTGACTTCCTACTGCTTATACATAATGTTTTGAAAAAGAAAATAATTTGTTGGAAATATATTGGAGTAACTAATAGAATTGAGGTAACAGCTGAAAACTAAAGCTTAGGGTTCTTTTAGTATTATAAAACTAAGATTTCAGTGGCTTCTTCTTGAGTTCAGATAACTCAGGTTCAGTGACCTCCAGGTCAATTTGATTCTTCATTGAAAATTAAATTTCTGTAGGAATTGTGGATCAACTTGGCCTAGGTCAAGCAAACATTTATGGATACTAGGGTAGACATGATGGCACCCTTGAATTATCTGGCCATTCTTAGCGAAGAGTTAATCATTGTGAGCCAGGCAGCCACTATACTTGTTTTATGTTTTCCCAATATATAATGCACCTTCTATGTCTTATGTAGTGTGTTTGACTTTAAACAGAAATAAAATACCTTAGCTGAACCATATACAAATTAAAAAAAAAAAGAAAAGAAAAATAGGGACTCCTCCCTAACTCATTTTATGAGGCCAGAATCATCCTGATACCAAAACCTGGCAGAGACAAAACAACAACAACAAAAAATTCAGGCCAATATCCTGGATGAACATCAATGCGAAAATCCTCAATAAAATACTGGCAAACCAAATCCAGCAGCACATCAAAAAGCTTATCCAGCACGATCAGGTTGGCTTCATCCCTGGGATGCAAGGCTGGCTTAACATATGCAAATCAATAAACATAATCCATCACATAAACAGAACCAATGACAAAAACCACATGATTATCTCAATAGATGCAGAAAAGGCTTTTTATAAAATTCAACAGCCCTTCATGCTAAAAACCCTCAATAAACTACATATTGGTGAAACACATCTCAAAATAAAAAGAGCAAAATATGGCAAACCTACAGCCAATATCATACTGAGTGGGCAAGTCCTAGAAGAATTGCCCTTGAAAACCAGCACAAGACAAGGATGCCTTCCCTCTCCACTTATATTTAACATAATGTTGGAAGTTCTGGCCAGGGCAATCAGGCAAGAGAAAGAAATAAAGGGTATTCAAATAGGAAGAGAGAAGTCAAATTTTCTCTGTTTGCAGATGACATGATTGTGTATTTAGAAAACCCCACTGTCTCAGCCCCAAATCTACTTAAGCTGATAAGCAACTTCAGCAAAGTCTCAGGATACAAAATTAATGTGCAAAAATCACAAGCATTCCTATACAGCAATAATAGACAAACAGAGAGCCAAATCATAAGTGAACTCCCATTCACAAGCACTACAATGAGAACAAAATACCTAGGAATACAACTTACAAAGGATGTAAAGGACCTCTTTAAGAACTACAAACCACTGCTCAGGGAAATAAGAGAGGACATAAACAAATGAAGAAACATTTCATGCACATAGGTAGGAAGAGTCAATATCATGAAAATGGCCATAGTGCCCAAAGTAATTTATAGATTTAATGCTATCCCCATCAAGCTACCATTGTCTTTCTTTACTGAATTAGAAAAAACTATTTTCAATTTCATATAGGACCAAAAAGAGCCTGTGTAGCCAAGACAATCCTAAGCAAAAAGAACAAAGCTGGAGGCATCATGCTACATAACTTCAAACTATACTACAGGGCTACAGTAACCAAAACAGCATGGTACTGGCACCAAAACAGATGTATGGAACAATGGAACAGAACAGAGGCCTCAGAAATAATGCCACACAGCCACAACCATCTGATCTTTGAGAAACCTGACCAAAACAAGAAATGGGGAAAGGATTCTCTATTTAATAAGTGGTGTTGGGAAAACTGGCTAGCTATATGCAGAAAACTGAAACTGGACCCCTTTCTTACACCTTATACAAAAATTAACTCCAGATGGATTGAAGACTTAAACATAAGACCTAAAACCATAAAAACCTGAGAAGAAAACCTAGGCAATACCATTCAGGACATAGGCATGGGCAAAAACTTCATGACTAAAACACCAAAAGCAATGGCAACAGAAGCCAAAATTGACAAATAAAATATAATTAAACTAAAGAGCTTCTGCACAGCAAGAGAAACTATCTTCACAGTAAATAGGCAACCTACAGAATGGGAGAAAAATTTTGCATCTATCCATCTGACAAAGGGCTAATATCCAGAATCTACAAAAAACTTAAACAAATTTATAAGAAAAAAACAACCCCATCAAAAAGAAGGCAAAGTATATGAACAGACACTTTTCAAAAGAAGACTTCTTTGCAGCCAACAAACATATGAAAAAAAGCCTTGATTTTATTCTAGGGTTTTTATAGTTTTGGGTTTACATTTAAATCTTTAATTCATCTTGAATTGTATATGGTGTAAGGAAGGGGTCCAGTTTCAACTTTATGCATCTGCCTGACCAGCTTTCCCAGCACCACTTATTAAATAGAGAATCCTATTCCCATAGCTTGGTTTTATCAGGTTTGTCAAAGATTAGATGATTTTAGGTGTGCGGTCTTATTTCTGGGTTATCTATTCTGTTCCATTGGTCTATGTATCTGTTTCTGTGCCAGTACCATGCTGTTTTGGTTATTGTAGCCTTGTAGTATAGTTTGAAGTCAGGTAACTTGATGCCTCCAGCTTTGTTCTTTTTGCTTAGGATTGTCTTGGCTATTTGGGCTCTTTTTTGGTTCCATATAAATTTAATTTTTCTTTTCTAATTCTGTGAAGAATGCTTCTGGTAATTTAATGGGAATAGCATCAAATCTTTAAATTACTTTGGGCAGTATGGCCAGTTTTATGATATTGATTCTTCCTATACATGGACTGGTTTCCCATTTGTTTGTGTCCTCTCTTATTTTCTTGAGCAGTGATTTGTAGTTGTCTTTGAAGAGGTCCTTCACTTGCCTTGTTAGCTTATTCCTAGGTTTTTTATTCTTTTTGTGGCAATTGTAAATGGGAGTTCATTTGCCATTTGGATCTCTGCTTGCCTGTTGTTGGTGTATAGGAATGCTATATATTTTTGCACAATGATTTTGCATCCTGAGACTTTGCTAAAGTTGCTTATCAGCTTAAGAAGCTTTTGGGCAGAGAAGGTGGGGTTTTCTAGATATAGGATCATGTCATCTGTAAACAAAGACAGTTTGACTTCACCTCTTTTTATTTAAATATATTTATTTCTTTTTCTTGCCTGATTGCCCTGGCCAGAACTTCCAATACTATGTTGAATAGGGTGGTGAAAGAGGGCATCCTTGTCTTATGCTGGTTTTCAAGGGGATTCTTCCAGCTTTTGCCCATTCAGTATAATATTGGCTGTGGGTTTGTCTTACATGGCTCCTATTATTTTGAAAAATGTTCCTTCAATACCTTTTTTATTGAGAGTTTTTAACATGAAGCCATGTTGAATTCTATCAAAGGCCTTTTCTGCATCTATTGAGATAATCATGTGGTTTTATCTTTAGTCCTGTTTAAGTGATAAATCACATTTGCTGATTTGCATATGTGAACCAACCTTGGAGATGAAGCACACTTGATCATGGTCAATAAGTTTTTTGATGTGCTGGTGGATTTGGTTTGCCAATATTTATTCAGAATTTTTGCATCAATGTTCATCAGGGATATTAGCCTGAAGTTTTCTTTTTTATTGTTGTTGTATCTCTGCCAGGTTTTGGTCAGGATAGTGCTGGTTTCATTGAATGAGTTAGGGAGGAATCCTTTTTAATTTTTTGGAAGAGTTTCAGTAGAAATGATACCAGCTCTTTTTACCTCTGGTAGAATTCAGCTATGAATCTGTCTGATCTTGGTTTTCTTTTTGGTTGGTAGGCTATTTATTAGTGAATGGCTGCTTTCAATAGCAGAGTTAAGTAGTTACAACAGAGATACAAATTCAATATGGCTCACAAAGCCTAAAATATTTATTTATTCTCTGGCCTCTGATCACATTCCATTTTATTCATGTATAGTGATAAAATACAAAGAATAAGTCCCAAATATCTGCTTGGAGTTTTCTAGGTTTTTCCTCTAGTCCACAATGGAAACTAAATATAATAAAGCAAAATAAAATTAATTTTACAAACAAAATGTTTGATCTGTATAATATTGAATATGACAAAAATTTTGGATGATTTTATTTTTATTTCTCTCTGAACACTTGTGCACACATGGCTCTGGGATGCCATGTGACTTGAAGTGAAATTTGAAGATCCAATAACAATGTTCCTTATCATTAATAATGAATATATTCTCTCCTCTTATGCATGAGAGCCATTTCTTTACAATATTTTTTACTCTTGTTGTATTCTCAATTTATTTAGCATTGAATGCATGGATGATCTCATAGGTAAGCTTAACAAAACTGAGAGATCTTTTGCATGTTGAATTATAAATTAGATACAGAACATATCAATTGTGCCTCTTATCCAAATTAAAATAGCATGAAGAATACAGGAAAAACAATTTAAAAAATTGAATGCTGAGAAAATAGTTGATATTTATACCCCCAATAAATGACATCATTCCACTAAAATTATAAATCTATAGTCACACAACAAATGCCTACTATGAGTTATCTCCTTTGGCAGAAGCATTATAGAGCAATTTAAGAACTTCACTCAGATGCCTAATTTGTATATCTTTGAAAAAGTGTGGTATTTATTTTCATTGTATTCTGACAGCCTACCCATATTATACATTATGATTATTCTCCTTTTTGGAGCCTTCTCACACTTTACAAAATTAATGCAGTGCATCCTTCATCACCATTTTCTAAAAATTGAGTATTTTCAATCAATGGACCTAGTCAAATAAATAGCCTTATATTCTTTGAAATTTTTTATATCTTGGCAGAATTGAGTGATTTTTTTTCTTTTGATTTAAACAAACAAAACAGAAAAAAGAAAAATAAAACCAAAAAAAAAAAAAATCCACCTGTCAACAAAAGTAATTAGGATGTCAAAAATGAAAGCTTTATTCATAATCATTACAGAAATGCTGAGGGGTGTTTAATTTAGAAGTCAGATATTTTAAATGAAAAATCTCAGCATTTTGTGGAAATCATACTTGCCTTGTGATTTTCCATTTATCTCTTCCCCTCTTGTATTTGAGTCATAGAAGAACTATACGAGCTATCAGGTGTTTCTTTCAGAGACTTTATTTTTAATTGATTTGCTCTTCTTTTGGGTAAATAGGCCTAGAAATGAAAGGATATGAGAAAAGAAATATCAGATTTAAGAAAAATACTGTTAAAAACTGAGTTAATATTTGAAATGTATCGCAAGTACAATTTGGAATTAGTCTTAATCCTCCAGTTGTTGCCTCCTGTTCAGCTCTGCCTGGGCAGGCTGGCCTTCATTTGTTTAGAGACTTGCATGATGGATGAGCTGGTTCTAGGCCAATATGTTTAAGTAAAACCTGGGAGTCCCTGGGTTAGTAGAACACAATTCATGTAAAGCCTTGGGAACATCCAGCAGCTGTATTGCTATTTGCCTTATCAAGGAGACTGACTGGCCCAAATCACATCCAATTTTTATTTTTGAAAGAGAAAAAGAAATAATTTGAGGGCATTCTCCCAAACTTTGAATTTGATTCTCATTCAAGCAGAAAACTTTGAATTTTTTTTTTCTAAAAAACAGCAACAGAAACACATGGAAAATTTATGGTGAAGAATACTCTAGGCTCCAAACTCATTACAGACTTTTCCATCTGGTCTGAGATGGCAAATAGGATTACCTACATTTCACAGGCAAGAAATTAGAAGTAAGGAGAGAATAATTGATTTGAGCAAATTGGAAAGGAAGGAAATTGAGCTTCAGTTTTTTTGGCATTGTTTTGTCTCCCTAGAATAGTAAACTTTCAATTGTTTGAAGATATTGTTCACAGTCCAGATGCTACAGAATATACAAATTTTACAATATCCTCACATAGACATCTAGTCAATGGTTAAAAACCTGTAGTGGGGCAACCCACTTAATTTTGGCATACTTTTGACTATAAAAGTATTCATCTTTAGATTAACTAAAATTTCCCTCTTTTATCTTCCATTCACTTGTTCTAACAGCTCCACTCTTTAGAGTTGTGGAACAAATCTAACATCTGTGTTACATTCAAGTCATTCAAATATTTGAAGATAGTAATCATATTCTCTTTGGATTAAAATATCTTATGTCCTCTGATGTTTCTTTAACAAGTATGGTTTTAAGGCCCATCCTTACTCTGATTTATCTTCTAGGTTTAGTTTTTTTCTTTTAACTAAAATCTGTTAAAAATGCAAAGCCAAAAACAAAAATGCAGTAATTTAGCTGTTCATAAAAGAGTTGACATAAATTCCATCATTCTCGATTGTGAGCTTCCATGAATTTAGCTTAGGCTCAATTTTTTTTTTGAAGCATCACATTACTTTATTCACACTCTGCTTATTGTCAATTAAAATCCTTAAGACTTTATCATATATAATGTTGCTGTGTGATATCATTACCTCATCTTTTCAGGTAGAGTTGCTTTTCCAGTCTAAAATGCACATACATCTATCTCTGTTAAATTTAATCTTATTTAATCTTATTAAACTGATTTTGGTCCAGTCTGACAGATATTTTGGAGGCTTTTTTGTTTTTATTTTTTTAGAGATAGGGTCACACAATGTGGCTCAGGCTGGAGTGCAGTGGCCATGCAGATGTGCAGTCATACAGCATTGCAGCCTTGAACTCCTGGGCTCAAGGGAACATCCTACTATGGTGTGGATATTTGGCCCCTCTAAATATCATGTTGAAATTTGATCTACAATGTTGAAGGTGGGCTGAATAGGAGGTGTTTGGATCATAGGGGGAGATCTGTTGGCTAGATTAATGCCCTCCTTGGGGAAGGGGGAGTGAGTGGATCTATTAGTTCCCACTAGATTTCCCCTGAGAATTGATTGTTGAAAAGAGCCTGACCCTCTTTTTTTCTCTCTTGCCATGTGATCTGTATATACCAGTTCTCCTTCTCCTCCTGCTATGAGTGGAAGCATCCTTAGGCTGTCATCAGAATCAAATGCTGGTTTCATGCTTCTTGTACAGTCAGCAGAACCATGAGTCAAATAAACCTCTTTTATTTTTAAATCATCCAGCCTCAGGTATTCCTTTACAGCAATGCAAACAGGCTAAGACACTCCCATCTCAGCCTTCTCAGTATTTTGGATCAGACATGTGCCATCACCCCCAGCTAAATTTTGTCATTTGATTGTAATATCTAGCATGTTATTTATCCACTTTAAGCCTATGTTATCTGAGAATGTGATGACTGTGCCCTCTAAGTCACCATGCAAGACTTTGGAAATTATTTTGCGTGGTACATGACTAAGGGAAAATGCTCTCCTTCCTAATCTGTATCCATTGCTTACCACCATTTTAGTCTGAATATCAAAAAATTATAATTTCCTATCTAAAATGTCCTCCTTTCCAAGTCCAAATCTCTTAATCTGTTGTTAAGACCATTGTTATTGACCCCATTAAATCCCTTGCTAAAGTCCAGGCATATCATCCTTATGTTTGCTATGCTTTCTGCATACTAAGGCTATTCAATCCAAGAATTATTTTAAGAAGGAAATTAGACACATTGACCATAACTTGTTGATAATGAACCTAAATTGAGTCTGGTAGTCCTAACTCTAGTGAAACTTTACAGAGAGTGAAATGTAGTAAAGACTCAGTAAAATGCATTAGTCATTGCTCAAATATGATCTGAAGCTTTGCACTTTCATGGATTATTCAACCAACTACTAAAGCATTTTATATTATATGCTTTGATTAAGGAGAAAATTAAGCTAAAAATACAACTATTTTTAATAATTTCAGTGAGAAGCTCACAAATTTTCTGGGTATTGAAATGCTGTATTCCAAATATCCAGAAATATAATATCAACATCTGGATTGGAACTTCTTTATACTGAAGAGCCACACATCCATTAAGAAAGAACAGACAGATTAAATTTAGGAAATCTGTCCTCACAAGAAGTTTGTCAAATAATTTCTTGGAAAGAATAAAAGAAGATATATATATGTGTGTGTGTGTGTGTGTGTGTATTATACATATATATACATATATATACATATATGTTATATATATATACACACATATATATTATAAGTTCTGGGGTACATGTGCAGATTGTGCTGTATCGTTACATAGGTAGGGAGATAAAGCAATGCCATAGGTATACACATGCCATGGTGGTTTGCTGCATCCTCCCCCTGTCATCTACATTAGGTATTGTCATCTACATTGCATCCTAATGTTATCCCTCCCCTAGCACCCCCACCCCCTGCAGGCCCTGGTGTGTGATGTTCCCCTCCCTGTGACCATGTGTTCTCATTGTTAAGCGCCCACTTATAAGTGATAACATGTGATGTTTGGTTTTCTGTTCTTGTGTAAGTCTGCTGAGAATGATGGTTTCCAGATTATTCCATGTCCCTGCAAAGGACATGAACTCATCCTTCCTTTTTTATGCCTGCATGGTATTCCGTGTGTATATATGCCATATTTTCTTTATCCAGTTTATCACTGATAGGCATTTGGGTTGGTTCCAAGTCTTTGCTGTTGTAAACAGTGTCGCAATGAATATACGTATGCATGTGTCTTTATAGTAGAATGATTTATAATCCTTTGAGTAATGAGAAGATATATTAATTAGCCAGAAAAGGACTCCTATTATTAGCCTTTACATTTCCAAAGGTATAGGGGGATTATTGTCTTTATTTATTTAGTTTTTCTCTGCTTACTTTCCCCTGACTCAGCAGATGATTGCTCTGTTCTAGCAAACATGATATAAAAGAAAGAGTGGGTCTTGAACAATCAACGAAAACCAAAGAGCATATGAATTTTGGAAGAATTTTTGGATGTCGTAAAGTTCAAATTTTATCTAGGTGGTATCTTTCTCTATGATATTCCTGACAGATGGCCATTCAGTCTTTACCCGAATGCCTGATTGATATGGTTTGGATGTGTGTCCCCACCCAAATCTCATATTTGAAATGTAATCCCCAGTGTTAGAGGTTGGGCCTGGTAGAAGGTGATTGGATCATGGGGGCAGATTTCTCATGAATGGTTTAGCACCATTCCTCTTGGTACTGTCCTGGTGATAGTAAGTTCTCCTGAGATCTGGTTGTTTAAAAGTGTGTAGCACCTCCTTCTCGCTCTCTTATTCCCGCTCTGGCCATGTGATCATGTCTGCTCCTTCTGCCATGATTGAATGTTTTCTGAGGCCTCCCTAGAAGCTGAGCAGATGTTAGCATCATACTTCCTGTGCAGACTGCAGAACTGTGAGCCAATTAAACCTCTTTTATTTATAAATTACTTAGTCTCAAGTATTTCTTTCTTGCAATGCAAGAACAGCCTGATAAACTCATGTAACAGGGAACTCATTATCAATGAAGAAACTAAACATCAAAAAGTTCAAAAGTTTTAAGTATTAAAATTTTTTTTTTAAAATACTCTTTATAAAATATACCTTCCTGTAGCTTTCATCTTTTACTTTTGGTCTTGTTCTTTGTGTGAAAACACAATATGTGTTGTTTTTCCTCCACCTGGCAGCTCTTCAGATTTTAAAGGTAATTATCTAATTTAAAAAAAAAGTTCAATATTCCAATATGAACCATAAATCTCTTCCCTGTGCCTAGGCCATGGAAAAGGGAGAGGTGGTGGCATGAAACTCCCATGGGAAGTCAGTTGTAAGATGGTTAAACTAGAAACCAAAGGACTTGCAACCTACTCTCAGTTCAGCTTTAAATATGATTTGAGGGTCTCTCATATCTATGCCTCACCTTCACCATCTGCAACATGAGAGTCAGGATATTTTTCCTAAATATAGAAGAATGCTATTGAGATGAAATGAGAGGATAAATGTTAAAGGTCTCTATAAAAATCACATATTTTGTAAATATACACACTTTAGAGGAAAAAAATAAATAACAGAAGAAGTTATATCTGCACCTCTGGTCAGTCATCAGCATTCTCTGTCCCCACATTTTTCTTGCTTTCTCAATGCCTGATACAAAGGATTTGTTTTCTCTGGCTCCCTCTGTCCTAACTATGATTCCTCCCTTATTCTTTCCATCAACAGGTCTCCTTCACTCAGTTTTTTCTTAACTCTCGGCCACAGACTGAAAACCCTTCTTTTAATTGCTCTGTTCTTCATCCCCTTATCCCTAATCAACTGTCACATTTTTATTAGGAAAATAATTTTAAAAATTTCAAATCTTAACTACTATTATGTCTAGTCCTATTCTGCTTCATTATAATTTCGATGTTCACAAGTATATTAGATCCCTAATTAAAATGAAATAAAATACAAGCTTCTTTTGGGTTTGCCATATATCACCTTATTCTTTTTTCTCTTCAAACCGCTTACTCCTGCTTTATAATCTTTGCTCCAAATCCTCCTTTTATGTTACAAAAAAAAAAAAAAAAAAAAAAAAAATCAAATACCTAGACCTCCTCCTGCTAAGACCTTATTTCTAGTTTTTTAGCCTCTGTAACGCCTCAATACCTAGTTCCATTTCCAATTTAAATCAGTCTTTCTATAAGAGTAATGCTGCACTCATCTTTTAATCTGCATACTATGAATACAACTAAAGGAATTAAAAAAATTAAAACCAAAATGCTTTTAGAATTGGTGGAGAGAAGTGACTGTATGTTGGGGATTCTAAATCTTTTTGTTTAAAAGATACCAAATCTGGGCATGAGGGTGTAACATTTGGGATGACCCCAAGTTATTCAGGTCTTACTATGGTCACTTCAAAGGAAGAAATAAAGACAAAGGCAAAAAGGAAAATGTGTGTGTCCTAGCAGACAATGTATTTTTCCTTCCATAATATCATTACTGGTGATGGTAATCACATTGCTCTGAAAAGAAAACAGATTTCCATTTTATTTTATGGTCCTAATGAATAGATCTCCGTTTATGCTACCACAAAGTCGTTTCAGGGTATGGGCTCTTCTTTTTCAGAGTAGTTAGAATAATGGATGATCTTTTCTACAATTACTTGGGTGTAATTAAATCTGTGGATTTTGCTGACTACTGTAACAGTCAAGCACTGAAACTTATTCCTGGAGGCTTATTATATCAGTTGAATGGCAGTTCTCCTGCCTAGCTATGCCCTTATAGATGGGTTTATGAATTTATGGTTTATAGTACCCTTTTTAGAACATACTGAGTACAGCTGAGATGAATTGGGAAGGAAAGGGGAAGCATATTTCTACAGAGATGTACTCTAGTTGTACTTTCCCTATGTCTGGGAACGGCAGAGACCTGAAGAGGTTTCATGTGAGATAAATCCACTTAGATAGGCTGAAAACAGGTACCCCTCTAAGGGGAAATAGAACATCTGGCTGACCAAAAGACACATGAGGTAGAAACTTTGTCCTATTCATTTTTGTATCAGGGATACCTAGCATAGAGATTGGCATGTAGAAGGTTTTAATTAAGTAATTATTGACATGAGCATGGAGATAGGCATTTAGAAGGAATAATTAAGCAATTATTGACCTGAGCATGACCTGGGATAAATCACACTGAAACAGAATCTTCATCCTTAAGAAATCTAGAGCTAAGGCCCACAAGGATATTTCCCTTCTTACTTTGTCCTGGTGTCTATTTCAATGACCAGATGATTGTGCAGCACATTGACAAATACTATGCAAATATTAGTTTGCATAGCTTTAATGTTCAATTTCTATTTTCACAGTATCATAGGATTAGAAAATTTCCTGACCCTCTCTGTTTAGGTATGAGTGGTCCTCACAGAGATAACATTTTCTGTTGTAGCCTTGAAAAGCTTCCTTACATTGATACCCTCAGTAGCAGCAAATGTTTTTAATAGTTGTATAATTATTCCAAATATCTAATTCAAATCTTTTAATATGCATCAAAGTCATTATTTTTTGTTTCTTCTTCCCTCAGTAGAAAATCTTTCTCTTCATATAGAAGACTTGCAATTATTTTTTGCTAGAAATTAGACTGTTGTCTAAAAGCCTTGTCATTTCTTTCCCCAACTTCTTGGAGATCAGCAAAATCCAAAGGCAGAAGGGAAGATAATTAGAGGTTGAGTATAGGAAAGAGGAAGAGAGAAGAAATAATGACTTTCAGAGGACTTTCTCTCCCTTAGAACAAAGTGAAAAGGAGCCTAAAATACTCAGCATGTGGTACTTTTTTATCTCTGCTTTCTTTCCCTGGACATGTGATTCTGATTAAGAATAGCAATTGTCCTACCTGTCCAGCTTCCTCTATTTATGAGCTAACAGAACATCAATTTCTTCCTAAAGTCCCATTACTGGCATTGCTTTCTTCTTGATTAAAGCTGAGTTCTGCACCAATGCTGAGTCTTCTCATTTTGTAAAATATTTACAGTCATGCTTCTCGGTTATATAGGGTAGTGGTCCTTTAAGATTATAATAATGTATTTTTACTATACCTTTTTTTTTTTTTTTTTTTTTGAGATGGAGTCTTGCTCTGTCACCCCAGCTGGAATGCAGAGGTGCGATCTTGGCTCACTGCAACCTCCACCCCCTGGGTTCAAGTGATTCTCCGGCCTCAGCCTCCCAAGTCACTGGAACAGGTGTACACCACCACACCCAGATATTTTTGTATTTTTAGTAGAGACAGAGTTTCACCGTATTGGCCAGGCTGGTCTTGAACTCCTGACCTTGCGATCCACCTGCCTAATGATTCACCCACCTCTCAAAGTGCTGAGCCTACTATACCTTTTCTATGTTTAGTTTTGTTTAGATACACAAATATTTACCATTATGTTACAGTTGCCTACGATATTCAGGATAGTAGCATTCCATGCAGGTTTGTAGCCTAGGAGCAATAGGCTACACTATACAGCCTAGGTGAGTTGTAGGCTATACCATCTAGGTTTGTGTAAATGTACTCTTTGATGTTGTCTCATGATGACATCACCTAACAGTGCATTTATCAGAAGTGCTCCCATTAATACACATGACTGTATTTGGTCCCCTTCCTAATTTCCTGATATATGACTACTAAAACCTTAAAATCTCCTAAGTTATAAGAGTGTCCTTTTTATGCTAATGATATAACTGGTGGATGGTGACCCCTACATAGCTTCAGGCTGGGGCCTGGTCATCAGAAAGAACAAGGAGTGATTAGAGAGAGTCGGGGCTTTCAACTCCACCCCGCAACTTCCAGAGACAGGAGGGAACTATAGGTCACATTGATTACCAGTGGCAAATAATTTGATCAATCATGTCCACATATTGATGTAAAACTCCTAAATGCTTAAGATGATAGCTCAGAGAGCTTTCATATAGCTGTACAATGGAGGTTCCCGGAGGGTGGTGCACCAGGAGAGGACATGGAAGCTCTGCACCCTTTTTCCCATACCTCACCCTATGTACATCTTGCATCTGACAAATTCATCTGTATCCTTTGTAATATGCTTCATGATAAATGGAGAAACATAAGTAAGTGTTTCCCTGAGTTCTGTGAGCTGCTCTAACAAATTAATTGAACCCAAGGAGCGGGTTATGGGAACCCCAATTTCTAGCTAGCCAGTTGGAAACACAGGAACCTGTACTTGCAGTTGACATCAGAAGTGGGGGGCAGTCATGTGGGACTGAGCTCCCAACCTGTGGGATCTGATGCTATCTCCAGGTAAATAGTGTTAGAATTGAATTAAATTACAGGATCCTGGCTGGTGTTCACCGCATAATTGATTGTTTTCTTGGTATTTGGGGAAAAATCCCCAAGCATTTGCTCATGGAAGCATTCTGTGTTGAAAGAGTGTAGTAGGAGAAACAGTTTGTTTTATCCACTCATACCTAAATCATCTAAAATAGGACAGAGAACACTGGAGGTGTACTTCCACATACTACAACATATACATCTTGACCCACTGGCTTATCTACAGTTGCTATCTTGCCAATTTCCAAACGATTACTGATTTTCTATTACTGAGTACAACTCAGTAGACAAAAGTGACTATTCTTCAATTTGATTCATTTTTAAAGATTAAGTTTTAACTCCCTTCCACGTTTTTGCCATGGTGATCTAAGAATTTCACAAAAGTTAGAAATAGCACTTGCTTGTTCCAATAATGAGTTCTCAGGAGAAAACCCACTTATTTTTCCTTGCTAAACTTGATCTCTATTCCTAGGTCACTTATGAAAGAGGAATAAAAGGAAGTCATGTGGGTGAGATCTTCTATTGGCTATTCTCCAGTTTCTATTAAGGCAAATAATAGTGAAAATTTGAGCTTTGTGACAGGGGAGACTTCTTCCTTAGTACCAATTAGCTACATTTTCTTTTTTCATCCTTTCTAGAAGGTATGAGTTTAAGCAGGTGTCTGACAATCCTCTTTGGTAAGATTCTTCTTTTAGTTCAAAATTTATGGAAGTAATCATAATTTTTTATTGTCCCTACATTAAAGTAGGAATATGGGAAAGGTCCAGAAAAGGAGTACTACTGAAAGAACCATGATATAGCAAAGTGAGTGCATGGTAGAGCAAAGTGAGACTATTTACAGATGGTACTATGGGTGCAAATGTTCTTGGTGACCAAATGTAGTCTCCAGGGCTGAGGTTCTCAAAGCATGGTGCTTGCGTCAGCAGCATTGGCAACTCTAGGGAGAGTATTCAAAATGCAAATCCCTTTTCCTATCCTAGAAATACTGTCCCAGTAACTTGAGTGTAGGGTGATTCTGATGTGAGCTTAAGTTTGAGAACCACTGGTCTGGCGCAAGAAAGAGTTTTTGCATGATGTAGATTTAAATAGCACCTTCATCACTTGCAGTCTACATAAGTTTGAGTAGATTATATGACCTCTGGACTCTCCGTTTCCTTACCAATGAAAGGGGATAATAACACTTTCTTTTTAGAGTCGTTGTGATGATTATAGAGCTAGTAAAACTAACGTTTTATTTAGTACTTCTTGTATACCAAACACTATTGAAAGAATGTGGAATAACTTATTTATTCTTCAAAACAACCTGATGAGACAATACATTTTACATATGAGGAAACGGAGACAGGGAGGCTAAATAACTTGCCCAAGCTCACACAGCTAGTGAGTGGCAGAGCCAGATGTGAACCAATCAGAATTAGAGCCTTTGCTCCTGACCACCTACCATTTATAAGGTGCCTGACACATAGTAGGAAATGTTAATTCTCTTTCCTACTTTATTCTCTTGGGATAGCATGATATAATCTATGGAAAATTATTACTTACTGATTCAGTCTGGTTATATTAACAGGAAAAATTAACTTTAATTGAGTACAAATTGAAAATCAAATCAATGGAGATTCAAATTAAGGCTTACAATATGAGTAATTCCTGGGCATTTGAGAAGCCAGTACTAAGAGTCTTGCAATCTTGACCTTTTCTTTCTCTTTCCCTCTTTCTGCTTCATGAGTTTAACATATAAAAATTAGTTAGCAAGCTAAGTCACTGGTTGTCAAACTTTTTGGCTCAAGGTCCCTTTTATGCTCTTATAAATTATCGAAAATTCAAAGAACTTTTGTTTATATGGGTTGTATCAATCAATATTTACAGTATTAGAAATTAAAATGGAAATTGTTAAAATATGTAATTTATTTAAAAATAAATTACATGCTAATATGAATAACATATTTGTATGACAAAAAATCATATTTCCAAAACTTCTTACATTAGTGAGAAGTACGGTATTTTTCTAATTATTAAAAATTAAAAATATATTTAAAGTCTGGCTTAATAGAAGACAACTGAATTCTCATACTTCTGCATTCTATCTGTTGCAATATCATGGCAAATAGTCTCTGGAAAACTCTTTTATATACTCACAAGAAAATGAGAGTGAATGGAAAATGATTTCTTAGTATTGTTATCCAAATAGTTTTGACCTCACAGACCCTCTGATGGGTCTTGGGTCCACTAAGGTTCATTGGGTCATCTTCTGAGAACTCTCTGAGCTAGCTGATAGTTGAATAGAGGTACATAGTTAATCCAGAATACTCGTGTTCTAAGGCTTTCTCTTTCCTCTTAATAACACTTTTTGGGTACTGATTTATCAAGCAATAATTAATCAAAGTGAATTCATTTATATAGAACTGTACCAGAAGCCCCAACAAGTAAGATATATAATAGTGTATGTAGCACAACAACTGCAAATAAAACAAACTTTATTTTGATTAACTTATCATTATTACCTTTGACAGCTCAATAAAACCATTTTTAGCAC
Source organism: Aotus nancymaae (assembly GCF_030222135.1). Taxonomy (NCBI): domain Eukaryota; kingdom Metazoa; phylum Chordata; class Mammalia; order Primates; family Aotidae; genus Aotus; species Aotus nancymaae. The sequence goes on along the minus strand of NW_026988422.1, from coordinate 28,535,799 downwards.
CAATGGAAATAGAGTAGAAATAAGATTAAGATAGTGGGAAAGGGGATAGGTAAGATTCCATGACAAGAAATAGAACTCTGTGTGTATTTATTGTTCACAAATGGTTAAGAATGTCTGAAAAATACACTGTGTCTGCAGCATCTACTTGTGTTAGTAGATTTGTAAAAGTTTAGTATTCCTCTCTCTTATTTAACAGTGTGTGCTTGAAATTTAATTTAAGGAATATCTGGAGTTCACTAATAGAAAAATAGATCTACTACAAAGGGTAATTATTTCAGTGCCAATCTTTTGGTGAATAGACAGCATCCCTTAAGTTTCTGTAGAGTTTATTTTTAGTCAACAGGGATAGTGTGGAGTAAGGATGACATGAAAAAGTGAAAAAACATTTAGTAACATTTATTTTATATCAAGGCAATTTACAGCAATTATTCTTTTACTTACAGCTTCAAATAACCAGGAATTGCATTGCTAAGAAAAAATTTTAAATAAATGCACCATAGGATATCTGCTATTTTATTTGCTGAGTTCCTTAAACTTCATGCTTTACATATGAATGTAACATGCTTATAAACTTCAGTTTTGATGTTCTTAAGAAGATAAAATATGCCAGACACAGTGGCTCATGCATGTAATCCCAGCACTTTGGGAGGCCGAGTCAGGTGAATCATCTGAGGTCAGGAGCTCAAGATCAGCCTGGCCAACATGGTAAAACTCTGTCTCTATCAAAAATACAAAAATTAGGGAGCTATGGTGGCACACACCTGTAATCCCAGCTGCTCAGGGGGCTGAGTGAGGCAGGAGAATCTCTTGAACCCAGGAGGCAGAGGTTGCAGTGAGCTGAGATCTCTCCACTGCACTTCAACTTGGGCAACAGAGTGAGACTCTTTCTCAAAAAGAAAAAAAAAAAAAGAAAAGAAAGATAGAATACAGTTTCTATATAAGGATGGAAAAAGTTCAAATACTCTACTATAAATATGTATATACATGATATTCTAATTCAATTTCAGTGGCACTATAGAATGTGGTAAAATTACAATAGGTTAAACAGGATGACTCATACTATAATAATGCATAGTTTAGCCAGAAGGGGTACATAAAATATATACAATAAACATAATGTTTAGTATACTAATAGATTATATTTGGCATGTTCTCTAGGTATTTTAAAAGTGTATCTGAAATTTTATATCATCTCCAACAGATGGGAAATAAACAGTAACAGGAGCTGTTAATTTTTTTATTATACATGGGGAGAAAAAGAGTAATAATGCTAGGAAAAACATATTGAGGCTAAAAACTAAATAAAATGTTTTTAAAACCAATTTTAAAATCTTGGGGGGAAAAGGGAATAAAAGTAAGTTGAAATGCTTCAACATCTGTTATCAATAATGGCAGCCCTAAAAATCAGTTTCTGTTAGGTAAGAAAAATACTTTTTGGTTAAAATATTGCTATCCAGCCTTTGAGATACTGGGGACAGATATTTGTGAAGTAGATGAATTAAAGTAAGAGGGAACTATAAAAATCAGGTATGAGGCAAATTAGAACAAAGTTCATTTAAATACTGGTTTAGATTTGAAAGCAAAGGGTCATGCATGCACACAGACACACACACATATTCTTCTGTCAACAAGGCATTTTGAGACAGATTTGGTGCCGCTTTAGGTCTTGACCAAACCATGTGAGGAACACTTTCATCCCACCACATTTGCTCATGAGTCTAGTTCAAGCTTTCACCCTCTCTCCCTGATTTTTGCTTCCTCCTAATTGGTATACCAGAAGCCCATCTTTTCCAACTGTGCATAACACTTCATATTTCCTCCATGATAATCCTCTTAAAAATAGATGTAGGTGATAGGGGAATGGAGGCAGCAAACCGTTACATTGCCATGTGTGTACCTACGCAACAATCCTGCATGATCTGCACATGTACCCCAGAACCTAAAGTACAATTAAAAAAAAAAAAAGAAAGCAAAGGAAAAGGAAGTGTATTGTAACATCCAGAGTTAGAATCTGAAATTGTACATCTTATTTTACAAGGAAGTACTGAAGAGCTGAAAAGGAAAATGATGTTACAGTAAAAAAGTAAGTGTCAGGAAAAAAAAAAGATATGGTCAGCTGGGCACAGTAGCTCATGCCTGTAATCCCAGCACTGTAGGAGGCCAAGGTGGGTGGATCACCTGAGGTCAGGAGTTCCAGACCAGCCTGGCCAACATGACGAAATCCCATCTCTACTAAAAAAAACAAAAATTAGCTGGGTGTGGTGGCACATATCTATAATCCCAGCTACTTGGGAGGCTGAGGTAGGTGAATTGCTTGAACCTGGGAAGCAGAGGTTGCAGTTAGCTGAGATTGCACCACTGCACTCCAGCCTGGGAGACAGAGTGAGACTTCATCTCAAAGGAAAAAATAGATATGGTCATGTCATCCCCAAGCTTACAAGCCTTTGTTGACCCTGGTTGCTCACAATCTGCACTCAAGCACGGCATGTATGGATCTTCAATTCTCTGACCTAACACATTTTTTCAGCCTCCTCGACCACCCTCTCTGCATCAGCCTATAACCTCTAGGCTACAGTCACCACGTCTTCTACTCTTTTCCACACAGAGCACTTTTCAATTCTTCTGTGTGATGTACATGCTCTTCCTCCAACCTGGAGAGATGTGTTCCTCATGGACTTCTCTATTTATGGAGGTCCTGTTCATCCCATCAGATGTTGATGAAATATATCTTCCCTTGAAAATTATTTCCAGGCTGCTCGGGAAGAGTATCTTAACAAGAACACTCTATTCACAACTTTGTGGAGGTGTGTATTCATTACATGTTTACAGTTGTCCCTGGGTTGTGGACTTTTTCTGGGCAGAATCTTGTATTTTCATCACTATAGCCCTAAGAAGGATACTTTACTGGTGATTGGGAAATATTGATTGATGGTAAGATTAGCTGGTGAGATTTCTGAAATACCTTTAACAGTCATGGGAGTTTATCATTCCACAAATAGAAATGAGGGTTGGACTGTTAATTTTTATGATAGAATAACTGAGGTGGTGGTGGTTGTCAGATTAAATTGAAAGCAAAGTCCAAATAGTATTCTTCTGAAAACTTCAAGTAAGAAGGAAGACAGAAGCAAGCATACCTGGGAGAAAGAGCGGCAGCAGAGTGGGGAAATTCTACAGAAAAGTGAGGCTGAGGACAAGCAAAGAAAGAGAAGGACCTCTTTGTTCACACTAGATTTCCTTCTTCCCTGAAGAACAATCTGATAGAAACTTTAGAATTAGAGAGGGAGCATTTCATTCATAAATTGTGCTTCATACTGTTTAGTGCTTTGTTTTTGCAAAAGATGATAGACCTGGCAAAGAGTTAATGCCATTTTAGAGAAAGGTGATAAGAACAGATAACTCCAATCTCATTTTTCATCAGTGAATAAGAAACCCAGGGAGGGTTTTTGAAGGCAGATAGGAGAGATTTTCGTTTACGGGGCTCTTCTCTGGGTTTAGTCAGTGGCTCCTGCTTGGCCCATGTTGCCTTCTGTGTGACCACAGAAAGCTAAGAACCTGATCCAGGATTTGAAAATGCCTCACCACTCCCACTTTCAGGGGCTGGCTGATTAAACTGTGGGTTAAAGGTTGTAGTGTCTTTAATCCCCTCCAGGCTTTCTAGTCCACCCTCTTAGCCTTTAAACTCCCACCTTAAATGTTCTCTCTTCTCCCACGGTTAGAAGGTCTAGCTCTACCTGCACTTGGCCAAGCTAATCAATTAAGATATTAGAGATCAAGTATGCTAAATCTCATTCCCCTCAAATCAGTTAATCTTTCTCAAGCTAGATGCATTGGGAAGAAAACTGAGCAGAGAGGAATAAAATAATCATAACAGACTTTCAAGCATTAATTGGAGGAAGAACTTGCCCTTCAATTATTCCATGTGGGTGGTAGCTTACGTTGCCTATGTATAAGGCTGGCCTTGCCCATTATCTTTACATTGTCTTGGTGTATAATTTACATGAGTACTGAAAATAATAAAAAATACATTTGCATGTGGGAAAATACTGGATAGAACAAGCTGAGGTAAAATGTAATCCAGTCTTACACATCCAGGCTAATGGGATTCTACTTAACTAGGGTGAAAAGGGAGAGCATGTGGATGACTCTGTCAACACAGTGGAGACAGAAGTTGGCTGACCTTGGCATGTATGAGCACCTCCTGAGCAGTCAGGGGGATAGAGCAGGGGCTTCTGCCCATAGCCCTCTTCTCACCGAGGCCTTAATGAAGCTCAGAGCAGCTCAGCTCTGCACAACCAATTGAGCTGTGTCTCTCCTACCACTAATTCCTAAGAATCTAGGAAAGGTAGCTGGGGAAGCAATTAAGGAAGAAAAAAAAAATTCACAGTCTTGTTGGTTTTTTGTACAAAATCAGGATTTTGTTGTTTCTGTTGTTTTTTCTGGCAGAGACCAAAGGAAATAAAGCAGTTCAAGACTTTTACATCAAATTGTTGCTTTCAAATTGACAGAGAAGAAAATAAAACATAGATAAAAGAGCATGTACACACATACCCCATATATTTCAAATTATAGATTTGCATACCCATTCATTTTTTTTCTGTCATGTCAGATTAATTTATTTTAATTAAATGAATATTGACTATTGTTCTATGTGCAAAACACTGAGTTGAGTTATAGGTGTAAAAAGAAAAGAAATTAGGCTTACATTTCAAAACATCGGCATCTAATGGGAAAAAGAGCCATAGATAATCTCAGATACAAGGATTTAGCATTTATCATAATAGTAATTATGATAAGAAAGTAATTATCATACATGTTTTGAGCTCATCTTATATCCTCTTGCCCCACCTCTTCCCAGTCACTTTTGCAAGGACTTGTTCTGAACTGGTTTCAATCTGCTTTGCATAGGGCCAATCTGACAGTGGCTCACTTTGGCCTCTGCTTCTTGCTTCATGAGTCTTATCTGAAGCAACAGTGTGAAACACCTACAGGAAACCACTCGACTAATGCTTTAGCAACCTGGAAATGTGGGGGAATTTAGTTGATGTAGTGGAAGCCACTGTGTATCTTTGATCATTTAAGAATACGAGTTAATGGATAAATGTTTCCCCTTGTCATCACCCAGAACACCATTCTAAGGCAGACTCCATAATGTTTTCCGGAAGGTCCCCTGCAAACCATCCCCAGTGACTTGCAGTAGTGAAGAATCCTAGTATTGGCTTTCCATCCTCCCTGTATTCCTGCTTCCTAGGATTACCTCCCAAGTAATGTATCTGCACAGAGGTGGGCCTTTGCTTCAGGCTGTCCTTTCAGGTAAACCCAGACCAATAAAAAATAATAGTAATTAGGTATTTTTGAGTATTTTCAATGCATTGAGCATTACATTGAGCACTCTATATGTAATATCTCAGTTGATTCCTCCCAGATATCTATTAAAGTAGGAGATATTAGTTTTCTCATTTTACAAATGAACAGTTTTAAAAATTTCAGTAACCTACCCAAGGTCACACTGTTGGTGACAGTGCCAAAATTTAAGTGCAGCTTTGTTTAATATTAAATCTCACAGCTACCACACAAAGCTTAAAAGTGTATGGTTGGTGTGGTGGCCATTGTGTGCCCCAACATCTCTTCCACTCCTCTATGTACAGGCATGTGGTTTTGGGAGGTTGGCCTTGCATTTCTTTCTACACAACTTCAGAGGTGACTCTTGGTTGGTCTAAACCTGATGAATGTTATTTTTCTTCCTATAGTGATTGTTTTAGATATGTCAGGCTCCTACCCATTAGAACATTGCATTTCCCAGGCCACAGGGCTTGGTTCATGTAGGAGCATATGACCCAAGATATTTGCATTAGAGGTGGTTAACTGCTTAACACTGGAGTTCTCAGAGGTCAGTCCTTGGATCTCTTCTATATCTATACTCATTCACTTGGTGACCTCATGCAATCTCATGGCTTTAAATACCAGTCCTCTTCTTGGAACTCTATACTTAAAAGTATAGTTATTCATCACATAGCAATGGGGATACATTCTGAGAAATGCATCATTATGTAATTTTGTCATTGTACAAACATCACAGAATGTACTTACACAAACCTCGATGGCAGAGCCTACTACACACCTAGGCCATCTGGTATAGCCTATTGTTTCAAGGCTTGCCTGTTACTGTACTGACACTGTAGGCCATTGTAACAAAAAGTATTTGTGTGTCTGAATATAGAAAAAGTACAATAAAAATAGGTCATTGTAATCTTATGGGACCACATTCATATAGTTTGTCCATCGTTAACCGAAACATTATGCAGCTCATGACTGAATATCAGTTACCTCTCAGACATTTCCACTTGCATATCTAACAGGTGTATAAAACTTAACACGTCTAAAAGTGAACTCTGGATCCCCTTTTTTCTCATCTCAGTTAATGCTAATTCCAACCTTCTAATTGCTCAGGCCGAAACTTTGAAGAAATATTTTAATTTGCCCTTTTGCTCACACCTATTATTGTTCATTCACAAATGATTGGCTCTGCCTTTAAAGTGTTGGCAGAATCTGACCGTGCAGGTACGTTACTGCCTCCGGGCATTCATGCCAGCACACCTTATGCCTGTATTCTTGCACCTGGCTCTTCTGCACTCCCATGACCTCCCTTTCCCCTACTCCTATTTCAGCACTTACCTGCCTTTACATTTTTTTTTAACCTTTGGAAAATGCTTCCATTGCTCACACAGAATTAAGTGGTTATAAATTCAAGGCTGATGGCTATGAATATCCATGATCAGCATTTCAATTAGGACTTTGGGGCAATGTAGATTTTGGTGATTGTTAAAATGCTCTGGAGTCTTACAGAGCAATATTTTAAATAGCATCTGAGACAGGGAAGGGGGGTGCTGTTACTTTCTTGAAATAACTCATATCTGGAGAAGTCAAGTCATTTCTTGGGACAATTTTTATGTCTTCACCTATAACTTTGGCACCATAATACAGGGAAAGAGCTTCAGGCCAGTAGTTAGGAGAGATGGTATTAGTTCTGCCTAATTAACTTTTTCCCTTAGATAAGTCATTTATGTTTTTTGAGTTATTAATTCCCTCATGTATAAAATGAGATAATAATACATGCTTACCTACCTCACAAGGCTATACATCATTTAATATCAGTGTACAATAATGTAATTTATCAATGATAGATTTTTAATGGTTCCTGTGAAATCTTATTAAAAAATGTATGTGAATTCCCATCTCCCATCTACCCTGAATTATGTAAATTTGTGTTTGTGTATGTATATAATCCATTGTTTCTTTTGTCTGAAAATAAGGTCTATAGTTTTTATCACCTTTTCAAAGGGATCAAGACCTAAGAAAGATCAAAGTCTTTTGGTAGAGGTGCTTTGTAAACTGTAAAGTACTGTTCAATAAAAAGACCATCTATTGGACTCATTGTTACCGTTGAATGTCCTCAATGACTTTATTATATGTAGAGACAGAAATTTTTTAGTACAAAATGGTGACCAAGGCCTTTAGAAATCGATGATGAATCAACAAGTTTTATGTGTTCATAGCTCATTAGCAAGATTGGCAAACATGGCTTTACATATAATTGTCTAGCATATATAATTTAGCCATCTTGACACTGCTGTAATCCAGACCTGACTATGAAATTTTGATGGAGGTTGAGGTAGCTACCACTAAAATATCTGAATAGCTCTTGCCGCAATTCTCCAGACATAGTAGGTGGCTACTTTGAAAATTGCCTTCCAATATACTCTCTCCTTCCCTCCATTTCTTCCTTCCTTCCCTCTTTCTTCCTTCTTCCCTGATACGGCTTGGATTTTTGTCCCTGCCCAAATCTCAAATTGTAATCCAGTAATGGAGGTGGGGCCTGGTGGAGGTTGACTGGATCATAGGGGTAGATTTTTCCCTTTGGTGCTATTCTCATGATAGAGTTCTCACAAGATCTGGTTATTTAAAAGTGTGTGTGACACCTTCCCCGCTTCTTGTTCCTGCTCCAGTCATGTGAAGTGCTCGCTCCCTCTTCACCTTTTGCCATAATTGTAAGTTTCCTGAGGCCTCCCCAGAAACTGAGCAGATGCTTCCATGCTTCCTATACAGCCTGTGGAACTATGAGCCAATTACAACTTTTTTCTTTAATAAATTACCCAGTCTCAGGTACTTCTTCATAGCCATATGAGAATAGACTAATATACTTCCTCTCTATCTCCTTCCCATTCCTCCCTCCCTTCCTTCCTTCCTTTCTATATTCTTTCCTTCTTTCCTTCTTCACTTCCTCCCTTCCCTCCCCAGGCATTTATTGAATACTCAGCAAGACTTGAACAGCACTGTGCTGGCATCAGTTCCTCCAGGAGACCTGTCCTGTGATTTTGGAAAGGGAACACCTTTGTCCTAGGAAATAAGTGCAGGACTAGGAGTCTAAAGCCTGTCTGGGAGCCCAGCTCTGCTATTAAAATCAATTTGTGACCCTCTGTCAATCACTTAACCTGCTGTGCTGCTATTTGCTCATCTGTAAAATTGCTCTCCCTCTTGGGCTCATTGTGAGGATAAAAGAAAATAATAGGTACCAAAGTACACCGAATGGTAAAGTCTAATACTAAATCAAAGTATTATCATTTTAGAAGTTTATCCCTGAGTAGTGCTGACACTGACATGTGGAAGTTAAAGCTGCAATTAGGGACCTGCTTCATCTTTAATCCACCAATAATAAAGTATTCTCCAAGCAGTGACCCAATTTCAAATACCCTATGGTTATTTGTAACTTTTTCTTCTTATTTTTGGTATAAGTACAGTAGCTCCAAATTTTTGAGGATAAATCCAATATCAACTATTCTGCAGTCTTGCTTTTTAAAGTATGCATTCAAAAAATGTACCAATAAAGCTATTAGGAGCCTTATTAATGGGTTTAGGTCTGTGTGATGGCTTTGTTCAGTTCAACAAATCTTTACTAAGGCCTGCTATGTGACAGATGCTGGGGATACAGAGATGGATCCTAGACCTGAAGGAGCTAACTGCCTGGTAAGAAGAGACAATTAAAAAATGTGATCTAAGCAATGGGGGGATATAATTAAAGCAGCTCTCCTTTAGTAAACATACATTACATGCTAGGCTCAGTACTAGAACTTTTCACAAGTTATTATTTTTATGCATTCCAATAAAATAATGAGGTAGGTGATTTTACATTCATTTTCAAATGAGGCCTTTGAAACCTCAGAAATGTTAAGTAACTTGATCAAGATGTCACAGCTAATTGGTTTTGGCAAGGATGCAGTTTGGTCCATCTGACTTATGGGTGCTACAAGGAAACAGAGGAAAACTCACAAGGAGGGTCAGAAAAGCACCTAAAGGACTGTACTGATGTTTAAATTGAACAATGCACTTTTCTAGGGCTGGGGGTTGGGATAGGTTTTCTTTAATGGATATAGTGGTATTACATCTTGATCTTGAAAAACAAGCTAAATATTAATCAAAAAAGCTCTATCATCATCTGGACAGTTCTAAGATACAAGCAGGTATAGGTAACTCTAAAGTTTTCATAAACAAAATCTCAAATATTTTAAAATAAAAAATAAAATGATTTTTTCATGAAAACCATATATTTGGTAAACCAAACTAATCAAGCATTCACTGAATGAGTAGGTGCCTATTATATATTCTCTTCTGACCATAAAATTAACAAAGACCAGTTTAGGCTAGGGCTTTCATTTGTGTATTTCTTGCATTTACAATATTCTTTACTAACAATTTTGAGATTTGGGTAAATCAGAGATGTCTCCTTCATCTTCTGATAATTACACATTCCCAAAGCTCCACAGTGAGAAATGAGAATTTCATTCCTTTACCTAAGATCTTTAGACTTTATTGACATAAATGTACTTTGAAAACAAAAGACTTTTAAATCAGGAAGTAGCAAAGAATGATTCATGGGTGAAATCTGAACTATGACTTATTTTTATATGGCCTGCTGGTGCTAAGGATAGTTTTTGTATTTTTAAAAGATTTTTTTAAAAGAGAATGTATAACAGAGATCATATGTAATCCACGAAACCTAAAATATTTACTCTATGTCCCTTTAAGAAGTTTGTTGACCTTGCTTTAAGTTATAATAAGTAGTTCTTTTTTCAAGCAGAAGAGAGAAAGGCTTTTGGACCCTGAGTATATATGTTTCTCACCCACTGAGGGGCTGTGGGAACCAGACAGGTGGCCATTCAGATCTCTCTCCACAAGGGAACTTGCCCTTACATGGAGTGCAATCTCTACCTGCAACTCCTCCAAGATCTACCCTGGCTTTAAGCTGAGGTCATGCTCTTCCTGGGCAGCCTCAATGTCTGACATGACTGTAAAATGGGTTATCCTAGGATAAACAGCTTTACTCACAATTTAACATGAGACTAGACGTCAGAAGTGAGCAAGAAAGGAAATAAGATATTAAGATAATTTGAGGAGAGTGAAGTACAGTTGTTTCTCAGTGGTATACTAGGGGTTTGGTTTCAGGGCTTCCTCCATACTCAAATTCATGTATCCTCAAGTCCCCCAGTCAGCCCTGAGGAAACTGTCTATGTGAAAAGTCTAGAGTTGCCATCTTATGAATACTATATTTTTCAATCTGCATTTGGGTGAAAAAAATCTACATGTAAGTGAACCCACACAGTTCAAACCCATTTTGTTCATGGGTCAACTCTATAATTTCACTTTAACATTGTATGACAGTCAATTGTATAAACTAAGCCAGATTTGCCAGATTTAGAAGATAAAAATAAAGGAAATGCAATTAAATTTGAATTTCAGATAAACAAATCTTTTAGTATATGTATTTTTTTAGCATAAACATTTCCCAAAGGGGAGTGCTGAGTATATGTGGCCCGTAAAAGGAGTTCTATACTGATTTAAAAAAAATTTGTATAAGTACATCCCAAATAATTGCATGAGACATACATATACTGAGAAATTATTCACCATTTACATGAAATTAAAATCTATGTCTCACATTTTGTCTGACAACTCTAGTTGTAGTGTTATCTGCTTAATACTATTAAAATCATTAAAATATGAATCATATCTTGATTCATCAGAAAAACTTGTCTTTTTAAAGTTGGATGGAAATTTGATATTCTTTTGTCTATAACATTTAGTTTTTAGATGAGGTAACTCAGGCCTGAAGTAGATGTCTTGTTCTGGGTCATAGAGCAAGTCAGCCTCAGAACTATGTTTAAATCCAGTGTGCTCTAGTTACTGGAAAGGGGTCCCAATCCAGACCCCAAGAGAGGGTTCTTGGATCTTTCATAAGAAAGAATTTGGGGCAAATTCACAGAGTAAAGGGAAAGCAAGTTTATTAGAGAAATAAAGAAACAAAATAATGTCTTCTCCATACAGCAGGGCCTTTCCGGAGAATGCCCGACCTTAGGCACAATGCTTATTTATATGTAAGATAAAACTAAAAAAAAAAAAAAAATCATGGGGGAAGTGTGCTCTATTACAAGGGCTAGTGAGGAAGGATACTTAACTTTTGTGTAACTACTGACTTTCACAAGAATCTCTATTATTATCTTCAAAGCAAAACTTAAACTAAGAGTAGTTTTGTCCTTAAGATAGTGGAACATCAGGACATTTCCAAGATCTGTGAAATCTTGAGTCTATTTAGTAAACATTATTAATCTGTTCCCTTTAAAGTAAATATTTTGTGACTAAGAATGCCTAACCTCCTTCTGGGAATAGGGCCCAGCAGGTCTCAGCCTCATTATACCCAGCCCTTAATCAAGATGGAGTCACTCCAGTTTGAATACCTGTGACACCCTGACTTTTGGTTCAGAGTTCTTTCTACTTCATTACTCAGTCCCCTTCCAAAAAAGGACACATTTCAGGCACCTGTGATTCCTTTGAGCTTCATTTGTTTCCTCTTATTTCTATCCTCTTTCTTATCAAATAGTTCTTCATCATGAAGTGACTTTTTTGTTTTTGTTTACACATAGAATTTGAATAGTTAGTAAATTCCACAAAATATTATACCTGTCTGCTTGGATCTGTACATCTATGTCCATATATCTATTTTCAAAATTAAAATAGTTATTGCAAAAAGTTCAGAAAATATAAAACAGTACAAAGAAAAAAATACAAATTACTCATAATTTTCCATGTTTGCACATTGCCAGTACAAATATTTTGGTGGGATTTTAAAATTTTGTATTAAAAAGAATATTGACATAACATTCTCTCTATATAAATATAACCTATATATATAATTATATAAAATATACATTATATATGTATATATAAATATATATATGAAAAAATATATTTATATATGTATATATAAAATATATAAAAATATATATTATTATTAAATACATATATAATATATATTCTATAAAATATGTATTTATATATTTCTAATATATATAAAACATATCTATATATCTTATAACCTGTTCATGTAAATTAACATCTATATGTATTTTTTTGTTATCAAACATTTTCTATCACAAGACAATGTCTAGATAGGGCCTCTATTACATGAATATACCAGGTTTTATTTAACCAGTTTTCTACCAAAATACATAAATACATTGAGTTTCGTTTTTCCCCCGATGGTGATTGATGCTCTGATGAACGTTATAATAGATAAAACTTTGTACACTTCACTGATTATTTCCACATTTAAATGGTAGACATAAATTTCCGAGTTATAGAGGGAGCTTGTTTTAAAGGCTATTGATTTACATTATCAAACTATTTTATAGAAAGTTTGGACAAGTAAATAGCTGACAAGCAATGTAGGGGTGAGCCTCTTTTCTGTACCTTCAGACTTTCTGGGTCTGGGCTTGCACTTGGAGGCCTGACAGTGAGCATCTTAAATGCAATTAAAGAAAAAAAAATCTGTAATAAAAAGAGGTTTTTTACATACAGTCGTTTTCTCCATTCCTGCACAGAAGTACATATGCAAAGAATGTGTAAATGTTATGACCCCCAGGGAGAACTCAGGAGAGAACACTTCTTTAATGTCTTAATGCTTCAAAGGACCTGTGAACAAAGAAGGCTTTTCTTTTTCTATTGACCTATTATATTTGCATAATCTTTTCTGATGTCACAGAGAAGAAGAGAGAAGACTTTTTCAGGCATCAGAAGGCAGAACTAGGACAGATGAGTGAAAGTTACAGGGAGACAGAGTTCAGTTCAAAGTAGGGAAGACAATGCTGCCTGGAATCAAAGTAGGGAAGACAATGCTGCCTGGAAGTCATTGTTCTTTTTACCTTCCAGTGCAGGTCTTCACTCAGAGGCTGGATCTGGCATTCAGAGAGATGCCTTTATTAAGGATGCTTTGTGATGCTAGTTAATGTAAAGGTATTCTACCTTTAACAATCTGGGGTTGGAACAATGTCTTTTAGTTAAATAATTTAAATCTCCCTGTTACTGCTACTACTTAGTATCCCAAAAGTAGGGACTTAAAACAAGCATTTTACTTTGCTCACAATTTTGTGAATCAGGAAGTGAGGGTAATTTTGGCTTGGGAGCTTTCGTGAAATTGCAGCTAGTTGTCGGCTATTGTAGTTAGTAGTTAGTGGATATGCACTCATCTGAAGGCTCAAACGGGCTGAATGTTTCAGAAGGTTTATTCATGACTGGCAGTGGATGCTGGTTGTTGGCTGGGAGCAGAGCAAAGGCTGTTGACCTGAGTCCCTGAATATGGTCTCTCAAGCATACTGGTCTCAGAGTAGCTGTACTTCTTACCTGGCACCTGGCTTCCCCCAGCACAGGTATTCCAAGAGAGTCCAGTGGAAGCTAAATGGTCTTGGCTAATTTAGCCTTGGAAGTCACATAAGATAACTTCTATCATTCTCTGCTTGTCAAAGCAGTCACAAACCTGCCCAGAGTCAAGAAGAAAGAACATGCACTCCATCTTTTATTGGGAAGAATGTAAAACAAATGTGAGAAATTTTGTTTTTTAAAACTGCCACAACTAATCAGACACATTTTTACCCTTCCTCTTCTTCATCTGTAGTTCTTGTTTTGTGGCTCCTCATATGTGTGACTCTACCAGCTTTGTTCCAATGTAGAAATACAGTTTGGCAGTGGGAATTAGCCAAAAGTGAACATATGATTTTTGTCTACAGGGCATTTCAAGCAACCCGTTTAAAGAATTGTTTATCTTAATTTTGCATTGAGTTATTATCATTTTTTAGTATAGATTTGTTAGATATCAAAAGCAATTGCAGCAGGTCGTGGGGGCTCATGCCTATAATCCCAGCACTTTGGAAGGCTGAGGTGGGTGGGTCATGAGCTCAGGAGTTCCAGACCAGCCTGGCCAATATAGTGAAATTCTGTCTCTACTAAAAATACAAAACTTAGCTGGATGTGCTGGTGCATGCCTGTAGTCCCAGTTACTTGGGAGGCTGAGTGTTGGAAATGGGTTTATAATGTCAGGGAAAATCCACACCTAGACAATGGATCACTCAGCAAGGCTAGTTTACTTCCTGCAGGAAGGGTGCAATTCAGTGGCAATCTTGCCACGACAGCATGCCTGAACAAGGGAGACAGGAACATTTATAACTTTCATAACCTAATGCAATCACCCTACTGCTGTGTCTAGTTTCCATTGGCCGGAATGGGACCTCATATTCTGTGCTTGATCCAACTGGCTAAAAACCTGGAAATTTTCTAAAAAAGTAAAGGCAGAGGAGAACAAAGGAAAAGAGGAAGTAACTTGAGGAGTGCTTAGAGAAGTAATAACGTTTCCAAATAAGGAAGGGGAGTAAGCTATGACCTAAGACTTGCCTGGGCTTGTCTAAATAATATGAATATTATTTATTCATAATGAACTAAGAGGAAAGCTTTGAAGAGAAGCTTTTTATTTATTCTTATTTCCTACACTGAGGAAGAAGAATCTCTTGAACCCAGGAGGCAGAGATTGCAGTGAGCTGAGATCACGCCACTACATTCCAGTTTGGGCCACAAAGCCAGACTTCGTCTCCAAAATAGAAGATATAATTGCATCCTAACTTCATTATATATTCATTTATTTCCAGACAAAAGCTAATTTGTCTAGGAAGAGAGGGAGCAAATACATCACATTGCATCAGACTCTATTTACCTTCTCTATGCCAGGGTTCCAAAGTTGACCCTGGTCGCTGGTCCATAACTCTCTGGAATGGCATGCTGAATCTACTGCCCCTTCATGGATTTCTGGGATTGACCCTCTGTGACCCCAGACTTGGTTTGGCTGCCTTTGTTCAACATCCCTGGTGGGCAGGCTACATAAGGAATATTATAAGAGATTCCTTTTTGGATGGGAGAATTAACTAAATGTCTTCTAAGATTTCATATTCCTTGTATACATACCTTTTAGATGTTAGAGAGGCAAAAAGTCCACTCATTAAAAGTGGAGACTGAGTTGTGGGTGAGCTTATGTAAATCACATAAGCATTTCCATAACCTGGGAGCTGAGGAATCAGGCAGGCAGCCCCTTCATTTGCTGTCTGGCTGCATCTGCAGAGCTGTGTGTCTGCTTTAATTAGAACACGTTTCCACTTCCAGAAGGGTATGAATACAGCATCTATTTGTTGGTTTATGTCCCAATAACATCACAATGGCATAGGGTTTATTTGCATCAACTGCTCTGGGGAGCAGATGACTTTTTGATTGTTACCTTACTCAGTTCAGCTTGTCAGGGACCCACAGCAGTGGAATGGGGAAGGAGTGAAGTTGTGTAACAGAGCTGCAGTGCTGCTTAGTGCTGCAGCCACTAAGGGGATGGTAGCCAAGACCATGGGATTTGGTCTAATGAGACAGTGAAAACTAGATACATACGATGAGTTAAATCTCCCTTTTTTGACCTGCTGTAAAGGCCTTCCTGCTGTTCAAGTTAAAAAAAAAAAAAAAGAGTTAATGGGTTGGGTAGAAAACTCTAGCTATGATACATACATTGTAGGTTTAATATTCCATTTTAAAGGTCCATTTCTTTCAAATGAAACATATGTTTGCCATTTTTTGTGCTCTATGATATGTGGTCATCATCTAGGGATCAGAATTGCCTTTGTAAGCACAAATCCTTCTCTTTACTCTTTGCTTGCTAATCTAGCCACTTGTCCTCATGCACTATCATACCGGGGGCCCCCATGCTCCCCAAGCTAGGAGATTCGTTCTTGCCCTAAACAGAAAAGATATTAAAGCTCTCTGGCATTAGCCAATAATGGTCTGACATCAAGGTGCTTTTCCTGAGGACATTTCACAACGTTCTGATTTACAGTTACCCAAACTACTTCTTAGTCTTGCTGTTGATTCTGCACTGGCACATGAAGCGTGCCTAAAGCTTCCTGCCTAAGCCCTTCTTTCCTTGAATTCATGACTTACTGCCTCTTAAGTCTCACTGTGACACCCAGAAATGTAGCCATTGAGCCCTGTTCAGCTGTCATAGGTTTTTTTTTTTTTTTTTTTTTAGCATAGCAACATTCAGGAACATTTTCCTATCAAAATAATGAATAGCAGAGTCCAGCATATTTCTCCACAGAAGCCAGGGGTTGGGGGTAAGATTGTGTTTTATATCCTGTTGAGGTCTACAGTTCATTAATTAGTTCAACACACATATTTATTGAGTGCTTAATGTGTGCAAGGTGCTGGGACATAGCAAGAAAATGTCACATTATGAAAAGTGCCATGAAGAATATTTATGCAAGGCAATGTGATAGAGAGTGACTGGGGCCACAGAATTTATGTGGCTAGGGGTTGAGAAACAATTATAAATTCTGTGGTCAGGAAGGACTTTTCTAAGAGAGTAGAGACCTGACTAGCAAGAAAGATTAGCCAGGCAGAGATTTGGGGGAAAGAAAATTCCAGGTAGATGGTGTGTGTAAAGGTCCTAAGGATGGAAGGATACTAACAAGAGCAAATGGCCAGAGGTGAAGTGAAACAAGGTAAAGAGTTTGCAGGAAGATCTTGTAAGGCCTTGTAGACTAGGGTAAGAAGTTCAGAGTGTATCCTTGATGGTTATGCTAAGCCATTGGAGGGTTTTAAGCAGGTAAATGGTACAGTGTGAATTTATGTTGGGGCCAAGACTGGAAGCACAGAGGCCAGCTAAAAGCCTACAAGAGTTTTGTTTAGGTAATGGTGAAATGCATGAGAGTATGGTATCCCCATTAGAAAGGAGTGGTTAAAGAATGGATGGGACTTGATGGATTTGGATGGTGAATGGTAAGAGAAAGGGCAGGATCAAGGATGGCTTCAAGGTTTTCAGCTTGAACAACTGAATAAGGTGGTGTCATTTACAGAGATGGGTGAGGCTAGAGGAGAAGAAAATTTGGAGAAAGTAAACACTGGTATTTAGAGTCTAGAGGAAAGATCAGATTTGGAAGTTTGCCATTATATATGGTATTTAAATCCATAGGATTATATATACAAATGGTTCTGAAATTAAAGTATTAGAAGGAAAAGGCCAAGAGACAGGTAAAGAAATAATTTCTTAACTTAAAAAAGAGAGGGGTCTGAGAAGTGGAAGAGCAACAAAGAAATGGACTTTACCTGAAGCAGAAGGGATTATTGGAGCTACACAGACGCATGAGCCAAATTGAACACCTGAGTGGAAACTAAAACAAACCGTATAAAGATCTTCTAAAATTATATGTAAATAAAAAGCTGAGTACACATATCACATGTGTATAGCTCACTGGATTTTCACAATATAAAAATATCTGTCATACTCAAAAAAATTCTGATTTGGAAGCCACTAGACTGGGTTAGCTCTGGCATTTTAAATTCCTACGTGTCTATACCAAAGCCCAATGTAAACAGTAAATTGAAACTGAAAACTGAACCAATCAGAAACCACCAAATAATCTCAAAATAGGAACTTTTCATTTTAACCAATCAAAATTGTTCTCTTTGTTTCACTTCTACAACCACTTTATAAAAATCCCTTCTCTTGCCCCTTCTGTTAAAGTCCTAGCCACTCGAGGTCTGATGATACAATGAATGCTCAGGTAAGTTCTTTGTAATTTAAATTTGCTAAGTTTTTCTTTTATCACTGATCAGCACTCAGATCAAGAAACGTTTACCAGCATCATAGAAGTACACTTATGTTCCTATTAAAAAAGTGACTTCTAATAGCATAGACTAATTTTATGTCTTTTTAAATTTTACATGAATAGAATATGGTACATATTATTTTGTATCTTTCTACTTTCACTCAACATCAGGTTTATGAGATTTATTCATATTGTTGCAGGTTTATTCTCATTGATGAATAATATCTTATTGTCTCTTATCCATCTACTGTTATGGGAATTTGGGGAGTTTCTATTTTCTGACCACTATGAATAATACTCTAATGAACATACTCTAATGAACATTCTCACCAAAACATGCACATACTCTAATGTGCATGTTTTGGTGAGCATGTGTGCATATTTCTGCTGGGTATATAGCTAGGAGTGGAATTGTTGATTTGTGGTATATACTTATGTTCAGTCTTAGTAGATATTGCCAAATATTCTTCAAGTGGTTGCAGCAATTTTTACTTGCATTAGCAATGTATAAGAATTAAAGTTCTTCCAAAGTATCACTAACACTTGATATTGTTGATCTTTTTTTTTTTTTTTTTTTTTTTTTTTTTTTTTTTTTTGAGACGGAGTTTCGCTCTCGTTACCCAGGCTGGAGTGCAATGGCGCGATCTCGGCTCACCGCAACCTCCGCCTCCCGGGTTCAGGCAATTCTCCTGCCTCAGCCTCCTGAGTAGCTGGGATTACAGGCACGCGCCACCATGCCCAGCTAATTTTTTGTATTAGTAGAGACGGGGTTTCACCGTGTTGACCAGGATGGTCTCGATCTCTTGACCTAGTGATCCACCCGCCTCGGCCTCCCAAAGTGCTGGGATTACAGGCTTGAGCCACCGCGCCCGGCCGATATTGTTGATCTTTTTAACCATTTTGACCAAATTGTTGATTTTAACCATTTTGATGGATACCTCGGTGGTATCTCATTATAGTTTCAATTTGCATTTATCTGATGACTGATTAATTTGAGCTTTTTAAATGTTCATTTCCCACTGAAGTAGAATGTTGCTTTTGTCAAAAGTTAGGTGACTCTGGGGAATAGGCATGGTGGGTTACACCTGTAATTCCAGCACTTTGGGAGGCTGAGGTGGGAGAATCAGTTGATTCTAGAAGTTCAAGATCAACCTGGGCAACAAAGCAAGACCCTATCTATACAAAAACAAACAAAACAAAACAACCAGGTCATTCCAAATATGTGAGTTTATAAAGGTTTTCAACATTGAACTCAAGTGTCTCCTTTCCTCCACCAAAGAATAACTGTAAAAAACAGATATTTAAGGTCAAAATATAACAGATGTCTTCTAGTGCAGTGGTGCTTGAAATGTGTTCCCAGACCAACAGTAACAGCATTACACGGGACCTTGTCAGAAAGGCAAATTCTGTGGCCCTTCCCGGACCTATTGAATCAGACACTCTTAAGAGTGTGGCCCAGAGTCTGCATTGCAACAAACCCACCAGGTGCTTCTGACACATATTCAAGTTGAAGAAAAATTATTCTAACTTATCTCCTATTTACAGATGAAGGTACTGAGAGCAAAGCTAGATGGAATTAATGCTGCAAATATATTCATCTTACTAATATGGAGGAAATTTAGGAACTTCAAAGTATTTGACATTTCTAACCTGAAAAAAATCATTATTTTGTTTAGTTTGATATGAATTTCTTGTGAGTAGAGATTTTTAGAGGAATAAATGACTAAAGGGGTTTAGAATCTCTTTCCATAAATGTCTCCTAATGTCACTGCATGCCCCAAGTACTGTTTGGCCAATCAAGAGAAATATCCCAAGGCAGAAGAGTGATAGGCTGGGAAAATTCTCCAGGATATTTCAAGCTTTTGTTTATAAAATTTACCTATCTCTTTTGAATTCATTATTCTTCTCTACTTATTTGAATATTAAATGAGTGCAGCTTCTACTTTTAGAACCACAAAGATGGAAGCAGCTCCTCTGCGCCAGGCTCTGTGAGTTGTTTATCCCTCCTAAGGGAAGTCTTGGTGAATTATGTATTGAGACCTCCTGCTCAGGTTTGCCACCTCCATGGTCACTACTGTGGTTTGAATGTGTCCTCCGAATTCCACGTGTTGGAAACTTAATCCCCAAATTCAAATGTTGGTAACTTTTGGAGATGGGGCCTTTAGAAAGTAACTGGGATTAGAGAAGGTCATCAGGGTGGGCTGCTATGATGGGACTAGTGGTTTTGTGAGAAGAGGAAGGACAGACCTGAGCTGCCATGCTCTCACTCTCTCACTATGCAATGCACTTCACCATGTTATGATGCAGTAAGAAAGCCCCCGCCAGATGCCAGCACCATGCTCTTGGACTTACCAGCCTGCAGAAATGTGAGAAATAAATATATCTTCTTTATAAGTTACCCAGTCTCAGGCGTTTGGTTACAGCAACAGAATTAATTAAGACAGTTACTTTCTTCAGCTCCTGAAATGAGCCATCACCTCAGAGGTGCCTCCTAATTAGAAGAGGAGATTTAGCAGATAACCTAGGAAGGTCGTAAGAACTGTTGGCCATTACTCCTGTTCTTGAAATTACATGATGAAATATGTGCCTGCTGCATAGAGACTACTTTCTGGAATGTAGATAAGATGATCTGGGAATTGTCTCTAAAGTACTTCTACATTTCTACTCATTAGCATGAGCAGGGAGAAGAACCGGAAAGAACAGAGAGAGGCACTCAAAGCTGTTGAAACTGAACGCAACTTCAGTTCTGTTTGCTACTCAACTGGTATTTTGCCACTCTTTTGCCTCACTCTCAGGAAAGGCAACCTAGGAAATATGAAAATCACTTAAAAAGTGCCAGAATTTCTCTTCCTCCTGTTTTGAGAGTCTGGGGCAAGCATTCAAATTGTACAAGATTGTAACTATTTCTTTACACTCAGCTTTGTGGTACTTTCTAATGACAAATGAGTCAATATTTCCAAGACTGAAAATAAAAAGAAGATCTTAAGCCATCAGGTATTAGAATTGTTGTTATTAAATTTTATCTTCTTTTGGAAATTGCCTTTTCCTTGTTTGCTTCTATTTTAATATGTTAGCTTTTCATGACCTTCACATTATTTGTTTGCAGAGTAAGTAGAGTTAATGCTTCACACTTAACATAAAACTTTTCAACTTCAAAGAACTCTTTAAATAAGCTATCTGAAAGCAAGCTAACAGAGGAATACAAAGTTAACATTAAAGAGGCCTCTAAATATGAACCTGAAAAGATAGCAGCAAAAAGCAAATCATTCAAAAACATATTTATGAGAATGAGTTGAACAGGTCTGGAGGAAAAAGAGAGCAAAGTCTGAAGTCTGGATAGAGGACCAGTGCTAATGAGGACCAGTGCTAATAAGGACTGCATGCATACCTCTGTGTGTGTGTGTGTGTGTGTGTGTGTGTGTGTGTGTATGTGTACTCTCTTACTACTTATCAAAGTTAGGCTGTACAAACTTTAAAGAAATTTTGCCTGTGCCACTTAGTCTAAATTCTAAGACCAACCCATTGTCACCTTTTTACCCTCATGCTACTTGTAGTCACAATTGGGTAAATAGAAATTCATTTTAAGGTTAGCAGTAGGTGCTTGAAAAATCTTCAAACACAACTTCCACATACAGTTAGGGTTCCATTTGGGTGAACAACTGGCCTGCTTTTGTAATCATACTTGGCCTGTTTGATTTGCTAGTTTGATTCTGTTGGCAGTATTCATAGGTACCTTCCAGCTCATGATGAAGGAAATAGCATGTTTGAGTCAGAGAGTTCCAAGGATCCATAGGTAATATGAGTCCAGACACCATCATTACTCTACCCTAGTGTCTAGCACAGTGCTCAAATACATTCAACTAATGTTTTCAGTGTGATTAAATGAATTAACAAATCACTTTGGGTTACTAGTAAAACTTCTAAATGGTTAGTGTGAAAGGTCACTCTTGCTTGCTTGGCTGTCTCTTTTTATGGGTCTTCTAGAAAATATAACCCAGTCAGCAACCAGCTTTCTTTTTTTGTAACATAACAACTGAGTATTATAAATAATATCTATAGTTCATTCAAATTCTCCCTCGCTTGAAGCTCTCTGACATATATGTGCTATTTGAGTTGTGGAGAAGATTTGCATACAACCTCAGTTATTTATTTTGTAACAGAAAATAAAAAGCACCAAACAAAATTACAGAGTACAGGTGTGCTGCTAACTCATTATGAAATATTGATTTTTCATAGAGGTCTCTTTTCTACCTCCAAGCCATAAAATTGGCCATAATACCTCATATGAGGAAAATAACATCTTGTTATTAATAAATCACGGACTCTCAATGGTTGATAACGGAAGACAATGCAAAAAATCTTCTAGATCCTAATTCTTCTCTTCTAAATTTTTCCTGACTTCTGGAGTTCTCAAGTTCATTTTCCTGCTACCTCCATGTTGGCATTCTATATATTTCTAAGTAACCTTCTGGCCTAATGTCAATGCTTGATTCCTTATTATTCCATAACAGAACAGAGACAAGGCCAACAGGGAAGGGTCAGTTTTCTTTAGTGCAATAAGTCAAGTAGTTAAGAGTGTTTCTGTTGTCAGAAAGACTTAAGTTACTGTTCTGTCCACTTTTGGTTGTGTGACTTTAGGCAGGTCATTTTATGCCTGAGTCTCACTTTCTTCCTCTCTGGAATAGGGATTCATATAATACCCATTTCCTGGGACTGTTGTGAACATCGAATTACCAGGACAATTTAGCATAGTCTCTTCTACATAGTAAGTGCTCAGTAAATGTTAGTTATTAAGTTTATTACAAAATACAGTTGACCCTTGAACAACATGGGTTTGAACTGTGCAGGTCAACTTACACATGGATTTTCTTCTGCCTCTGAGACCCCAAGATAGCAAATCCAACCCTTCGTTTTTCTCTTCCTCCTCAGCCTAATTCAGTGTGAAGACAGCAAGGAGGAAGACCTTTATCCTGATTCACTTATCCTTAAAGAATAGTAAATATATCTTATCCTCCTTATGTTTTTCTCAGCATTTTTTCTCTAGCTTGTTGTAAGAATATCTGTAGGCTATTAGTAGTCAAGGTTTTGAGAAGTCAGAAGTTGTACACAGATTTTCAACTAGATGAGGGAGGGAGTCAGTGCCTTCAACCCTCGCATTGTTCAAAGGTCAACTGTATACCAGGAAGTAGTAAAAAAGAGATGAACATAAAAAGGAACATGGATCCAGATAATTGTACTTCAAGAAAAGAGATGGGCTTTCTGGCTTACAGGATTCAACTCACTCTAACTCTTAGTATATTTCTGAGAGACGGGTAATATCCTGGCACACAGAGCCTAAGAACCTGGACCTGGACCCAAGGGGTGAGACCAGAGCATGGCAGCACATTCTTCTCCTCCCAGTTTTGTTTTCCTCACTGAGAAACTGCCTCTGTCAAGATAATGGAAACTAGAACTGACTTGGTTTCTGAGGGAAGAACTGTGCAATGTGGGAGATAAATGGCTGGCCTCAGCAGGAAAGTAACAGAATACAGCAAAACAAGCCTAGCACCTATGAGAAATATACATAAATAGCAACAAGGAGGACATTTTATTACATCTAAAACTTTTTTCTCATTATTCTGTGATTTTCCTTATTACCTTCCAGTGTTTCCACCCACATACAATTAAGAGTTATTTTGTGCTTCGCTCTCTTAAAATTCCATCTGGGCAGCTCCTTTCCTGGCAGGACAGCCCATCCCCCTCCAGCACTAATGCAGAACCAGGAGATGAGCATTAGCGAATAAAGAAGGGGACCTCCCTGGCATGCCAGATGGGAGAGGGTGACTCTAGGAGATTAGTGAGCAGCCTGGCTCCAGGCTCCAGAAGCAACTTGGACACTCAGAGGCTCTAAAGAAGAGAGAAGCCTCTTCCCCTTGGTGGAGCAGACTCTGTGAGAATTTTTGGAATACTTTTGCCTTTACCTACCTCTAGGAAAGGTCAGGGGTATCAAAGATCAGACTTCATTTGAGAAATTACTTTGTGCCAAGCTCAGGGACTACCATGGAAATAAGATATTTTTTAAAAATTATGACCAATTGAGATTTGCTGTATACAGTCAGGCCTATAGGAAAGGAGAGTCCATGGGGAGGCAGATTCCATCATAGTTCAGGCAGAGATTTTGGCTTCCAGTAGCCCGGGTTCACATCCCAGCTGTGCCTCTTAGTTGATATGTAATCTTGGGCATATTCCTTCATCTCTCTAAGCTGTAGTCTTTAAAAGGGTGATATTAATAGTATTTACCATATAGGTATCTATGGATTAAACAAAATATTGTACAAAAGCACTTGACATATTATAGTGCTCATTAATATTAATCTCCCTCTTTACTTTCTAGGAACAAGGCACGAAAGTTTGTTTCCCGACTCATCCTCTCTTTTTGGCATAGTAACCTTTTAAGTAACTTTATGTCAGAAAGGCATTTTAGGGGCATGTTTTCACAGGCAAAGTAAATAAACCCAGGCAAATTTATCTGGCTCTATTCATTCAGAGAGGCCTGGGAATAATTTCTTCATTTGGATGATTAACATTACTTATGGGGCTTACAGTGGCTTTAACCCACCTATAAAACAAGGCTTGTAGAAAAGAGTTCTTCTGTAATATCAGAGCCCATCCTCTGTGTTTGTGGCTCTTATAGCTCAGACTCTGGGCCTTGCATACCTACATTGGCAAGAAAGATTTTTGTTCTGTCTGATTTGTCAGTCCTGTGTGGGTCAACTTCTCATCTGCTAAGTTCTCTGGCTGTATCATCTCTTGGCCCCCTTTGCCCACAGAGCCTGACCCCCTGGTTGATGTATCTGAGTTTATTTGGAAAGCAGAAACTACTCTATATATTTTAAGCCACAAATTACTTAATACAGGGAATTAGATGCTCCCCAACCCACTGGGAGGCCTTGAGAATGGGTTCTAAGCTTGGTCTCCAGAGATGGCTTCCAGAACACTTGCATTGCCTCTAAGGCTTCCACAAGAATAAATAGTTCCAGAACGCATTGATGAGATTGCCATCCAGGGATGGTGCAGCCACCACTGCCACCACTGCCAGTGATAAATGACCCCCAACATGTTGGTGATGGAGTCTGGCTACTGCTTCCCCTACAATTGCCTCTTCACATCTGAAAAGCTGGAGAATGGACATTGAAACAATATTGTAGAAAAGCTTGACATTTCCATGGGCTTGTTTGTCAGTAAAAATTGCCCCAGAGGACGCCATTCTGTCTTTTAAATCTCACTGAAGGGCATCTAACAGGTGAGTTCTCATTCACCTCTGACACCCCCTTGGTTACACAGATGACTTGGAAGTGTACTTTTTAGCTTTCCTGCCTCTGTAATATAGGAAGACACACTGAAGGAGTACCAAAAGGTAATTAGCTAGTAACAACAAAGGAAGTTAAAAGACTTGGGTGAGCCAGAGGTTAGGTTCAGGTTGTTTATCAGCTAAAAGGTAGAGTAGAGTGGTTACCAGGGATCCAGAGGTTAGGGAAACAGTCAACAAAGAGGAAAAACTAGTTTTGGGAAATTAGACGGCAGAAAGTTTTGAGTATAGGCAAAGAGTATGGTTGAAAATTTCCACGATCCAAGCATGTGTAAGTCCAGCAACAGTAATGGAATTTGATTAAAACCTGGTACTTTTGGAGCTGTGAGCTTCTGGTGCCCTCCCTGTTCAGAGTCTCAACTTACCTAAAGTATGGGTAGGCCTGAGCCTGCAGGTGGAGGGATCCTGAGCCTGCAGGTGGAGGGATCCAGGCCCATTTGCCTAGAACGGGGAAGGGGAAAGGCAGAGAGCAAAGCAGTGTGGATACCAAGTACCAGATTCCTCTCTGGCATACTCCTTGCCAGAATGAGTTGGTACCTGTAACCACATTTATCCCTCCTACTTTCTGCAGTGCTTGCTTCATATGTAAACCCTTAAATATACTATTCTGAGGTTTGTATACTTACTAAAAATCATGTAATGTGTTTGAATGTATTGAGAGAAGATACTAACTAAAGCCTAGGTTGTATGTTTACCCAACTCAATGATAACATACATTAATTACTTTCCTAGTAATAGAAACAAAAATACTAAACACTTTGACAAATGATTATTATGTAAAAATTTCCAGATAATTTATACCAGCTGCAAAACAAGAGTAAGCATTAAGATGAAAATGCAGGAGATAATGAAAAATAAACTCATATATACAGATATACACATGTACATACATTTATACACATATGTATGTACATACACACATATTCACATACATGAATACCTACAAACGCATACACAGGTAAATTCTTTTAAATTAAGACAAAGAACAATGACAACAGCAAAAATTTCACCACCTGAATTCTCAGGACTTAAAAGTAAAAGGTAGTAAGCAGTATTCACACACCAAAAATTACCTCCTTGGCAAAATAAGGTCTTTTGTGGAAGGAGGTTTTCAGCAAACAGATTTTGACAATTGACACCCCATGAGCACCATTTGTGAAAAACACTTTTTTTTGGCTGTAATTTGATGAAGCAGAAAGTGGAAATCAATAGAACATTGCCAAATGTGTTCTTTGCTGATGCCCCTGTCTTTCTCTTCTCTGCTCCTGTTCTGTAGTAGATAAGAGCTAGGAGGAGCCCAGAACACAATATATGGATTTTTTAGAAACTAGCACAATAAAGGAAGCTACAGAATACTTTTAACCTGAGAAATATATTCAGCACCATGTTGCACATTTGCTATGTAGCAGAACAGGCTGATTTCAAGCCCAAAGGTGGGTTGGGAGTTTATATGATCCCCCAGAACTTCAGGGAGACCCTTTCTCACCAGAGCTCTTATCTTTACCTCTCGGCACTGCTGGTTTCCATGACAACCAGCCCAATGTCTAGTTCAGTTTTGCAAATACTTTCCAAAGCCCATTAGGCCTAAAATCTTCTCTTTAGACTCTCAAATCTGCCTTATTCCATCCAACCTTCCTACTGCATCCTCTTCCTTTAATCTTCTCAACTTATGGGATGAGAAACATAAGACTTTATAGTGGTAAATATACCTAATAGCCATACAAAGACAGGTGTTAGAGAAAACAAAAGAAAAAGAGGCTAAAGTAGTTCCCAGATTACCCTAAGGTTGGTTGCCTGATTATTTCTCAGTGTCTCATTTTGTTTTAAACACTAGCATGTTGCTTCTGTGCTTATTTGAGTGGCTCTTCTGAGTGGGGATGCTCTGAGTGGGTAAAATGAGAAATAATGATGCAATGTAGTAGCACGAATACTGTTTAGGGAGTGGAGACCTCAGCTCTGCCTCTGAATTTCTGTCTCTATGAACTTGAGCCACTATAAAAGGAGGGTCTATGGGGGAATTTCTAGCTTTATTATTTCATGACCTAGTAGGAGCAGGATTCAGTCTACCTTTGAGTAAGTTGTGTTTGCATAATTAAATATTCTTCTTGCTGGTTGGTGATTAAATAGAGTAATCCTAATCTTACATCAAGAATATAATAGAAAAAACAATCTACGACTGCTTAGAGAGAACACTTCTAACTATTCCATCAAAACAGTTCACTTCATTCCACAGTTCAGAGTAGAAATGGAACTTTTAGGGGCATCTCTAAAGATAGAATATTTATCCTATATTAAGTCTGTCCTCAGACACATGCTGGAATTCACCTGATGAATTCACTGCTGATTTAAATATTTCAAAAATTTTCCATATTTATTAACTCGACCACTCATAAAAAAAACCTTCTTAAAAAATGTTCTGTGAAACAAAGCCATTTTCAGGAGTAGTTTGTCCAAAGTAAAGAAAATTTACTTTCTCCTTCTGCAATTCTGCTCACTCATTCCTGGACATGCCAACATTGTAATTATCTTTAGCCACCCACCAAACTGAACGCAAAGGCCAGTACAGTGAATGACCTCCTTGAGGGGCATACTAGCAGTCATTTGTACATGAAACAGTGCACATTGGTCAGAGCACTGTTAGAAGAACATTTTCTTAAGATAACTTATAAGGGATTTCATTTTCTTGAAGAACTCCATATATAATACATACAAACACATACATAGGTAAATTGTTTTAAATTAATACAACAACAATAACAACAAAAATCCCACAACCTGAATTCTCAGAACTTAATAGTAAAAAGTAGTAAGAAGTCTTCACATACCAAAAATTACCTCCTTGGCAAAACAAGGTCTTTTGTGAAAGGTTTTCAGCAAACAGATTTTGCAGTACAAGAGAGAGTTTCATAGTAGATACAATAGAGATTAAACCTGGGGGGGCTGGGCGCGGTGGCTCACGCCTGTAATCCCAGCACTTTAGGAGGCCGAGGCGGGTGGATCATGAGGTCAACAGATCGAGACCATCCTGGTCAACATGGTGAAACCCCGTCTCTACTAAAAATAAAAAAATTAGCTGGGCATGGTGGTGCGTGCCTGTAATCCCAGCTACTCAGGAGGCTGAGGCAGGAGAATTGCCTGAACCCAGGAGGCAGAGGTTGCGGTGAGCCGAGATCGCGCCATTGCACTCCAACCTGGGTAACAAGAGCGAAACTCCGTCTCAAAACAAAAACAAAAACAAAAACAAAAAACCTGGGGGTCCAGGAGAAGTGGTGCTGTGACGGGGAAGTTGTGGCCGGAGGACAGCTTGTGGGTGCTGGGTCCCCGGTACCTAGCAGGAAGTCTTATTGAGGGCCTGTTTATCCAAACTGGTTGTGGTGAATCCTGCTTTTTATTTTCCTCACAGTTGAGCAGTCTTGATTACTCCATATTTTGTGTATTCTAACTTTTCAGTTGCAGTGTATTGTGACTAACAGAGGAGACAGGCAGATTATATATAAGTGTTTCAAAAAATGTGCTACCTATGGGCACTTGGAAAATTGTCTTAGGAAGGTCTAGATCAGTCTCTTCCGAAACCTAGACAACCTGCAGAATTTGACTGGATAAAATTTTAAGTCTCCTGCAATTTTGATACACCATGTTCAGACGGCTTCTGCCAAGTGTCACATTTCATCAATAGAAATACTAGGTCATTGAGAGAGAAAAAGGTCAGTAGATACAGAAAGAGTGTGGCCTTTGGAGTATTGGTGATAAATGGACATCTTTTTATTTTCTTAAGGTTACCCACATTGCCTGAAAAGTAGGAGGTATTTTTCTATGGAAGATTAAGGATCTGGCTGAATGCCTCAATTTTTCATCACACTAGGTCCCAAGAACGGCTATTTGATTACATTTAATTCAGCTTCTCTCAGCCTCAGTTAACACACACACACACACAAACACACACACACACACACACACACACACACACACACACCCCTACCTAAAAATATGGTGCCTGCAGACTATTGTTGCTAAGCAAAATGAGATTTAAAAAAAATGAGCTAAAGGCTCAATAACTAATCAGTTTTCAAACAGCTGCATTAATCCAAGAAAGAAGCCATTTCATTTCTAATGTCCCCAAAGGACAGATTTTCAACATTCTGTCGCCATCTTGCAAACCTTTGCTTTGGAAGGAACTTTTGCAGTGTTCCTCAATCCATTTGGAGAAAATTCAGAAAGAGGCTTATACATCAAAGTGCGGGAAAGCCAACTTAAGCTTTAGAATAAATACTCAAATCTCTTTTCATATCAGTTATTTGCTGTAATCCTTCCAAAGTAACCTCTAATAATCAGGGGAGGGGCAGGGAAAGTGAAGAGGAAGGGAAACTATTGGATTTGAATATCTGATTAAAAACAAACAAATAAGAAAATTCTAACAT
This sequence comes from Aotus nancymaae, assembly GCF_030222135.1. NCBI lineage: Eukaryota > Metazoa > Chordata > Mammalia > Primates > Aotidae > Aotus > Aotus nancymaae. The sequence continues at coordinate 28,506,019 of NW_026988422.1, read as the reverse complement.
TCTTAAAATGTGAATTGGAGAGTAAAAGTAGGTAGAGGAAAGAAGGAAACAGCATTCAGAATCTGTATAAGCTTCTTATAATAAAAACATATCTCCCAGCAAGAATAATTCTCCACGAGGCTTACTGTAACCTAACAGGTGGGTTTCCACTACCCTCCCAGGAGAACTAGAGACTGAATCCTTGTCATTATACCTATACCCCTCATGTTTGCAAGGTAGAGATACAAAATAGTACTGAATTCATAGTTTTGTTTGTTTTTTTTTGTTCAATTTTTGCTTTTTGTGAAAAATAAGCTTGTTTAATGTACATAGTGATTAGAATAGTACCTGATACATTATCAGTGTTGTTCAAGTTTGCTGTTATAATTGTTATTTCTCATTATAATAGTAACTCACATTTACTTATCCTTTAATACAGGATTTCTCAGCCTTAGCACTATTGCTATTTAGGATTTAATAATTTAATAATAACTATTTAATAATTTAATTAAATAATTAAACAATTTAATATTTTGTTTTTGGTGGGGATGGAAAAGCTGTCATGTGCATGGCAATATTTCCTTTAGTAGTTGATATGGTGAAGCTTTGTGTCCCCACCCAAATCTCATTTTGAATTGTAATCCCCATAATCCCCAGCTGTAAAGGGAGAGACCTGGTGGAGGTAATTGAATCATGGGGGCAGTTTTCCCCATGCTGTTCTCATGATAGCAAGTGAGTTCTCATGAGACCTGATGGTTTTACAAGGAGCTCTCCCCGCTTCACTCAGCACTTCTCCTTCCTGCCACCTTGTGAAGGTGCCTTGCTTCCCCCTTGCCTTCTGCCATGATTTTAAGTTTCCTGAGGCCTTGCAAGCCATGCTGAACTGTGAGTCAATTAAACCTCTTTCCTTTAGAAATTACTCAGTCTTGGGCAATTCTTTATAATAGTATGAAAACGGACTAATATAGTAGTATTTCTGACCTCTATCATTATCTATAAACACTCCCCACTCATTCATTTGAGACAACCAAAGCCATTTCTCGACATTACCAAATATCCCTGGAAGGGGAAAAGTTAAAAACATTGCCTTAATGTAGCCCAGGTATTATTCTAAGTACTTGGCAAATGTTATCCATTTGATGGGCATTATTTTAGTGTCTATTTTATAGATGAAGTAATTGAGTTAGGTAATTTGCCAAAGTCACATAGTTAAAAATGGTAGAGTCAAGATTCAGATTTATATATTCTGACATAATATACTATATTAAAATGTGTGTGAGCTCTTGGCAGAGCAAACAATAATAATTATTTATTACTATTTCCAAGATAGTTTCTTATTTTAATCTTGCAATATTGATAGTAGTTGAGTTCTGAAAACAAAGAATAACTTTCATTCCCTGAGTCTTAGTAGTAAGAGGCTCAGCTAAAACACTTTACTAATATATAATAATATGGATACATCAGAGCCCCTCAAGTTTTCTATTTAATTCAGCTGTCAAAATAATCTCATTTATCACAAATACTTATTGAGCATCTAAAAATATGAGATAATATGCTAGAAAATATATTTTTTTAAATGAAAAAGTCTGGTTTCTATAGTAGACACTTGGGAAAGTTTATCCAGTACCTGTTTGAAAATCATTCCCTTCCCTTCAATTTTCATCTTTAACACCAGAGCTTGCATGTTAGTATAGTGTGACCCTCCCTCTTAGGAAAACCTGTCCCAGGCTAGATCAATGATTCTGCAACCTGAGAATTTGAATCAGGATATGAGAGAGCCTCTTGTCTCCCATTTCTGGGAATGAAGGTTTGGGAATTAATGGTGTTAAGGTTTTCATTATGTGGAGAGAGATCATCTGCAGTGACAGAGACTAAACTTGATACACAAAGGGGAGCAAAGATGAGAAACAGAATCTTAGAGGTTGCTAAACCCCTGGCTTCAGTTGTTCATGAGGCTAGACTGAACTCATGATCCTCAGACAGCTGGACTGTTCAATCTATGCTGAGGCATTCTGTGCCAGTGAAGTCCCTTTGGACTGTGAGCCAAAAGTTTCCTGTCCCTTGCAATCAAGGGGATCATAATTGATAATACACCTATTAACAAGAAACTTAGAGGGCTCAGAAGGTAGTTGTTGGTACAAACCATGGAGGGCTTTGCATGTCTATCATAGACAGAGGATTTGTGGAGTCCCTTCATAGACATTTTATTACTCTTGAAGCATTATGAAGGCCAGATTTGTGAAGTACTAGGCTGGGTATGCAGAAGTTCAAGGAGAAAGAAACAGTGTTATATTATAGGTAAGATCAACAAGATAAATTAGAGGACAGGAGGAGACAGTGAGTAAGAGTCTCAAAGTAACTGGTATGATACATGAATCAGGTAGTCAATGTTAATAGCTGTACTCCTTTGGGAACTTGGGGTAATGTAGTAGCTAGCCAACTCTAGCCTAGCTGTAAATAACTTGGGAGATTTTATTAATCCTTTTACAGACAGAGAACTACACTGGAGAGAAGGAATGCATTTTATGCATTTAACAAATATTTATTAAGAGCCTAACACATGCAGATATTTTCCTGTCTGGATAAATCAGAAGGCTAAGAAGACAAAAATCTGTGTGTCCTTGATCTTACATTATAACTGGAGGAGAGATAAACTACATAGACTTGAAAGTATTAGGGAAGGAGTTAGGGAAAATTTGCAATTTTAAATAAGGTAGGTCCCTTTGAAAAGATAACATTTGTCTGTCTCAAAGATGCATTTTTAACCAAACCTTTTGTAGACATCAGGAAATCTTTATCTTAGCCCATAGCAGTTACAATTTTCTTGGAATTTCAGCCCTCTCTAAACATAGCATAAACACCCATTTTTATGGCTAAAAGGGAGGAGAGGGTAGAGATGGGATATATCAGCTCACTACTTCAGTCTTTGCCCTTTGTCCTGGAAGCCATCTCCATCTTTTCCATGTGACCTGCCATTTTCACAAGCTCTGGAGAGATCTGTCCTTACCATCTATCCTGGAACATGAGATCCCTCCATTATTTAGGGTAAGTAGGTACAAATAACCAGAATTATTTTGATCCCACATAATCAGTAGGAGGAGAGGAAAAAGCACAAAGGAAATGCTGAAACCCAGACTGTCACTCAGTATCCTGATTTAATACATAAGAAATGCAGGCAGAAGCTCACATATTGCTATACATCAGTACTGTGCAACAGAAGTCTCTGGCATAATGAAAGTGTTCTCTATCTGGGCTGCACAGTACAGTTGCCACTATTCATAGGTGTCTGTTGAGCATTTGAAATCTGGCCTGTGTGACTAAAGAACTACATTTTAATTTAAATGTATTTTAATTAATTAAAATTTTAATAGCTGCATGTGGCTAGTGGCTACTACATTGGCCAGTACAGCTTAAGCTCTTGTCACATGAGGAGTCCAGACTATTCTCCTAATCCTAATTGAAGCCACTGTAACATCATTTGCCATTTATGATGAAACTTGTCAGAGCTGAATTATACTTTTAGGCAACTAGAAGCATCTTTCAGCAGAAATCAGCTCTATAATTGGTCTTCCGGATTGAGCGCTAAGAGTGAATGGGCTCAATTGTGTCCCCCAATATATGCAACTGCTAGAAAGGAAGCCACATTTGCAGTTCTATTTACAGCAAAGTTGCACTCTCTACAGAACCCTGTTTAGGAGCAGACAGGTTCTTGGTCTTGCTTCTAGTGAGAACAAACTATGCCCCTTCTGGGGGTTCCTAGTCACCAAGTGTGAGGGATTTATCTGAATGGTTGAAAAGCAGAGTCTGTCTGTTCTTCCCCTGTTAAGTTGCCAAAGGCATCTCCCTATGCTTTCAATAGATTCCCCTACCTTCTTTTTCCTTTCTCCTCTTCCCCTAGGAGAGATAATTGGACTGTGTGATTTCCATTAAATGTAATGTACCACATGCAGATGAAACACAATAGCAAAATGCATTAAGATCGAATCCCTTGGAAAAAATGGCCTGGGTGTTTTTCCATTTGTTAAAATGAGCTACCAAATTATTTTTGTTTTTGCACAATTAAATGCAAAGCTTTCATTTACTCTTTTTAAGAGTTATTTGCATTTCATAGTCTTATGAACAAATAATCTTTTTTTAAAAAATAAGTGCAACATCACATTTTCTTTTTTTTGTATATATATATATATACACACACACACACACACACACACACATATAAAAATACATACACATTTTCACCTACTCACCAACAGACCACATAGTGGTGCTCTAAACCTGCTATAATCACACATAAGAGCTTCGCAGTTGTTAGATGAAAATCCAGTGAGCCTGATTGCAGTTAGAATCAACTGCAATGGACTACTGATAAATTTCTTTTAAAAATGTCTTCCTGAAATGGACTACTGATAAATTTATCTTAAAAATGTCTTCCAGCATTCATCACTTTGCAAGACAGATCCTTTGTATATACTCAAAAATGATGAATTGAGCAAATAACTCCAAAGGAGAAAGCCCTTTGAGGAAGCCCTGCCCCATCCAAAAATCTGTAATAATCATTTATTTTTCCTTCTATAACTAGCATTTTATAGGGGTTTAATTAATTTCATGCCACAGCTCAGTGGTTAGGTTTAGGAATCTCATGCTCTGGAAAAATGGCAAAGTGAATTCAATACTATCTATTTCAGGTTTCTTAGATAATCAACCTTTTGTCCCACCCTCAAACCATTTTAGCGACAGTTGTATTTGGTGGGGTATGAAACAGTTCAGAATATCAGGGTCAGAGTGTTCTAGTAACAAAATGTGGTATCAGGAGCTAAGTAATCTATTTGATTCTTTGAAGGTGCTTGGCTTTTACCAATTAGATGAAGGAAATATAAACAATGAAATTTGTAGCATAGCACACATATAAAAGTACAGTATGATAAAAACAGCACTGCTTTTTCAGACGATCTGAATTGCGGTGGAGACTACTTTATATGTCAAGGTAGTTTTTTTTTTTCATGACTTGCCTTAGCTATTATGACTATATCCCTGTGGGGTACTATAATTCACACGTAATTTAGTTTTGTTTATAATTGTGGAAGTATATGATTGAGAATGGCCACAGTAAACATGCCTCTTTCCGGAGAGTCAGGAAATTTATGGAAACTGTACACCAGTAAATATTGTACTTTGTGCCTTGGAAAAGCCTTTGTTTTATATTTTGCATATTTCCACATCAGATGGTCTACATATCAGTAGTTCATTGCCACATTACTGTGTAGCAATTAACAACAATCAGGTGGCTTTAAAAATAAGCATTTATTTATGTTGGGAATATGCAGGTATGCTGGGTGGCTCTTTGGTCTTAGCTAGATTTCATGAATCCAGTCTTGCTGGGCTCTTCTCTGCCTCTGTAGTTAGATACAAGTCAGCTGGCTGAAGGCAACTCTAGGATAGGACAGCTGATTTTTCTTCCACATGGTCTTATATCCTCCAGCCAACTTGTCCAGGCTTTGTTTCTGGCAGTAGCTGGCTTCCTCGAAAGGAAGAGAACAGATGCATGCAAGGCCTCTTAAAAGTGCAGGTCCTGAGATTGCGCCACTGCACTCCAGCCTAGGTGACAGAGCAAGACTCTGTTTCAAAAGGATAAAAAAATGTGCAGGTTCAGAACTTGCACCACTCTTCTGTCACATCGTATTCACTAGAGCAAGTCATAATCCAGCCCAGACTCAAGGGATGGAAAAATAGACTTCACCTCCTGATGGGAGGAGAATCAGAGTCATTTTGGCAATGAATCTACCATAACCTGTGTGCCCTCACAAAAGCAATAGAGAGAACTGGGCTCTAAAAATAAATTAATACCAAGCTTGTGACAGGTCTAACTTAGTATGAGATTCAAATTCTACCCATTGCTACCACAGCATTTGGGATACTTAAGAAAAAAAGACGAGTAATTTAAAGGAAAACAATATAAAACCTGACTTATTATATTGCTCACCTTGATTACTAAACTAAAGCAATTCATTTGTATCTGTACTGTATTTCATAATATCCACATGCTAGCTCAAAACCAGTAAAACTGGAGTATTATCCATTGAAGATAAAAATCTCTGTGATCAATTAAAACCATATAGTTATAATAATGACTATTATTTATGGTAAGGCCAAACCCAAAACAGAAAACCATTAAGCTAGAATATTTACAATGAGAACCCTCCTGAAGAAATTTTGAGAATCCTGCTGTATCAAACTTTATGTAACACAGTATGAGATTTCCATCATAACCTTTGTATACTAACTATGATAAATGGAATGATTTTAATACAGAACAAGGTTAATCTGTGTGGCAGGTGTTAGACCTATTTGCCAAGGTATAGCTTTTATTATTATTTTTATTGCCCTTCTGTTCTCAGCAAAAAACTACCAGAATTGTGACACAGGAGCAAAACCAAAACAGACATATATGGCTTTATCAAACCTTTGTTCTTATTATTAGATTACAATTATTTGTACACAAGCCGCTGGAGACTGGTTACAAATGTGAACTTCCACCTATTGGTTCTAATTGCTGGATGTCTAAAATAAAGGCCAACTCTAGGAAGATCCCTTTGGACATTGGTTTTCAAATGTGGAAAAAAGATTCCTGGTGGTTCTAATATTAACTAAGGCTGAGAGCCACACTTTAGGTAAATTTTAAAAGAGTACCATATTAATTTGATTCAAGGTTCAAGCGCATTCATGTACCTGCTGTCTTATTTTTATTTTTTTGTTTGTAACTACAATGTTTCTTGAATATCTAGACCACAAAATAAAAATACAATCGTCTTTATGTATAGATAATTGATCCTTTTACTTTTCTTCTAAATGCTTAGGTCCTTGGATTCAGATATATAAATATATTCAGTATCTAGGGTAACTTATGAATTCTTATGTGGGAAGAATTTAGAAAAATTTGCTCTCTGACAGCCCCCTTTCAAAAACATAATTAAAATAATACATGATGATTTGTAGGCCTGTGTAGACCTAGCCTGGCAGACATGAAGGTGGTGCAAGTTCTCGCTTATTCTTACTCAGTAGTCCTACAAAATCATGAAGAGGAAAAAAAAAAACAACCCAACAGCAACAGCAAAACCTTGCTTCTCAGCAACCTATGACAAAAGATGAAAAAAACTAGAAACCTAGAGGAAAAGTTTGCTTTTCTTTGTTTTGGTTTATTTAGAAAAGATCCACTTGCCTCGGCCTCCCAATGTGCTGGGATTATAGGCATGAGCCACTGCGCCTGACATAGAAAAGTTTACTTTGAAAAGATTCTCCTTTCTGTTTCAATATAAATGGGTAGGAAAGAGAGAAAAATAAGTAAGTATGTTAGAGCTTTATTGTCACTGTACAAAGTTATTTTATTGAATTTATTTTTATTTATTTATGTATTTATTTATTTTACTTTAAGTTCTGGGGTACATGTACAGATCATGAAGATTTGTTACATAGGTATACACGTGCCATGGTAGTGATTTGCTGCATCCATCACACCGTCATCTACATCAGGTATTTCTCCTAATGTTATCCCTCCCCAACACCCCCACCCCCTCCTATTCCTTTCCTAGCCCCCTCCCCCCAGGCCCCAGTGTGTGATGTTCCCCTCTCTGTGTCTGTGTGTTCTCATTGTTCAATACCCACTTATGAGTGAGAACATGCAGTGTTTGGTTTTCTGTTCTTGTGTCAGTTTGCTGAGAATGATGGTTTCCAGTTTTATCCATGTCTCTGCAAAGGACATGAACTCATCCTTTTTTATGGCTGCATAGTATTCCATGGTGTATATGTGCCACATTTTCTTTATCTAGTCTATCATTGATGGGCATTTGGGTTGGTTCCAAGTCTTTGCTATTATGAACAGTGCTGCAATAAACAAACGTGTGCATGTGTCTTTATATACCCAAATTATTTATTTATTTGTTTTTGAGACAAGGTCTTACTCTGTCACCTAGGCTGAAGTGCAGTGGTGTGATCATAGCTTACTGCAGCCTTGACCTCCCAGGCTCAAGTGATCCGCCCACCTTAACCTCCCAAGTTGCTGGGACTACAGATCACACCACCATGCCTAGCTAATTTTTTATTTCTTGTAGAGATGGGGTCTTGCCATGTTGCTCAGGCTCTTCCTGAACTTCTGGGCTCAAGAAATCCTCCCAATGAGGGCCTCCCAAAGTACTGGAATTACAGACCACTGCAACTAGCCTACTATACAAAATTATGAGATTGACAATCATGCTTAACTACACAGCAGGTCCCCAAGGCTGGGACCAACAGCCAGTTGGCAAGACCTCTAAAGGCAGCCTTTTACCTCCCAAGCAAATGGGAGGAGACTAACATCTGCCCTTCTAGTATGGTATTGGGTGAATTAGATGACACCTCATTGTCTAACAGATTTCTTCTTCAGACCTGTCAGGTACTATCCCAAGGTTGCTGTTTCTTCCCAATTACTGGCTGTTTCTGAGTTCTTCAATATATTGCTGCATATTAATGGAAATAGACATTAACCAAATAATTACTGTAGGCTGAAACCAAAACTGTGCCAGATATTTTTCATAAATTATTCATTCTTATAGCAGTCCTACAAAATGGTTGCTGTTATTATCCACCTCTTATTATCCAGATATAAAAAAATAATTAAAAAGATCAAATAACTTTCCCATGGTGATTTAACAACTCTTTCAGCTAGTTAATATATTAGGTGCCTTCACCTGTATTACTTTAAAGCATTATGCAAGATACCAGGTTGCAATTGGAAATTGAACTCCATTTACAATCAGAGAAAATGGTAGCTGATGTTTGTGACTTCTTAAATATGTTCTTTTGGCAGTGAATATGGTATAGATTTACAACACACACACACACAAATACACACACATGTATATGCACATACACACACATACACATACATCTAAAAGTCATTGAAGAAGGATATATTTTTCCCAGCACTCATTATTATGGGGTAAGGTTTTGTATGTAAAATCTACACAACTTAAAATTTTGATTAAAAAGTGTACCTCTTTCTCTCTTTCATGTTGTGCATGTGTATGCACACACACACACAATTATACCACCTCTGCCTTTCAGTTTATTACTTTCCTCCCTATAACTAGAAAAGTTAAGTGAAACTGCTTTTATACACATTTTCAAACTCTCCATTATCTTTATTCTGTTCAGTAACATGATGTATTTCTTCAGGTGAACTCTGTTCCTTTTACTGTCTTTGACTTTCAGAACTTGGAAGTTTGAGAGAAGTTGCTTTAGATATATAATATAAAACTTCAAAGTGTATTTCTAGACTTATGAATACTGAAGAAGTTTGGGTAATTAATTTGGTTTAGTTTCTTCTTTTTCTCTTTAAACAAAACTGGTCCCCAGTAAAATGATCTTTCTCTGTCTTCCTCATAGTTCCAATACACGAAGGAATTCTTTTCAGTGAATCATACTTTTTCTCAGTTTTAAGAAAGGCTCTTGTTTTTGGATCTCCCTTGTGGTTTCACTTTGGCCAACTTAAATGGCCTACCATGCTAAGTTGGACCTCCTAGAACAGAATTTCCTCAGTAAGCTGTACTCACTGAAATTTGGATGTGTTTGCAAAATAACAAATGTGTATTTTTGAAGCCAATTTTTGAAAGGTCAATACATTGCATTTTCAAAATCTGGACTACGTTTTTGTTTCTACACTCTTGTTCTGGCACATTTAGTTATTTGTAAGGATAAACAAAAGAGTTTAGCCATCTCCTTTGTTAAATTTTATATATATGTGTGTGTTTGTGTGTGTGTATGTGTATATGTGTGTGTGTATGTAAATATGCCAAGATATATCTAAAATGCAGTACAGAAACCTTTAGAAGGAAAAACATCAAACCTAATTGTTCAATAGCCAACCTTTATTTACAGTTGGCATACAACTAGCCTGTGCTAGTGAGCAATTATTTGATATGCATAATTTGGTGGAGCAGGAAATAGGCTTATTATCTATGAACAGCTGTTGGATTGGCTACATATTATGCCAAGTTTGGTTCTCTTCAATGATCAGACTATAGTTCCTCTATTGTACCAAGATCTATTAGATAAAAGTTATTATATCAATATGCATCATTTGGTGCAACAGAAATTAAGCCACTGTATTAGAACATTTTCTTATGATCAATGTTCCTCAATTTACCTCGACATTTAATTTCAATAAATGTCTAGTTTTACCTTGGCATTTATCTAGCAACAGGAAACTACTGTCTTATGACAATGTTCTAGCACAATGACATCATCTCTTATACATATATTTTTAAAAATATTTGCAATAATAAGGAATATATTAGGAATAAGCAAACATTAAATGAAATAGCTGGGTAAATGATATTATTAAGATTAATGTTTAGCAAAATAAAAACAAAACACAAAATACATTGTGAAATTTATATCAAGAATTTTGCCCAAATTGCTCCCAACATCTCTTATTTAGGTCAAATATTTTCTCGTATTCCTCCTCCTTTTTGTTTTTCTCTTGGCCACCATCAATGAGAGCGGTGCAATTTTGATGAAAATCTTCAAATAATTAAGGATGAGATCCTGAGAACTTATGTCTCATCTCATGGTAGATACATTGTACAGGAATTTAAACACACATAAATATTTATCTATTCTTTGGGGAAAAGATCAATAATTGGCTTGTTTTGAGTGGGCAAATATATAATAGCTTTAGGAGTCAGTCAGCTGGAAGGGGGACCTGAGCCTCTGCTCATGTGCAGGGAGGCCTAGAGGCTGTTGATTGTAGGATTACTGTTGCTTGTTCCATACCCCTAACCAATTTTGTCTTTATTTTCTTCTTCTTCTACTAATTCTATTTGATATATTATCTTCTTTGAGGATGATAGCTTTACTTTAGCATTAACACAGTGTATGCACAGTGGATATGTGATATTTGTGTTCTCAAATAACTAACCCAACTTAGAGGACTAGGTAATAGATTCTAAGGAGATGTGTATGATAATACATAAATCCACTATTGTTAGTTAGCTGTGAAATTTCTGAACAAGGCACTGCAACTCTTTGGGCTTCATTTTCCTGATCCATTTCCTCAAACTGGAGAGCACTAGTATATTTGATATCTAAAGTCTTTACAATGTTATCACTCTATGAGTATGTGGCTCGCTTCCATAAAGCACTAAAATACCAAAATTATACTGAGTCAATAACACTGACATTCTGACATAGTAAGTTGTTATTTGAAGGACCTTTCTTGCATCTTTTCAAATATAAATCTGTGTATTTACTCATGTAGAGCTGCTATAGAGGTCAGACTAAAGTATTGTTGCTATCCCAAGGTTTTGTTTTTCATTTTTCATGTAAATCAACTATCTAAAATTATTCTATATAACACTTGTATATGTTTATACAAGTGTATTGTATATAACACTTGTATATAATTATTGTATATGCTTGAAGGGTCATAGTCCATGTTTAGATGATCAGGTTGCTGTACTCTATATCTTATGAATTTGATAGCTAGGCATGTTTCCTTTTGACTAACAACTTATTTTTATAGAGAACTGGAACTGCATGTATGAGAATAGAATAAAACCCAGGGTTTTTGAAACCATCTCATTTTTCATGTAGATGCTCAATCATTGCTGTTGGGTGAGGTAATCTGCCAAGTTAAAATAACAGTGCAAGTAATATTGATGGGCCTATAATATGATTAATATCACTCAAGGTATTAGGACATCATAAAATAAAGAGAAAAAAAGCACCTAGAGTAGAGCCAGTTTTTTCACACGTATTCCTTTTAGAGGACTACTCTTTGAACCTTAGGCTTCTTTGATTAGATGGGAGTCATATACCAGATGTCTTGCCTATGATTCATTAATACATAACTTGAGATGAAATGTTACTGGAGCCAGTGAAATTAATGAAGAGAAGTTTTTCTTTCTTAAATAGAGGACTTTGGTTAATTAAGAAGCATTTCTATAGGAGTTACTGTTTTAAAATTTTTTTAAAAAGATTCTTAAGTGATGAAGGTAAGTTAAGCAGAGTGAATATCATTAATTCTCATTTTGTTAAGACAAAATAATGCATCACTTTTGAATTCCTGTTTCCAGCATACATAATTCCATTGTATTTATGTAATCAAACATACCAAATGACATACCTTTATAGTTTCATGATTTATCTTAGATATAAAAACAGAGTATAATAATGACAAAGACCAAGATAGTGTTTAATTATAGAAGACTGAATTTACTCTAATTTCAGCCTCGTTCTATATGTTTGATCATAACCAACAGAACAATTTTTAGAAAATAATTCTGTGGCTAATGACTTCGTAGGAAATTTAAGGTGAATCACCTAATAGCTTCATTAGCTCAAATCACTGGCTAAAGCCACATGCAGATCCTAAGGCTTATAGTACTTTACCCATTAATCTCAAAAGCTGTCACAGTCTCCCATATCCCCCTAAATACAGTTTTAAATATAATTTGGTTTATTATTTTAGGTAACTTGATAACTTTGTAACCACCATCGAATCAATAATTATTTCTTTTGATTGAGCAGTGTTGTTAAGTTCAAAGGAAGAAACTAGCCACTGTGTTCACCTACTAGGTAGATTGTGATGTGGTGTGTGATCATCCAGGATCTCAGGCTGCTGAGAGAAGAGCACAGGCAAACTGCTAGTATACAATTTAGTTCTACTTGACTCCATTTGTCAAATACTTAAATTTATTATTTTATTTGTAATATTATATTTATTTATATAAAATATATTTTTTATTAACAAAATATTTATTTGGTTTCCAGGCCTGTAAGAGATAGAAATATATGTAAATTCTACAGCATAATTTCTAATAATCTATAATAAGGGAGGATATGATGAGTCTACATACAAAATAATAATTCAAAGTAAAATATAAATGCTATAAGAGCAATTAAAAAATCAACCTAGAATTGAAAGGAGAGAATCATGCCTTTTAGTTGGACAGGTCAGAGATATTTCAAGGACTAATAGGATGTGATAGGCAAAAATGGGGGAACATTAGGAATGGCAAAAGTGGTGTGAATCATGTGGGCAGTTGGGTTGTAATTTTGGTTTGACAATAGTCTAGAGCAGAGGTCAACTAACATTTTTTAATAAAGGCCCAGATAGTAAATATTTTAGAATTTGTGGAGCATATGATCTGTTTCATAACTACTAAGCTCTACTTGTATAGTATGAAAATAGTCATAGTCAGTGTGTATAAATAATAGTGTACATATTAGTAGTAAACACAGACAATTGTATAGAAGGGTACATTTGAAGCTAACTCACATAAATGAGTGAGTATGGCTGCATTCTAATAAAACTTTATTTATAAAAATAGTGGCCGTATAGCCTACCCTGTGGAGTAGGCTTAGTTGCCTAACTCCTGGTTGGAGGCTCAAAATATGAATCAGTGGGAAAGAAAATAATTTGGGCTATATTTTTAAGAGTCTTGAATATCCCATTGAGGACTTCATGTTTCAGTCAGGGGTAAATAGAGAGCTATTGTTACTTACTGAGCAACAGAATTTTAAAAAATCATAGCTAACATTTATTTCCTGCTTATTATATATCAAATACCATGATATGTACTTTCTGAAAATGGAATTTGAGATAAGTTGGCTGGCTAGTGGGGGGGATTCCTTTTGAGTTGACATCTTTATAAGTACCCTTCATTACATCATGCAGCATGAGCAAAAGGCTTATACACTGGAACTGAAGGCCATCTCTAAAACTGCTCAACGAATCTTGTAGTTCATTAATACAAAACAAATAAATGAGCATTTATGATAATGTTATTATATGCTAGAGAATGTAGTAGAATAAATACAGAAATGAATAAGGCATAGGTCATGTTTCTGTGGAGCTTACAGTCTAGGAGAACATAAAAATATGTAAATAAATAATTATAATATTAAGTGGCATAGAGCAGGATGTACCAATTGAAACTGTACTAATCCTAAGAGAAAAGCATTATAGAAGGGGTAATATTTAAGATGGGTATTTGAGAATATTTAAGCATACATCTCCAGAGAACAGTGACAGTATTCCAGGAGAGTGTACAAAAACATCAAGTTTCAGAGTAGCTTAAACATGGCTACTCCTTCAGCGTAACTGTCTGAACTTTAAAGATTTTTAACTAGGCATAAAGTTGTTAACTAGATAACTAAAAAGAAAAAAAAAGAGCAGTAACACATTACAGAGACAGTAATTGTAGGAATAAGGACTCGATAAACAATGGAAAGAAACTGGAATTATTAAAACCTAGAAGTCTGGAGAAGTTGCCTGTGGGGCTGAGACTCAGGTATCTGAGGAAGGAGTGAGCAAAATCATTGATTCTGGTATCTCTGAGAGGCCCACTGGGAGGCTGGTTCTGTAAGTGGTAGAAAAATTGCAATCAGAATTCAGCTAATTTTATGAAAAAATAATGCCACTTCTGGGGCAAAGAAGCATTGCTAGGGTGATGCTTACAGGAACAGGAAGCAAATAGGAAGTAAACAAGAAGCACACAGGAAACGAACAGGAAAAAGTAATTTCTTTCTTCCTTCTCTAGTTTTGAAGCCCCCATCCATTGCCCCCTATTGGCTGAATTTAACAGGGAGACACTGGTAACCCAGAAATGCTATTTGCAGAATCCCAGTCTCAGCATCGCAAAGCTGAGTAAGTAGAAGGGTGGGTTTGGAATTAAGAGTCAAAGACTTAATAACTGGCACCTTCAGTATGTCTAAGACATAAATTATGTATTAGAAAATTAGGCAGAATATGTAGTTTGATACCAGGTGAAGGGTCTGGATTTTGTCCTATAGGCAATTTTGTCCAAAAGTCACACTGCAGTAGATAGGAGAATTAATATACAGCATCATCCTGGTTTTATACCACAGTGTATTCTCAGTCCTGGCACAAGCTTGCCTAGTGTTTCTGTCTTCAGAATGATTTGGTGATAGTAAGAAGTGTTTTGTATGTCCTTAAACAGCTACCAATAATAAGTAATGCCAAGGCTTGGCGTAACAATGGCTTACTCATATGTTTTGGAGCCATTAGTGACTATAGTATTAAATTTGTTTTTACTAAAGAGTGAGATCCAATGCTGACTCACTGACATACATGCACAACGTTTCTTCCCAATCCAGCACTTGTTCTTCTATTTGTAAATCAAAGCTATTTTTAGTTTAGCAGTGTTTTAGAAAATTGAACTTAACATTCTCTCTGCAGGGAGCTCAAAGCTCAGGTTAGGGTGTGCTTTTTCTATACCAGACAGATGAATTATAAGAACAAAGGGCAGGAGAGGTGAGCAAGCCATGGCAGGACAGTGCAGCAGAATGGAGATATATGGTTAGTGAGTGTCCAAAAACATTTGCACTTTCTCTTGTCTTCTCCAGAAATCATATACTGGCCCAAGAAAGACTAAAAAGGTCTTAAAAGAGTTAAGAATTGAGGGGAATTTGAAGGAGATCTGTTCTACATAATTCAGTGGACAGTGATAAATCCCATTCTCACTCATTAACTTGATTTTTTTAATACCTTGAGGACTTTGTATAATTTTAGTAGGGACATTTAAAATGTGAAGGGCTAGAGAAAGATTGAAAGTAGTAAGTAAATTCAGAATTGTTAACAGAGAGTTACTGATGGTCTTTATTAGTCTCAAATGTTTGCCCCATTCTCTTCTGTGACAAATCTTCTGAAATAATTACTAATGCTTCCAAATAACTTTAAAAGACTAAAAAGTTCTGAAGCAAAATGATTTTTTCAGTATGGAATATTTTTCTATGTCCAATGTGTCATCATTTAATAGACTTGATATTAATAAATTATTGCAATAGAATCTAATAACAGTGGATTCCTATGTGACAAGAGCAAATTTTCATTGAAAGTGAGAACATATATTATAATCAGAGACAGGGTGCTTGAATTGAAGATCACCACTCTATTAGAATAAAAAATAATGAAAATGATATTTGAAAAGAAAAACATGTCAAGTAGAGGCATGCTATAAAGTATAGACTAACTTTTAAAATTTTTGTATTAACTCTTCATGCTATTCTACTGGGGAGTTAATACACTAACATTTAGCCCTAAAATATGTGCCAAAGCTTTTACATGACATATCTTGAAATCACAAGTAATTTGGCTTGCCTTGATTTGAAACCTACACTGTGCCTATAAACAAATAGCAAAGTTCATAAACCCTAATTAAAAAAAACAGCTAATAAAGGAACCACAATATTAAGCTACAGTATGAGGAGTGGGGTGTATTAGTTCATTCTTACACTGCTAAAGAAATACCCAGGACTAGGTGATTTATAAAGAAAGGAGGTTTAATTTGCTCACAGTTCTGCAGGCTGTACAGGAAGCATGATGCTGGCATCTGCTCAGCTTCGGGGAAGGCTTCAGGAAAATCTTTAATCATGACAGAAGGTGAAAGGGTAGCAGGCATGTCTTACATGGCCACAGCAGAAGAAAGCGGGGGGAAGGGCTACACACTTTTAAACAACCAGGTCTTGTGAGAACTCTATCATGAGAACAGCACTAGGGGGATGGTACTAAACCATTAGAAACCACCCTCATGATCCAATCACCTCCCACCAGGCCCCACATCCAGCATTAGGGATTGCATTTCAACATGAGAGTTGGATGGGGACACAGATCCAAATCATATCAAGTAGGTAAGAGACATCAGTGGCCTCTGGAATTGAGTAAGCAAATCAGAAGCAGTGTAGCTGAAGCTGAGAAGGTATTCATCCATAATGGTGATAACCTCCTTCAGAGTCAAAGCCAGGACCAGATGCGGATAGTGAAGCAGAGGCTTCTAGGAAACTTCAAAAGGCATTGGGTGGCAGGACTGGAACATTTGTGACCTAGCGAGACTGCATCTCTATGAGGGCCTCACAGCTGTTTCAGTATAAGCATCCCCATTTCTGGGGTCATTTCCTTGGGCTTACAGCTGGACAGTGTGAGAAACTGCATTCTCCAGTTCACCAGTATTAGTTACATATCCCGGGTAGCAAGACTGCTTAAATAATTGCTGGCACCATGGCAACCTGAAAATGTGGGGCTCCTTGTTCAAAATGATTAAGAATGCCAAGATGATGACCACAAAGCATTAATCCAAGCATGGAGTCCTTCTAAGCGTGGAGCCCTATGCAACTGCAGGGGTGACATGCTCATGAAGCTGTCCCTAATGAGGATGAAGTTAGGATTTATTCATTAATTTCATTAATCCACTCATTTTAGAAGCAAATATTGAGCATCTGTTATGTTATGGCATTGTGATAAGTGCCAGAGATATGGCAGGGAACAAAACAGAGAAGTGCTCTGCTGTTATAAAATTTATATTTTGTTTCTGTGATTTGGAGTCATGTTGCAGAAGTCTTAAGACCACTACAGTCAACACAGGTCAAATACATATGGCATTATTATGGATGTGAACAATACTGTCTGTTTCAACATTTATTTCTCTACATGCATCCTAAAATCTGTCATCCTAAGAACAAAAGAAAAATTCCAAACCATGCCTCATTTTTTGAGACTATATACCTTTACTTACCCTTTAGATATCTGATCATAGGTTCCTTTGTCCATCAAAATCCCTTCTACATCTTAGAATAAGAAAGGTAACACATTCATGTGGTTTTAGTTTTCAGGTCCCTAAGAGTATTTACTTAGTTGATTAACCAATAGAGATTTTCTGAGTATTTGCCCTGTGTCTGGCACATGGTTAGCTACTGTGGGGGCTACTCGGCTAGCGTAAAATCTTTTATGAGACTAGATAGAACCCCCAAAGGGGCAACATTTAGATGCAGGAATACCCTTATTGGGCACTGACCCTGTACTGAGCTTAGTCATAAATACTGTCACCTTATATTCACATATTCAATCTTCATTTCAGTGAGGTAATTCTTATTACTAAAGATTAGGGAGAAAAATAACTTTCTCAAGGTCACACAACTACTAAGTATCAAAGTAAGTGGCATATACTTAAATGCTAGGTGGAACATCTTTTGAACTAGCTTCATTGGGAACGTTCTCATGAATGATGTGCCAGGATACTTCCCTGAATGATATTTCCTGGCCCAGTCCCCTTTATCTGAGAGTGGCCCTTGTCCTTCCCATGTGGCCCTAAGACGATGCTTGTAGTAGGAGACTCTATGTACCCTTCCATGACCTCAGTTGTTTGAACTAAATGTATGTGTCAAATTCAACCTGGTTCCATTAGAGTGTTTCTCTTGGGAAACTGAAACCTGGACTCAATTTAATTAGCCTTTGTTGTCTGGAAAGTAATATAAACAAGGTCTAGGGCTTCCTTGTTTGCTTTGTGCATTTGGAAGCAGAAAAGCTAGTCTAGGGTAGAGACAGAGAAGAGCGGGAAAATGGAACCTTGTTTAGACAGAAAGAAAGGGAGAAAGAGGAAGAGACAGATAGACAAACATAGGTGCACACACAGAGAGAAAAGCATAGAAACAGACACAAGAGAGAAACGTACAGCCTCTCATCCAGGCACAGAGAGATTGAGACAGACACTGAGAGACAAAATAAAAAAACACAGAAGGAGGAAAAAGAGAGGGAGCAAACAGGTCAGGAGCTGGATGTGGAGGGGAGAGAGAGAACAGAAAAGCAGAAGTGATGTTTTCACTGATACAGCCCCTATGAGACTCTACTGTCAACTATCTGTACAATGAAGAGTACAAGATTCTAATATGCAACCAAGGAATTGTTTCTTTCCATACCCACTTAACACCACAACCCATTGTCCCTACTTTACAATCTTTTCAATTCCTTTTACATTAATGATGGAGCAGTGAATTTTTTTCCTCCTTCCATACTTTTTTTTTTTCCTGTTCCTATATAAACCTGCACAGCTGGTATTTATTTCAGTTTCCTTTTATAGCTTGAAAAACATTTAGGCATGTTTACCACATGTGGGAATCTGGAGGCAGTTTATGTATACATACATATTGACATATTTTTTTTTTGAACCTGGTTTATAATAAACACATTGATTTAATTTTTAAAGTATTGGCTGATTAATAGACTATAGCAATTTGAAATAACTTATTTCTTTCCATCAGGCTCTTTCTGCTTCCAGTTCCCAGTCCTTGAAAACCAATGCTGTTTTTTTGAAAGTAATATTTAGGAAGATGTGATTATGAAATCAAATGTGGAATATCTCTGCAAACTCTTTAGTTTCTATGGAAATAACTAAGTAAAATGTAATTCCCTTATCAGGCACTAAAAACTTAAAATGATTTGTGTTAAATTGACAAATGCAGTAGTGGATGCCTCTTATCAGAGGGGAGCATCATCTAGTTTGTTGTTCTGTTATTGCAATCTCTCTGCTTTGCATTAAGAGTACATTCCCTCAGATACAAGGAATAGAGTTCTTTGTCAGTTGGGAGTGGCACACGACACTTCATGGCAAGGAGTATGGGAAGCATTTGCATGGCTCTGTATCTAGTAGAATATTGCAAGTGCGGTTTTCTTTAACACCTAGAGATGGATCAGTGTGGATCTCAGAACAGTGGTGGGAGTGGAGACTGTACTTTTGGCACCATCGTGTGCCTTTTGTGGGAACTCCATGTTTACTTCTTGCTTGATGAAACCCATCACGTCATTGTTGAAAATGCTCTGCTCTGGTCTAGGGGCCTGCATATAAAAAGCATATTGTCAAAAGTTTTCAGAAGCATCCAGTTAAAGGACTAAATGCTTACAGAAAAGCAAGCAGGCCATCAACTCTACAGGGAACCAAACGGTATTGCTGTGGCTGAGAGGAAACCCTAGAAGTCAAGCTGTCACATCTTGAAATAGACTGAAATTACTGGCTGTTGGTAATCACACCAAAGTCAGGTGAACTTTGGAGTAGGTAATCAAAGGATAAATCCAAATAGCTCCAAAGAGATATGGAGAAAAGAAATATTACGTACAACTTTGATGTACAGATTCAAGAGTCTCAAAATAGTTTTTTGCATGTAATCCCAAAGAGCCCTTTTGGTGCCATTATTGTCTATGTTGTGCTATAGTCTGAATTTCAAGAGTCAACAATGATTTGGATAACTTTGAACATACATAAATATGTTTCTGTATGTGTACATGTGCACAGAAAGGGATTCCAGAAAGCTATAATTACACTAAAAATATTGCAGTGTTTGTTTCTTGGTAATAATATAAAAATGATTTTTTTATTTGGGATCTGTTTCATTTCTACCAAATACTATGTTTTTAGTGTTTGTCTTTCCTTCTTTGTAATAATTACAACCAGCATATTTTAGAATAAAAACCAGTTTGCTAAATTATATCTGCCTTCCCAATTGATATGAAATATTCATTTAAAGTATTGTTCAGAATCCACCTGTTTCTAGAAATTTTTTTCTTCTCCTTTTTGACATCAAACAGATGGTTTCACCATACTTTGGAGGAAACAGAAGCATAAATGAAACAAAAAATTTTTTTTTAGGGGGAAAAAAAAGGGAAGAAAGAAAGAGAGAAAGAAAGAAAAAGAATGAAGAAGAGGAAGAAAAAGGAAGAGAAAGAGGGAGAGAGAATGGTAGTATTGCTTTATTGCCTAGGCTAGAATGCAGTCTAAAAATGGGAATTGAAAACCTCTTTTATGCCAATAATTGTGCTTAACAATGGAGACAGTAAGGAATAAGGGAAGAAAATAACAAACAAGCAGCCAACCAATATTTCATTTAAACCTATGAAATGCTATGCAATTATTGAGGAGTGATTTACTTCCAGTTATGTAGTCACTTTTGGAATAGGTGTGATATGGTACTGATAAAAATGTATGTTTTGTGTATTTGAAGTGGAGAGTTTTATAAATGTTTATTAAGTTTACATTGTTCTGGGTCTGAGTTCAAGTCCTGGCTGTCCTTGTTAATATTCTATCTCGTTGATCAGTCTAATATTGACAATGTGATGTTACAGTCTCCCACTATTATTGTGTGGGAGGCTAAATCTCTTTATAAGTCATTAAGAACTTGTCTTATGTATCTGGGTGCTCCTGTATTGGATGTGTGTATATATAGAATCATTAGCTCTCTTGTTGCATTGATCCTTTTACCATTATGTAATGTCCTTCTTTGCCTCTTTTGATCTTTGTTGCTTTAAAGTCTATTTTATCAGAGGTGAGAATTGCAACTCCTGCTTTTTATTTATTTATTTATTTTTGCTTTCCTTTTGGTTGGTAAATCTTCCTCTGTCCCTTTGTTTTGAGTCTTTGTGTGTCGTTGCATGTGAGATGGGTCTGGATACAGCATACCGATGGGTTTTGGCTTTTTATCCAGTTAATAATATATATGAGTTTAATACTGCCATTTGATGCTAGCTGGCTGTTTTGCCCATTAGTTGATGTAAGTTCTTCATTATGTTAATGCTGTTTACTTTTTGATATATTTTTGGAATATTTTTGGAAAGGCTGATACTGGTTGTTCCTTTATATGTGTAGTGCTTCTTTCAGAAGCTCTTGTAAAGCAGGTCTGGTGATGGTGAAATCTCTAAGTACTTGCTTGTTCGCAAAAGATTTTATTTTTCCTTCGCTTGTGAAGCTTAGTTTGGCTGGATATGAAATTCTGGGTTGAAAGTTCTTTTCTTTAAGGATGTTGAATATTGGTCCCCACTCTTTTCTGGCTTGTAGGGTTTCTGCTGAGAGATCTGCTGTAAGTCTGATAGGTTTCCCTTTGTGGGTAACCTGACCTTTCTCTCTGGCTGCTCTTAGTATTTTCTCCTTCACTTCAACCCTAATGAATCTGACGATTATGTGCCTTGGGGTTGGTCTTCTTGAGGAATATCTTTGTGGTGTTCTCTGTATTACCTGGAGTTGAATATTGTTCTGCCTTACTAGGTTGGGAAAGTTTTCCTGAATAATATCCTGAAGAGTATTTTCCAACTTGGATTCATTCTCTTCGTCACATTCAGGTATACCTATCAAATGTAGATTAGGTCTTTTCACATAGTCCCATATTTCTTGGATACTTTGCTCCTTCCTTTTTATCCTTTTTTCTCTAATCTTGACTTCTCGTTTTATTTCATTAAGTTGGTCTTCGACCTCTGATATCCTTTCTTCTGCTTGATCAATTCGACTGTTAAAACTTGTGCATACTTCACGAAGTTCTCGTGTTGTGTTTTTTAGCTCCATTAATTCACTTATATTCCTCTCTAAATTGTCTATTCTTGTTAGGATTTCGTCAAACTTTTTTTAAAAGTTCATAGTTTCTTTGCATTGGGTTAGAACAATTTCTTTTAATTCACAGAAGTTTCTTATCATCCACCTTCTGAAGCCTACTTCTGTTAATGGAACACACTCATTCTCCATCAGGCCTTGTTCCATTGCTGATGAGAAACTGTGATCCCCTGTAGAGGGAGAAGCATTCTGATTTTGAGTATTCTCAGCCTTTTTATGCTGGTTTCTTCCCATCATTGTAAATTTATCCACCTGTCGTCTTTGTGATTACTGACTTTCAAATTAGGTCTCTGAGTGGACGTCCAACTTGTTGATTCCCAGCGCCGAAATCTGAGCAATCCACTGTGCCGGCCAAAACAGCGGTGTTAAGATTGATGGTGCTTTTCTGCCCGGGAATCTCTAGTCTACCTCCCTTCTTGAGTCCGTCCTTCAATCAGCTGAATAGGTGACTCTATCTTCCCAGAGCTCCAAACAACATCGGCCAAAAGGCGACCCAGTCCTGCTCACTCTGCACCAAGAACTGCCACGCCGAGGCACCGGCAAAACTGCCACACTGGCCACAAGAGTTGCACTGGCGACCTATGGGGCTCCTCCACTGGGAATCTCCTGGTCCATGAGCAACAAAAATTCTTCTCAAAGTGTGGTGTCCTCTCATTCTCTGCACTTTCACTGAGAGCTACAATCCCAAGCTGCTAGTGATCAGCCATCTTGGATCTCTCTTGAAACCAAAATTTTTAAAGTTAGATGTGAGGAAGAAAGGGAAAGCTCCACTGATTAGATAAAGCCCACTCAAATCACTTTTACAGGAATCTGCAAATATTGCAATTAACAATTGTTAAAAGTTGAGCAGGACTTAGTTTTCATCGTGTGGCAACCTCATAATTCACTTCCTGCCTCCATAACTTTACATATGTTCTCTCTATCCAAAATTCTCATCCCACTCAATTGCTCTGTTAACTTTTATTCACTTACAAAACCCATATCAATTGCTACTTCCTCTCTGAAACCTTTCCTGAGCTCTCTAAAGTGAGAGTCACTCTCCTCTGGGATCAGCAATCAATCACAGACAGTGTGGTTCAAATTATTAAGCATCATAGTGATCAATTTACTCCCTGAGGTCAGAAAATATTCCTTATTCGTCTTTGCCACATTAGCACCTACAAGATGTGTCACATGGTAAATGCTCACTATATGTTTGTTAAATGAGCAAACAAGGGATTTATTACATAAATTATGGTTTAGCTATTTAATAGAAAACTTTGCAACTATTAGAGATTGTGTGAGAAATATTTCTAATATGAAGTGATGACTACAAGTTATAAAACAATATTTGGAATATGATCCCAAATATGTTTCTATATGTGTATATGTGCACAGAAAGAGATTCTAGGAAGCTATAATTATAATAAAATATTGCAATGTTTATTTCTTGGTAATAATATCAAAATAATTTTTTAATTTTTCAAATATTTTCACTAAATATGCATTTTTGTGTGCTAGGAAAAAATTAAATAGAAAAGCAGGTCATTTAATAGTGTCACCTGTCCTTTTTGAGAAAAAGTCCCTTCAATGCTCTTACCTGGTTGTCATTTGTAATTCCATGTAACATTTTTCTTTTTTTGTTGGGTGAGTATTTAGGTATGGTGACTGTCACTACTGGCCTAGAAGCTAGTTGTACAAATAAATATCCACTTTGAATTTTCTCTAATTTACAAATGGGTCTACATGTAAATATAAATTACAGTAGATTATAAGGATATTCAGTCTATGAGTGCAGTTTAAACTGAGAGATGAAACAAAAGAGGGCAAAGAAGAGAGGCAGATGAGCTCATGCCATCACTCAGGTATTTAACACTTTTTTGATGTTTTAATTTTCAGTTTTCCAATGTAAAAATCCTAGAATAAATAGAAATCTCCATCTTTCTATTTTGTGCTATTGTTTTACTGTTGTTGCTTTGATAAAAATTGTATTCTTGCCATTTCAGAGTAGAATTAATGCCCCCAAATCTCATTATTGTGCAGTTGTCCCCTAGTGGTTTTATTGTTTGCACATTGTAATTATGGATAGCATTAATTGCTCACAAAACTACCATTTCTCCTTTTTACTTTTGCATATATTTCAAATACCCATTATAACTTCTCCATCTCTTATATAGTGAATCTGTTTCATTGCAGTACGACAATGTGTTTGTCTTTTGCACTGCCCTGCACAGGGTTAGAACAATTTGAAATTATCCACATTATGATTTTGGAGCAGAGCTGAGTGTGGGTTTCAGTGCAAATCTTCTCAAGGCACTTCTTGCCATAGAAACACATTTTTTCAGAGATACTATAATTCTGGGTTGTGTTTGTTGCTTCCTTTGGCAACCAAATGTCCCATCACTGCAAATTGATGGCAGTAAAATTGACCTTTATTATGGCCTTTTTATTCGCTTAACTCAGAAGGATTTACAGCATTATATTTTGTTACCACATTGACTATTAATGGGAAGTATAAAAGAATGACTGAATTCTACATATCCTTTTTATTTTCTAACAGCCTTGGCATTATTTACCAACTAGACTTGCAGATTTAATATTTTTCTGTTGGACAGTTCCGAAAGGGTTTTGTAAAACCAAAGCGTCTTCCTTATGTGAGATGCACATTTTGCTATATGCTGTCAAAATAATTAAATGCTTATTGTAAATTTGGGCACTTAAAATGACAAAACCATTGCATGTAGAATAATGGAAGACACAAAAAAATTCTGGAAAAAAAAAACTTCAAAACTACAAGGTAATTCAAACTGCTTCATCTGTAAATAACGAGAATTTAATGAGGCTCATATTCCAAAATCTCTCCTTTCTAAGTGCATAAAGCATTTATGTTCATACTAATTGACTTTCCTGTTGCATTCTTAGGATAGTGTTCACAGCAGAAAGGTTACACTTTTTAGTCTGAAACTGTTAAGACTCAGCCCAGGACTCTTTTCAACATGGAAGGAGGACACTTGGCATTTGCAAATCTGTACTATAAGGGATGGGTCTCTCATGTCTAGTTATCAGACTAAAGGAGAGGAATTTTTCCTGAAGGCATGGGAGTGAATAAAACCAAGAGGGAGTTGCTATGAGGGATGGGATGGGTTTTGTATCTCAGTTCCTTGCAGCCTCTGCAATGGCCGTGATAAAAACCTGTTAGAGAGGCCTGAGGTGAGAATGTTGGTGACCACAGGGAGAAATAAGTGCCAATTTCAGTCCACAGACTCCGTCTTTTCTAAAAAATCCTAATATCCTTGTCAATCTGCTGCCATTTTAGCCAGTAGTATTGTACTAACTATTCAACATTTTATCCAGTTTCCAAAGAGACAAGTTTTTAAAAACATTTCATTCACTCCCTCTATACAATGGCATTTTATTTTCTGAATCTTTTAATTTTTAAATATAGTCTGAAATGCACTAGATTAATTTATTACACTTTTGAATTAGTCTTTAGCTTTTTCTTTTTTTTTTTTAACAAGACAGAATTCTTCTAATCTTTAGATATTTTATGTTATATATTTTAGTTTTTAAGTCATATACTTTCATAGTTTAAAAAAACTGGTCCGAACTCTTCAAAAAGTTAATGTTATGATAAAAGCAAAAATCTCAAAACTCAAACCAAAACAAAAACAGAAATCCTAGTACACAATAAAAAATAATTAATATAATGATAGATGCACTGAGAACCATTAATCTCACCTTTTCCCCTTCTATCTCATTTTCCATCCCCACACACTCTACAGATAATCAGTAGCTTATATTTGTTTATGTGTATGTGCAGTGGTTAATTTAACTAGTTCTGTACTAAGGAACAGTTGGGCCATTTCCAAACATTTGTGATTACAACCAATATTGCAATGAATAGGCTTGTGAGGATGTTGTCATGTGTGCTGTTTTATCTGTTGGATAAATTTCTGGAATAAGGATTGCCATATCAAATGCTAAATTTATTTGTCACTTTGTTAAATATGCCTAAAAAATTGCCTTCCACTGGGTCAAATGCTAAATGCACTTGTCATTTGGTGAAATATGTCAAAAAAATTGCCCTCAGCAGGGCACTTCCACCAGCAATGCATGAAAGTGCCCTTTTCCTATAGCCTTGCCAATGGAGTAACTTGTTAAAATGTTGGTTTTGCAAAATCAATATGTAAAAATGTACGCCAGGACAGTTTTAATTTGCATTCTTTTATTATGAATGAGGTTAGACACATTTTATATATATGTTTAATTTATATTGTTTTTAAAACTAACTGTTAATGACTTCTGCTCATATTTCTATTGGGTTGCTGGTCTCTATTGATTTCTAGAATCTCTTTAAATATAATTAATATTACATCCTTGGCTATGATATGAATTGTTAGGATTTTTCCAATCATTTGACATATGTCTTTGCTTACACTGTTTTATTATTGTTATTGTTGTTGTTTTGCCAAGCAGAAGTTTTAAATTATTATGAGTTCAAATTCCTTAAAACACATATTGTGTTTCTGGATTACCAGGAGAAGGATTCTGTGGTGTTAGAGTGAACAGGTAGCTTTGAGAGTTTATACTTCAAGACTCCCCCCTCTATTACTACAGAAAAAGGGAAAGACTCTCTTTTTAATGTATGCACAAGCATTCCTCTCCCTGCTGCTTTGGGGATCAGAGCACAGACTTTGAAATCAGACTGCTTGGGTTGAATATTGGCAGTTCCTTATTAGCTGATGATCTTGGGCAGGTGTGTACCTCAGTTTCCTCATCAGCAAATGGGAATAAAAAAAGGACATGTGTCTTAGAATGGCTGGAATTAAATGAGCTATGTAAAAGCTTAGTACATTGCCCAGCACATAGTAAATGTTTGCCCTTGTTCTGTCACTGTGAGCAAATGCTAATGAGCCCACCTGCCCAACATTTGCTTTCACCAGCTATAACACCTCTTTCTGGTTCATGAGAACCTTGGGCTTCCTTGCTTCATTCTGTCACAAGATACAGCTCTTGCCCATGAAGAGAAGCACGCACTTTTAGAAGGCAATTTTGAAGATCCTTGTAGAGCTTTGTTCCCATTGGGCCCTTAGTCATTTTTCAAATCTTTTCTCCCTGTTTCCCTCTCTGACAGTACCCTGAGAGACCTCAGTTCTGCTCCCAGCAGTCCCTCTGGTGGTGGGACCTTTTCCCTTAGGGAGATGTCATTTGCTGGAGCTTTCTGAACTCTGCTCTCACTAGATCTTATCCAGACTCCCTGGAGCATGCTCATGACGTCCAGCAAGGGTTTGCTTGTCAAATACAACTGGAGCAATGCCAATGCACAACTTGTATTTTGTGGGTATTACCTGAACACAGCTTTACTGAAAATTTCTGGTTTTCATTATTTGGATTTCCAGGATAAGCAGTAAGAGATTCCAGATGACGCTCCCACTGTGCCCCGCTGGAACTGGTGTTCATTTGTTTTTCTATAGATTTTCTTTTAAGGACTTATATTGTAGTTTTAATTTTTTGGCATTCCTTACAGCATCAAGCATAGTACAAAATAAATGGTGGTTGAGTGAAGGATCTTCCATGAGAATTGCTGACTGAGGCCATGCCCTTCCTCCAAGTTCAGATCTGCAGCAGGTAATTCTAAGGGACCACTGGAGAGTCAGGGCACCCTGACCCTTCGCACTGAGTTCCTTCTGTGTTGTTGGCAGCCTTGTCCCTGTGTAGCTTCACAAAGTTCCACAACCACCGCAGAACAGAAGTTCATGACCTGGAAGTGACAAGAAATTTTCTCTCTTGGTTTTTTATTCAGTTTTGAAAAAGAAGAACTCCCAGGACATTTAGTAGTCTGGGAATTCATTGTGTTTCATGGCAGATTTTTCATTTTTCATTTGCCTTTTCTCCCCATCTACAATTTTTGATCATTTACGTTGTTTTAAGCACCAAACTACAGTGCTAAATCCTTTCCATAAATAACTATTGTTCTCTTTACAGCATATTCTGAGAGGTAGCTATGACTACACTCATTTTATAAATAAGGAAACTGGAATGCAGAAACATTTATATAATTTTCCCAAAGCCATATGGCTAATAAATGGCAAAACTGGAATTTCCATTTAGGCAGTATGACTCTAGAATTCTACTACCTACAAATTCTTTATTCTTCTGTTCTGTTGTTTTGATACTTAAGATAACTTAGGACTACATAAATAACTCTGCCGTTAGCCTCAAAATTGCACTTTAAATTACACAAGTGGACAGGAGAATGAGTAGGATTCTAGAAATCCCAAGAAAGATCTGTTTGGGTTAGGAGTAGCTGTGGTAAATGTCACTTGGTGTGTAGTTGAGAAAGCTAAGCTGGCAGTGAATATAGTCAGTGATGATAATAATAACTAAGAGTTGGTAAGTGCTTACTATTTGCCTAACACTTTTCTAAGAACTTTGGCATTTACTCATTTGACCCTAACAATACCTTATGAGATGGGCTGTACTATCTCAGCCTTATCGGATGAGAAATCTGAGGTCAGAGAGACTAAGTATTCTGACCAAGGGCACAAGGCTAGTAAGTGGTAGAGCTTAGTGTTTCCCAGGCAATTGACCTGGGATGTACTTCCTCACCCCTTGTGCTTTCTTTTTGTCCTGCGATGTTGAGCAAATGTGAATAAACCCATTGGCCTGGCAGTCTGCATCCATCCATAACTGGATTGCAGTGGTAAGAGATTTGATTCATAGCCTTGACTGGAATGGAACCACTCTCTTTGTATCCAAAGAGAATAAGAAACACTTAGAAAATCACAACATAGAAATGTGTGTATTTTTAGAG
Organism: Aotus nancymaae; assembly: GCF_030222135.1. NCBI lineage: Eukaryota > Metazoa > Chordata > Mammalia > Primates > Aotidae > Aotus > Aotus nancymaae. The sequence continues at coordinate 28,477,048 of NW_026988422.1, read as the reverse complement.
AACATGGAATAATCTCAGAATAGTAAGATCATAGTTTCAAGTTGTGTTTAGGAACTGCTTTTGTTAAAGAGCAGCTTCACATTTTAAAAAGAATTGCATATACAAATGATAGGGATGCAGCCATTTAAGGCATGAGACAGTATACTCATATTTTATGATCCCCAAATGTCTATAACCTCTATCTCTAAAGCATATTCTCAGGCTTTCAAGCAGTAATGATGTTCTATTTCTACAGCAATAATTTAAAAAGACAATATGCCTCACCAGGTGAGGTCAAGGAATATTAGTATATTTTCACTTCAGTCTGTTATTCTTTGTTGGTTTAGTTTCTAGTGATTTGCTCACTCGTGACTTACAGAATATCGGTAAAGGAAAACAAGAACCAAAAGATGGCTAATTACTAAAATAACCTATTTCTTTCCGCACTGAAGAAAGAATTGTACTCAGTGCAGGATGTCAAAGATTTAAAAAAAATATGAAGGCTAAACACATCTGTTTCTTTGTTTGCTTTAAGAATAGATTCCTTTTTTTTCCCTATTGATTTCACAAGGTAAGGCAACGAAAGAATACAGAGAGTCTTCATAAAGTAATTCAAAATAACAACACGTTTCCTCTTTCTCCATTATTGTCCTCCTCTCTATTCAGCCTGCAACAGTTAGAAAAAGCCTTTTGTGTGATGAGCACTCTACTTGGCCTTTGTAGATCTACAAAAGAAATATGGACTCTGTCCTAGGAGGCTTACAGTCTAAAGCTGTTTGAATTATACTTAATTAATTAAAATGTAAAAAACTCAACATATATCTTATGATTTTTCTTTGCAAAACAAACAGCCATCTCGACATGAAATTAAATTGGCTGATTTAAGAATGTCACATATGCATAATGCATAGATATGTATGTCCACTTGTGTGCATGTTGTTATTTATTGCTGAATTGCATAGGGCATTATATGGCCATAATATCAACCGTGGATACAGGACAAATTAGTTTGGGAACAATATGACAACAATTGCATCGCTATGTTAAAATTTTTAAACTGTATTAGTGCAATAATTGCAAAATTGTTGTTTTCTTTGAATTTTGGCTGATATATAGAGTGTAAGTTAGGTAATATTTGTCAGTACAGATATACTGAAGATGAACTTAAATATAAATTTCTTATATACTTCATTTTCATCTATCAGAATGTTTTCTATCGATTACTCTTTTTCATCTGAAACCTTGTTGTGATGTTTAGGTAGTCACTAATCAGCTTTTCCAACTTGTTTTAACCACATTGCACATGTAGAAAATTGCTGGAAGATACCATTTGACTATTGACTAGCAGAGGCATCTCTAGCTTGCAACCACATTGTTTATACATGAATGAATAGACTCCTCTTCCTTCTCCTTTTCAGTATCTTAATCTTTGTCCCTATGCAATCCCAAGTGCTCATTCAAAGAACTACTAACAAAAAGATCTAGGAGAAAATCTGGTGAACAAATCAACCTTATGCTTATTCAAATGGTACCATGTTAGGTTCTATAGAATGAGAGAAATATATGTGTAATCTTTTACTGCTATAATATATCCAAAAAAAATAACTAGTTAGAGAACAGAACTCTTAGCAAATTAACAGGAGCCAGCAATTCAATATGAAGCTATTTCGTGCCAGCTGTGTGACATAAATGAAGTACAGGTTCAAGATGCTCAGAAGGTTACTCCATTATGACTTGGGGACCACAAGGTAAGGGGCAGCATCTCAGAGGAATAGGAGCTTAGTCTAGATTCTGAAGGAAGAGTGAGATTTGCAAGAGAGTTATTTTCATTTAATTTAGGCAAAAGATTAAGTTATAATTTATGCTTGTAGATAATTCCATCTAAATACAATTTCCAGTCCTTTAAATGTTCATATTCATTCTCTGTCCAGCCATGCCAGCTTCCAAATAATACTGAATCAAAAGAAAGTTTCAATCTTTCTGCTCTTGCATTATTGAACACTTTGAATATTCCCCAGGCCTACTCTTTCTGAAAACACTTTCCTACCATATGCAACTGTCTGAGAAAAATCTACTTGTATGCAGTAGATTGCTGTTATTCATTATTCATTACAACATTATTTAGTTGAACAACCTACCAAAGAAAACTTGGTTCTGTAGGGGGAAATGTACAAACTCAGAGAACTAAATTATTTTACTATAAATGCTTTAAAAGGAGCAAGCTTTATGGTCCTCATTATTTGGTCTATGCTGAGGAAACTAGTTTTCTCCAATGGAAAATAAGCCATAAAGGACAGACGCTATGTGATCCAGGGTATTCAATAAAAGCTGGAGATGTAGATTCTGCCAGCAGTGCACTAAATAGATAAGAAAAGATCATTAAAAGTTTTATAGTTCTCAATCAAATAATAAGCATTTATTGGGTAGTTACTATTTGCCTAGGACTGTTTTAATTTCTAGAAACACATTTTATCAGTCATAAAATACTGACATAGTGTGTTGCTTTCTGACTTTTTTTTAGCATGTTGGGGTGAACAACTTCTTTTTTATGAGTGTCCCTCCAAATCTGCTGTTGCTTGTTTCTCCTTACTCCAGGAGGAAATCATGGGCAGATCCTTTAGCTTCTCTGTGTACTCTCAGGTAATACAATGTCCAATCCCGTCTAATATCAGAACTTCAAGCAATCACCCAATATTAAATGTCTTCCATCTCTCAGTTCCTTTCACTGTCTTTTTCACCCCACCTGCTATTCCCCTGAGATATTCTTCTACCTCCTGTTGACCCCCTGAGTTGGTGCATCAGAAGGGACACTGTTCTCTCAAGATGGCCTGATAGGATCCATGGAAAATTCATGCGTCCTTTACCTTGATGATTCAGGATAAGGAGAGCACCCTAAATTAGCCAACTCTCCTTGTTGTAACATCAGAGCATCTTTAATGTAGCATTACTAGTTTCTGGGTTTCTCAAAGGCAAGGGGACCCACATAAAGTGCTGGGCAGTTCTCTTGAAATATTCTTCACTTGGCTTATCTTACCCTCTGGTAGGGGACAGATCCTCATGAAATACTGACAGTTCTTCCCATAGACCTATTTTCTACCTGCCTTTAAAAAATGATTAGATTATTAAATAGTCTAATTGTAGATAAGGAACTAATGGTTACAGAGTGAGTTTTGAATCTCTTAGCATGTGTTTTATAGGTGGGCTTGCAGCTCAATTTAGGATCTGGGAGTACCTGGCATGGGCTTTATTGTTCTTGCTCTTTGAGCTACAGTAACAACAAAATACATTGCATTTAGCATATTCTTCTACATAGTTTACATTTTCTTCAGAGTGATAACTACTACCTTTACAGTTAAATCTTTATAATTCCTTCCTAATGAGATGAAAAATGACCATGGAAATATTTTGTACCAAAGTTCATTATATTTGTTCTAACAAATCTTAAGTCCTGCCTTATGTAAATATATTAGCCAGTTTTCTATTACAAAGAGACAAATGTACCATATTGGTGATCATCTGTGAAAAGTGTTGTCATTAATTTATTACCCAGGAGATATTTTTTAAAAGTAATCAAACTTAATGCATTGTTTTATGTTAAATGTGACATGTTAATCATTAGTAAGAAATTAACACTTTTGAAAGAAATTGCTGTGGAGAGAATACTCTGAATATGAAATTTTTCATTTATATTTTCATTCGTATTTTACATTCATGTTATGAAATATTTGATTAGAAGCAATCTGTGACACATGTAACCATTCTCATATCTGTTCACTTAAATATTTTAGAAATGAAATTTTCCAACTGGTTCTGAAAATCTTCCAAAGAAATCCATTTCTTTTAAATCTGAACACTTTGTAAAAATATGCAAATGCATATTTTTAGTGTTTCAGTACAACTGGCTGATTTTAAGGAAGATAAAAATTTACAAGATGAATTCTCAAATATGAAATTGGCGTTTAGGATTAAAAAATGTGTCGGGATTCAGTAAGCACAGCCAAGGAGAGCTTCTGCCTTACCTCCACGTATCTTTGTGAGGTATGGAGGTGTGTTTTTCAAGCTAAGACTGTCATTGTAGCTAATATCCAAATAAGATGAGTTTTGAATCAGAACTTTGAATTATGGTCTCCCAAAGTGTTAAAATAATATTTTGAATTAATAAAATATTGAATCATTTTTCTTTCACCAAAAATGTTAATGATAATTTTAAGTGGCTGCAGAAGGTTTTTGAATTGATAATGAAATAACTTATCAAAATTATGATTAATATATATCACTGTTTTAAACCTTTTTTATGTGTTATACATTGGTAAAATATTTGTACAGTCATTTGTGGGTAAAGGAAACATATAAATAAATAAATTTATATGCAAGCATTGGTATATGTGCCCAATTTTCACTGATGTAGCACATAATAAGAAATCTTTTGAAGGGCCCTGGTCTTCATTAGCTGGAGAGACTGCTCTGAAATGTAAGCTCATTCTCTTCATGTAATTCTTTGCTTCTAATTCTTTGTGGCTCTTCACTGCTTACAGGATAGATGCAAACTCCTTAGCATGACACACATGGCTTTTCATGGCCTGACTTCTGCTTATTTTTTCTACTATTGTCTCTGGCCATGTTCTCCCTATGTCCTTCCTTCCCACTATACTGAACTATTTGTAGTTCTCTAAACTGACAATACTCTCTCTCATATCCCTCCTGTCTCCATGTTTTTGCAAATGTTGCTGTCTCAACCTGAAACTCACACCTGTATCTTATCACTCCTGCCTCCTTCATACTCCCAGGGTCTTCCTGTAATGGATTAACATTTATACATTCCTCAACATGTCCTCACTTTTCCCAATTCTATTATGTCACCTATCACCCTGCATACATAAAACCTTTTGCTCATGTTTCTTTCTCACTAGATTGGAAGTTCCTATGGAAGCAATATATGTGCTGAGTCTCTGTACCTCTGGAACCTTGGCTGCATATATTAATATTTTATAATAATAAACATTTGCTGAATATATACGATGGGTCAGACATTGTTAAGTGGTTGTATTTTAGGTTGGATTATGTAAGCCTCACAATTACACTAGAAAACATATTTTCATCAACTCCATTTTACAGGTAGTGAAACTGAGGCACAGAGAGAATAAATAACTTCGCTGAGGAAACACTGATATTAGGTGGCAGAAGTGGAGTTTAACTGGGCAGTTTAGCTCCAGGGGCATGTCCTTAGTAAGTCTAAGTGTAACAGGCTAAATAGTGGCCCCCAAATGATATATTTAAGCCCTATGCCCTGATACCTGTGAATGTGAACTTATTTGGAAATAGGGTCTTTGCATATATAATTAATGTAAGGTTCTTAAGATGAGATCATCCTAAAATTAGGGTGGGCCATAGACCCAATGAAGAGTGCTTTCACATAAGAAAGAAAAGAAGATACAGAGAGATTCAAAGAAGGCTGTATGGAGATGGAGGCAAAGATTGGAGTGATTCAGGAGCTACCAGAAGTTGGAAAAGGCAAAGAAGAGTTCTCCTCAAGAGTTTTGCAGAAAGAATCTTTTAGGATTGAAAAATGAGTGTCAGGATTCAGTAAGCATAGTCGAAGGAGGTGTACTAGTCCATTTTCACACTGCCATAAAGAATTACATAAGACTGGATAATTTATAAAGAAAAAGGGTTTAATTGACTCACAATTCTGCATGGCTGGGAGGCCTTAGGAAACAGAATCATGGTGGAAGGTGAAGAAGAAGCAGGACACATTGGCGTCCAACATGGCAACAGGAGAGAGAGAGAGTGAGTCAGGGGGGAACTGTCAAACACTTTTAAACCATCAGATCTTGTGAGAACTCACTCACTATTATGAGAGCAACATGGGAAAACTGCCCCCGCGATCCAGTCACCTTCACCAGGTTCCTCCCTCCACACATGGGGATTACAATTCAAGATGAGATTTGGGTGGGGACACAGAGCCAAATCATATCAGGGAGCTTCTGCCTTGGCTCCATGTATCTTTATGAGGTGTGGAGGTGTGTTTTTCAAGCTAAGGCAGCCATTGCAACTAATATCCAAATAAAGAGCTTTTGGAGAGCCTGGCCCTGCTGACATGTTGATTTTGAACTTCTGGTCTTTATAACTGCAAAACAACATAAATTTCTCTTGTTACAAGTCACCAAGGTTGCGGTAATTTGTTATGGTAGCCTGAGGAGACTAATGTGCCAATTTATGTTGTTTCTAAGAGCCATCAACAAATATTTTTGAATGAATGAATGATTCGATTAATGGTGAATGAATAAAATTTTTGACTGTCTCATGTTCCAGGCACTATGGTAGAAATAAAATAGAAAGATTATTAAAACTCACTCACTTTTTCCTCAATGATCTTACTGTCCACTATCTTCCAAGTCATTATCTTACCCTGCTACTCTCCTCATTGAGCTTTCTATTATCTTTTGCCTCATCCAATACAAGACCCCACTAATGCCTCTCTTTGTCTTTCCTTTCTTCTCTGCAAATTACCTTCACTATTTCTGCTAGAGTTATTTTTCTAAAGATTCTTTCCTACGTTTAAAATAATAAAGTCTGAAATTGTTAGCATATCATTCAAGGCCCCTTTAATCTGAATCTTTCCATGACGCATCTTCCTACGTGTGTGCAGGCATCTTTGACAATTACTATAAACATCTAGTGCCCACCTGTTTAAGTCACCCTCAGCTTGGACTTGGGTCACCACGGTTGCTTTCCAACTGGCCTGTTAACTTGTATGTGTAGTCATTAATTTATGCCATGTTACTCCTCCACCTGAAATCTTCTAGTGGGTTCCATCCCACTCAGAGTAAAGTCCTAGTTCTTTTTAGGACCTACCCACTCCTCCTTTTAAGTGACCCTTAGTTCTCTCTGCTCTAATACTCTAGCCCTCCAGTATGTCCTGAGACAGTTCCACTCAGAGACTTTTCGCTTGCTGTTTCCTTGCCTGAAATTTTCCAGAGAAATTCCCTGTATTAGTCCTTTCTCATGCTGCTATAAGGACATAACTGAGACTGGGTAATTTATAAAGAAAAAAGGTTTAATTGACTCACAGTTCTGCAGGTCAGGGGAAGCCTCAGGAAACTTACAATCATGGCAGAAAGGGAAGCAAACACATCCTTCTTCACATGGTGGTGGCAAGAAGTGCAGAGCAAAGTGGAGGAAAAGCCCCTTATAAGCCATCAGATCTCATGAGAACTCACTCCCTATCAGGAGAACAGCATGGAGGTAACTGCCCCCATGATTCCATTACCTCCCGCTGGTTCCCTACCATGACACATGGGGATTATGGAAACTACAGTTCAAGAAGAGATTTGGGTGGGTACACAGCCAAACTATATCATTCCGCTCCTGGCCTCTCCCAAATCTCATGTCCTCACATTTTAAAACACAATCATGACTTACCAACAGTTCCCCAACTCATTCCAGCATTAACTTAAAAGTCGAAGTCTGAAGTCTGACCTGCAACTTCCATCACTGAGCCTGTAAAATCAAAAGCAAATTAGTTACTTACTAGATACAATGAGGGTAGAGGCATTGAGTAAATACACCCATTCCAAACAGGAGAAATTGGCCAAAACAAAGGGGGTACAGGCCCCATGCAAGTCCAAAATCCAATAAGGCAGTTATTAAACCTTAAAGTTACAAAATGATAACATTTGACTCCATGTCTCACACCCAGGTTATGCTGATGCAAGACATGGCCTCCCACAGCCTTGGGAAGCTCTGCCCTTTGGCTTTGCACAGTACAGCCTCCATCCTGGCTGCTTTCATGGCCTGGTGTTGAGTATCTGTGGCTTTTCCAGGCACATGGTGGAAGCTGTCAGTAGACCTACCATTCTAGGGTCTAGAGGATGGTGGCCTTCTTTTCACTGTTCTACTAGGCAGTGGCCCAGTGAGTACTTTTTTTTTGTGAGGGTTCCAACCCCACAAATCCCTGTGGCACTGCCCTAGCAGAGGTTGTCCATGAGGACTCTGCCCCTGCAGCAAACTTTGGCCTGGATGTGCAGATGTTTCCATATATCCTCTGAAATCTAGGTGGAGGTTCCCAAACATTGAATCTTGACTTCTGTGCACCTGCAGGCTCAATACGAGATGGAAGCTGCCAAGGCTTTGGGCTTGCACCCTCTGAAGTCACAGCTTGAGCTGTACCTCAGCCCCTTTTAGCCATGGCTGCAGCAGCTGGGATGCAGGGCACCAAAACCCAAGGCTGCACACAGCAGGGGGGCCAGGATTTGGAAAAACAGGTTTTCTTCCTAGGCCAGGGCCTACCATAGGAGGGACTCCCCTGAAGGTGTCTGACCTGCTCTGGAGACATTTTCTCCATTGTCTTGGTGATTCATATTTGGCTCCTCATTACTTATGTAAATTTCTTTTGCAGGTTTGAATTTCTCCTCAGAAATTGGGTTCTTGTTTTCTACTTCCTTGTCAAGCTGCAAATTTTTCAAACTTTTATATTCTGCTTTCTCAGAAAGCTGTTTATAAATTTCTTCTGCCAGATGCCCTAAATCATCTCTCTCAAGTTCAAAGTTACACAGATCTCTAGGGGATGAGCAAAGTGTCACCAGTCTCTTTGCATAGCAAGGGTGACCTTTACTCCAGTTCCCAACAAGTTTCTCATCTCCATCTGAGACCACCTTAATCTGGACTTTAGTGTCCATTCACTATCAGCATTTTGGTCAAAGCCATTCAAAAAGTATCTAGGAAGTTCCAAACTTTCTCACATCTTCTCGTCTTCTGAGCCCTCCAGATCTCTACGAAGTTCCAAACTTTCCCACATTTTCTTGACTTCTGAGCCCTCCAAACTGTTCCAGCTTCTGCCTGTTACCCAGTTCCAAAGTCACTTCTACATTTACAGGTATCTATAGCAGCACCCTACTCTACCAGTACCAATTTAGTGTATTAGTCTATTCTCACACTGCTATAAGGACATAGCTAAGACGGGGTAATTTATCAAGGAAAGAGGTTAAATTGACTCACAGTTCTGCAGAGCTGGGGTAGCTTCAGGAAACCTACAATTATGGCGGAAGGGGAAGCAAACACATCCTTCTTCACATGGCAGCAGCAAGGAGAAGTGCAGAGTGAAGGTGGGGAAATCCCCATATAAAACCATTAGATCTTGTGAGAACTCATTCACTATCGTGAGAACAGCATGGAAGTAACTGCCCACATGATTCAATTACTTCCTACTGGGCACCTCCCATGAGAATTTTGAGAACTACAGTTCAAGATGATATTTGGGTGGGGATACAGCCAAATCATATAATTCCCCTAGCCACTTGCTCATGTCCTTTGGATCTTTACTCAAAATTCACCCTCTCAGAGAGGTTTCCCTGGCCTTTCTATCTAAAATGTCAACATCCCATCTCCATGGCAGTTTATATCCTCCTTCTCTGCTTACTTTTTTGTCAGCAATTACCACTATCTAACATACTATATATTTTAATTATTATTTGTTGTCTACCCCACAAAAATGTAAGTTCCATAAAGGCAGGGATTTGTGTGTGTTTTGTTCATGGTTATGTCCCTTAAGCCTAGAACAGGGCCTGGCACATGGCAAGGGACAATGAATATTTTTTAGATGAATTATCTACTTGATGTTTTTAATAGAGCAAGTTTCATTGTAACTCAGAGAACACCTCAGCAAGGCTCTGTGAATAATAGAAGAATATCTCTAAAAAGGAAAGGGCTGAGTCCTAGATCCCCAGACGTCGCCAGCTCTGCTGGGATGGGCATGCTGTAGATGCTGAGGATGAGTCAGATGGGCAGAATTCTGCTACCCCAGTGTATGCCAACCAACAATGGGGGTGGTGCTGGCAGGAAGGCCTAGGAATATGTGCATCCTGATGTCTGCTGAAGCGTAGCAGCAGGGAACCCAGCACCAGCAGGTGGTATTCAGAAAGGCAGGATTCACAGGCAGTTGGCACCATGGAAATCTGTCAGCAGATGGCAGCATTCACTTCATTGGTCTGAGACTTGGGGCACCACAGGCTCTGGGTGGAGAGACCAGTACAAGGCTGAATGCTAATTGCAAAGGATCTGTGTAATTGGCTGGGCTGAACTGGATGACTGGCTGATTACAAACCTAGGGATCTAAATAAGCATTAGGAATGCATTAGAAACTCTTCTAAAGCCTGGGATACTTTGAAGGGGCATGAGTTCAGGATAAAGTTCTATTATCATTCCTAAGGGAGCAAGGCCAAAACCAATAGGAAAGAAGTTTCAGTGTTGAGTCCCAGTGTGTGGAACTCAATTGTTTGATCTAAATCTGAGAGGTTACAGGATTAAGAATAAAAGTGGACTGGGAGAGGAAGGATGACAGTCAGGGAGCAGACAGTACCTGGCACTTAGTGCATTCTGCTTCTTCATCATACAATGCTTTCTTGATTATTCTGTTTTTAACTAAATGAGTGCAGTTATAATTTTGTTTGCCAAGAAATAGATTTTAAAATTGACTTTCAGATCCTTTTGATGGGCATCAATAGTATAATTTTCCTCAGGCTCTAACTCTCTTGAACTTCTCACATTTATATCACCTGGCTGGCCTGGAAGATATTTCATTTTTCTACCTTTAATTATTTTTCTCCCCCTCCAAGTCCCAGCCCCAAGCCTTTTCTGCCTTCTTTGTCTTAGAATTAATTTCTCTCATTATTTATTATTACAACTTTATTTAGCAGGTTATATTGTTCTTTGCAATATGAATATCTGGTTATATACTTGTCTTCTGCTTAAGATCAAACATTTGAAGTGAGGAACTATGTGTGAGTTATCTGGTGTTTCTTCAGTGTCTAAGACAGCATCTTGAACTAGGAAGTGCTTAATACAGTTTTTAATTAGATTTATTACTCAGAGTAATCTTTGGTTGTCCTGAAAAACAAGAGTTCTTTGGAAAATCACCAGTTTATTCATTTTTGCATCACATTTGTTATTTATGTCATCATTAAAGTTAATCACAGAGAAAAAGATCCATTTTAAAATGCTCAATTCAATCTGGCTGCTTCCTGATTCAAATAACTGAATCATGCTGGTTAAGGTCAAATGATTAAGCTAATTGGATTGGATGACCGCTTCTTAATTGAGCAATTCCTTTTTCACCAACAACCTTCAAATGGCTGATACAATCAATTATGTGAATGTACAGATAATTGCTACAAAAAATGACTTCAAAATTAGATAAACTGTATTTTGAGACTTGTGTAGACATGGTTCTAGATTTACTTACTATTTTCTATTTTTTAAGGAGGACTTGAGGAATGGCATAGGAATAGAAAAGAAGGGTATATTGACAGAGAAAGTTTGCCCTGGTCCTGAATGTCTGCTAGCCTGGTGCTAGTATAAGTACATGAGAGGTTTTTGAAATAAAAGAAAAAAAAATCTGTCTGCAATGCCCCCAGGGTACAGCTTTGATCCGCTCTCTGCTCTATGATGGGGTGGGGGTGATGTGGATTATGCTCCTGAGTCTGCACTTGGGGCTGCTGTGCTCTCTAAATCTAGTCTTTTCACTTACATTGTTCTGGTGACAACTAAATGAGCCACCTTATTAACTGCAAGAGTTACACTAAGGGAAAGACTGACTTATTAGTTAATAGGATGAAGAACAATGGTATGTGTCAGTTACCATCACCCAGATAATTCAAGTTTTATTGAACCACTGATGACTCCCAGCACCACTTCAGTTGCTTTTTGGTCACTTTAAGGTAGGAAAAAAAAAAAACCTTTGGAAATGTGAAGTCACATTGCCATCTTCCAAAGTGTCAGCACATAATATTTTGGATGACAAACTCTCAATGTTTTATCCAATAAATGGTTAGGTATGGTTGGCTTAGATTGGTAATAAAATAAATTCAAATTCTCTGAGCTCATTTGCCATCTGAACATGTGTTAGGTAACAGAGAAACCAGTCTGGGATTAACACAGTGTGGCAATCCCATATTAAAGCATAGATAGTTGATCGTGTTTCTTTTCATTCAAGTCTGCCATGGTTAGCTAATTTTTTAAATATGTCGTCTTACTATTTCTGTACAATTTTCATCATGGTAACATTTTTTTAAAAATATATTTTATTGCACTTTAGGTTCTGGGGTACATGTGCAAAACATGCAGGACTGTTGCATAGGTACATACATGGCAATGTGGTTTGCTGCCTACATCCCCCCATCACCTATATCTGGCTTTTCTCCTCATGTTATACCTCCCCAAGCTCCCTACCCCCCACTGTCCCTCCCCATTCCCCCTCAACAGACCCCAGTATGTGATTCTCCCCTCCCCGTGTCCATGTGTTCTCATTGTTCAACACCCCTCTATGAGTGAGAACATGTGGTGTTTGTTTTTTTGTTCTTCTGTCAGTTTGCTGAGAATGATGGTTTCCAGATTCATCCATGTCCCTACAAAGGATACGAACTCATCCTTTTTTATGGCTGCATAGTATTCCATGGTGTATATGTGCCACATTTTCCTTGTCCAGTCTATCATTGATGGGCATTTTAGTTGGTTCCAGGTCTTTGCTGTCGTAAACAGTGCTGCAATGAGCATACGTGTGTATGTGTCTTTATAATAGAATGTTTTATAATCCTTTAGATATATACCGAGTAATGGGATTGATGGGTCAAATGGTATTTCTATTTCTAGGTCCTTGAGGAATCTCCATACTGTCTTCCACAACAGTTGAACGAATTCACACTCCCACCAACAGTGTGAAAGTGTTCCTATTTCTCCACTTCCTCTCCAGCATCTTTTGTCTCCAGATTTTTTAATGATCGCCATTCTAACTGGCATGAGATGGTATCTCAGTGTGGTTTTGATTTGCATTTCTCTAATGACCAGTGAGGATGAGCATTTTATCATATGTTTGTTGGCCTCATATATGTCTTCTTTTGAAAAGTGTCTCTTCATGTCCTTCACCCACTTTTGAATGGGTTTGTTTGTTTTTTTTTTTCTTGTAAATCTGTTTTAGTTCTTTGTAGATTGTGGATATTAACCCTTTGTCAGATGGGTAGATGCAAAAATTTTTTCCCATTCTGTTGTTTGCCAGTTCACACTAATGATTGTTTCTTTTGCTATGCAGAAGCTCTGGAGTTTAATTAGATCCCATTTGTCTATTTTAGCTTCTGTTGCCAATGCTTTTGGTGCTTTAGTCATGAAGTCCTTGCCTATGCCTATGTCCTGAATGGTTTTGTCCAGGTTTTCTTCTATGGTTTTATGGTATTAGGCCTTATGATTAAGTCTTTAATTCATCTGGAGTTAATTTTAGTGTAAGGTGTTAGAAAGGGGTCTCATTTCTGCTGTCTGCACATGGCTGGCCAGTTTTCTCAACACCATTTATTAAACAGGGAATCCTTTCCCCATTGCTTGTTTTTGTCAGGTTTGTCAAAGATCAGATAGTTGTAGATGTGTGGCATTGCCTCTGAGTTCTCTGTTCTCTTCCATTGGTCTATATCTCTGTCTTGGTACCAGTACCATGCTGTTTTGATTACTGTAGCCTTGTAGTATAGTTTGAAGTCAGGTAGCATGATGCCTCCAGCTTTGTTCTTTTTGCCTAGGATTGTCTTGGCTATGTGGGTTCTCTTTTGGTTCCATATGAAGTTTAAGGTGGTTTTTTCCTGTTCTGTGAAGAGGGTCATAGGTAGCTTGATGGGGATAACATTGAATATACAAATTACTTTGGGTACTATGGCCATTTTCACAATATTGATTCTTCCTAACCATGAGCATGGAATATTTTTCCATATTATTTGTGTCCTCTCTTATTTCATTGAGCAGTGGTTTGTAGTTCTCCTTGAAGAGGTCCTTTACATCCTGTGTTAGTTGTATTCCTAGGTATTTTATTCTCTTTGTAGCAATTGTGAATGGCAGTTTGTTCTTGATTTGGCTCTCTTTAAGTCTGTTATTGGTATATAGGAATGCTTGTGATATCTGCACATTGATATTGTATCCTGAGACTTTGCTGAAGTTGCTTATCAGTTTAAGGAGATTTTGGGCTGAGACAATGGGGTCTTCTAAATATACAATCATGTCATCTGCAAATAGAGACAATTTGACTTCCTCCTTTCCTAATTGAATACCTTTTATTTCTTTTTCTTGCCTATTTAATACTATATTAAATAGGAGTGGTGAGAGAGGGCATCCTTGTCTAGTGCCAGATTTCAAAGGGAATGCTTCCAGTTTTTGCCTATTCAGTATGACATTGGCAGTGGGTTTGTCATAAATAGCTTTTATTATTTTGAAATATGCTCCATCGATACCTAGTTATTGAGAGATTTTAGTATAAAGGGCTGTTGAATTTTGTCAAAGGCCTTCTCTGCAACTATTGAGATAATCATGTGGTTTTTGTCTTTGGTTCTGTTTATGTGGTGGATTATGTCTATAGACTTGCATATGTTGAACCAGCCTTATATCCCTGGGATGAAGCCTAATTGATCATGATGGATAAGCTTTTTGATGTGCTGTTGCAATTGGTTTCCCAGTATTTTGTTGAAGATTTTTGCATCTATGTTCATCATGGATATTGGCCCTAAGTTTTCTTTCTTTGTTGAATCTCTGTCAGGTTTTGGTAGCAGGATGATGTTGGTCTCATAACATGATTTGGGAAGTATTCCCTCTTTTTGTATTGTTTGGAATAGTTTCAGAAGGAGTGGTACCAGCTCCTCTTTGTATGTCTGGTAGAATTCAGCTGTGAACCCATCTGGACCTGGGCTTTTTTTTGGTTGGTAGGCTATGAACTGTTGCCTCACAGCCCTTGTTAATTGGTCTATTCAGGGTTTTGACTTTTCCCTGATTTAGGCTTGGGAGAGTGCAAGTGTCCAGGAATTTATCCATATCTTCCAGGTTTACTGGTTTGTGTACATAGAGTTGTTTGTAGTAATCTTTGATGGTAGTTTGTATTTCTGTGGAATTGGTGGTGATATCCCCTTTATTGTTTTTTATTGCATCTATTTTATTCTTCTCTGTTTTCTTTTTTATTAATTTGGCTAGCAGTATATCTATGTTGTTGATTTTTTCAAAAAACCAGCTCCTGGATTTATTGATTTTTTGAAGGGTTTTTTTGTGTTTCTATCTCCTTCATTTCTGCTCTCATCTTAGTTATTTCTTGTCTTCTGCTAGCTTTTGTACTTTTTTGATCTTGCTCCTCTAGCTCTTTCAATTTTGATGATAGGGTGTAGATTTTAGATCTTTCCTTGCTTCACATGTGGGTTTTTATTGCTATAAATATTCCTCTAGACATTGCTTTAAATGTGTCCCAGAGATTTTGGTAAGTTGTGTCTTCATTGTCATTGGTTTTAATGAACATCTTTCTGCCTTCATTTCATTGTTTATCCAGTCAGTATTCAAGAGCCAGGTGTTCCGTTTCCAGGAAGTTGTATGGTTCTGAGTTAGTTTCTTAACCTGAGTTCTAATTTGATTACACTGTGGTCTGAGATACTGTTTGTTATGATTTCCATTCTTTTGCATTTGCTGAGGAGTGATTTACTTCCAATTATGTAGTCAATTTTAGAGTAGGTGCTATGTGGTACTGAGGAGAATGTATATTCTGTGGATTTGGGGTGGAGAGTTCTGTCGATGTCTATTATGTTTGCTTGGTCTAGTTCTGAGTTCAAGTCCTGGATTTCCTTGTTAATTTTCTATCTCATTGATATGTCTAACATTGACAGTCAAGTGTTAAAGTCTCCTATTATTTTCTGGGAGTCTAAGTCTCTTTGTAGGTCATTAAGAACTTGCTTTATGTATCTGGGTCCTCCTGTATTGAGTGCGTATATATTTAGGATTGTTAGCTCTTCTTGTTGCATTGATCCTTTTACCATTATGTAATGCCCTTCTTTGTCTCTTTTGATCTTTGTTGGTTTAAAGTCCATTTTATTAGAGATTAGGATTGCAACTCCTGCTTTTTTTTGCTCTCCATTTGCTTGGTAAATCTTCCTCTGTCCCTTATTTTGAGTCTATGTGTGTCCTTGCATGTGAGATGTGTTTCCTGGATCCAGCACACCAATGGGTTTTAACTTTTTATCCAATTTACAAGTCTGTGTCTTTTGATTGGGTCAATTAGCCCAATACATTTAAGGTTAATATTGTTATGTGTGAATCCCATTAGTTGACACAGTTTTATCATTTTGTCGATGCTTTTTACCATTTGGTACATTTTTGGAGTGGTTGGTACTGGTTGTTCCTTTCTGTTTAGTGCTTCTTTCAGGAGCTCTTGTAAGGCAGGCCTAGTGGTGATGAAATCTCTCAGCAATTGCTTGTTCATAAAGGATTTTATTTCACCTTCACTTACGAAGCTTAGTTTGGCTGGATATGAAATTCTAGGTTGAAAGTTCTTTTCTTTAAGGATGTTGAATATCAGCCCCCATTCTCTTCTGGCTTGTAGGATTTCTGCTGAGAGATCTGCTGTAAGTCTGATGGGCTTCCCTTGGTGTGTAACCAGACCTTTCTCTCTGGCTGCCCTTAGCATTTTTTCCTTTATTTCAACCCTGGTGAATCTGACGATTATGTGTCTTGGAGTTGCTCTTCTTGAGAAATATCTTTGTGGTGTTCTCTGTATTTCCTGGACTTGAATATTGGCCTGCCTTGCTAGGTTGGGGAAGTTCTCCTGGATAATATCCTGAAGAGTGTTTTCCAGCTTGGATTCATTCTCTCTGTCACATTCAGTTACACCTATGAAACATAGATTAGGCCTTTTCATATAATACTATATTTATAGGAGGCTTTGTTCATTTCTTTTCACTCTTTTTTCTCTAATCTTGCCTTCTTCTTTTATTTCATTGAGTTGATCTTCAATCTCTGATATCCTTTCTTCTGCTTGGTAGATTCGGCTATTGAAACTTGTGTATGCTTTGCAAAATTCTCTTGTTGTGTTTTTCAGCTCCTTCAAGTCATTTATATTTTTCTCTAAGCTGTTTATTCACATTAGCATTTTGTCTTACCTTTTTTCAAGGTTCTTAGTTTCTCTGCATTGGGTTAGCAAATGTTCTTTTAGCTCAGAGAACTTTGTTATTACCTACCTTCTGAAGCCTGTTTCTGTCAATTCATCAGACTCATTCTCCATCCATCTTTGTTCCTTTGCTGCTGATGAGTTGTGATCCCTTGGAGGAGGAGAGGCATTCCGGTTTTGGGTGTTTTCACCCTTTTTGCACTGGGTTCTTCCCATCTTGTGGATTTATCTACCTGTGGTCTTTGTAGTTGATGCCTTTCAGATGGGGTCTCTGAGTGGACATCCTTTTTGTTGATGATGAAGTTATTTCTGTTTTTCAGTTTTCCTTCTAACAGGTCCCTTTGCTGTGGGACTGCTGGAGTTCCACTCCAGACTCTGCTTGCCTGGGGATCACCTGCGGCAGCTGAAGAACAGTAAGGGTAGCTGCCAGTTTCTTCTTCAGTTATCTTCATCCCAGAAGGATACCTGCCATATGTCAGCCTGAGCTCTCCTTTATGAGGTGACTCTTTTGATATGAGGGGTTCAGGGAGCTGCTTGAGGAGACAGTCTGTCCCTTATAGGAGCTCGAGTGCTGAGCTGTGAGCTCTGTTGTTCTGTTCAGAGCTTCTGGGCAGGTACATTTAAGTCTGCTGCAGCTGAACTCATAACTGCCTTTTCCCTCTGTCCTGGGAAAGTGATGGTTTATTTATAAGTTCCTGATGTTCTGCTGCCTTTTTGCAGAGCTGCCCTGCCCAGCTGGGAGATAGCCTCATCACAGTCTGCCAGCAGAGGCATTGTTGAGCTGCCATGGGCTCTGCCCATCTGCTGTGTGAACTTCCTTGCAGTTTTGTTTATAGAGGTATAGTTAGAACTGCCTCAGTAATTGCAGTCTGCCTCAGTAATGGTGGACTGCCTCTGTAATGGCAGACTGCCTGGGTAATGGTGGACTGCCTCAGTAATGGCAGACACTCTTCCCCCAACAGAGCTGGACCATCCTGGGTCCAGCTGCACTTGCTGTGAAACTCTCAATCCAGAGCATTTCAGATTGCTAGTCTTTGTGGGGATGGGATCCACCGAACCAGATCACCTGGCTCCCTGTTTCAGCCCCGTTTTTTTCAGGTGAATGGGCAACTCTGTCTCCCAGGCATTTCAGGCACCAGTGGAATGGCTGCCCATATTTGTGTGAGTTTTTGTGCGGAGATCTGCTGTGCTGGCTGAAACAGCTGTGCTGGAAACTTGTGGTGGTTTTCAGCATTGGAATCTCCTGGTCTGTGGGCAGCAATAACTCATTTGGAAATGTGGTGATCACTCACCCTCTGTGTTGTTCTCACTGGGAACTGCACTCCAGAGCTGTTCCTATTTGACCATCTTGAATACGCCCCCTGGTAACATTCTTTAGTGGGGAAAATTTTAGCTGCTCATTTAATTGACATCTTGAAACATAATTTTACATTCCTGGCTAAAACAGACAAGGGTAAGATATTCCATTTCACTTATTTCCTTTGGATTTATTGGCTCTCTTCTGCCCTCAGGGATCTATATGCAATCTAGGCAACTGTAGTTACAAGGCTTTGGGGAGAAATCAGCAGTTGCAATGGTGATAATCACACAGTAAATAAAAGCAGAATTTGCCTTTTATGTAAATTTTGATTTGTTGTATGTGAATAAAGGTTTGAAGTAAGAGCCAGGAAATCAATTTCAAAGGTGACAGCAGCTGCTGGGACTTTTATTGTTCTAGGGGTTAATTCCATGTCTTTTGTGCCAAAGTGGGACTATATTTAATTAACAAAGCACTATAAAATATTCTTTTATTGGAGATCCTCAGATTTAGCAGCTGGGATAGATCTTAAAGATTTTCTAACTCAACTGCTTATTTTCAAAAGAGGTTAAAATAACACTGAAAATAGTTTCTCAAAGTTACATATATTAATGAGAATGTCAGGACTGCACTGGATGTCTTGACTCCAAGTCCAGTTTTATTTTCTCCAGACCATGTTAAGAGATCCTGCTATATTTCTTCTCAGAAAGAAATATGTAAGGTCCAAAGGTAAGTTGCCCTTGAATAAGCAGATATCTGAAAGTTGAATTGAACAGCATGATGCCAGGAAACAAGCTGTTAGCTCAGAGGACCAATCCTGCAGTTCCAATCCCATCCTGCCTTCACTCCTGTGATAGCATCTGAGAGCACTGAGCATCTCTCCCTAGGGAGCTGGGTAGTTTTCTTTTTCAATGAAGGAGGGAGATAGGTCCTTGTTCTTATGAAACTTCCCTTTAGGAGACACTGTCCTGAGGAAGAATATGGGGATTCCAAGGGTGCCACCTTTCCCCAGAGTGTGTGGAAATGCTGCTGGGCTTTCAGATCTTGAAGTCCTGTACCTGCCCTTCCCTTGGCTGCATTTTCTTCTTTGCAATCTTCAATGCTTAGGCATTAGTGTTAAAAAAAACCAATCACTTCTAAGAGTTGTAGAGATAGAATCTGGAAGGTTTGCAAACCTTCTCCTTCTGGACTGCTTATTCTGCCAACTTCCTTTAACTCTTTTGGCTGGTGTAGCCATTTGACTTTTCTGCTGGGCAGGTAGTAGTAATTTGGGGGGTCCATAATTAGATTCCAGCAGCTCAATTCCCTGGTTCATTTACCCTGAGCCACCTTCAAATTGAATTGGTTTTTTTTCTCACCGCCAACCCAAGCAGG
The DNA here is from genome assembly GCF_030222135.1 of Aotus nancymaae. NCBI lineage: Eukaryota > Metazoa > Chordata > Mammalia > Primates > Aotidae > Aotus > Aotus nancymaae. The sequence continues at coordinate 28,457,456 of NW_026988422.1, read as the reverse complement.
AATGGATCCTGGGGAATTACACAGAAATAACAGCCTTCTTCTCTCCTTCCCCTGTCTCTGACTCATTCGCCTGCCCTTTTGTGCCTCTCTTCTATTATGCCTCTGCAACCACATGCTCTGCGCCTTCTGCTTAAGCTGTCTGAGTTCGTTTCCTTCATGAACCATCGTGATATACAACACGTACAGACCCAGGGCCAGATGAATGGTTTTCCATTAGAAGTACACTGTGCCATCTGGGGCACCTGGGAAGATAATGCCACAAAGACGCCCCCATCTTTCAAACACTCGGAAGGGAAGATTTGTACTGCTCTGCCTCATTCGCCTCTACTACTGCAATATAACGTGCTGCTCCTCGGTTCTGAAACCTGCTTTTTCTCTCCCTTCGTTATTCTCTGCAGTATCTCAGTGTGCTGTGTAGCTTGGGGTGGGCAGTTTTAAAATGGGATTTTGTATGCACCAAAAGGTAAAACACAATGACAATGCAAACTGTCTACACAGATAAAAGGATTTCCCTCAATTAAAGCAATCAGGTGAAATACTTGCCTATAAAAAGGTCTTAAAGAACAAGACGGCTATTTTAAAAAAGCAGAGTCCTTCACTGGGCCACAAAATTAGTGTTTTCTTATTTCAGCACATTAGTTATTTCTTCTGTGATTGAAAGTGATTGGTAGGGAGAAATCTTGGTTGCTACATAAGCTTTCTTAACCAATTTCTTTTGTGTGTTGTGTGTGTGCATGTGTGCACCTCTGTTTCTTTTAAAACCTGTTAAGGCAATGCAGTTGCCTTTAAAAAACCTTGATTAGTATTCTGCATAAGGTGCAGTCTTCATTGCAGTAGATACACAAAATCTATCTTCACTTTCACCACCTGTCACCTGAGAATTTTAGAATGATCTAGCTTTGAGATTGCAGGAAGCAGCTTTTCTGATTCTCATCTTTACTTGCCATCTCCCCCAACCCCTCCTTTTTGTCATTGGCACTGCATCTACAGTGAACTCCAGTCCATTTTTATTCCTTTGTCAAATGCTTTTATTCATGGGAAACTGAAGGAACATGTTTACTAGGGATAGAAATAGAAACACAATAAAAACCAGTTTGATAGATGATCTAGCCTATTCTCCACACATCCCTGTTGTTTTATTGATTTACAGAACACAAAGACTAATCCAAATTTACATTGCTTGTATTTCCCCTGATCTCAAAGGAGTTGTTCCCCTTTGCTCAGATTAACCAAGCCAATTTTTTCTTTGTATCCAGTAGCCTCTGTGACAGTCAAATAGCCTGTCAACTAATCAATTTATGCTGCAAAAACTAATTTTTTACTTTAAACAAACACCCTAACGTTGTGTTGACACAATTAAATGATTTCTGCGTTATACCATATATCTAACACACACCCTAGGGAACAGGTAAGAGCTACAGCTGAAATCACACGCACGTGCTCCTGCATCAAATTAAATATTTTCCCCTTAATCCTACCACCAGCAGCTGTTAGGTACCGTGGCTTATTGCATATGGCCTACATAATGAGACCGATCCAGGCGGTTCCGGCGTCTCCACTGAATGCTGAGTAGCTCTCTTCTCCCCAAGGACGCTAAGAGTTACTGCTATTGAAAGTTCTCATGCCAATGAAGAGCCTCAGCATACATGTTTGGAGATGAGGAAAGAAAGCATTTAAAGCTGGGGCTTCTACCTTGATTAAAATAAAAGGGATTGGCACTCTGCAGTGACTTGAAGCTGGCAAACTCCCCAGTTATGGCGAGATGGAGAGGGAGTAAAAGGAGGTATGGCGAGAAAGGAAATCTTTGCTCTCTTTGAAACCTGTCAAAAAATTAGGTCAACATAATTTTGTATTTTAATGAAATAACTTGAGAGTAAGCCTGAGACATGGAGGCCGCTAATACTTTTATGCTACAGTGGGTTGTCATGCTTGACGTAGTGTCTGGCTCTGTCTAAGAAGTATCGAAGCTAATGTTCTCCATGGCTAATCGGCCTTTAGCTGCTCCTGTCCTTTTAAATTTTCAGTAGCTGGAGCATCAATATGGATGTTCCTATCTCGAGCAGTATAAACACAGTGCAGGCTGCACATCATCATTTCAATTGTCAAAACAGATGAAAGGATTTCTGATACTCCAATTAAACTAACCTGGAAAAATCATTTTAAAATATGCTCCATAAAATAACCTGAATGTTAAAACACCAGAACCCTCCAACTGTTTCCTCCGGCTGCATCATTAGCATTCCCCCATCCCTCCTCAGTCCTTATCTGATCTGATTACTTTTAGAATGAATTTGGTTTAGAACATGAAAGCTGAGGAAGCTAAATTGGAAGAATAATGGCTTGGCATTTTATGTCATTTGGTTGAAATTGCAGGTGTGGGAGTCAGTTCTGCTCCTCCAACTCATGCTTGGCTATTTCCCCTTTAATTTTTCGAATTTGAAATGGATTGCTGGTTCCAAATTACAGCACACTTAAGGGACTTGCAAAGAATGCTTGTGATTTAGGATCCTACATTATTGCCTTGATGAAAAATTATGCAGACACACTCACAGCCCTACAAGAAAACTACTTCTTGTAAAACAAGAGTATTTGACAAACACCAGGAAGCTGACAATGATAAAACACATTCTAAGCTTCTATTGTTATTAATGAAGAAGGATTACTGACTGTGTTACTGGTGGCCCAAGATGCTGAATGGGAAAGAGTACAAGAGGGTATGTAATAGAGGATGATGATGGCCAGAAAGAGTAATAACTGTTGTCTGGATGACTGTGATGAAATCCTCTTATTTCAAGCCACACGAATTAAGAGAGAGTTTCTGAATACCAGGATTATAATTACCTTCAAGCACCGGAAGTAACTTGCATTACAACTAACAGTATTTTAAAATAGAAGGGATGTCTTTAATGAATGGACAATACTCATCTTTATCAGTAATACTTGCTTAAAAGAGATGTATAAATTCCAAGACTTTTTGCCTTTTTACTCTGGCTTCAGCTCATCTATTTTAATATTAATTTGTACCTGTAAGATGGATGCAATAGGAAATGTTAAATTTTGATAGTTCAGAAGCAAATTTGACATTGATATTGTACAAGTTACAAATTAGTCACTTAACACTGGGTAGTCTCTTCAGGCAGCCATGCTCACCCTGCCCCCACATCATGTGTGTGAAACATAGCAAAGAAGTGGTCAAAAAATTAGAAGTGTGGTGTTTAATTTCACAATTTGGCCCAGAATATGGTCCATCTTAGCGAATTTGCTGAGTACACTTGAAAAGAGTGTGTATTCTGCTGTTTATAGATAGAGCATTCCATGAGAAAAATTAAATCCAGCTGTCTAATAATGTTTCTCAGTTCTTCCATATACTTGGAGATTATGGATCTCTGTACTGTCATTTACATGTGGAATGCAAGAGGAGTGTTTATGTCTTGAAGTATAATTGTGGACTTGTCTATTTTTCCTTTCAGTTCTATTAGTTTTTGCTTCATATATTTCAAGTCATCTGTTAAGTGCATATACATTAGATTTGTTATGTCTTCTTAGTTAATCGATCTTCTTCTTGTTATGTAATGCATATCTTTATATCTGGCAATTTTCCTCATCCTGAAATCTACATTTTCTCACATTAATAAAGTCAATGCAGCTTTGTTTTAGTTAGTGTTTACATGGTATCTCTCTCTGTACTTTCACAATTTAACCATAATTAAAGTGACTTTTTGTAGTAGAGAGCATATATTTTGGTCTTTTTTTTTTTTCAAATTCAGTCTGGCAATATTTGTTTTTTGATTGTTGCATTTAGATAATTTACATTCAAAATGGTTATCACTATGTTTAGATTTAAGTCTATCCTTTATAAATTGTTTTCAGTTTGTTCATTTTGAATTTTTGTTTATTTTTTAATCTCTTTAATGCTCTCTTGGGTTACCTGAAATTTTTTTTCTTTTTTTTTTTTTTTGGTATTCCATTTTAATTCATCCATTAGCTTTTTGATCAAATCTTTTCGTATTAAGTTTTAGCTGTTGCTCTAGGGATTAATGTGTGTATCTAAGTTTCTATTGTACTTATAATTAATATTTTACTACTTGAAGTAAAATGTAGAAGGCTTACAGCCATGTATGTCCCATTTAACCTCCTTTAGATTATAATTATCATTCATGTTACATCTGCAGACATTACACCATTCTCCCTCAATGTTACAATTTTTGTGTTTCAAAAGTCAAACATACAATAAAGAACATAATAAGAGAAAAAGAGTGTATTTACCCAAATATTTACCATTTCTCTTGTTCCTCCAATTTCATTCCTATAGTTCCAAGTTTTCCCTCTGCTACCATGTCTTTTCAGTTGAGAAACTTCCCTTAACATTCATAGCAGGTTTGCTGGTAACAAATTCTCTTGGTTTTCCTTAATCTCAGAAAATGTTTTTATTTCACTTTCATTCTTGAAAGCTATTTTGACCACTGTTTTCTAGCCCTCATGATTTCGGATGAGAAAGCTGCAGTTATTCTAGCATTTATTCTCTATATGTAATGTGTGTTTTCCTCTAGCTACTCTTTTTTTTTTTTTTTTAAGGCAGGATCTTAGTCTGTCATGCAGGTGGGAGTGCAGTGATAATGATCTCAGCTAACTGCAGCCTTCACCTCCCGGGTTCAAGTGAGTCTGTTGCCTCAGCCCCCCAAGTAGCTGAGACTACAGGCACACACCACCATGCCCAGCTAATTTTTGTAGTTTTAATACAGATGGGGTCTCACCATGTTACCCAGGCTGGTCTTGAACTCCTGGTCTCAAGTGATCCTCCCACCTTGGCCTCCCAAAGTGCTGGGATTATATGTGTGAGCCTCCATACTTGGCTTTCCTCTGGCTACTTTTAAGAATGTTTCTTATCTTTGGTTTTTCTCTGTTTGATTATGAGGTGACTGGGCATAATTTTCTTTGAGTTTATCCTATTTGAGATTCATTGAACTTCTCAAATCTGTAGGTTTGTACTAGCATTTTACTTTCATATAATTCGGAAAGTTTTTGTAGGGTGCTTACAAATTTCTCTCTAAATTTGTGGTTATATAAGAATAAAAATTATAAATAAGCATGCAATAGAGTTGACATTATTATAGGAAGGTGGTAGCTGTTGTGTACACAATACTGCTGAAAAAGGAAAATCCACTAAATCAAAGAAAATAGTGACACATAAGTAAGAGAAATGATACATAAGTATCATTTGAATGTACAAGTTGATAACATATTGTGAGGTAACAGTATAAATAAGGATGAGGCTACCGAGTACTTATGTTCTTAGTACCAGAAAAGTGAGATCAGATAAAAACTCAGCTGGAGTTTGACCAAAGGATATAGCTTAGTCTAAAGTGCAAATGCATCACTTTTGATTACTGGTACATGATAGGGTAATGACATCATAATGTGAAGGGAAAAGCAAATGAAATAAATAATAGTTATAGTTGGCACCATACATGGTTTAGATATTCTGTCTTAAAGGAAAGTCTGGAGAGAATATGGGAAAACATTATGCAACTGACAAAAAATGAGATTATGTGAGCTAGTTTAAGAAATATATACAAGGGTTAACTGAGGGAGGTTGTATGCTTAAGAATCTCTGAGTGGTATAAATGTCTTGTATTTTCCACTGACTTTTGTGATATAGAATATAAATTAACAAACTGAGTGTTTTGAATCCATAATAATTTATGGAATACCAATGAAATAATTACAAAGAAGAAAACTCTAGAGGGAATAAGGTGGATAATTAAAAAACAGATGCCAATAACTGAGTTTTTACCATGTTCCAGGCTGTAGGTCAGAAGTATTACACAGATGGTTTTATCCAGTTCTTCTAGCAATCACATTAGACATGTATTGCTATTGTTCACCTTTAAAAAGAATGAGGAGACTAGGGCATGGAACATAATTTACCTATCACAGTCCACCTACCAGGTGGTAGGGGCAGATATAAACCTGAGTCTTCTTCCAGAACTTACGCCTTTAATCACTAGGTCACTAGGTAATAGTACCTTTACAGCTACTGTGGACTTCCTAATCAGGAGAATAAATTAGTACTATAGTCCTGACACTGACTTTTAAACATGGGCAGAGATAAAAGATACACTCGTTGGGGACTTTAATTACTAGAATATTCTTTACTGGATATCTCCATTGAGTAAAACACAACAAATTATGAGACATACTTAATTACTGACAAATACTATCTCCCATAAAATAATGTGGATTAGATTATTTTCTGAATCTAAATTGGTTAACTGAATGGAAGTCATGGAAATTTTGAGAGAAATAAACCATTTCAACTTAGAGTTTATAATCTCAAGAGAGAAGGCTAGGTATAGAAAATTGTATACACTAGATTCTATCAAGAGAGGCTTCAAAACATTCAGAGAAAATATTAGCATATGAATACATAAGTTCTCAAATGGATATTGAATTAAGAAAGTGAAACATTTAAAAAAATTAATTTGACTATAATGTCTATATTTTTAAGGAGGGAAAAGAGAACTTTCTAAAAAAGTCTCTGTCTAATTAGTTCTGATTTTAAAAGGAACAAAGAATGTTAAAGACTAAAAGGTGGCAAAGACACAGTAGTCAGAACAAGGGAGATAAAGATTCAAATAAGCAGAGGTTTATAGAACTTTGAAGGAAAAATTAAAGCACGAAGTGGAAGGCTGGGTTTACCTCTGGGTACCAAGGTATAAAATTAATGATTACATGAAAGAACTCCCACTTGTTTTGTTAGTTTTGTCTTCTCTGACAAGGAGAATGATCTCTGAAAAGGAGCAACTTGGAACCCCAAGGAGGTGAAGAAATTACATTTGGATGTTTAATAAAAGTGCCAGACATTGTACTATATTGCTATACTTTTCTGTTTAGTTACTCTGTTTAAACTCTCTTGTAAAAACAAGGCCTAAAAGTTAAAAATTATTATACCCACATTTTACAAATGAGGAAATGGAGGCTTAAGTAACTTGCCCAATATCTCAGAGTAAGTGAAAATTTGAGTTCATTAATCAATAACATCAATGTTGGTACATTAAAAATGCATAAAAATGTTGTATCTATGAATGTGCTCAAAGTGAATTCAAGCTAGCAATTTATATGTAATCATTGGTAATGGAAAAAGTGTCAGAAGCTTGAAGATGAGGAAGTATACTTTTCAAGTCTTAAAAAATACAGAAGAGAAGAAAAAAAATAAACAATCCACAGAATTTGTCTTCAGTCTTATACAAGTCAAAAAAATTACTGTTATGAAGATGTTAGGTACAGAGTTAAAAGAATCATCAAGACCAGCATGAATTCACTATGGAACTTTATGCCAGATAAAGCAGTTTCTCCTTGTATTAGTCTGTTTTCACGTTGCTGATGAAGACATACCTGAGACTGGGCAATTTACAAGAGAAAGAGGTTTAACTGGACTTGCACTTCCATGTGGCTGGGGAGGCCTCACAATCATGGCAGAAGGCAAGGAGGAACAAACCACATCTTAGGTGGATGGCAGCAGGCAAAAAGAGCTTGCACAGGAAAACTTCCCCTTACAATAACCATCAGATCTTGGAAGACTTATTCACTATCATGAGAACAGCATGAGAAAGACCTGCACCTGTGATTCAGTTACCTCCCACCAGTTTCCTCCCACAACATGTGGGGATTCAAGATGAGATTTGGGTGGGGACACAGACAAACCATATCACTCTTAAACACTTACTAGGCTCTAAAATTGGAGAACTGATTATAAGTAACATAGTCTTCAGTAGGAGAACACTGGGTTAGGTCTTCCACACCATTCCTTGGTGCAAAAAAGAAAAATATGGAGAAAATGTTACTACCATTAAAAGTATCATAACTGTATTGGTAACTATATCAAAGGTATACTGGTTAACTAGTCTGTTTCAGCCCTGAAGAACCATTTATTATGCACCACTCATGACTTCCATTCTAAATTTGTGATTGGGCAGAACTATGAAAGCTGAAAGATATAAAATTAATATTTTGGATGACTGAGTCAAGATTTAAAATAATAACATTTACCCTTTAATGAGTGCCTATAGTTTATGAGACAATGTTCCAGGGGCTGGAGATTGATTGGAGATAATGTATGAATCTTCAGATTACTCCACATTTCAGGAGAATTTGACAGAAGGTAGCGGTAATTAAGTTATTTGTCTTGAGACTCTGTGCCTTCCAAGATTTTACCCTCTATGCTTTCCCTGCTATCCCACTGGTCTTTCTCTATCTCTCTCTCTTTTTTTTTTTTTTTTTTTTTTGGTATCCATCACTGTTTCTTTCTGATATTGGAGGGCTCAAGTATACTCTTCTCTATTCTCATTCTCAAGGAAACTTACCAACTCTCATGACTTCATATATATCTATATCTTTGAGTTTCCAGATTTAGATCTCCAGCCTTGACTATTCATTCTCCTATACTCCTGGCCTGTGTTTTCTACTTCCTACTTGATATTATCATTTAATTGTTTAACAGATATTCCAACTTAACACATATAAAACAGAATTTTTAATGCCAAGGCTCCACTTATTGTCAAATTTCTCCTCCTGTAGTATTTCCTATTCACTAGGTGGCACGTCTCTTCTTCCAATTCTCTCTCAAAAGCTAACTCTTAAACAACTGACATTTTATTTCCTATAACAAAGCAAAGTAAGAGTAGTGAGAGTAGTTTGTCAGCATCTCACAATCAGTAATAAGCAGTGTTAGGATCAAATCTGGGCTGATCTGATGCCCACTGTCTCCAAATGTTTTTAGTCCCAAATAAGATTATATTTGAATTATGTGCCTGTATTGGCAAAATAAATATTTTTTAAAAATATATAAATATAGGTCAAGAAAATGTGAGTTTGCAGTAGCAACCCTTGGTAGAGTAGTTTAATCTCAGTGTCCTTCTGTAGGAGGTAGCTGCTGACATGAGATACTTTAATCCCGGGATGTATTAGTTGAAAAGTAGTCCCTAGATCTATGGAGTTTTCAGTATACTATGCTCTGTACTTATAAAAACAAACTTGCAATATTCTGTTTCATTTTGGAGACAACATAGTTAGAAAGAGATGACAAAAGTCATTCAATGAGAAGATACCAGGATAGTTAGGAAGTTAAAGTCATAACTAAAGCAGAATTCTTAAAGGAACTGGGTACTATTTGGCCTGGGGAGAAGATGGTCTGGGTGACACAATTTTTATCTCTGTATTTTGATTTTATTCAATAAACTCTTAATGAAAGCCTACTACATGTCAGTTGAACACTGTAATAAGCACAGAGATACAAAGATTGAAAAGCATCGTCCTTGCCTTTCATTATCAAAGAATAAGTATGGAAATTACAGAGGGATAGAAAGAGTTGTCCTTTAGATTAAGCCAAAATCTAATGGAATTACTCAAGGATGAAATGAGCATGGCTTTTGCTACAGCTAAAGATATTTAAGCACATGCTAGAAGTCTACCTGGTACAGGAAGAAGGCTACGGAGTTAAATTAACCATCATATATATGACTGAACTCCATGGCCTTTAAGCACTTTCAACCTTGAGATGCTATGTTCTTTTATCTGTGCTATCCCTGTACCATAAATAATTGAGAGATATTGCAACAAACTGCATGCACATGGCACATGTAAATAATCCACTTGCTTAGGTATGATTTATCCTTCCTCTTTTAATCTCACATCACTTAGTGTGTCTTTCTTCTGTCCTAGAGAAAATTACAGGAAGCATAAGCTAAAACAGGAACACCTATTAAGTTGTGAATGGGGATGTGGTCAAACTTACCAATGACTATATGTGTTTATTTTTTGGTTTATTTTTGGTACCCTGATTGCATCAAATAGACCCACATAAAACTATATAGATAAAGGATAAACATAATGTGCTTGGGAAACATCTTATTTTTGAGAATAGGCCATGTGGCAGTAAACTAAGGAGTAGTATAATTTTAGCTTTTAATGCCATGCCCCTAAAAAATCACTTTGCTCAAATTAAACCAGTAGTGCTCATTTTCTGATCATAGCCATTTTAGTGTTCTCATTATTTTGGCAGAGGGTGAGTCTATTTATCTCTATAAATTTTACAAGCCAAGACAGTTTGGTAAGGTGGGAAAAAAGCATAACAAAGTAAGAGCTTTGGAAAGGGTGTGGCAGAATTTGATCAGTTTCCATGGTTTCTGAACAACAAAGAATTGCTCAGATTTGAAGTTTTGAGAAAAAATGATAAAGGCAAGAAGAGAAGGGCAGGAAACTGATTAAGTCAAAGTACATCTCGAACTCTTTTGAATATGATCATTCCCATACGCCATAGTAATTTCACATCCTAGTATGCTTTATTTCACAAGGCATTTTGAAGTGGATGTATTACTTGTGAAATGGTCACTAAATGAATTAGTTCATTCTCATGCTGTTATGAAGAAACACCCAAGACTGGGTAATTTATAAAGGAAAGAGTTTTAATAGACTCACAGTTCCGCATGGCTGGGGAGGCCTCAGGAAATGTACGATCTTGGTGGAAGGGAAAGTAAATACATCCTTCTTCACATAATGGCAGGAGAGAGAAGTACCAAGTGAAGGGGGAAGCCCCTAAGAAAACCATCAGATCTTTGTGAGAACTCACTCACTATAACGACAACAGCATGGGGGAAACCACCCCCATGATTCAGTTGTCTCCACCTGGTCCCACTCTTGACATGTGGGAATCATTACAATTCAAGGTGAGATTTGGGTGGGGACACAGAGCCAAAACATATCATTTTGCCTCTGGTCCCTCCTAAATCTCATGTACTCACATTTCAAAACACAATCATGCCCTTCCAATAGTCCCTTAAAGTTGTTAACTCATTTCACCATTAACTCAAAAGTCCAAGTCCAAAGTCTCACCTGAGACAAGGTAAGTTCTTTCTATCTATGAGCCTGTAAGTTAGTTACTTACTGGATACAATGGGAGTACAGACATTAGGTAAATACACCCATTCCAAATGCAAGTCCAAAATGCAATAAAACAGTCATTAAATCTTAAAGTTTCAAAATGATCTTCTTTAACTCCATATCTCACATCCAGGGTACAATGATGCAAAAGGTGGGCCCCCACAGTCTTGAGCAGCTCTGCCCTTGTGGCTTTGCAGGGTACAGCCCCCATTCATGGGCTGGTATTGAGTGTTTGTTGCTTTTCCAGGCACACGTGCAAGCTCTCAGTGGATCTACCATTCTGGGGTGTGGAGGATAGTGGCCCTCTTCACAGTTCCACTATGTAGTGCCTCAGTGGGGACTTTGTATGAGGGTTCCAACCCCACATTTCCCTTCTGCATTGCCCTAGTAGAGGTTCTCCATGAGGGCTCTGCCCCTGCAGCAAACTTCTTCCTGGACATGCAGGTGTTTTCATACATCTCTGAAATCTAAGTGGAGGTTCCCAAACATTAAATTTTGATTTCTGTGGACCCACAGCCTCAACACCACATGGAAGCTGCTAAGGCTTGGGGCTTGCACCCTCTGAAGCCACAGCTTGAGCTGTACCTTGGCCCCTTTAAGCCATGGCTGGAGGTGAAGCAGCTGGGACACATTGCATCATATACCCAGGCTGCACAGAGCAGGGGATCTCAGGCCCCACCCATGAAACCATTTTTCTCTCCTAGGCCTCCAGGCCTGTGACAGGAAGGGCTGCCTTGAAGATCTCTCAAATGCTGTGGAGACATTTTCCCCATTTTCTTGGTGATTAACATTCGGCTTCTAGTTACTTATGCAAATTTCTGCAGCCAGCTTGAATTTCTCCCCAGAAAATGGGTTTTTCATTTCTATAGCATGGTAAGCCTGCAAATTTTTCAAACTTTTATTCCTACATCCTCTTGAATGCTTTACCACTATACCCTAAATCATCTCTCTCAAGTTCAAAGTTCCACAGATCTCTGGGGCAGGGGTAAAATGCTGTCAGTCTCTTTGCTAAAGCATAACAAAGGTGTCCTATTCCCAACAAGTTCCTCATCTCCATCTGAGACCACCTCAACCTGGACTTCTTTGTTGATATCACTATCAGCATTTTGGTTAAAGCCATTCAAAAGGTCTCTAGGAAGTTCCAAACTTGCCCACTTCTTCCAGCCTCCTAAGCCCTCTAAGTCTCTAGGAAGTTCCAAACTTTTCCACATTTTCTTGTCTTCTTCTGAACCTTCCAAATGGTTCCAACCTCCAACTGTTACCCAGTTCCAAAGTCACTTCCACATTTTTAGGTATCTTTACAGCAGCACTTCACTCCCTGTGGTATCAATTTACTGTATTACTCCATTCTCATGCTGCTTTGAAGAAATACCTGAGACTGAGTATTTTACAAATGAAAGAGGTTTAATTGATGCACAATTCTGCATGTCTGCAGAGGCCTCAGGAAACTTACAATCATGGCAGAAGGGGAATAAAACGCATCCTTTTTCACATGGTGGCAGAAAGCAGAAATGTTGAGTGAAGGGGGAAGCCCTTTATAAAACCATCAGATCTGGTGAGAACTTACTACCATGAGACCAGCATGGAGAAAACCACCCCTCTGATTCAATTATCTCCACTTGGTTCCACCTTTGACACTTGGGGATTATTACAATTCAAGGTGAGATTTGGGTGGGGACACAGAGTAAAACCATATCAAGGTTGAAGGAGGGTATAGAACTGCAGTATAAACCACACCAACCTATTTGGGCAATGATTTATAATTGGCCAATGGCCAAGTGCAAATATATATGCATTATGGAGCAACTTCTATATGCTACTATATGCAATTTCATATAATCCTAAGAGTAATTCTTAGAAGTTGATATTGCTACTGTAGTTTTACACATGAAAACCAATAATCTTAAATAGCATGTCAAGACTCATTCAGATTCTAAATCTGTTGTTCATTCCCCAAGGTTCATGATGGCAAATTATGGCATAGATTGAGAGTCAATTTAATTTTGCAACTAATCTGATTACTTGAGCATTTCACTGCTCCTGAGACATAGGCAAACAGAGCTGGCCATGTTCCTGCAAAGATAATGAAACAAAAAATATGGCCAACAAGTCAAACTGACTGTCCCTCAAGAGTATTTAGAAGGTCCACTGCTGAGTCTTACCTCAAGATTATTCCAGATTCAGAGTCTAGTCTGCGAGCTAACAACACTATTTCTGAATTGAGGGTGGAATGGGTGACCAGGGTTATTTGCTGGGTTGGACTGGGAGGAAAATAGAGCAAATGAACTGAGAGCTTCTTAGGAGAAAATTGGACTTGGATTTAGCCCAAAACTGATAGAGAAAAATGGCTGCATAGCTGTCAGGGCCCAGTGCAAAATTAAAATATGGTACTCCTTGTTCAAAATGCAGGAAAGAAATGTCACTGAAAGTAGCAAATGCAAAGCTTTTTCCTTTTTTTCTGTGGTTTATGTCTCATCATGGTGCTTTTTAATTTACAACTTAATGTTGTTCTAAGTAAAAAATAAAAATTAAAATGTTAAATTATTAGCATGAATTTTACCATTTATCTTTATATTGTGTAATGCCAGTTTTATATGCAAATATGAGAGCTTTCAACTCATATAGGGAATCACTGAAATTACACAATTCATACATGCATATGTATTTTGTTCCTGCTATAACAGTGGAAATGCTGCACAAACCTAGCTCAACTGTTTTTATTTCACTTCTTGCTTTGCTCGCATTCTACCAGCACTTTCTACTTTGCGCTACTGATGAGTAAGAAAGGGCAGAGAAAAAAAACAACTATTTTATAAAGGAATAATTATCTTTCCCTTTCCTTCTAAATCATTATTTTTTATTGTAAGTTGTTAGCTAATATAGGGAGGAAACATGAGTAAAGAAGGATGTAAGTTTTCCTGGTCATTTGTGTTTCTTAAAACACCACTGTCTTCTTTTTGTGTTCAAAGCAAGCAAAGCAAGTTCTGTCTGACAGAGATTATGGTTATCAACACCCCTGCTTACTCGATTATAGATGTATTGCCCTGACCTTGTGCTTGCTTTGAGTCTCACTCGACTCTCATGCATTGTGGGTCTACTGAAATTTTGTACTCACAGGACATCATGAATGCTACTGCTAATGGGGACAGAAAGGATTAGTAGTGCACATGCATTTTCTGTGTTCTCTTTTGCTCTTGCCTGTGCACCATTACTTTATGGAACTTTACTTGCCCATGTTCAAAGATAAAATCATTAAGAATTTCAAGACAGCAACAACAGAGCATTAAACTGAGCACAGGGCCCTTTTGAGCACTGGACCACATAGGAGTGTACAGGTTGTGCCCTAATGGATAGATACAGAAAAGAAGCTGGGACTTCTAGTATCTTCTGAGAAGGAATAGGCCCTATAAAGTCTATCTCAGTGATAACAACTAAAGACTGGTTAGAAGACACACAAAAGACAAACAACTACCTAATGGCAGAAATGTAAACAATAGCGGGTGGATGGAGAGGAAAGATAGAACAGGGAGCACTATTAACGTGTTGGGAGTCTGAGCTGCCTCTCACTCCTCATTCCTTTCTCTCCTAACTTTGGCCCAAGGTCAGGCCAAATCACAGAACCACGCTGTGGGTGCAGGAAACAGAATTTTGGGGGTATCCTGTCTTTCTGACCAGAGGACTGGGTAAGGGGATTTCTATGAGCCTGAGAGAATGGGGAAGATCTTTGTTGTTGCTTTTCTCCCCCTCTTTTCTCTCTCCTGGCCTCCCCTAAAACCGGCTCCAGTCACAGACCTGTACTGCTGAGGTGGTGGTGGCAACCAGGCCAACATCTAAAACCTGCGGTAAAACCTGCATTTCTGGATTGGATTAGGTAGGAGAATATCCTCCCTTGTAGAAAATACATACTAAATTATCCTAGGGTGATGAGGACATCATGTTGGCAATTGACTCAATCTGTATTTGTTTTTACAAGTATTTATCTGTATAAGGAAAATCTGATTTTACATGGAGGCATCCAATCCAATACCATAGGGCTTTTTTATAGTGTTCTTTCTTTGTAACTCCTTTCCTCATTAGTGAGAAACCGGGTTCCCATTCACCCATATACATTCAGTCTTTTGATCAATCCCTCTGTGTATAATGCCCTGCTCACCTTGCTCAGCATGTGACATTCTGCTATGTTCCAGACCCTGCACCTGGACACCCTCCTCGCCCCACTCAGACTCTGATGCCATGACGACTGCTCTTGCCTGTCTTCCCTTTTATTATTTCCAAGGGTTCTAATGCATAGCTTTGGGCCATAGTGGTTTCCCTCATTATGATCCTGGATGGTCTAACTGAATGGCTTTTGTACTAAATTTTCCAGAAAAGCAGGAAAACAAAAGAAGAACTTTAATTTTCTTAATTTTAATGCTCTCTAGTTCATTTCTGTCCTCAGTAAGGTTAGTATCCATCCAGGAATATAATTTGAATACCTTTATATAGTCTTGCCATTTACTGTAGTGTTGCAAGTAACTAGGAAAGTGTCCAACATACAATAGGTACTAAAAAATAGTATCAATTCAATTAATGTTGCCATGACTTGTTAACTAGCCCTAGAGTTTCATGTTAGCCTCTGCTTCATGTTGAAGTTTCCAAGCTATATGATTTATACCTGCATAATAATAATAACAAATGTATAGTTTACTATGTGTTTCAGAGGTTCTTAAATGCTTTCTATGAATTAACTTATTTAATCTGCACAAAGGCTTATGAGCTATGTAGTATTATCATCCCTATTTTATAAGTAAATTTGTAAGGCACAAACAGGCTACATAAGTTGCCCAATATTATATATAGCTAGCAATTGGTGGGTCTGGGATTTGAACCCAGCCAATGTAGCCCAGGAGTCCATGAGCTTAACAACCATGTGAGTAACTTGGATTTCGGTTTTCCTTTTCAGCCCAAATTTCTCAGCTGGTAATACATTGTAATTAGCTTGGCTTGTTTGTTGATTACTTTTTCTATTCACATTTTGTCTTTTGAATATTTTTGTACCTCATATGATTTGTTTGACATTAGTGCTGATGCTAGACATTAATTTCATATGGCTCCAGGATTATGAGCTCTCATCTGCATTCAGTGCTTAATCTCTGGTTTTATTCAAACCAGAATGGCAGAATGCTTTGCAGTAACAACCAGTACTTGTCCTGTCAACCCAGAGGCTTTTCTGCCCTCTAGAGGCCACTGCAGGAAGTGGGGTATGTGTGTGGATATCCGCCTTAGAGCCATATTGAGTGGGACTTACTAACACTTCCTTCTAATGAGCTAATTTATACTTAAAAGGGAACACATTTCAGTTAGTATTTTAACCAGAGTATCATGTCATCAAATCTTAGTGATATCATATTCTTTACTCCTTTATCTTTATTAAAATCTACTTACCATTACTTAGGTCTTCAAGATTGGTTGCAGCTGTTTCTTAAGTATTTTTTCATCTAAAATAATTAAATATTCTTAACTCTAGTGTTATTTTTTTCGGGGCTGTATGTGATTCCTTCCACAGTAACAGGGTGCATAGCTACATCTGGGAGTGTTTCCCTATATTTATTTTAAAGTTATCCTGATGAGTTCGACTGGAAACTCACCATCTAATGAGCTATAATCTCTTTAGCCCCTAACCTTTTATTTTTAATGTGTTTATTCTCCTTTTGACTGGAGTCAAAACTATAGTCATTATTTGGAATTAGGAATGTCTGAAACTCTGATTCCTCTGAGACTTTCATTGTCATGCCCAGGCCTTCTGAGTTCTTAGGAGTTTGTCCTAGGTCTTCTCCGGAAGTGTTAATTCACTTTCGTGTAGGATTGGGCACCAAATACACAATTGGAAGTAAGTCACAAAATCACTTTACTACATATCAGATTTATGGACTGGCACAAAGCAAATCATTTAATTCTTCAAAACGTGGTTTTCTTTAATGACCATTATAAATGTTTTCTTACCAAAGCTATTAGCAGTTTTTGGAATTCTTATTGTTCTGAGTACCTTCTTCAATATGTCAGCACATGCTTGGGGAGATACCTCTCTTTGCCCTGGGCCTGGTCAGGGTGTAGCATTTGGAGTCCTTGATTATGGGCTATGGAACACATCACCCAGGGAAAATGAGCTGTGAGACAGTACCTTGCATAATAATAATAGCAAATGTGCCATTTACTATGTGCTTCAGATTATGCGGAAACTGAATTAAAAAGCAAGAGAGACTATCAGACAGAATTGTCAGCCTGAGAAGAGTAGGTAGAGCGCGAGAAGCCAGATCACAGCTGAGTTGGGAGTCAGAAGGTTCAGAGGAGAGGGCGGGAGTGACTGAGCCAGTGGGGGTTTTAGTCAGGAGCCAGCGGGCCCCTCAGATGAAGGGAGGATGGCTGCGGTAGAGCTGCTGACCGCGTCTGAGCACATGTCCCTTCTGCGGTGGTGTCCTCGCTTTCCTGTCTGTGGTCACATTGCTCTACTCTTCAGTCTCATGAGTAGTTTCCCTCCATTTTCTCATCATGGTGCCGTGGAATATGAGCACTTGAAGCAAACTTTTATATTTTTCTTCTTCTTTAAAAGAGTTCTTGCTGTGTAATTTTAACAGCTTCTTTAAGAACTCCAATAGCCTGCACTCCACACAGGACGTGGCTCATCAAAGTTCACCCTCTGGCTCCCTTGCTTCATCCACAGCCTTCACCCTGAATCGCTTGCCCTGACCCATTTCACACTCACACCCATTTTCTGACATTTTTTTTGTTTCCCATTTTTCGTTTCCTATCTGACCTCTACCCTCAGGCCTCAGTACTACTTTTGCAGCTGCAAACTTTGCTTCTTTTCTTGACTATGTTTTCATTTTCCTCCAGTGTCACTGCCTCCAGCAGTAAACAGTCTACGTGGTTGGTTCACCCCAGAGACTGTCCACTAGCATAGCTCTTGTGGTCCCTGTGCTCTTGAACCCTCTTGCGCTCCCCAAGTGGGTCTCAGCAACCTCTGTTCTATGGAGAAACTTGTCATTCTCTCACATTAGTAGGAGTTTAGAGAGGGACTCTTCAAATGGAGGCATCAGTGATAGGATTGACCACTCTCATGGTAGTTGTTTGCCTCTGGCAAGATGACAAACATAGCATACCTTCTGCAGCATACTAGAGTTGACTCCTTGGACTTCCACACCTTTGGATTGTCAAGTAGAATTATTGTTCTTTATGGTTTTTCCTGCTGGCTCTCTTACTGTACCTGAAGAAAACTGGTTGTGTAGTAGAATTCCCCTTTATCTTTGCTCTCATGAAAAGTTAGCTTTAAAAAATTCTTTTTCATAATGTCACTCAATTCCTTTTTCTGTTATGCAGGGGCAATTTAGGGGGACACATTTCAGAAAATTGCCACAATTATCTTTAGCCTGCTGGTACATTTCAGCAGGCCTTACATTGTCTTTTTTTCAGCAGACAATGAAAAGAACCTGAGTAATCTTGGAAAAGTATAGATAATTCACAGTCTTTAGTTTCCCTTTAACTTTAGGAATTTTTTCCAACTCATTTCCCGCCTTAATGGTTAATAAGAAACCAAAAAGAATTACTTGAATTTTCTTTCACTTTCCTTCTCACTCATAATAGTTGATAGCAAGAGAAGGATGATGAATATGTGAATTTATCTGAGAAAATTTATTAGGTGTCTCCTATATACTAGGCACAGTGCTAAGTAATGGCTTTAGAGGGATGAAAGAACAGTATCTCTTCCAGAAGTTCACGGCCTAGTGGGGGACGGGAACCTACTAATTTAACATACTCACTGAGAGAAGAGTGCTTTAAGTGCTGCAAGGACAGATAAGGAACACTTAAAAACTACTTGGGGGAGAAGAAAGGTAGAGAAAATTTCCAAGAGAGGCAAGAGAAATGGAAGACTATGCTGGGATTGCAGGAAATTTTGCATGTCTGAAGCATAGGGAAGTGAAGACGCTGAAAAAGAGTGAAGACGGGAAGGGAAGCTGAGGCTCAATTGTGGAGGGTCTCACATATCTTCCTAAGGAAACTGAGCTGTAGCTGAATGTGCTGGAAAGCCACTGAGGGCATTTCAGCAGGAGAAGGCCATTATGATGTTCATGCATTTGAAGATAATTTTCGTTCCAATATGGCTGATGGTTTAGAACAGGGCAAAGGTATAGGTAGGAAGATGATGATTACGTTAATTTAGGCAAGAGTTATGAGGTCCAAACCAAGGCAGCAGAAATGAAAATTGGAAGAAAATATGTATGGGAGATTAAGGGGATAAATTGACAAGTCTTGGCTCCATTCTGCCTGTATGAGGGTAATAGAAATTGAGAAATATAGAATAATTCCCAGATTTATCTTTTCCTGCTTAAGTAACTGGGTGGATTTCATAATAATGAAGGAATTGTAATTTTTAAAATTAGCTGACATTTATTGAGTACTTTCTGTGTGCTAAGGTATAGTATTACATATATTTTTAGCTATATTATTTCACTTTAATATAACAGTATCTACTATTAAGTGCATTTTACCAATAGAATAATGGTGGAATGTGGAAAAGGCAAACATTTTTACCAGGATTGTGCAATAAGTGGTCAAACTGAAATTTGGATGCAGGTGTGTGAACCTCCAGAACTTTGTTGTTAAAACACCTATTCTTTTCTGTCCATAGGAGTTGGATTTGATTTGGGACAAAGATGGTGAATTCTGTTGTGGGCATTCAGGGATTTCCAGGAGGCACTAGTGAGATGGGTTTGAAGGTCCAGTGAATAATCTGATTGAGAGACAGATACTAGGAAAGGAGCCAAATAGGCAACCAGGGATCCAGTGAATTATCCAAAATGTTACCTGCCATGCTCCCAAGTTAGTTTCTTAGCTTTGGTTACTCCATTGAAGAAGGAGGACACACTCAGCTTCAGAAGGACCAGGCTGAGCTATCACAGCCTGTCCTATAGCCTAAACCCATCTCACCACCTGCTTCGGTGACAGGAGTGGGTTAAATTTGTTCTACTTTTTTCCTTCCTCATGATAATTCTTATCATGAGAACACATTAATCTTGTGGTATTTTCTGTTTTCATTACAATCTTTGTCACACAAGTGGAGCATCAGAATGTTAATGCCTCATATCTTCAGTGAAGGATAGTAGAATTCTCCACTGCTTTGACCTTTCCAACGTTCTGCATTTCGATTGGGTCTGGAAGTTGATGATTAATGATAATTACAATAATTACACCAAGGGACTCAAAATATAAATTACCAAATGTTCAAAGGAAGCCACTTGAAACCTTTAATAGAATCTTGAACAATCTCTGTCCAAATGTTCTCACCTCCTCCTCCAACGCCTTCATCAGACATCCCTCAATGAGTAGGTTGGAAGAGATTTAGCTTAGGTTGCAGCCAGAAAAATAAAAGAGCTGTGATTTGTGAGCCATGTTTTAGTTATATGAAGGGGGAAAAAAAGAAATCAATTTTTAAATCAATAGAATGGTCCTTCGCCCAAACAGCTTTGCTTAACAAAGAGTGAGTATTCCATAAAACAAGACTTTGCTTTCGATTCAGATCATTAACTACAATTCCCATTAGGCGGGAGGTGCCACAGGGAAGGGGATATTTACTTGTCTCCTCTGCTCTGGTTTCTTGGCTTTAATTTTAGGGAGGCGTAGCTTTCCAGTATGAAAGGGTTAGCGTTCTATGCCACCTTTGCACCTTGACTCTCAGAGGACTCCCAAATTGAACGCCGATGTCAGCTCAAGCATATTCTATGTGAGTCTTTGCAAGGAGCAAGATACAGGTTCCTTGAGGGTTTTATTTCTTTCTTTCTTTTACAAAAGAAGTAGTAAGAGACACCGAGTGAAGCTTTCATTTTGAGACCCCTGGTTATTTTCTTCTTGATGCAGTAAATTCTACATTATGTTGAGCCAACAGTACACCATATAGGGTATTTCAGTCTCTGTCAAAAAGGTTGCTATGTTGCCAGGTTTCCAAAGGGAAGAATTAATGATGACAAGATGCCTGACAGTGGGTCACTATGGAGCACATTTTTATATTTTGTGGAATACAAAGGTTCACCTCCTGCTTCAATTTTAACATACTTACACGTAGACATCGTATCTACTTTTGACTATGTCAGTTCATGTTATGGGACACACTAATTCTAATTAGCGTTAGCCAGAATCTAACATCTGGAAGCTATGCATTGAGAATGTCATGAAGAAGTAGAAGAATGCCTAGAAGAAGTCATGGAAAGTCCTCATGGTGTCATTCCCTAGATGAATATAGGACACTGTGAGTTTTCGCTGAGGCCAGGGTTGACAAAAACTGAGTATTACAAGTGACAGCCTTTCAACAGGCAAAATGTAGCTTTCCTTGGTTTTATTTTTAGTGAAAAGTACTAAGAAGTATACAGTCCAGGATAGGGTCTTTGGCAAGTAGACAGACGGCTGTCCCTCTTGCTTTTGTTCTGGGATCTGCAGGAGCCTGGTAGGATGGTCAGTATTCTCAGAGGCACACCTTTATGGTGGCTCTCAAGTTCAGGTAGGCCGACCTCTAGTTCAAAGGTCTCTAATGGTTGTGGTGCTTTGGAATGTGTTTTCTTTTCTCAGAAGATCCCACTGGATGGATCTAGGAGGTTACTACTGATCCTGGAGCACATATGTTAGATAGTTTCAAGTAGTATTTAAGTTTTAAGAGTATTGTATATTTGTGAATAACTTGGTACTGAGTACGTGTACATGTGGTGTGTGTGTTGCATTCATGCATATTTTCATTCATCTTAAAATTTCCCCCTTTGAAGGAAGCCACACTTTTTTTTTGGTTCTGTATTATACCCCAGAGGATAGAGGTTTGAGATAGGTGGTTTAGTCCATGATGGCAACTGGAGTATAACCCTTTGAGGTAAGTTTTATCATCATCGTTACCACCTCTCCTGTACTTTGCTTTGTTAGCAGAAACAGAACTTTAGAAGAATAAACTTGAACTCGGCCTGACAGCCTAATCAGTTAGTGAATTAATCCAGAACCATTTGTTACATTTCTTTCTTTAAGTGGAGTTATGCTTTTTTTTTTTTTTTTTGAGTATCTTATTCTGCAGACATATTCAGAAACTATAAGCATGCACTCAAGAAAATCTAAACTGTGACAGTTGATCTTGTAACCTGGGCAGTTTCTACTGTATTAAATTGCATCCTGATTATTTGTAAAGCACAATGCTTTTGATCAGCTATTGAGGTCATGTGTGTGGGGTCAAGTATCTCATTACACTTGTATTTTCTTCCAAATGGATTTGTATCTTTATTTTATTCTGCTGCTTGTTTTTCTGGGCTGCAGCTTATTATTGCAGTCTTAAAAAATAACTTATTCTCACTCCCGGAAGTTAAAAGAAACATTCCTAAAAAAACAAGTTGTTCCAATAAAAAAATTAATAGACTGTATTTCCCTTTTATGTGAATGTGTGTGTGTGTGCACGCGTGTGTGTGAGTGTGCATATGAAGAAAGTTAATACATATATGTATCTAAAGAGCTCATAGTGATTGAAGGCAGGTCTTTATGTTGTCTTAGCAAGTGAAGAGAAAGGGGATTCAGGTTCGCACGGAAGAAAAGTATCAACACTAAGAGGAACATAGGGCAATATTAAGCAATATGCAGAGAGCTAATGCAAATGTTACAAGTCAATTGCTGTTTGGGGGTTGTCAAATGAGTTTGAAAAGCTACCTAACATAAGGTTGTATAAGTGCCTCAGTTAGCCTTGATTTTTATAAATAGTCACAGTTGTTTTAAGCCCTGTCTCACTCCTGTTAGTGATATTGGTCCATTCATATGTGTCCAGTGGGAAGTACATTAGTTTAGATTCCCTGAACATTTGCTGGTCTCTACATGGACTAGAACCAATATTAAAATCATTAAGCCATTCATTCCACAAATATGTACTGGGCACATTGAGGCCTGATGCTTGGTGTCAGAAGATTCCCTCAGCAAACTTAAGGCACTCTATGAGAGGAAATAAACATCGTGACAGGGAATAAAAGCCCCAGTGGAGTGGGGCCTAGAGAATTCATGCATCTCTTCCTTTGTGACCATTATTGTTCCCAAGACTTTGGTCTGCTATGGAGTCTAGATTCTTACCTGGTATTTGTGACTAGCCTTTTTTGGGTTTGTCTTTCCTTTGATTGTTCTCCTTTTGATTCTGGATCCATTTCACTTACTGCAGTTACTACATGTTTCTATCTAGACCCACTTGATTTCCTGACTTTATACTCCAATCACATCATCTTTAAACCCTACCTTTTATCTCTTCATCTTTTTTCTTTTTTTTTTTTTTGAGATGGAGTCTTGCTCTGTTGCCCAGGCAGAGTGCAATGGCACAATCTTGACTCACCACAACCTCTGCCTACCAGATTCAAGCAATTCCTGCCTCAGCCTCCCAAGTTGCTGGGATTACAGGTGCCCACCACCATGCCCAGCTAATTTTTGTATTTTTAGTAGAGAAGGGGTTTCACCGTGCTGGCCAGGCTAATCTTGAACTCCTGACCTCAGGTGATCCACTGACCTCAACCTCCCAAAGTGCTGGGATTATAGGCATGAGCCACTGCACCTGACCATCTCTTCATCTTAATATGTGGAAATGTGTTCTGAGATTCAGTGGGAATACAGCCGAGCCCCTCATCTCAAGGAGCTATAGAATCGGTACTTTCATCGTGCAACAGAATAGGCTAATATTTTAAATAAGGCAGAAACAATATGGCCAGAGTGCCTTCAGCTAGTTCTGAGGTCATCTCAATTTGAACCAAGTGATAAGATTCAGTGTCTCCTTCTGCCAGGGCCCGTGTACACATCTTACAGTCAGTGCTGATAGTGCTTGGGCTTGACCACGGACCATTGCCGGGCATAAACTAAGTTAAATGGAACAAAAGGATGAACTAGCTTTCAATACTGGCTCTCTGCAACCCTGCTTTTACTTTCATGCCCATATCCTGCAGGATGTGATAATCACTTGCTCATTGACTGGTGCCAAGTTGGATGCAACTGTAATCAATTAAGGTCCTGAGGATTCTATTTGTGTTCCGTGGCAGTAGCCTCAGGATGACACCCCACCATCATGAAATAGTTAATTCAGCTGTCAAATTGGCCCCACTTAAACCTGAGATAAACTGATTCATTGTGTCTCCTGGTCTTTTATTTCAAAATGTACTAGGGTATCAACCATTTTAAAATGATCACCATATGTGTGTGCCAGTGTCATATTGTGTATAGAATACACACATCTACCACTGTTGTAACATTTAACACTTGCTGAAATTATATTATGTATGGATTTTGTGAAAAACAGTAGTTGTGGACTCTATAATAAATATGAAATAATCACCACTAGTGAATACTCCAGGCCCAAATCACTCAATTCAGTGGACACCTTCCAGGATCTGGGTTCTTTCTTGCTGCCCTCCATAGTTTGTAAAGGTAACATTGATTTTCCAGATTTATATATATTAATATTTCTCAGGGATGGGGTTCCTGATAGCTTACATCTTCCATGACATTCTTTAGTAAGAACATTCACTTTGTGATTCTTCCAAAGGCTGAAAACTGAAAACATTGAGCAAACTGAAAAGTCAAAGCACAAGTCCCTTGTATCCTTGATCATTACTCACTGGCTGGGTGTATGTGTCAGAACTCTTTATCACTCTGATTTTTCTCCTGTGCCTTTTGGGCACAAACCTCACCTTATTTGAGTCTTTTGGAGCACCTAGTACATTGCTGGAGCTCCATAAATAATTAATTTCACCAATATTAATGGGAAGCAGAGGCTTCCTTTTCCCTGTACTGTGAAACTGGTGCGATGGTATTTCGACTATCAAAACAATGATTAAGCAGCTTTGGCACACTTGATATTTGGGCTAAACGCAATTTTGCTAATGCACCATCTCATTCTTCCCTCCCCCAACATTCGTATTTTAATGATTTCTAATTAATATTGTAATATTTCTTGAATAATTCATGTTTTTAAACAAGAAAAGCTGGCATAAATTTATGCCAATCTGTTTGTGTATTGCAGTGCTGTGCATAACAAACAAACACAGTCTGCTTCCCTTGGAGACTGGGGAAGGGGGAACAGAGAAGGGAAGCGCCAGAGTGCTGAGCTGGGATTCACATTCCCCTTCAAAAGAAAAAGGCCTCTTTGCTTGCTTTCTGAGGGTCAGAGGCAGGCACCTTTGTCTTTTCTATCACCCCTTATCATTTTATTTTTTCTCCTGACAGGTGCCCGAGGTCCTCAAGCTGCCCTTCATTACCCTGCACCCTGCTGGAGTCACTCTCCATATGTTCCCTGAATGCCCCATCTCCTCACTCCCATCCCATCCCGAACTGATCTTTCAGCCTCTTCGGACACTGCTCAGGGATAGGCACAGGCTATAATCTGATCAGCTAGTCAGGACGAAGTGGATAATAATTGCGGAGGGTGGGGGAGTGGGTTTATTCGTTTAGCCAACAAATACTTAATGAGTACCTGATCTTTGCCTGGAATGGTGCAAAGCCTGAGGGCACAAGTATGGATTCCTTATTGGGGAGTCTTGGCCTTTGCAAGAGCTTCTGAGGAATCCATTTGGGGTCCTCTGGTAGGTTAGAGGAGAATTTCTTTTAAGGAAGGAAGATTTTTGAGTTTCTAACTGGATAGCTGCCGATTCTGCCTGCACATAGTTTGGGCCATAGTCATGATATGGTAGAAAGTCATGGATGGGTTTTTTAATTTTTAATTTTTTCAGGGGGAAAAAATAACACAACTTAGAAAATAGAGGAAAGGCTTCAGAATAAAAGCTTGTCCCATCCCGACTCCATGGGGTGGTGATTTTTTTTATTTGGGACTGAACCCACAAATTTTATGTTTGGGACTAAACTCATAAATTTTATGTTTTCTTAAACATAAAATTACTCAGAGACTTAGAAAAAAACCACAACTTAGAAAACAGAAGAAAGGCTTCAGAATAAAACTTGTCCCATCCTGACTCCATTTGGTAGTGATTTTTTTTTGTTTGGGACTAAACCCATGTTTTCTTAAACATAAAATTACTCAGAGACTTAGAAGTAGGAACTCTTTTTTTTTTATTTTTTAATGCAGCACTTTCTCTTTTTCTCAGGTTTAAGGGGCCTGCTGCTTTAGAGAGACTGTTTTTATGTGACATCTGCTGTCAAGTGACTTCAAGTTCCATCCTCCCCCTGTCCTTCCTTGAGGCTGGAGAGAAGACTTTAATATCTATCATTTCTGTCTTCATTAAGGCACTACTAATGCTGTGTTGACCCTGCTGCTGGGGCCCTTAATGTGTGTCACTGTTAATTAGCAACCAATGGAATACCCAAGCTAGCGACATGGTTCACTGAGATGGATGTGGTGGTTTTGATTGCATTGCTATTGCTAGGCTAACTATCATTTGTACTAATGATTTCCAAGTAGGTAGCAAAAGGGTAGGAGGGAAATGACTTAATTTGATTTTTCCCTCTACCATCTCTAAGAGCAGTTTCAGTTGTGAAAACACTGCAAAGGCAACAGCTTCCGAATTCATTGCAGTCTATGGAAAGACGGTCTAAAGAAAGGTATTATTAACTGACCGTATCGAGATAGGGAGTGTTGGTGATTATGTATACAGTATAATCTTTCCAGAATGGAGATAGCATACCTGCCCTTTGATGTGTTGCAAATGGCCTCTGTGGACACAATCATCCTGCAAACAAGAGGCATCTCCTACGGCTGTTGCCGCTCCTAATGACCCTGAAAAATGGAAAGAAGAGTTGAAAGTAAATACAAAGTAGTGACAGTATGCAGCTGGTAGGAAGAGGAGACATTTGGCTTGCTTCTGCCCAAAGGGTGTGGAAAAGCAGGATGGAATTTAGAGATAAATGCTGAAATCTTTATGAGGGAAGTTGAGCCTCTTGATAACTTCACAAGTTTTCAGAATGCACGCTTGCCCTTTTGTCTGCTTCAGTGTCCCCTTGATGCTTGAGTATACTGTTGCTGCACCTCACAATCACACTGACACATTTCCCAACCCCAAGGTCCAGGATTGCGAATAGACATCTGCCTCCAACTAGATTGGAACCAGAAGTTTCTGTCTCTAAGTGCAGTACCACTTCAACAGTAATGGGCAATTATTATGCATGTCCCTGTCAGTCCATTTCCTTTCCTCAGCCTTTTCATTTACAAATCCTTCCAGACTTCTCTCTGTCCTCCATCTTTGGCCTGTCTCCTTCTTCCCCAACTCAGTTGTATTGGGAGAATACTCTCCGGTTCTACACAACTATTTAGAAACATCTCAATTTGTACCCATCTTCCATTTGTTCAAGACTGTTATTGCCTCCAGTGTTTGAGAGTCCTTTAGCGTTAGAGAATCCCCTCTTTCTCCTCTGGACTGCGCTTCTTTTGCCATTTCTCCCTCTCCTGGGTCTTCAAACTTCCCAGCTTTATTGACCTGTAGCTCTTAAGTTTCTCCCATTATAAAAGAAAAACCTTAATTTTACCTCACATTCTTCTTGAGCTAGAAACCTATATTTCCCCTTCCCTTCCTAGCAACGCTTTTTGAAATAATGATGTACAACGAATAACTTCACTTCTCACTTTGCATTTTCTCTTCAATTAGAAGTAGGCTTCGACCTCTGTCTCTGTAGCTCCACTAAACTGCTCAGCAAAGACCACAAACAACCTCTCTGTGGCCAGAGTCGGTGATGTTCAGTTCTCACCTTACATGGCTTCTCTGTAGAATTTGACCCAGTTAGCCACTCCCTGTCTCTTGAGATTCTTTCCTCATTTGGTTTCCATGACAATCCTCTCTCTCTTGGATCATTCACTTATATGTCTGGTGGCTGTTGTCAGTCTTCTTTTTGGAAAGTTTGTTTTATACTTTATCACTTAGATGTGGGAGTCCTTGAGGGCTTCCTCCCCTGCTCTCTTGTCTTTTTAACCCATGTGGCCCTCTCAGGAAGTTATTATTCACAGCTTTAGGTCCCATATGCAGAATGACATTGTCCTCTTCTTCCACGCTCCCTTTAAAAATGTTTGGCTCAGTGTTCCCTAGCATCTTATTTTAAAAACATGAGACTTTTTTATGGGGACCCCAGACCTTCTGTAAGTATACTCAAAACTAAAACAATCACCCTTTTCTCAGAGCTCCAGATTTGATCTTCCTTCTATGTTCTCAGCCTAGTGATTGACAAACATCTACCCGAATGCCCAAGCTAGAAAGCTGGCCCCACCTTGTCTCTTGCCCTCATTCATCAGGCCCAGTGGATAAGTAACTTCTGTTGACTCTAGTGTTTCATTGTAACCCTCACTGTCACAGTTTTAATTTGCCTCCTCCTCAAATTCTAAACTTCTTCCTGGTTTCTCACGAGATAAATAGCCTTTTGGCCCTTTGCACCTCTCTAACTCCATTGCCGACCCCTACTCTGCCCTCATGATAGGCTCCACCGAGCTACTTGCAGCTGTGGGACTGTGCCATGCATGTCGTTTCCTGCCTCCATGCGTTTGTACATGCTGGATCCTTTCCCCAAAGCATCCCTTTTCTGGCTAGCTCCTGTTCTTCCACACTGTAACTAAAATGCTAGCTCCTCTATTAAGCACTCTGTGGCTCCATAAGAAAAGTTGCAGGTTCCTTCTGCATTTTTTTCTCAAACTCCATGGTTACTGTGTTTTGTTTTGTTTTGCCTTGCACTTCTTTCCACCAACTGGACTCTAAGCATCTTGTAGGAGTAAATCTTTTTAATATGTATACCACCTGCTCACTGTCTAGAACAGAGTCGATGCTAAATAAATGTTTGTGGATGTGACATAACTATCCTACCCCTCACTCAAGGTTATTCTGTTTTCTTCACCACTGAATTTTATTTTATTCAAATAAGAGCAAGGACACCTATAGTTTTAGATTCAAAAAGCTGGATTGCAGTTGTGTCCTTGTAACTTAAAAGGTATGTTACCTGGGATAAAATATTTGATCTGTATGTCCTGAGATAGGGGCTAGCATATGATCAAGGATTTAAACTTGTGTTTTGAGGAGACCAAGCTTTCTTGAAGGCAAGAGGGAGGATGAGGGACTCTGTGCCCTCCTTACTTCTTTGTTTCAAAGAGGAGCTCCACTTTTATCAGTTTTATATATTGTGATCTCATGTAGAATTTTCTTTAAACCATAGATTCCACTGCTAAAATATAATTTGGAAACCACATCACAGGGTTATCTCTAATTCTCTTCTGGCTGAAAAAAAAGTCTGTGGATCTGTGAGCTGCATAGTAATATTGGCCTGACAAAGCACATCTCCCTGTAGCACAATGGAAATGCATTACATAATTTTTGTATAAACATTCAATTTTACACTTTCTGCAGAGAAGAGAGAGGGAATGGGGATAGAGAGGGGACCAAAGAGGAGAAAAAGAGGAACTAGGAGACCAGTGGAAGGGAGGGCAAAGAAAATGCAAAGGTGAATTAGCTACAGGCAGAGGATTCCACTGCTCTTCTACTCTGCAATCAGAAGCCATGGAGAGAGCATGCACTTCAGAGTGCAGGTGAGCTGGGAAGCTAGAATCTGCTGTTTCCAGAAGTCTTCCAAGTGTGAGCACCTCACAGTGCTAAGTTGAAGTCTAATATTCAAAGGTTCACATTTTTCATGCAACACAGACCAAAAATGCAAGCTAAATTCATTTGGTGTTTAATTAAAGAAAAGAGGCGTCAGTTCCAGAGCTTGAGGACAAACTGTGTTGGACTTCAAAAGACACTCCTGGTCTTTAAAATGATGTTGTGTGTACTGTGTTTTATGTGCAATGTAAGAGGTGTTCATTTTTCCACTTAGAACTGAATATAGCATACAACTCCATTATATGACATGTCTGAAAATCTGGAGTTCTGTGATTTTTCTGTGTTACCATAAATCATCCTTAATCTCTTCTATGCAGGAACTATTTTACATGCAAACTATAATAATGTTTATTCATTTGGTACAATAGTGATTAGTGTAAACAATGTAGAATGTGCTGGAATCTATGGAGGAGGTGCATAAATCGTGAGACCAAGAAAAGACTGCAGACAGCACTCATAATGTCAGCTCTGATTTACATCATCACATTTAAATGCAAGAAGGAATGTTGACTCTAAAGAAAATCAAATACATTAAAACAAAGCTCTTTGCATTTTTAGAGCCATAGACAAAACAAGCCTGAAATCTGCATCCTGTTTATGTGTCCTTGATAGAAAATATAGAAATTCTGCCTAATCATGGAATTGGGGAAAAGAGGAATAAATCCAGATACTGAAGGAGAGAAAAAGAAATGCCAAATAATGACTTTATAATATAGAAATCTTTCTATTCAAGAAGTGCATTTTAAAATCCCATTGAAAATGCCATATAAAGTTAATTGCCCTTGGATTGTTCACTGTGAAAAATAATATGGAGGATGGCTGGAATTTTAGGATGGGAAATTGTCTGCTTTTTAGAGACCTAATTTTATAGCCCAGCTCTACTGGGGATTTTTCTGAGGTTTCTACCATCCTTTAACAAACTTACATGTTGCTGTCAGTTCCATTTATGGCACTTTCCTATTACCACTGTCCTTGGAAAATCCTGAATGGCTAAATAATAATAGATTTGAAATTTATTGTTTTTCTCTGTAAAAAAATGTTACAGGGTGAGAAAGAGATTCAGCATAAACTTTCATTAGAGCAGTCTATGTTTATCATTCTAAAGTCTTTAGAATGTTAACATGCTCCAAGCCTTAAATTAAATCAAGTGAAGCCCTGTCAGAAGCAGCAAACCAATGTATTTCTTGCAATGCATAAATTCAATTTCACTTGAAAACATTATAGTACATTGGAAGATTATTTCCCTTGTTTGTTTAATTGGCAATAGTCTCATTCCTGAGCCTTGCTTTGCCCAGACAAATCTAATGTGACATAAAAGATATGATTTGGAAAACACAGAAGAACCTATGTGTGTGAGCTGGAGTCCACATTGTAGTTGGGGTTCACAAGTCATTACCCTGATTTCTCATAATGAAGGTGAGTTAGTGTGTCTCATGAGCACATAGACCCTGTTTTAAGGCATATGGAATTCCTTCTGGGAATGAGGGTCAGGACATATAATCTTTTCTCTCTCCTTCCTGTGAGGCTTTGCACATGATATCATTCCATCTGGAACATCATCTATCTTTCATTTCCTCAAACCTGGCCTTTTCATCCTTCAATATCTTAATAATGACATAGGTTGTGGGGAAGCCTTTCAAATTATTTTCCAAATTATGTTCCTTCTTTCTAGTTGTTTGCACCCTCCCTTTTTCTCAGAATATGAAGTTCTTTTGAAAACAATCCCTGTTGCGTTGCTGGGTATATATGGATTGTGATGCCCCTTATTTTATGTTTATTATTATGTTTGTACAGGAACCTCCACACTGTTTTCCGCAGTGGCTGTCCCAGTTTACATTCCCACCAACAGTGTACATGGGTTCCCTTTTCTACACACCTTTGCCAGCACTTATCTTTTGTCTTTTTGATATGTATGAGGTGTGATTTAATTTGCATTTCCCCAATAATCATTTTGAGCACCGTTTCATATGTCTTTTGGCCATTTGTATATATTCTTGGGAGAAATGTGTATTCAGGTCTTTTATCCTTTTTAAAATCACGTTGTTTTTCTCTATTGGGTTGTTTGGTTTTCTCATGTATTTTGGATATTAATCTTTTATTAGATTTGTAAATATTTTTTCCCATTTCAAGGTTGCCTTTTTACTCTGTGAATTGTTTCCCTTGCGGTGCAGAGATTTTTTAGTTTGATGTAGTCTCACTTATTTATTTTTATTTTTGTTTTTTATTGCCTGTGCTTTTGGTATCATCTCTAAGAAATCATTGTCAAAGTTAGTATGAAGAAGATTTTTCCTTGTGTTTTTTTTCTAGGAGTTTTACATCATCAGGTCTTATCTTTAAGTCTTTAATCCATTTTGAGTTGCTTCTTGTGCATCCTGGAAGATAAGGATCCAATTTCGTTCTTTTGCATGTGGATATCCAGTTTTCCAAACACTAATTATTGAAGAGACCATCTTTTCCTCATTCTTGTGTGTATTTTTACCTTCCTTGTCAAAGATCAGTTAACTGTAAGTGTGTAGATTTATTTCAGGGTTCTCTATGCTTTTCCTTTGGTCAATATGTCTGTTTTTATGCCTGTACCATACTGTTTTGATTAACTGTAGTGTCGTAATATATTTTGGAATCAGGAAGTGTGATTCCTCCACGTTTGTTCTTCTTTCTCAAGATTGCTTTGCCTTTGTGGGGTCTTTTACAGTTCCATGTGAACTTTAAAATTTTTCTATTTCTATAAAAAAATTGGCATCTTGTTAATTTTTTTTTTATTTTTAATTTTTTATTCTTTTGCGATGGAGTCTTTCTGTGCTGGAGTATGGTGGCGTGATCTTGGCTTGCTACAACCTCTGCCTCCCAGGTTCAAGCGATTCTCCTGCCTCAGCTTCCCAAGTAGCTGGGTGTACAGATGTGTGCAACCATGCTCTGCTAATTTTTTGTATTTTTAGTAAGATGGGGTTTCCCAGTGTTAGCCAGGGTGGTCTCAATCTCCTGACCTCGTGATCTGCCTGCCCAGGCCTCTCAAAGTTCTGGGATTACAGGCGTGAGCCACTATGTCCAGCCTGGCATCTTGTTAATTGTTTTGCAACTTTGGGTGATTATTTGGAAGAATTCAGAAAATAAAATCAACCTATTTTTAATTTTTTAAGTTTAGTTTTTCTCTTTTAAGCAGAAGATAGTCTTTAATTTTTAGAGCACATTTAGGTTCATAGAAAAGCAGAAGGTATGGAGATTTCCCATATACCTCCTGCCCCACATATGCATACCCCTACCTCCACCATCAAAATACTGCACCAGAGGGGTACATTTGTTGCAACCCATGAATCTATGTTGACACATCATCAGTCTATTTTTAATGAAGGACGTTTCTTTTTTTCTAATTAAGGTACAGTTACATGAGAATAAATTCTTGAAAATTCAGAGATCTCATTATGGTTACCTAAGTGATCCAATTTGAACTTTTCCAGGATTTAAAATGAAACAGAAGCAAAAGAATCTAAGTTAGATCTCCCAAGATATATTTAGGAGTTTTCCTTAGGGACATTGGTCAAGAGAGCAGGGTAAAGAGAGTCTTTGAAGTAGAAAGGGTGGAAGATGGAATACAGCATGCTATGCATGTCTTCTGCTTAAGAGAGATGGCAATCTAAGAGTACATGTATAGTGCTGTGTTTAGCTGTGGGCATTAAGCTTTAAAAGGGATGTTGACTAGTTCCCCATACACTGCTCTAGTTTGCATTTGGGGCACAGAATACAATATTTCAAAGAGGGTGATATGGTTTGGCTCTGTGTCCCCACTCAAATCTCATCTTGTAGCTCCCATAATTCCCACATATTGTTGGAGGGGCCTGGTGGGAGTTGATTGAATCATGGGTGCAGGTCTTTCCTAGGCTGTTCTTGTCTTAGTGAATGAGTCTCAGGAGATCTGATGGTTTTGAAAACAGGAGTTTCTCTACACAAGCTCTCTCTTTGCCTGCTGCCATTCATATAAGATATGATTTGCTCCTCCTTGCCTTTCATCTTCCGCCATGATTAGGAGGTCTCTCCAGCCACATGGAACTGTAAATCCAATAACTCTCTTTCTTTTGTAAGTTGATTATGTCTTTATCAGCAGTGTGAAATGGACTAATACAGGGGGCTTCCCCCCAAGTGTCTGGGTGTGTATGTTGGGCTACGTAGTAAATGAGAAGTGAATGGGAAGAACCAAATCAAAGAAATTCAGAAAGTGAAAATGACATCTCTGGCTTGTATGTGTTCTAGTTTGAACACTATATGGAGAAAAGAAAAATCTGCTAACAATGTCATCGACAAAATCAGGAAAGAAATGTTTAAAAGAATTAGGATTGGGGAACAGGTATAATTACCTTCAATTATTAAAAAGATTATAATATAAAAAGATTAGCCTTTCCTGCGGTCTTGGAAATAGAATAAGGAACACTCTATGAAAGTTAAGCTAAGTAGCTTACACTGTTAAACATGGAAGACAAGCCTTGTAACACAGTGAATTTGTTCCTTTGACATTTACTCAGAGTCTTGGGGAACACCTACCATTGTACGTGCAGCAATGCTGGCCTAGGCTCTGAGAGTCAGGGTTTTAGGACCCTGTGGCACCGGGGTTTAGTCCTGCCCTTAACATTGAACACCTTGGATGACAGTCATTATACCTGACAATTCTCAGCCTATTCATCTGTAAAACAGAAAAAGTGCCACCTATGTCTCAAGGCTCTGTGAAGACAGGATATAATAATTTATAGAAATTTGAAATCACATTATGACTCTTGAAACTCTACTAGGCTAAATAGATATCAGATATTATTTAATGAAGACAAGAATGTAATTTTCTCTTGATCTAAAGTTTTGACTCAAGTATAAACTGCGTATCAGATTTTTAAGACTGTACAGAAAATATAAACTGAAGAAAATGCAAACTATTTTTATGTCAATGTTGAACGATATGTGGAGTATGTTGGGTTGAAATGTATTATTAGAAGTAATTTACTTGTTTATTTTTACATTTAATGTGGTTAATAGAAACTTTAAAATAATAAGTGGACTCAGTTCGTGGTTTACATTATATTTCTGTTAGAAAGTACTGGGCTAGAGTGTCAGGAATCAGGCAATCCACTGTAATCTTCAGAGATTATTTTTGTTCCAGATAGAGCTCAGATTCTAGTGAAGGTACTCTTTTAAGTACCTTTTGGAGAGAATTTTTCTGAAGATCTCATTTGGTCTTCTGATCTCAAGCTATACAGAGTATCTCATATTTTTTTCCTAAACAATGCTCTTGCTTAATTTTGAGAACTCTATCACTCCCCAAAGTAGCTATGGACTAGACCAGCGCTTCTCAAATTTAGCATGCATAGAAATCATGGGGGTAGAAGGAGGCCTTGTTAAATATAGAATCTGAGGGAGTTAGTCTGGGAAGGGGCTTGAGATGATGCCAAGGCTACAGATCTGGAAAATACACATGAAGAAGCAAGGGGCTAGAACACATTTTATGACCCATCAGACATAAAAATCTGGGAAGAAGGGAAGTGAGGTGATTGTCATAAACCATTAGAGGGAACCCTCTGTCCTTAATTAACTTACTCTTCTTTCTCCTCTCAGATTGAGCTGTATCTATAAAAGGTGGAGTGAACAGGCCACAGCACAACTAATCTGTTCAATTCCAGTGTTGCAAAGATTGATGGATACCGTTGTGTGATCAATTTGGTCATGACACTGGGTATCTGTCACGAGCATGACTGAAATGAATGGAATTACTTTACTCCAATCTGGTTTGCTTTCATTGTGTAAACTTAGCTGATCTTGAGGTTTGGGGTCAGGGAAATCAGTGCTACACCTAAGTCTACTAACCTTCTGGGATAATTTATTAAATTATAAATATAAAAAGCTTATCATGCATATTCATTATTATAAGGGGCAATCAATCAATTTGCTTGCCTTACTCATGTTCTCTTCTCAAAGGTATGCTTACTTTCTGTTGAAGTTAGAAAAGTCACATTTTAATATTTATAGAAGTTAAATGTTATTATTAGATAATAAAATCTATCCTTAATTTGTGAAATCAACTCAAGAAAAGAATTATTAAGATTTAATAAAAAATGTTTGGAACAGTTACACAATGTTTTGAATAAGTTTATAATCTCCCATAATGGCTACATTGAAGAAAAAGCCCTAAGTGATTTTATAATTTAAAAAATATTTTAGAATAATCTCATTGCTTATGTCTCAACTTATACTTCTTTAGAACATTTTTGCAATGTGGATGTAAGGCATAGTCAATCATGTCAAATCTAATAAATAAATTCTGCGTGATTGGGATTTTTGAGGTTTCCTGGATGGAAACTTTAATTCCTGTGACCTTGAGTCTCATTTTCCATCACTCATAACGTCAAATTACTTTACTGTTGATTCCTTTTCTTGTTATTCCTGCAGTAGCCTCCTTATTTTAATTCAGATCTGGTTCAAAACATTGGCTGATACTTTGACCTACAGTGACATTTCAAAGGCTGCAGAATAATTAGTGAAATAAAAACCTCATAATTACTTTCTAACACACACCCACACAAAGCCTTTTGTTGAGCTGGCAGAATGGATTGAGATTTTTGTTGTGTTGTGTTTTGTTCTAAATGATTGAACATGGAACTAAAGTGAAATGACAGACATTTCTTGAATGCACAAAATGATCTGAAAGCTAAGATACTCAATGTTTCACATAACAGTACTGAAATCTTACTAAGAATCAACTTCATTTAATATCTGATCTTAAACTTTAAACTCTGACAAAAAGAAGTATTTCTTTCAAGATAACTTTAAAATAGCATATGATACCATATTAATAGCAGCAATCTTTTTTTTTTTTATTGTTGTTGGCTTTTGGCTTGGTTGAAAATGACTAAACTCTGAATTGTTCTGATCCAGATATTGAGATGTCTCTAACTATGAGTTCAACTATCCTAGGAAAATGTTTCCTACAGCATAGATATGATAAATATGTTTGTATTGCACCTGCTCTTTCCTTTAAATCTGATTTGTTTACTGGGCTTAGGGATGTGCATGGGTATCTACACATATGTAATGTAAGCAAGTGAGATCTTGCTTGTACCTATTTTCCTCAGTCAAAAGAAGAGAAAATCAGTTGGTTCCTGTTGATTGTGTATGAAGTTCAGTGTGAAAGAGTCACCATTGGGGCTTTGCAGTGTATACATTTTATCTATAGAAAACTTAATTTTGAATGCTGGGCATTATCTTACATAAAGCTTTTTTTTTCTTTGTTTTGTTTCTTTTTTTGAGACAGGGTCTCACTTTGTCGCCCAGGCTTGAGTGCAGTAGCACGATCTTGGCTCACTGTAACCTCGACCTACCGGATTCCTGCGATTTTCCTGCCTCAGCCTCCTGAGTAGCTGGGACTACAGGGGCTTTTCACACCTAATTTTTGCATTTTTTAGTACAGATAGAGTTTCACTGTATTGGCCAGTCTGGTTTTGAACTCCTGACCTCAAGTGATGCACCTGCCTCAGCCTCCCAAAGTGCTGGGATTACAGGTGTAAGCCACTGTGCCCGGCTTATAAAAAGCCTTTTAGAGTACTCCTCATTTGTAAATCAGACACTGTTTGCTCTGATGAGATCCTTTGTAGTACAGGTGTTACTTTGTCTGTTTTGTTTTGATTATTTTTTATCACTGTTGTTTTATTGTTTGCAGAGTCTATAATAATAACACAATCTATATATTGAATAAACATACCCTTTTGTAAACAAAACAAAACTTAATCTAAAGTGGTACTTTTCAAACTTTTAGATCTCAGTTACACTAATAATGACTAAGGACCTTGAGATTTTTTTTGTATGTGTGTTGTATTTACTGATCTCAGAAATTAAAATTGAAGAATTTAAAAATAAATATTAATTCATTAGAAACAAAAACAGCATATCACATGTTAACAAACTACTGTATTTTATTAAAAATAATCATATTTTTAAAAAAAAATTAGTGAGAGGAATATCATTGGTGTTTACATTTTGTAAATTTTCAAATTTCCTTAAACCCAACTTGTTGGAAGATGGATGAAGATATTATAACTCACGTAGCCTCTCGAAAATTCCACTGCATGGGAAAGTGAGATTGAAAAAGACTATCTATTTGTCACAAAATATTATTACAAAAATAGTTTTGACTTTGTGGACTATCTGAAAATGTCTTGAGGTCCATCAAGGGTCCTTACACCATATTTTGAGAACTGCTAGTTTAAAGATGAAAGTGAAAGTATGGCTGAACAACTCTTTATTAAATAAAGAAGATGTAAGTGGTTCCTCAAATGAAAAAAAAAAAAAATAGTTCCTTTAAGAATCTGAAGGGTGTGCTTCACAGATCTTCTCATTAAACAATGGGGCGTCACTGATTATGAAGAGTGTTGGCCCATAGCAGCTTTCCAGGAATCTCAAGCTAGAGAAGGGCTCGTTTGTGGGTATAGATTTTGTCTACTGGACTGAAGCCAATATGAAGCCCATAGTTTTTTAAAAAGAATTATATTGGGGTGAACACTGTCACCTCGCAAAGAGACAGAGAATACAAAATGAGAAAGAGGCCCTTGGATCTCTAACTTGCTATAATTAGGAAAGAGGCTGAGAAAATTATTCAGCTGCAAACACTGGCCATTTATAATGGAAAAGAAAGGATGACTCAGAAGATAGAAGAAAGGCCAGAAGACAGAGCCAAGAGTTTTGAAGAATCATTTCCAGAGAATAGGGCCCTGTCCTAATTAAGAAACTGCCTACACATCTGGCTGGATTTTAGAATTTCTGTAAAACAGTGATTCCTATGAGCCTTCTGTTTTCTTTTTTTAAAGTTGTATCTACAGCAGTTACCTTATGTTTCTTCCTTTGTTGTGTGTGTAGGGTGTGTGTGTGTGTGTGTGTGTGTGTGTGCATGTGCATGCATGCGGCTATCTTGTTTCTTTCATTCACAAGTCTTGAGATTGGAAGCTATTCTACTCAAAGAATAGAGGAACAACAGCCAAAAACCTCATCTATATTTGGACTTTATGAATCATGGGAGACTACGGGGCAGACTGTGATAGCCTGCAAGTTTTCTTTCAGTAATAACTGCCACTTGGTCTTCATGCCCTTATGCAGCCTCCTCTCGGATTTAATTAGGGCTGATCCTGTGTGACCAATAGAATATGGTGGAAGTGACAGTATGTCTTCTGAGGCTAGGTTATAAAAGGCACTGAAGCCTTAGGCTTGGTCTCCTTCTCAATCTGTGTGAAGCTAGCTGCCCTATTGACAGGCCTATGTGGAGAGGAACTGA
Organism: Aotus nancymaae; assembly: GCF_030222135.1. Lineage (NCBI taxonomy): Eukaryota > Metazoa > Chordata > Mammalia > Primates > Aotidae > Aotus > Aotus nancymaae. The sequence goes on along the minus strand of NW_026988422.1, from coordinate 28,418,624 downwards.
GGTTCTGGGCAATAGTTAGCAGCAAACCGCCAGTCTTGTGAGCAAAGTAGATTTGGGAAGTAGATCATTTAGCTCAAGCCTTCAGTTGATTGCAGTTCAAGCCAACAACTGACTGAACCTTATGAGGTACCCTGAGCCGAGATTCCTCAGCTGAGCTACTCTCTAATTCCTGAAAGATAATAAATAATGATGGTTATTTTAGGACATTAAATTTCAGCACGATCTTTTCATATAGTAATAGGTGATTTATATATAGGTCAGACAGGAAGTGTCTTTCTGTAATGTATTATAGAACATGAAGCAGGAATTTTGAGGACAATTGTTGTGATTCACACACAGTAGCCTAGAACTTGAAGGGAATACCTTGTATTTTTCTCCACAAAGAATCAAGGCTTTGTTCCAATCCTACAAATATCCAGGGGTATTCATCTTTCCAAGCCTTTTGAACGTTTAGAAACTGGGACTTGATATATTAATCTTAAAAATAAATGGTATCAACTATGATTTCAAAGGATCTCTTATAATTTGAAAATACCAGATTTTGTAAATCTACTTCAACACACCAAAAAAAAAAAAATCTTATTAGAAAACTTCTAGCATGTTTGCCTCTCACCTTGGCAGATTTGGTATGATTTCTACCAATTTAAATGAACTACCATGTTTTATGTCATTTCTTTATCTGTTATTAGTTGAAACCTTCTACACATCTTCATTATATATAAGTGTAGGGTTTTTTTCTTCCAGTTAAGAGTTAAAAATACACCATGTCACTGAATTTATTTTTAACTTGAAAAAGATAACTTGACATTTCAGTTTCACATTAGCAATGGCCTTGAATTTTGCTTTTTATTGTTTGAAAGTATATTTCAAACCAACAAAATATGGTAGAAAATATGTGTCAAGTCAACTAAATGTAGATACAGATAGAGATATCAGTAATAAAATGGTATAAGAAATTTTTGTTGAAAAGACATATAATTAATTCTGGCATCATTATGATATTAATATTTATAATCTCAACTGGCAGATTTATTTCAAATTATCCATAGTGTTTATTATGTGTGCTATGTTTTTACTCAATAATCTGTAAATTCTGAAGGTAATTTGGGTATTTAAAAAATTTCTCCTTTAATATAGCAAAGAAAGGTAATGAAGAGGAACTACTGTCTTTTCATATTAGGATCTCTTTAATTCAGCAATAAATATTCACCAAAGTGCATGTTATCTTGAGATAGGGTCACTTTAACCATCTATTTCATTAAAAACATGTTTGTTTTACTTACAGGTGTCATCCATTAGGACAGGCAATTGATGTTTCGACTAGTGGCCTTTGTCAAGGAAATAAAACTTACTTGTAATGGAATGGAAGTTTCTAAATGACCCAATCTCAAGAAGCATGCACTTTGGTGAATATTTATTTATTATAAACTAATCAGCTGAAAATGCAATTTGTGCTGCTGAGGGTGATCTGGTTATTTATGAATGGTAATATCAGCTATGTACATCTAATTAGAAAAAAAATCTTTGAGAATCATGCAGGCATTCAACAATCTCTTTAATTTTTGCTCTTATTTAGCTTTTATTTTCCTTCCCAATGCTTTTTTTTAAACACTTGTATTTTCTCCCTTTTTAATTTATTCAATTTGTTGCCTCTCATGTTATCCCTATTTTTTCTTTCTTTATTATACTAAAATCATTTTTTATTCTTCTAGAAAAACAAGAGGCTACAGCATAAGCATATTTTTCTTATGCCTTTGCTTCTCTTCTTCCTTTTTCTCCTGTCTCTTCCAACTTCTTCCCATTTGCAATGTCAGACAAGCATCTTACCCAGTTACTCCAAGGAGGGCAGAATGACCACACCTTTTCAAGAGTAGTCAGACTCTGAGTACAAAGACATATAGGGGCAATATCTTAGCAATAAATAAATAAATAAATAAAGTGAGAAACCAATTATTATTCTACAGCCCCCAGCTCATTAATATTTTAATGTTAATATTTCACATACCATTTGACTTTGATGACAATGTGGCAACACAACAGCTAGAATTAGATTTTTCCCTCCTGCTTAAAATCAAACTATGTAGCTCACCAACACACTTCTTCCTTAATAGCAATTGGGTAGAAATCTTATGATATGTGTAGACTGACTAATGAATGGCCAATGGCTACTTCTAGCCCTGTACAACCTCCAAATTTACTTTCTCTGGTCTACTTAGGGTACAAAGGCTATGGTAACAAAAAATCCCTTAATTTCAGTGGCATAATTATAACCTATTTTTTATTAGCATAATGGATATTCATTTCTTTTGCACCATGGGTTGGCTGAAGGCTTTATCCCCTACAATTACTCAGGGACCCAAGCCAATGGAGGTTCCTTGGCATATGCTTATGTAACTCTGTGGCATGTAGTACATACTGGCTCTTGTATCTTTCACCCAGGTTGACACATTGTTATTTCTGTTCATATTTCACTGGCCAGAGAATCATATACCCTCACCTAACTTCAAATGGATTGAAAAAGTGCAGTCTTATTGTGAGCCTAAAAAGATCTGAGAACAGAAACATTTATGCATGGCCCCATTCACTACATGGGACTCTTAAGATACTTGTGGAGTCACTAGAATTGGGGATTATGAGTTTAAATCTAGCTATACCACCAGAACACCAGTTCTTTTATTTAGCTTCACTTTGGGTTATGGATGCTGACTTATAAGTCATTGTATGGTAGTGGCTGGAGGAAAGCAGCTAGGGATGGTTCAAAGTGAGACACTGTCAGTTTATGAAGTCACCATAAGCTGGGACTTAAAAGCTCATTTTTGCTTTTAAGCTGAACCTTTGTGTTTGGATCAAATTATTCTAACTGATCTTGTTTAATGCCAGGTTCTTGGATTATTTCTTTTGTTTTTGGCAATCTCATGAGAAAAAGAACAAATTCATATGGTTTAAGGGAAAGAAATAGGTAAGACAGAAACCCAATCTCTTAGCTATAAAACCATTAGATAAAATGGTACTTCACATTTCTTGTTAAAATTACTTTCAGTATTTTACAAACTATTATAGAAAATTGATTTTTTTCTTTTATTTATTTGGATAGTACTGATAGCCAGTGAACATATTATTTTTGTAATTTATACATTGTATTAATCAAATCATGAGACACAATTTTATCTCTGGTTTTTAACATAAAAATTTATATCATTTGTGAAATATCATTATTTAAAAAATCTACGTTATTTATTTTTACTTTTTTTAGACAGAGTCTTGCTCTGTTGCCCAGGCTGGTGTGCAATGGTGTAATCTCAGCTCACTGCAACCTCTGCCTCCTAGGTTCAAGAAATTCTCCTGGCTCAGCCTCCCAAGTAGCTGGGATTACAGGCATGTGCCATCACACCCAGATCATCTTTGTATTTTTAGTAGAGATAGGGGGTTTCACCATGTTGGCCAGGCTGGTCTTGAACTCCTGGCCTGAAGGGATCTGCCTACCTTGGCCTCCCAAAGTGCTAGGATTACAGGTGTGTGCCACTGCGCCTGGCCTTAGAATCTACTTTCTGATATGTAGACTTACCGTTTTTGTTTCATCTCATTATATTGGCCAGAACTTCTAAAACCATTAACATAAATATAAACTATTAAATATATTTCCTTGGTCTTGATTTGTTTAATTTATTTTTAATTTTTGTGAGAATACAGTAGGTGTTTGTATTTATGAGGTACATGAGATATTTTGGTACAGGCATGCAATGCATAATAATCACATCATGGAGAATTGGGAATCCATCCCCATTTTATCCCTGTATTAGAAACAATCCAATTGTACTTATAATAATTTTAAAATTAAATTATTATGAACTATAGCCCCCTTGTTGTGCTGTCAAATACTAGGCCTTATACATTTATATATATATATATATATATATATATATATATATATATAATATATATATAATAATGAATACCATATATATATATATATATATGGTATATGTCAAATACTAGGCCTTATACATTTATATATATATATATATAAATGTATAAGGCCTAGTATTTGACATATACCATATATATATATATATATATGGTATTCATTAACAATCCCCACCTCCTCCTGTCACACCCCACGACCCTTCCAAGCCTCTGGTAACCATCCTTCTATTCTCTATTTCCATGAGTTCAATTGTTTTGATTTTTAGATCCCACAAATAATTGAGAACATGGGATATTTGTCTTTATGTGCCTGACTTATTTTACTTAACGACCTCCAGTTCCACTCCTGTTGTTGCAAATGATAGGATCTTATTCTTTTTTTATGGCTGAATAGTACTTGATTGTGTATAAGTACCACATTGTCTTTATCCATTTATTCATTGATGGACATGAGTTGCTTTCAAATCTTGGCTATTGTGAACAGTGCTGCAACAAACACAGGAGTTCAGCTATCTCAATATACTAATTTTCTTTCTTTGGGGTATATACCCAGCAGTAGAATTGCTGGATCCTATGGTAGTTTTATTTTTAGTTTGTTGTGGAAACTCCAAACTGTTTTCCATAGAGGTTGTACTAATTTACATTCCCACCAACAGTGTATGAGAGTTCCCTTTCTCAACATCCTCTCCAGCATTTGTTATTGCCTGACTTTTAGATAAAAGCCATTTTTAACTGGCATGAGATGGCATCTTATTGTAGTTTTGATTTGTATTCCTCTGATGATCAGTAATGTTAAGCATCTTTTCATATGCCTGTTTGCCATTTGTATGTCTCTTCTGAAAAAAAAAAAAAAAATGTCTGTTCAAGTCCTTTGCCCATTTTAATTGCATTATTAGATTTTTTTCTATAGAGTTGTTTGAGCTCCTTATATAGTCTGGTTATTAATCCTTTGTCAGGTAGGCTGTTTGAAAATATTTTCTCATATTCTGTAGATTGTGTTTTCACTTTGCTGACTGTTTCTTTTGCAGGGCAGAAGCTTTTTAACTTGATGTGATCCCATTTGTCCATTTTTGCTTCAGCTGCTTGTGCTTATCCAGTATTGCCCAAGAAATTTTTTCCCACACCAGTGTGCTGGGAAGTTTTTTCAATGTTTTCTTGTGGTAGTTGCATAGTTTCATGTCTTAGATTTAAGTCTTTAATCAATTTTGATTTTATTTTTGGATAAGGTGAGAGATAGAGGTCTAGGTTCATTCTTCTGCATATGGATATCTAGTTTTACCTGAACCATTTATTAAATAGACTGCCATTTGCCCAAAGTATGTTCTTCACATGTTTGTTGAAAATGAATTCAAGTTTATGGATTTTTTTCTGGGTCCTCTGTTCTGTTTCTTTGGTTTACATGTCTGTTTTTATGCCAGTACCATGCCATTTTGGTTACTATAGCTCTGTAGTATAATTTAAAGTCAGGTAATGTGATTCCTCCAGTTTTGTTCTGTTTGCTCAGGATAGGTTTGGTTATTCTGTTTTTTTTTCTTTTTTTTTTTTTTGTGTGTGTATGTGTGTGATTACATATGAATTTTAGTATTTTTTTCTATTTCTGTATAGAACATTATTAATATTTTGATAGAGATTGCATTGAATCTGTAGGTTGTTTTGAATAGTATGGATATTTTAATAATATTCATTCTTCCAATCCATGAACATAGAATCCCTCTGCATTTTTTGGTGTTCTCTTTAATTTCTTTCATCAGTGTTTTATAGTTTTCATTGTAGATATCATTCATTTCTTTGGTTAATTCCTGGGTATTCAGTTTTATTTAAGGCTATTATAAATGGGATTACTTTTTAAATTTCCCTTTCAGATTGTTCACTGTTGGCATATAGAAATGCTACTGATTTTTGTATGTTGATTTCGTACACTGTGACTTTACTAAATTTGTTTATCAGTTCTAGTAGATTTTTTGGATGGAATTTTTAGGTTTTAGCAAATATAATATTGTATCATTTGTAAACAAGGACAATTTGGCTTCTTCTTTTTCACTTTGGATGCCCCTTATTTCTTTCTCCTGTCTGACTGCTCTAGCTAGGACTGCTAGTACTATGTTGAATAACAGTGGTAACAGTGAGAATCCTTGTGTTGCAGGTCTTAGAGAAAAGAATTTCAATTTTTGTAATTCATTATGATACTAAATGTGAGTAGGCCATGTATAGTTTTTATTATGTTGAGGTATGTTTTTTCTATAATTGGTTTTTTTAATCATGAATGGATATTCAATTTTATCAAATTTTTTCTTCAGCATCAATTGAAATGATCATATGGTTTATGTCCTTCATTCTGTTCATAAGATATATCACATTGATGATTTGCATATGCTGAAACATACTTGCATTCCTGGGATAAATCCCACCTGCTTATGATGAATGATCTTTTTAATGTATTGTAGAATTTGGTTGCTAGTAGCTTGTTGAGATATTGGCCTGTTGTTTTCTTTTTTGATGTGACTTTGTCTGGTTTTGGTATCACAGTAATACTGGCCTCATAGAATTAGTTTAGAACTATTCCCTTCTCCACTATGTTTCAGAATAGTTTGAGTAGAATTGATATTAGTTCCTCCTTAAATATTTGGTAGAATTCAACAGTGAAGCCATTGGGTCTGGACTTTTCTTTACTGGGAGACATTTTATGATGGCTTCAATCTTGCTACTTGTTATTTATCTGTTCAGGTTTTGAATTTCTTCATGGCTTAATTTTGGCAGGCTGTATATGTCTAGGAATTTATGAATTTCTTCTAGATTTTCCAATTTATTGGCATATAGTTGATTATAGGTAGCCACTAATTGAGATCTTCATTTCATTTTGGGGTCAGTTTGCTCATGCTTTTCTAGTTCTTTAAGATTCTTTATTGGATTCTTTATTTGAAGTTTTTCTTTCTTTGATGTAGGTACTTATAGCTATAATTTTCCCTCTTAGTGCTGCTTTTGATGTATTCCACATATTTTTGTATGCTATGTTTCCATTATAATTTGTTTCAAGAAATTTTTAAATTTTCTTCTTAATTTCTTCAGTGACCCACTTGTCATTCAGAAGCATATTGTCTAATTTCCATGAATTTATATAGTTTCCAAAATTATTCTTCTTACTGATTTATAGTTTTATTCCATGGTGGTCACAGAAGATGAATGATAGTATTTCAATATTTTGAATGTTTAAGACTTGTTTTGTGAACTAACATATGGTCTATCTTTGAAAATGACCTATTTGAGGTCATTTGAGATCATTTTCATTTCCATTTGAAGAAAACAATGTATATTATTCACCTGTTGGATGAAATGTTATGTTCTGTAAATATCTATTAGGTGCATTTGTTTCATAGTATCGATTAAGTTTGACATTTCTTTGTTGATTTTCTCTCTGGGAGATCTATCCAATGCTTAAAATGGGATGTTTAAGTCTCCCACTATTATTATATTGGAGTCTATCTCTCTTTAACTCTAAGAATATTTGCTTTATAAATCTTGGTGTTCCAGTGTTCAATGTATAAATACTTACAACCAGTATATCTTCTTGCTGAATTGACCCACTTATCATTATAAAAAACCTTATTTGTCTCTTCTTACAGTTTTTGTCTTGCAATCTATTTTGTCTGATATAACTATAGTTACTCTTACTCTTTTGTGGTTTCCATTGGCATGAAGTCTTTTTCTATTCCTTTATTTTTAGACTGTGTGTATCTTTATAGATGAAGTATGTTTCTTGTAAGCAATAGATTATTGGGTCTTTTAAAAAATCTATTTAGCCACTCCATGTCTTTTGATTAGAGAGTTTAGTCCATTTACAATTAATGTTATTATGATAAATAGAGATCACTTCTCCCTTTTATTATTTGTTTTCTTGTTGTTTCGACGTCTTCTACATTTTCCTTTCTTCCTGTCTTCTTTTTAGTGAAGGTGACTTTCTTTCATAGTATGCTTTAATTTCTTGCTTTTCATTTTTTGTGTATCTGTTGTATATTTTTCAATTTGAGGTTACCACGAGGCTTGCAAGTACTATCCTGTAACTCATTATTTTAAACTAATAACAACTTAACACATTGAGTAAACAAATAAACACACACACACACACACACAAGAAAAAAAACAATAAAAGCCCTATATCTTAACTTTGTTCCCTTGCTTTTTAATTTTTTGTTGTTTCTCTTTGACTTATTATACTATGTATAGGAAAGTTACTGTAGTTATTATTTTCAACTGATTATACAGTCTTTCTGCTTAAGTCAAGAGTACACACTACAATTATAGTGTTATACTATTTTGTGCTTTTCTCTGTGCTTACTGCTGTTACCTGTGAGTTTTGTACCTTCAGATGACTTCTTGATTATTAACCTCCTTTTCTTTTAGATTGAAAAACATCCTTTAGCATTTTTTGTAGGACAGGTCTGGTGTTGATAAAATCCCTCAGCTTTTGTTGTTTGGAAGGTCTTTATTTTTCCTTCATGCTTAAAATATATGTTCACCTGATATACTATTCTAGGGTAAAAGTGTTTTTCCTTCAGCACTTTAAATATGTCATGCCACTCTCTCCTGGCCTGCAAGTTTTCTGCTGAAAAGTCTGCTGCCAGATGAATTGGAGCTCCATTGCATTGTAATTTTTTTTTTCTCTTGCTGCTTTTAGGATAATTTCTTTATCCTTAACCTTCAGGAGTTTGATTATTAAATGCCTTGAGGTAGTCTTCTTTGGGTTAAATCTGCTTGGTGTTCTATAACTTTCTTGTACTTGAATGTTGATATCTTTCTCTAGGTTTGGGAAATTCTTTGATATTATCCTGTTGAATAAACTTTCTATCACTATCTCTTTCTCCACCGCCTCTTTAAAGGGCCAGTAACTCTTAGATTTGTCATTTTGAGGCTATTTTTTAGATCTTGTAGGTGTACTTTATTGTTTTTTATTATTTTTTCTTTTGTCTCCTCTAACTGTATATTTCCAAATAGCCTATCTTCAAGCTTACTAATTCTTTCTTCTGGTTAATCTATTTTACTATGTGAGACTCTGAGGCATTTTTTCAGCATGTCAATTGCATTTTTCAACTCTAGAATTTCTCCTTGATTCTTTTTAATTATTTCAGTCTCTTCATTAAGTTTATGTGCTATAATCCTGAATTCCTTTTCTACATTATCTTGAAGTTTTTTGAGTTTCCTCAAAGAATTTTCCTCAAAGTATTTTGAGCTCTCTGTTTCTCCAGGGTATGTGCCTCATGCCTTATTTGGTTCATTTGGTAAGGTCTTGTTTTCCTGGATGGTGTTGATACTTTTAGATGTTCATTGGTCTATGGGCATTGAATAGTGAAGTCTTTATTTTAGTCTCCACCTTCTGGGCTTGTTTGTGCCTGTCCTTCTTTGGAAGGCTTTCCAGATATTTTAAGAGACTTGGGCCACAAGCCCAATAAGGCTGTGTTTTTTGCAGTCTCACAGAGATGCTGCCTTGGTGGTCTTGGGTAGGATCTGGAAGAATTCTCTGGATTACCAGGCAGAGATGCTTGTTCTTTTCCCTTACTTTCCTGCAAACAAACCTAGTTTCTCTTTCTGTGTGCTGGGCTACCTAGAACTTGAGGGTTTAGTGGTGCAAGCACTCCTGTGGGCACCACTAGTGAGACAGCACTGGGTCACACCTGAAGCCAGAACAGCTCTGGGCCTTGCCCAAGGCTCTTCCCTAAATGATGGTGATCTCTCCTAGGCTCAAGGTGTGTCTACAGATGCTGTCCAGGAGCCAGAGATTGGAGTAAAAAATCATGGCAATTTACCTGATATTCCATTATATTACATCTAAGCTGGTACTCAAACCACAATAAAAAGTGCTTCCCACTCTTTCTTCCCCTTTCCACAGGCAGAGAAGCCTCTACCTATGGCCACCACCACCACCACTGGACCATGGGGATTCTACCAGGCCATATCAATGTTCACTTAAAGCCCAAGGACTCTTCCCTCAGCTTGTGGGTTAATGCTGCCAAGCCTGGTACTTACCCTTCAGGGCAGTGGGCTCTCCTTTGTCCCAGGGCAGATCCAGAAATGCTATTCAGTAACCTAGTCCTAGGCTTGAGGACCCCAAGATCCTGATTGTTGCTCTATCCCACTATGGCTGAGCTGGTACCTAGAATGCAAGAAAAAGACCCCTTTACTTTTCCTTCTGCTCTTCTCAAACAGGAGTCTTTCACCATTGCCACCACAGCTGGGAATGTGCTGGGTTGCACCTGAAGCCAGCATGCTTCAGAGCCCGAGGCCCAGGGCATACTCCCTGGGTATTGCTTCTGGTTATTCAGGGCCCAAGAGCTCTTTAGACAGTGGTTGATGAATTCTTCCGGGACTGGGGTCCTTCTCTTCAAAACAGCAGGTTCCCTTTTGGCCAAAGGTATGTCTAGAAATCTTGCCAGGAGCTAGGACCTGGAATGGGGGCCTGACAACTCTTCCTGGTGCCCTATTGTTCTGAGGCTGAACTGCTATCCAAGATGCAAGGCAAAATCCTCTCACTCTTCACCCTCCTCTCCTTAAACTGAAGGGAGGAGTCACTTTTGTTTCTATGAGCTGCACTGCCTGGACATGGGGGAGGGATGGCATCAGTACTTCATTAGCTACCCTGGCAGGTGCCTCCCTGGGTTACATGCCTCCCTAGTCCACCAGCTCTAAGCCCAGCCTTACATTAGGAGTTGCCTGGAAATTTCAGTCCTTGTGTCCTTGACTGCCTTTCATATTTACTTAGAACCCCAGAGCACTTCAGCTTGCAGTGGTGACCCTTGTGAGAAATTCAAGTTCTAACTGCTGGGACGGATGACTCTCCTCTAGCTAGGGCTGGTCCAAATGCTCCCTCCACAGTGGGCACTGGCTGCACCCAGCATGGCTTTATTCTGTACTATGACAGGGCAGCACTGAGTGCAGTGTAAAAAGTTTCCCAGTCACTGTGCTCTCCCAGTGTGCACAGATTCTCTATCCATGCCACACAGCTGCTTCCGGGGGATGGCGGAGGAATGGCATTGGTGATTTGAGACTGTCATTTCTGCCTTCTTCAATGCCTCTTTTATGATAAAAAAGTTAAAACCAGGTGCCATATTATTGCTCACTGGAATTTTGGTTCTTTGACAGTTGCTAAAATTTGGTGTTTCTAGTGGAGGGGCAAACAATGTAGGCTTCTAATCCACTGTCTTCCTCTCCTTGCTCTTGATTTTAATGGAAATAATGGGAATGTTGTTAGCATTTTTTTCAAGAGGAGCGTTATAGTCTTTGTTCCTGTTTTCCTTCATTTTTAATTTATTTAAAATATCAGTAACGTGTACTTCATTCTATCAAATGTTTCTGTCCTCTATTTGCCATGGATTTGATACAGACTTTTATATCACATCTTTTTGTTTTTGCCTTCCCTTTATTTCTTACTCACTCTCATTTAAAAAAAAATTTTTTGCTTTCAATTGGGATTGTGCTATCGAATATTTCAGAATTTTACTTACTCATATTTTATTCAGGATATTTACTTATACATTATTTTCTGCAATTTTGGTAAGACCGTAGTACTGGGGAGCCATACTTGAAAATTTGTGAGAAACAATATATTATGTAAGTCCAGTTTATTAATGCAGTTTCCATCATAAAGAACTTTAGATTATTCCAAAATGATCACTGGAGCTCAGAGTATGAAGATAACTTCTAAAAGCATGTGGACCTCCTGGTAGGAACTGTTTTCTCAGTTTAAGTTTGGAATTGGTTTGTAAAGAAAGTAAGCTGTAATTTAAATTTTCTTCTAACAGATATGCTGATTAGCATTTTAAATTACAAATCTCATCTTGGTCATGACCAGAAATTAGTTAATTACCAGGTATTCTGTAAGCTTTCTGTGCCAGCATATGCTAGGAGGTGGATAGGAAATTGAGAGGCCAATGAAAACAAGTTGTTCCTCATCCCAAATCAAGAAATCATCTAATAGCAGATACTTCTCAGAAAGAACAGGGGCTAATGTCAGTATTTTGACAAGAGCTCTAGAGTAATTAGGAAGAAAGACAGGTTTCAAAGACCACTGGGAATCCTTAGGAAGACTGAACATATAAAAATAGATTTTAACCTGAATCCCTACTTCAAATAAAGAGCAAATAGTAGAACCACAGGGTCTTTGAATTAAAAGGGCAGTGGTTCTTCAGCTTTATTGCACATTATTTAGCTGAGGGACTTGAAAATTCTGATTCCAAGACCTCATCACAAATCAATTCATTTAGAATCTCTGTTGGTGGGACCCAGGCATCAGTAGTTTTTGATTCCAAAGTGCAGGCAAGTTTGAAAAGCACTCTGCTAGCATTACTTATTAACTATACCACATCATGTTGGGGGTGGAGAAAGGTTGCTTTTACAAATTACCTTTGCCTTGACATCATCTAAGATCTTGTGAATCAGAATCCCTAGATCTATGTCTGAGTCCCTCAAAGAATCAGTTTGAATAGTTAAAAGAGCAGATTTGCTATCTAGAGACCACATTGTAAATACACTTATAATTAACAGATTCTCACAGGAGCTAACTTTTCTGGCAAGTGCTTGGAAATAATAATGCATTCCCTTTTAAGGTATTATTAATTTTTTTGCATAATATATTTGGATATGGATGATCTCATGTGATTGACTGCAATTGTTTGCTGAGGTAGTCACCACAAGGATTAGTAGTATCATTTGCACAGGTGGTAAGAAATCAAGGCCATTAGTTGTATAAGATCATTCAAACTTGAAGACATGCACTAAGGTTTTGTATCCTCTAGGTCACTACCACATCACTTTTAATGCATGTACGATTATTTAACTTCTGGGTTTCTATCATATGACAGGATCATAATCTACCACATATGCTAAGATCTGACATGTTCCTAGAGCATGGACAAACTTGTGGTGCTTAGGTACAATCTCTCTTTATGATCAGGTAGGGAGACTATGTGTCTTATCTATCTATCTATCTATCTATCTATCTATCTATCTATCTATCTATCTATCTATCTAGATAGGTCTCGCTATGTTGTTGCCCAAACTGATCCTGAATGACTGAGTTCAAGCATTCCTTCTACCTCAGCCTCCAGAGTAGCTAGGATTACAGAAATGCACCATGGCACCCAATTTGTGTGTCTTTACTTAATCCTTTATTTCTGTGCACTGGGAATCAGTTGATACACAGTAGTAGTTTCAAAATCATTGGACTTAGTGTGACATATAAGAGTCAAAATAAATTTATTGATAATAGCTACTTCTTGAGGGGCCACTCTGCAAGAGATTGTGATAGAATTTTTCTATTTTCTATGATTATTCATTCCTAAAAATAATAATATGAGGAAGTATTATCACACTATTTTACAGTGGAAGAAATCAATGCTCAGAGAGGTATTATGTCCTTCTTCAAGATCATTAGACATTGGTGGAAAAGGGATTCGAATCCAGGTCTGTTCAATGCTGAGTTCGTCTTCCAACCATCATGCAAACAGCTTCCATATATTTCTAACACTTAGATAAGCAGCTCAACTCACTGGGAGAAAGTACCTGCATATCTTTGTCTAGTGGCTAAAGAGAAAGTAGCCATTATAATTGAATTGTTATGATTTCATAGTCAGGACCCATGTCTTCTTATATATCTGTTTGTCTTTATGTATTCTTACATAGAGTATGATACAGTAAGTCCTCAGTAAGGCAGTGTTCCCAAACTTTGATGTGTATCGGAATCACTTGAAGAGCTAATAAAGCACACAAAAGCACAGGCTTGCTGAAATAAGGTGAGGTTAAGGTCTTTGTATTTTTACCAAATTCTTCAGGTGATTCTCATAGCCACCAAAGTTTGGGATCTACTGTCTGAGGTCAATAAATCACTCATGCAAGTATCATTAGTTCCTGGAAGTGAGGTAGAGCTGCAAGTAGAATCCTTAGTGGTAAATATAGAACTTTATACAGATGTGAATATACATATGTGTCTATATATATATAAAATATTACAACCAAGACTTTCTTAACCAGTGCCCCAGGGAACACAAGTTCTGGGTGTAGTTAACGTGTAGACTATAAATAAAATGTGTGGCAGATCCATTTGAGAAATACTACAGGCTGAGCCTCCATTCATGAATATTTACAATTCTCAATAGAGTAAAAAAGGCTTTTAGAATTCCTAAACTAAGCATGCAAGTTTTTTATTTGAATAATTTTTAGTAACCATGTAAACTTATAAACTTTTTTACTAACCCAGACATACTTGAACTTGTTTTTACTGCTTATCTAATAACATCCCAGGGCACCAGTTTGGAAAGCATCATTATAATAACAAAATAATTTAAAAATGTATGCAACACAATTTAAGAAAACTCCCTTTTGAAATATATATGGTTATTCTTTTTAAACACTGAAATGTGAAAATGTACTGAAATACTGAAATATTAGTAAAAAAAACAGTCTGAGAATATATAATAAAAGAACATGCTAAAATAATAAATATTTTAATGAGATGTGTAGTTGTGATGCTGTGACAAGATGCATAAGCTAGAACAGGTTAGTAATATGTGTATATTCCAGAATTGTAATGAGATTCATGAAGAGTTCTATGTAATAAGATGTATATGTTAAAAAGCTGTAATGAGGTGATTTCGTGAGTTGGTTTAATGAGCCATGACTCAGGAAGTGTCCTGTAAGATGGGCATCCTTCAGGGCTGAAATAAGATGGGTGAAAGAAAAAGTGTAATGAGCTGGTCACATAAAGGAGAAGCAGGATAATTAGATGCATAAAGGAAGGAAGGGAGAGTATATAAAATTTCAAAATATGTAAGATATAATGGGAACTAGGTTTTAATGTAATAAGATACAGAAATGAAATGACAATGAGATACAAAAACGGAATTGTGTAATGAGATATGTAAGGACTGTGTAATGAGATGTGCATGTTTAAGGGCTTCGTAATGAGATGCAAGATGGGAAGGTGTAATGAGATGAGCACGTTAAATAATCTAATGAGGGGCATGAAGGAAATGATGTCATGTCACATGAAAATTGAAGAAAGTAATGAGATGTGCATTTTTAAGTACTGTAATAAAATTCATAAAAGAAACTGAGGAGAATGAAGAGATACAGAAATCAAATCTTATTATTATAATGTGAAAAAAGAACAAAAAGTAATGACAGAAGATGTCTCATACCTATCATTTCTAAGACTATTCTTTTTACATACTTATTCTGACCTGGACAAACATTTTTGCTGTCCAACTACATACTAAGCACTTTCTGTGGGAACATAAAGACATACGTGGTTCTCATCGAGGGCTTATAGGTACATGCAAGTATATATAAAATAATATATTATAAATGTGAATAAAACAGTACAAAAGTTCAGAGAAGAGAGATTATTTTGGGCCAAGATATTTCATACATCATTAGAAACAAATGTTCCCTGTGTTCTTTTCAAGTTTTATAATTCCACTATTCATTTCTTCATTCCCTTGATCCCTGGATTTTCTCCCTGTGCTAGCTATTCTTGCATAAGTAGATGTTACTTGAAAAAAAAATCTGGTTAAATATCCCATCCTCAAATACTGTATTTTAATCTTCAACTTAAAAAGCAAAAGACAACAAAAATAAACTTTTATAATATTTTACATATTTCTTATAAAATACATCACAATATAGCATATTTTTCTGAATAATGAATAGCAGTTATCATCTAACTGTCTGAGTGCTCTTCTGGTGGGAGTTAGATCTGATTCAGTTTTATTCACCAACCAGGACTAAAACTTTCACAGAGTAGGTTCCTAGTAAGTAATTCTTGAGTAATTGGCAGGCCATAGACCCTAGCAGACTTTATTCATGAGAATATAAATAAGTAAATAGATTCCTAAGATTGATTCTGTTTTAGTAAAGTTGCAACAATCCCCCTACTTCAAGAGATGCCTTCCTTCCAAAATCAGAATTCTTCCATGTGAAAGAAATACGTTCATTCATGAGTTTATTGAGGGGATTTGGTTTTACCATAAAGACATTAACCCCTGTATAAGTGTGCCCTGCCTTGTTTTCACCAGACAGCTGTCTGCTTCATTTAAAAGTGCTTCAGTATATTCAGAAATTCAAGTGCTATTTTAATCAGTCTTGGAAGGAAATAACAGAGCAATTCATTACTGAGCTCATCAACATGAGAAACTATTGTTTCAGATGTCATTCTTGAGTATTCTTCATTATGAGATGGCCTTCACATTATAAGCCTAGATGAAACTGCATTGATCTACCTTTTAATTTTATTTTATGTGTCCTATATTGAGTCCGCCTGGGAGGTGAATCGTTTTCAATTATTTATAAACTGGATGCAGCTGTGAAGTGTACATTGCAGTAATCCCAATCATTTACATGGGATTATTTTTTCCACAGGTCATGCATATGATGAAATAACATTCATAACTGATCAAAGCTCTAGAGACAACCACAGATCACAGCACATGAAACATATTTACTTGTCAGATGGAAGAGAAAATCCATCCTTACTCCATCAGGGTATTGGCCTTCTGTTTTCTCTCCAGAATACTCGCAGCAAAAACCTGCTTGCCAGCTTGGTATTCATGAGTTCAAAATTCCTCTGCATGTCTCAGGTATTGATTACTTTTCAAATTGTTTCTCAGGTTTTTCTCTCTATCCCCGTTCTCCTTGACCTTTATGTTAATTCTGAGGACACCTATCAAATGCTTCTACCAACTCTTCCACACAGGCCATTGTTCTCTTGCTCTGGCCAGGTTTGTTCTTTGTTTCTGCTATAGAGTGACATATTTCCTTTCATTACATTGAATAGCAGCTGCAGCATTAAAAATTTTGTGAACTATATTTTTCTCATGGTCCTTTTGTTTTTTTTTGTCCAATCTTGACCCCTCAACTTATTCCGGGCATCCATAGATATGGGACAGTTGGACTACTTTAGTCTCTATATTTCCTGCTACTAGAATGTTCAGAGAAAACTCTAAAATTGTTGGATAGGGACTATTCCTCCTCTTATTATGGATGACATCCTATCTTCTCACTTGCAAACAATGAACATGCCTGGTCCATTTAAATAAGAAGCTTCACTTGCTCATCTGCCCTCCAAACACCAAATATACTAGTTTGTAGTTTTTTATAGAACAATTTTATTCTAGAAGAAGACAGAACCAGTTTAATTCTCAGCTCCTGTCACACCTGGACCTTCGGGTATTCTTCCTCATCTCGGTCTCCAAATAGGGAAGTCATTATAGACTGCTATCTCATCTTCGAGATAGAACAACAAATCAATCTTCCTGATTACCTAATTTTGAACTTTGACCTCTATATTAATGACAAGACTTCTGCTAAATTTTAAATATGTGATCTTTATTTTTACTCCAGTTATGATTACTGATTTTTTAAATACGCCTATTTTGCAAGTTTATTTCTCAGTAATTGGCCTAATATTCCAGTCCCTCAGGCAATGGAACACTGATGTTGAACCCTTAGAATCAGCTGAAAATCTTTCCCAGTGTTAATTGTTTGATGTATATTTTAAATCTCAAAGTTTTACCTGCCATATGTCAACCTTCTGGTAAGATATTTTGTTTTTCCTGAAAAATTTAAAAAAAGATTAAAAGAAATATTATCAGAGAATTGTAGTTGAAGAAAGTCATTGTTGAAACTTGAATTACTGGTCTGGAAAATCAAGCAGTTACTTAAATCACAGAAGACAGGCTCAAAGAAATATAAATCTTATGGAGGAAGTCAGATACTCAAGGATATAGACAATCTAATATACCAAAAATAAAAGTCCCAGAAGAAAAAAATGGAGGAACATATGAAGAAGAGACAATTACTAAATAATTCTAGAATAAAATTTACCCTGGTCAAATAAAGAATCAAATATGTTGAACATGTAGATTGAACTAGCTCACCAAGTTCTAGGCAAGATGGATAAGAAAACAAGCACACAGAGACATACGGAAGTCATGGAAACACACAGAGACATACGGACCACATGGAAGATACGGGTTGATTTAAGAGAAAAAAAAGCATTCAACTGGCTTGGACTGTTATATTCCACACTGAATGTTAGCAAAGTGGTAAAATTATGCTAAGAAAAGTAATCAATGAATTATAACTTAAGAGTCCTAAACCCAGCCAAGATATTCACCTGTTAGAGTGAAAGAAAAGTATTTTTGAATAGAGAATATATCACCTACACACATATAAAACATGATGAAGATACTCAGTAAAATATTCTAAATAAATAACACATGACTCAAATCAGACTCCTCAAAATTGGAAAAGATGAAGTAGAAAAAACAAAGACATATAGAATCAGTCTTTCTCTCTTTCTTTCCCTCTTTCTCAGTCTTTCCCCGTCTCTGCAAATGAATAATAATAAGTAATGGGATATAGGGAAGTCAAAAAATGATTCTTAAAATGAAGAGGCATAGTACAAGGGAATAAAGTTAACCTAAAAGTACAAAACTATCTTAGCATAACCTAGGATATGAGATAACCTAGGATATCATCCTATTGGCATAAAGCTGGAAAACTGGGGATAAAATGTAGCATCTTTGTGAGAAGAAATAGTTAAATAGTATATTATTATTAATAGAAACACATATATTTGAATGTGAGCATTTGAAAATAAATGCTAGAGAAAAGAAAAAGTATAGAGCTTACATACTGTAAAGGGGAAAGAGGAATAGTTATAATTGTAAAAACCTAGATTAAAAAGAAAGAAAAACAAACTGATAAACAATAAGTATAAAGTAAGATAGAAGAAATTAAATAAAGCACATCAGTGGGTATACTAAATGTGAGCCTACCTAATTTCAACAAATATAAGATGGACACTATAATATTGTGTTGCTCATCAAAATCCAGTTATGTATGGTTTATAAGAACTACACGGACAGGTTGAAAAATAATGGAATGGCCTAAGAGATGCTAAGAAATGCAAATAAAAAGAAAACATGGATTCACTATGAATATTAAATAGAGTGAAATATAAGAATAAAAAAGACTCAACTGGATAAAGAGAGATTATGTGATCCGTAGAGCTATAATTTATAAGGAAGATATGATAGTCATAATCGTTTAGGACCAAAAACAGTACATCTAAATATATAAAGTGAAAAGCATTAGCAACACAGCAATTTTATTAATATACCTTTTTAGTAGGACACTTTAATTGAAGTCTTTAATACTATATAGTAGAAATTTACTGACAAAAAATAAAAACAGAAGGCTATTTTGTATTCATACATCTTAACATTGAAAATATAATTGTGTTACATGTCCTTAGAAGGTATACAAAAATCTACAATGTATTTGGCACAAAGAAAGCCTTAACACATTTTAAAAGAGAAGAGACATGGCAGTGTATGTTTTTGATAATAGTCTAGTAAAATTAAACAAAGTAAAAATATGACTAAGGAATTTACTCATTGAAAAATTAAGACTCTTATACAGCCTTTTATCCAAGAGGGTACCAAAACTAAAATTCTAAATCATTTATACAGCAATGAAATGAAAACATATTATGAGAAAACTTGTAAGACACAGAGGAAAATGTATAGTATTAAATGCCTTTATAACTTAAGAACAAAGACTGAAGAAAAACTTGTGATTTTAATTAGCAAAAACTATGAAGCATGTATATAAAAATACCTAAAAACTGGAAAGGCAAGGATATAACTATAGTTGTAAAAAAGATGATATGAATTATGTGAATTCTTATTAGCATGGAATTTGAAATCCTAGAAGAAATATACTTAAATTGTTCCAAGAAGTAGAAAATGTGAAAGGGCAATTACCATAGAAGAGATTGGAAAGGTAATTATCTAAAATTTAAAAACAAAATTAAACACAAGACAAACACCAAGGTGGTTTCACAGCTAAGTCTACCAATCTTTAAAAATTAAATACTTCTGATGTTAACTAAATCAGAAACTTTCCCAAATTGATTTTATGAAAGGAGAAGAATCTTAATTCAAAATCTTGTAGCAATAGCACAGGAACTCTATATGTAGACTTAACCTATTAATATAGAGGAAAAAATCATCTATGAAATACAGTATGATCAAGAAAAATTCATCAGATATCAGTACAAAAATACAATATAAATAAGTGGGGTAATTTGGGTAATGCAAAGATAGTTCAATATCAGAAAATCTGCCAAGAAAATTCACCATAGCCACACAGTAAAGGAGAAAAATCATTAAAATAAATAAAAGAACATTTGTTAAGATTCTGTAGAAAGATCTAAAGTAAACTCTAAATAAAATTACCTTGAAAGAAAGCTTATTTTACATTATCTTAAATATAATAATTTACCAAACAAATTAACCAACAGCAAAATTCTGCAGTGAAACTCTAATATCATTCCTTTAAAAACATACATAATACACAATATTCATTCTTGTAAATGTTGCTCAATACTATTTGGCATTTTGACAAATATAATTGTTGCTAGCATCTTCAAATGTTCCAGGGGCTTTTGTATGTGAAAATCATTTTACTACTATTATCATTTAATTAATTAATTAATTTAAAGGCGGGGTTTCACAGTGTTAGCCAAGATAGTCTCAATCTCCTGACCTTGTGATCCTCCCACCTCAGCCTCCCAAAGTGCTGGGATTACAGGCGTGAGCTACCACGCCTGGCTTATTATCATTTAATTTAATGCTAAATTTATTATCCTGATAAATTTAGGTAATAAAATTTATCTAAAACTTTAAACAGTACTTTTATAATAAAATATAGTAATTAAAAATTACATAAGCTAGCCCACCAACTTTTCCTAAATATTTTTAAGTTAGACAATAGAGTCAGATTTCCAACTTTATTTAAATGATTCAATTTCTTAAATAGAGACAGAATAGAGTATGTTGATATCAACTGTAAAACGAACAATTATAAGGTACTTAACATGCAACCAAAGTATTGATGCTATTGACTGATTGTCTTTTTTATTAGTTTTATAGTGTTTGTGATCAGATGCCTAATTACTTGCAGGAAGCACGTGTTCCACTTTGCTCCTCCATCCGTGTTTTACTGGGGGATACTCCCACCTAGAGATGCTCACATTATTTATGGCTGCCTGTGGGTGAATTTGTCTCATTCTGTGGCTCAGTATCATGAAGCCTACGTGTCTACAGATTTAAGGCATGCTCTCAAATACTAGACATATTTTGTTTTTCATATGACTAAAAACTTACTCATTGAAAAATTAAGCCTCTTATACAGGCTTTTATCCAAGAGGGTACCAAAACTAAAATTCTAAATCATTTACACAGCAATGAAATGAAAACATATTATGAGAAAACTTACAAGACACAGAAAAGCTTAATCAGAGGAAAATGTATACTATTAAATGTTTTTGTACTTGAATCTTTCTTAACCATTTTTAAAACCTGAGATGTTGTAGGAGATGTCATATTTATTGGATCGTTTATTAGAGACAGGAAGCATATAGGCAAAGCCGAACCAATGTGAAATGTAAATAACAACAGCAATAGTAATATCTAATTTTGAAGATTAGAATAGATAGAATTAAAATACTGAAAAAGCATGTACTTTGTGAAGGACTTTAAGTGGTTGGACTTAAAGTATTATAACTGTGCAATCTAAGTGTATTTATTTGGGAGGGGATGATATACTGCTTAAAACTAGAAATCATTAAATTGGAATGTTAACATGTCAGGTAAACATGCAAAGAATAGAAGCAGAATCTTTAACTTCCAAATTAATATAGATATTTTAAGAAGACAACAACAAAAAAGAAACAATCTTTCTGAAAAAATGTAGGATACAAGAAAAAAAGAAACATAAAAACAGTGAAACAAATAATCTAGGAGGAGTTAATCCAAGCAAATAGGTCACCATGGTAAATGTTCAAATTTTTCGGGTAAAAGGCAAAATTTTCAGACTGAGTAAAAGTCTTACAAAATCTAGGTTTATGCCTTTCAAGAACAAAGACAGACTAAAAATTTACAAGACAGAAAGAGATTCTAGACAAATACTATTCAAAAAAAGCTGTTGTGTCTGTTTTAATCTTAGATAAAATAGACTTTAGGACCAAAAAATGTCTTATTGGAAATAAATAGAATCATTAAATATTGATAAACTGTTGATTCACCAGGACAATTCAGCAAGTCTAAAATTGTATGTAACTGGTGTCTTTAAAATATATAAATTGGATTAAATTATAAGAAACAGTAAATCCAAGTTATATTACAAGATTGTAATTCTCTCATTTAATTATGAATGGAGCAGCCCCAAATCAGTAAGAGTAGAGATTATTTTAACTATAAAATTAAGGGGGTTGAACAGGGGAATTGTGTCTCATGCAATCTTAGTGACAAGGCTCAAATGGGAATGACAACCCAGCCCTCTAAGCCATATATAATATTGCTGGAAGGACTACCTCTCTTGTAATTGAGAGGTAGTCCTTCCAGCAATATCTATTACAAGAGAGGTAGTCCTTCCAGCAATATGTGATCATATGCTGGGGTTTTGTGGTTTTCCTTTCTCGTTTTTGTAACTGGCATTTATCCCCACTTCTCTTTGTGCTTTCTTTTGGTTTTCAAAGACAGTTAGTGTGGCAAGCATATTTTCTAAAATTCCTAGCTCTAAGATTTCCAGATTAGATTCTGCCATGAGAAGCAGCCCTATGACATTTTGAAAAGGAGTAGCACAGGAGTTTACTGCTCTGGAGACAGTGGTGATGAGCGGGCTTTGGCAGACAAGAGAGGCATCTGAGCCTTCAGTGAGTCACCCACCTCAAGGTTGCAGGAAGCTAAAATAATCACAATAGTTTTCAGTCATTTATACAGTATTTCAATTTCCTAAAAATTAGCAATAATTTTATTTAACTTTTAATCTGTCAGGCCTTCTCATTGTTTTAGCGGTACCTAATTCCTTATATTACATTTTCTCTTGCTTTAAACCTAGAAACTACTAAAAGGAGCAATATTTTTTTCTAATGGACTCAGCAAGAGTGTCTCCTTTAGTAATTTGTCTTCCCTAAAGTCAATTTCCTTGTTTATACATATAACTACAACTAATGATTTGATAATGTACATTTTTTTCAAGCACATCTGAATCATGTATGAAAACAGAACATATATTAGTTCGGAAGCATGTTTCAAAAGTATCAAAAATATCTCTGACCACAATTCAACTAAGTTAGAAATTCATAATAAAATATTTGAAAAATAATATTACTAGATATTTAAAACATCTTTCCAAGCAAGGCCAGGCGCGATGGCACATGCCTGTAATCCCAGCACTTTGGGAGGCTGAGGTGGGTGAGTCCCTTAGGTCAGGAGATCAAGACCATCCTGCGTAACATGATGAAACCCTGTCTCTATTAAAAATACAAAAATTAGCCAGGTGTGGTGGTGTGTACCCCCAATCCCAGCTACTCAGGAGGCTGAGGCAGGGGAATCACTTCAACCTAGGAGGTGGAGGCTACAGTGAGCAGAGACTGTGCCACTGTACTCCAGCCTGGGCAATGGAGTGAGACTCTATCTCAAGAAAAACCTAAACAAACAAACAAACAAATAATAAAACCCTTATCTTTCTAAATAAATAATGACTCCAAGAAAATAACATAATGGAAATTAGTAATCACTGTGAATGGAGTATGTATCAAAATACGTAAGATGAATCTGAAGTGTTACTATGTACATATTTAAATGGTAATAACACTACACAAATAATTTTATACAAGTCAGTTGATGTGATAGACTAAAGATTTCTTGATATTTGTATAAAAATATCTATGTCTATTACCTTTAATCCTGGTAGGAATCTGTGATGATTTTATCAATAGAATATGGAGAGATAATGGGATAATTCTTTCTGGACTCAGACTTTAGGAGACTGGCAGCTTCCATTTCCTGTCCATTCGAACACATATGCTTGGAACCTATCCACCTTGCTTTATTGAATCCAAGCAGTTCCGTGGAGATGCCCACATGGAGAGTAACCGAAGCCTCAGTCCAACAGTAAGGCTCAGTTCCCAGCAGACAGCTTACCAGCCATGTAAGTGAGCCATCTTGGAAGGGAGCCACTGGGCTTCAGTAGCCTCCCCTGCTAATGCCATGTAGAGCAGAAACAAGCCATTCAACTAAACCCTACCCAAATTGCAGATTAGTGAGCACAATAAATTATTGTGTGATTTTAATCCACTAGGTTTTGGAGTGGTTTGCTACATAGCAGTTATGGAAGAGTAAAGAACTTGATGAAACTGGTAATTTCATAGAAAAATATAATTTCCAAAATGTACTCAAGATAAAGTAGAAAGCCAGAATAGTCTCCAATGCTATTAAATAAATCACACTAGAAGTTAAATCTTTCATAAAGAACAAATGAATATTTAGGCAGTTATACTGATGTCTTTTACCAAATAGTGGACAGACCACTTCAATTTTATACAAACTCCTCTGGAGAATAGAAAAAGAGGAGATATGTTGCTGCTTGTTTTATTAGGCAGGTATTATTTGATTATTAACCAAATGTAGTATGAAAAAATCATAAACCAATGTCGCTCATGATCACAGATATAATAGTTCCAAAGGAAATATTTGAAAACCAACCAACAAAGTGTATTAAAGTGCTAGTAAATCATGACCATGTTTTATTTATCTCAGAAAAAAAATTTAGAAAAAAAAATTAGAAATACCATTTAGCTTACCAAATTAATATCTTAATTACCTACTAAATTAATTAAGGTGGAAAGTCAACTTGCTTGATCTCAAGCCAATAAAACAAAAACATTACCAAAAAAATGCTGAAAATTATTCAACATTAATTTAAAACAAAACAAAAAAAAATTCCAGAAAGCCAGGCAGAGAAGGATTTCCTTAACTTGATAAACTGTATCAAAGGTATCAAGTAAGATCTCTTTATTTAAATGTAATTGGTACATTTGGAATTAAATTTTATAATTTTGTAATTTTCCAAACCATTACCTTATTGTCCAATACCATTCATTAATAGTTTTTTTAACTGTCATTTATGAACTCTCTCTGATTTGCATATTTTTCTGGCACTCTCTAAATTTTTTTTTGTTAATAGCTTATTTTAATATGTGTCAGAAATATATACTTTCAACATTAGTTTTAATTTTTTTAGAGAAATTTCCTTATGAACTTTAGAATTAGATTCCCTGATCCAACAAAACAAAGTAAAACAAGCTTTATTTTTTATTAGGATCACAATAAATATATTGATTAAACTGGGAAAAATGATACTTTTATCATATTGAGTCTTCATATAAAAGAATATGCCATTCCCTTTTATTTGTTTATTTTAAAATATTCTTCATAAGCTATGTAGAGTTTTTCCATGCCCCATTTCTTGCCAAATTCTCTGTTATTATTCAACCTACTTGCAGTTTTCTCTCTCCACTCTACTTAGGCTGGCAGAGAAAATGTGTACGTGTTCTTTACAAACATACACTAAGTAGAATAAGCAGAAATCAACACTCCTCTTTGTTGCACCAATCAATACTCTCTCATTACAACTATATAAATCAATTCATTTTTATTACACTTACCTTTACATTTTTCCTTTTGAGTATCATTATAGATGGATCTTTTTTTTCCTTCAAACACAACTTATTCCAGTCAACCTGAATTTCTGTTTTCCTTTTTATGCCCATATCGTTTTAACTGGCCAGTACAAACTCCTTTAGATATTCCTTTGTGTTTTCAGTACTACCTCAGGCATTTTTAAAACATCTTTGTTTTCTAGCAGTGACATTTTCTAGGCCCATCTTGCTTTTTCCTCTGCTGCAAATAACAGGATTGGTTCTAATGAAAAGTATTATCAAAGATCAAAATCTAAGTGCTAGAGGAACAAAGCAACTTGTTCCACATGGATATTTTGGTTGGTAATGTGACTCCCCTGCTAGTGATGGTCCATGAACTGTCTTTCTTTGTTAAAGTCCTTTTTTAGTCTATGATGGTATATAAAATTTATATGGTTTAACTGTAGCATTGCTAACTCCTTTTATAGTAATTCTAATATTATAATGTGTTTATTTTCTCTATAATATTTCTGTTTATACCTTTAACTCCTCATCCAAATTGCAATTTTGCTGCCCTCCATAATATTCCCCACCAAGACTGCATTACGTTACAATAAGATAGCAAAGCAGAAATAAATTTCAATAACCACTATGAAAATTAGAGATACAATTATTTTTTACTCTACTGTATGATTAGATAGCTTAAAAAGAAATAAGTTAAGAAAACTAGTAGGTTTAATATGTGAATTTGATAAGGTAGCTGAATATAAGGTTAACAGGCAAGAATTATTAGCTTTATCTTTACTGGCAATAGCAAGCTAGAAATAGAAATGTGAAAATAGTCCATTTTCAATTGTGATAAACCATGTGATAAAGAACTCATTTAAAGAAAACTTCAAAATTAGATTACAGCATATGAAACAAGATTGGAATAAGGTGCAAAGATGTGATATAAATAGTAAGTTTTATGGTTTTTCTATTTTTAATCTTTGGATTATAGGTGATATTTAACTTCATATGAAATAATATACATCTGAGTACAACTAAAATACATGAAAAAGAATAAGTATGAGTTTTCTTGCTAGATATTAAATTATACTATGGTTATACTATACCAACCACATTTTGTTGCCATAATGATGTGTAAGAGACACCCTAAACCTTAGGGGCTTATAGCAGCAATCATTTCTTCTAAGCATATATGTGCAGGTTGCTGGGATCACTTTGCTTCATGTTTCATATTAGTTGAGCTTGGATCTGGGTTTCAGTCTGGTGTCAGATCTACTTCAGGTCTTTACAGCCTTGGATCAGCAGCAACCAGAACATGTTCTTCTCATGGTGGTCCACAGAAGGACAAAGATTTTTGCCTTGAAACTAGTACATTGTCACTTCTGTCCACATTCTATCGGCTGAAAAGAAATCACATGCTCAGGCCCAACATCTTTGCATACCTTGTCATTAATCTTTGCAACAGTATTCTAAATTTGAATAATGCTATCATCATTTTAAGTTTGATGAAACATCCATAGAAAGATAAATAATATGCCCAAGATCTCATAGCTGGGGATCTGAACTAATGACAGACTCTCAGATCTCTTTGCTTCACTGCATAGCCTTCACCCCCTTCCCCAATTCTACTTTTTTTCTCTTTTTTGGTTGATATTGCCTCTGTCTTTTCTTCTAAAGAAGTAGTTCTCAGCCTATGTGACTATGAGGAATATTTTCTAACATCCAGCAATTTTTTCAGACCAATATCAGTTGGTAGTTATATTTTTGTATTTGTAATTACTGATAAAATACATAATGAAAATAAATTTTCATAAATTTAATAAATCATAAATTGATTTTAAATTAATTCATATTTGATTATTCTTTTGGAACCTACAGGTATTTGAAAACTATAGTGGTAAGTGTAAGCATATTATCTCATCACTTGAAAATGCCTAGAATGCATATGGACCTGAAAATTCCTAATAATAGTTTGGAGTCTCCCTGAGAACCCACAATTTCAAGACTGAAAATTACTGTTCTATAAGATGTTAACATCTGTTCTCCTAAGTTTTCAACCTCCAGTTTGCAAAGACTGACTCTCACTTTAATCTTTATTGGTATTTGACTTAGTAATTTGTTTAGTTCCCAATATCCTTTTATATTCATCATATGATCACAGCAGCTAAGTAGTCTGCTCGAGACAATGAAACAGGTGATACTGGATCCAGCTATCTGTGTCCGCAAGCTCTTATTGGTCCTGGAGAAACCATTGAATACAGTTGCTCTTACAGATTTTTTTTTCTCCCTGACCTCCCAGCTTTGAGGCAACACTCAACTACTATCTTCCGCTTACCCAACTTCCTGGCAATTTATTTTAGAAAAGTGTTACCTCTCTTTGCCTTTAGACCCTGGCTTATTTCCCTTGTCCATTCTATTTATTTACCACCATCTCTACCAGCTCAATCCTAATTATATAGGTGTCTGTTCCTGCTATAATCTGGGCTTTAGGCAAAGGCAGGAAGTAGTAAAGGAATTCTAACCTACTGTTTGTTAAACTTTGGTATGGAACCATGCTTCCTGTTTGTCTTTTCTGTAATTCTAGCCCAATTGATCCCTTTTGGACTCTTGTTCAATAGACTTTCTATGATTTTCAGACTTTCGTTTTTTTTGAGTCCTACAGTTTTTCTTTAGGAACCCATGCATGTAAGAAGACCTCATATCACAGCTCCTAAACCCAGGTTCCACCACCTTCACTGTCATATGGTTGTGTAAGCCAACTCACAATACCTAGAGTCTGCTTTGGTCCCCATTCTAATTAGGTTCCAGAAGCCAATCTATTTTACCTTCTCTCACTACTCAGTCTCATAGTCATACACATGCACCTGACCTGCCTTGCTTTGTGTTTACCAGTCTCTTCTCCAGCTGCTGGGAAATAGGTTTCTAAGCTATATCTGTTTGTCAGAAAATTTGTGCTGCTGTTACTTTATCTTAGACTTCCATTCCATTTACCCAAATTACGAATGAAGAAATTCTAATAAAAGAAATCAACACACAAAAGAAAGATGCTCTGGAAGTGGTCACAATCTTGGAAAATTGTTGGTCACCGTCTTGGAAAATCAAACCTAATATCTCAGTAAGAGAGAGCATCTCTGCAAAGCAGCAATTGTCAATAGTAGGTGAGAGTAGGATTTTTTCAACCCATAGTATATATGGGTCAATGAAAAGAGATTGATTAATAGTAGATTCTTAACAGACTTGTATCTAGGATGGAAAATTTATGAAGACCCAATCAATAAATCCAAGGTGGGTCAAAAAAATAAATCCAAGTATGAACAAGCAATAAAAATCCAGGTTATCAGATTCAAGGGAATCAGATAAAAAATGGAATTTAGATATAAAGTCAGAGCCTAAAAGCTAAGATAGTATACTAATGGGGTTCATGACTAAATGAGCTGATGTGGGAAATGATTAAGATTCATTTTAATTTATTTTATTTTTTTGAGACAGAATCTTGCTCAGTCGCCTAGGCTGGAGTGCAGTGGTACAATCTCTGCTCACTGCAACCTCCGCCTCCTGGGTTTAAGTGATACTCGTGCCCCAAGCTCTGGAGTAGCTGGCATTACAATGAGTGCCACCAAACCCAGCTAATTTTTGTATTTTTAGTAGAGATGGGGCTTTGCCATGTTGTCCATGCTGCTCTCGACCTCCTGGTCTCAAATGATCCACCCACTTCGGCCTCCCAAAGTGCTGGGATTACAAGCGTGAGCTATTGCACTCAACTGGAAATGATTCAAATTCTTATAGAGCCCAGATAGTGGACCTGTATAACAGTGCTTCAATATGTTCAGTGGTCATGGATGAATGTATATGCACAGTAGCCAAAAAGTGTGTTAGGAAATGCCAGGCTTGCCAATGTAAGTGCTACCAACACCTACCAGCACCTGATGTGCTTTTGAGAGTGGATTCAATGTCAGAAAACATATTAAACCATATTCTGCCTGGCTGTGAGTAAATTGCTATGCTTTACTCATAAATTCTGAGATAAAATTTCAAGTGTTTGATTGTAACACATGGCAGGAAATGTTTTCTGTTCCTCCACCATACCTCTCTGTGCACTGTGTGTTTGTGTGTGTGCTATGTATACCTATATCTACACATCTATATAACAAAACAAGTTTATCAAAATAATATTATTTATATAAGAAATTATTGATATATTTACTTAATGAGTTTTTTTTCTTTTTATAAAATCTGGTTGTGATTTGATGAATGATTTCAGTATTCACTAGTGGGAAAGACCTTTATCTTAAAAATCATTAGTGTATGACTTACCAGAAGTAAAAGAGACATATTTGTGTAGACGAAACTGCCTGTTTTCTATTTATTGACAAATACCACTTCCACAGCATCTTTCTTTTGCGTGTTGATTTCTTTTTTAGAATTTCTTTTATGGCTTAGATCTGAAACCTATGTTTTCTTTGGTGACTTATGCTTTCAAATTTAAGATGGATGCTTTATCTACTCAACTATCAATGATTTTACATTTTCTGAATAATATGTAATCACTTCTAAGTCACTATTACAACTATTAAGAGTTGTAATTTATATTGACTTACTGCTTTAGCTGTTTTAGGAAAATTTATAATAAACCAACATCAATTCCACCATTGAGAATTTTACTTCCCTTAACTCCCACTGACAGTCTTTTTTGTAGATAAAGAAATGACAAACAAAATAATGGAGAATGATCTAACATCTGGTTGAATATTTGTTTACAAGTGCTCATTGATGGAATTAATTCAAGCAAGGTTTCTAATATTTTACTAGAAATATTTTTAGTCAGTACTAATCAGAATAACTTATTGCTAGTAAATGTATTGATTGATTGAAGATATAGATAATAATATGCTAATTAAAGTATGTGGGACAGAACTAGCAATAATTTATAATGTTTTGCATAACATAATTAATATTAAAATCTGATAAGTAGACTTAAAGCTTAACAATGATGAATATAAAGTGCTACATTTAGGTTTAACCAATTAAAAACCTAAATACAGAACCTGTTTATGACTAGTTACAATATAATAGATAATGGGAGGCTACAACTCCTGTTATAACTGAGAAGAGAAAAAACAGAGTATTCATAAATTTATGTTTTTGCAGACATAGGAGAGCTTAAGAAGAAAAGATAAACAAAAGAACGAAAAATATAGAGATGGAAAAGCTTTCTTTGGTGATCTTAGGTCGAGATGTATTATTTGCCATGCTTGGATATGGACTGTGGGTGTGCTTACCATAGGGAGAGGATTCAACTAGAGGAGATAGAAACTGGCAGAGCTTCTGATGCCCACATTAGCTAGTATGAGAGATGAGAAGCTAGGGGAATGCCAAACTCATGACATGTTTTCTCTACAGGGTATTTGCTGAGTGATAGGGTAGTATGAGGGTCTTGGGGGACCAGACTTGAGAGATAGAATAAAATTTTCCATGGCTTCATGATGCTTAGGAGGAAAATTCCCAACAAAGGGAGAAGCATTCCACAAACAGCTGACAAATCTCCTTCTGTAGACACTTGAAACTAGACATGGAAAGATTTTAACTAAAAAACAAAACAAAATAAAATAGGTTTGACTAAGCTCAATTCCTGATAGAATTATTGTGATCAGCCCCTCAACTCATCTGCTCAATGCAAGCAAAAGTAAACCCCTTTTTGGAGAAAACTGTATCCCTATTTGATTCTGCTTATTTACATATGATATCTAGTATATAATAAAAAATTAAAATATATGCAAAGAAGCAAAAATTGTCCAATCATTAAGGAAAAAAGTCCTAAATAGAAGTAGATACACACATATGCAAATATTCAGTTGACAAATACTATAAAATGACTACTAGACGTCAGTTAAAGAAATAGGAGACAAAACTGACAAAAAGATAAAGAGAAGGTTTTATTAAATACTTGAAAGCTATAAAAACAATATTATATAACTAAACAAATTAATATTTTAAGTTTTAGCATCAGCTTGGGTAAGGCAAACGATTATGGAACTTAAGAACAGGTCAATAAACTGTCCAAACAGAAGCACAGGGACAAAACAACTAAAAATAACAAAATACAATGCATAAAAGTCATAAAGGATACAGAGAGATAGACAAATGGTTTCACACATGTGTAGCTAGAGTATCACAAGAGACAAAAAAGAGAATGGCAGAGAGGTAATATATGAAAAGATAATAGTTAAGAACTTTCCAAAATGGATACAAGACATCAACCCACAGATTCAAGAAGCCCAGTAAACATACCGGTAAGATAAATGCAAAGAAAACTGCTAAAAACTTCATAATCCAACTGCTGCAAACTGAAAATAGATAGAAATTCTTAAAAACAGAGAAAAAGGTCACATTATCTTCACAAAGTTGTGAATTTCAGCATGTCTACATATGCATATCTCATTATTGTGCTTTTAAACTTAATCTCATTAAATCTCTCTGACTTATATAATTAACTTCCTTCATTCCATAGGACTCTTTATGGTAACCTCAGATTGGCTTGTTTGTTTAAAAAAATGTGAACATATGACTTTTGTAATTTTCACAAATGGGATTTACTACCACATTTATTTTCCCAGCTCTCGCATCTTGTGTTCTTCCATTGAAGGCATTTGATCTACTATAGAAAATGACTAGTCACCTCCAGTGTTACTGGACTCACCATCTCCCTTTTCTGACTCTACTGTTTTCAGATGGTGCTCAAGCAAAAGGCTGTACCATTATTGATCATTCCTATGTGTTCATTGAAGTAGTTCTATATATGTACATAAATTTATATATAATAAATATATTTATTATGTATGTATATGAAGATATATACATCTCCAACAAATATCTACTGGGCATCTAGTAAGTGTCATGCTCTAGTTATAAGTACAATACATTTTATATTATTGAGAAGACTGGGATGGAAAATGGAGGGTTACAGTTTTAAATATGGTAGTCATGGGAGGCATCACTGAGAAGGTGATATCTGAAGAAAGTAAAAAAGTAAACAAGATAGCTTTCTTTGGGGAAAGAAACATTTCAGGAGGCAGAAACAGCAAGTAGAAAGTCCCTGAGGGACTTCCACCAAGGGCCAAATAGGAACAGCTCCAGACTGCAGTTCCCAGAGAGAGCGACACACAAGGTGAGTGATCTCTGGATTTCCAACTGATGTACCAGATTCAACTCAATGGAACTGGTTGGACAGTGGGTGTAGCCCAAGTGGGGCAAACTGAGGCAGGGTGGGGCACTGACTCACCTGGGAAGTGCAATGGGCCAGAGGACCCCCCAATCCTACCCAACAGAGGCCATCAGGGACTTTTTCCAGACACGTTGGCACTCTGGCTCAGGTACTGCACTTCTGCCGTGGTCTTTACATCCTACAGACCAGGAGATTCCCACTGGGGCCAACAAGTGCTTCGAGCTTCCAGCACAAAACTGGGCCACCACTTTAGATGGTGCTTGGAATGTCTGTGAGACAGAGCCACCCATTCTCCTGAAAAAAAGGGGGCTGAAGGCAGGGAACCAAGTGATCTTCTGGCTTGGCTGGTCCCACCCCACAAAGATTAGCAAGCTGAAACCCACTGGCTTAAGATTTTTGCAGCCAGCACAGCAGTTTGAGCTTGACCTAGGATGGTTGAGATCAGTGGAGTGAAGGGCATCTGCCATTACTGAGGCAATCCAATATTACCAAAGCAGTCCACCATTGCTGGGGCAGTCTCCCATTACTGAGGCAGTTTTAAACTTGCCCGTGTAAACAAAATTGCAAGAAGTTTACACAGCAGCTGGGCGGAGCCCACAGCAGCTCAGCAACACCTCTGCAGGCAGACAGTGACTAGACTCCCTTCTTTTGGGCAGGGCATCTCTGAAAAAAGGTAGCAGCCTGTCAAGGACTTACAAATAAAGCCCAACCTTCCCAGGATGAGCATCTGGGAAAAGGGGTGGTTGTGAGTTCCACTGCAGCAGACTTAAACGTTCCTGCCCAGCATCTCTGAAGGGAGCAACAGAGCTCCCAGCACAACACTTGAGCTCTGATAAGGGACAGACTGCCTCCTCAAGCAGCTCCCTGACCTCCATATATCCAAAGAGACACCTCATACAGGAGAGCTCTGGCTGACTTCTGGCAGGTACTTTTCTGGGACGAAGCTACCAGAGGAAGGAACAGGCAGTGATCCTTGCTGTTCTGAAGCCCCCATGGGTGATTCCCAGGCAAGCAGGGTTTGGAGTGGACCTCCAGCAGTCCTGCAGCAGAGGGGCCTGACTGTTAGAAGGAAAACTAAAAAAAAAAAAAAAAAAAGCAATAGCTTCAACATCAACAGAAAGGACGTCCACTCAGAGACCCTATCTGAAAGTCACCAACTTCAAAGACCAAAGGTAGATAAATCAATAAAGATGGGAAGAAACCAGCACAAAAAGGCTGAAATCACCAAAAGCCAGAATGCCTCTCCTCCTCTAAGGGATCACAGCTCCTCACCTGCAAGGGAACAAAACTGGATGGAGAATGAGTTAGATGAATTGACAGAAGCAGGCTGGGTGGGTAGTAACAAACTTCTCTGAGCTAAAGGAACATGTTCTAAGCCAATGCAAAGAAACTAAGAACCTTGAAAAAAGGTTAGATGAAATGCTAGCTAGAATAAAAAGCTTAGGGAAGAACATAAACAACTTGATGGAACTGAAAAACAGCACAAGAACTTCGCAAAGCATACACAAGTTTCGATAGCCGAATCAACCAAGCAGAAGACAGGATATCAGAGATTGAAGATCAACTCAATGAAATAAAATGAGAAAGTGGCCAGGCACGGTGGCTCAGGCCTATAATCCCAGCACTTTGGGAGGCTGAGGTGGGCAGATCACGAGACCATCCTGGCCAACATGGTGAAACTCCGTCTCTAGTAAAAATACAAAAATTACCGGGGCGTGGTGGTGTGTGCCTGTAGTCCCAGCTACTCAGGAGGCTGAGGCAGTAGAATTGCTTGAACCCAGGAGGCAGAGGTTGCAGTGAGCCGAGATTGTGCCACTGTATTCCAGTCTGGTGCCTGGTGACAGAGTGAGACTATGTCTCAAAAAAAAAAAAAAAAAAAAAAAAGAGAAGTCAAGATTAGAGAAAAAAGAGTGAAAAGAAATGAAAAAAACCTCCAAGAAATATGGGATTATGTGAAAAGACCTAATCTACATTTGATGGTGTACCTGAATGTGATGGAGAAAATGAATCCAAGCTGGAAAACACTCTTCAGGATATTATCCAGGAGAACTTACCCAACCTAGAAAGGGAGGCCAACATTCAAATCCAGGAAATACAGAGAACATGACAAAGATAATCCTCAGATTCACCTGGGTTGAAATGAAGGAAAAAATTCTAAGGACAGCCAGAGAGAAAGGTCAGATTGCCAACAAAGAGAAGCTCATCAGACTCACAGTGGATCTCTTGTCAGAAACCCTACAAGCCAGAAGAGAGTGGGGGCCAATATTCAACATCCTTAAAGAAAAGAACTTTCAAGCCAGAATTTCATATCCAACCAAAATAAGATTCATAAGTGAAGGAGAGGTAAAATCCTTTACAGACAAGCAATTGCTGAGAGATTTCACCACCAGGCCTGCTTTACAAGAGCTCCTGAAGAAAGCACTAAACATGGAAAGGAACAACCAGTATCAGCCACTGCAAAAATAAACCAAATGGTAAATACCATCAACACAATGAAGAAACTGCATCAACTAATGAGCAAATTAACCAGCTAGTATCAAAATGGCAGGATCAAATTCACAAATAACAATATTAACCATAAACATTAATGGGCTAAATGCCCCAATCAAAAGACACAGACTGGCAAATTGGATAAAGAGTCAAGACCCATTTGTGTCTGTATTTAGGAAACCCATCTGACGTGCAAATCCACACATAGATTCAAAATAAAGGGATGGAGGAATATTTACCAAGCAAATGGACAGCAAGAAAAAGCAGGGGTTGCAATCCTAGTCTCTGATAAAACAGACTTTAAACCAACAAAGATAAAAAGAGACAAAGAAGGGCATTATATAATGGTAAAGGAATCAATGCAACAAGAGCTAACTATCCTAAATATATATGCACTCAATACAGGAGCAACCAGATACATAAAGCAAATTCTTAATGATCTACAAAGAGACTTAGACTCCCACACAATAATAGTGGGAGACTTTAACACTCCACTCTCAATATTAGACAGATCAACAAAACAGAAAATTAACAAGGATATCCAGTTCTTGAACTGAGATCTTGACCAAGTGGACCTAATAGATATCTACAGAACTCTCCACCCCAAATACACAGAATATACATTACTCTCAGCACCACATCACACCTACTCTAAAATTGACCACATAATTGGAAGTAAATCACTCCTCAGCAAATGCAAAAGAATGGAAATCATAACAACCAGTTTCTCAGACCACAGTGCATTCAAATTATATTCAGGATTAAGAAACTCACTCAACACCCCACAACTACATGGAAACTGAACAACCTGCTCCTGAGTGACTACTGGATAAATAATGAAATGAAGGCAGAAATAAACATGTTCTTCAAAACCAATAAGAATGAAGACATAACATACCAGAATCTCTGGGACACATTTAAGGCAGTGTCTAGAGGGAAATTTATAGCACTAAATGTCCACATGAGAAGCAAGGAAAGATCTAAAATTGACACCCTATTGTTACAATTAAAAGAACTAGAGGAGCAAGGTCAAACAAATTCAAAAGCTAGCAGAAGACAAGAAATGACTAATATCAAAGCAGAATTGAAGGAGATAGAGACACAAAAAACCCTTCAAAAAATCAATGAATCCAGACACTGGGTTTTTGAAAAGATCAACAAAATAGATAGACTGCTGGCTCAACTAATAAAAAAGAAAAGAGAGAAGAATTGAATAGATGCAATAAAAAAATGATAAAGGAGATATCACCACCGATTCCACAGAAATACAAACTACCATCAGAGATTACTACAGACAACTCTATGCACATAAACTAGTAAATCTAGAAGAAATGGATAAATTCCCAGACACTTACACCCTCCCAAGACTAAATCAGGAAGAAGTTGAATCCCTGAATAGACCAATAACAAGGTCTGAATTTGAGGCAGCAATTAATATCCTACCAACCAAAAAAAAGTCCAGGACCAGATGGGTTCACAGCCAAATTCTACCAGAGGTACAAAGAGGAGCTGGAACCATTCCTTCTTAAACTGTTCCAAACAATACAAAAAGAGGGAACCCTCCCTTCTCATTTTATGAGACCAACATCATCCTGATACCAAAACCTGGCAGAGACACAATTAAAAAAGAAAATTTCAGGTCAATATCCATGATGAACATTGATGTAAAAATCCTTAATAAAATACTGGCAAACCAAATCTAGCAGCACATCAAAAAGCCTATCCATTACAATCAAGTCGGCTTCATTCCTGTGATGCAAGGCTGGTTTAACATATGCAAATTTATAAATGTAATCCATCACATAAACAGAACCAAACACAAAAACCACATGATTGTCTCAATAGATGCAGAGAAGGCCTTCAACAAAATTCAACAGCCTTTTATGCTAAAATCTCTCAAAAAACTAGGTATCAATGGAACGTGTCTCAAAATAATAAAAGCTATTTATGACAAACCCACAGCCAATATCATAATGAATGGGCAAAAACTGGAAGCATTCTCTTTGAAAACTGGCACAAGACAAGGATGCCCTCTCTCACCACTCCTATTCAACATAGTATTGGAACTTCTGACCAGAGCAATCAGGCAAGAAAAAGAAATAAAGGGTATTCAATTAGGAAAAGAGGATGTCAAATTGTCTCTACTTGCAGATGACATGATTGTATATTTAGAAGACCCCATCATCTTAGCCCAAGATCTCCTTAAGCTGGTAAGTAACTTCAGCAGTCTCAGGATACAAAATCAATGTGCAAAAATCACAAACATCCCTATACACCAATAACAGACAAACAGAGAGCTAAATCATTAGTGAACTCCCATTCACAATTGCTACAAAGAGAATAAAATACCAGGAATACAACTAACAAGGGGTGTGAAGGACCTCTTCAAAGAGAACTACAAACCACTGCTCAAGGAAATAAAAGAGGATACAAACAGATTGAAAAACATTCTATGCTCTTGGTTGGGAAGAATCAATATTGTGATAATGGCTGTACTGCTGAAAGTAATTTATAGATTTAATGCAATTCCCATCAAGCTACCATTTACCTTCTTCACAGAACTGAAAGAAAACCTTAAACTTCATATGGAACCAAGAAATAACCTGCCTAGCCAAGACAACCCTAACAAAAAATATAAATAAATAAATAAATAAAAGCTGGAGGCATCATGCTACCTGACTTCAAACTGTACTACAAAACTACAGTAATCAAAACAGCATGGTACTGGTACCAAAACAGAAATATAGACCATTGGAAAAGAACAGAGGCCTCAGAAATAACACCATGCATCTACAACCATCTGATCTTTGACAAACCTGACAAAAAGAAGCAATGGAGAAAGTATTCCCTATTAAATAAATGGTGTTGGGAAAACTGGCTAGCCATATGCAGAAAGCTGAAACTGGACTCCTTCCTTATATCTTATACAAAAATTAACTCCAGATGGATTAAACATTTAAACATAAGACCTAACACAAGAAAAACCCTAGAAGAAAACCTAGGCAATACCATTTAGGACATAGGCATAGGCAAGGACTTCATGACTAAAACACAAAAAGCAATGGCAACAAAAGCCAGAATTGACAAATGGGATCTAATTAAACTAAAGAGCTTCTGCACAGCAAAAGAAACAATCACTAGAGTGAGCTAGCAACGAACAGAATGGGAAAAATTTTTTGCAATCTACCCATCTGACAAAGGGCCAATATCCAGAATCTACAAAGAACTTAAACAAATATGAAATGAAGGCAGAAATAAAGGTGTTCTTCAAAACCAATGAGAATGAAGACACAACATACCAGAATCGCTGGCATTTTTTATCTAAGATAATCCCCTTATAGAACAAATAAAACAAAGAACCCCATCAAAAAGTGGGTGAAGGATATGAACAGATACTTTTCGAAAGAAGACATTTATGTGGCCAACAAACATATGAAAAAATGCTCATCATCACTGGTCATTAGAGAAATGCAAATCAAAACCACATTGAGATATCATCTCTTGGCAGTTAGAATGGTAATCTTTAAAAAATCTGGAGACACCAGATGCTAGAGAGGATATGGAGAAATGGGAATGCTTTTACACTGTTGATGGAAGTGTAAATTAGTTCAACCATTGTGGAAGACAGTGTGGCAATTCCTCAAGGATCTAGAAATAGAAATACCATTTGACCCAGAAATCCTATTACTGGATATATACCCAAAGG
Organism: Aotus nancymaae; assembly: GCF_030222135.1. Taxonomy (NCBI): domain Eukaryota; kingdom Metazoa; phylum Chordata; class Mammalia; order Primates; family Aotidae; genus Aotus; species Aotus nancymaae. Next base: position 28,379,738 of record NW_026988422.1, on the reverse strand, counting down.
ATTATTCTATTATAAAGACACATGCACACATAGCTTCATTGTGGCACTGTTTACAATAGCAAAGACTTGAAACCAAGCCAAATGCCCATCAATGATAGACTGGATAAAGAAAATGTGGCACATATACACCATGGAATACTATGCAGCCATAAAAAATGATGGGTTCATGTCCTTTGCAGGGACATGGATGAATCTGGAAACCATCATTCTCAGCAAACTGACACAAGAACAGGAAACCAAACACTGCATGTTCTCACTCATAAGTGGGTGTTGAATAATGAGAACACATGGACACAGGGAGGGGAACATCACACACTGGGGTTTTTTGGGGGACCAGGGGGGCTAGGGGAGGGATGGAAGGTGGTGGGAAGGTTGAGGAGGGTTAACACTAGGAGAATTATCTAATATAGGTGATTTGGGATGGATGCAGCAAACCACCACAGCATGTATATACCTATGTAACAATCCTACATGATCTGCACATGTACCCAAGAACTTAAAGTATAATAATAATAATAAAGAAAGTCTCTGAGGTAGTTTGTGTGTGCTTGATGTTCTCAAGGAACAGTAAGTCATCAAGTGTGGCAGGAACAGAATGTGTGTGTATGTTGGGTGGAGGATGTGGAGGGTGAGGTTAAAGGCAAAGTTACAGGACCAATAGATTCATATACTTGCTGCATGGTAACAGCACATTACACTGAGATAGCAGTGTTTGCAACAGAGAAAGTTTAAAGATATCAGGCTGCTGAGCAAAGAGATGGAAGGAGACTCTCAAATTTATCTCCTTGAGGAATTCTGGACTGGGATTTTTAAGAGGATCATGGAGGGTGAGGGCCTGAAAAACTATGGTTGTTGATTGGTTGAGGTAAGGGAGTGAAATCATCAGGATGTGGAAACTGTGTTCTTTGGTGAGTCAGTTTTTCGTGGGGTTTCTGAGACCAGTTGGCATCAGTGGGGTTCTTCAGACAAGCTGAGTCAGTAGTTTCATCAATATTCAGGACCTGAAGGATTGTCTCAGAGGGGAAGCTTAATGTTTCATAATGTTTAAGTGGTTATCTATAGGGCAGCTAAGGGGAATTGTAATCTAGGGTCTACCTGACTCTAGGAGAATAGGCACCAGACAACTACGAGGAAGCAGGTCAGAGAGAAGCCTGACCTTGTGATTAATGCTCAGTGTGCTGCAAGCTTGGTTTGCTTTCATTTTTCCCCAGTCTTCTTCCTAATTAATTTTATAAAGTTCATAGGAGCAGTTTCAGCAACATAGTGCAGGTAGAGTAAGAGGCTTATGTGAGTTCATAATCACTGGCTTTTTCTAAGGGTTAGATAGAAACTGGAAGGTTTGGAATAGAAGGTTTTGAAGTGACACAATGTGACTTAAATTTTAACAGGATCTTTCTGACTTGAGTGAGAAATAGAACAGAATCCAGAACAGTAGCTGATTCAACAGATAGAAAGCAATTGAAATAATAGTTGGATATGGTGGTGGTTTAGATAAAATATGAGTACTGGAGCTGGTGAGTAGGTATTGAATTCTTCAATATTTTAAAGTAGGGCTGGTAAATATGTTGATCTATGAATGTAGAGTATGAGAAACAGAAGGAATTTGGGGTAATTGGCCTGAATAATCAGAACAATGGAAAGACCATGTTGAGAGTGAGGAAGGTATTAGAAATTCAGTGTTGATATTAACTTTGAGATGCCTATTACACACTTATCAAAAGGCAGTTGAATACAGGAGTTGGAATTCATAGGAAATGTCCTAACTGGAGATACATATTTGGACACTGTCAGCATATAATTGATTTAAAAGTCATGATGTTAGATTTGTTCTATAAGGGGATTATTTTGGATAGAAAATACTCTATCCTGTACCCAAGACCTAAGCTCTGAAGCCATTTTAGTGTTAAAAGGTCTAGGGGATAAAGAGGAACCAGCCAGGAGAAAAAAGAAGAGAAAGGAACTGTGTTGTAAAGAAGGTGCTTCAAAGAGGATAAAGTGATAAACTTTAGCACATGTTGCTGATATGCAGGTTAAGTAGGGACTGAAAGTTGACCATTAGCTTTAACTCCTTAAAGGCCACTGGTGATGATGAGAGGAAGGATGTGCAGGTTATACCTTGTATCAAGATAACCATGCCAATTTGGAGGTGGTGGTCGTGTGCTCCCTGCATTCTGCTACAGCTATTCAGAGAGCACAGCTATTTGTAATTCATCCATTCAGAGGAGGACAATTTTCTAATTTATACAGAGGCATAGTATTTGCTATCTGAGACCCTATTGACAAAACTTGATCCAAGTTTCCAAGTTAAAGCTTGTTTGGAGTAAGTTCAAAAAAGAAGGATGGGGAAGAATTGAAGACACTAAGTATGGATAATTCTAATCAATAAAAAATAGCAGCCAATAAACAGTAGGAGGAAAAATTAGTTGGTAAATGAAAAGGATGTAGAATCAAGGAAATTTTATTATTATCATTGTGAAAATAGGAAATTTAATTATATATTTGAACACTGGTGGGAAAGATTCAGTACAGAAGTGTTGAGTCTGACCGGCAGACTCTAGCCAAGCGACAGATGAAAAATTACACTGACATAGTTTTTGCCTGAGAGAGCGCGGCCAGGCAGTTTGCACTGCTTTGGCACCACCAAAGAGCAGGTCCTGCCGTGCAGCCTCGATCAGCTGGAGAGGTTCCACATTTATTTAGTACAGATTTAATGACAAAGGTCTCCAGTAAACACCATTGGTGGGTAATTAACTTTGCCAGTCCCCCAAGTAGAAAGCAATTCTGCCTGTGGATGATCAAAGGTCAGTTTTAGGACAACAAGCTATTTAGATAAATTCCTCTACATTCCCTTTTTATCTGCTCTTTGCTATTAGCTCAAGGTAAGAAGATTGGGCTGCCTTCAGCCATAACCCTCTCCCAAGGCTTTTGCAAAACCTTCTGGCCTTCTAGAAAGGTTTGCATCTATTTTATAATTTCTCCCACCATCCTGATTGATCTCCTACACAGACAGGTGCTGTGTACTTGCTTTCGACAGATGCCCCTTGACTTACAATGGGGTTACATCTTGATAAACACAATGTGAATTGAAAATATCTTAAGTCAAAAATGCATGTAATACACCTAACCTGCCAAACATGATGGTTTAGCCTGGCCTAACTTAAATGTGGTCCACACTTACATTCATCTACAGTTAGGCAAATCATCTAACACCAAGTCTATTTTAATGAAGCATTGAATACTGTACACAGATGGGCATTTTGTAGATATCACGGGATGGGAAAACACAAAAGATAATATCCGAAAAATGTTGGCAACACAGTATACTGTAGAATATCAGTTGTTTACTCTTGTCACCAATGGAACTGGGGCTCATTCTGCTGGTCAGCATCATGAGAGAGTACTGTACCATATGTCATTAGCCCAGGAAAAGATCTGAATTCAAAATTTGAGATACAGTTACTACTGAATGTGCATCACTTTTGCACCACTGTAAAGCTAAAAAACCTAAGTCAAACCATCATTAGTTGAGGTCTGTCTTTACTGGATACTGTTAACTACTACTTGGAAAGGTAAGAAAAAAAGAACAGAAAGATTAAAACCATATCCAAGGCTACACACTTGTTTCTACACTGCTGTGTTCTCTGTGCCTAGAAAATACACAGTACATAGTAGGCAGTCAATTAAAATTTGCTAATATTAACTAATATTTGAACTCATATAATTTAATTCCCAATCCTGAACCTTTAACTGTTGGACATTGGTACTTTTGTCATGAAGATCTATCTATGTAGTGGCAGTTTATTTGCATTTCTTTTGTCAAAAGACAGAGGAGAGGGGACATTGATTCACAGGACTAATCCCCTGAGGATCAGGAACATGCTTATTCATGTCTGGATGTAGCCTAAGACAATGTCTAGCACAATTTAAGTGTTCAATACAGATCAAAGATTTGTACATTTCAAAGCCACTTGATTGTGTGAGATGTATCTACATTTATTTTCATTCAATAAATTTAAAATCTTTTAAAAATGTTGATGTTTTAGTGATTATAAATAATAATGTTCATTATAGAAAATGTAGAAAAGTAGTAAAGCAGTTCAGCTCTAATCTTATTATTAAGAGAAAATTACTTTCAATCAATTTGGTGCATCTTCTTTCACCCAATAATTTTAACTTCATTGTTCTGGAAGTCACTGCATAAATAGTAATATTGCTTTTGCACATACAAGGTGCATTATCTTACTTAAACTTCACAACCAATCTATGAAGAAGAAATTAGTGTTGCATATTTCATAAATAACAAAAAAAAATGAGGTTCAGAGATTGAGCCACTTGTTCAAGGCTGCAGGTATAGCAATATTAATGCCCTGTAATTCACCCCTCTGATTTCAAGTGCTGTTAAATCTAATTTTCTCTCAGATTGATGAGCGTTTGTTCTGCTTTTAAGTGTCTGTCACATGCCCTTTAACAATAAAACATTCTTCTGGAAAGCCTTCATTGATTGAGCCCCTTCAAGATTCAGGGACTTCCATTGCCTCTGCTGTCTGATCTAAGCAGTCTCCTTTGTAAACCTGGGCCTGTTGTCCTCATTCACAATTCTGAAACTAAAGAAAAAACATGCTTAATTTGGATTCCCTATTTATTTTATTATTATTTTTTCTTTCACAGAACCTGATACAAATTCCCAACATAATGGAAATACTAAAAGAAAATAGTGGTGTAATTTGATAAGTTCATTCATGCCGGGAGCCTAACTTTATGCTGTATTTTGAGTCTACTTACTCTTTTTCTGCCTTTGGGGGTCAGCGTAGGGTGAGGTGAAACAGAGAGAAAGGATTGTTGAGGAGCTTCCTTTCTGTTTAATGACATCTTTTAAGGTTTTGCAGAAAAAAATAAACAGCACTTTGAAGGCAGAACAGAGGTAGAGGCTGTTGTTAGGCATGGCTTGGGTGTTTAATGCATTGTATGGATAATGACAATGGTCAGCTGTTGACAGCATCAGTGGTTCCTGCATTGGAGCATTGTTAGGCTTATTTGCTGTAAGTGATCCCTGCTGTGTTAAAAAAGGCAAATAAATACCCCAGTTTCATTTTAATATTATTTTTTCTAGGGAAGAGAGAATCATTTTTTGAGATATCCAGCTTTTGTGCAGCCTGCCAAAATTACTATTACTATCATTTGTTACACTGGCTTTAAAAAACAAAACAAAAATTTCCTATGTTCAGTATGTCTCTTCAGAACCTATTTTATTTTTACCACTCCGTTATGCCTCTTTGCTGATCTTTTATATTGCTGCTGTGTTGGCATTAGCTTTGCTATTTATGATTTCTGCATTTCCATTATGATGCTCACATGTTCTGTATTTCAGTGCAAAAATGTATGTATTTGACCTGTTCTAAAAACTCTGTTCTTTTAAATCCAAATCTTTCTGTGACTGTTTTTGCATGTGTCTTCAAAATCCTGGTGACCAAATCGCGATCCAGGAAGGGAGGAGGTTCCACCTCATTTTAGTCTATTAAAGCAGAGTGCTCAGCATGCCCTCTCAGGTCTCCAAAAGGGCAGCAATCAATTTTGAGGAAATACTAAACCATTTTTCACTTTTATGAACCACTGAAATCTATTTGCATATTAGGAGAAATCACTGGAGCACATTCCTGCCCCATTTTATGTATAGACGTCTTCAGATTGTCCAGCTGTGATCATGTGTATGTTGGGGAATACATATACTCCTTTGCTTAAAGCAAAAGACCACTGTCTTTATTAAGCATAAAGATTGGGGTTCCAGGTTCAGCTCCACTACTTACTAACATGGACTTCTTTTGTAGAGAGAAAACATTCATGTTTCTGCCTTGCTTTGATTTCAAATGGAGCTCTTTTTTCTTTCTCTTTAGACCCCAGCATTGCAGTCTTTCTGCCTGGAACTACTTTCTACACATTGAATCCCTCTCTGCTAGAGGGAAATGACGGGATGATATGGTAAGTTTTACCCTTTCCTGCCATTGCTTGTTACACCTAAAAAATAATATATATTCTTATTAATTTCAAATACTTCTTTGTGCTCAGATATATTTGTACTAGGCCAGTGGTTATCAAGCAGGGCGATTTTTATTCACAAGGAGACATTGGCAATTTTTGATTGTCATGCTGAGGTAAAGGAGATAATACTTAGAGATAGAAGCCAAGCATCCTACATGCAACAACACAGAGGAGAGTCCCCCATAAGAATTATCTTGTCCAAAATGTCAGTAGTGCCAAGGTTAAGAAATTCTATAATGAGCACTGAATATAAAAATTATATGAAACATAGACATTTAATCAAATAAAGCAAAAACAGCAGATTTTATAGGTGACATAGCATAAGACAATAGTGACAAAGATACAGAGGACATAAAATACATTATCCTAAGACTGGAGTGGGAGAAGATGTCGGAAAATTTTCAATGAAGAGAATGCTTTGTCTGAGAGTAGAAGAATGACTGGAAATTTTTCTTGGTGAGTAGGAGTGGACTAAAGAGTGCATTGCAGGCTAAAAAAGTGAATGAAGCAAAAACCGGAAGGCAGGGCAGTATATCAAGTTTTAAGAACAATGTAGGGAGAAGGCATGGAAATCCTGTCATGGGAGGGCATCATATACAATTTTCAGACATTGCTATCCTTTCAAGAAAGAATACTTTGCAGCAATGTGGGGGAGGGGGTCTGAATTGAATATTCAAAGATTAAGCCAGGAATCCAATTAAGAAGTTATTTTAATAGCCCAAATTAGAAATGATGGGGCTGGAGAGAACCTGTGCTGAGCTAACTGTCAGCTAATAGAAGTCCAAGGGGATGGACATTTTCTTTGTAGCCCTCCCCTCAATAGACTATGTGGGTGAGATGACAGACTGCTACAGGTGAAATTAACTAGATAATTTTGTTTTGGGTAAAAGAAACAGTTACTAGAAGGAGACTGTGAAGCATGCAGCGAAGGCATAATTTTCTCTTGTCCAGATGATTGTACTGTTTCTCTTTAAACTAAAACTGAATCCAAAAGTTTCTTATGGTATCATCATATTCTGTTGACTGAATTATGGTGTCATTCAATGAGACAGGAAGTGAATGCAGACAAGGGGCAGTTTTGGGGGAAGATGGTATTTTCACTGGAAACAGTCATGTGGGAAATTTAGGGAGAGATACTGCTTAGCACACAGAAAAAGACTGTGTTGGTGATATTAGATTTGGAAATGATTATCTAAGAGGTAACAAATGAAGACAAGATCAAGCAAGAAAGATGTATATGGCAATATAAAAAAATAATTTAAGATAGACTACAGAATACTGGCTACTTAGGGGCCAGAAGAATCAGAACTGCCATAGAAGAACAGGGAAAAGCTGGTAAAGAAAGAAAAGTTTGCTGTATTAGTTTGTTCTCACACTGTAGAGAATACTACCTGATACTGGGTAATTATAAAGGAAAGAGGTTTAATTGACTCACAGTTCTGCCTGGCTGGGGAGGTTTCAAGAAACTTACAATCATGGCAGAAGGTGAAGGGGAAGCAGGCACCTTCTTCACAAGGCAGCAGGAGGGAGTACGCAAACAGGTGAAATGTCAGGTGCTTATAAAACCACTAGATTTCATGAGAACTCACTATCATGAAAACAAAATAGGGGAAACTGCCCCCCATCATCTAGTCACCTCCCACTAGGTCTCTCCGTCAACACCTGGGGGTTACAATTAAAGATGAGATTTAGGTGGTGATGCAAAGACTAACCATATTAAATGGTAGCAAGAAAATCAAAAGATGAATCTTTTAACCCTTGCTTATGCCAGGGAAGTGAATTTTGGATGGGTGAGATTATTAAATTTTTAATATATTTCTGTACTCTGACTTGTTACAATAAGGACATACTAGAAAGATATGCTCTAACTTTATCAGAGTATAACATATAAAATGTACCCTTTTAAGTGAATACCTTGATGCTCTTTGACAATTTTTTTTTCACCCATGTAATCTCACTCTAATGAAAACATAAACTGTTCTGTCATCCTAAAAAGTTCCCTTGTGATTCATTACAATTAAGAATGTAACATGGACTCCTGACTGAGTTTCCTGGGAGCTGTCCTACAGATTTTAGACTTGCTAACCCACAACTACATGAGCCACTTCCTTAAAAACTAAATGTCTTTGTATATAATATAAATATAATTGTTAAGTTTGCTTATCTTTCCAACTCTGTTATCAATTACATACACATTTAGAATTGTTATGTTTGATGAATCAGTATTTCTGTTAAGAAATATTCTTCTTATCTTTTATAGTATTTCTTTTCCTGAATTCTAATTCGTCTGGTATTAACAGCCACATCTACCTTATGATTAGTGTTTATATGACATATTTTTTTATATTCCTTTATATTTATTAATGTATTTTATTTCTTTGTAGTTCCATGTAATTCTTTTAGACAGTTGTATTAGGATTCTCTTAGAGGCACTGAACTAATAGTGTATATGTGTGTGTGTGTATACATATATACATATATATATATATGGTAGTATATATATATATGTTTATATATAAAGTATTAACTTATAAAGTTTATAAAGTATTAACTTACATTATCACAAAGTCCCACAATAGGCTGTCTGCAAGTTGAGGCGCAAGTAGAGCCAGTCCAAATCCCAAAACTGAAGAACTTGGAGTCCAGTGTTTGAGGGCAGCAAACATCCAGCAGGAGAGAAAGATGTAGGCTGGGAGGCTAGGCCAGTCTCTCTCCCTTTCACATTTTTCTACCTACTTTATATTCACTGGCAGCTGATTAGATTGCGCCCACCAGATCAAGGGTGGATCTGCCTTCCCCAGACCACTAACTCAGATGTTAATCTGTTTTGGCAACACCTTCACAGGCATACCCAGGACTAATACTTTGTATTCCTCAATCCAATCAAGTTGATACTCAGTATTAATCATCAAAGCAGTATAGAGTTGGGTCTTTTTTTTTTTTTTTAATCAAATCTGACAATCTCTGCCTTTGAATTGGGATGTTTTGACAATAACAGTCAATAATATGATTATTGACATGGCTAGGTTTACATCTACGATTTTGCTATTTGTTTTAAATTTGTTCCATCTGCTCATTGTTCTTCATTTCTGTTTTCTTTTGGAATAATTGAACATTTTAAAATATTATTTTATCTGCTTTGTTGAATTATTAGCTGATATTTTTTATTCTGTTATTATATTGATTGCTTTAGGGTTCCTGGTATACATCTTTAACTTAACACGACTTACCTGCAAGTGGTGTTATACAACTTCATGTACAGTATGAGATCTTTACAATAGTACACTCTCATTTTTCCTCTCCCAGCATTGTGCTACCATTCTTATTTATTTTACTTTTATGCAGGTTCTACAATACTACCTTGTGACTTTTATCTAAATGGGCAATTATCTTTTAATGATATCTATCTATCTATCATCATCATCTCTCTCTATCTATCCATCCTTCTAAACATTTATTTTAGGTTCAGGGAATATATGTGCATGTTTCTTATCTGGGTAAATTACATGTTGTGGGGGTTGGGTGTACAGATTATTTTATCACCCACATAACAAGCATAGTATCCAACAGGTAGCAGTTTTTCAACCCTTACCCTGCTCCTACCCTCTACCCTCAAGTAGGCCCCCGTTGCTATCGTTTCCTTCTTTGCGTCTGTATGTATTTAATGTTTAGCTCCCCCTTATAAGTGAGAATGTGGAGTATTTGGTTTTCTGTTCCTGTGTTAATTTGCTTAGAAGAATGGCCTCTGGCTTCATCCACATTGCTGCAAAGGAAATAACTTCATTCTTTTTTTATCGTTGTGTAGTATTACACAGTGCATATGTACCACATTTCCATTATCCAATCCAACGTTGATGGGCATCTGGGTTGATCCTATGTCTGCACTATTGTAAATAATGCTGCAATGAACATATCTGTGCATTTGTCTTTATGGTAGAGCTATTTACATTTCTTTGGATAAATACCCAGCAATGAGATTGCTGGGTTAAATGGGAGTTCTGTTTTAAGTTCTTTGAGAATTCTTCAAACTGCTTTGCTCAGTAGCTGAACTAATTTACATTCATATCAGCAGTATATAAGCGTTCAATTTTCTCCACAATTTTCCCAGTATTTGTTACTTTTCTTTTTGACATTTTACTAATAGCCATTCTGTGGGTGAAAATATTTGCAAACTATACATCTGACAAAGGTCTAATATCCAGCATCATCTATAGGGAACTTAACCAAATTTACAAGAGAAAAACAAACAATTCTATTAAAAAGTGGACAAAGGACATGAACAGACATTTCTCAAACAGTTATACATATGGCCAACAACCATATGATAAAAAGCTCAATATCACTGATTATTAGAGAAATGCATGTCAAAACTACAATGAGATTCCATCTCGCATCAGTCAGAATGGCTATTACTAAAAAGACAAAAAAGCATAGATGCTGGGAGGTCACAGAGAAAAAGAAACACTTATACACGGTTGGTGGGAATGTAAATTAGTTCAACTATTGTGGAAAGCAGTGTGGCAATTCCTTAAAGAGCTAAAAGCAGAACTACCATTCAAATGAGCAATCAGATTATCTATATTCCAGAGGAATACGAATCATTCTACTGTAAAAATACATAGACATGAAATGTTCATCATAGCACTATTCACATGAAATCAACTTAGATGTCCATCAATGACAGATTGGATAAAGAAAATGTGGTACATATATACCATGGAATACTATGAAGCCATAAAAAAGAATGATATCATGTCTTTGGCAGGAATATGAATGAAGTTGGAGACTATTATCCTTAGCAAAGTTATTATTATACTTAGCAAAGTAATGCAGGATCAGAAAACCAACTGCCACATATTCTCACTTAAGTGGGAACTAAATAATAACGTATGAACACAAAGAAGGAAAAAACAACCACTGGGTCTACTTGAGGGTAGAGGGTGGAAGGAGGGAGAGGAGCAGAAAAGGTAACTATTGGGTCCTGGGCTTAATACCTGGGTGATGAAAAAATCTGTAAGATAAACTCCCGTTGCATGAGTTTACCTATGTGAGAAACCTTCACATGTACCCTCAAACCTAAAATAAAAGTTAAAAAACAAAACAAAACAATAGCTATCCTGACTGGTGTAAGATGGTATCTTATGGTGATTTTCATCTTCACTTCCCTGATAATTAGTGATGTTGAACATTTTATCATGTTTGTTGGCCACTTGCATGCCTTATTTTTCAAAGTGCCTGTTCATATCCTTTTCCCACTTTTAAATGGGATTATTGGTTTTTTGATTGATGAATTGTTTAGGGTTTCTTGTATATTCTGGATACTCAACTTTTGTTGGATATATAATTTGGGAATATTTTATCCCATTTTGTAGGTTGTCTGTTTACTCTGTTGATAGTTTGTTTTGCTGTGCAGAAGCTCTTTAGTTTAATTAGATCCCATTTGTCAGTTTTTGTTTTTGTTGCAATTTCTATTAGAGTCTTCATCATAAAATCTTTTCCGGGTCCTATGTTTAGAATGGAGTTTTCTGGTTGAACTCTTTATCATGACTTAATGTCCTTCTTTGTCTTTTTTGATCATTATTGGTTTAAATTCTGTTTTCTCTGAAATTAGAACAGCAATCCCTGATCTTTTTTGTTTTCCATTTGGTTGGTAGATTTTTCTCCAACCCTTTGTTTTGAGCCTGTGACCCATCTCACATGCCATGCCACCCATAGGAGGCATGTTTGTATAGCATACAGTTGGGTTTTGTGTCTTTATTCAGCTTGCCACTCTGCATTTTAAGTGAGGTGCATGTCCAAGATTAATATTGATATTTGTGGTATTGATCCTGTTATCAGGTTTTAGCAGGTTGCTATGCAGGCATGATTGTGTAGTTGCTTCATAGTGTCAATGGTCTATGTTCTTAAGAGTTTTTGTGCTGGCTGGTAATGGTCTTTTGCTTGGATGTTTAGCTCTCTCTGAAAGACCTCTTATAAAGCAGATCTGGTGGTACAAATTCTCTTAGCATTTGCTCATCTGAAGATGTTGTTATTTCTCCTTCACATATCAAGCTTAGTTTTGCTGGATATAAAATTCATAATTGAAATTTCTTCTTTTTAAGGAGGCTGAATATAGGCCCCCAATGTTTTCTGGCTTGTAGGATTTCTGCTGAAATGTCCACTGTTAACCTAATGAGATTTCTTTTGTAAGTGACCAAACTCTTCTCTCTAGCTGCCTTTGCTATTTTTTCTTTCATGTTGACCTTCGTGAATCTGATGACAATGTGTCTTGAGGATAGTCGTCTTGTATAATATCTCACAGGGGTTCTATCTGTTTCCTGAATTTGAATTTTGATATTTTTAGTAAGGTTGAAGACATTTTCATAAACAATATTGTCAAATATGTTTTCCAAGTTACTCGCTCACTCTCTGTTCCTTTCAGGGTGCCAATGAGTCATGGGTTTGGTCTCTTTACATAATCCCATATTTCTTGGAGATTTTGTTCATTTTTTTTCTCTTTATTTTTGTCTGACTCAATTGTTTCAAGGAACTGGTCTTCAAGGTCTGAGATTCTTTCCTCAGCTTGGTTTATTCTGCTGTTAACACTTCTGATTGTATTATAAAATTCTTGTGGTGAGTTTTTCAACTCTATCAAATTAAATTATCCTTTCCTTTCTTCCTTCTTTTCTTCTTCCTTCCTTTCTCCTCTCCTCTCCTTTCTTTCCTTCCTTCCTCCCTCCCTCCCTCCTTTCCCCTTCCCTTTCCTCCCCTCCCCTCCCCTCCCCTCCCTTCCCCTCCCCCTCCTTCCTTTCCCTCCCCTTCCCTCCCCTTCCCTCCCCTTCTCTCCCCTTCTCTTCCCTTCCTTCCCTCCCTCCCTTCCTTCCTCTCTTCCTGTCTTCCTCTCTTTCTTTCTGAGTCTCAGTTTGTTACCCAGGTTGGAGTGCAATGATGCAATCTCAGCTTACTGTAACATCTGCTTCCCAGGTTCAAGAAATTCTCCTGCCTCAGTCTCCTGATTAGCTGAGACTACAGGCACATGCCACCATGCCCAGCTAATTTTTATAGTTTTAGTAGAGACAGGTTTTCACCATATTGGCCAGGCTGGTTTTGAACTCCTGACCTCAAGTGATCTGCCTGCCTCAGCCTCCCCCAAAGTGCTGGGATTACAGGTATGAGTCACTACACCCAGCCTTCTTTCTTAAAATGGCTATTTTATCTTTCAAATCTTGTATTATTTGATTGGATTCCTTAAATTCCTTGGATTGGCTTTCAACTTCTTCCTGAATCTCAATGATCTCTGTTGTTATCCAGATTCTGAATTTTATGTCTGTCATTTTAGACGTTTCAGTGTGATTAACAATTATTGCTGGGAGTAGTATGGTTGTTTGTAGGTAAGAAGACCCTGGCTTTTTGAGTTGCCAGAATTCTTGCACTGTCATTCATTCGTTCATTCATATGTGTGGGCTGATGTTCCTTTAATCTTTGAAGGTGCTATCCTTTGGATAGGGTTTTTTGCTTTGATATTCTTTGATGCCTTGTGGCAGGAGAATAGAGTCTGGAGGCAAGAAGCCTAAGGCTGATTCACACTGACTTTCTAGAACTAAATCAAAAGGAAAACCCCAATTTTCCATGCCCAAGTAACAAAAGGACCAGAGGCTACTCCCTTTCAACCCTCTCCCTGATTTTTCTGCATGGCAGATGAAAAATTGAAAGTACCTCTGATTGGTTCCCTCCCACAACCAATCAGACTGGTCACAGGCCTAGTCTTTATTTGCATAGGAATATACATTTGTAACTTCACTTGAGCCTCTGTTTGGCCCTCTCCTGCAAATCAGATGTTTGCATAGGGTGTTACTTTGTAACATCACTTGAGCCTCTGATTGATCACCTTTTATAACTAATCCAACTGGTCATGGGTCACTCCTTCATTGACATAGTGTATAAATCAAGTAACCAATGGGAAATTTTAGAAAGCATTTAAACCCTATACAATTCTGTAACCAAGACTCTTGAGCCACTTGCTCAAGCCCACTCCCACTCTATGGAGTGTATTTGCATTTCAATAAATCTCTGCTTTCACTGCTTCATCTATTCCTTGCTTTGTGTGTTTTGTTCAATTCTTTGTTCAAAATACCAAGAACCTGGATGACTTGTAGTCAAGACCCTCTACCGGTAACAGTTTGATGGTGCTATGGTTGGGTTCAGTCAGATGGCTTTCTTTCTGTATAATTTCAGGGGGGCCAAGGCTCAGCTCAACACTTCCATGCTGCATGCTCTAACCCTGGGTGGCTGATACCAGGCACATGGCATGGCTTTATTCTCTAGGCCCTGGGGGTTAAGTACCTGCTGTGCTGGAGGGGCTGAGGTCTTCCCAACCTGCTGGCAATCACAATCTGATGGAGGATGCTGGAAAAAGCACTTATTTGGTGCAGCGGAAGCTGGATCCACACACATGCGTGTTCAATAGGGCAGAAAGGACTGAACATGTACGTGCATGCCAGTGGCGGTGATGTGACAAAGACAGTGTGTGTATGTGTATGTGTGTGTGTGTGTGTGTGTGTGTATGTGTGTACATGCACGCTGCACATAGGCCTTCAGGCGCAAGGCAGTGGCACCTGTGTGTGTACACACAAGCTGATGGTTTTAAAGATATTTAAACAGAAGAAATCTCATAGATTTATACAAGAAAATCCCATGGAACTATCATTTCCAATCTCTTCATTTCTTTGTGTAGGTTTATATTTCTATCAGTTCTTATGTACCTTTTGCATGAAAACTTCCTTTAAAATTCCTTATAGTGCAAGCCTGATGATAATAAATACTTTCAGCTTTTATATTTCTGGAAAACTTTTTACTTTATTTTTTTTTAGGATATTTTCGCTGGATATAAAATTATAGCTTGGTAGAATTTTTTTCTTTAATTTCAGTACCTTAAAGATTTAAAGTACTGGACTTTCCTCCACTGTCTCTTTACTTGTAGTGTTTCCAATAGGAAATCTGCTGTCATGTTCATTAATAACTATCTTCTTTGTGTAGTATCCCTCCCTCCTTCCTCTAAACTGGCACTTTAAAAATTTTCTATTACATCTGAGTTTTAAGCAATTTGATTATGATGTATCTTAGTGTGGTTTTTATCATATTTCTTGTACATGATATTCATTGAGCTGTTTGGATTTATGAGTTGATAGTTTTTCTCAAATTTGGAAACATTTCAGCTGTTCTTTCTTCTAATATTTTTTTCTTTCTTCCTTTTGGGAATTTCAATAACACATATATGAGGGCACTTGATGTTTTCTTACAGCTCATTGTTCATTTACACACTGTTTAATCTGTGTTTTATTTTGAATATGTTATATTGTTATGTGTTCAAGGTCATCAGCCTTTATTTTTTTGCAATGGCTAATCTTCCATTAATCTCATGCAGTGTAATTTTCATCTCATATATTATAGTTTTCATATACAAAAGTTTAAAAGTTTAATTTGGATCTTTTTTAATGATAATCATGCCAGCAGACATTTATTGAGCTGTTACTATGTGCCAGACATTGTACTGCTTTGCATATATTTTGTCATCTAATTTCTATCACACACCTGTATGATAGTTTCTATTAGTACCACCATTTTACTTAGGAACAAACAAACTTGAAGTCATGAAATAACTTTTTTCACCCTACATGGCTAGCAAGTGACAGAGCTAGGATTTGAATCAAGGTTCTTTATGGATTAAGCTCTTTTATTTTTTTTTAATGGTATAAAAAAGCTTGAACAGTAGAACCAGGAGAGTAGATGTTGGTTAGCAGGTTGGGGCAGATTACACTTATTCTATGCCTAGATAAAATATTTGTTGACATAGATCCTGATCATACTTCTCTACATAAGAGCAAGGAATATATATATTCAAACCCAGCAAAGAGGTTTTGCCGAGCCTGGGAAATGGCCATGACAATACACAGTCTGCAAGGGGCTGCACATTTTTTTGTGAGGGGGGGTTTCTTTATTGTTTTTTAATTTTACTTTAAGTTCTGAGGTACATGTCCAGATCTTGCAGGATTGTTACATAGGTATACATATGCCATGGTGATTTGCTGCCTCCAATCCCCCATCACCTATATTAGGTACTTCTAATGTTATCCCTCCCCAATCTCCCCACCCCCGCTATTCCTTCCCTAGCCACCCACCCCTCAACAGACCCCAGTGTGTGATGTTCCCCTCCCTGTGTCCATGTGTTCTCATTGTTCAACACCCACCTATGAGTGAGAACATGTGGTGTTTGCTTTTCTGTTTTGTGTCAGTCTGCTGAGAATGATGGTTTCCAGCTTCATCCATGTCCCTGCAAAAGGGGTGAACTCATCCTTTTTTATGGCTGCATAGTATTCCATGGTGTATATGTGCCACATTTTCTTTAGACAGTCTATGTTTGATGGGCATTTGGGTTGGTTCCAAGTCTTTGCTATTGTAAACAGTGCCACAATGAACATACATGTGCATGTGTCTTTATAATAGATCAATTTATAATCCTTTGGGTATATACCCAGTAATGGGATTGCTGAGTGAAATGGTGTTTCTATTTCTAGGTCCTTGAGGAATCACCACACTGTCTTCCACATGGTTGAACTAATTTATACTCCCACAAACAGTATAAAAGCATTCCTATTTCTCGACATCCTCTCCAGCATCTGTTGTCTCCAGATTTGTTAATGATTGACATTCTAACTGGTGTGAGATGATATCTTAATGTGATTTTGATTTTCATCTCTAATAATCAGTGATGATGAGCTTTGTCATATGTTTGTTGGCTACATAAATGTCTTCTTTTGAAAGGTGTCTGTTCATATATTTTGCCCACTTTTTGATGTTTTTTTTCCTTGTAAATTGGTTTAAGTTTTTATAGATTCTATACAGTAGCCCTTTGTCAGATGTGTAGCTTGCAAAACTTTTTTCCCATTCTGTTGGTTGCTGGTTCACTCTAATGATAGTTTCTTTTGCTGTGCAGAAGCTCTTAAGTTTAATTAGATCCCATTTGTCAATTTTGGCTTTTGTTGCCATTGCTTTTGGTTTTTTGTCATGAAGTCCTTGCCTATGCCTATGTTCTGAATGGTATTGCCTAGGTTTTCTTCTAGGATCTTTTTTACAGTTTTCATACTACTACTTGACTTTTTGGATATATAAAATTGTTAAAATAACAATTTTAATATCATCTGATAACTTGTGTCACATCTCAGTTGGTTTCTATGAGTAGTCTCTTCACTATGGGTTATGTTTTTCTGTATTTTTTTTTTTGCATGCCTCATTTTGACTGGAAGTTGGTCATTGTGAATTATACATTATTAGTTGTTGTATAATGAGACCTTTCAGTCTGCCTGGTGTGAATAGGCACTATTTTTAACCTTCTCTGGGTGCTTTGCATTGTTTCCTCTAATTTGGGGTGTTTTTTTTCCCTAGCCTCAGGTAGTTTACTCATACATATGTACTAACTAGAACTCTATGGAATAGCTAAGCATGGAAATGGTAAAATTTACAAATTTCCTGGTTCTCTTCAGGGATTTAGGGGACTTTAAAAATATTTTCTAATACAGAATGATTACTAATACTTTAGATGGTCAGGAAAGGGGCTCTGATTCTACTTTCAACACTTCATGTCACTTAGATTAATTAATTTATATTGGGTGGGAAGATCTCTGAATAAAATAAATGTCTTGGACCTGACCACCAATGAATTTCAAGTGTATACTCACATATCAAATAGACTGCTATAACTTTAATGGAGGCCTTTTCAGTAAAGAAAATAGGACCCTTGAGAGAGAAATTTCATTATAAAAGAGTCAAATAGTGAGCCAGAAAAAGTGGGTTGAAGGGAGAAAGGCAGTATTGATTCTGATATAGCTAGATGGCTGGTGCCAGAACTCATTTTAATTCAGCCATACATGGGATGAGAAGTGAGGTGGTGGTAGGGCATACCTGGGAGAAGATACTTATACATATGTACCAGTTAAAAAAACTGAATTGAGCTCAGTTATCTTTGTTGAAAACACATTGTAAAGAAATATAAATGAGAGCTTTTAGATGGTTCCTCACCATATCATCTTTGCCCAGGTGAATGAGTGGGCAACTGTATTACAATAGTTCAGTAAGCATCTTGATCAAGTAGGACTTTTTCATGTCAAATGCGCCTAAGAACTGCAAAGTGATCCAGCAAGACTAGTGATAAGGCTAGTGATGCCATTGGTCACCATCTTGGTGCAGTAGTGGGGAGCAGTGGTGACAGCAGCAATGGAGCTAAAGTTTAAGTCCGTCTATCACTCAAAAGCAGCAGCAAGACCAGACAGCTAGATGTGAGTGACTGTGGGACTAACAGAGCCTAGGATGCAGTTTTACTAGCTGTACTAGTGAATAAAATTTATTGATAGCTGCTTCAAAGCTTTATAGTTCTGTGGCCTAATTAAGGAGCTCACTCCCACCCCCACCTATACTCTAATCAGTTAGGGGTAATGCAGAAAATGGTTTCTTCTCACTTCTAAAGGCAATAATGAGGATTTCTGTAGGAATAGATTAATTCCAGCCTTGAACGGCTCCGTAATAGGACTGTGATGTCTAGGCTTCAGGATCACTACTAGAAAGTAGTTAAATTCAGTGACCATCAACACAGATTTAGGGATACATGTCAGAACTGTTGGATATTCTCAGAAGTATTGGGGTAAGGAAACTTTGTAAAGGATCCAAACCTTCTTTAGCTGCTAGGGTCATTTAAATTTGAATTCAAACATTAATGGCAATACATCTATATTCACTGTAAAGTCCCCCAGCAAGGCTAATGGCTATGCTCAAATATTGAGCTATACAATTTAATTATATAACAAGATGCATTAATAAGTTAGATAAATCTTGATTGAGGCTTGTTTTGTATGAGTCATTGTGATAGACCTCATAAAAGATTAATGAGTTAATTCATGGTCGCATCTGAAAAAAAGTTCATAATTTTGTAGAATGGAGTAGATGAGTGTAAAATGTCCATAGTATAAGGTAGAGTACAAAATGAAATCTATGTATTTATTTTCCAAGGACTACCTATGTGCAGGCATTTAATTACATCCTTAGTATTTAGTTTTAACAAGGTAGGTTATGCAGGAAGTTTGAAGTCTTGAGGAGGAGGTTGTTTAATCTATTTCTTGATTCAGAAATGCTTTTAGGAGGAGGTAGGATCTGAGCCAGGACTTCAATGGTAGATAGTATTTTGAATTGCACAGATGAGGAAATGAGAGCATTTCAGGGAGAGGAAGTCATGAGAGCATGAAGTGGAAAAGTGTAGACATTTTGCAGGTTGAATAGATTACTAGGTTATTCATAGGGGAGTTGTCAAGCGCAAAGCTAAAATGGTAGATTGAGGGACCCAGTAAGTATTTCATTGACAGTTAAAGGAAATAAAAGTCATTGAGTATTTTTGAGCAGAGAAATAATAGGATTATCAGCCTCTGCATTGTTTTCCTAGTTCCACAAAATTGGACCTACTTAACTTCCTCCTTGACAACATAAAGCTGCCCAAGTTCTCAGCAGCCCACATAAAAAGCAGGGAGTAGAGTATTTAAACAGACTCAGCATTTCTATCTTTAAATCCACTGGAATGAGGCATTGATCACCCTCTATGACCTCTGGAGTTACCTGTCATTCCTATTTTTATTTCTAATGCATCACATTGGGAAACTGATTATTTCTCTTAGAATTTCTGGTGTTGTATATGGCCTGAATCCTGACTGAGCTCACCATGCCCTTGAAACACTATGGACATTGTGATTTTCCCAATAACTCTGGTTTCCTATCTTGTTTTTGGTGGCCAGTGTCATGCCAATTTATATTTTTCTTCCTATTTTTTCAATCTTGTTTGGTAAAGAATCATTCACCTTTGGTCAGATTCATAAAAGGTAAAAATAATAAAGAATATTAATTTAGCATCAGTGTAGGGGATGGTTTGATATGAAGAGAAATGGCTGAGAAGGTAATATGGAAATACAAGCAGAAGGTAATAGGGGTCTGGGCTGGAAGTGGTGGCTCGTGCCTGTAATGCCAGCACTTTGGGAGATCAAGGTGGGTGTGAACAGCTTGCCAATGTGTTGAAACCACGTTTCTACTAATACAAAAATCAGCTGGGTGTGGTGGTGCACACCTGCAATCCCAGTTGCTTAGGAGGCTGAGGCAGGAGAATAGCTTGAGCTCTGGAGGTGGAGGTTGCAGCGAACCAAGATCATGCAACTATACTCCAGCCTGGGTGACAGTGTAAGACTCAAAAAAATAAAAATAAATAAAAAAGAAGGTAATAAGGGTCTGAACTATGGCACCATCTGGGAGAAGAAAAAGATAGGAAGAAACAGCAAGTAATGAGAGTGGCACATAGAAAACACTGCTGCTACTGGCCGGGCGCGGTGGCTCATGCCTATAATCCCAGCACTTTGGGAGGCTGAGGCAGGTGGATCACGAGGTCAAGAGATAGAGACCATCCTGGTCAACATGGTGAAACCCCGTCTCTACTAAAAATACCAAAAAATTAGCTGGGCATGGTGGCGCGTGCCTGTAATCCCAGCTACTCAGGAGGCTGAGGCAGGAGAATTGCCTGAACCCAGGAGGTGGAGGTTGCGGTGAGCCAAGATCGCGCCATTGCACTCCAGCCTGGGTAACAAGAGCGAAACTCTGTCTCAAAAAAAAAAAAAAAAAAGAAAAGAAAAGAAAAGAAAAGAAAAGAAAAGAAAAGAAAAGAAAAGAAAACACTGCAACACTGCTTCTTAGTTAATGAAAAAAATGAGAGATCTGTGGAGGGAAGGTGCTTCAGGTTTTGGTAGTAAGGTATAAACGATGGTGAGGGAGAAATTACAAGTGACTTGCTACTAGAAGAGGAGTGATGTGACAATCAGATCACAGTTCCACTCATTCAGAGATATGTAGCTCCGAAAAGAAATGAACGTGAGAGTCATATAATGGGGCTTGCTCGAACCACTGTCTGCTCAAATAAGTGAGAAACTAAAGGGTTTACAATGGAACATATTGGGCCTAATGAGAAAATTGTTTAAGAAAAAGAAAAGCCTAAAAGAATATGGGACTACATGTGTGAAGATGACAGGTAGGATATATATTAACTTGGGAATCTCAGATTTTGATGTTATAGCTAAGGTCATTTTGATCTTATTGGGTACCATATTCACTATCTGGGTGATGGGATCATTAGAAGCCCAGCTCAGCATCACACAATATACCCTTATAACCAACTGCACATGCACCCCCTGAATCTAAAATAAAAATAAAATTATAAAAAAGAAAGATAATAAAATGTCTGTGGGCAAAAACCTGGGGTATGCCTGCTTTTAGTCATGCGTATTACAGAAAGAGCTAGAAAAGTGGTCAGGATCAGTGGCAAGGACTCATGTTGGGTGAGGACAGGAAGAGGGAAACATTCCAAATAAGCAATCTAAGTAAAGGCAGTGTGTTTGCTAAGCAGAGTAGTCTTGATTTGTTACTGGTTTCTTGGTGTGTCTTCTCCCCACCTCCGCCAGACTCTTCTAAGCCCTGCTTATATAGAAATGCTGTAGCCATCATTATCTGGTTTCCACAATACCCAAATGGTCAATTATGTGCGAGATGACACAAAATTGCAATTTTAGTAGGCAAAAAATTGTTGAACATTTGAAATTTTATATGGTTTAACCTAATACTACAGTGGTTTTCTGATAAAGATATGCACAGCAGATCCTCTAGGCAAGTAAACATTCTTGGTTATCAAACTTCACTTGGGTCTTCTATGCTGAAAAACTGAGCTGAACTATTTGTAGATTCTAAGAACTTGTTTTTCATGAGAAAACAAAGCACTGACGCAGCTGGAGTGTGTCTTTAAGTGGCTCCATTCATTGCTGTCCATTCCACACTGTCCTATATGTCAAGACACCATGCTTCTTGTCTTGAGCTCTCAGGTGGTCATAGTTCTAGTGGCATGTGTGGCAAATGAGAGATCCATACAGGTTGAGTCTAATGTAGACTAATGTAGTCCCAGCTGGCCCATCTCTGGGAAAATTGTTGTTTGGAAGGAAAGGGAAATCCTCCTCAGATATAATAGAAAGAACAACCAACCTAACACTTTGGTGCATGTCCGGGCTAGGTGATCTGCTGTGTTGACTTAATTCCCAGACAGCTTCTGGATGCGCAGACAATGGCCTTCAGGGAGCTACAATGCTCCTATAGATAAATCTATGAAACAGGTGCCAACCAAGCCTGCCCATCTTCTAAGATATACCATAACAACAATTCTCCTCTCTCTCTTTTCCTTTTCTGAGCCAAGTAGCATCTCTTTCTAGATTGACGGGCTAGCTTATCTTCTTTCTATTTTTGTAAGATATTTAGTTCATGATATTTAGTAAGTACCCAGATGCCTTCTTGTTTGTCTTCTCAAAAACACTTCACCATTCCTTAGGTTCTTTTGCAACAGATCTTCTTGAACCTTTATAACCAAAGTTAATCAACCAAAAAATAAATATCTTTCTCCTTGAAGGCAATGATCATTTAACTTTAAACTTAAACTTCTGCAGCAAAGGGAGGAAGGAAAAGTTAAATTTCCATATCGAAACAATTTTTAACATTTATAACCTGTCATAATAGGTTGTCTCTAAGTGGTGGTGCCATGTCTTCATAACTCTGTGAAAAAGAGTGGCTTGAGATGAATTGTCTTGGATGCATGACAGCTGCATGGCTAGAAAAGTTTTTTATAAAGGCTTACTAAGCAAGGAACAAAAGGCTCCTTGCTTATGGTAAGCTGGGTTTATCATGTAAAGTTTGGAAAGATTCTGATCTGCTTATCGAAGGGATTTGTCATTTTTTTTTTTTTCTTCTTTTGTCTGATTGACTATTAGTTGATATCTTCTGAAATAAATGGAAATTTTCAAAATTACAGTACTTAAAAAAATTGCTGGGTATTTTTTACTGCAACACTGACAAAATACAAGCCATTTTGTAAGTACTGATTCTCTAAAGAAATGTATGGGCCTGGGGATTTGGCCTACAAGGGCTGAGAGACAATTTTTTTCCATTTACTGCCCTAAACTTAAATATGCCTACCATGATGTGCTTCCTTAGAGAAAGGAGAGAAAAAGTGGCATTTTATTTCTGGCCAATTATCTTAAAAAAAAAAAGGCAAGATTTCTACAGAAGATAATGTCTGCTTTGTACCTTATGAAGAATGGAGATTTAAGCAGTTTAACTATACTGCTCGTTGTATGGAGGCGAAGGAAAGTAGATAGCTGAAGTTTTGTTGGAAAGGAAGGTGGCCCTCATATTTTTCTATTCCTTCTCTGACTCACTCATTCCTCTAAAATGCACACATACATTCTACCAGGCCACTTGCATGTTTCTCTCAGCCAGGTGGGAGGATTCAGTGCCTGTTATGGATGAAATATTTGTGTCTTCTCTAAATTTCATATGTTGTAATTTCATATGGGGATGTACATTTCAACATCCCCAATTTGATGGTATTGCGAGGTGAGACCTTTGAGAGAGAATTAAGCTATCAGGGTGGAGATCGCACAAATGGGATTAATGCCTTCTAAGAGGCTGGAGAGCTAACTTGCACTTTTCCCATTATGTGAGGATATGATTAGAAGCTGGTTAGTCTGCAACCCAGAAGACAGCCTTTACCAGAACCCTACCATGCTGGCACTCTAAACTCAGATGTTTGGCCTCCAGAACTCTTAAAAATAATTTTCTGTTGCTTATAAGCCACCCAATCTATGGTAATTTGCTATAGCAAGCTGAACTGACCTAGAGCCTTTTGTGGAAAGTCAGGTATGCAGTGTTCATTACTATTAGCAAAAGAAATGGATTCTAACCCACCCAGAGTGATCCTGATAGTAACTGGCTAACTTCAGAGCTACTGGTCACTGGGTGAAGGTGACGATCTGAAACCACACAGATGCTTGCATAATGCTGTCTCTCCATCTCCACCTTGTCAGTCACAGTGTTCACACTCTGAGGTTTTCCATGTGACTGAAAGTTACGGTCCTTTTTAAAAATAACATTTCTGGTTTCTTCTTAGTCCTCAAATATTTCCTCCCTTAGGAGGAAGAGGGGAGAAGATGGAGTTGGAGACATTGAGGGAAGACAATTGAAGAAGGTATGTCCACACCTGAAACTTCTCATTACTTTTTTTTTTTTTTTTGAGACAGGGTCTGACTCAGGCTGGAATGCAGTGGTGCAAACATGGGCTCAGGTCATTCTCCCAACTCATCCTCTGGTGTAGCTGGAAATACAGGTGCATGCCACCCTGCCTTGCTAATTTTTTGCAGAGATAGGGTCTCACTATGTTGCCCAGGCTGATTCAAACTCCTGAGCTCAAGTGATCTGCCTGGGATCATAAGCATGAACGCATGAACTCCTGTACCTGGCTTTTTTTTTTTTTTTCATTTTTGAACAAGAAAGTGTCTTATTTTTTCTTCTAACATTCACATATTCTTATAGGAAGCGGAATTCCAAGTATTTAACAATTATCTTCTGAGTTTACAAATGGACCTTCCTGAAAATCAGCTAAATAATCCTTTAGAAGCTTAAAAAAGTGGGTGGGGGGGGGAGGGGAGGCTAGCAAAATGTAACTTTGCTGTAAAAAGTAGCTTCTGCCAAATTAAACAAATCTGTATAACTGGAGATATGACTCTACTGAGGGAAGATATGTTAGGTTCATACAGCTTGTGTCACAGCTGTTAAGCAATAGCAACCTGGTAACATCTCTGATGGTGCCATCTTTTTGGAACCTCTAGATGTTCCCTCTTCTCTAGGTGGACATTATTAATTAATCTCAGAGCTAAACTTGAATCTTAAAATAAAGTGGGCATTTCAAGATGCTAATATACTCCTATGATTTATGGCTTCTTCCCTGTCTGAAATGTTCTCTTTTAAACAGAATGTGGTATTTGTGTGTGTGTGCGTGTGTGTGTGTGTATGTGTTGGAGAAGGGAGTAGCAGTAACTGGGGAAAGTAATCCCTTTCTTTGTTTCCAGGATATTGGTAGTCACAGGTTATTTATCCCTGAATAGTGTGGTTCATGCTGAAGATTTTTAAAATAAGAAAAAAAATAGTGCTTGAAGATGCTATAGAAAATTTCTAGTCTGTATAAAGCTGAACAAACCAAGGAAACCAAAGGTTAGGAGTCTTGCCTAGTGTCTTCCCTATTGTTCATTGCTGAGGTACTATAAAACAGCAGTCTGTTTTCGCCTAGAAATCTCAATGAGGTTTTTTTAACTCTAGTGCGCTACCTGAATAATGGTAAGGAAAATGAGAGCTGGCTCCACTACTGTGGATTAAATGATCTCAGGTAAAACACTTAGCTTCTCTGAGCTTACATTTGCATCCATAAGATGGAAATCATAACAACTATCTTAATGATATTCTATGAAGATAGAATGAGATGATGTGAGTGACGCTTTTTGGAAGAATTTATAATGCTGTGCAGGTATTAGAATCTCTTGCTTCAACGAAACCTTCTTGTTTTCTGTATTTTGGAAGTAGGGTGGTATCTGTGCTTAAGCTTTTGAAACAGACTCTGACAGTATTGTGTAAGAAATACCAAATTTGAATGCTGGTTCTAATTCATATTCCAGAGTATTTGTATAGGGGTAAAAGTCTCAATCCAGCCTTGCTTGAGCATGAAGCTGGGCAGTTAGAATGGGGCATGTCACTAAAAAGAAAATTTTATCTAAAAATATAGAGTGAGGAAAACACAGGTCTCCATTTTTCTTGGCTAGATGAGGTGAGTATTCTCCTGCCTGTGAGTTTTCTTGAAGCCATGTTTTTAAATGGCTATCCCT
This sequence comes from Aotus nancymaae, assembly GCF_030222135.1. Classification (NCBI taxonomy): domain Eukaryota; kingdom Metazoa; phylum Chordata; class Mammalia; order Primates; family Aotidae; genus Aotus; species Aotus nancymaae. The sequence goes on along the minus strand of NW_026988422.1, from coordinate 28,353,897 downwards.
GAAGCAGCAGCCAGCTGTGGTAGCAGACACCGACATGTTCCAGATGCGGAATGCTATGCAGAAGCACCAGAGAGCAAGTGTTAAGTGCCAGGGAAAGGGATGTAGTAAAATGATTTAAAAACATTTTAATTTATTCGGCTTCACCTTGAGCATTCCAAAATGCAGGGTTCTCTACTTGCATATAGAATCAAAATCCGGCAACAGACTATAACCATCAAATTCTAAGTCAATATGGCGATACGTAATACAATAGCTCCCCCACATCCCTGGTTTTACTTTTTGCAGTTTCTTTCAGTTACCACTGTCAACTGTGGTCCAAAGATAGGGGAGTACAGTACAATAAGATAGTTTAAGAGAGAGAAAGAGACCACATTCACATAACTTTTATTACAGCATATTGTTATAATTGTTCTGCTTTATTACGGTTGTTGTTAATCACTTACTGTGCCTAATTTAATAATTAATTAATTTTTTTTGAGTCAGGGTCTCACTGTGTCACCCAGGCGAGAGGCTGTAGTGCCATCTCAGCTCACTACAACCTTTACCTCCCACCTGTACCTAATTTATAAATTAAATTTCATCATTTGTATGCATGGAAAGGAAAACACATACTGTATATAGGGTTCAGCATGGTCTGCGGTTTTAGGCACCCACCAGTTGTCCTGGAACATATCCCCTGAGGATAATGGAGGATTACTATATACACACAAAGAGGAGGAGAAGGGAATCTTTCAAGCAAACAGCTTTTATACCTTTCACAGCAACTATGTCATATGAAAGTCTTGTGGTATATGTTATTTGTTTACATCTAAACAAGCAGTGTGGCATCACATCTATGAAATGCTTTAGTGAATTATAAACAAGGCAGGAATAGAAAGGCCAGTGGAATTCTATTATGGCCATCAGATAATATGTAAAATATTTGCAGATATTGGCTCTATTAGAAAGTCCCAAATATGGAAGATTATTTGGAGGAGGTGAATACTGTTTGTCAGAAGAAAATAGTCAGGAAAACAGTGGAGGGGGAAGTGATACCATTAAAAAGAAATAGAATCAGGAAAACAACATTATAGTGTTTTTCTCCCTAAATTTAGACTACCATATCTGAGTATGAGCAGAAAACAGAAAAGATGGTATGCAGAAAGCAGGCGTTCGTCCTAATATCCTGGTACATTCGATATAAGAAAGCACCAGCTACATGCCATAAGATCTAATTACCGTGAATTGCCTTTCCTGCCCCACAGCAATCATTTCGATGACAGGCTTCTCTGCACTGTAAAACAAAATGGGGATTCTGTGCTATATAAACTGCCTCAGCGCTTCCCTTCCTTCCTCTGCTATCAGCCTCCCCATCTCATTTATTTTCCACACATTAATGGTAGCAGTCACCTTGAGCTGGTGATGCAGAGTAATTTTCACAGAAACCTTGATCAGAAACCATAAATCAGCCTGATGTGCTTTTATGGTCTAATAACATTCAGGTTGCTCCTACAGGCCTGTATGTAAAACTGCATTGCAGTGAATCCTTTGATTTTTTTTTTTTTTGTACAGTCTCTTCTCTTCCTCTCTCTGGCTCTCGCTGCTCTTACTCTCCCTCTCACACACACTTACTCTCCCTCTTGCACACACTTTCTCTCTCTCTCTCCTTCCCTCCCTTCTCACCATCTCTCTAGGCACATAAGTATGCATGTGTACCTAAGTCACATGGATGTAGTTCATTTTTAACAAAGCCACACTTAAATGGCATTATACATGCTCCCTCATGGTGGCAGGGGAGTCACATTCTTTTAGGAGGCTAAAATGCTGCATTTGTTAGATTCTCTGTGGTTTGTCTTAATAAATGAACTGTCTCTGACCAAAAACTAAAATGATATAACTGTTTTAGGCACTGTTGAATCTGTCAAATGATTCAATTATTTTTCCTTGTTAGGACAATTGCATGCTGCACCCATATCGGCTCTTTCCCTATTCCTCAGGGCTACACTGTGGCTTGGCTGACTTCAGGCTGAGGTGAGTCTGACACTGGCCCATGATCTGCAGTGCCACAGTCCACCTGATGGTCTTGTACTCCCACTCCACTCCCTTGGAGGATGAAGTGATATGGTATGGAAAGGGATTTAGTGGAGTGGCAGGAAGCAGATGGATGGGTTTCAGGTGAGGGGAGGAGTGAGAACTGGGTAAGTGTGTCAGGGAAGCAGGATGAGAGCAGTGGGATTGGCAGCTTAGCAGAGACTTGAGATATGAGGTGCTGAGCCTGTCACTGGGGACAGCGATGCTGGGGCTTGCAATGAAGCCCTTGTGTCTAATTGTACTGGTGCAGGATTAGGGGTGGAATCAGCACATGTATCTGAGTTAATCATATTGATCATCCACCCCAGCCTACCCCAACAATCTAGACAGATTCATGCACATCAGCTCAAGAGCTAACAACAGAAAATGCAAAGCAGCTCTGGCCTAATCCATACCACGTTTACCTACCTGTGACCCTGCCAGCTAGACATCCCCTAGGTGGGTGCCCGGCCTGGAGCATGCAGCAATTTATATTTAGAATAAAAAGGCTCTTACATCCATGTTTACCACAGAATGGAAGAATCTGCAACAGAAGACAGGTTTACTCTTCCATTGCCACTTGGTAAATTAGTGCAAGAAATTAACAAAGACCATTTGATTCAATATTGGAGAATGTTTAGCTTTGCTTTGGAAGTAAGAAAAGCTGGCAACAATTTCTGATATTTCACAATAGACCTACATAAATTCCAACATTCTTAACCAGTGCTTCATGAATACACCAAGGGAAAAAAGTACCCTGGGGCATTAATCAAACTTTCCAAGATACTACTCCTTGCTCAGTTAAAAAATACGTGTCCAATTATTTATACATATATCTATTTTTATATCCACTAACATTGCTCATTTGTGTGTGCGTGCATCCACACACACATATTTGGCTTAATAATATAACCTGTATTTGTAAGGATACTCAAAATGCCAATGTAAGGATAATTGCAGAGCACGGATTGCGGCTTCATCTGTAGGGCTCTTTGTTTGCAACTGTAAATCATGATGTCTAATACCCTCATCTCACACGCAATAGTGCTCAGGCTCGGCAGCAGTGGCCACCGTCTCACTTGTTAAAATTCATTTCCTGTAGTTAGAAAGTTTTTTCATCACCAATATCACAGGGAGTTTCTACCAGTCCTGCACCCTGAATCTGCAGTAACAGCTCAGTGTTGAATTTTCAGAAATTGACAGGCAATTTCTCCTTTTGCGATAGCCTGGGCTTTTCAGTATTGCAGTAGCAAAGGCTACATGTGAAAAGGAAATGGGGGTGAGCAAAAGCCCTTTCTCTCCACAATGTCCAGTGCCCTTCGATTCACTGTCCAGCATTTGTTGTCTGTTTAGGAGCTATTTCTAAACCGTCCTAGCTGGAAGCAATGTACACCAGACCAGTGGGGTGGGAGCAATAAAGAAGAAATGCAGCAAAGAACAAATTCTTTTCAGATTAGCTGATTGGCAGTTGTGAATAATGCAGCTCCAGCACTAAAGCAAGAAAGAGCAGCCTCAACCTTGGCACTCATTATTTAGCTGTAAGCCTTTTTTTGCTAGGAACATTTTTCTCTTTCAAGTCTTATACTATGTTAACTCCTTATGATCCAGCTATTCGTCCAAAATGGTGAACTGTAAAGACCCTTTGTTGAAAACTTCCAAGTCCTGGATGTGAACTGATAGCAAGAAACCACAGCATTCTCAAGCAACTTTCTGACCTGTGCTGAAATTTGACAGAAAAAACTTACCCATTGAGTTAAATAGCATGCATTCTACATCAGACCTGACAGGAATTAAAAAAAGAAATTAATAGAAATTAGGCACATATGTAGTTTATATGTAGGGCTACATAAAGAATTCAGGCCATTAAAAAGCGAGAAGAGAAAATGTGAAATGATCATTTGGTGATTCTAAAGCTCTCTTCATTCTTGGCAGTCATGAGCATACAGTCAATCAGAATAACTTTCTTTAAATCTTCTGGCTTAGATCAGATTAATAATAGGCTGGATTTATTTCAAATTGTTGTAAAATAAAATAGAAATTATCTTTTTTTATTATCCTGATTCAATAATAACATGCTTGTGTTATTGTTAATTGTAATTGTAAATTTTAATTATGACATATATTGAGAGAGAAGGAATTTTTTAAATAATTTGTCTCTTCACATATTTTCCTTGTTTTATTGAAATATTTCTTTAGATATTTTAAACCAAATTATTTTTAAGTCCCAAAGTTTATAATTTTTAAATATTGCTGCTATTTTTATTATAAAAATCAATACATTTTTAAATTAAATACTAAAAGGCTAAATATAGAATTTGCCTGAAAAATTTGATCTGTCAGACTCTATGATTGTCAAAAATAAATGATTACCTAGTTTCAATGCTATTAGTGGCAGTATTTGGGCAAGGAATTAATGGGTCCTTAGTGCCATAACCCTTTCTACTGTTCATTTTCTTTCTTGCATCCTAGGTTGTGAATCTTTATGAGCAAGAATATTGTTTCAATCATCTGCACAATCACCTCAATCTTTCTTAAAACTTGACCCATATTTGGTGATTAATATGCAAGTTTTGAATAAACATATACATAAATAATAAAGAACAGGTGATTAACAGCTAGGGTAATATACGATGTATTCTTAAAATATGCTGGTTTTCTGAATTATAACACATTTCTAGATATCTTTATACCAAAATCCATTTGATAAAAAAATTAAACATTTTCAAAATGATTTTCATATGCTTCGATCAAGTTCTTGCCTTATAGGGTTGTTAGAAGTTAAAAAGCGTTGGAGATGGGTATGTACTTAACTATTTTTTAGTCTGTAGCTAAAGAATAGGACACTTTGTACATCTCAATAGCCTGTCAGTGAATAATTATTGAACACTTAGTGTATAATCTAAATTTCCTAATTTATAAAGAATGTCAGAGCCATGATACAATTGACTTAAACCCTTTGTTTGTTTGTTTGTTCGATAGAGATTCATCTTCATCTGGGTCTTTAGTCATTTCTGTTGGTCTCCTATAGGTGCTTCCAAACAAATGTGGATAGAATATTTCTTGCCTTAGCCTCTGAGACCCTGGCTTTAACTGTGTCCCATCAATTTATCTTCTACTCCAATTCTTGATGAAACTAGTAATTCCAAGTGCTAAGACTTTGCCCCTCTTTCCTCTCTGTACTTTGGTGGTAGTACTTGTTCCCCCTCCTGCCATGCCATGTTATGCTCCTATCTTTTCCTGATTACATTCTGCCCGTCCTTATAGGCCCATCTTAAATAATATCGCCCCCAAGAAGGCTGTTCCTGTCCCCTTAGCTAAATGTTCTCCATCCCTTGCTTCAAGCTCCAAAAATGTTTCATTACACACTTACGTATTTGTTTAAATCTACACAGACAGGGAAGTGAAAAGTGGCTTATGATATAATTCTTATGCCTTTGATGCACATGTTCTATGTGATTCCTGATACCCACAAAACCTAAACTTTTGCTTTTATTAAAATTAACTTACAATAATTTTAGTTTTCTCTTCTGATCTTTCTCAAGACAGAAAATCTGTTTTGCTCATCTTTTTTTTTTTTTCTGGAGCAGGTAGCACAGAGTCTTATGTATAGTCTTATATATAGTTCTATAAAGATTTAAGTTTAAATAAATTGAATATAATTTATATAGAAATCATAAGGTGGAACAGAGAAGACATTAGTGTATGATTTACTATTTATTTATCAAGCATCTCCTATAGTCATTAAATGATTAAAGATACAGAAATACATGGAATATAGCCTTTTACATCCAGAAACTTACTATCTAATAGAGGAAAGCACATTGGTAATTACAGGCAGTTACAATTCAATGTAAATATTACAATGCATAATCACAGTCTTATGGGAATTCATAGAAGAACATGTATGGGAAAGGTTTGTAATTTATTCCTCTCTTCCAAACCTTCTAAAGGTGCTTCAGACTGGGGGAAAAAAAAACACAGAAATACTAGTAATTAGGGAAAAAAGCACAATAAAACTAACAAGAGAAATAATAAAAAGAGGATGAGTGAGAGAAGTATAACCCAGAGAGGCTTGTGCACATTAAGTGCATACGTAGGGGAGGAGCGAGCCTGGAGTACTGAAAGGCAAACCTCTACAGAAGCATCCTAGAAGGAAACTCTTCCCTCAGAACTCAGCAAGGAATTGCAAGCAGGGCAGCTACTGCACTGTGATTTTATATCCCTGGTGTCAATATTTTCATTATTTGCCAATAACAGCTCAGAGTTGTACAATCTGTGCCCTGTGAAGGGTTGACATGGAATTGAGAGACACTGTTAAGCTTCCAATGCTTTCAAATTCTATTTGAAAAAAAAAAATCCCTTTATTTCAATTTTCATCCTAATTACATGTGGGGTTTTGTTTAGCTTAATTTCTATAGCAGCCACAGCAAATTCAGCCCCTTGCCCAATGCTTCACAACTAGTGTCACTTAATAAATACTTGTTGAAAAAATAAATGAATGAATGTGAAGATGAGATGTGTCAGCCTATTAAAAAGATTGATCAATACATTTTTCACCTCAGGACAGTTTAGGTTACAGGATAAAGGAATTCAGTGTTCTTTATAATTCACCAACATTCATTATTATCCCAGGCAAGTGAGCATGTGGACATTTCTCAGGATGAATCAGGCCATATTTTAATAGTTAGTTCCGGCAGTTCAAAGTGGAATGGATTTATTTCAAGAGACTCAAGAAAACCTCATTTTGAAGGCTGTAATAAAAAGTAAGGATGATAAAGAACACTGTTTTTCATGATAAGGAAAATTCTGCCTTTCAAGAGAGACATCATAATTTCTTCTAATTATAAGAAAAATGTTGCTGCCTTGAGTGCTCTTATTCATGTGTACAGCCAAAGGGATTTTCTGCATAAAAGAATAATTAGGCTCTATCCCTTCACACTAAAAAAAATCAGCTATCTTACTTTTCTTTTATACCTTTACCCCCTCATATTCTTTGACCTCTACTCTGCTGAATCTTTTATATGTCATAGAAGGAAGTTTTAGAGGGGCTTTGATTTCTCCAATTCCTTTGGCGGCTGGCAGTGTTTGCTGTGCTGAATTTGGAATTGCCTAATTTGGGAGTTCTGCTCATATCAGGCTAAAAACTGATCAGATTTCATTTTATGTGTGAAGATCATTTTCAGTCTGTAGATTTAAACATTCTATTTGCCTGAAATACATCCTAAATAATGCACTGAGGGCTTTTATTTAGGAAAGCTTTTAAACAACTTAGTTTTAAAGACAAAGAATGTTCTAGAAAGATTCACCTTTTAAGCCATGTAAAAAGAAAAGAGAGGTTAGGGATGCTGATGGGCTGGAGCCACCCAGCAGTTCTGAGATAGTGACTTCAGATTACATCTGGAGCTCTTGAATTTTAAAGGAAGGTGTATAAGGAAGATAGCAGAGCACAATTAGAACTTATCATTGACCTGATTCGTGTGGTCCATAATTCTCAATTGCATAGATAACTACTGTGAAAGGAAAGATGTGTACCTGTAATAAAATAAATTCAAACCAAAATGCCAGCAAAGTAGAAAGAAAGTCTGCTCCAACTCATATTGAATAAGAATATTGTTTGAATCTTCTGACGGATTAAAATGTTTTTGACTTAGAAATGGAATATGATCATTGGCTTTCAAATGGAAAGATCAATGATAAATATGGATGAGAAAGAAGTCTTAAAAATTGAATTTTTCTACGAAAGTTTAGTGGCTTTTTTGAAATAATAATGACAATAGCCACTATATATTGAGCTTGATTTCTGGGTCAGACTTGATTTTAGGGATTTAAGAATATTATCTGTACTCCATACAGTGGCCCCAGAAAATGGATAAACTGAGGGGGAAGAGACGGAGAGGTGGGTGGGGGTAAAGTGTCTGACTCATCCAAGATCACATGGTCAGAAAGTGGTGGTCAGAGCTCACACCTAAGCAGTTTCATATCAGTATGCTAACCAGCTTGGCACTGAAAGAAAACCAGGACTGACTTTTTCCTTATAGGGTTTTGTTACATGAGCTAAATACTAACATGAAGTAACAGCTTATTTATGCATAATGACTCTTTGAGACAACAATTGCCTATGGTCAGCAGGTCATTAGCAGACTGAATCACCACATCTAGTTCAATCAGAAAGTCACAAAGTGTACTTGTTTGGTGAGGGGTATGACATAGTTTGAATGTTTGTCCCCTCCAAATCTCATGTTGAAATGTGATCCCCACATTGGAGGTGGAGTCTGATGGGAAGTCGTTAGGTCACGGGGACATGTCCCTCACAAATGGCTTGGCGCCATCCTCTTGGTGATGAGTAAGTTCTTGCCCTATCAGTTCACACAAGAGCAAGTTGTTTAAAAGAGCTTGGCAGCTCCTCCTCTCTCTCTTGCTCCCTCTCTTATCACATGACACGTTTGTTCCCCCTTCACCTTCTGCCATGAGTAACACTTTCCTGAGGCCTCACCAGAAGCTGAGCAATTGTTGGTGCCATGCTTGTATACTCTGCAGAACTTGAGCCAAATGAACTTCTTTTCTTTATAAATTACCCAGTCTCAGACATTCCTTTACAGCAATGCAAAACAGATTAACACTGTATGAACTCCAGTCAATGGTTTGGGAAAAGAAGGTCTTCGGCTCTTTCTTTCATAGCTGGCCTTTACAATTTTTTATTCTTCTGCTTCACTGATTGTATTATTCTTATTAAGCTAACAGTTATCTGTTGAGTTTCATGGGCTATTCCTATCATATCAGAAGAGGCAAATGAAATTGCTCTGTACTTGAAAAAGTGTAGTACTCTCCTAGGTGGGAAGGTAATAGTCTTAATGTGGTGGTGTGCGGTGCTCAGCGTGGCAGTGCAGCATGGCAGTGGAGAGTAGGGACTGGAGATATAGAGTAGACTGAGCTGCCCTTACTACACACATGATTTTAGGCAAGTTATTTAACCTCCTTGAGCCTCAGTTTCCACACCTGTAAAATAGAGATGATGATTAAAAATAGTGCTTTTCCCATATGTATATATGGAGGATTAAATGAGTATTTCATATATTTAAAAATGCTGAGAACAGTGAGGACACATAGTAAATAGGACATAAATATAGACTGAGTATTTCAGGTTCATTATCTCATTGAATCTGTACCATATCCCTGTATAAAATGTCATATGTATATATTTATTTTATAGCTTAGTAAATGAATCTCAGAGAGATTAACTTGTCCATAGTCATTCAACTCAAAAGAATTTAAATGTGGGCAGTTGGAGTCCTAGCCAAGCTGATCCTAAGCCAAGTTTAGATATGAACCCAGGCTTGTTCTTTATATTTCTTCTCTAGAAATATAAAGAATAAAATCATATATCACACAAAAATATAAATGAGAATTTTTCATTTATATTTTTAATATAGCATATATTATACACACACACACACACACATATATATGTGTGTGTGTATATATATATATATATATATATATATATATATATATATAATATTATTACACATATATATAAAAGAAATGTCAGAAGATTTGGATCCTGACCCTATGACAGGTAAGAATCATGCCCCAGAGCTTCCAACCTTAACCAAGGTCACAAAGTTCCTTGTCCTCTAGACCAAACCTTTCATGGTGTGCGGGTTAAATGTATGCTCTCTGGTCCCAGATTGCCTGAATTTGTATCCCAGCTCTTCAACTTACTATGACATTGGGGAACTCATTTAACATCTCCACGCCTTAGCTTCTTTATTTATAAAACAGAAATAGTACCAATAAGTTTTGTCATAGAATGTGATTGTTGAGTTTATGTATTTAAAGCACTTGAATTGGTATATATTAAATAATATGAAGTGTTTATTATTATTATTACTCAATGATTTCAGATTAATGGTTTAAGAAGGCTTGGTTGACTATACTAAGACCTCTAAAACAACGACATGAACAAAAGAATGAAAGAATGTTCTTATGGCTAGTATCTGAAAGATTATAAAAGAATGGGGAAGACTTGATTCTTTGTTTTTGGAGATAGGGTCTCACTCTGTTGCCCAGGCTGGAGTGCAGTGATTCAATCTCGGCTCATTGAAACTTTCATCTCTCAGGCTCAAGTGATTCTCATGCCTCAGCCTCCCAAGTAGCTAGGACTACAGGCTTGTGTGCACAGCTAATTTTTTATTTCTAGTAGAGATGAGGTTTCACCATGTTTGCCAGGCTGGTCTCAAATTCCTGGCCTCAAATGATCTGCCTGCCTGGGCTTCCCAAAGTGTTGGGATTTTAGGCATGAGGAAGACTTTCTCAGCTGGGGAAGACTTAGTTCTAATAGGGTAAGAATAGCATATGTTCTTTCATAGTTAAGAATTGTCATTTATTTTTTTGTCTTGAGTAACTCTTCCCTTTACCATCATTTAAAATATCAAACAACTGACTTGAATCAATATATATACTAGATTTTTATCAAGTATATTTAAATTTCAGATTTTCAATAGCTAACCAAAGAGGAGGTTATTAGTTGAGAGCTGAGGAATGATAATGTATGTAAGGGAAATCAATACATTCTATCTTTGGAGTTGCCTAAAGATTGTTCTCTGGACTTGGCTACCTATAAACTCTAGACTAATGAAACAAAACATATTCCGTGCTTTTCTCTTTACCTCTTCTCTTGCCTAGTAGTTTTGCTTTTTTTTTTTTTTTTTTTGTAATTTGCTAGCTTTTTAAATAGTCTAACATCCTCCTTCCCTTGTTTAAGTCAGAAAATTGGAATATAATCCTAATTTTTTCATCCCCCTCACCTGCCACATCCAATCAGTGATTAAGTCTTCTCTTCTAATAAAGCTTGACTTTCTGCAGCCTCTCCTTTCCCACTGTCATTATGTGATACTAGGGTCTCATTATTTCTCACGTGGGTCATTGCAATAATCATTCCTTCCCCACCATTCTTTTTGACCCCAGTGTTGCTTCTGTTTCAAAAGATATCCAAGGTAAATTTTATTCTCATCATGTGAAATGCAGGACTCAAAATATTTCAATAGCATGACTTCCCTATATGGCTCTTCCGTACCTATTTTTCCACCTCTGGACCTACCCTTGCTTCTTCTCCCCTCTCTTCCACAATTTCCCATCCCCAAACAAATGCATACAAATTGTATTGAAGTCCTGATAATTTTCAAATGTATCAATACATTTGCCTTTGTCATTGCTGCTCCTTCTACCTGGAATTATCCTCAGAACTTCTCCTTTCACTCATATATGATTATCTGGATAGCCCTTTCCAATCATCCTTCAAAACTCAACATGCCATTACATTTTCTAAGGTTTCCCTGATGTTCTCAGCCTTAACTGGCTACACATCTCTTAAATCCACAAATCTTCATTGCTCTATACCATGGTTATTTGACTATCTTCATTCAAGGCTGCAAACTTCTGAAAGTCAGGTATTAGATATTTTGTCTCTATATCCTCGAGCCAAGAACAATGCCTTTCACTGAGAAAGAGCTCAATAAATATCTGTACACTAATTAAAACCCATAGTAATAACAAATTTAATCTTCTTGAGTCTCTTTGCAAGTGGAACAAATGTTTTCTAGGCAAGGCAAATAATTAAATTGGAATTTTTTTTGATTTCAAGTTTGGAATATCTAATATGTCAACATACCAATATCTAAAAGGAAAGTTTGTGACTATCTCCTATGAGTGGAGCATAATGCTTGAAAGAATATTTTGTATTTTTTAAAAAACTTTCTAGTTTTCAAAGTGCTGTCACATGCATTATCATTGAGGTTCAGAACTGTGAAGTAAGTAACACAGGTATTATTATCCTCATTTTACAAATGAGAAAACTGAAGCTCAAAAAGAGATCTGCCACACATGAAATCACTCACACAGAAGTAAGGTAATTTGAAAACCATTGTAGGACTCTAAAAATATAAACAATAAAGAATTTACTACATGCAGTTGTTATTTCCACTATATCATACTCCTCTCACATTACTTAAAATCAAGCTGGGGAAAATATAGAAAGAAGTAAAATGCATTAATTTATTGAGAAGTACCAGGAACTTTATGTGCATGTTCTCATTCTGTCTTCAAAATAGCCCTGAAAGGTTGGTATTATTAATCCATTTTACAGATACAAAAAAAAATGAAGTTCAGAAAGAGTAACTTAAGGGTTGCAAAATTTTTAAGTTGTAGAGTCAGATTTTGCACTGAGACTTGTCTGACTTTCAGGTCCAAATATGCTTAAAAAAGAAAGTGCAGAGAAGGCTAAGGAAGCATGACAGTCTTTAGTCTAATTGAGAATGGCATAATATCCAATGAGTCTAATCTGGTATATGGAAGGGACTGATCAATAGGAGTTTCTGGGAAGAAGTTTAAATAAGCTTCATCCCAGGAGAAGATGGGTGGATTGAAGCAGAACTCCTGTTACTATCTAGTGGAAAAAGAACACTATCTAGTCTTCTCTAAAAAGGGGCTTGTTAAGCAAGGTCTGATAGATTTTCTGTGCACTCATCAAGTGGTCTTAGAGTTTGAAACAAGGCTACTGTCCCAGCAGGGAACTGAAATTGGAAACAGGAGCTGGAATGTGAAGACAAATCACACACAGAGAAAATGGAAAAAGATGCAGGTCAATTTCCTGAGATGGGCACCTCTTTCTCTGAACATCTCTTAAGTTTTCTGTTGTCATCATTCTTCATGGTGAAATGATCGATTCTAGGACTTCATTTACCATCTCTATGTTGATGACTCCCAAATGTCTCTAGTTCTAAGTTATCTCTTGAGTCCCAGACCATTATCACCACCGAATGCTGGATAGCTCCACTTGGATGTTCTGCAGATAGCTTCACACTAAATATTCACAAAGCTAAACTTATATACCACCTTCCAGAAAGCCTCATTTTTATGTAGTCTCTAGTTCAGTAAGATGCATTGTACTTACTCATTTGCCTGGGCAAGAAACTTGAGTGTTATCCCTTACTTCCACATTTCATTAACTTCCCTCTGTCCTTATCCAATCAATTCCAAAATCTTATGATTCTGCCACCTTAACAGTTCCTGAAACTGTCCCATTCCATCTCCTTTAATACTTCTAGACCAGATGATTGCCTTCAGCCATGCTTATGTCTATACCATGAACCACAATGAACTTAAAGAGACATTTGTAATATGTCCATCTGGTCATGTCATTCTTATGCTTAAAACCTTCTATTGGTTTCTAACTGCCCTAAGAATAAAGGCTGACCTCTTTACAGTGGAATACAAGAATCTTTCTGATTTGGCCTCTGTCAGCCTTTCTAACCTCACAGCTTACTTTCAGACCACAGCACTAATCCATGCCCTCTATGCTCCAGTAAGGTATTTTAATGTCCCTGAAAGTCTTCTCTGACCCGTCTCCACAGGATTTGATATGTACTCTTTGTTTGTATTTCTATTGCATCCCTTGTCATATTTACCTGTAACATAGCAGTTATTGAAATTGTTTAAAGTTTTGTCTATTCAATGATCTGTGAACTCATTAAGCGAAGGAATGATATGCTTTTCGCTGTTGTTTCCCTAGCACCTCTCAAGGCAGTTGGCACATTAATGTGATCAACCAATATTAGTTGAGTAAATGAAATAAGTCCCGGGGAGAATCACACTAGCTTGAGGGTCATGGGCCAATTCCAAACTCACTGTCTGTAGGGTAATAATGAGTCTGATGATAGACATGGTTCTCACTGGCTCAGGGCCTTAGAGAGACTGGATCTGTAACTTGGAGATGCTCAGTACCAGCAGTTTGCTAAAGCTATAGCAGAAAACCATTTTTGGACTCTAAAATAGTCAGGCACAGCTCATTTTAGACCAAAAGCTGATATCTCTCTCCTAACTTTAGACTTTTATTTCTTTTTTCTTATCTCTAGAAAAACTAGAACAGAGACTTGACTTCTTCTTTGGGTCCTAGTTTATGTGAATCTTACAAGCTTGGACTTCGCTTGGATGTTTTATCTTGATAAGCCTCATTTGTAATGAGTAACTTCATGGACTGAAATAAAGGAAGAGATGATGCTATCAGATAAAATGAAATAAGTTCACAGATCTTACAGTAAACTTTAGACTTTTACCTTTGTTCTTATTCCCAGAAAAACTAAAACAGAGACGTGTCCTCTTCTTTGGGTCCTGATCTACATGAACCTTACAAATTTGGACTTCACTTGGCTGTTTCATCTTTATAAGTTCATTTATAATGAATAATTTCATGGGCTGAAATAAAGGAAAAAATAATGCAACCAGATAAAATAAGTTTATAGCTCTTGCAGTATTTATTTTAGTGGGATATCTTTCATATCTGTTTATATTGATACCCACATAGTGAATTTCTAGATTTACAGAAAAATAACAGATTCCTATTTCTAATTTATTTGTGGGCCACACATCCCAAACCCTGTTTTTGTAAGTATAAAAGCATGGTGGAGAAAATCCACCCATTGGCACGCTGGGTAGATTCTGTGTTTCCTTTTTTGCCACATAATCCCTTGGCTGTTCCTTTGATCAGCAGTGCAAATCCTAATTAAGGTTTCATCTGATAATTTGATTTCATGATAAAGATCTATTCTCAGTCAGAAGCTTTGCCTCTTTAAATTCCTGAGGTTAATGAAAATCACTAATCCAATGGATAAACAGGCAATGGAAAAGTCAAATCATAACTTTCATGTTTTCAGAAATACTGTGATTTAAGGGTTTTTGGAGCCTCTTCTAATGAAGAAAGATTAAGATGCAAATTTTACTGAGAGGGAAGAGAAAACTTCCTAAGTAGGAAAGGAAATTATGAAAATGACATTGCTTTCTTAAAAGTACAGTAATTTCTAGTGCCGCAAATCTCCCAGGTGTTGAGGTAGTTCCCCTCCAAATGACAGGAGAGGACACGAAGGTGAAGTTGAACCTTGTAGAATAAGAATAGTGCAAAAAATTCTGAGAATGAAACCTAGACCCTTGCTTCCTACCCACTTGTCATGTGGCCCCTGAGTTTCTGAGCAGATCCCCTCAACTCTGAGTTTGATCAATGCTGAGTTCATCAAGAAAAGGTCACATTCTTTTATGGAGAAATGAACAATGAACAAACTAGGGAAGTAAATTGATGGATTTTTCTTTTCAGAATCCTATTAGTTCTGGGAAAATTCCAAAAGATTTTCATAACATTCCCCAAATGGCCAGAGCTAATAGCAGAGTTCAACATATTAACATTCAGAGGAATGAATCCATATTTATTTCATGAAATTTAATTATATACCAGAAGATAAAAGAACCAAGAGAGACATAAAGAAGATAATACCAATGTATCGAGGAAATAAGCAAAAGAAGATTTTCTGAGAGACAGAAAGAAAGAGGATAAACAGAAGCCAAACTTAAATATACCCATGACCAGTTGTTTTGAATATTATTGGGAAGCACTGGGAAGACCAAATGAATTTAGGGAAATATATTCTATTCATTTTCATTTCATTTTACTAGAACATTGAAAATCATTGAAACACATGCTTGCCTTATGCCACCTAATTATAAGAAATTATGTCAAGAAAAACACACATGGAACACATTTACACAAACATGTCCTCAAAATCCAGATTAAAAAGTAAATACATCTGCATTTGTATGTTTTACCCTGGAAAGTCGCTAGTTCTAATTTTTCTCTTCTCATAAAAATTGTGTGTGCGTGTGTGTGTGAATTTCCAACTCATTTATGTGAAAACTTTTTTCTTTTGAGCAGTGGAGCTGGGAAATAGGATGTGGAGTATACTTTATACTTAGAATTATAGAAAGATCAGTAATGATGGCAAAATCGCTGCCTGCTGTAAGCCCTTGGGTGCACTTTATGACAGAGGTTCATGGCTGGAGGCTACTTTGAAGTAAATATAAATCATCAGTCATTGAAAAATCTAATACTAATTGAGCCTCTTGCCAAAATGCTCAGCTAAGAATCTCACTGCTTTCTCATTTAAAAACAGTGTCTCTTTCCTAGCCAAGTAAAGAAGGGAAACTATCAGGGAAACATGACATGACCCAATAATGAAAAGAAATTTATTCCCCATTGTTACCATTTCCCAAGCTAAAGAAATAGCTTTGACTGTGACCTGCAAACAAGGTATATATGTGTTGGGCTGGGGTGGTGGTGGTGAATATTTATACCTGTATACCTTTTTGAACCAAGCACTCAGTGCTCTGTTTTTGGGAGAGAAAGCCACAACAACATTTATTCACATAATACATCCAGAAGTTTAACTTATCCTCTTTTTAAAAAGTGGTTTGTCTGTTTCTCTTTATCAGACATAGCCCATGCTCTATCTAAATCTAAATGGCTTAAATCATGTACAGTGGACTCCAAATAGAGTACATCTAAATGCAAAGTGGTTATAGGAATAGAACAATTGGGTTGTATAATAGACCCTTTATTTCAATCCAGAAATAAACAACACGTCTTATGTAAATAACTCCTCTGTGAGAACCAGTCTCCCCACCCTTGAATAAAACAGCTTAAGGATTAGAACCACGAATATTTGCAGATTGAATAACTTTTATAAAATTCAAATGACCAATACAATTACTGTGTATTGATATCAAAATGAAATAAAAAGTGTTTATTAAAATTTTTCTATTGGCAAGGCATGTTTCTAGGGTAAGATAAAAAGATTCGGTGTAGAATCAATGACATCAGCCTCCTAATAATGCAAATATCTGTTCTAAGGCAAATACTATTCCCAATTGCAATAACCATACAAATAAAAGGTATACACACACACACATCACACACACATACATATATATGTACACACACGATATAGCAAGTAAATGGATAGAAGCACGTGCGCTCACACACACACACATATGATATACACATACATAAAAGCTATAGTAGTTAATCATACAGATTTGATACAGATTTGAACCATATAGCCTATGTGTGGATACTAGCTCAAAGACTTTCTAATTTTGTGGCCCTTAGGCAAGTTATTTAACCTTTGAGAATCTCAGTTTTATCATCTGTATTGTGTCTGATCTACAGATGATGAAACAAGAGTGTTATGATGTGTAAATAAGTCAATCCATGTGAAGTGCTTATTTCAGGGCCTGGGAAATGTAAATGCTCTATGAGTATCTGCCAATATGATTATATAAAAGTCACAATAAATATTTTATAAATGTATATATATATATACACACACATAAATAACATATATATATATGTACCAGATACAAGAACACTTATGATAGTATACCTGTTTTCCAGTTGGTTAAATCTAATTAGAAAAGAGATGCTATAAAGATATAGGTATTAAAGTAGAGAAATCTAAATTTAAAAAATAAAATAGTACTAACAGTTAAACATGGTGGACTGAACTCTTACATTTCTTTGTATCTTTCCAAAACCCCATTAAAATGAGTATAAAGTAGTTTTTTAAAATTGTTAACCAACATAAACAGAGAAATGAAAAGTGTCTGTATAAGTGAATCAGCAAGATCCTTCCAGCTTGTGCTGTAGAACCCCAGGAAAATTTCAGGACTAGAAGCACTATGGACAAAGAGAAAGAGTAAAACTGGCCAAAAATATTGTTACCTGAAAGTGTCCTGATCCAGATCCCAAGAGAGGATTCTTGAACCTTGCATGAGAAAGAATTCAGGGCAAGTCAGTAAGCGAAAGCAAGTTTACTGAGAAAGTAAAGGAATAAAGAATGGCTACTCCATAGGCAGAGCAGCCCCAAGAGCTGTTGGTTGGCCATTTTAATGGTTATTTCTTGAATATATGCTAAACAAGGGGTGGATTTTCATGTAACATCTTTTTAGACCATATAGGATAACTTCCTGACATTGCCATGGTATTTGTAAACTGTCATGGTGCTTGTGGGAGTGTAGCAGGGAGGATGACCAGAGTTCACTATCATCACCATCTTGGTTTTGGTGAGTTTTAGCTGGCTTCTTAACTGCAGCAAGGTCTTTATGACTTGTATCTTGTGCTAACCTCCTGTTTCATCCTGTGACTTAGAATTCCTTAACCTCTTGGGAATGTAGCTCAACAGGTCTCAGCCTTATTTTACCCAGTCCCTATTCAAGATGGACTCACTCTGGTTCAAAATTCTCTGACATTTCTCTCCTCCCTTTTATAAAAGAACTCTTAATCCTAAGGGCTGGAGAGGGATGAAGATCCATCTTTCGTAACTTCTTCATGCTGAATAGGGGTTTTGATATTTTCCCCTAACTATTAGCATTTCTTTTATTCAGAATAAAGAGTAGCTCAGTCAGAAAGCATCAGTATGCTGAGGGGCCATTCATAACTCTGAGTTCCAGCAAAAGGTGATATCTGGAAGATTAATAAGTGTTTAGGAGAACATTCAGTAAGCTTATTCTGCATTCCTACACAAAGAGTACAACAGCAATATATTACACAGCAGTAAGCAAAATCAGTAAAATTATCCCGAGTAAACTAAATTAGAAGGCTTTTCATAAATTGGGCAACTGTTGGAACCAAGTTGATATGGGGTTGCTTGCTGATTTCAAAAGCATTAGAATGCTGATTCAGATTTTTACATTACCCATTCCTCTTGTTTCTTCTGAGCTGTAGCCAGAGATCAGAGATCACTGCTTGTTTCACAGGTATGAGTAGTCAGTCTAAATTACAGAAACAGACTTAAAAACAACTGATGAGACTAGAATCTAATAATAGGTGTACCATACTTCTTGAAACATAGTTTTTTTTTCCTCTGGTCTTCAAGTTTTACTAAAGACAAATCATGTTAATATCGATTTACTTTACTACACTTGGCCTGATTATTTTTATAAAGTGCAGGAAGAATAATTATTTTTTAATATAGGCTTTTAAAATTGGCTTTGATGGAACTTTGTTCCACAGGAGTTTCAGATAAAACTTTTTTTTAAAGCTGAGACCACCCATAAGTTTGTACCATCAAATACCTTTGAATTGAGTAAATTTCTCTCTTCTTAAGGTCCCAAGAAAACTTGGGGCTTCTGGGCCTGTCAGAAAGTGACATTCTTTACTTACCACAGGTTAGGAACCCTGCACAGGGACTGTGTAGACAAAGTATGAGGTCAGTTTTCCCAAGGGGCTTTTATTGGCTCTACAAGTCAAATTTAATTCCTTAAAGGAAAGTATATCATTCCAATCAAAGCCTTGGCAAAACAACCATTTAAATTGTGCTCTGTTCCAGAAGAAAACAGATTCTTATTGCACTTATTCAGATATTACCATAAATTAAGAATACTCACAAAATGTTTCCAAATTCTGGAGAAATTAGGTAGAGAGAAACATATATTCTCCAAGTTTTGTTTATAGGAATATACTTTACTCAATTGTTAAAAGCTGTAAACAGCTCAAAAGAAAAATTTCCTTGACTCTGAAAAACAAAACAAAGGATCAGCAACATTTTAACCAAAGTCAAAGATTACTTTTGTCTTCTGCCAGTTCAGTCAATACGGTTAACTCCTGTTCTGCTTGACACTCGTGAACATTTCAGCTCTCCATGAGAGTCCTGAAACTTTCCCCATTCTGATGTTACAATCTTCAAGGTGATCAGAAATATACATTTAAGAATACCTGTTAGAGTAATATAGTTGGTTATAAAGCCATCTTTTAAAGAAGATTAAAACAAGACAATTATCTCTAGATAATAATAAGTCTTAGAACAGCTACTCTTAAAGCCACAACTGATAAGGACATTTTGGTTACTTCTGTGGCCCACATAATTTATAATACTGATAATGTACACTAAGTCATATCAGAATTATAGGAGTTTCTCATAATTTTGGAACACATACCAATAATATGTTTATATAAATACAGCCCAAACAAAGCCAAACACCATTTCATATTTAACAATGCTTCCTGTATAATTTTTATACCAAATAAGCCAAATTTTACCTTTATATTAGTACTATTAATGTTAAACCTTATTCTTAATAAAACATTATAGGCAAATCTATTTAATCAGTTTGACCTTAAGGTACCATTTTATAAACCTATTATAACACCTTACAATTTTTGTTAAAGAGCAGATATATGTCCTAAGAAAAACCTGTTGTGCTTTTCTTTCAATGTTCAATTCACAGAAAGAACTGAATAACACCCCTTTAACCTTAACCAATATGTTTACAAGATTAATTTTTCATAAACCTTCCAAAATTTGCTCAAAGCTTCAGCTTATCTTATTTAACTTAAAATAATCTTTTAACCCTTGAAACTTATCCAAGAAATCCACATTTCCATGACTTCTTATAATCTTTTACCAAAAACATATTTCCATTTTCTTACATAATTCTCATGTAAAACTGTTTTTTAAGTAGTCTCAATTAGATATCACAATATTAATTCTTAGTGACTTTTACTTTTGGTGAAAACCTTGGTAAGGGATTTTAATTACGTGCCGGGTGTGGAGCCTAGACCCAGATGGAAGTGCAGATAAGGTCTGACTCTTTCCAGCATAGCTAGGAGGCATGGCTAACTCTACATGTCCCAGGCCTTACCTAGCTGTAAAGCAAGCAAGTTACAGTTAAGAGTTATAGTGGCATATTATGAAGCATGTAGGAAGCCTGACAACCTTCAAATTATACAACATTTGTTGCATAAATTCCCTTTCATGAATTCTTTCATGACTCATATAGGCTATCTACAACATGGCCTTTCTAACTTGCCCCAAATATCTTTTTGCACAACCGGTCATTTTACTTTAGAAATAGAATTTACCATATAAGATCCTTTCTTATATAAAATCTCTTTTTCTTTATAAACTTCTTTGCATAGCTAGGGTATATGACTAATTCCACTTGTCCAGAGGCCTTATCTAGAATCTAATGTCTTCAAGGTAGGTAAATTGAACAATTTTCAAAAGTCAAAGAAGCAGTTTATAACTTTAGAGCATTTAGCATACCTAATATCTGACCTGCACAATTTAGACCAAATGTTTACATTATTGAAGATATTTTTATTTTGCTAATGATCTTTAAAATTGTTATTTCCCAAAGATTACTAAAGTCACACGAACTAAAAGGCAGTATGCTTTCTACTTTCTGACAAAATATTTTGTTTAAGTTCTTATTATTAAGCCAATTAATCAAAACTCTTTCATAATTACACACAACACATGTAAATACACAGACAGACAGAAGATCCTGTAGTTGTAAGATTTCTGATTTGCCAGTTTTTATGTTTCTCTTTAAAGCATACAGTTTCTAGAGCCTAATAAGTAGGCACAGCTAGAACTGACTAGTTTGCTGGGTCATCCTGACCAGCAGGTTTATGGGGTCCTAGGTCTGCATTTTATGCTAAGATATCCCTCTTTATGACAAAACAATACAGAAAGACACACAAAGCACACTAGATTCACTACAGCTTAAGGTTAGCCTCATGAATCATTTTTCCCATTAATCAAAACTTTACAGAGGTGATAAACAGTGATTTTTCCCATTCATTCAAGCAGTTTGCACAGAGAGAGAAAGAGAGAGACAGAGAGAGACAGCAAGCTACACCACAGCCCTGGATATCAAGGCATAACACAAAGGAAAATTATATTTTTCTGTTTTGGCCAGAGCAAAACATGTGTGACAAAACATAGACTACTCTGCTTAGCACTCAATATCAAATTGGCGACTCTCAAACTTGTCTCCGGTTGGGCCCTGTCATTGGTAATCTAACCTCTAACTAGGAAAACTAGGAGTTTCAACCTGTGGTCTTTGGGAAAGATGGTTGCTCTGAGTAATAGAAAAGATAAGAAAGGGAAATGAGTGAGAGAAAATCGTTGCCTGTGGCTGGATGGGGAAGGTGAAGGGCTCAGGGAGGCCAGAGAAAGCCCCACCCATTGCAGTGACACTGAAAAGTTCAGGCAGCTGCTTGTCAGTAGCAAAGGGATCTTTTCCAGAAGGTCCATCAGCTCTCAAATTTCCCCCTTTGAGGAGGAAAAAGTTCCTCATGTCCCATGGTCCTGTATATGCCTAATTCTGTCACTCACAGCTGTCAACAGAGTGCAAGGCCGATTATTCCAAAGGGCATAGCAGTTAATATCCCATAGTTCCAAACCCATTCTTAGCTGAGAGGGATGTTACTGAGAGAGGCCTCTAACCTTCCTAAGTTGGGCCTCAAACCTAAGTTCAATCAAGTGTCATTGCCTTTTATTGAGAGGACCCTTTAACCGTCCCTGCCTTAGAAGAGACTCTAACTCCCCTAAGTTGGGCCTCTAACTCAATCACATCCTTTACCTGGGTATATGCTCCCCACTTACTCAAAGTCAGCCAATTGGTGCAGGCAGATGATTTCCTTTGGATCAGGGATCTCTTCAGTATCATCCCTTCAGAAAGATGTTACCAGAAAGAGGTCCCAATCCAGACCCCAAGAGAGGGTTCTCAGATCTCACATAAGAAAGAATTTGAGGGAAATCCATACAGTAAAGTAAAAGGAGGAATAAAAGAATGCTACTCCTTAGGTATAGCAGCCCTGAGGGTTGCTGATTGCCCATTTTTATGGTTATTCTTTTTAGAGATAAGATACTACTATATTGACCAGGCTGGTCTTGAATTTCTGGCCTAAACCAATCCTCTTGCCTCTGCCTCCCAAAGCACTGGAGTTATAGGCATGAGCCATGTGCCCAGCATTTTGTGGTTATTCCTTGATTGTATTCTAAATGAGGGTGGATTATTCATTCTTCCCCTTTTTAGACCATATAGCGTAACTTCCTGACGTTTGTAAACTATCATGATACTGGTGGGAGGGTAACAGTGAGGATGAACAGTGGTCACTGTCATCGTCATCTTGATTTTGGTAGGTTTTAGCTGGCTTTACTGCAGCAAGGTCTTCATTATTGTAACTTGTGCTGACCTCCTCTCTCATCCTGTGATTTAGAATGCCTTAACCTCCTAGAAATGGATCCTAGCAGGTCTCAGCCTTATTTTACCCAGCTCCTATTTAAGATGGAGCTGCTCTTGTTCAAATGCCTCTGACAGTATGTATAAAGAGCACTAGGAACTCCCGTTTTCCCTCCCTAACTCTTGCAAACAGGTAACTAGCCCTTCCCTCTATCTCCCCCGTGACAGAGACACAAGATATGCGCGCGCGCGCACACACACGCGCACACACACACACACACACACACACGGCAAGAATTTTGGCTGGAAAATGGAACCAGAGAAACCCTGCACTTACCAGTGTCAAGCACACAGAAATAGAAACTGAAAACAGGTGTCAAATCAATCTCTATATCAAATCATTAGCTTCCTAGCCCCTACACGCAATTGTACCCTTAGCCCCAGAGTCCTGATCCCAGGCTTACACCCATAGGAAGAAAGTTGTAGGATTTCTTACTGACAAAGTGGAATTGAAGATAATACTGTTTAGAAATCCACTAATGAAATAAGCACATTCAGTTGGTGGAAACCTCTGAAGGAACACACAGAACATTCCATTTGCCTTTAACACCTTACTTTTAAATATGAATGGGAAGCCAGGCTTTCATTGTGGAAGAAAGCCTCTGTAATACATGAGAGAAAAGAACACAGAGAAGCATAAAGAAAACTTGGATAAAATAGACACAAAAGTTGAAAAAAGTATGAATATTCTTAGAATAATAATAAAAAATTCATTTACAAAAGAGTAATTTGGGTACCTAGAAGACAAAACAATAAATCAAACAGAAAACAAGACAATTATAGAGTTGTAATCTGATGATAAGTAGTAAATATATTCCTCTAGAATCTCTCCTCCAGGGATACCAAAAATCATTCTTTTCTGCTAGAAAACACCCTTTCTTTCTCCTCATCCTCCATACTTATGGCCAAAAAAGTGAGAATGTAGAAATCTAAAGTAAGACATCTGCCTTAAGGTTTCTGGAGAGTCAAAGACACTCTTACATCTACCTCCAAACAAATACCTTACATCCCAAGGCAGTAGTAGAAAGACATTTTAAATGATGAGAACTTTAGCAGAATTTCTCTTTGCAAATGATAAAAACCAAAGTCATTAAGCAAAGAGGGGAATGCTTTAGAGATTAAGAGAGGTACTAACATGGGGCCTCCCAATAACCCATGTGCATAGCAGTTCCTGGAAAATAAGTGGCAGGCAATGTTAGGTATTTATCGAAATGGAAAAACAGAGAGGCAGAATTTTCTGTTTAAAATAAGATCATAGTTATGCCAAAGTGAGACCTTTCAAGTAATATGTGAGTAATTCAGATGTCATTAAAAACAATAACTAAAACTGATGTAGTTGTCATTGCTTACTTTATTCTTGTTGAGGAAAATTTGACTTTAATAAATTATCTTTTCATATAACTTGTAAAGAAAATATTGCACCAGAAAAGTTAAACAGGTAGAGAAGAATTTATTGGAGACTATTCCAATAGGGAAAAGAGGCTATTGTAATTGGGAAGGCAAGTCAAACTCCACTCCACTGAAACAAAAGGCAGGAGCATTTTAAAGTGCTGGAAGGTGTTCGTGGGGAGGCAAGTTAATGTGATGAAACCATCTGAGTTTGCTAATTGGCACTTATTGAAGTTATGCTCCTACCCTCCCACAGAGACTAAGAGATAGAAACTCTTTCTTGATGATTGCATTGCAAATGGATGGCTCCCAGGTCCACAACATTTCTGGGTGGTGAAACTGGCAAGAGACTGGGACAAGATTTACATCTCAAAGATTCAGAGAAAGACTTTATAATTACAAGTTTTCTAAAGTAAATGCTCTAAGGAAGAGGAGGTCCAGGCCATAGTCAGGAAGAAACCTATCTATAGTATAGTCAAGCGGAGGTGAATGTGAAGGCCATCTTGGTGAAACTTAGAGACTTAATCATTCCCTTTATTATAAATACATAGATAAAGCATAGCATTTGGAGTAAAAATGACAAGAGATTCAAATTCTGGATCTTATGTCATTAGTTGTGTGAATTCCCATATAGTTGTCATGAACACAAATGTGCTAAATTAAATAACATACGTAGAGTGGCACATATCCAGACACAGAGTAAGAATTCAGTAAATGTTAGGGTTTGCTACTGTGAAAGAAACCCTGAAAATTAAATCCAGATGAAATTTCTGGGGTCTTCCAGGCAAGGCACAGTGGCTCATGCCTGTAATCCCAGCACTTTGGGAGGCCCAGTGGGGCAGATCACAAGATCAGGAGATCGAGACCATCCTGGCTAACACAGTGAAACCCCATCTCTACTAAAAATACAAAAAATTAACCGGCCATGGTGGCATGCACCTGTAGTCCCAGCTACTCAGGAGGCTGAGGTAGGAGAGTTGGTTGAACCCATGAGGTGGAGGTTACAGTGAGCTGAGATTGCACCATTGTACTCCAGCCTGGGCAATAGAGTAAGACTCCATCTCAAAAAAAAAAAAAAAAAAAAAGGAAAAATTCTGGGGTCTTCTGATAGATGCACTGGAAAGAACACAATTTTCCCTTTGTGATATTTCTGTACCAAATGCAGAACCTAATTCTGAGAAAGCATTCCACAAACCCAAATTGAGGGGCATTTTACATACCAACTGACTTTGACTCTCAAAAGTTATCCATGTCATTAGAAAAAGGAGAAACTGTAACAAATTAAAGTAGCCTAAGAGACAGGATATGATCTCAGATACAACATGTGATCTGATATTTTCTTTTGCTATATATGATATTACTGTGACAATCAGCAAAATCTGAAAAAGATCAGCAGATTAGCTAAAATAGTAGTACTTTACCCAAGTTAAATTTTCTGATTTGGATAAATTATATGGCAATTAATAGAATGAGCTTACTTTTAGGAAGTATACACTGAGCATTTAGGAGTAAAGAGGCTTCTTGTCTACAACACACTCTCAAAGGTTCAGAAAAGAATAATATGCATATGTAGAAAGAGAAAAAGAGTAACTTACAGAGCAAATATAATATTTGATGGCTATGGGTGAAAGATGGATAAGGATTTTGTATACAATTTGTGGTAACAGAATAATGCCTCCTCCCCACAAAAAGTCAATGTGTTAATCCTCAAAACCTGTAAATATCTTAACCTGCCTGGCAAAACAGACTTTGCAGATGTAAATAAGTTAAGGATCTTGAGATGGGGAGATTATCCTGAGTTGTCCAGATAGGTCTCATGTAGTCACAAACATTCTTACAAGTGAAAGGCGATGCAGGAGAGTCAGAATCACAGAGAGACGTGAAGATGCCATGAAGACACCGTGAACCAAGAAGTACAGGTGGCCTCTAGAAGCCGCTAAAGGTAAGTGAAGGGATTCTTCTGAAGAGCTTCCAGAAGGAAGGCAGCCTTGCTAACACCTTGGTTTTAACCCAGTAGAACTAAATTTGAGATGTTTCAAGCCACACATTTGTGGTTATTATAACAGCAATAAAAAAGTAATACACTATTCTTCCAAGTTTTCTGTAAGTCTGAAATTATTTTAAAGTAAGTTTTAAAAAAGTTCCTGGGGAATTTTTTTAAAAGAAAGTCATCTTTCAGGGGTTTTGGTCTAAATGTTCAGAGATGGAATTTTAGTTAAAATTGTGAAATAGCCATAAAAACTAAAAGGTAATTACACCAGACTCTAAGTAGGTATAACCAGACTCTATTTAGTAAAAGTCTACATTAACATGTACCACTGAGAATGTTTAATAACTATTTTTAACTTATTTTAATAAAAGCCAGCATGCCAAAGATTATGGACAATGAATATTAGCAATCTAATTAGCATAATAGAGGTATTTATAACTATCATATTATATATTATTTCTTTCAAAAGAAATTAATTGGAATAAAGTCCTCTTTTGTTATTATCCAATCCTTCCTCCCAACCAAAACTCTTTTTTTGGACAATCATTGAAAGGTTTATTCTTCATCCCCAATTAAAACAAAGAGTAATATTTAACCTTTTATATTCAACCAAATAGGGGAGATAAGGTAATCAAAACTGCACAGGTAACTACTAAAAGGTTTAATGGGTATGGCTACAAGGGTAAAATATAATTGTTGCACTGTGTTAAAAAGTGTAATGACTCAGAAGTTGAGGGTAAATTATTAGTATTAACTGAGCAAGCCTTCTTTAAAATGTCAGTTTTGATCTATGACTTGAAACACATGAAGAGTATGGTTTTGCATTTAATAAGCTAGTAAATTGGCAAAAATTATATAGGTCAGAAAAATGTCTGAGAGGTAGCTAAAAGTACTGAGTGTAGGAGAAGACAAGATCTTTTAGGGTTTTGTAGGCACATATCAAAAGATAAAAATATGAGGTGGGATCGATGCCGAAAAAAAACACTTAAA
This sequence comes from Aotus nancymaae, assembly GCF_030222135.1. Classification (NCBI taxonomy): domain Eukaryota; kingdom Metazoa; phylum Chordata; class Mammalia; order Primates; family Aotidae; genus Aotus; species Aotus nancymaae. Next base: position 28,326,569 of record NW_026988422.1, on the reverse strand, counting down.
AGCTCGAAGTTAAGATTAAACTAGAGTTCAATGGGAATTGAAATCCTAGAGAATATTTTAGCTTCTGAAATCATATTGAAGTACTGACTATATTATGCTCTTTAATTTATAGTAGAAGTCTAAATGGCTTGTCATTTTGTTGTCACTTCCCAGTGCCACAGCTAATTACCTATTAATTTCAGGGTACTGAAATAAAAGTATTTACCAAATTGGGTTTGTGCTGAACGGTGGGCAAGAGAAACAGGCTACAATTTCTTCCTTTAATTAATACTTAAATTCTATCATGTTAAAACCTGGATAGGCTCTGTGAATTCATTTGTGCTGCTATAAACGAATATCACAGACTGGGTAATATATAAAGAAGATAAATCTATTTCTTATTTCTTCCAGCTCTGGAGGCTGGGAAGTTTAAGGCTGAGGTCCCCACCTCTGATGAGGGCCTTCTTGGTGTGTCATCTCATGGCAGAAGGCAGGAGAGAGCAAGACGGCACTCACTTGCTTTTATAACAAACCCTCTCTTGCAGTGACTAACCCACTGCCTGGATAACGACACAAATCCATTCATGAGGGCTCTGGCATGAGGACCCAATAATCTTTTATTAGGCCTCCCCTCCCAACACTGTTGCATTGGGTGTTAAGTTTCCAACATACCAACTCCAGGGGATGCATTCAGACCACAGCAGGCTCTCAACAGTGCCCAAGACCTCAGAAAATAACCCTGTCCCTGAAGCAAGTTTGAAAAGGAACATTTCAGCTTTCTATGGGGATGTTTGAGTCTTTGTTGGTTTAGGCTAGACCCTTGATATTATTTAACATGGTTTATTGTACATAATTAGATTCTAATTTCTGGAGAGAGAGACATTTATTTTCAGCACTGAATTGGTAATTCGAGTGAGGGTAGTTTTAAATCCAGTGTGAGCGTTATTCATGCTGTATACTAACATACTTTAGAGGTAATTGTTTCTACTGCTTTTTAGGACACAGCTTGATGAATAAAATAAATTTGGAAAAGGAGAGACACAAAATGCAGAAATATAGACCATTAAAAAGCTTATAAACCCACAACAAATACTTTAATTACATTGGATGAATGTAAATCATGAATGCCGAGCAGCTGGATGCTATGAAAATGTAAATGCAAACTAATCAGTGGAAGTAGAATAAAGCTGGAAGCCCTATAAATCAAAATATCCATTGGGGAGAATAGGGGTTGCCATCAGGCATTTTTACATAACTGTCCTGGACATTTCAGCACATATATACACATAGAAGATAATAGCAAGATTTTTGATTGGGCATCAGCCTTAAAATGACTCTATGGATTCTTATTTTCATAACGTGCATTCTTGAAATATGTGCCTGGTTTAATTTTTATGAAGCCACTAAGCCACTGTAGCTGTTTTAATGATTTGGCTGAACCTGAAATTTAAAAATTGAGTTTTCCTGGTGGTATCTTAACAGTATGTGAGGTGAACGAAGGGGAGAAGTGGAAGGGTTTGAGAATATTCTTGATCTCATTTGCCAACTTACAATAAATGTTGAGAAAGTCATCTAAGTAAATATGAAGGTTACCAAAATTCTTGTTAGTCTTTCTTGTGTCATTTTAACCTTCAAAACAACTTCCAGTTCTTCAAAACCCAGTGAGATCTCCACTCTGAGCTGCTCTCTTCAAAATTTTGCTCTCCTCAGCTTCTTAATTTAAACCTTCACCTCTCCACTGTTGGTATGAAACTCCATTTCTCCATCTCCGGTACCAGTTTTCCTGTTGCAACCAAACCAGACCTTTCTTCCTATCAGTCCCTCAGCCCTGGATGGCCATCTACAACACAGTAGAATAAAATAACAAAACCTGTTAGATTCCTCCCTTAAAACGTCCAGCATAACAAACATCTTTCTCTGCATTTCTGCAAGTACTAATACTGCCTAGTGAATTCTCTAACCTGGCTATATATTAGAGTCATCTGGGGAATATCTAAAACTAGGGATGTTTCTAAAACTAGGGATGCTTGGATCCCTTCCACTAGTGATTTCGTTATTAACTAGTCTGTTGTAGGGCCTAGGAATTAAATATGTAGTTTTTAAACTCCCTGTATAATTCTATTGTGCACCAGAATTTAAGAAAAGTACTCTAGGTCTTGTATGTTATAGCCATGCTTATGATAATTATCTGTTTGAAGACCTTCTAGAGAAGAGAAACTTCATTTTCATTCTGATTGACCCAAGAGTCTCTCTCCTGTTCACAGGGGGAAAAAAAAAAATTCTATCTTTGTCTGACAGCCAACTCTTGATCTTTGTTTGTGATCTTGAAAAGCAAGCTTTTGTTACAGTAGGTAGCTAGATGGGTGTGAACCGGGCAGGAGAAGGCTCCCCGCTACACACACCAGAAGTGTCAGGGAACCATCAGGTGGTCAGGCTGCTAACACGCTCTCTAAAGTAATAATTGGTCACAGCTGGTACCAGTGAAATGTAGTCTCCTAATAGAGAGAAAACACCTGAAACTGGTGATCAGCAGCTTCTCGGTAAGATCTCAGGAATTTGGAGAAGTAATGCAAGACTCTGGAAGTATTCCAGCGTATAAAAACGGTAAGTCGAAGGTCAAACTAGGTACTTGTCTTTCAAGTTGCTTGCTTGGCCCTCTTCAAAGTGTACTTTCCTTCCTTTCATTCTTGCTCTAAAGCATTTTAGTAAACTATCTCTCCTGCTCTAAAACGCTTCAGTCTCTCTTTCTGCCTTGTGCCCCTCAGTCAGATTCTTTCTTCTGTGGAGCCGGGGCGCAGGGCGCAAGAATTGAGAAAAAAACTCATGGCCTGTAGTTTGCTGCAGACCCATACAAATATGGATTTGCCGCCCCTAACACTTTGAATCCTCCTCTTAAAACGATTCTTTGTTTTCCCGCTATGCTCATCTTTTGACAGTTCCTGTAGACTCAACCAAAGATGCTATCACAATTTGTGCCTACTAAATTCATCTCAGTGCCTTACTAACATTTATGAACTAACTTACTAACATTTATGAACTAAATGACTCAGGAAACCTCTGAGTCACTTAGTTCATAAATGTTAGTAAGGATACGTGAATTGGGAATGCTTTTCATCCCTCTTTCCTTTCTGTCCTAGCCATTATGGCGTCAAAGTTTTTATTTAATAGCCAGATGAATGCCTAATAACTTTCTAAATGCTACGCCACTGATACATTTTGTTGGACTGAGAACTTTACTCCTAAGATTATGAGATCTTTATTATTATTTTGAATCTAAGTGTTTATTTAACAATGGATGTTAGCAGAAAGCTTCCTCTTCTAGGGGCTAAGATGAAAAGGTAGATAAAAGAAAAATCATCTAGCTATAAGGGAAAGTCAGAGTATTCATTTTGAAACATAATAAAACATTCAGCACGCTTGGACATGTAACATATATTTCTATCAAAGAACTTACAGGCATTGATAAAACAGAAAATAATCCTTTGAGCCCAAGATATGAGTCTTAAAATCCATTAGTCCTGAAGGAGACCTTAATATTATCTGACTCAGTGACCTTTTTCCATGCCCCTCCCCTCTCCTGCAATCAGATAGGCTAAGCTTTAGGGATTCCAAGACATTCCCTCTGGGACATCTGGAGGAGGAGACACCCAGGAGTAGCTGATGGGGTGCTAGATGCCTAACTCTCTGTTTCAGTCAGAGTTGTTCAAAAGGAAGTGATTCTGCTTCAATAAGGGGAGAACAGCTTGTCAATTGAAGTAAGGGAACAGTGAAGAAGCGAGAAAGAAGGTCTCTTGGTTTGCCAGGTCCCCACTACTTTCTGATTGAGGAATCAACGGGGACATCTACCTAGATTACATCATAAAAGGGTTTGATTTTTAGCTCTGTCAATACAAAGAAACCTTAAGAGAAAAAAACTCTTTATCTAGAAATATTTTCTTCTTCTAACTTACAGGAACGACACCAACTTGGCTTTTATCCATTTCTGCTGCAATAAGAATAAGCCAAGGCACAAATCTAAGATACGAGGGTTCTAAGTGATGCTTGTGGGACATCACCTACATCAGGATCAGCAAACTTTTTCTTTAAAAGACCAGATAGCAAGTATTTCAGCTTTGTAGGCTGATTGATCTCTATAGCAACTTTACAGTAGAAGAGTGAAAGCAGCCATTGACAATACGTAAGAGATTGGCCATGGCAGAATTTGGCTCATGGCCTGTAGTTTGTTGACCTCTAATGCACACAACAGGGCTGTTTTGTTCATTAAACTTTTCCATTTTATGCTCCAGTGAATACACAGCTGGCATCAATATTTTATAGAGGAACATGTCTCCTAAATCCATAAATTTCTGACTTGCTTACCATTAGCAAGCCTAAATATGCCAGGTACATGCTGCCTGAAACACACCATAGCTAAGGGTTCACCATTAGTAAATACTACCAGGAAATCTGATTAACATATTTGCAAAAATATTTGACACATACTTCTTTCTCTCCCTTCTCTGACCCTCCTTTGCCATTCCTTCTTAATTTTCTTCCTCCCCATGTGGTTTCAGGATCAGGATGGATTAAAGATCAGCTAGTAATTCTTTCCTATCTTGCTACACTGTGAGCTCTGTAAAAATAAGAGTTTTTATTTACTAAAAAAAAGTGACTCATCTGGAATATGTGTCAGTTCCATTAAAAAAGTAACACTGCTTCATCCGGAGTAGAAGGGGTATAATGTAATCAACTTTCAACAAGTAGCTGGTTGGCCTCCTTGAGGGATAGTATCATATCTGGAGATCTGTGTCAGATTCTGTTGTTGCCAGGTTGGACATTGGGCAGCTGCTAACTCATCCTTGATGATTGGGAGGCCATGCTGTTTGGCTCATAGGAACTTCATTTATGCAACCAGTATGTCAGCACTGGAGTGGCTGATGGCAGAAGCTGGCTAACATCATTGGGCAAACCAGTCTTCTGTCTACCTGGCTGTTTATTGCTGCTTCTATGGTGGTGTTAAGTCTTATATCATGGCAGAGTGCTTCACTTTTGATAAACTCTCCCTTATCTAACTTTATGTTCTGGCCGTTTTGAACTGGCAATCTCAAGATTCAATCCCATTTTATGCTTTCTTAGCTCTTGTTGATACATGCTGCTTAGATCCTGCAACTTCTTCAGATTATAGTCCCATTCCTACCTTAGCCAGCCAGTGATTCCCTGGATAGTTAGTGACTTACCCTTAGTCACTGGTTTGGTGACAAGGAGATAAGGTGGAGATACATCTGAGGTTGGAAGAGGTGTGTCACATTTTCATTAAAGACAGAGGTCACGACATCTTTTTTAAGAAAGAGGAGGAAGAATGCTGGACTTTAAGGGAGTAGGTTGGGCCACTTCTGTAGTCTCAAAGGATTCAGGGATTCTGGGGGTCCGAGATATTTGAGTGCGTTAATTACATAGTCCTATTTCAAGCCTTAGGGCCCCACTGTTTCTCAATCAGTGCCTTAATCTTGCCATAGCGGACTTGCTAGGGCTGAAAAGTCAGACTTCCTTGAGCACTGTTACCTTTATAATTGATCCTAACCTTATCCAGGGGTTATCTGCCCTTTGGCTGCAAGAGATAAAAGTTAATTTATAGGTTTCCCAGAAGACCCTCTGATTTTAACACTTAGTCTTAAATTAGTGATTAATCAATCACCCTCAGGTTTTCTTTGCTTGTCAATGATGATATGGCATTAGCAACAGCTGTTTAAATTCCATTGTCCTTATGATCGCCTCCTCTGAACCTCTCAAATACTTGAGCCATTGCACCTGCTAATGCATTTCCTTCCACAGCTATACAATCTGAGTGTAGCACTGGTAAAAATTTGAACTGAGTCATTACAGCATGTCAGAGACCATCAGACTTGACCTACTATCAATGATAAAAATCATTCTTGTCAGATTTACCAGGTAGGTGATTCAGCTTCAAAACGTTTCCTTGGTCTACTCTCGGCATCAACTGTTTTCATATCTCCAGTCAGGTTTCCCAGCTAAAAACTGTGAGATGAATTGTATACAGTAAATATATTGGACATGCTTTTGGCAACAATATCTGTGAGGGAGTGAAAGACTCAGGGAACTGCCATAGAATAATAACAAATCCTTAGCTGATCCCATGGGGAAATTCTGGCACTGGAACAGCTGTCTTAGTTTTCTCAGATTGTGGAAAGAGCGTCAAACCCGTGTACCCTTGTAGTAATCAGTAGTCATTGGATGTTCCTGGGGGAGGGAATATAAGGGATATGACCTCAGGTCAGCAGTTCACTTTGAGGAAAGCTTCTGGTTGCCAGGGATTTCAACTGCGAGACATGAAGAGGCGAAGTCTTAGCAGCTAAGAAGAATGAGTTCCTTGATCCCGAATATAGATGTAAGTTATGAACCACAGCAACTAATTAAGGCAGTAATCATGTGAAAGAAAAGCGGTTATATTTGAAATATAATTTGGGAATTATAAATAATAGAGTTTAGACATTGGGTTTGAGGAATTAGGGAGAGAAAAGGGTATAACGTCATGCTAGACTTTCAAGTTGGGTGGACTTGAAAATCCTAGAACAGAGATTTATAATTAAATAAATCCAAAAGCCTACAGAACAGGCTTTTCTCTAATGGTTTCCGGACCAAAATATTCCAAACAACTATGTCAAACCCCTGGTTGGTAGGATGCTTCCAAGATTTTCCAACTCTTCTCTGAACCCTAAGTTCCCACTTCATTGTTTTTGCCCTTTTATTCTGTTACATGACACCAATTCCTATCCAACCCCCTAAACCCAAAGCCATGCAAATCATGACTATGCTCTGTAGCTTCTGCACACATGTAGTCACTCACCAATTCCTGCTGATTCTACTTTGTACATCTTTCTTAAACCTAAGCTCTATTCCCCAACTCTGTCTCCACATCAATACAGACTCTTCATTTCTTAGATTATTTCAAATGTTTTCTTGGCCTCAGTCTTTTTTCCTCCAATACATTTTCCGTACTTCTTCTAGTGATTTTTTTTCAACTAAGAATATTATCAAGCCATTCTCCTTGCTTAAAATTCTTTAACACGTTCCCATTACCTAAACACAACAGCCAAACTTCCTGGCGTTGCACGCAGGACTCTCTCATCTCGCCCCTGTCTGCCTTTCCTTAACGATTTTCCACTCAGCTGCAGTAACACTCTACACCTTTGGATTTAATTGTGATGACTTGAAACAGGTTTGTACTGAGGTATGTCTGAGTTCTGCCAGGAGTTTTTAAGGATAATTAATTGTCTTCATTTGTTTGCGAGAAAATTTGCCCTTGAAACAAACGTGAAAAGTGCACAGAACATTTATATCCTACAGTCAATGAGTTTCTGAAATAATGAGAATTGTATTCTAGGAGCAAGAGATGAAACATAGCACAATGACTGCAAACCTACCAATCTCTTGGAATTTAATTTTCTGAACTTGATTTTATAGACAAGAAAGCAAAAACCTTTCAAATCATCTTTATAAAAGAAAATAGACTTTACTTCTGCTGTGAAAAAACAGACAGTGGGGAGGAGTAGAAAGATATGTTTGAAGCATCTCTCCAGTCCTCTTTAGGGCCTAGATGAATTTTGAAATTCAAAATATCTGCTTTGGAATATTATTTCCTCTTGTGGGATGTGCTCTGCCTCATAAATTTATGAAATAACATGAAAATAAGCCTGTCACACATATACAGGCAGGATAGGCTGCCGAATATTGGAGGTTTGTAATCTTTTTCATTACTAAAATTTACAGTAAAAATCTTATTAGATAACATTAGTAATATTTCAGTACAAAATCTTAGAAAAAATAATTCATTTCTGAGTCTTGGAGTTTATTTTCATGGATCTCTATATAAATACTCCTCGATAGATTGCTACTTGACCACTTCTGCTTATCCAAATGTAGTTGGGCCATAGAACAGTAGAATTTGAACACCTTAATGGATTCTTCATTCAATTCTGGGCACATTTTTACAATCTTTGCATGCATTTTTATAAAATTCTAGTTATTTTCTTAAGTGGTAGGATATTAACATACACTGAAATCTACTTGATGGGAGACTGTAGGTTCATTTCACTCTATCCTTCATAGACAATATTACATTGCCTTGAGCATAGTAGATGTTCAATAAATAATAAGTTCTTATAGATTCAAGTTTAATTATATTTCACATTGTTCTGTAGGAGGTATTTGACATTTGGATCCGCTTTCTATTAATGCATTGCTATTACTCTTATCCCTGTGGAGGCACAGAAAATGTAACAATGTATTTGATATCTTTGCAATTTCCCCTTAAAGTCAAAATTAGAATTCACTGTGTTGCCAGAAAAGTTCTTCCTTTCAAAAAAATACAGTATTTCTACATTATTGATAACTTGACAGGCTGCATGAAATCAAAGAAATTTTAGAACTATGCAATGGTATTTGAAGAAGCCCAGTCAAGGAAAATATCTATTCAAACAAGCACCAGATTACCTAAGTAAGGATACTGAAATAGTGCATACACTTACATAACAAACCACAGATGATGATAATTGAGGACCAGTGGTTCAGGAGAATGCATCTGACCCTTCTGTGCCTATAGATATATCCGAGGTGCTGATTAGGCTTCATGAAAGTCATTCTCCTTGAATCTTTCCTTTAACCTTAATTATGCTCCTTCAACTTGCATTTTCACTGTATTTGACTAGACAATGACAATCTAAGCACATTTTCACAAAATGTGCAATTTCCATAGAAATTGAAAGTGCACTTGTAAATTTAAAGTTCAGCTTCTTGCTGATCATTTGATACTCTATTTCCCACATAGACTTAAAGTGTCCCACTTGCTTGAGGAGCTGGGAATGACTATACTGAGACCAAAATTCCTCTTATTATGAGAAAGGACTCAGTCACTGGGGAAAAAACCATTAAAACCTTTATGTCTTTATGTTATTTTTATAAAATGACCTCTATGAAATTGAATTTTTCTTAAGTTTTATGCTCTGTACTTTGAAAAACCATGTGTAATTATTAAAGAGTAACTTAAAACATGACAGAATTTTTAAAAGAACATAGCTTATTAAGGTCATGTATTAAAAATAGCATTTCAGAGAACTTAGATATTCACATTGAATTCTCTAGAATGGTTGCCTAAGAAAAACCTAAATTCTCTGGATTTTCTTATAAATTATTTTGCTTATAAACACAGCCATTCTCTTTCACCATGACATGAGCACCTCTTTTTCTCATCTTTACTAGAACATACCCAGTATAGATTTAGAAATACCCATTTTTAGAATAGATTTAGAAATATTAATGTAAGAAACGTGTACTTTTAATGTGCAAATGTAACATAGTAACTGTCACTGGCTATAACACGAAACTTGAAATACCGTTATCTTAGAAAATATACTGCAACTTTCTGTATAAGACAGATTATTTCAGCAAAGTGTCCAAAGGTCCTTGGTTCCATCTGTGAGGCAATTCTTTAATATAGTTCTAAGAAGAGCGTTAATTACCCAGTAGGTATTTACTAAGCACTTATTCTGAAATAGGAACCATTCATAGAAGTGGATAAGACAGACATGAAGTTCACATTTAATTGAAGATGGTGACTAGGTGGAAAGAGATGATAAGCATGGTTAGAGTAAAAAGATGTTAGTCTTCAATTGCTGCCCAGCCAACCAACCCACACTTAGTGTGTTAAAACAACCATAATCATTTATTTTGCTCACTAATCGCTGTGTGGTCAGGACTTGGCTGGGACAGACATTCCCAGTTTAAATGATGTCAGTTTATGTGCCTTTACTCGCATGGACTGCACTTTGATACTGGCTGTTGGTGGTTCCTCTCCATGTGAGCCTCGTCACCGCACTACTTTAGCTTCCGCATTACGTGGCAGTCAGGTCTAAGAGAATGTGTTCCAAGAGGTAAGATGGGGAATCCACCAGTTTCTGATAGCCAGAGACTGCAACCTAGAAAGAAATCAAATAAGCAGTTTCAATTGGCTAAGTCGTCACGAGTCTGCCTAGATTCAAGGGATGGGGTTAGACCCACCTCTTGATGGGAGGAATGGCAAATAATTTAAGTTAATCTTTAGTTTATTGCAGGCAGTAATTGAGGGAAGTGGTCAGAAGAGAATTCTTTGAGAAGTTGACATTTCAGCTGAGATCTGAGGAGGAAAAAAGCCTGAGGATAAAACTCATTAAACATTCATTCAGTAATAATTATTGAATCCCTCTTACTCACAAGGAACTTTTAAAATACCAGGTATACATGTGTAAATATGGTTTTGTATTTCTCTTGGCATGCTTATATTCAAATGACAAAGTAAAACATATACATGTAAAAGAGTAATGATAAGGCTATGTGGTAAGTGTGCCAAAGTGTAAGCATAAAGGTATGAGATTATAGAGAAAGGAATTTTTAAACCTGCTTGGAGAAATCAGAGATGGCTTCTTAGAGGAGGTAAATTTATCAGAGAAGATAGAGAAATGTGGAATTTTAGGGAAGGAATAAGTATTTGCAGAGATTAAGGAGGCACAGGGGAAAATGGAAATTGCACATAAAAAAATGGCTTGGTTAGAGGCTCAATTATGAAGATTGTCTACAGCTGAGGCTAAAATAGAGACTGTAGCTAGATTATAACGGAACCTCAACATGTAGAGTATAGTGTGCCTGCTAAAGATTTAGGATTTCATCCCCCAAGTTAATCAGGAGCCATAGGAGTTTGAAGTTCTAGTTTTATGTTGTCATTGGAATAAATATAGCAAATAGGATTATATCTAATAATTTAAAATGTCTGATTTTCTTTTATTTTTATGTTGAGTTCTCAGTTGCAACTACCACCACTGGAACCAAAATATTTGAGTTAAAATTCTGGTACCATGACTTTCTTGTTGTGACCTTGGACAAGTCACTTAATTTCTCTATGTCTCAATTTCCCCCTCTGTAGGATAGGAACAATAATAGTCTCTCTTCTTGTTGATTTACTGTGAGAATGTAAGGAAATCATTGTATGTAAAGCATTTAGATAGAACAGCACCGGGCTTGCAGTAAACGCTGGAGCTCTTATTATTACACTGGTAGTTTCCTTTTGTGAGACTATGCTACCCCCACCTCCTTACCCCCTCCTTGAAGTTAAGGCAAAGTTTGCTAGAGGATCTATACCCTGAAATGGTCACCCCATGCTTTTGGGATTAAAAATTGCCATTGTAAAGAGTCAATTATAAATATAAATTAGAACATTTATCTATCTCTACCACATTTAACATAAACAAAGATGCTGTTTTGCCCTTTAGTAAACCTTCTGGGATGAATTATACTTTTCCGAATACCAATTCAATTTAAGCACAGCTGGTAAAGTAGACAAAGAAGTATCCAAAAAATTCTTGTTTTTCTTTCCCTTACCTGCCCTCTGAATACTTCTTCCTCAACCCAAGTTGCCTCCTACCCTTTTCTCCTGTTTCTTGCTCCACAGCCAAGACTCCTTCCTTCCACCCCTTCCTCATGTGCATTTCCTTTCTTAGATTTAAAGAAAATATATTAACATCTTCACCTTAAAAAAAAAAATGCCCACTGGTCCTACAGTCAGTTTCTAATTGTTAGCAACTGTTTTAACTTGAAGCTAAACTGCTCTCTCAGTTGCCAAGTGATACTTTGAATGTGAAGAAACGCTCTTATGAAAGAGAACTTTCATATAAAAGTACCAACTTTAAAAAATGAAAAGGCATTAAAAATCCATTTCAACCCAACCATTTCGAGCAAATGCTGACCACTAGGCTGAACTTGTGGCTAGCTTGCTGGTCATGGTTCGTGACCAGAAAGGGCTGTAAAAGAACCCATGATCTTTTCTTGCTAATAGCCTCCAGTGCACTTTTGTGCTGAAATGGGTGGCACACTTGCCAGAGGTGATATTCCAGAGCTGCGGCATGCATCAGAGCTTCTCTTTTAAGGGCAGTGGCTTTTTGTTGTTTCTCTTTGTGTCTGCATGTGTGTATGCACGCATGCAGTTCTCAATCTCCAAGAGCCCATTGTTCTCTGACCCATGCGGCAGATGATTGGAATGGATAGCTAGTAGTGGCTGCTTTGTAGAGTATACAATGTATAGCAGCCAGCAGGAGTCAGATGATAGAAGGAGAAAGAGGCATTAAAGCCAGTACCATTAGTATGGAGATTCAAATCATAAATTTCACCTCATTTTTTGAAATGAAAGGCTCTGTATAATGTTTTTATTGTTATTTAACACTAATTGAATGCCAACTGTAAAGTAGGCTCTGACTGGAATGTTAAGAAATGACCGTCTGCTCAGTGGGTTGGCAACTTAAAAACAAACAAAACAGTAAGTAAATCACGACAATAGCTACCATGGACAGAGGGTAGTATTAACTGTTTCTTCTTTTCACCATGAGTCTTTAAACTTCTCAGATTGCTCTTTTTCCATCCTGCATCAGTCACCTGCACGGTGTATGCGTGCCCTTCAACCTCACTGCTTGTACACTGCACAGCAAACAAGTGCTTCAGAAGAAAGTGGCTCTGTTCAATGCAGCTGAGTCTTGAAATGCTGGCATCGGCTTTCTAGGGAACACATTCTCTATTGATAAATGTCAAACCCCAAAGAACAAATTTAATTTCAGGCAAGTCCAATTTTGACTTTCCCAGACAGTGGCACAACACCTAACATCACCAAAGAGTGTGCAGATGGAGCCTAATTATAATAGTATAGGTGTTTAATAATCCTGGAACGATTTAGTCACTCTGCTTATTGCTTATCATTAGTCATTTTGAAAATTTGTGTTGTTGTTAGTTAAATCTCCCTTTGTGTTTGATTTGTTTGCTTGAATTTGAGATGTTTGCTCAAGCAGAAATGGCACATTTATTTAATGCAAAGCAAACTGACTTGTCATATTTATTATTTAGATCAATAAAAGGACACCCTATATACTCTTTGCCAAAGGGCACAAGTACAAATTTTAAAACACTGGAGTCAGCAGCATTACAAAACTCCTATTTCAAAAGCAATTCCCTCAAAATAGCCCCCTCTCAAAGATCACCAGTTTGGAAAGTTATGCCGTAGGCTCTGCAGGCCACTTGACTGAGGCTCTACCAAATTGAAAGGGAATTCCATAAGCAAATGAAAAGGTAAAACATAAACTAGGGGTGGTTGTTTGGATAGGAATATTTAATACTTTTCAGAAATGAGGGAGCTAGGTTTTGTCTTGAAACACAGCTTTCAAAACTGTTACCTGTATAACTAATGGGTTTTCCAAGGCTTGTCTGTAAATAGCTGCTAGTGGTGATGGTGGTAGGTGTGGGAACCTACAAGTTGTTCTGAATTAGCTTAATGAATGTCTAATACATCAAATTAGAGACCTTTTTTGAGGCATGAAAAATTAACATAGAACACATTATATCCGAAATCAAAGAAACCAGAAAGTAGCTGACAATGCAAAAAGGGAGCAGAAGATGGTAGGGACTTCCTGTATTACAGGGTTCTTACAGGAAAGGTAAATTTTGGTCACAGGTTTTCCTTTACTGCACCTCAGGCATATAAGTTACATGTAGGAGTTATAATCAAGGCATGTAGGTGAACTTTTCCACCCCTTATATTTTCAATTCTATGCCCTCTTAAGTCACTCGCTTACTTGACCATGCTGTGGCTTTTACCTGACTTGAAATAGAATTCCACAGTGTCATTTCTTCACCAATAACTGCTTCATCCTTGAAACCATACGTTCACATTTCTCTCCTTCAGCTTGTTCACTCTTTCATTCCTTTTGGGATTGTGCCTCAGCCCCAAGACCTCTTTGCCTTGACTCTTGCTCGGGCTGCCTTTCTACCTGTCTGCAAAGCTACTCATTCCCTGTGCATTTTTCTTCAGCACCTTACACATGACTAAGCTTGCTTATCTCATAGAACAAAAAATTCTCTCAATCTTATGCACGCCCCAGGTATTACCTACATTTCCCCTCCTTCCTAATCTGCTATCTTGAAAGGGTCCCCTACATACAATATTTCTACCTTCTCCCCTCTTTCAATCATTGCCATGCTCCACTAGAATTTTCTCTGGCTAAAGTCTCTGACATGTTTTTTGTGACTAAGAGACACTAATCTGAAAGTTTTCTACCTTATGCTGATAGTTCTGCTGTCCTATTTGTTGTGGTCTGCATGTTGGCATCATCAGCATCTGTGGAGGTAGTAAGCAGCCCTATTAAAAGGAGAACCAGCTACAAACACCAGGGCCTCTGGAAGGCTTTCCTGGCTCTCTCCTGGACAGGTGGCCCTCCCTGGACAGCACATTCTGTTCACCTGCCCAGGCTTCGGAACAGCTCCTCTCTACTGCTCTGCTGGATCTGCATAGGTCACAGCCTTCAATTTAACCATCATGGCATTTTATTTTTTATTCTGATTTTTTGAGACAGGGACTCACTCTGTCACTCAGGCTGGAGTGCAGTGGTGCAAACTTGGCTCACTGCAACCTCTGCCTCTTGGGCTCAAGTGATCCTCCTCTATCAGCCTCCTCAGTAGCTGGGACTACAGATGTGCACCACCATACCCTGGCTTCTTTTCATAGTTTTTAGAGACCAGATTTTGCCACATTGCCCAGGCTGTTCCTGAACCCCCGAGCTTAAGAAATATACCTGCTTTGTTTGGCCTCCCAAAATTTGGGGATTACCAGAGTGAGCTACCGTGCCCAGTCAACAGCATTTAATATAACTTTATCCATTTCAATTTTCTCCCTCCTTTGCTTTCATTGATATCTTTTAGTTTTGTTTTACTTCATTCTTCCTTGGTTTCTTCTCTTTATTGAGAAAATTTCTAAATGCAATGTGTAAAGAAAAACTTGCATATAGTAAAAAATTATTCTTGATAAATAGTAAAATTTTCAATGAAATGAAAACGTGTCAAGATGTTTACACTATAAGAAGCTTGGAGGAATTGAAACCTACTGAGAGAATAACATATTCATATGTCTCACTCATGCCCCACTGAGACTGAGTCTACTTAGTGAAAACACATCACTATTTACATTATTGTCCCTCCCTACTGTTTTCTTTGTTTTGACTATGTACATAGAATTTTTGTTTTATGATAATTGGATTGATTTCAAACTTACAGAAAAGTTGCAATTATAGTATTTTTTTCTGAATGACACAAGGGTAAATTGCTTACATGGTACTTCATTATCCTCATACTTTGTTTCATACAGACCGAGGCATTCGCCTACATAACCACAATATGGCCATCAATATCAGTAAATGATGATAGCATCATATTGTAGTCTCTATAGGTACCACCGTTTCCACATATGATCAATTAAATATAACTTCTGTTTGGAAAACATAAAGCATAACAGAATATAGAAAGCTTCTGATCAATGAATAAGGATCATCAGAATTCATTATAACTGGAGTCACAGTAAAGTTTAGGAAAAGGATGAAAACTAATGCCACATGAACTAGTAAAAAATAAACTGTTCTAAGTATAAAAAACTATCAACTTGATTCTAGGCCCTCACTTTGCATATTTTAAACATTTTTTAGTACTTTGTAGACACTATAGAAGCTTTGAGTTTTAGTATTTTTGTCCATTATTCTCTCAGACTTTAAATTTTTTAAGATTCTCAGTTATCTTTCAATTATGCCTATTTTGTTTGGCTAATCATTCTGAGTTCATTTTTGTTTTTTCTTTAAATAGATTGCTTTACATTAGTAGATCTCAACCCAGGGTAATTTTGACCCACCCTCTGAGTTGCCAGGCATTTTGCAATGTCTGAAGATGTTCTTGGATGTCACAGCTTAGGGGTGGGCTGCTACTTGCATCTAGCAGGTAGAGACCAGAAATGTTACTGAGCATCTTGCAATGCACAGAACAGTCTCCTGCAACATAGAATTATCCAGACTACAATGCCAATCAAGCCTTTCAAAAATCTTGCTGTAAAGCAAATTGATTCAAACTGAAGATTTTTCAACCTCAATACAACCTATTGATAAATACCTCTGAGGTACAACTTTGTAGTACATTTTCAAGTGAATTTTCCTGATTTCTAAATTATTATTTTAAAAAAATTACTTGGATGTCAGGTCCACATAACTTTGGTTAGCCAAACCTGGGAACTCACAGGTGGGGCCCATATGGAAGAGTGAAAAACTACAGCTAGTCCCAGTAACTCATGGTAGGATTTGCATCTACTTTTTGGTTGAAGTCAAAAAATAGGTAGATACTGGAATTGAGGTGAGGCCAGTCCTCAAAAGTAGACTGGGCTTCTATCAAGAAAATTTTTAAATTTGTACATGTATAAGAGGCAAAAGAATGGAACAGGTGTAGGTTTTGAGATGATGTCGTTCACACTCAGGCCTATCAAACTATCATACTTCTTTAAAGACAAAGACCCCAAACACCCAGAGCAAATATTTCTCTGTGGAACGGTTACCATTAGCAACTACATCCTGTTGCTAGGCAAGCTCAGGTCAGTTCTGGGAGTGAGTTAGTACTTTTCAGTCACAAGAGGCATGGGAAAGATGTGCAGCACCCTCCTCGTGACCCATGAAGCATATTTCGGTAGCCATTGGTTTGTCACAGCATAGGTGAGAGGAGATTTGTTAGAGCTCCCCACCTGATTATATTACTTGTGCTTTTAAATGTGAGCTGGTTTTGAGGACACCACAAAGTTGTTTTTACAGAGTATTTTGTTGGATGAAACTGAATTCGAATGCTGAATTTAAAGCCACAATGAGAATCATTTTATATTTACCAAATAGCTAAGATGTATTTTTAAAAATGAAAAGCTTGAGAAGTCAGCATGGAAAAGTAAGAAACTTCATCCACAGCATTATAACCCCTAAGGCAAACTGTGACTTGGATGATCGATAACCATTTCTTTGGGGGGAAAAATAAAATTTTACTAGCAGTGGCCAAGCAGAGTATGCCTGTATATGATATAATCTGTCTTCATGTTACTAATGGGGAAGCTATTTTGAAATAACATGATAGGCTGGGTCAGATTGTCAAAAGCCTGGTATAAATTTCTTACTTTCATTGCTTTCTTCCCCTACGAAATTTAGGTTTTGGAAAGTAGAGCATTAAAATTCCTGAGAGAAGAATAACACACACTGGTACATTTTAGAGGGTGGAGGAAGGGAGGAGGGAGAGGATCAGGAAAAATAAATAACTAATGAGTACTAAGCTTAATACCTGGCTGATGAAATAATCTGTATGAAAAATCCCCATGACACAAGTTTACCTATGTAACAAATCTGCACTTTTACCTCTGAACTTAAAAATTCCTGAGACATATGTTATCACACTGCTGTGGTTTTTATATAATGTTTCTTCTATTAATTGACTGTCAACTTCACTTATTCTTTAGAATACATTTTAGTTCATTTAATAAGATACAATTCCAAAGGACCATGGTCACATCCCCTATGAAGTAGCCTCTGACTATCCCAGGTAATAATTTCTTCCTTTATTTTCCAATATGGTTTACCTCTAGTACAATTATAAGACATATGATATATATCTATATTATAGATATATAAAATTATAAGTATAATCTAATTTTCTGAAAGTTCTAATTTTAAATATTTTAACCCTTGAATCATGGACTAGATCATGGCCTATATCCTTCCATCTTTGTATCATCCACGCCTCAAATGTAACTGGGATATAGTGCCAACTGTAGCTATCCAAAGCTATATTTCGTGTTGGATGTGTCTGTGAATAGATGAGTGTGTAATTATTTACAGTACCTTTTAAGTCTCTGTGATATTTACCCTCCAAAATGATTCATATTATATTTATATATGACTTGAGATGAGAACTAAGGCCTGGGAAGGTTGGACATGGCTATTTCTTGTAGCACAATAATCAGTGAGTGGCTTTTATTATGCTTGCTATATTAATCAATGTTCTGGGTGTTATAGGTTGGGCAAATACTAGGCAAACACAAGTAAAAGATAGTTTGTCTTTACTACCCACGCAGTTCCCTGTGCTTTTGTCCCTTGTTTTAATCTTTTTTTTCTTTTCTTTCTTTGCACTCAAATAGCAAAAATCTTATTTTTCTCATCGGATTTCAGATGTCTATAAGTTTATGACATGGCCTCATCATTGACCCATATAGGACCTGCTTTCACTTCACTTAGTAAAATACAATAATTATTTTAATAATATTATAAGCATCCATGAACCTACCACATAAAATAAAGGTAGGACTTGAAAATAACCTACCCATTACCATGTCGTTTCCATCTACTTCCACTCCAACTACCACCTGAAGAAACTGTCGTTCTGAATTTTGTCTTTTTCATTTTCCTGCTTTCCCTTTTACGTAGTTTTGCATTTCTTTGCATTTACATGTTCTCCTAAGAAAATATTTTATTTGCTTTTAATTTAATATAAAGGCTATCATGTTTTGTTGCAGTGGTTCATTCTTTGACGTCTGTGGACTTGCATTTGTGTTGTTTCCAGGCTCTTGCTGTTGTGAACAGTGCTGCTAGGAACATTCTGGTATACATCTCTTGTGATACATGTACAAATTATCATTATTACCTAGGAGTAGAGGCTCTAGGTTGTAGGGTATAAGAATATTCAGTTTTGGGATATACCATTGTTCTGTTTTTCAAAGTGGCTTTACCAAGTTATGTGTCAAGGAGCAATGCATGAGAGATCACATGTATCCACAATCTCTCCATTGTGGAATTATCAAAGCTATGCATGTTGATCGAATGAATTCAAAATGTAATTCTGTTGTAGTCTTGGATAGAAAAGCAGTTGGTGGGCATCTTTGGCTCATTCCTGATTATAAAGGGAATACTTCTAATGTTTTCTTATTTAGGATAGTTAAACTTTTCTTTCTCTTCTAAATATCTAAGAGGTTTTTATTTTTCTTTAGAATAAGTGTAGTTAATTTTATAAAATGCATGTTCTGTATCTATTGAGATAATCAAATCCTTTAGTGGTATTTTATTATTTCTTTTCATTTTCATATTAACTTTTAGTTGTGAAGAATCACATATGTATTCAGTAGATTTCTCCCTCCCTTCTTCTCCCTTTCGCTTTTCCCGCTTCTCTCTCTCCACACACACATACAAGCCCACATTCTAATTGCCCAGAACTTTCTATAGGTAACTTAGATTTCATTTTTAAATATGATGTTCAGATCTTTTACATTTTTAGTGATGTTATATCTGCTTGACCTGTAGATAACCGAAGTATGTTGATATCATGTTGCAGTTACTACAATGATAATTATAAATACTCAAATTGATTCATCTCTTCATCTCTATTTAAAGCTACTTTATTAGCTGTAAACATATTTAAAATTGCTACACCTTTTTGATGAATTGAAATTTTACCATGGTGCCATAACCCTCTGAAAGCCTAGTAATTATTTGTTCAAAACTCAATTTCATCTGCTATTAATTATGTTGTAGTAGCTCTCTTTAGATTAGCATTCATCTGATAAAAGTTGTTTTCATCTTTTTTTGAGTTCTTATGCTTTAAATCTGCCCCAAGTAAAGAGCTGTATTGGGCAAGTTTAGTTCATTTATATGTATCACAATTTACATAACAATTAACATTTTGGGTTCAGAGATCTGAATTGGTTACTCCCTGTTTTTTCTTAGCTTTTTATAAACACCAGCTTCTACTCTGCTCTGATTTTACTCTTGAGCCTACTTGGACTAGAGATATGAGTATACACAGGTGTGTTGTCAAGTATTTCTTTGTCTTAAGGTATGGGTGAAGGAGAAGCAAGAGATGAGATCCAAAGTTGTTTTTTGTTTTGTTTTTAACTTTAAGTTCCAGGATACAAGTGAGGAAGGTGTAGGTTTGCTACCTAGGTATATGTGTGCCACGGTGGTTTGCTGCACCTATCAACCTGTCATCTAGGTTTTAAGCCTCATATGCATTAGCTATTTGTCCTAATACTCTCCTTCTCCTTGCCCCCCACCCCCTGACTTGCCTCAGTGTGTGTTTTATCCCTCCCTGTGTCCATGTGTTCTCATTGTTCAGCTCCCACTTGTGAGTGAGAATATGCAGTGTTTGGTTTTCTGTTCCTGTGTTAGTTTGCTGAAGATGATGGCTTCCAGCCTCATCCATGTCCCTGAAAAGGACATGATCTCCTTTTTATGGCTGCATAGTATTCATGGTATATATGTACCACATTTTCTTTATCCAGTCTATCATTGATGGGCATTTGGGTTTGTTCCATGTCTTTGCTAGAGATCCAATGATTTTTTTTTTTTCTTTTATTCCCCATAGCCTTCCCTTGCTACCTCTTGCCTCTGGTCAAAGTTATCCCCTTCCAGCAGTAGGTCAAAATAGCCTCCTTTTTACCTTATGGATTTCTCACAGTTGTGTGATGTTTCTTGCTGTGTTCCTCAATTTAATCTTGATGGAGGGAGGCAGCCATTCTACTGCGTTAGCATCCTGGCATGTTATAAAAGATGTTTAGCCTCACTAGGGACCAAGAAAATAAAATATGAGAAAAACAAACCACCATTTTCATCTACCACATGGGCAAGTATTCTTTTGAAATTCAAATTCCCAAATTTAACAGATTTGACTAAATGGATATTTTCATACAACTGCTGATAAGGTCTAAGAAGAAACTGTCTATTTTGTAATATGTATAAAAATCATGTGCATAAATCCTTTGATATAGTGACACTGCATTTGCATTTAACTACAAAAATATCCATTGCTTTATTTATAATAATTAAAAATTGAAAGCAACTACAAATTTTAACCCTAGGCAATGTATTGCCTACTTATGGTATGTCCAGAAGGTGAAATACTTTGCAGCCCTTTACAAGAATTTTTATTTTAAAGATCACATAAAAAATGTAAAATAGAGTATATTAAAATTTAATACTTTATAGAGGGGTGCTACAATTATGAATGATTTTAACTTTTTTCATTTTACTTGTTTTCTAAATATTCTCTAATAAATATGCATTATTACATTGTTTTAACAAATTGCCTCCTGTATATCACTTTCTTTTAAAGCTCTTCTTCCCTAAGACAACAGAACTAATATACTTGAGCTAAAGGGCTAGTGGATTAACCCTCCCAGCAATTTTTTTCTTTCTTTGAGAACAGAATCTCGTTCTGTCACCCAGGCTGGAGTGCCATAGTGTGACCTCAGCTCACTGCAACCTTCACCTCCAGGGTTCAAGCAATTCTCCCTCCTCAGCCTCCCAAGTAGCTGGGATTACAGGTGCCTACTATCGTGCCTAGCTAATTTTTGTATTTTTAGTAGAGACAAGGTTTCACCATATTAGCCAGGCTGGTCTCAAACTCTTGACCTGTGATCAGCCCGCCTCTGCCTCCCGAAGTGCTGGGATTATAGGCATGAGCCGCAGTGCCCAGCGCAGCAACTTTTTAAATTTTAACTGAAACCTTATTGTCCTGACAAAAGAAGAAATTCTAAAAATGCTAGACTTAACAGGAGCTGTCAGGAAATAGAATAACTCTCATGTCCCTGAATTATTCCATACTTTATGCACCATCTACCAAAGTTTGTTCTATTCTGGAGAGATCTCTCTCTTTCTCAAATGTGTCTATACACACAGCCCCACCCCCGCTCCCACCACAAACAGAATGAAATAAGACAGACAGAGACACCCTGAGACTCTATGGCTTTTAACTAGGCCACCAGAGTGTCAGAAAGCAGTACTGCTTGGATAAACATTAAAGCGCATGTCCTATGATTCTTATCATGACAATCTTTCAAGCAAACCTAACACAGGAATCTGTTATTTTGTGGTTAATGCTCTTTTATCTTGGAACAGAGATTCTTAAACGGGATTTTTTTTTGGATTTCCTTAATAGGTCCACGAAGTGTCAGGATGTCTACAACCCACTAGAATTATAGGTTAAGTAATAACTTTGAGTCATAACAACAGTGTGTTATCTTCCACCTAACATGTCTAACTTCTTCACTAAGAATTTTGTTTAATAAAAGGCAATCTGTGACAATCTTGGAAAAGGAATCTAGATTAAGTAATCCATGCAGTGATTTTTTTTTTTTCCTTTTTTTTAAGAGACAGCATCTCTGTTGCCCAGTGTGGAGTGCAGTGGTGCCACCATAGCTCACTGCGGCCTTGAACTCCGGAGATTAAGCAGTCTCTGGAGTAGGTAGAGCTACAGGCATGTCCCACCATGCCTGGCTAACTTTGTAAATTTTTTGTACTGTTGGGGTTTTACTATGGTGGCCAGACTGGTCTTAAATCCTGTCCTGAAGTAATCCACCTGCCTCAGTCTTCCAACTAATTGGAACTACAGGTGCACCACCATTCCTATAGCATATCCACTCCAGAGAGGTGCAAAATATTTTATGTTCCCTCTCATAGCAATATAGCAGAATCCTAACCTAGAGAGACAGTAAGATTATTAAATGATAAATCTAAGGGATACAGAGGGGTGAGTCTATCCAGGGTTCTCCCTAATCAGACCAGTCACTTCTGGATGGAATCACTGCCAAGAACACCTTAGGACTTCCCTGTAGTTAGTCCTGTTAACACTACACTTTATCCTTCTGAAACCAGCCAGATTTATCCCCAAAAAGCAATTCTGATCCTACTCATCAGTTTAAAATCCTTTAATGACCACCCATTGCCTTAGAATGAGATACAAATTCTTTAATTTGTTTTACAAAAATTGGCCTCCAAGAACTGACTGCTGACTGCATTTTCACTGTCACCTTACCCTTTTTTTCCCATATAAGGCTTCCTAATTAGCTCCCAAGGTACAGTCTACTCATTCATGTCTTGATGCTTACTTCCATGACTGGTGATGGCCAGTGTGATAAGAGCAATAATCGAGCTACATATCAGCCTATGAGTGTACAGAGAAGGGAGATGACTGACTGCATGGAGAAGCTGAAAGAAGAATCAGAAAACAGGTCGCATTGTCAAACTTTTTTATGTAACATAAGGACTTAGGGTCAGAGCAGTTATAAATACTTTCATACATTTAACATTTATTTAACAAATACTCTTCCAGTGGTGGAAATGTGCTGATGCTATTCTAGGTCCTGGAGATATAATATTGAACAAGAAGTCTGTGACCTTATACATCTAACATTCTAGGGTAGAGACGAAAGTAAACAAGCAAACAGATACAAAGCATAAGGGAAGGAATAAATTGTTATGAAGAGAAAAAAATGGATAATAGAAGTAATAAAGTCATGTGTGAGAAAGGTGATACAGGATGTCAGGGAAGGTGCCTTGAGAGGTCCTTGTTGAAGGAATATCTGAATAAAGAGAAGGATGGAGCCATAAAACTATCTGGGGAGATTGTTCAAGGCCATGGACTCTTCAGCTATTCTGAGCCTGATTGCACTTGGTGGGCTGCAGATCAGGGAAACAGGAAGTGAATGGGAGAGAATGGTAGACCAAGTTTGGAGAGGTATCCAGTGTCAGATCTTTTAGGGCCATATATTCCTTGGTAAGAACTTTATATTTTATTCTAAGGATGAAGAAAGCCAGTGAAGCATTTTAAGAAGTAGTGGGTCTTGTTCTGACTTGTCATCTGTGAACACAGTTTACTGAGGGCAGACCTGGTACAGGAGCTCGGATATGTGTATGCCTAGGTTTTCCAGACGCAGTCCCCACTGACACATATTGTCGTGGTGTAATTAGTAAAAGCACCCCCTTTCACTCTCAGTGGTGCCCTAGTACAGACTATAAATCATATGTTTGCCCTGCTTAGCACCCAAGCATCCCCGTTCCCTGGCTAGTGATTTTTCTACAGCACCATATAGTGCATCTTAATCGATTTGGCACCAAAATTTCAGTTTGTTGGCAGATTTATTTTAAAAGAAGGAATCGATTTCTACCATTTCTAAATATACAATGTAAAATTATGAAAATAAGATATACTTTAGAATTTTGGGCTAATATGCATAAAATGAACTTGTTCTGTAAAGTGAAATATATTTACTACGAGTAGTAGATTGACTCTACGTACATCTTGATCAGACCCTCTACCTATCATCATGCCTTATTCAATGGAGGCTTTGGCCAGGAAGAATCGATCTGAGATAAAGTTATAACTATAATATGCAGAAATAAAGTCATTATCTGCCCCTGAGTGCAGAGGCTACAACAAATTTAATTGTTTGTCCTTCAAATCCAGGCACATTTGTAGGCACAGAACAAACCTTCACTTAATATTTTTTAATAAATGGTCAACCTAAATAACATCAGATCCTGGAATTTAAAGATATTGAATAAGGCTTCAACACCAATCTTACTAGACTGGCACAGTACAATAACTAGAGGGTTAAAATGTATAATTTTTTATTGCATTGTATTTTAATGAAATATGTCTTATATAACATGGTTTTTGTACTTGGTATTTTTTTCCCTTAAATATGATTGATCTTTCAATTTGCAGTTGATAACAGCTAATGAACCATAATTCCTAGACATAAAGATAACTGATATAATTATAAAATTACTCATAACGATGGCATTTTATTTATGTGAAGTTATTATGACACTCTAATTTCAATCCTGGTTGTTATATGTGTGTCTATGTTTAATGGTTAAATGAATTAAATGGAATAGTAGGTTATGAAGGCATCTGAATGGTATTTTAATATATATGATCACAAATTTAATCAAATATAAAACATAATAACCTAGTGTGGGTTTTTACAGATAGACTCTAAAGTACCATTGTTTTTCCTTATATTGGCATTCCCTGGATTTTCTTGGATTGCGAACATTCCTCTAAGTTATCTGGAAGTAAAAGGGGCTTGCCAGATGAGGTTCTCAAAGTGTTAGGGAACCACAGTCCACTGAACACACCACTGTAGTTTTCTTTCTACTTCCCTAGTTTTTCTTAATTAATGTCACTGACACTTGTTTAGAATAAAACATGTTTTCTTTGCATGGGCTCTTAAGATAAACAGAACAACACCACTACCCTGGGCAAATGTATCCTCCTTTGTAACATCCCCAAGCTGGGCTAATTATCTGTAACATTAGATTTAGAAATTTGCTGGAATGGTTTTCCTCTTGAGACAACAAAGGCATTGTTTTCCTCTGCATGTTTTCAAAGTCCAAGTCTCAGGTTAAAGACAGAAGCCATCCTGCTCCCCATCTTGCAGACCTGTGTTCTACAGGAAAAAGTTTAGCACTCAGGACAGCTCATTTTGTTGATATTATACAATGTGTTTTTCTAAGCTTCCAGATAGAATAAATCTGTTCTGTGAAAATGGAAAGAACTGTTGGTGTGCAGAGCAGACTCTTTGGTACTGCTTCAGGGTATGACAGGAAAAGCACCAAGCCTGAGTGCTGGAGCCAGGGCCCTGTGTTCAAACTTGACTATTCCGCCCCACAGCTGGCTGTATGACCTTGAATGAGCTGTCTGAGCTCTCAAATTGTATTGGTTTCCTTACTTCTAAAAGGATTGAAATGGATGATCTGTAAGGTCTTTTCTAGGTCTAAAAATTTTCTAATGCTCTATTTAGTTTAGAAATAGAGGTCTTTCTTGTGGCTTGTATCTGACCTGGTGCTTTAAACCTTTTTGCCTTGCAGCTGATTCTCTATAAAGTTAAATGTTCATTCTTGCGTACACCATGGTTTATTAGAAATGACTGTCAGGAAATGTAGAGAATCCTATATTTAACATCTCAGAATTGGATACTAGTTTGATATGAATAGCAAGTTGTTATCTGAGTAGATTACAATGGATTTACTATCAAGCAAATTAAATCACTGGGGACAGATGTGTTTTTAGAATTGTCTGAGACAATCAATCTGTGAGTAGAAAATTCTTGGTACCTGCCAAGCTGTCCTGCATAATTCAAAAATATGTCACCCAAATACTTCCTTTTCTGTGGCTGATAGAGGGTGTTATCAGGAAAGGAATGATCACAGAGGGGCAAGTGTATGCTAATCTAAATTGTACACTACAGGCTTTCTGGAAATTGTGAAGCATTTGGAAGAATGAGACGAATGAGTAGAAAAGTTACATGGGATGCAACATGATGGATAACAAAGGATGCAGGAAAGAGATGAGGGAGAAGGAAATAATTTAAAGTAATACTGTGTGGCCATTGAAGTGTCTGAGTTTTATGTAAAGAAAAAAGAGGAGGAAGCCATAGGAGGGAAATGACCAAAGTCATGAGCAAGAAAGATGATCTGAACTCATTAGAATGGAAGAAAAATGGTGATGTGGAGGCAGCCTGTGATAAAAATGGTAGTTTTTAAAATTGGTGGTAATGCATAGATGTAAGAAATTAGGAATATGCATGTTGAGCAGTCAATGGAAAAAAAGCCAGATACTTCTTTTTTCCCCAAATGCTTTCCCAGTGGGTTTTCGATAATTACTATTATACTACTGGCAATATTCAGGTCTTCACATTAAAGGCACAGCAAGGATATCAACATATAAATTTTACAGGAACACAATTGAGCCATAATCATGACTCTGGTTATGTCATTTTAACTAAAATGTATATTAGTGAAATCATGAATTTAAGATTTATAATCTGATAAAAGAATTTGTTATGTGAAAAAGATATGTCAAAGGACATTTATTTTGCCTTATCCACATTCATTTCTCTTTCTCAAGTGAATACATGGGTAATTTGTGTCCTGGTCAACCATCTGGTTTCAAGAAATCTACTGATACAGTGCCTGCTCCATTGGTGTAAGCAATGGACACGTTACACAATCTGTCTTATTCCTATCACTCTCTCAACTGGTCCAGGACTGGGATTAATTATCTAGAAGAAGAAACAGTAGAAAGCAAACAAACAAAAACTTTTTCCTAAAAATTAGTTCCACAGTAGAGAAAGATTTTTTGCATCTCTCGTTGTGAAGATGTGAGTTGTGGCCCCAGAATTTTGATGAGTATATCTGTCCTGGGTTAGATTTGCTGGAAGATAATTTTAAACTGGAGTTTAGCATAAAGGATGTATACTAAGCTTTTTTTCTTTTATCCTTCCTTCCTTCAAAAAACTAAAGACACAGCAAAACATAGCCAACCAGAACCTCTTTATTCATTGTCTCAGAGAAAATACTCTGTCCCTAACCAGAATCACCCCTAAGTAAGTATATTCGGTAGACCAGGAGCTAGCAAATGTACTCTGTAAGAATCAGACAGCGAATGTTTTAGACTTTCCAGGTTGGATTAGTTTTCTTTTCTCCTGTGATAACACTATCATAAACTTAATGGCTTAAAACAATACAAATTTATTATCTTACAGTTCTGGAGGTCAGAAGACCTAGCAGGGCTGTGCTTTTCCTTGAGGTTTTAGAAGAAAGTTTATTTTCTTCCCTTTTCCAACTCCCCACCTACATGCCTTGGAATGTGACACCTTGTTCTGGTCTTCAAAAACAGCAGCAGAGCATCTTCAAATCTCTCTCCTTCTCTGACTTTGACAGTAGGCCCACTCCGATAATCTAGCATAATCTTCCCATCTCAAAATCCTTAGTCACTTCGGCAAAGTCTCTTTATCATTTAACATATTCACAAGTTCTGGGAATTAGGACATGGACATCTTTGGAGGCTACGACATCAACCCTTTGGTTTCTTGTTGCAACTACTCAACTGCCTTTATACAGTAAAAAAAAAAAAAAAAAAAAAACACACACACAGACAATGTTAATCAGTGGGAGTAGCTATAACCCAGTAAATTGATATTTACAAAAACAGATTATAAGCCAAATTTATCTCTTGGGCCACAGTTTTCCAACCCTTGAGGTAGATATTTTTTTAAAGCCACTGTAGATATTTTGAGTAGGAACAAATTTAATACAGAGAAGTAGAGGCACAGGGAGTGGTGGTCATGCCCGTAATCCCAGCTCTTTGAGAGACCGAGGCTGGTGTATCACTTGAGATCAGGAGTTCAAGACCAGCCTGGTCAACATGGTGAAACCCCATCTCTATTAAAAATACAAAAGATAGCTGGTCATGGTGGCAGATGCTTGTAATCCCTGCTACTTGGGAGGCTGAGGCAGGAGAATCACTTGAACTGGGAAACAGAGGCTGTAGTGAGCCAAGATTGCACCACTACACTCCAGCCTGGGCCACAGAAGAGAGGAATCCCAGAAGCTCTGCCTTCACTTATGCATCTACCCTCAGCTAATGCTAAAAATAGTGGTCTATTCCCATTTGCCTCCCAAATCCCATATAAGGGCTTCTTAAGATGGAACATAACCAAAGGCCTTTTGGTAAGGGAGTCTAAGGAACATAATTTCAAAGGGTTTAGTTCCTTCATGGAAGCGTTTAGAAGGGTTTGTGTAGCCTTCAGTGAGAGATGCCATGATATGGCAGATAGACAAGAGAAATACGTGTTGAAACATGGATGGAATTCTTTCTGCCAGGGTATATTTCCCAGTTCCACAGTGTGGCTGATTATAAATTACCAGTGTGTGTGGATGTGTCTGCTTTTGTTTGTCTGCTTCTTTTCATTGCTGGACGCATGTAGCCTGCTACTTGGACTCTGAGCTAAATCCTAGCTGGATCCCCACCTGCCTGTACCCTCTTTCCGCCTATGTGACCTTGGACAAATTGTCTTAACTTTCTCTGCCTTTGTTGCCTCAGGCTTTTTATGACTAAAATATTTGTGATAGTATCTAACATATGAATTAGATGGGAGGAGAATGAGATAATATATGTGAAGTGCCTGATAAAAAGTTTATGCTAAACAAACACTACCCTTCATCACCACCTCTTGAGACCAAATACCTTAGAGAATTTTAGGTAAATAATTGGTTATTCATTTGGTGTTCTTATTGGGAAAACTTCCCACACTAACTTTATTGAACAACTATGTAAAATTTATGACTGTGGCAATGATGTAAGAAACAACCATTTATTACTTACTCATGTATCTCTAGCTACAGAAGTGAAAGTATCTCTAGCTGTAGAAGGGGAATGATCACTAAAACCTAGAAGTTCTGGTGGATGAAACTTCAACTTTATTTTCTGTTCCCGCCACTGACTCCTCTCAACATGTTGGATGATGCTCGCTCCATTGGGGAGGGCCATCTGACTTAGTACACCATTTCAAACGCTAACCACTTCTGGAAACGCTCTCGCAGACACACCCAGAAATAATGTTTACCAGATACCTGGGTATCCTGTAGCCCACTCAAGTTGACACATGAAATTAACCACATCATGTGATGTGATAAATAGAACCACAGAACCAGGTCAGGTTGAATATACAGTTCTGTGGAAGTGGCCTTCTCTGAAAGAAAAGAAAAACTCGTTTTGTCTTCAGATTCCTGATACATTCTCCAATCAAGTTTTACCATCAATAATACTGAAGTCTGATTTCCATTTGCTTCAGCCCTTTAGCTTAGACTCTGTAATCAGGACTCAGAGCGTTGTTGGGAAGAAGTGAATGATGGGATTTATGCACCAAATTCTACTCTATACCTTGAACAATGGGTTTGAGACATTTTCTTTTTATTTACATCTTTGGTTGTAATTTTATTTAAAAGTTTAACATGAGGCTAACAAAGCATGCTTTACTTTCTGCTTTTTTTTCTATATATATAAAACTTCACCCAAAATAGTTTCTTTATAAGATATGTAAATACCTTTTAAAGAAGGCATGTGCTTTTAGGATTTCATAATTTGGTTAATAAGTTTTGAAGATAATTGAAATTACTTATGAGACAGAAGAGATGAGGTATAGCATGCAAGAAAGCATGACTTTAACTTTTTCTGGCACATTATGTATTTTGTGCTGGTAGAAGTTTTTACTTTTATTCTTATAAACGAGAAAAACTGAATACATATAACTTCCTTAAGGGTCACACAATTAATTGTTACAGTGTCTAAGAACTGGCCAGTGGCAGGAACTTAATGAAGGAATACTCAGCTTTGCCATTTATGGTCCTTGTCCTGCATCCAGCTCTTTATCGTCATGGTTGGACAGGCAGAGAGCTCCTGCACGCACACATGACCAGGAGCTCCTGACAGCCCCCTTTCATAAAGGAGCTCTGCAGTGAGTTGGAAATCAGCAGTAATGCTAAGATGAGAAACTCTACTGCAGATCATCCCAGAGGCAAGAGCAAGTGAAGAATATGCTGTCAGCTCCTGGCGTTTTTCCCTTTAGAAGAAACTGAGTGCTGGTTAATAGAGGCCAGAGGTCTCTGTGGCCTTTGGATGAATTCAGGGTTCAATCATTGAGCACTAGAAGGGAGAAGACCAGGCCTAAGAGGGAGGAGTAGTAAAACCTCTCCTGTGAAGCAGAAAATCAGCTGGAACAACACTCTCATAAGTAATAAACTGGGATTAATAAAAGCCTAGCTGACTCTGAATTATTGTGAGCATTCTGTTAAGCCAACAGAAAGATGAGCTTTATCTATGGGCATATATACAAGTACATACTGCTTATAACAGGATATTTATAAGACTTCCCTTTTATTTTCTCATTTATTTGCCTTTAATACCTAGCTTGGTATCAGTAAGAACCACCACACACAAAAGCATTGAGAAAAAATTAAAATTCATACTACTAGGTATTTTTAAAACCTTTCACTCTCAAACATTGAATTGAAGGTATGGTAAAAGTTTTTCCCCCCAAAACTTCTAATATCGAAACTCGAGGTTGCATATATTAACTAGTTAGAACACCAAATTAGACATCGGCAAGTATGAATTTCAGAATCCTAGACTGAAACTATCATTAATTTTCTGTAAATTGAGTCTCAGGTTCTTCATGAGAACTATATAGCCTGCTTTATAAAATCACCAGTTGTTGAGAAGGCCAAATCATACAGTAACTGTAATGACATTTTGAAAATCTCCAAAGTGTTACTAAAATATAGACTATATCATTTTAGAAATCTGCTTCATCTTTCCTTGTACATAGCATTGGATTATGTCAGTAATGACACAGGGAGTACAATCTACAAAGGAGTTATTTCTTCTGAGGGAGACTCCCGGTTCAGATTGCAAACTCAGGAGCAAATCGAGAAGAACACGCTTCATATGGATTGAGAATAGCGTAAGAGACTCTGAACAGATGCAAAAGCAAACTATTTGTGTTTATTTGGAGAAAGGTGACTACTGGGTGCCACAAGTTGTGACATTAAGTTTGATTTTATTCAACATCTTTATTAATCATCCAGAAGATGAGCAAAACAGCACATTAATTAAATCTGCAGATGGTGACAAACAGGGAGACATTTCAGGGTCCATTGTGGGCAAAGGGACAGTATGAAAAGATTGGGTTTAAAAGGAGGCAGAGCAAGACACTAATGAGTTTTTGTTTTGGTGCAATAAAGACTTGAAATACACCTAGAATGGAATATCAAATGCTGCTAAAGGCCTTGAACAGTGTGATAGAAAACAATTAGTGGTGATAGGATACAAATTAAAGTATTATTGGCAGCTGAAAAGAGCTGTTCTTCTGAATTCCCATTTTGTTTGTCATGTCATGTCATCACTTTGCTTGACATCCAGGTGGAATTCACTTCACAGATGAGGCATGCCAGACGAGATCAGAATCTGCAAACTGTGATGCAAGACTAAGAGTGTAAAAGAACCACACTTGGATATCCTCTCAAACATGCATTCTGAGACTGATGTCAGTAAGGTAGTTCCAATTGGCTTGCTACATCATGGACCTCTTATTTCCAGGATCTTGGGTCACAGTTGATTTTACATAAAGTTACCACGAGAATCATATTCCTTTAACAGTATTCAACATGCCGTTTCCCTGTTGAATGAGCTATATAGCAGGTCCTCCAATAATGTTATTTAATTCAATATCATTTGGTTATAACATTAAAGGGAAAAAATTGATTACCAGCCAGCGTCACTGTCTATGTGAAGTTTGCATATTTTCCCCACATCTGCAAGAGTTTTCTGTGGGTACTTCAGTTTCCTCCCATATCCAAAGATGTGCATGTTAGGTTAACTGGGGTGTCTAAATGGTCTCCATCTGAGTGAGTGTGGTGTGGGTATGAGTGTGCCCTGCAATGGGGTGACATCCTCTCTAGGGTTGATTCCCACCTTGTGCCCTGAGCTGCTGAGATAGGCCCTGACAACCTGCCACCCTAAACCTGGAATAAGCAGTTTGAATGACTACAATTTTTAAAATGAAAATTTGTAAAGTATGTGATAACCAAACAAATGCATCACAGTAAGTGATTCAGTAAGAGCCCACTATATCATTGTTTTGAATGACCTGGTGGTAGGAGACGCATTTTACAATTTTGACTTTTCACCATTTATTTCTTGAGTTAATGCACCACCAAGACTGTTGTAACTCACTGATGCACCAAAAAATTGGGCAAATAATTAACATTTTATTAATCTTTCTTAAATGTGTATGCAGTTCACATTTATTTCAATGTTTAATAGTAGACATGTTATAGGTCTTTAGAAGTTTGGTAATATTTTTATTACCAGAAATATGCCATAGAAACTTTTGTTTACATCAATTAGGCTGTGGTAAAATTGGTTTTGTTATGTAATTTTCCTTAAAGTTGCAGTTTCCGAGAACCTATCTACCATGTTAAATGAGGACTTACTGTATGTGAGGTTAAATATCTCTCAATTAAGACCCCTACTTACATTCTTACCATTTTTCCTCTTTTTTTCATTTTTAAGATGGTCATTGGGTTTAAATAACCTTAAATAATGTTCATTGTCCCTCTGAATACTTTTATATGTATTTTTAACTTCTGATATGTCTTCTCACCTGCTTTACTTTCCATCCTTCTCCATTTATGTCAGGCAAAGTCTCAACAAGAATAGATGGCACACTAACAAAAGACTATTTCAAAAAGGATTTATTTACAAAGGGATTATTTTCAAAGGTATCAGTTTAGGGGAACCACATATTTGACACAGCAACCTAGGGTTTAATATGAGTTAACATCATATTTTAGGCCCTCTAGGTCCAAAGGAGTGAGGAAATTACCAGACCTGGAAGAAGTTATGCAGAGTTGGCAGCCTTGAAAAAACGGTGGCATGTGATCAGGGACACATAGCCAGCTAGAGAAAATCCTGTTGGGAAGTAATGAGAGGGATGAATACCTTGATCTCACTGTCCTCCCTCCATCCAATCACTTGTGGGGGTTCTCCATTGACTCAGCTAAAAGTGAAAGAGAATGGAAACTTATTCATGTGGCTCATATAGGTCACTATCTCATTCCGGAGGAGAGTGTAGAAGGGTGCAGAGGTGTATGTGGAGAGGCAAATGGAAGATTCCCAATGTAACATTTTCACATAGAACTTTGAAAAGATAAAAGGTTTGGGATGAAGCTATAGGTATTTGAGCCAGCTTGAATATATCCTAGCCTCCTCTTGCCTGAGAATATAGTCAGTAGGACACATAAATAGCAATTGACTGACCAAAGTATACCTTGTTTTATTACAACAACCTTGAAACCAAAAGTTATGTCATTCTAATTTTTAAAAGATTATGAAATACATGGTATATTCAAGAGCAAAAATGCAATGACTAGGTAAGTTATAAAGGAAGGCAGCAAATCACACTGCCATGTATGCACCTATGCAACAATCTTGCATGTTCTTCACATGTACCCCAAAACCTAAAATGCAATAAAAAAAAAGAATAACAAATGTATAACCAGGCATCCATAACAAATCTTACATAGATGGTAATTCCTACAGTTAAGTCCCCTGTGTGTTATTTCTGGCAATATCCTTCAATCTACCATATAGATAAACATTGTTCTGTTTTGTGTTTATAGCTTATTGCAGCCTTGAACTTCTGGGCTCGAGTGATCCATCTGCCTCAGCCTCCTGTAGCTAGAACTACAGGCATATGTCACCATTCCCAGCTAATTTTTAAGTTTTTTTGTATATATTCAGTTTTAAAATTCAGTATATATTCAATTTTAATTGAGTATATATTCAGTCTTAAAACTGAATATATACTGAAATGTATATAAATGGTATCATACTAGATATGCCCTAATATGATTTGCTTTTTATCACTTAACGTTGTATTTCTAAGATTCATCCATATTACCCAGTGTTGTTCACTTGTTTTCACAGAGTTCTTTATCACATGAATATTTTACAATTATTCTCCTCATGCTGGACATATTTTTATAGTTTGTTGCTGTTGAAAATAAAGTCACTGTGGATATTATTATTTATGTTTCTTGGTACATACTACCAAAGACCTATCTAAGACCCATGAGACTGGGTTGGGGCATATGTGTATTTTCAGCTTTGCTAGATAATTCCATGATTTTGTATGAATTTACTCTCCCAAGAGCAGTGTTTAAGAGTTTCTGTTGATTCTTATTCTTATCAACTCTTTTTGTAATGTCATTAAAGTTTGTTTTTTTGTGAGCTTAAGTGAGAGAGTATCCCATTGTGGTTTCAGTTTTTAGGTCCGTGATTGGTAATGAGTTTGAGCAGCTTTTAATGTTTATTGACTATATTTTCTTCCTTCTGTGGGAAGCATTTGAGCTATATGTTTTGCCCTTTATTTTGGGATTGTTTTCCTTTTCACTTTATTTAATTATACTTGAAGTTCTAGGGTACATGTACAGAGCAGGTTTGTTACATAGGTATACACATGCCATGGTGGGTTACTGCATCTATCACCCTGTCATCTACATTAGGTGGTTCTCCTAATGCTTTCCCTCCCTTAGCCCCCTACCCTCTGCTATCCCTCCCCTAGCCCTCCTCTCCTTGAAAGGCCTTTGTAAGTGTGTGATGTTCCCTTCCCTGTGTCCATGTATTCTTATTGTTCAACATCCACTTAGGAGTGAGAACATGCAGTGTTTGATTTTCTGTTCTTGTGTCAGTTTGCTGAGAAAGATGGTTTCCAGCTTTATCCATGTCCCTGCAAAGGACATGAACTCATCCTTTTTTATGGCTGCATAGTATTCCATGGTGTATATGTGCCACATTTTCTTTATCCAGTCTATTACTGATGGGCATTTGGTTGGTTCCAAGTCTTTGCTATTGTGAACAGTGCCACAATAAACATATGTGTGCATGTGTCTTTATAATAGAATGATTTATAATCCTTTGAGTATGTACCCAGTAATGGGATTGCTGGGTCAAATGGTATTTCTAGCTCTAGATCATTGAAAAATTGTCGCACTGTCTTCCACAATGGTTGAACTAATTTACACTCCCACCAACAGTGTAAAAGTGTTCCTATTTCTCCACATCCTCTCCAGCATCTGTTGTTTCCTTTTTAATGATCATCATTCTAACTGCCCTGAGATGGTATCTCAATGTGGTTTTGATTTGCATTTCCCTAACGACCAATGATAATGAGCTTTTTTTCATATGTTTGTTGGCTGCATACATGTCTTCTTTTGAGAAGTGTCTGCTCATATCCTCCACCCTCTTTTTGATGGGGTTGTTTTTTTTTTCTTGTAGATTTAAGTTCTTTGTAGATTCTGGATATTAGTCCTTTGTCAGATGGATAGATTGCAAAATGTTTTTCCCATACTGTTGGTTGCCTGTTCACTCTGATGATAGTTTTTTTTTTTTTTTTTTTTTTTTTTTTTCCTGTGCAGAAGCTCTTTAGTTTAATTAGATCCTATTTGTCCATTTTGGCTTTTGTTCCCATTGCTTTTGATATTTTCCTAATGAAGTCATCGCCCATGCCTCTGTCCTGAATGGTTTTGCCTAGGTTTTCTTCAAGAGTTTTTATGGTTTTAGGTCATATATTTAAATTTTTAATACATCTTGAGTTAATTTTTGTATAAGGTATAAGAAAGGGATCCAGTTTCAGCTTTCCACATATGGTTAGCCAGTTTTCCCAACACCACTTATTAAATAGGAAATCCTTTCTCCATTGCTTATTTTTGTCAGGTTTGTCAAAGATCAGATATTTGTAGTGTGTGATGTTACTTCTGAGGCCACTGTTCTGTTCCATTGGTCTATATCTCTGTTTTGGTACCAGTAAAATGCTGCTTTGATTACTGTAGACTTGTAGAATAGTTTGAAGTCAGGTAGTGTGATGCCTCCAGCTTTTTTTTTTTTTTTCCCTTCATCTTCTTTGCTTAGTATTTAGTATTGTTTTGGCTATGTGGGCTCTTTTTTTGGTTCCACATAAATTTAAGGTGGTTTCTTCCAATTCTGTGAAGAAATCAGTGGTAGCTTGATGGGGATAGCATTGAATATATAGATTACTTTGGGCAGTATGGCCATTTTCACAGTATTGATTCTTCCTAACCATGAACATAGAATGTTTTTCCATCTGTTTGTGTCCTCTCTTATTTCCTTGAGCAGTGGTTCATAGTTCTCCTTGAAGAGATCTTTCACATACCTTGTTAGTTGTATTCCTAGGTATTTTATTCTCTTTGTAGCAATTGTGAATTGAGTTCACTCATGACTTGGCTCTCTATTATTGGTGTATAGGAAAGTTTGTGATTTTTGCACATTGTTTTTGTATCCTGAGACTTTGCTGAAGTTCCTTATCAGCTTAAGGAGATTTCGGGCTGAGGCTATTGAGTCTTCTAAATATACAATCATGTCATCTGCAAATAGATACAATTTGACTTCATCTTTCCCTAATTGAATAGCCTTTATTTCTTTTTATTACCTAATTATCCTGGCCAGAACTTCCAATACTATGTTGAATAGGAGTGGTGAGGGAGGGCATCCTTTTCTTGTGCTGGTTTTCAAAGTTAGCGTTTCCATTTTTTGCCCATTCGGTATGATATTGGCTATGGGTTTGTCATGAATAGCTCATATTATTTTGAGATACGTTACATCAATACCTAGTTTAATGAGTTTGTAGCATAAAGGGCTGTTGAATTTTGTTGAAGGCCTTCTCTGCATCTACTGAAATAATCATTTGGGTTTTGTGTTTGATTCCGTTTATGTGTTGGGTTATGTTTATTGATTTGTGTATGTTGAACCAGCCTTGCATCTCAGGGATGAAGGAGACTTGATAGCGATGGATAAGCTTTTTGATGTGCCATTAGATTCAGTTTGCCAGTATTTGGAGGATTTTCGTATTGATGTTCATCAGGGATGTTGGCCTGAAATTTTCTTTTTAAATTGTGTTTCTGCCAGGTTTTGGTATCAGGATGATGTTGGTTTCATAAAATGAGTTAGTGAGGATTACCTCTTTTTCTATTGTTTGGAATAGTTTCGGAAGGAATGGTACCAGCTCCTCTTTGTACCCCTGTAGAATTCAGCTGTGAACCCATCTGGTCCTGGACTTTTTTTGGTTGGTAGACTGTTAATTGCTGCCTCAACTTCAGACCTTGTTATTGGTCTACTCAGACATTTGACTTCTTCCTGGTTTAGTCTTGGATGGGTATAATGTCCAGGAATTTATCCATTTCTTCTAGATTATCTGGTTTTTTTTTTGCATAGATGTGTTTACAGTATTTTTTGATGGTAGTTTGTATTTCTGTGGGATCAGTGGTGATATCCTCTTTATTATTTTTTATTGCATCTATTTGATTCTTCTCTCTTTTCTTCCTTATTAGTCTGGATAGCAGTTTATTTTGTTGATCTTTTCAAAAAACTAGGTCCTGGATTCATTGATTTTTTTGGAAGAGTTTTTCGTGTCTCTATCTCCTTCAATTCTGCTCTGATCTTAGTTATTGATTGTCTTCTGCTAGCTTTTGAATTTGTTTGTTCTTGCTCCTCTAGTTCTTTAATTTGTTTGATTTCTTTATATGTTCCGGACATGAAACTTTTGGTAATTGTGTTGTAAATATATTCTTCTAGGTTGTATATTTACAACTTTCCTTTATGTCTCCTTTGAGAATCAGAAAGTCTTAATCTTCTTATGCCTAAATTTTTGGATTTTTTTTCCTTTGTGGTTTACATTTTTGCTGAAGAAATCCTTTTCTTTCTTGAAAGGATAAAGGTAATGTTTTTTACTTTTTCAAAAATGTTACCTTTTACATTTACTTATTTAATTCATTATGCATATTTCCTTCAATATGTTTTTTTTGTTATTAGCCATTAATCTATACAAATTTTAAAATTCTTTTTTTTTAAACTTTAAGTTCATGGGTTCATGTGCAGGTTTGTTATGTAGGTAAATTTTGTGTCACTGGAGGTTGTTGTACATTCTTAATGAGATTGATTAAAAATGCATTGAATCTTCAAATTAAGAACTGAAGACATCCTTAAGATATTTATTTTGTCTGCTTATCTATTAACCTAGCATGTTTCTTCTTTATTTATTTATTCTTTAAGTTCTTTCAAAAACACATTATATCTTTCTTTTTTTGTGTATGTATGGTTTTTTTGTTGGTTATTTGTCTTTTGAGACAGGGTCTTGCTCTATTGTCTAGGCTGGAGTGCAGTGGTACAATCATGGCTCACTGCAGCCTCAGTCTCCTGGGCTCAAAGGATCCTCCCACCTCATCCTCCTCAGTAGCTAGAAACA
This sequence comes from Aotus nancymaae, assembly GCF_030222135.1. Taxonomy (NCBI): domain Eukaryota; kingdom Metazoa; phylum Chordata; class Mammalia; order Primates; family Aotidae; genus Aotus; species Aotus nancymaae. Next base: position 28,288,249 of record NW_026988422.1, on the reverse strand, counting down.
CAGGCATGAACCACCATACCTAGCTAATTTTGTTTTGTTTTGTTTTTGTGTTTCTTTTTTGTAGAGGTGGTTTTTGCCATGTTGCCCAGGCTGATCTTGAACTCTGGACTCAAGCAATCCTCCCACTTTTGCCTCCAAAAGTGGTGGGATTACAGGCATAAGCCATTGTACCTGACCTACATTTTTCTTGTAAGCAATATTATTCTGTTAGATTTACTTTTATTTTATACATACATGTTTTTGCTGTTGTAAATTTATTCTTAACAAATTTTTGTGTCTTATAATCCTGGTGGATAGAAATGTAATTGACTTTTTCCCCGTGTATTGGTCTTTCATTTAGCAAATTTGCTAATCATATTAATCTAGTTATTTTGTTCATAAACTATTTGATATTTTGAATGTAGGCAAAACATCTGTTAATGGTGCTTTTGTTTTATTTCATTTGAATGAATGAAATAAAGTTTTGTTTCTTTTATTTCAATCTCTATGTCTTTTATTACTTTTTCTTATCTTATGATGCTATCTGGGAACTCCAGTATCTTGCATAGATGAGGCAGTCATGGACATCCTCATCTTGCTCCTGAAGTTAAAAGAACCACTTCTAAAATTGTTCACCATCAGGTAGAATGTATGCTGTCAATAAGAATAATACTTTGAAACTAGAATTTTGTTACTACCCAGATAATATTAATGTCAATTCAGGAACCACTTTTGTTGAACATTGACAGTTAATGTTACAGAAGTTGATGCTACACAGGCCTAAAATTAAGCTTATGATGATCTGATAGTCAAACAAATTTAGAAGTAAACTGGGAGAACAGATTTTTTTTTCCTTTTCTTTCTTTAACTTTCCTCTTCTTCCTCTGTTTGGACCCTGACCCACCACACCCCATTATAATTACTCAGCCCAAAGATTTAGAGCTGCCATTGTTTGATATGACGAAGATTTTGTGGGAGCAGTAACTTCGAGGGTAAAACATCAGGGGTTTGGCTTTGATGTGTTTAATTAGAACTCCTTTGTAAAAATGTCCAACTGATGATGATGAATAGGCAGCTAATTGCAGAGTCTGGAGTTCAAGGTAGAGGTCCAACCTACAGACTGAAATCTGGGAGCCCTCACTAGGTAGGAAGTAGTTAAGCCATAAGCCTAGGTGGAATCACTTAGGGGTGAGTGGAACAGAGGAGATAGAACCAAGGACTGAGGACTGGAAACTCATGTATTTTAAGATTGGGGATATGAAGAGAAACCCAAAAAAGGAGATTTCGAAAGAACTGTCAGTGACGAAAGACAATCCAGAGTGTTTGGTTATTCTGAAGTCAAGTGCCAAAGCTGTATCAAGGAGGAAGGTACAATCACCTGTGTCAAATGATGGTGTTAACAAAGAGGATTGAACTGAATACTACATTTTATGAGGTTGTTAGTAATCTTTGCATGATTTGATGAAATAGTTGATGATAGGTTCAGTAAAGGAAGATGGGACATTATTCCATATATAATAGTGTGACCTAATGTCACTTAAGAATACTTATTAAGCAGTTTCTTTGTGCTTCTATATTGTCATTTTTAATGTCAGAATAGTAGTCTTATGTATAGATGTGTCATAGTACATTTAATTACATGTTTATATAGATGGTTTCCTTAATTTTTTTCTGCTTCTTAAAAACTTAAAATGTTTTAAACATTTAAAGTTTTTAGACACTTAACGTAAGTGTTTTAAAATACATTTTCTATTTATGTCATTCTATATTTCATTAGCTTAAATGGCTACAGGAAGACTTGCTGGATCAAAAATACATGCAACATATGCCATATCAGAACATATGAAAGCATATGATACTATGATATTTCACAAAAAAGTACAAATAGCTAATAATGAAATTAAAACTATGTCTATTATCAACCCAATAAATGCAAATTAAACCCATTGAGGAGGTTTAATCAGAATTTCGAGAGCTATTCTAACAGCTCCCTGCTTAAGTGAAAGTAGTCAAGAGTTCAAGAGTTCAATCTGGTTAATATGTCTTTTTTAAATTTTATTCAACAGTTTTTTTGAGTGATTACAATATGTTTGACCCTGGGGAGACAATGAGTATAAGATGAACATAATCCTATTGAACTACAGCCTTATAAGGTCCTGTATTTCCTTAGCTAGTAAACAGTGTATAAAATCATTTAGTCTTTATCTCCTCTTCTGCCAGTTGATAAGTAGGATTTATGCAATTTTTCGTGTTTAACTGATCTCTTGATATTAGATAAGGACCATTTATACGAGGGATTCAAATAGAGCTTTGATTGAGCTGGAAAATTATTTTGAGGTTAAGTAGTCTTGTCCCTTCTATTACTCCTGATAATTACCCTGCCATTTATCCTTGGATATGGATTTTTACATTTTGAGGACAGGGTTTGGGGGATGAATATCAGAATCATAAAATGCTCCAATATGGAGGGTTAGGCTTTTATATTTGTTGGTGATTATTGGGGATTGGTGGAGTCGAATGGGTGTTTACTAATTTAAGAAATGTCTTCAAACATAGTGCAAACCCTTTGAACAATGTCTGAAATACACAATCTACTCCTCTAAGAACAAAAGACAAGAGAGGTGTAAATAAAAACTCTCAAAATTCTGCAAGGCAGATGGGGTTCTGCCCTCTCTGTTACTAAAAGAATCAAATAGATTAAAGATGGAGTGTTCAGTTGTTGTAACAAAAATGAGTAAGATGCCACCACACTACTGAAGAAAGAGAGAGAAAAAAAGAATAAACTGTAAAGCGGAAGGGTGCAGGGAATAGGAACGACTTGTGTTGCTAGTGGGAACATCAGTTGGTACCTCTCTAGAGGGTAATTTGGCAATAAGTTTTTAGAGCCTTAAAATGTTCCATTTCTTGTAATTTATCCTGGGGAGATATTTGGAGGTGTTCCCAAAGATTTATGTTTTATGATGTTTATTACAGTGTTATTTATAAGAATAAAGAGTTGAAAACAATATAAATGTCTGCCAATAGGCACTTGGTAAAATAAGATATTATATATATGTGATTTATTACTATGCAGCAGTTTATAATCATATTTCTAAATTTGACTATTTGACGGCATGAGGGAAATATTCAAAATATAATGCTAAATTAAAACTGTCAGATACAAATGAACAGCATTAAATAGTAACTACTTATTGAACATTAATTTTGCACTAGAGTGTATATTTGGGGCTTTATAAACACTTAATTTAATAATTTTCCAACAAATCTGGAAGATAGCTATTGCTATACTCAATTTATGCATTATAAATTTGAGATTAGAGAGTTAAGCTGCATTTCAAGCCCAAATTGTCCAACTAAATAGAGCAGCTTCAAATATGCAAGGACACTTGGGTTAAAATGTCTGTGTCTTAAAATCAGAAATTTTATCTGTTTCAAATGCAAGAAATAGAGAAAGTATGGTTATATCTTGGAGAATGTTACATCCCTCAAAATACTTTAGTGGGTGATGAAGGTACCCTCAAAGATTTTAAGTAAGGGAGTGAAATGATCAAGTTTCTTCTGAAGGATGATAACTGAAGAACTGTACCAAGGATGGGATTGCAGTTGGGTACTTGGCAATCATATAAATACCAGTTACTAAAGGTCTAGCCTGTAGGGAATAATTGTGAAGATGGAGAGCAAGCAGCAGATTAGAAACACATTGTGGGTAAAGAACTAACTACACCCTAAGAGAGGCAAGATGTAAGTTCTAAGATACAGGAGCAGGAGAAGAAAATAAGTAAAATAACTAGTGTCAGGGTGCTCTGTCTATGGAGTAGAAATTCTTTCATTTCTTTGCTTTTTAAAAAGAATAATGTCAGTGGCTATATACACAGAATTATCTAATGATATAGGATACCCTAGAAAATTTCATATGCAGAGCAGATGACCCCAAGTTTGGTTTTGAAGATATTTTATGTGAGGAATCACTTTAATGACACAAATCCAGAAGCAAGTGGCTTTGGAGTTCAGGGAAAAAACTGTTGAAAATATATATTTGAAGCTTATTTGCCAATAAATGTTGTATAAAGCCATGACAGTTAGTGAGATTTTCAAAAAGGATATAGAAAGGTTCTCACTGGGCATGGATAGGTGTATCAGAATTGCTAGAAAGAATTTCTAAATTACCTATTCTGGCATTGTGATTTCAGAGATTCTGTTACATATTCCACTTTTTAATAGAGAGAGTCTGATTTGAAGGGGTACATAGGGCTGAACTCATTTTTATTTTTTTGAGATGGAGTCTCACTCTGTCGCCCAGGCTGGTGTGCATTGGTGCAATCTCAGCTCACTGCAATCTCCACCTCCTGGGTTTAAGCGATTTTTCCTGCCTCAGCCTCTCAAATAGCTGGGACTACAGGCATGTGCCACCACACCTAATTTTTTGTATTCTTCATAGAGACGGGGTTTCACCATGTTAGCAGCATGGTCTTGATTTCCTGAACTTATTATCCACCCACCTCACCCTTCTAAAGTACTGGGATTACAGATGTGAGCCACTGCACTGGCCGAGATCATATTTTTTTAAACTGCTACATACAAAAATATACATTTATTAAATAAATGAGTAATTTATGGATGTAATTAGAATTCTTGAAGCAATACCACCTGAATGAAGTGGTGAGGTTAAGCTAACTGATCATGTACTTAATTGGTGATGGGACAAATCAGGAGAGATTTCCTTTGTAGGAGCAATAAGGCCTGAAAGCAGTTATTACTTAGCATTCCTGAACTTACATGAGGTTTGCATTTTAACGTCATATTTACAATTAGGTATCGAATTTTTGAATTTATTTTCCCTCAGGAGTAGCTTTCCAGGCAAACTAAAAAGAGCCTGATTCATCCCCAGTACATCCTAAATAACATGCATTTTTAAAGAAAACTGGTACCAAATCATATTTATGTAATATTACAATAATTAAAACAGAAGCATGAAAAGCAAACAGGATACACTGAATATGTAAGAAGTATACTTGAGTTAAGAAGATGAAGGCTAGAGAAAAATAGGAGAGTCATAATGGATAAGTTATTAGAGGAAAAGAGATGAGAGTGAGGTTAAAGATCTCCCCAAGTGGTCCACTAGGTAAAGATTTCAGCCCAGAACATCTTAGATGCTCTCCAGAGAGGTGTCAGTTACAGGCATGAAGGAATCAGATGCTGGCTGCAGTCATCTCCTCATATGAAACATTTGCAGCTATCCCTCTTAATTCACAAAGGTTAATATCGTAAAGAAAAACCTTTTTTACACAAAAGTTAATATTGTAAAGAAACACGTTTTTTCAGACACAGAGGGACCATCATAGAATAATAAAAAGGTCGTAGAAGTCCATTGTTTTATATATCTTGCCCATTTAAGCTATTGTTTGTTTTAATGTGACAATGTTAATAATCATGTATTTTCTATGTTATATGTTTGTTAGAGCTATAGTGAATTACAAGACTTGTAATTTATTTGCTTTATTATAGCTTCTAAACCATTCTCACAGGAGAGAAAAGAATTTGGATCGCAAATTTGGATGGTAAAATTTGTGGAGTTATAGTTGACCATATTAGAAAAAATAAGATGATTTTTGCCATTAAGAGAGTTTTGCTATTTAAAAAGACAATCTATTTTAAGCAGGCCAGACTAAAACTGACTAAAAATACAATTGAACATATTTTTTACTTGAGCCATTTGGGTGGGACGGGGGATAATCAGCTTAGTCCAGTTAGAAGCTAGAAAGAACAGGAAATGAACTGCTAAGGACACTGTTGCAACATTTGATGCATCAGTTGATGAATGAGGATCTGGACTTTAGCTGTGTAATGAAGATAGAGATTAGAGGACAGATACAAGACACAGTTTGGTGATAGAACTAACTATACTCAAAGACACCCCTTCCAAATCTAGCTTTAGACACACCCATACTCTACTGCCAGCTAGTCTTCACTCTTTCCTGTGTGAATCAGAATGAGCATAGCCTCAGGTTTAGTGCTAGAAGGTTCTTAATGTACTTAGGCACATTCCAAAGGCAGACATCATGTTTTCACAATTGCTCTTCCAATCTGAACTCTCTCATGAGGGTTAGGTACTGAAGCTGAATACAGTACACTTGGATTTCTGCTGGTTTCTTGGGCTGCCGTTGAGGGTTTTGAAGAGGATAGAAAGTGAATCTTCTCTGGGCTAGATGAAGCAAGAAGATGTGAAGCCCAATGTTGGAAAATGTTTAGAGGAAAGACTTTCATCATTTTCTTAGGGCCCTAGTCTGGACTCTTCTGTTTCCTGCTATGAAAGGAAATAGTGAACTCTGTGAAGTAAACTTTGTGAGATTAAAATTGATACTATATAACCCAGGTTTTCTGATGCTCTCTTCCTCAGGGCCAGGAACTACAGTACTTTAATGGTCCTTGCCCTTTCTGAAGTCTAAGTTCCAAGTTCTATTTTTGGGTAGGGTATGGGGTAGCAGGCATTCTCATATTCAGCTTGTTAAGCTATAAAATGGCATAAACATTTTGGAGGGAGGTTTGGTTATGTGTATCAATAGCCTTAAAAAATATGCAAACCCTTTAATCTGGCAAGGTCTCTTGTAGACTTCATGTGGATTATTATCTGATACCAAGGTTGTGATCTAAAAGATTAGTGCATCTGAAGGAACTGTTGAAAAGACCTTGATGTTGTTTTCACTGTTTCCCTAGCTATTTCATTGGCCCTCAGTCCCTTCTGGCTAGAGATCTATAATCCAGCCACCTCCTAGCAGACCTAGGCCCTCCACATCACCTTGACTTTCTGATACTATGTTGCTCAGGTCCCAAATTCAGAGTGCAATTCTTATTTGTCAATCTTGTGGCTATAGCAATGTTTTAATTATAAGAAGACATTTGTTCTTCATGGAAGCAGAGTCTCCACCAACTCTGTTTCTACATCCCATTGGAGTTTATATTCCTAGCCCCTTGCTCATATTCTCCAAACCCTGTTGGCCTGGAGATCTATTAATGCTTTCAGCAGTCACTGGGCATACATATTGCCTGAGAATATTATTAATATATAGGTTTATCATTCAGTAGGTTTAGGGTGGGCCCAGATAATGTTGTGATGTTGACCTGCAGATCAAACTTTGAGTAGCAATGAATTAAGCTACTATTGCTATATGTTATTTTCATATAAAAGATATATTCAACTTATATTTTATGGTATAAGCCATAAAATAAACATCAGCCTACATACCCAATCATTAATCTGACTTGCAGCTTATTTCTGTTGCATTTAAAAGGAAATCTGTGCTCCTTATAGAAAAGTGACTTTGGACTATGTGGGAAACCTGAAAATAGGTGTAAGTGGGGTTGTAAGGAATAGGGCCACATGTTTAGTTTTCCCAATAGAAAAAATTTCAGGACAAATAGAATTTCTGTGGACTTCATTTTTATAGTAATCAAACTGTACTATCTCATGTGGAAGGGAACAGAAAGGTCTTTTCCCTTTTCTTGCCTTCTATAGCATAACATTACCACAGTTCTGCATTATTTGAGAGTCTTTGCATAAGAAAGGATTTGGACTTCCTAAGAGGCCTGTGCAGCATTCTTCCTCCAAGAATGTCAATATTCTTTGCAAACTTTGGCTGAATCATCATTGTAGCCCAAAAGATAGGCATCTGAACATCTCACAGCATCTTCTCTTCAGTGTACAAGGAGACTTTAATTTGGGGCATGACGTGTCATGACTCACGGAGGAGTGTCAAGTAAGGCTTTTTCAAAAGGGAACACTGAGCCCGGTATCTAACACAGGAGACAGAAATAAGGGGGTGTCAAATAAGGCTTTTTCAAAAGGGAACATTGTGCCCAATACCTGAGGAGAAAGAAAAGTATTTTTCTGTTCAGCTTGACTAAATGCTCTTTACTGGTTTAACAGAGAAAGTGAAAATTTTTACACAGTGTTTTGCAAGCATGACTCACTCATAACCTCAAGGTGTAGGCATTTCCACAGGAATGGATTGGAGACTGTGGCAATTGTATACCCTTGCATGCTTCCACAATAGTTTTTCATTTTCCTGTTTTGTGTATTCTAAGAACCTAGTCGTAAGTCCTAGGTAACCCTGAAATCCACTGAAGAGTTTAGTTTTCTTGAAGAATAAGATCTCCGATTCTAGATAAGTGTTTATTTGCCTGAATGTGTTATACACTTGAATTTGGTCAATACCGTCTACAGGATACAAAGAAAGGTTTTCTCTCCTTCAAGTGCTAAAGGGCACCATGCTGAACTATCCAGAGGACAAGCTGTTTATATGTTATCTCAACATGTTTTGTCATCTCTGCTAACCTTGTGATTGTTTTCTGTCAATAGAATATACATTTAAAGAGGTGAGAAAATGGTGTTTGTAACTGCACTTTGAATCCAGAATGAGTTTGAGTATATTAATAAATGACATTGACAGTCACAAATATTAAGGACATTTGGAATAGCTAATCTCTAGTTTATGAATAATGAGTTATCTTGGTTTTAATAATTTACTTAAATATTTTCCCTCTATTCTTTTACCTGTAAAGTTTCAAGATCTTTCTACCTCTCCTCAGATGATTACTAGTTATACTCTTAGAGGGCAGATATAAGTTAATGAGCTCCAAGGGAGGGGACAAGAAAGCAAGAACAAAAACAGCATATTGCCTCCAAGACTATTAATGTCCCTTTTTGGAGGATGGCAACAGCTAATGTCTGGCAAGAGCAGTGGAGGAAGAAATTGCTGCAGGTTCAGGTGGGAGAGTGAGTCACCTTGAGGCTGGCACTGCTGATGAGGTTTGGAGAATAATCTTTCCATTAGGAGTAGAATCCTCCTTTGAGGATGGGGACATTATTAATGTCCAGTACTTGAAGTGTTTGATTTACTTCCTGTGTACTGCAAGGAAAGAAAGCATTAAAATCCCACACATCACAGATCCACAGAGAATTTCTGTAAATGCATCTAACCTCAAGATATTAGGAAATTTTAGAATTGTGGGGCATTTCTTTTGCATGTAGAGGCATATATTATGGCACAGAGATGTAAGTTACTGGAATGGACAAATAGGTACAGGTAAGTATATAGGGCAGGTAAATATGTCACCGACTATGATTTTTAGTAGAAAAATATCAAATATTCACTTGCCCTATACTGTGCCACTTGGAAAAGTTTTGTTTATGGAAAAATTGTAGATATTACAATAGCTAAACAATTAGTCATTTCTAATGTCTTCATATATAAACACAGAAAATAGTAGACTTTACAAATAATGTAAGTGTGATTTTCATAGGGCTAGATTTAAAATTGTGTGCCTGTCTTAAATGTCAAGTCATTGTAATGAGGTATTAGCTTGCTCTTGCTTAAATTTGTATATTTTATTCTTACTCACTTTTAAATACCTTTTCTTAATCTTTTATTTTTGGCTCATTTGATATGATTATCATTCCAATTTCTTGCCTCCTGAATAATAGATTCTAAATCATTCTCATTTGGTCTTTGATTCCTTATTAAAATCCTGAAGCCTAGCAGCTAATGATGCTGTTGATGCATGGCAATGCCGCATTTAATCAAGGAATTTTTTCATTATTACACAATATCCCTCTTACCTCATCAATGATAATTTTTTATCTTTCTATTGCACTCCTTTTTGGTATTTAAGAAGTTTGGAATTGAAGTTCATAGGTTCAAGCCCCCCAAATGACCTTATACCTAATAGGTGTTCTCACTTCTAATTGGTAAAATTTTATGACTGACACTTCTTTATTGAGGAAGTGTTGGGCATTTTACACACACACACACACACACACACACACACACACACACACAGTTTTTATGTCCCTTTTTCTAGTCAAAAACTGTATGCATAGGAGGCCAGTCATTTCAGATACAACCTACCCTGTGCTTTTGAAAGCTACAATTCTGTACATTTCTTGACCATATTTATTTTCCCAAAGAGCTAATCACTTAAAATATCCCAGATCCTTAATGTGAGATAGCTGGCATTTGGCTTCAAAGTATTCAAATGGGTATTGAAATTGGTCTTATTGTATCAGTTAGCATAGTTGGAGAGTAGTTTAAAGACAACTTGTGGTCAGCTGTGTAGCTTAAATGTACAAGAGAAATTTGCAAACTATTTGGAGTTTTGATACCTTAAAGTTACTTATTTCATAATAAATCACTCCATAATAACGCTCTACAGAGCATGAAGGATGTTCATTAAATATTAGTATATGCAATATCCATGGTATATATTTAGCTAACTTAAAAATACCCTTATCATCTATGAGGATATATTGAGCACTCAATGCTGATACAAACAAATGTATTGATTCACCATGAGTTCCCGTGTTCTGTTCCCAGATTTGAATGACACAACTGTGTGCTCAGGTCACAAGAAGGACCATGCCACAATGCAAATAAGGGAAGGAAAGTTAATTTGATTACTATAAAAATAATTGACCAAGGCACACTTTCTACTTATTGTTAAAAAGGCATCATAATTTCTTATGAAGAAAAGTAAAGAACTGACACCACTTTACACTCGCAAATGACATATATCAAAAAAGGTATAAAGTATGAAAGAGGCAAGGGATCTTTGATACCTCGAAGAACTTATTCTCAAACCTTGCTGATACATTTGCAGGAGAACAATTATTGAGAAAAGCAACTAAACAGATACCACCACTTAGATGTAAATTCTCAGTCCAATGTGCCTTTCTCTAATGGTTTAGTAAGGAAAACCAATAGACAATTAACACATTTAAAGAATATGTACAATCCAAAAGTAGGCTGCTTCACACAGAATGTAAACTGTTAGAAGTGACTATTTGTATAAAATACTATCTAGGGAAGAATATCAGTGGCTCAGGGCACTAGATAAGAGTACGCTACAGAGCAGGTCATCTGGTTTTATTCATCCAGTAAAAATATCTGTTAAGATTCTCTTACTTCCCTATTCTCTGATTTCATCTGTACCAATCAACCTACTGATGACTAATAAATTTCCCAGATTTTTAAGTACTGCTCTGTCCAAGAGAGAAAAAAAAAGATTTCTGATTAAAAATATTCTATTTTAATCTTCTATCTCCTATAATATTGTTTTCCTTCTTTGATCGAACAAATATTTTTAGTGACAACTATGTGCCAGGAATTTCACTAGTTGTCAAAAATTCAATAGTAAGAAACAACAAATATGGTCACTGCAGGTTTTCTAGTGGGTGAGATAGTTAAGATCCTGTTTGCCATGCTGTTCCTGCCAACATTCCATCAGGAAATCTGTTATCTTTATTTTCAACATGTGTCAATAATCTGATTACATCTCAATATCTTTTCTGCATCTACCCCGGTCTGAGCCACTCATCTCACACATGGATTTTGGCAATAGTTTCCTGGCAGGTCTTCCTGTTTTTAGTCTTCCCACCTTCCTGCATGGCCTATTCTCAACTGAGCAGCAAGAGTGATGCTTTCAGAATGCAGGTCAGACCACTTTAGTTTCCTACTGAAAATTCTGCAACAGCTCCCATTTTACTAAGAGCAAAAGCTTGTGTCTTTGCCCTGCCCCATCACCTAGCTTCATCTTTTCATCCCTTCTCCTTGCTTACTCTACTTCAGCCACTGTGGCTTCCCTGCCCTTCCACAGACGACATACACTCAAACCTCAGGACCTTTGTAAGGGCAGTTCTTCATGACTGGAATGATTTTCACCTCGAAATTGCTCCAAATTTTTGCTCAAATATTACCTTCTTAATGAGGCCTTCCCTGACCATACTAATTTAAAATTACAATCCATTCATACTTCTTATTCTGCTCTATTTTGTTTTCTATTAAAAAAGCAGTAACATACTATAATTTTCTTATTGCCTGGATTATTTATTTTCTTTTCCCTCACTACAGCATTAACTCTTCAATGGGAGAGGTTTCGTTCACTGATATATCCAACAGCATGCTTGGCACATAGTAGGCATTGAAAACGTAGTTTGAATGTTTAATGAATGAACCAAGTAAAATGTATACTTAAAATAATGATGATAATAACAGTTAACATATTACTCACTATTTGCTGGCATTGGTTTAAGTGCTTTACATATAAATTTATCTAAAATTACCCTATTTTATTCTTAATCCCGTGTGATAGATAGACATGTTATCTCTATTTGTGGTTTTTGTTTTTGAGACAGGGTCTTGCTCTGTCACCCAGGCCAAAGTGCAGTGGTGTGATCATGGCTCACTGCAGTCTTGACCTTCTTGACTTAATCAATCCTCTCACCTCAGACTCCAAAATAGCTGGGACTACAGTGGTGCTCTATCATGCCAGACTAATTTTTTGCATTTTTTTTTCTGTAGAGATGGGGTTTCTCCATGTTGCCCAGGCTGTCTCAAACTCCTGGACTTGTGATCAACCTGTCTCTGCCTCCCTAAAGTGCTGTGATTACAGGTATGAGCCACCATGCCTGGCTGTGTTATTTCTATTTTCAATATCAAGCAACTGAGACATAGAAAGGTTGAAAGCTTACCCAGGTCATATGCTAATAAATTGTAGAGTTGGGGTTCAAAGGTAGGCAGCCAGGCTCCCAAAGAGTCTGTGGTCTTTACTGTTTTCTCTCCTACCTTTCTATTGTCATGATGTTAGCAGTGCCAAGAAAAGACTTACCTAGGAACTGGATCTGGTTTGATAAGAAAGATGAATATCTTTTAGTTGTTGGGAAGAAGAACCAGTCTTTCTAAGTCAGCTCAGTTTTGGAGACTTGACATAAGGGGAATTTTTCAAGCTAAGGATTCATCTGTGACAAAGTCAGCTAATGTCATCTAGTCAGTGAGTTTCTTAAAGGCCACACCTTCTCTTTTCTACAATGTGGTGCCCCCAAAAGATGAAATTATTTTGTAGTATGGTTGGCTACTGATTAGCTTGTGTAAAGAATTACTCACATTGACTGCATTAAGTAAGAATAATGTCGCTTAGCTTTTCAAATTATAAGACAACACTTATTTTGAAAAGGCAAAATTGGGGGAAATTTTATATATTCTGTTACATGGACTGTGGAGGGTGCTGTTAATGAGCTTGATTACGATCCCTTGTGACTAAGTGGCCTTCACCAGCAATAGGAATAGACTAATTGGTGCCTGGAGGTTGCTCTGACTGCCCTGGTGAAAACTCAGCTGCACTATTCTGAGAAAAAAACAGCATGGGGTAGTGGGTAGACACTCATTTATAATTCCATTCTTAGTTATAGTTGGGGAAAGTAACTGGAGCATGCAGATATCTATAGCCTCAGGTGAGTGTGGAGACTGGTTTCCTCTTCCCAGCGCCCACCTCACTTCTGCTTCTCTCCATTTTCATGGAACCCTTATACGTATTCACTGTGGTTCTTCCCCATTCTCCCAAAGGCATAAGAAGATAACCACAGAGGGTTTCTTAGAACTATATTACAACAAGCTGTCCTATATATCCCATTCTATGGTTTTTCAGATGCCAAGCAAGTGCTTTAATACTAATGTATTTAAGACCATTGGAAGAAATACTTACTCTTTATGGCATCTCACATAGAGCCGTTGATCAGGCACATTTCTGGGCATCCTCCTCAACAAAATTGAAATTCAAATATAGGGAATAAAATTGGTACCATTTTTTTCAGTTAGGATCTTATAAAGGTTTTGGTGAGATTCTTATTTTATATATATATATATATATATTTAAAAGTATATCTTTAGAAAAAATATTGCAGGTACTAATTAATATTATTTAAGGATTCATGTTTTATAAACTGGCGATTATTATTAGGCCGGTAAGATCAAGAATTTAAACTCAATTTGCCTTACAAGGCTTATTTCTCTTTGTCATCCGAATGAATTCTCTTCTCCAGCAAAACAGGTCCAGTTGCTGACTCCTGAAATATGACTTGTACTTTCTAAACTCATACGAATTTCCTGACTAGAAAGCCCCTTCTTCCCATCTCTGCCTCTTAAAATTCCATCTCTGAAGACCTTCTCTTATCAGTCCAATAGAAAGTGAGGGTCTCATCCATTTTCTATGCTGATTGTGACACTGATAAAAATCCGCCATTCATTTATTCAAGAAATATTTTTTATGCACAGTATTTTTCAATACTGGCATAGATCTAGAGACAGCAATGAAGAAAATGAAGTCAGTCTTGCACGTATGAAATATATAGGTATATATATTAGTTTATATATGTTTAAAAGCACAGAAATAAGAGTATATAAGCACAGAAGCAATAAGTTAATATATATGTTAAATACAGACATATTTAAAGAAACATTGCAATAAGAATTGTATTGGAAAACTAGAATGTCCTATGAAAAAGAATAATATTAAATAAAATAATTTAGATAAGGTAAGAAGAGAAGACACTCCTGAGTAAGTGAAATTTTAACTGAGATCTGATAAATGAGGAAAAGTAATTCAGGCTATGAGTAGAAGAAAAAATTTTCAAGGCAGAGATAATTGCATTTGCAAAATCTGAGGTAGGAAAGGTCTTGGCCAGGAACTGAAAGAAAGTCAATGTATCTTATTTTTTAGTTACATATGCACCTTTCTTATCTCTTCTAGATGGATGTGAACTTGTTTTTTATTTCTTTATACTCCATAATGATTAACATAGTGTTTTATACATAATAGTTGCTCAAAATAATGTGCTAGAGGAATTCTGCATCCTGTAACTGGAATTATTGATATTAATGTTACATCCCTTTGAAAATAACTATAAAAACTGAACAAAATATAAGAGACAACTGATTTCAGGCATTGAAAACAGAGAGAGCAGCCCTATCATCCTTGAGATACAGAAACCTGTGAAATGGGCTTTGTTAACCCCCCAGATTTATGCCCGAGACAATTTCTGGAACTTTGCAGTAGAGCGATGGATCCCAAGTAGAAAGCAGAGTCTTCTGGAGCTGAAGTGATAGAGATTAGAATTTCAGGGGCAGCTGAAACTGGAAGGGCAAATATAAAAATGAGGCTTCTGTAGGGGGAAGGCAGCCCAGAAATTTGAATGGGGTTTATCTGTGTCTTTGGTTGAAAGCTAGGATGCTTATGCATGGGCGTTGAGTTCAAAAGGCCTAGTGGAGTGACTTCTAGAGGGGGCTGAGAGCAGTGCAGAGGTACTAAAGGATGCACAGAGCTAAAATATGTAAGAATTCTGACCTAGTTGGGGTGGAGAGATCTCACTGAACAACTCAGGCATTTAAGATTCCAGAAACATGATGTCCTAAGGAAATGAAAATGCCCTAGATCTAATGAGAAAACTGAAATCCATATACCCTACAAAGCACAGAACCAACCCCAATAGGTGTGAGAGAATCTAACCATAAATTAACTGTCTGAAAACAAAACTTAACAGGATTAAAATAAGAACAACATAAATCAGACTCCCTGCAAAGTAAGATATACAATAAAAAAAACTAGAAAGGTGAGTAAGCAGGAAAATGTTACCCACAATCAAAGAAAAAAGCACCCAGTAAAACCATGCCAAAAATCTGATATTAGAGATAGCATATATGGATTTTAAAACAGCTATTATAAACTTATTCAAAACTTTAAAGAAAAATATGGACAAAGTTCAGCAAAGAAATAGAAAATGTAAAAAACAAATTAGAAATTTAAAACTCAATAAAATATTTGAGATAAAGATTTCTGAGTGCTTTAGAAAAAGACTAGATACTACAGAAGAAAGGTTCAGTAACATCCAAATTGAAGAAGGGAGGGAAAAATAAACACTTGAAATACTAACAGCACTTTAATGGCCTGTAAGAAATTATTGAGCAAATAAAAGTATAATTAGAGTCCCCAAAAATGATTAAGAATGCATCAGAATAAAAAATTGAGTAAATAAATGAAAATTCTTTAAATTTGGTGAAAAACAATACTAGATTCAAGAAGTTCAGTGAACTCCAAGAACCATAAATCAAAGAAACAACATGACATGTGAGTACATCAAAGTCAGTTGAAAAAGGGATATTACCAACTTTGTGCCAATAGAAGACACTGACAAGTTAGGTGAAATAGACAAAATCCTAGAAGAACAGAAACTCCCCCAAACTGATATGAGAATAAATAGAAAATCTGGATAGTCCTATGCGTATTAAATAAATATAATTCATAAACACTTTCCTACTGAAAGAACCTTTAAGGTCCAGATAGCTTCATTGGTGCATTCTGTCATATAATTAATAATGATTAATATCAATTTTACACAAACTACTTTAGAAATAGAAAGGGGTGGCAACATTGCCTGTATTTTGCATGTGGCCAGAATAATTATGTAGCTGTAATAAATAACGGCATGAATAAAAAAAATTGCAGAACAATATGTATTATAAAATACTTATAAAAATGTTAAACGTTAGCAAATCCAACATTATATAAAAAGAATAACATATAATCAAGTGTAATTCATCTCAAAATTGTAAGGTTGTGCCAAATTAAAAAAATACATCATATTAGTAAGATGAATAAAAATTATATAATTGTCTTTATTGAGGCAAAAAATCTGACATATGACAATCATTCATGACGAGCTCTCAGCAAAGTAGCCATGGGAAAACACTTTATAATATCTGTGAAAAACATCCAGCTATCATTATATTTAGTATTGATGTACTTTTTCCTTAATATCAAAAATAAGGCAAGGATTTCTCTTATCACTTCTAATGAATACTGTGCTAAAGCTTCTACAATAAGCAATAAGGCAAGGAAAAATAAATGACGTAAAGATTACAACAAAAGAAATAAATTGTCTATTCATAGATGACATAATTACATAATTGTGTGCATAGAAAATCCTATGAAATCTGAAAAAGATACTCTGATAATGAATGAAGTTAGAAAGACTTTAAGAAACAAGGCCAATACAAAGCAATTGAATTTTATGTATTGGCAATAAATAATTAGAAAATAACATTATAAGCCATTTAGTAGCACCAAAGAGCATACCTTAAATACTTAGGAATAGACTTCACAAAAGACATTTAAGTCCTCTCAGTAAAAATTTCAAAACTGTGTTGAGAGAAAACTTTAAAAAGACTCAAATAATTAAAGAAAAATGTCATGTCCATGAATTGGAAAACTCAAGATTTTCATTCTTTCCAAATTAATTGATAGATTCAAGGTAATTGCAATAAAAATCTTAACACAGACATTGCGAAGCTGATTCTAAAACTTATGTAGAATGAAATATCTAGAATAGATAAAGCAGTCCCTCCAAAAGGAAAGAAACTTGGAGGTATTACCTTATTTAATTTCAAGAATTAGTGTTAAGTGACAATAATTGAGACATCATAGCACTTGAATATGAATAAGCAAAGAGATCAGTAGAATTACATAGCTCATGCAGAAATAATTACCTCCCTATATGGTCAGATGATGCCAATGCAGTTTAATGGGGGAAAATAAAATCTTTTCAACAAATAGTATTGCAATAACTAGAAAAATAAGGAAAACAGTGAGCCTACCTCACAACATATACAAAAAATTAAAAGCTAAAACTATAAAGTTTCTAGCATAAGAGGTAGAAGAATGAATACGGTAATCTTGGGCTAAGTGAATATATTTTAGCCAGGTTACAACAAGCTCTAAATATTAAACTAAAAAAGATAAATTACGACCAGGAGCAATGGCTCACTGTTGGAACCCCAGCACTTTAGGAGGCCAAAGTGGAAGGCTAGAGTTTGAGACCTGTTTGGGTCACATAGCAAAACATCTTCTCTATAAAATTTTAAAAATTAATTGGGCACGGTGCTGTGTGCCTGTAGTCCTAGCTGCTTGAGAGGTTAAAGTGGAAGGATTGCTTGGGCCTAGAAGTTCAAGGCTTCAGTAAGCTATGATTGCACCACTGCACTCTACCCCCCCCAAAAAAGAACTTAATCAAATTAAAAATCACTAAACAGATATAAAGAAAATGGAAAATAAGACATAGATGGAGGAATATATTCACAATCCCTGTATTTCATAAAAAGTTATCTCCAGAATATATTAACTACTTTACAACTAATAAAAAGCAAATACCACAATTAAAAATAGGCAGATTTTGAACATGCATTTCTCAACATAAGACATATAAATGGACAAAAGTACTACATGAAATGTGCCCAATATTCTTAGTCACTGGACACATTTAAACCATAATGCTGTACTATTTTCCTCCTAAGAAAATGTCTCAAAACAAAAAATGATGATATATGTTGGCAAGGTTGTGGAGAAATAGAATTTTTATGTATTGCCAATGGGAGTGAGTGTGAATTGATATGATTTTTTAAAAATTGGTGATTTCTTATAAAGTTAAACATATACCTACCATATAACTTAGCTTTTCCACTTTTTGATATTGTATTACTTGTCTATTGCTGCTAAAACATACTATCACAACCTTAGTGGCTTAAAACTAAGTGGTTATCTTGCAGTTCTGAAATTAAGAAATCTAAAATGGGTCATCTTTGGCTAAAATCAAGCTGTCAACAGGGCTGCATTTCTTTCTCAATACTCTGGGGGAAAATTCATTTTTGTGCCTTTCCCAGCCTTTAGAGGCAGCTTACATTTCTTAGTTTGTGGCTCCCT
The DNA here is from genome assembly GCF_030222135.1 of Aotus nancymaae. Taxonomy (NCBI): domain Eukaryota; kingdom Metazoa; phylum Chordata; class Mammalia; order Primates; family Aotidae; genus Aotus; species Aotus nancymaae. Next base: position 28,269,691 of record NW_026988422.1, on the reverse strand, counting down.
TCCATCTTCAAGGCTGGCCAGTCAAGTCTTTTTCACAACACATCACTCCGACACAGGAGTCTTCTATTTCCCTCATTCACATTTATGGATGCTTGTATCCAGGAATACCTGAATAATACAGGATTAACTCCTTATTTTGAGGTTAGCTGATTAGCAATTAATTCTTCCTGCTACCTGAACTCCCCTTAGTTACAACTAATACATGTACAGGTTCTAGAAACTTAATGTGGACATCCTTGAGAGGCCATTATTTTGTCTACCACAGATATTTATCTAAAATAAAAATATGTGCTCATGATATACTTGCACAAGTTTGACTGAAACGTCTTTATTAATCATATCATAAAGCAAGAAACAACTCTAGTGTTTATCATTAGGGGAATGGATGACCAAATTTGCAATAAAATATTAAAATGGAAAACTCTTAAAAATAAAAAGCAGTGATTTAACTGATACATTAAACAGTCCCCAAAACATTACATTGAGCAAAAGAAGCAAGGCACAAAAGAGTAAACACTATATAATTCCTTTTTATGGCATTTGAGAACAGCAAAACTAATCTATCGTCAGGAGGAAGAAACTAGTGTTTTTAGGGGGCAAAATTGACTAGAAAGGGGAGTGAGGGAAATTACTGAAGTTAGTGATGGAAATATTTTATTTTTGGTTGAGGTTGTGGTTAGAGGTGTGTGTGTGTGTGTGTGTGTGTGTTTATATACATACATATGTTATATATGTCTATATAAGTATATATATGTACATATATATAACATATATAAATCTGCATTTAACTGAATTTTACTTGATTCAAAAAATGTAAACATTACAGTAATATATATAATAAATGAACAATCCACCTATATTTCTGTAATTAAGCAAAACAAAAAAATGGTAATGGTCAAAACATCACTGTTACTTGTTTCTATGAACTTACAAGTTTGATTTTTAAAAATACACCTTTCAAGTTCAAATTTAATGTCTATTAAACATTGGGAATAAATTTGAACATGAAAATTCTACCTTTTTATCTTGCTAGAGATACTTCAGAGCTTTTAAAAATATAAATCAGATATAATTTTTGAAAACTTGAGGGGAAAAATCTTTATGAAATGTTCCATGCAACAATGTGGTTACATTTGTATGCATAAAATGAGGTCAGGGACCTTAGTGGTCATGACTACATAGATTAGGAAGGTTCTCCAAAGACTCCTGTGTTGCCACTTTGCAGTTAGTGTCCCATTGTGATTTGGAGCATTTACTGTAGATCTCTTATTGTAGATCTCTCCCTCTAGGATTGAGGCTTAAGTCCCTGGGGCTAGGAGAAGGCAATCTGAATTACAGATACAGTGTTATGATTAGAATTGCCCCCTCAGCCTCCAGAGCTTTGATCTTAGAAAAATCTAATGTGCCTTGGTGTTCTCTACTCTTTTGATTGTTTTACCTTCAAGTGTCTCCTCAGCAGTTTGTGAAAACAGACTATCAGATGGCCATTCGTTGTGTGTTTGCATTTAAGATAAATGCAGTCTAACTTGCCCAACTGGAACCATTGCTACACATAAAAGATTTTTTAAAAGGTTGCTGGTTGTCTTAGTCCATTTTATAATACAGTAACAGAATACCTGAGACTAGGTAATTTATAAAGAACAAAGATTTATTACTTCTAGTTCTGGAAGCTTGGAAGTCCAGGGTCGAGAGGCCAATATGGTGAGGACTTTTTGGCTGCATGATCTCATGGCTGAAGGTGGAATGGCAAGAGAACAGATGCTGTAACAGGAATTAGTCTGTTCTCTGGTCTGCTGTCATGACCGAGTCACCTCTTAAAGATCCTGCTTCTCAACACTGTAGCATTGAGGATAACATTTCCAATACATAAATTTTGGGGGACAAATTGAAACCATGGCACTAGATCATCAAGAAAGCCAACTGTAATAAGCTGAGTTAATTAGTAGAGTGTCTGTGTAAAGTAGAAAATTAATAAACATACTTTTTGCTATAATATGCCAAGAGAGCTTGGTATTGATATTCTTTCCAGCTATAGTTCCTTGGTTAGGGTGCTGATGGAGAAAAGATGGCAAAAATGGTCCAGAAATGTGGTATTCCTGGATATGTTACTTAAGCTAGTATACTGAGGAATCCATGAGATTAAGGCACTGGTTAGTCAGCATTAAAACACCCCAAAATAAAATCATGGAAGAGATAAATGGTTTGGGTGAGGAGAGAAATGTTAAAAAATAGAGTTCTCATCAAATTCAAGAGCAAGTATGCATGCAAGAGAATGAATCATAACAAGAATGGTATAAAAGATCTCAGGCATACACCAATTTGGGGGACTAGAATTTGCAGATGCAAAATTGAGCCACATAACTGAACAGTACAGAAACACAGAGGGAGTTGCAGTATTGGAGAATAAACATAAGCAACTTTAAAATATCTGAGAATGGACCTGGTGCTGTGGCTCACGCTTGTAATCCCAGCACTTTGGGAGGCTGAGGCGGGTGGATGACCTGATATCAGGAGTTTGAGACCAGCCTGATCAACATGGAGAAACCTTGTCTATATTAAAAATACAAAATTGGTCGGGTGTGGTGACACATGCCTGTAATTACAGCTACTCGAGAGGCTCAGGCAGGAGAATCACTTGAACCCAGGAGATGGAGGTTGCGATGAGCCAAGATCACTCCATTGTACTCCAACCTGGGCAGAGAGAGTAAGACTCCATCTCAAAAAAAAAAAAAAAAAAATCTGAGACTGTAGGAGAGGTTACATGAGGAAGAAAAATTATAGTGAAATTGTATTAGCACTATGTATTGATAATCACCACCTTTTGCTGCATATTGGGAAGTTGGAAAGGCTGGCAGAGGGGAAATGTTGATCTAGAGGGATTTATGTATTTTTTTAGGAATTTACTTCACCTTTCTACCAATCTCACATATAATCATCCTTCAAAAGTTTGTTCAAGTTATTTTTCTTTGAGAAGCCTTTTATGGCTGTGACTCCAGCTACTTTGTTAGCTTGTTTTTTTTATTTGCTCTTACTGAATGTGAGAGACAGTGATATCCAAACTCTTCTTCTAGACCAGAGGAAGCTACACTTCTAAACCTCACCTTGTTACCGGGAGGCTTGTAATGCTGTACAAGACTGAGCTATGAATGCAGATCACAGAAATGAGAAGTCATTATGGAACAAAAAGAAAAACAATATGTCTTGCAGGCAGCCATGAAAACCCCAGTCGGGAAGTGCCTGCAGAGCAATAAAATTCAGGCATAAGGGTGACAGGCCATTGCAAAGGTTCAGAGCAAGTGAGTAGCAGTGAAGATTGGCATTACTAAGTCACCAGGCACATTTGCCTACAACCTATGTGTATTAGTCTATTCTCACACTGCTATAAATAAATTTTTTATTTTTATTGTACTTTAGGTTCTGGGCTACATGTGCAGATCATGCAGGATTGTTCCATAGGTACATACATGGCAAAGTGGCTTGCTGCCTTCATCCCCCCATCACCTATATCTGGTATTTCTCCCCTCAATATCCCTCCCCACCCCCCACTGTCTCTCCCCTAACCCCCTGCTACTGACCTCAGTGTGTGATGCTCCCCTCCTCCCTGTGTTCACATGTTCTAACTGTTCAACATCTGCCTATGAGTGATAACATGTGGTGTTTCGTTTTCTGTTCTTGTGTCAGTTTGCTGAGAATGATGGTTTCCAGATTCATCCATGTCCCTATGAAGGACACCAACTCATTGTGTTTTTATGGCTGTGTAGTATTCCATGGTGTATATGTGCCACATTTTCTTTATCCAGAATATGGATGATGGACACTTGGGTTGGTTCCAGGATTTTGCTATTGTAAACAGTGCCTCAGTGAACATACTTGTACAGGTGTCTTTATAATAGAATAATTTATAATCCTTTGGGTATATATCCAGTAATGGGATTGCTGAGTCAAATGGAATTTCTATTCCTAGGTCCTTGAGGAATCACCACACTGTCTTCCACAATGGTTGAACTAATTTACACTCCCATCAACAGTGTAAAAGTGTTCCTATTTCTCCACATCCTCTCCAGCATCTGTTGTCTCCAGATTTTTTAATGATCGCCATTCTAACTGGCATGAGGTGGTATATCAATGTGGTTTTGATTTGCATTTCTCTAATGACCGGTGACGATGAGCATTTTTTCATAGATTTCTTGGCCTTATCGATGTCTTCTTTCATAAAGTGTCTGTTCATATCCTTAGCCCACTTTTGAATGTTTTTTTTTTTTTTTTTTTTTTTTTTTTTGTAAATCTGTTTTAGTTATTTGTAGGTTCTGGATATTAGCCCTTTGTCAGATGGGTAGATTGCAAAAATTTTTTCCCATTCTGTGGGTTGCCGGTTCACTCTAATGATTGTTTCTTTTGCTGTACAGAAGCTGTGGAGTTTAATTAGATCCCATTTGTCTATTTTGGCTTTTGTTGCCATTGCTTTTGGTGTTTTAGTCATGAAGTCCTTGCCTATGCCTATGTCCTGAATTGTTTTGCCAGGTTTTCTTCTAGGGTTTTTTTATGGTGTCAGGTCTTATGTTTAGATCTTTAGTCCATCTGAAGTTAATTTTAGTGTAAGATGTCAGGAAGGGGTCCAGTTTCTGCTTTCTGTGTATGGCTATCCAGTTTTCCCAACACCATTTATTAAACAGGGAATCTTTTCCCCATTGCTTGTTTTTCTCAGGTTTGTCAAAGATCAGATAAGTGTAGATGTGTGGTGTTGCTTCTGAGGTCTCTGTTCTGTTCCATTGGTCTATGTCTCTGTTTTGGTACCAGTACCATGCTGTTTTGATTACTGTGGCCTTGTAGTATAGTTTGAAGTCAGGCAGCATGATGCCTCCAGCTTTGTTCTTTTTGCTTAGGATTTTTTTTTTTTTTTTTTTTTTTTTGGCTATGCAGGCTCTCTTTTGGATCCATATGAAGTTTGAAGTGTTTTTTTCCAATTCTGTGAAGAAGGACATTGGTAGCTTGATGGGGATAGTGTTGAATCTATAAATTACTTTGGGCAGTATGGCCATTTTCACAATGTTGATTCTGCCCAACCATAGGCATGGAATGTTTTTCCATGTGTCTATGTCCTCTCTTATTTCATTGAGCTGTGGTTTGTAGTTGTCCTTGAAGAGGTCCTTTACATCCTTTGTTAGTTGTAATCCTAGATATTTTATTCTCTTTGTAGCAATTGTGAATGGGAGTTCACTTTTGATTTGGCTGTCTGTTATTGGTGTATAGAAATGCTTGTGATTTCTGCAGGTTGATTCTGTATCCTGAGACTTTGTTGAAGTTGCTTATCAGTTTTAGGAGATTTTGGGCTGAGACGATGGGGTGTTGTAAATATACAATCATGTCATCTGCAAATAGAGACAATTTGGCTTCCTCTTTTCCTAATTGAATACGCTTTATTTCTTTCTCTTGCCTAATCGCTCTGGCTAGAACTTCCAATACTATATTGAATAGGAGTGGTGAGAGAGGGCATCCTTATCTTGTGCCAGATTTCAAAGGGAATGCTTCCAGTTTTTGCCCACTCAGTATGATATTGGTTGTGGGTTTATCATAAATAGCTTTTATTATTTTGTGATATGTTCCATTGATACCTAGTTTATTAAGGGTTTTTAGCATAAAGGGCTGTTGAATTTTGTTGAAGGCCTTTTCTGCATCTATTGATATAATCATGTGGTTTTTGTCTTTGGTTCTGTTTATGTGATGGGTTACATCTACAGACTTGCATATGATGAACCAGCCTTGCGTCTCCGGAATGAAGCCTACTTTCTCATAATGAATAAGTTTTTGATTTGCTGTTGCATTCTGTTTGCCAGTATTTTATTGAAGATTTTTGTATAGACGTTCATCATGGATATTGACCTGAAGTTTTCTTTTTTAGTTGCGTCTCTCCCCAGTTTTGATATTAGGATGATGTTGGTCTCATGACATGAGTTGAGGAGGATTCCCCCTTTTTGTATTGTTTGGAATAGTTTCAGAAGGAATGATACCAGCTCCTCTTTGTACATCTGGTAGAATTCGGCTGTAAACCCATCTGGACCTGGGCTTTTTTCAGTTGGTGGGCTATTAATTGCTGCCTCAACTTCAGCCCTTGTTATTGGTCTATTCAGGGATTCAACTTCTTCCTGGTTTAGCCTTGGGAGAGTGCAGGTGTCTGGATATTTATCCATTTCTTCCAGATGTACTGGTTTGTGTGCACAGAGTTGTTTGTAGTAATCTCTGATGGTAGTTTATATTTCTGTGGAATTGGTGGTGATGTCCCCTTTATCGTTTTTTTATTGCATCTATTTGATTATTCTCTTTTTTATCATTCTGGCTAGTGGTCTATCTATTTTGTTGATCTTTTCAACCAGCTCCTGGATTTATTGATTTTTTGAAGGCTTTTTTGTGTCTCTACCTCCTTCAGTTCTGCTCCGATCTTAGTTATTTCTTGTCTTTTGCTAGCTTTTGAGTTTTTTTGATCTTGCTCCTCTAACTCTTTCAATTTTGATGATAGGGTGTTCATTTTAAACCTTTCCTTGCTCCTCGTTTGGGCATTCATTGCTATGAATTTCCCTCTAGACAGTGCTTTAAATGTGTCCAAGATGTTCTGGTATGTTGTGTCTTTGTTTTCAGTTTCAAAGAACATCTTTATTTCTGCCTTCACTTCATTGTTTATCCAGTCTACATTCAGGAGCCAGTAGTTCATTTTTCATGAAGTTGTGCGGTTTTGAGCTAATTTCCTAATCCTGAGTTCTAATTTGATTGCACTATGATCTGAGAGACTGTTATGATTTCCAGTTTTTTTTTTTTGCATTTGCTGAGGAGTGAATGATTTCCAATTATGTGGTTGATTTTAGAGTAAGTGCGATGTGTTGCTAAGAAGAATGTATATTCTGTGGATTTGGGGTTAAGAGTTCTGTAAGTTCACTTGGTCCAGATCTGCATTCAAGTCCTGGATTTCCTTGTTGATTTTCTGTCTTGTTGATCTGTCTAATATTGACAGTGGAGTGTTAAGATCTCCCACTATTATTGTGTGGGAGTCTAAGTCTCTTTGTAGGTCATTAAGGACTTGCTTTATGTATCTAGATGCTCCTGTATTGGGTGCCCTTAGTATTTTTTCCTTCATTTCAACCTTGGTGAACCTGATGATTATGTGCCTTGGGGTTGCTCTTCTAGAGGAGTATTGTTATGGTGTTTTCTATATTTCCTGTATTTGAATGTTGGCCTGCCTTGCTAGATTGGGGAAGTTCTCCTGGATAATATCCTGAAGAGTGTTTTCCAGCTTGGATTCATTCTCCCCGTCATCTTCCAGTACACCTATCAGGTGTAGATTAGGTCTTTTCATGTAATCCCATATTTATTTAAGGTTTTGTTCATTTCTTTTCACTCTTTGTTCTCTTTTCTTGCCTTCTCATTTTATTTCATTGAGTTGATCTTCAATCTCTGATATCCTTTCTTCTGCTTGATGTATTTGGCTATTGAAACTTGTGTATGCTTCATGAAGTTCTTGTGCTGTGTTTTTCAGCTCCATCAAGTTATTTATGTTTTTCTCTAAGCTAGGTATTCTGGTTAGCATTTTGTCTAACCTTTTTTTTCAAGGTTTTTAGTTTCTTTGCATTGGAATAGAACATGTTCCTTTAACTTAGAGAAGTTGGTTATTATCCACCTTCTGAAGCCTGCTTCTATTAATTCATCAAATTTGTTCACTGTCCTGCTTTGTTCTCTTGCTGGTGAGGAGTCATGATCTCATGGTGGGGAAGAAACATTCAGGTTTTTGATGGTTTCATTATTCTTGCTCTGGTTTCTCCCCATCTCTTGGATTTATATAGTTTTGATCTCAGGTAGCTGCTTGGGGAGGCAACCTTTCTTTTGTCTGCCTGCAGAGGCACTGCGGGCTGCCACAGATTCAGTGGAGGTGCTGTGTCTTTTATTTACTTAGGAAAATTAGGCCGGCTTCTGCAGTGGCAGCTTCCCTTCTGCCAGCCAAACTGGATCGTTCCTGGTAGCTCTCTAACTGATGTTCTGGGTGCCTAACTCTGGAGTGAGAGTTTTTTGACCTTCTGGGCTTTGTCCGGTGGGGGGACTTGTCCTGCTATTTGGGCTGTTTCCCTGTGTTCTGTTCCCCTTCTTACTGGGGCATCAGTGAGTGCTTCCACCTAGATCTATGCTGACAGCTCCTGCACTAGCCGAAGTTACTATTCTTCCCTGTTCCGGCAGCTCGCTAAGCCTTTTCAATCTGGTGAAGATCTCCTGTTCTGTGGGTTGTAAAGGGCTTCGGTGGAGCACTGTATCCAAACCGAAGTCCCAGAGTGGGGGAGATCTCCTGGTCCTCCAGTTGGTTGCACGCTCCTCTTGGGTGGGGCAGTGCCCCACCTTGCCACAACTTGCCCTATTTGGTTTTTACCCACTGTCCAATCAGATCCACAAAACGAGCCTGGTACCTTGTTTGGAATTGTGGAGACTACTCTGCTTCTGCATCTCTTTCGTTGGGAGCTGCTTTCAGGAGCTGCCTCTTATTTGGCCACCTTGGGGCAAATCTGCTATAAAGAATTTTATGAAGACTGGGTAATTTATGAAAAAAATAAAAGTGGTTTAATTGACTCAGTTCCACAGGCTGTAGAGTAGGCATGGTTTGGGAGGCCTCAGAAAACTTACAATCATGGTGGAAAATGAAGGAGAAGCAAGCATATCTTTACATGGTGGCAGAAGAGAGAGAGAGAGAGCATTAAGCTACACATATTTAAACAACCAAATCTCAACTCACTCACTGTCATGACAACAGCAATGAGGAAATCTACCCTTATGATCCCATCACCTCTCAAGAGGTCCCTCCCCCAACATTGGGAATTACAATTCAATATGAAATTTGGGTGGGGACACAGACTTAAACCATCTTGTTCCACCCTGGCCCCCTCCCAAATCTCATGTCCTTTTCACATTTCAAAACAGTCATGCCTTCCCAATAATCCTCCCAAATCTTAACTCATTCCAGCATTAACTCAAATGTCCAAGTCCAAAGTCTTATCTGAGACAAGGCAAGTCCCTTCTGCCTAGGAACCTGTAAAATAAAAAAAACAAGTTAGTTACTTCCAAGAAACAATGGGAGTACAGACATTGGGTAAGTGCTCCCATACCAAATGGGATAAATTGGTCAAAAATAGGGGCTATAGGCTCCATGCAAGTCCAAAACCCAGCAGGGCAGTCATTAAATCTTAAAGCTTCAAAATAATCTCCTTTGACTTCATGTCTCACATCCAGGCCACACTGACATAAGAGTGGAGTCCCAGGGTTTTGGGCAGCTCCACCCCTGTGGTTCTGCAAGGTACAGGCCCTGCAGCTGTACCTTGGTAGGCTCAGGACCAAGTAGCACAGTGGGAGAAATAACTGACATGGTTACATCCTCAAGACCCAGGGACAGATGCCTGTCAAAGAACAACAATTAGCCTTTAACAGATAATACTCTCCACTCTACTTGCCATGATATTCCCTCCAGTGACCAACCAACAAGCTGCCAATAACCAATAACAGCCAAATTCTATTGAGAGACCTACAAGAGATCCTCTTTGAGGAACAGTACAAAGTTCAAAGAGAAGACCTGAAGCTGAGGGTGAAACAGATACTGCTCCTCAGTCTGAAACATAGTCACTACAGAATTAGATGGCTGTGGTGCTCTGAAGGTAATCATAGCAACTAAAAAAAAAAACAGAAACAAAAAAACTTAAACCCAGTCGACTTCCTAAATAGATACACTCAAATACCCACATAAAATCACTATCAGAAAGATGTGCTTATTTCCACGCATAAAAACCCTTCCTCTTTCTCTAATGTCCTATATAAGATTTCTGGCTTTCACAAATGGAAAAAGTATATAGAAAATTAGTAAAGATATAAAGAATACTATCAACAACTAGACCTAATTCACATTTTTATAACACTTCACCCAACGCCAGAATACATTTTGTTTACAAGGACACATGAAATATTCTCCAAGATATATCATATCCTGGGTCATAACAGAAACTTTAATAAGTTTAAATCATGCAAAGTATATGCTTGTACTATAGTAAAATACCTTATATATTTTATTAAATATATTCCATGGTAAAATTAAGCCAGAAGTATAGATAACAAAAAATATCTAGAAAAGAATTAAATACTAGGAATATAAACAATATGCTTATAAATGTTCCAAGGGTTAGTGAGAAAGTTTCCATGGAACTTTAAAAATATTTGAGCTGATTAAAAGTAAAAATACAGTTTGTCAAAATTTGAGGGATACAACTGAAGCAGTATTCAGAATGAAATTTATAGCATGAATACTTACATTAGAAAAGAAGAAAGGTCTCAAATCAACCATTATGAAAAACTAGTTTCTTAAAAACTAGAAAAAGAAGACAAACTAAATCCAAAGAAAGTAAAAAGAAGAAAATAATGAATATAAGAATAAAAGTTAATTACTAAAGAAAAATATCTCATCACTTCAATAGATGCAGAAAGAGCATTTGATTAAATCCACCATCAGTTCATGATGAAAACTCTCAACAAATTGGGAATAGAAGAAAATTTTTTTAACATTAAAAGTGGGACCTACCAAAAAAATCTACAGTTAACATTGTATTGAATGGTGAAAGACTAAATGCTTTATCCCTAAGACCATTTCAATGAGAAATGAAACACTACTCTGTCAACACTGGCATTCAACATTGTGCTGGAGGTTCTAGCCAGTGAAAAAATACAAGAAAAATGGGAGAGTTGATGAAGGGTTGAGGGGAGGAGGCAGGAAAATTGGGAAAAAGAAATAAAACTGGCTCTCTAGATAACAGGGCAATCTCAATGAATTTACATATTTTCTCTAACTAGAAAGTGAGTTAACAAGATTGCAAGATAAAAGCTCATTAGTCTGGGCGCAGTGGCTCATGCCTGTAATCCCAGCACTTTGGGAGGCTGAGGCGGCCAGATCATTTGAGGTCAGGAGTTTGAGACCAGCCTGGCCAACATGGAGAAACCCAGCGTCTATTAAAAATACAAAAATTAGCTGGGCATGATGGCATGCACCTGTAGTCTTAGCTACTGGAGAGTCTGAGGCGGGAGATTTGCTTGAACCTGGGAGGTAGAGGTTGCAGTGAGCTGAGATTGTGCCATTGAACTCCAGCCTGGGTGACAGAGTGAGACTCTGATTCAAAAACAAAAAGCAAAAAAACTCAGTACACAATTGTCAACTTTATTTCTGTGTATTAGTAATGAATGATTGAAATTCAAAATTTTCAAAAATATACATTTAAACAACTCCCCCTCAATGGAGTACTTAGCTATAAATCTAACAACATATATGTAGAATTTGTATATTATAAAATAAAACACACTGATAAGAATTTTTAAAGACCCCAAAATTGGACAGATAAGTTTTGTTCATGGATTATAAGACTCAATATTTTAAATCTATATTTTCAAATTTGATCCACTGTTTCAATGCAATCTCATTTAAAATCAAAGCAGCCTTTTAAAAATATATATTGACAAGCTAATTCTAAAATTTATATGGAAAGAAAAAGTTTCTCGAATAGCCAAAATATTTCTTTTCAAAAGGAATTTTTGAGAACTCACATTGCCTGACTTCAAGGTACATTATAGAGCCATGAAAAGGTATTGCTTAGATGAGACCCACAGATCAACGAAACAGAAAAGAGTCCAGAAATAGATACACACAAATGTAGTCAATTGATTTTCAACAAAACTACAAGTGCAATTCAATAGAGAAGGGATAGTGTGTTTAAAAAGTTACATTACAAAAATTGGACATCCATATGCAAAAATATAAACTGTATATGAAAATGAACTATAGGCCTAAATTTAACATGTAAAATTATCAAACTTTAAGAAGAAAATCTTGGGTGAGAGCGTTTTTAGATATGACTGTAAAGGACTGTAAAACAAAAATATGGTAAATACCACTGTGTCAAAATGAAAATATATTGTATGAAAGACACAGTTAATAAAAATACAAAATGCCAGTGAGAGAAATTATTTGTAAATTATATATCTGACAAAGATCTTATTTCTAAAACACACAAAGAACTCTCAAAATTCAAGAATAAGAAAACAAAAAAGTCATTTAATTGCCCAAAAGATTTGAACAAACACTTTACCAAAGAAGACATACAGGTGGTAGCTAAGGACATAAAAGAAGTATCATTAAGGAAATGTTAATTAAATGCAAATTAAAACTCAATGGGATACAACTACACACCTATTAGAATGCCTAACATAATAAGTGTCTAAAAGGCAATAATAAGTGCTGGTGAGGATGTAGAGCAATTGGTACTCCCATACACTGCAGGGGGAAATGCAAAATGTTGCCACTTTAGAAAACAGTTTGACAGTTATTCGTAAGCTTAAAAATACATTTGTTATATGACCTGGCAATCACATTCCTAAGTATTTATTCAACAGCAACGACAACTTATTTTCACACAAAAATCTTTATATGGGTGTTTAATGTCAGCTTTATTCAACAGCACCAATAAGTGGAAAGAACTCAGTTATGCCTCATTCAACCAGTCAATGCATGAACTAGCTGTGGTATAGTTATACAACTGTACACTAATCTGAAATTAAAAAGAATACACAATTTTTCATACAACAATACAGACTGACCCTCAACTCACTTTATTAGGTAAAAAAGGCCAGATCTCAAAAGCTACATATCACATTAATCCATTATATGACACTGTGGAACCAAAGACAGATCAATGTGGCAGGGATTGGAAGATGAACAAAGGAGTTAAGAAATGAAGGGTAACACATGGGAATATTTAAGGTGATGGAACTATTCCATATAGAACTATGGTGAAGTGTACATAACTTCATGCATTTGTCAAAACCCATAGACATATAATCTACAAAGAGTGGATTTTATTATATGTAAGTTTTAAAAAATCAACCAGGATGAGAAGGGAATGATGAAATGTAGTTCACCATTTGTCACATTTGTCAGACTGTGACAAATGGCGAACTACATTACAAATGAATAAAGATGGCAAGGAATAAATGAACTCAGGTATATAATTATAGAAAGAAAAGTGATTAGATACTACAAAAATAAAGACAGAAATTGTTTTGAGACAAGTTCTCGTTCTGTCACCCAGGCTGGAGTGCAGTGACACGATCATGGAGCCTCTACTTCCCCAGCTCAAGTGATCTTCCCACCCCCGCCTCTGGAGTAACTGGGACTACTGACATGTGTCACCGCACCCAACTAATTGTATTTTTTGTAAAGACGGGGTTTCACCTTTTTGCCCAGGCTGGTCTCAAACCCCTGGACTCAAGCTATCCTTCCACCTTAGGCCTCCCAGAGTGCTGGGATTACAGGCGTGAGTCACAGTGCCCTGTCCAGAAAGTTTTATTCTACCATTGAACTCTAGTTGGTAAATTTGCATCTCCCCGGAGTGCAGTTTATCAGTTCTGAGACTATACATATACTAGGCTTGAAAAAATCAGTAAATAGCTGTGATAACCAGAGCTATATTTCTCTAGAAGAGAGAAGTTACAAAGAAGAAAGAAATGCAAGGAGCCCTGTGGTTCTGGACTGTAGTCAAAGGTATCTGTATGAACTCATGATGACTTAGATTGGTACAACCTGAGCAACATAATCAATAATAATATTGGATTATAACCCCCAAAATAATATAGGTACCCATGAATTCATATGAATATTAATAGAAAGCTGAATAAATGGAAGAGAAGTGATACCACAATAATTGCTGCAAGCAAGATTCACCAATTGCTGCCAAAATTAGTGAGTTAAAATTAATATAGAAACAGGAAAATTGTATCTTCCTCTAGATATTTGTTAATTATGAGGCATACCTCCCATATTTATTAATTGCAAATGGAAACATAGTAGCTTTACTGTGAATAAACCTGGCAGGTATCACTATATCTGAGTGATCAAAGTTAATATTAACAGTAATATATATCGACATTATGTACCCTCTGAGAGGGGCACATCACTTCCGTGCTATCCTTCATGGTGCTGTACTGCATAACCTCAATTTAATCATGAGAAAACATCAGACAAACCCAAACTGAAGGTCATTCTACGAAAGTATCAAGGTCATGAATTGATAAGAAAATAATGAACTGTCACAGATTAGAGATCAAGGAGAAATGACAACTAAATTCAGTGTGGGAACTTGGACTGGATCTCTAAACAGAAAAGGAACTTTGATGAACAAACTGGTAAAATATAAATAAAATCTTAAGTTTAATTAATAGTATTGCACCAATGTTAATTTCTTAGCTTTGATAATTGTTCTGTGGTTAAGGAAGAATAAATAAAATAGGTGAAGGGAATACCAGGTATTCTCTGTACTTCAGTGCTTCACAATTTTTCTAATTTTAAAATGCTTAAAAATTTTAAAAATGACAAGAAATCTATATAATCTTAGAGATGCCATTAAAATGTATACAACAACATGAATGAATACAAAACTTTTCATGATGTTGTTTAACATTCTGAATTTTATACTTCAAAAATCAATCAGCTTTATTTCTATAATTTCCATTTTTTTAATGATGAGATAAAAGGAAAGGTTTTAAACTAAGATTTATAAGCTCTTCTATTCAAGTCACAGATTGTGGGGTATAGTTTTTATTCCACATAAATGAAAAGCCAAATTAGATATAATCACCAGATTTTTATCTCTTTAAGTTTTAAACTACTAGAGGTGTCTTTCTATGCTGAGCAGAATTTTGTACAGATAAATGTAACTTAAGTAAGTGGTCCTTGTGAAGATCACATTGAGGAAAATTTGCAGTTATTGTTTTTACACTTCTCACTAACTTGAACTTCAGCATTGGCATGTTTTATGTCTGTCTGTTTTGAGATAGAGTCTTACTCTGTCACCCAAGCTGGAGTGCAATGGCACCATTTCGGCTCACTGCAAACTTTGCCTCCCAGGCTCAAGCGATTCTCATGCCTCAGCCTCCCAAGTAGCTGGGACTACAAGTGCATGCCACCATGCCTGGCTAATTTTTGTACTTTTTGTAGAGACAGGGTTTTGCCATGTTGCCCAGGCTGGTCTTGAACTCCTGATCTCAAGCAATCCTTCCATCTTGACCTCCCGAAGTGCTGGGATTACAGGTGCAAGCCACCACACCTGGCCCAGAATTCCTTATGTCTGTCTTATCTATCCAATTGTTCATCTTGGGTATTAATTAAATAATATATAATTGAGAATCAAATTAACTAGGAATTATGATGGTCCCAACATTAAACTAAATGAAAGTTTGACTGTCATCAGCAACCTCATTTTATTTTAGCTTTATTAACTGCTATAAATTCTCATTTCATAAGTATTCAGAGGTTCTGCAATTATTCCATTTTAAATAAAATATATTGTTTCCTTTGTTTGATTCAAAAATACACACAAATTATAACATGGCATCTGTTCACAAACTGAAAAATACCAGCCTGGTTAGTAGATAAAAAATCAGCCATTTTGAACCCTCAGCTTCTTAAAGAAAATCATTTTTCTAACATTTAAGGTAGTTTTAATTACAAACCACAAGACAACTCTAAGGTAAGATGATCTAGAGTTTATTTCTTTTACTTAATGAAAACCTTAAAATCCCATGTTATTTATTTTGCCACACTTTCCTGAAGCATTTCTAGACATAATACTGTCCAAAGAACTCTATTCTTCTGTATCACCTTTTAAAACTGAGGAAAGCTTTTCAGAAGTTTCTCCCTATCTGGTTGACATCCTTTCATGTCTCATTGGCCAGAATTATGTCACTTTTCCACTCCTAAACCAGTTACTGGCAGTAAACCAATATGCTAATCTAGGATTGACTCCTGAATTGAGAATGTAGTCACTTTCCCTGAAAGCTGGATCCTTAGATAAAGCTAGTTTGTGTTGACAAGAAAGACTGGGCTGATGGGTATTGAGTGGGCAGCACATTGTGTCTACTAAAAGTATCCTGTGGAAGGAATTTGAGTTTACAAAATACTCCAGAGAAGGGGAGTACATAAGTGATCAGCAAAATTCAGTGTTGCCAGAGCTATGAGAGAACTATACTCAGTACTCTATGAATGTACCCAAACTAGACTGTCCCAGAAGACTGGGAGTTTGTCATCAGAAGTAGATGCCTGGTAAAGGTAACACATGGAGTGGATGGAGCTGGAGGGTTGTGGGATTGGAGCAGCATAGAGAGGGGAGATCACGAAAGGCCTCCTATTTTACACAAAGAAATTCATGAACCACCCTGGAGTAGATTGAAAGCAGCTAAAGGATTTTAAACACATAAGGGACATTATGAGATTTGCTTTTAAGAAAAATTGCACTGCGCAGCAAAGACAGACTGCTCCCCCCCTGACATTTTATGCTCTTTATTATCTGATCTTATTTAGCACTTAGCATTCACATTCTGATATGAGCTAGTTTTCTTGTGTGAAACAAATGGAATCTTATCTCCTAAACTGCATTATAAATTCTAAGAAGGCAGAAATGAATGGCTATTTACTCAGTCGTATGCCTCTCAATACATAGTACAGCAATTCACATCTAGAAAGCGCTCATTTTTTTATCCTTTGTTAACTACTTCCTTCTCATACCATCTATCAACCTGCACTAACCACAACTCTGGATGTCAATGATGAACATTTGAAAAAGGCAGGAGCTGGACTTGGCCAAATTAGGGTTTGTACCTCAGGTTCTTCATAGGTAAAACTGGTCATCATTGTAAAACAGGTCATCTTCCCTTTCTTTCAGAGTTTTAAGAGTTACTCATATTTCAGGTACAGCACCTACATGTCAAGGACTGAATAAATAAAGATTTATCTTGCTTATTTATTTGATTATATTCTCCCTAATTGGAATATAACCTCTGTGACAAGGTCTTTGCTTGTCTGGCTCAATGTAGTATTTAAGAGCAAAGAACAGAGACTGACACATAATAACACTCAACAAAATATCTGAATTATTAATTGAAGGAAAAGCTGCAGAAATGACTCTCTATACAATATTTAAAGGTAATGACACATTGAAGTGAGACTTGGGCAAATAGACAATGATCTTAGGCCTTTAATTTTGTAATCTTAGATGAAATAAAATTATTAAAAGCCATTTTATTTTAATTTACATAAGCAGGAAAAAGCCTTAGGTGCCTATGTTATTTTCTAACTACCCCTGAATATTTACTCGACTAATTTCCCCTCCTTTACTTTCACAATTTCTGTGCATCTTCCTCCTCCACTTTGTTTCTTCAAGGATCTTCAAGACCAGAGCCTGAGCCATTCAGCTCCTTCTTGTCTCCTGGTCTACACAAATGTGTAGAAAATTAGGAGAGCATTCTGTAGAATAGAATAGTGGTTTTCAGTCCTGGCTACATATGAGAATCACCTAGTAAGCTTTTAAAATAAAATATCCTTGCTCCACTTAATATCAAAATCTCTGAGGTGGAGTTCTAAAAATGTTTTCATGAGCACTCAGGGTTTAGAACCATGGAAATAATGGTTTCCACAGCTATTGGTCTACATATAATTTTAAATATACCCCAGTACATCCTTTTTGGTAGAGAGGCATGCACAAGGTATATTTTTACTTTATATTTAAATATAATAAACATAAAGGTAAGTATACATCTCAATAATTTTCCAAATAAACATACCCATGTAACAGTAGTGAGATCATAAATATAACATATTGGGCATTCTGGAAGCCTCCTCATGTTTCTTTACTTAAAATCCCCTTTTCACTCACTACCTTACCCACTCAAATGGTAGGCACTATCCTGACATTAATTAGCCTGAGTTTATTTTGCTTATTTTTTACATTTTATAAATAAGATCATACAGTATGTATGATTTTGTTTCTGGTTCAAGATGCCTTTAAGTAAGAAATGATGTAGTCCAGATCACTTAGTTTAATAATCTCATTTAAATCCAATCAAATCCAGGAAAATGTTGAAAAGTTGTGGAGACCTAGTATGGAAGATGATTTAAAGAAGGTGCTCTGAAGTTGTATGAATTTGTATTTATACCCTTGCTTTTAGACTTGTAGGTGTTGTGACCCTGAGCAATTATTTAGCTCTCTAGGCCTCAGTTTATTAATCTGTATAATATGGTTAATAGTGCTATATCATGGAATTGTTTATGGTTTGTATAAGGCAATATGTGTAAAGTATTTAGCACTCTGTTGGGGTATAGAGTAAGCATTTGTAACTGTTAATGTTTATTATTTGTGATTACTTAAGAAAGATTAAGTGAAAGCCGTTAGCCTCACATTAAAAATAGGAATATATTCTTAGAAATCAGAGGATAGTGCATACACAGAGCATAGCTTGAAGTTAGCCATGGATTTGGTAAACTTCTCATAATATTGTAGGCAAGATAGGGAAATTGGTCTTAATGACATTTCTTCTAAAACAAAAAATACTATTAGGTTCCAAATCATGGACTATATCAAAATCAGCAGAGTGTTTGTTCTATAAGAAATAAAAATTTCCTAGCTCTAGTCCCACTATACACCAAATGAATTAGAATTACTTGAGGTGTTCTACGGGAATTTACGCTTTGAACAAGCTCCCTTCGTGACTCTGATTCACTTCTAAACTTTAAATACTGAACTGTACTGCGCAGTTCCAAAGAGTGAGTGCTCGATCCTGGATGTTGTTACAGCTTTTAATGATTAATTTAGTGCCTGGTGTATAATCTTTGCCCAATAAATGTATATTTGCTGAACTGTGAAAGAGATCTCTGAAACTCTTAATGCATATCATTATGCTGTCCAACATTATCAGCAATTTGAAATGAAATGTTGATGGCATGCTTAACAAACTTACCAATGTCAAAGAGGCAGTATATAAATGACAAATGTAAAGGAAATACAAATGTGAGGAGATATACACTTAAATTTTTAAAAATGTCATCACTGATTAATCAGCCTTTCATGTAAAATGGAACTAAGGATTTAGTTTAGTACATTATCAACAAAATAAATGCTGTCTTCAGATGCATCAATAAATGGGGAGAGCTTGCTGTTTATCTATTTAGAGGTCAGTCAATAATAGGGCAAAATCTGGCCCACTTGTTTACAATAAACTTGTATTGGTACATAGTATATTTATTCGCTTATATATTGGCTATGGCTGCTTTTCTCACTGCAACAGGAAAGTTGTGCATTTGTGATTGAGACCATACAACTAAAAAAATTTATCTGCCCTTTTTACAGAAAAAGCTTGTCAAACTCTAGCCTCTTCAAAGTTTCATTCTCTGCATCTTCCTTAGTAATAGGATCTCCAATTGTTATTTGGACATATGGATACCTGGGTTAAAGATTGCATTTCTTGGCATCCTTTCTACCAGGCATTTCACATGACTATATCCTGAGCAATGAAATGTAGACCTCATGGCTGAAGATATGGCAGCCATCTTGATCCATGCTTTGAAGGCATATGTTTGGCAGCCTGGACTTGGAAGGGACCAAAGTCCTTAGGTGCCTGATGACTTTGTGGAACCACTATACCAACTCTTCCTCTAGCTTCAAGAACTTTTTTTTTTTTTTACATAAAAGAAAATAATATTGGGTGTTTAGGCCACCGTTCATTTGTGTGTTCTGTTACTTATATTTGCATCTATTCTAACTGATACAGGTATGCAATGTCCCAATCTTAGAATTGATTCTGCTGGGTCAAGCACATAGGGGGTCTTTTTTGCCTTCTAATGTCAGATAACCCTCCATCTTTAGAAGATTTTAAGAAGATCTTGAATAACCACCTGTCAGGCAAGTGATGCAGAGTTCCCTGAATTGGATGAAGGTTAAACTATATGACCTCTATGATTTTAAGTTGGGTATTCCTGGACCACATTTTTCTTTATTAATGGAAAGTGTTAAATGGGTTCTTAGTTCAAGCACTTAAAATGATTAAAGTAACCAGCCA
This sequence comes from Aotus nancymaae, assembly GCF_030222135.1. Taxonomy (NCBI): domain Eukaryota; kingdom Metazoa; phylum Chordata; class Mammalia; order Primates; family Aotidae; genus Aotus; species Aotus nancymaae. The sequence goes on along the minus strand of NW_026988422.1, from coordinate 28,249,750 downwards.
GAAAGCCAAGCTGCCAAAATGGAAAGTGCAGAGGGAGAAAAATATCAGCACAATTTTAACTTTCTATTTGCAGAAAAGCAATGGATTTGAATGGTACATTAGACTTTCATTGAGGAAAACATTGACACTACAGCAGATGACAAAACCTCCTGTCCAATAAGTTGGAGATGCCCATTTCCATAGAATTTCTGGGGCAAGAGAACAACTTTATTCCATATGGGTGATTTCTTTCTGCATGAAATGTGTTTTATTGTATTTTATATTTTTATAGAACTGTAGTTAAATTAAGCTCAGCATGAACACAGATAATCTATAAATAACTTGATATATCCTATATTAACTAAACATAAAGAAATAGGAAACTATTTGACTAGTAAAGAATAATAGTTAAGGATTGTGTGACTTTGGTACAAACATACCTTCCTTCTTTTGTTGATGCCTCTTTATTTTCAGTTTTGCAAGATTTATTGTAAATGTAATTTCCTCAGTTATCCTGCCATAACCCAGCAGGACAAGCCACATTTTCTCATTTGCTCTCATAGTATATCATGTATTTATTTTTCAGGGTAGTTACTGCAAATAAATTAATTAGTTACTTGATCCCCTCCTAGTAGATTGGAAGCTCCTCATGCACTGTGGCAATGTTCATCTCAATCTCTTTGTATTCCCAGACCCTAAAGTAGTGTCTGGCAAAGGAAGACAGTCAATAAAAACCTGTTGAATAATGATGATGCAATTAGGAAATATAATTCAGTTCCTTATTATACACTATCTCCATGTTGTGGTGCAGGCTCAGGTTTCTTAATTTCAAGTAACCTGAGTCATAATTAGCCTTCTTGAAAGGAAAAATGTGCATTTTAACTAAGAGAAACAGCCACATCAACAATACAAAGTGAGATACCCGAGTAAGCATCTTAGAACTCCATTTTATGTTTGGGGAATTTCCCAACTAATGAGATTGCTTCCCACAAGTGAAGCTCACAATGCCAGACACTGAAGCTTGGGAGTGGATAATTGACCTAGACTTGAGTGATCTGATTAATAAGCTTTTTTAAACATTCAAGAAATGAAGCTGGCTTTTGTTGCTTGGATTAAGAACACAAATATAAAAATTGATACCAGAAGTGGGCTGTTCAGCAGAAGGAAAAAGGTTTGACGTGATGAGAATGGAAAGAATAAAGACTAGGCATGGGCTCAATAACCTGAATTTCTTCTAAGGTTCACCAACCTACTGCCATTCAGGAATTTCCATTTTTCAGTAGTACCAGCTAATCAACCCTTAACTCTTTGTGAGGCAGCCAAATGGAGGGTGTCAAGTTGATTGCATGTGACACATTTAACCATGAAAAGAGCTTCAATTTTTCCATATTGGAACAAATAGCTATACTGGTTTGGACTTTCTTGCCCTGCCTACCATGCTTTTTCCAACAACCACCATGAAATTACTGAATGCCCTATCTCACACAATGATGTCATATATAGAATTAATTATTACTTAGTTATGCCTAAGACATAATTAAGACAATAAAATAATTTTCATTGACTTTACTAGTCTTACCACATACTGCTCCATACAGAAAAAACTGGTTGCATAAAATAGTGTGATGTCTTATTAAAGTATATTTTACAATATTAGCTGCAGACAACTTACAAAACTGAGGTATCATCTTACAAAGTGATATATACTCTGAACCAAAAAAAAAACATTTACTTCTTTATTTCTAAAGTCAATATTTAGAGATCCCCAAACCAGTGTGTGGGAATATAAGCTATTCCTTTTTAACCTGAGTGTTTTTGAAAGAAGGACCTGAAGCCAGGCGCCGTGGCTCACGCCTGTAATCCCAGCACTTTGGGAGGCCGAGGCAGGTGGATCACCTGAGATTGGGAATTCAAGACCAACTTGATCCATATGGAGAAACTCCTAAAAATACAAAATTATCTGGGCTTGGTGGCACATGCCTGTAATCCCAGCTATTCAGGAGGCTAAGGCAGGAGAATCACTTGAACCTGGGAGGCAGAGGTTGTGGTGAGCTGAGATCGCACCATTGTACTCTAGCCTAGGTAATGAGCGAAACTCCAACAAAAAAGAAAGGAAGGAAGGAAAGGAAAGAAAGGCCTGTAAAAGCTTATGTAAGTTTTTTATTTGCTGATTGAACTTGGGAGCAGAAAAGAGTAACAGAAAGAATGAATTAGAATGAATGAGGCAAACTCAATACAAGTGTGCATTTTTAAAAATTTTATTGAGTTCTGAGATACATGTGCAGAATGTGCAGGTTTGTTACATAGGTATACATGTGTCGTGATAGTTTGCTGGACCCATTAACCCATCATCTACATTAAGTATTTCTCCCAGTACTATTCCTCCTGTAGGTCCCTATGCCCCTGATAGGTTCTGATGTGCGATGATCCCCTTCCTGTGTCAATATGTTCTCACTGTTTAACTCCCACTTATGACTGAGAACATGCAGTGTTTGCTTTTCTGTTCTTGTGTTAGTTTGCTGAGAATGATGGTTTCCAGCTTCATCCATGTACCTGCAAAGGACATGAACTCATCCTTTTTTATGGCTATATAGTATTCCATGGTGTACATGTGCCACATTTTTTTTTTAATCTGGTCTATCATTGATGGGCATCTGGGTTGGTTTAAGTCTTTGCTATTGTGAACAGTGCTGCAATAAACATAGGTGTGCAGGTGTCTTTATAGTAGAATGATTTATAATCCTTTGGGTATATACCCAGTAATGGGATTTCTGGGTCAAATGGTATTTCTGGTTCTAGATCCTTGAGGAATCACCTACAAGTATGCATTTTCAAGTCAGTCATCACTGTGGGCAAATAGTCTTTAGACTTGTAGTACATTCTAAGAAGCCTTATGAAATGCATCTCAGAAAGTAGCTCCTGGGGACAAAGATTATGGAAACTTTTATTCATGGGCTTCTACTCCTGCTGGAAAAAGGTGACTTAAGAGTTTTGACTCACTCACCCTTCTGGGCTGCACATGAATGAGTGCTGAATAGACTCCTGCATTGTCTGTAACATAGCATCAGAGATGCTCTGGTACAAGAAACAAGAGGGACATGACACAGGTTCAAGATGAAGGGTTCTGTGTTGCATCTACACAAAGCCCACTGAAGCCTGTGTGGAACTGGTCACCACTGCAGGGGGCTTGAGTGAGAGTTAGGCCTGAGAGAATTTGGAGGGCACGCTAGGAGTGTTTAACAGAGTTACTATCTCAGATTCATTTAACAACCCATGAGTCTAAAAAATATTTTGTATACAGGTCTATGACTCTGTGTTTGGATGACTTGGAAATCTTAGTACTAAGGAGGAAATGCTTCTGTTGGGGGTCAGAACAATATCTTAACTGAATTGAAATCACCTGTCATCAATTTTAGAAAAACGAGTGTGAATTCTTCTTATTGTGCTTTCTTGTGCTTTTCTTGCTCTTTTCGTTTTATCGATCCAAATATTTTATATGTAGTATGTTAATGATGGATAATTTACAATTTAATCTACAGATTACACATTATTGAGAGAGGAAACATTACAATTTAATCTACAGATTATACATTATTGAGAGAGGATTGAAACAGAACTGGAGAAATAATTAGCCAGAGTCCTGGCCTTGGTGCTTAATAAAGTGACTGAGGAAAATGTGGGTCATTATCTACTATTAGAAAAGACTATTTTTGAACTACAAGGGATACTTTCATTGTAGGTTAGGCAGGATTTTTAATTTAATATTTATGAATTTGAAAAATTATGTTGATATTGGTCACACAAATGAGTAGATGGTATATATAATGAAGTTCTGTTTGCTGCCATGCCTGTGGAGTCTCCTTCCTATTTGGGGGAAATTCTCTACTGTACAAATCCTTTGGGAGGCAGGGTTCTTTTCTCAGTACACAAAACGGAAATGCCGAGAGCTTGCTTTTTCAGCCTTCCTTCCATCTAAGATACAGGCTGCTTATCTAGATTCTGCCACAATTTTTATTTACTCTAGTTATAGAGAATACAGGATTAAGGTTCTTTTCAATTAACTACAATTAAGATTCCTTATTGATACATTAATGTAAAGTTTGGGAAATAAGACAAGTTCTACTCAGACTGACTGTATATGTATATATTCTCCCCATCACTTTCAGGTACCCCAGTCAAATGTAAATTTAGTCTTTTCACATAATCTCATATTTCTTGGAGACTTGGTTCATTTCTTTTCACTCTTTTTTCTCTAATAGTGTCTTCTTGCTTTATTTCATTCAGTTGATCTTAAATCTCTGATATCCTTCCTTCTGCTTCATCGATTCAGCTATTGAAACTTGTGTATGCTTCCCAAAGTTCTCATGGTGTGTTTTTCAGCTCTATCAAGTCGTTTATGTTCTTCTCTAAACTGGTTATTCTAGTTAGAATTTTGTCTAACCTTTTTTCAAGGTTCTTAGCTTCCTTGCATTGGGTTAGAACATGCTCCTTTAGCTCAGAGAAGTTTGTTATTACCCATCTTCCAAAGACTATTTCTGTCAATTCATCAAACTCTTTCTCTATCCAGTTTTGTTCCCTTGCTGGTGAGTAGTTTGATCCCTTGGAGGATAAGCGCTGTTCTTGGTTTTTGGAATTTTCAGCCTTTTGCTCTGGTTTCTTCCCATCTTTGTGGATTTATCTACCTTTGATCTTTGAAATCGGTGACCATTGGAAGGGGTCTCTGAGTGGACATCCTTTCTGTTGATGTTGAAACTATTTCTTTCTGTTTGTTAGTTTTCCTTCTAACAGTCAGGCTCCTCTGCTGCAGGTCTGCTGGAGTTTGCTGGAGGTCCACTCCAGACCCTGCTTGCCTGGGAATCACCAGCAGGGGCTGAAGAACAGCAAAAACTGCTGCCTGTTCCTTCCTCTGGTAGCTTTGTCCCAAAAGGGTACCTGCCAGATACCAGCCAGAGCTCTCCTGTACGAGATGTCTGTCAGCATATACTGGGAGATGTCTCCCAGTCAGGACACATGGGGGTCAGTGAGCCACGTGAGAGGGCAGTCTGTCTCTTATCAGAGTTTGAACGCTGTGCTGGGAGATCCGCTACTCTCTTCAGAGCTGCCAGGTAGGGATGTTTAAGTCTGCTGAAGCTGAACCCACAACTGCCCCGTTTCCCAGGTACTCTGTCCCAGGAAAATGGTGGCTTTATTTATAAGTCCCTTGATGGGCTGATGCCTTTCTTCCGAGAGGCCCTGCCCAGCAAGGAGGGAGTCTAGTGACACAGTCTGCCTGCAGAGGCCTTGCTGAACTGCTGTGGGTGCTCCACCCAGTTTAAACTTCCCAGTGACTTTGTTTACACTGTGATGTTAAAACCGCCTACTTCAGCCTCAGCAATGGCAAATGCCTCTTCCCCCAACCAAGCTCGAACGTCCCAGCTCAAGCTCAGACTGCTGTGCTGGCTGTAAGAATTTCAAGCTAGTAGATCTTAGCTTGCTGGCGTTCATGGGTTGAGACCTGCTGAGCTAGATCACTTGGCTCCCTGGCTTTAGCCCCCTTTCCAGGGTAGTGAACAGTTCTTACTGGTATTCCAGGAGCCACTGGGGTTTGAAAAAATGCACCTAGGTGGGTGTCTTCCCAAATAGCCACCCAATTTTGTGCTGAAAACTCAGGGCCTTGGTGTTGTAGGCAGTGGAGGGAATCTCCTGGTCTGCAGGTTGTGAAGACCATAGGAAAAGCACAGTATCTGGGCCAGAGTGCAGGTGACAGTCCCTAATGGCTTCCCTTGACTAGGAGAGAGAGTTCCCTGGCCCCTTGCACTTCCCAGGTAAGGCGATACCCCACCCTGCTTTGGCTCACCTTCCTTGGGCTGCACCCACTGTCCAACCAGTCCCAATAAGATGAACCAGATACCTCAGTTGGAAATACGAAGATCACTTGCCTTCTGCATTGATCTCATTAGGAGCTGCACACCAGAGCTGTGCACCGGAGCTGTCCTTTGGCCATCTTGACTGCAATCTGGAAACTCCTGTTTTTAAAACTATTAAATCTTGTGACACTTATTCACTATTCCAAGAACAGCACAGAAAAGAACTGCCCTCCTTATTAAATTACCTCCCACCAGGTTCCTCGTATGACACATGGGAATTGTGGGAGTTGCAATTCAAGATGAGATTTGGGTGGGGACACAGCCAAACCATATTATTCCACACCTGGCCCCTCCTAAGTCTCATGTCCTGACCTTTCAAAACAATCATGCCTTCCCAAGGGTAGCCCAAAGTCTTAACTCATTTTGGCATCAATGAAAAGTCCACAGTCCAAAGTCTTATCTGAGATGTAGCAAGTCCCTTCCACCTATGAGCCTGTAAAATCAAAAGCAAGTTAGTTTCTTCCTGGATACAATGGCAGTACAGGCATTGGGTAAATACAGCCATTCCAAATGGAATAAATTGGCCAAATCAAAGGGGCTACAGGCCCTATGCAAGTCCAGAATCCAGAGGGATGGTCAAATCTTAAATTTCCAAAATGATCTCCTTTGACTCTATGTTTCACATCTGGGTCACATCGGCACAAAAGGTGGGTTCTCATGGTCTTTGGCAGCTCTGCCCCTGTGGCTTTGCATGGTACAGTCTCCCTCTAAGCTGCTTTCATTGGCTGGTGTTGAGTGTCTGTGCTTTTTCCATGCATACAGTGCAAGCTGTCAGTGGATCTACCATTTTGGGGGCTGGAGGATGGTGGCCCTCTTCTCACAGCTCCACTAGGTGGTGCCCCAATAGGGACTCTGTGTGGGGGCTCCGACCTCACATTTCCCTTCTGCACTGCCCTAGCAGAGGTTCTTTATGAGGGCTTCACCCCTGCAGCAGACTTCTGCCTGCCATCAGGCATTTCCAAACATCTTCTGAAATCTAGGTGGAGGTTTCCAGACCCCATTTCTTGACTTCTATGCACTTGCAGGCTGAACATCATGTGGGAGCTGCCAAGACTTGGGTCTTGCCCCCTCTGAAGCCATGGCCTGAGCTCTACATTGGACCTTTTCAGCCATGGATAGAGCAGTTGGGATGCAGGGTACCAAGTCCCTAGGCTGCACATAGCACAGGGACACTAGCCCCAGCCCACAAAACCATTTTTTCCTCCTAGACCTCCTGGCCTGTGATGAGAGGGGCTGCTGTGAAGATCTCTGACATGCCCTGGAGACATTCTCCACATTGTCTTGGGGATCAACATTTAGCTCCTTGTTACTTATGCAAATTTCTGCAGCTGGCTTAAATTTCTCCTCAGAAAATGGCATTTTCTTTTCTATCCCATTGTCAGGCTGCAAATTTTCTGAACTTTTTTGCTCTGCTTCCCTGATAAAACTGAGTGCCTTTAACAACCTCCAAGTCACTTATTGAATGCTTTGCTTCTTAGAAATTTCTTCTGTTAGATACCATAAATTATTTCTCTAAAGTTCATAGTTCCACAAATCTCTAGAGCAGGGGCAAAATGCTTCCAGTCTCTTTACTAAAATATAACAAGAATCATCTTTGCTCTACTTCCCAACAAGTTCCTCATTTCCATCCGAGGCCACCTCAGCCTGGACTTTGTTGTCATATTGCTATCAACATTTTGGACAAAGATAATCAGCAAGTCTCTAGGAGGCTGCAAACTTTCCCACATTTTTCTGTCTTCTTCTGAGCCCACCAAACTCTTCCAACTTTTGCTTGTTATTCAGTTACAAAGTCGCTTCTGCATTTTCAGTTATCTTTTCAGCAGCACTCCACTCTACTGGTACCAATTTACTGTATTAGTCCATTTCATGCTGCTGAGAAAGAAGTACCCAAGACTGGGCAATTTACAAAAAAAGAGAGTTTAATGGACATATATTTCCACAGGGTTAGCGAGGCCTCACAATCATGGCAGAAGGTGAAAGGCACTTCTTACATGGTGACCACAAGAGAGAGCTTGTACAGGGAAATTCCTGTCTTAAAAACCATCAGTTCTCATGAGACTTATTCACTATCAAGAAAAAGCATGGGAAAGACCTGCCCCCTTGATTCAATTACCTCCCACCCACTAGATTTCTGTGGGAATTGCGGTAGTTATAATTCAAGATGAGATTTGGGTGGGGACATAGCCAAACCATATCACTATGGATCTGATGAACATCTAATATCCAGCATCTATAAGGAACTTAAACAAATTTACAAGAGAAAAACAGCCTCATTAAAAATTGGGCAAAAGACATGAACAGACACTTTTCAGAATAAGACATACATGTGGCCAACAAGCATATGAAGTAAAGCTCAACATCACTAATTATTAGAAAAAGCAAAAATACAATGAGATATTAACTCACACAAGTCAGAATGGCTATCACTAAAACGTTAAAAAATAACATGCTGGAGAGACTGCAGAGAAAAAAGAATGCTTATACACTTGTTGGGAGTGTACATTAGTTCGACCATTGTGGAAAGCGGTGTGGTGATTCCTCAAAGAGAGAAAAACGGAACTACCATTTAACCTAGCAGTCTTATTACTAGGTATATACCCAAAGGAATATAAATTGTTCTATCATAAAGACACATGCCCATCTATGTTAATTGCTGCACTATTCACAATAGCAAAGACATAGAATCAACCTAAATGCACATCGATGCTAGACTAGATAAAGAAAATGTGGTACATACACAGTATGGAAAACTATGGCACCATAAAAAAGAATGAGAATATCCTTCACAGAAACATGGATAAAGCTGGAGGCCATTATCCTTAGCAAACTAACACAGGAACAGAAAAACAAATACTGCATGTTCTCATTTATAAGTGGGAGCTAAATGATGAGAATGCATGGACTCGGAGAGGAACAACACACTTTGGGGCCTTTCAGAGTAAGGGAGATCAGAAAAAATAACTAGTGGATACTAGGATTAATAACTGAGTGATGATTTAATCTGTACAACAAATTCCCATGACACACGTTTATCTATATAACAAATCTGCACATGTACCCCTGAACTTAAAAATGTGGGATTATATATTATATATATATATATAAAATGAAATACTCCTTGGCCATAAAAAAGATTAAAATCCTGTTATTTGAAGCAACATAGGTGAAAGTTGGGGCTACTATGTTATAGAAATAAGCTAGGCACAGAAAGACAAATACTGCCTGTTCTTACTCATATGCAACCCCTCCAGCATCTGTTATTATTATTATTTTTTTAATGATAGTCATTCTGACTGGTATGACATAGTATCCCGTTATAATTTCTATTTGCATTTCTTTAATCAGTGACGTTGAGCTTTCCTCATATGCTTTTTGGCCACATGTATGTCTTCTTTTGAAAAGTATTCATGTCCTGTTGATGAACATATATGTCTTGTTCATATGTGGGAGTCAAAAATGTTCTCTTGTGGAGATACAGAGTAAAATGAGAGTTACCAGAGGCTGGAAAGGGTGAGTGTGTTGCGGGGGGCCGGGTGGGGGGCGGGGGCGGGGAGGTGGGGCATGAAAAGAGGTTAGTTCGTGGGTGTGAATATATAGTTAGATAGAAATAATTTCTTATGTATAATAGCAGAATACAGTAACTATTGTTAACAATGTATTGTATATTTAAAAGCAGCTGAAAAAAAAGGACTTGAAATATTTCCAACACATAGAAATGATACATGTTTCAGGTGATGGATATTCTAAATACTCTAACTTGATCAATACACTTTCTGTGCATTTAATAGCATGTATATAAAAACATGTATCAATTAACCCACATGCCAACCATATAGAAAAAAATTTAAAAGAAAATCTAAGGACAATGTTCTATCTTGTTCTCTATTTTTTATTGGAAAACTTGTAATACTGCTACTTTGACTTGCTTTTTCTAATTTATTTACAATTAACTTTTTTAAAACTTAATACTTGTTATAATGATCTCTTCATCCACCATTTTGTGGAAAGTAAGAGGTCAAGAATATCTGTAGAGGAAAAGGAAAGATGAAGGGAATTAACAGTTAAGCACTGTCTGGCCACAGTCCATAAACGTTTTCCAGATTTTAACTTAGATTTATTCTCTACGTCTAGGTATATTAGTCTTATTTTGGAGGATTCAGGATTTTAAATATTCTTCATACTTTTTATAGAAAGTCTCAATAGATTGAAGGGAAATATTTCTCTAAGTGTGCAGGTATCTATATCAGTAATTAAACATTATTTTTCATCATCATGCCAGAATTAAATGTAATTAATGCTGTCTTCACCTCCAAATATCCAGGACGGAGGCAGTTAATACTCTTAGCAGCCAGAGCGTAGCCTACTGACAGTGCACACTAACCCCCCAGGATTGCCCTCAGATAGAGGGAGCTGTGACACCCAAAGTTATCCCCTCCCTCCCTGGACACAGCCCACATCTAGTGAATGGTTGATGCAGGGTACCAAAACACATTCTCTTGCCTTGATTAAGAACATTCAACATTCATTGAGAGGCCATTGTGATTGGCTGATGCCTTGGTAACAACTGCACCATGCTTCACCTTCTCCGTCAGCTATCCTGTATTCTTTCTTCCATGTTGCTTCTTTCTTTTTCTTTTTCTTTCTTTTCTTCCCTTCTTTCCTTCCTTCCTTTCTTTCCCCCTCTACTTCCTTCCTTCCTTCTCTCTCTCTCTCTCTCTCTTTCTTATGCTACAGTACAACCTGCATTACAACATGTCCACAAAATGGAGAGATTGAATGATAAACCTTTTCTCCATGACATCACTGCTCTGTGCTGGCAGAAACTATAACCCTGTGCCACTTTGTTGTCCATAAACCATGAGGGATCTCATCATGTGGGCTGAGGTTCAGACTCTCAAGTGTTTGATGCATGATAGTTAAAAGCATAACAATTTAAAACATAGAGTGAAAGAAAAGGAAAAGTTAAAGTAGATGTCTCATGAGAACTGGGATATCTATTTACTTTGTGAAGATAATTTCTTCACAGTTTTTTGTTGTTTATAGCAGTAAAGTTAAAACTAAAATAATTTCAGAAATGTGAATATAGTAGTGATGGTTCCAAGGATTAAAACTACTTTGAGAATGAAATAGTAAATTACTTGTGGGTCAAAGGCAGGATTGATAATCCATAGACTGTTGCTTTTGGAAAGAATTTGTTATAACAAAGGAGAAGGAAAGTCCTAAGATAGGAATGGTCTGGGTCAGACTGTGATTGAGCTGTAATGTTGAGAGGGATGAGAGCTAGACAGTGAAGGAGCTTTTCAGAGATATTGTGACATTTGGCAAGGCTGAACTATGTTATAAGCCTGGTTGTAGAGTGAGATCCTGAACTAGGAAGAATGCATTTCCCCTTTCCTCTGATTGGAATACAGCTCACCAACAACTGGCAGCTATACAAAAGGGTTTTGGTTTTTTGTTTTTTTCCCACAGTAGTCTCTCATTAGATGAAACTCTAAATAGGAAAACTATTGGATTTGTCTGCTCCCTGTCCTCCTTTCTTAGCTTTTATAGCCCGATGGTTAAAACTACTGACATGGGAGCCAGAGTGCCCATGCCATCTTGGCTCCACTGCTTGCTTAGTTAGCCACTCTGTGATTTTGATCAAGTCCCTCTCCATGCCTCAGTACCTTCCTCTGATAAAATGGGAGCAGTAATAGTATCATACCTACTTTGTGAGTTTGTTTTAGTGATTTAGTAATTTCTACATATAAGGTGCTTCCTGCTTGGCCCATACTAAGCACTTAATACATGTTAGATAGTCATTATTACTATTGTTGTTATATTAACTTTTTTTTAAGTTTTTGATATTTTGGAGGGTCATATAGATATTTACTATCAATTCATGCATGAGTAATAATAATTTTTGCCTTCTTTCCAATTCTCATACCTGTTGTTACAGTTTCCTTAACACATTTGCTCTTTTATAAATACTCATAAAATAGTTGCATGATAAAAGTAGCATTGTGTTTGATTAGCTGTAACAAAGATGATTCAAAGAATGGACAGGTAAGAGACCAAGTGCTGTTAATTTGGGTGAAATGTGTCAATGAACTTTAAAAAGGAGATTAAGGAAGTAGGTGGGAAGGAACGTGGCTGAGAAATATTTTAGATATTTCTCTGCAAATAAGTGAGAGAGAAAAATAGAAAGGACTGCAAGCTTTCAAACCTGCAACAAGAGTATCTAATTGTTATATGTTTCATAGGAAGAAAAATAGATTATAATGCAGGCATCTAAAAAGGGATAAGAAAAAAAGGATATTAATATAGATGTTATGGTGTGTAGTTCTAAGTATGTGCTTTCAAGATAAATTAAGAAATATTTCACTTGCACATTAAATAATCTGTATTCTGGTTATATTTGAAGTATCTTATGATAATACTAGCAATATTCTTTCATAATTTCCAAAGCAATTTTACATAGATTGCTTTGTACATTTTGTGTGGAATAGTAAATATAAGAATGCCTTTTGTATGTGTAGCACTTAAACTATCCCATTTAATACTCCCACCCCTACCATACATTTCCTCTTAATTTATTCTATTTATACACCCTGAAAGCTTTTGAACTTGTACTTATCTGGACACAATATGCTGCTTCACACTTTTTTTGGTAACCCACCTGTCTGGATGATTTCTAATTCATCCTTCAAACTCTTGTTATTGCAAGGCATGGCCTTCACCTGCTGGATGTGTAAATGTGTTTATGCGTGTGGGGATTGATGTAAGTCATCAAGAGAGAAGAAACTGGTACTGCCACCTTTACTTGGTTCCTTGAGATCAACTAGGAATCTTTGGGCTTTCATGGATCATTCCTGGCAATACCCAATATCTCTCAATAAGCCAAATCCACATTCACAGGTGGAAAATTCGCTGCTGCAAAAGAAGAGTGGATTTTCTTGTGTCGCTCAGTTTAGCCAGGAAGCCCAATTTTGATAAGTTGCATCACAGCTATGCAGATACTGATCAGTGAACTGAACTTTTTTTAATTTCATGAAAATATAATACCTTTAACTTTTCTTAATGTTAGCAAAGAACCAACAGTAAATCTTTAAAAAGTCAAACCTTTAATGTTTATTCAACAAAATAATATTTCTAACAAGATTTTCCCAAAAATATTATTTATAGCTTGAGTTTATTTTTGTTTAAAATATATACTTCTTAAATAGGTTAAGTTTCCAAGGAGTAAAATTGAGTCAGGTATCCCATGGAAGGAGAAAAGATTATGTTTAAATGAGGATCAAAAAATTTGAAATGTTTTTTAATTTGTGAACAGCTTTTAAAGCTTATGTTTATTTTTAGGAGGATTTTCCAAAATAAATTGAGAAATGTTGATCTGTAAATAAAATATTCATAAAAGAGATAAATGATATTCAGAGTAACAAACAAATACATTATGGAAAACTGATTAAAAATGGTATCAATTACAAATCCAAAATGGCATAATTCAAGAATCATCAGTGTTTCTAAATTACCAGACCAGTGGAATTTGGGTTTCCTTTTCCGTAGACTCTGAGACATACATTTCTATCAAGTATGCAGTTTCAGGCTACATTTTAGCTTGCTTCATATTTGGACTACTACTTTCTCTTACACATGTTTATTTTTCCTTAGAATTTTAATTGTCTATCTGTCTTACTGACAGAAAAGGCATAGGCCTTCTTCTTTTTGTATTAATCATAGTCATTTTAATTATAACATTTATTTAATGGTATCATTTATTCTTGAACATATTCTTCATAGAGCCTTCTGACTTTTGGTTCAAATTTGTACCAACTTAATTTATGAATTTACATCTGTGCCAATTTCATAAATAAAACATGAATTGCAGTCTAACCTCTATCTCTTCCCCATGTAACTCAAAGAAAAGGGTCACTTTCTGTTTAAAACAATCAGAATAATCTTATTCTTCTTGCCAATGATTGGTTTAGGGATATGCATGTCAGACAATTCTGGCCAATGAAAAATAAAACTAAATCTTCAAAGACTTCTGGGATAGTTTTATTGACTGATTAAAAGCAGAAAGAGGGAGTGAGTGAAGAAAAAGATAAATTTTCTTTTATTCTGGTTAACTTGCCCATATCTAAATATGATATCTGAATTGCACTGGTCATTTTGTGATCCCAAGATGAGCTTTTCAGAAAGTGGCAGTATAAAAAGTTGAAAAGAATTTAGATACTTGGTGACAAAATGGAACCAGTGAATTAACCAATTCTGGTGTTTCTCTAACTCAGGATGTTCTGATTTTTGAGATAATTTTTAAAAATTATTTAAACCAGTTGAATTAGGGCTTTCTGGTGTTTGTAGCTAAGAACATTTCAACTAATTTGCAGACAATTCAGAATTTATTTTACCAGAATTCTAGGTTTATTTTCCAACTCTGTCTCTTATGTCATGCTTTTTCTTTAATTTCTTTATTGTTTTGCCTACATTTTTTTTTTTAAAAGTGTTTTCTCTGAGTATATGTGACCTACACTTCCTGGTCATTGCATGTTTGAATATATATTTTATATATATTAAAAATCTGTGTTTTATATATATATTATATTTGATTGATACTTTAGGTGGACATACTATTTTGTTTCTAAGTCATTTTCCTGCAAAACTTTGAGGACAATGCTCCATTGACTTCTGACCTCTAATGTTGCTTGTAACACACCTCATGCAAACTTGATTTTCATTCATGTGTGGGTAAGCTAGATAATCTTCGGACTTTTTTCTCTAGATTTATATAGTTTTAAAATCTCATGAGACACTTCATTTGTTCTCTTTTATTTTGTTCTAGGAATCTCTTATAATCTAAGAACATGGAATTTCTTTGTTCCAGGAATCTCTTATAATCTAAGAACACGGAATTTCTTTGTTCCAGGAATCTCTTATAATCTAAGAACAAGTATATTCAGCATAGAGAAATTTTGTACTATTCCTCTGATGATATTCTCATTTCAATTTGCTATTGAAAGTCTGATTAGATAGATGATCCTACCTTTCATATCTCTTAACATTTTTTTCTCTTTTATTCTTATCTCTTTTATTCATTATTTTTATCTTATTCCATATTTTCTTGCACTAAGTTCCTCAACTTTATCTTTCTAATAAATAATAATGTTATAATAAATACAATGATTACCTGTGTACCAGATTAATATAGAATATCCCCAACAACTTCAAGTGGTAGAAACTAATATAACTCCTTTTTAGAGATAAGGAAAGTGATGTGCAGAGATCTTAAGTGACTGTCCAATGTGACATAGCTACTAAGTGACCAACTATGGATAAATGTAGAGATTGTGACTACAGATTTATATTTGTAATAGTTATTATATCCTGGTTCACTATTTGCCAGCAAAGAAGTTGTGTAGGAGACATAGAGGTAAAGCAGGACACTGCTCCTAGTTGCCTCTGTATTTTCTCAAAGAGGCTTGCTAAAGTCAGCAGTCTGTGACTATCACACAGATTGGGAAGACTGCCAGGTCAGAGAAGTCTAGAATTGTAGCTTCTTCCTTTTATTAAGATAAGGAGCAATCACAGTACTCAGAAGTTTCTCTATTAACATGTGAGAATTTGTTGTTATATCACTGGTATGATTTGGCTGTGTCCCCACCCAAGTCTCATCTTGAATTGAAGCTCCCATAATCCCCACATGTCATGGGAAGGACCTTGTGGGAGGTAACTGAATCATGGTGGCAGACTTTTTTCCATGTTGTTCTTGTGATGTTGAATAAGTCTCATGAGATCTGATGGTCTTATAAAGGGCAGCTCCCTGCACATGCTCTCTTGCCGGCTGCCGTGTAAGACATGCCTTTGCTTCTCCTTCACCTTCCACCATGATTTTGAGGCTTTCCTAGCTGGGTGGAACCGTGAGTCCATTAAACTTCTTTTACTTTATAAATTACCCAGTCTTGGGTATTTATTCATACATAGCAGTATAAAAGTGAACTAATACAATCACTGTTGCATTCTTCCAAAGTTTTCCAAGTCACTAGGTTATAACAGTCCAGGCCATTGCTTACCACATGTTTGCTATAGGACTTTATTTTCTTTCTTTTTACCTTTTAATCCTAAAACTTTTTCTAGGAAGAATCCTTATTCTCTGTGATAACTTTTTCCTATATGTGTTTTGGGTTACAATCTATAACAACTCATCTGCTTTCTAGTTTCTGTACATTATCCACACTGTTCTGGACATTTCAAGCAGTCTTTATCATTGTTAAAGCTGTTATTAATTTATTAATCTTTGTATAATTGTATTGTTGTTTAGGTAGTAGTAGCGGAGAATAGGGAGATAAATGTGCTTGGCTACACATTTCCAACCATGTATAATAACTTAAATTCCTATAATTCCTGAAATACTGATTTAGATACACATCATTCTTTGATGAAACCTTTGGACCGTGGAGTATGGAATAAGGAAAAATCTTTCCAGGAAACTTACTTCAAACATTATTTATGAGAGAGAAATAAACAAATTTAAAAACTCAGCACAAAACTAGTGCATATGCTTCTGGAATGCAAACTTCAGGAGAGTACATCTGCCTCTGCTGGATGTACTGTCCATTTGTTATGTTACACTCCGCACAACAGAAATTCTATCATTCTACTTTGAGTGAAAGAAGAAATGCCTAGTTCTTGGCCTAAAACACAATTGCATTTGGCAGAAGATGTATCATTAAATCTTTTTTTTTTTAATTTGGCCGTTTTACTTTATTAGTCTCTATTAGTCCAGACAGCACTTTTAGAACGATGATTCATCTCTTCCCTAAATAAGAAAAAGAAGGGATCAAATCCAGTAAATAAATATCTAACCCATCAACAAAAAAGAAAGAATTTATGTCACTACAACTGCCATTGGCTTTGATGTATTCTTACTGGAAATTTTACCACAATCTTTGGCTCACTTTTAATCAATTAGATTTCCTCCTAGCATGTCAAATGCTTTAATTTAGTTTTGGCATTTAATATACTGGAAAAGCCATTTATTTCTATTTCTATGTATGCCCCTGAATCTATAAACATTATCCCTTAAATTACTTTTGAATCCAAAATGAAGAATTAGATCACTTCATTTGAATTGTTCCTAGATATGTGTTGGGAATCATAATCAAACTTCATGGAGGAAGCTCTTGGATGATTGGCAGGGATGGTGGCAGGTTGCAGAGATTCTTTTTCACTCACCTCAAGGATGCTGAGAAAATTGTTCACCAGCTGTCCTACTCAATGTTGACTGTACATATTGGCCAAAGGGAGCTATCACCTAAATTAATAGCTGTTCTTTGCTAGATTGGGAGGATGTTGTTGTTGCTGCTTTTTGCCAGAATGCGGATACTTTGACACTCAAAACTCTTTTGTCTGCCAGATTCCAAGTAGTGAGGGATATCATTTTTTATTTTGCTTTTTTTTTTTCTGTTGTGTGGATCACAGGTAATTTCACCAACTGGAAACTGAATGAATTGTTGGCTCCATTAGTGATCTCTGTCAGTTCAGTGCCAGTGACATTTAGGCAGAAAGATCATTTGTCCCCTGATCTTTCCATTTCTAGTGTTCAAAAGAGTAAGGCTTCAGTATGAATAAAAACAGTAAAACACATAAAGCAACTGGTGCAATAATCTCAATAACAAAAAATAACACTGTCACTTTACACTTCATCTCTTTGCATTGCTTTTTAAAATATGAATTTCTTATGGCTTCATTTCCTCAAATGTCACTCTTTAATCTTTTTTTATTCCTCATGTTAAAATAATATAATATCCAATATGGCAATCTTCATCACAGGATGCTTTTTTATTATATTTTGCTGCTTGTCTAAACTATTTCTTTAGTTCCCTTTGTCAGATTGAGAGTGAGGTATTTTCTCTGCAGCAAAACAATGTGTAGTTTAAGAACCTCACAGAGTAAATTTTTCTGACTATGGACTGATATTTAGATTGAAGCTTCCTTAATGCTCTGTAATAATGTTTGTTTTATATATGCATATTTCTTTTGCCTATTCTTATCTATTGCTACCCTGTGCTTAAAATTACATTTTATTTTACCTAAGCCTATATGATATTTTGTGCAGATGTTCACACCTATTCATTATTTTCTCCATAAATATGAAATTTATATCTGTACAAAAGGAACCCTTAGGGATTGGAAATAATGATTTTTTTCACTAATGGATCTGCTGTACTTATTGGTATAAAATATTTGGATAACCACACTATTAGAACTAAAATTCCTGTTTGCCTTAATTTTAGTACTACAAATAGAATGTCTGCAAGAATACCATTGGAGACGATTTTATCTCAAAAAATAAATAATGAGGAAAATGACTACAGAAAACACAAATGTAATAATGTTAATAGCAGCAATGAACATATACACTGCAGCTTGAGCAACATGGGTGTTGGCTTTTGTAGCAACATTTGATTAATTGTTTTTTTCTTCCAACTGGAAAAGAAAAGGCTAAAGGAAGTGCAGAAGACAATTTTTTCTTTTTTCATAATGAGCCAATCCAAGAAACAAAAGCCATATTTTTCCACGGGGTTACAAGTTTTTAAAGTGGTCATACTGTGTGTAAATATCTTTTCCTCTGTCTCACCTCAGAGTCAGATCATTAGCAGTAATTCATAACTAGGACCTGTGTGCAAGGCATAAATCTGTTTGTTTATTGGTTGTTTAATTTGTGCCTTGTTCCAGAAAATATATTTTTAAAACACTTAAAAAGATACACATAAGATGCAATTATGTAATCTAAATTAGGAACAAAATAGTAAAGAAAAACATAAAATAGAGCCAGATATTAGGTTAAAAATTAATGACAAAATCAACCACACAGTTCATGTTATGGCAATTATTGAGGACCCTCAATAGGAGATTCTGAAATAAAAGATCTATTTTATCTATTTTTTTTTTTTTTTACATATTGAAGGTGTAATATCAAGAAAAAATGCTTTTTTGTAACTTGAAAATCTTGGATTCAAGTTTGAGTTTAACAACTGTTAAAAGAAAAACCTTAGATAAATTTAACAGAGTCTAATTGAGCAAAGAACGATTCATGAATCAGGCAGCACCAGAACCAGAATAGGTTTAGATAGACTGGCTGTGCTGTGTGGTCAAAGAAAATCTGTGAACAGAAAAAGAAAAGTGATGTACAGAAAATAGAAATGAGCTACAGAGAACAACTGGATTGGTCACAGCTCAGTGTGTGTCTTATTTGAACATGGTTTGAACATTTGTCTGCCTTTGATTATCCGAAACTCAGTGATTGGTACAAGGGTAGATTACAGCCTGTTTACACATCCAGTTAGGTTACAGAGCACTATGTATGGAGCAACCTTTAGGTCAAACTTAAAATATGCAAGAAGGCAGCTTTTGGCTAAACTTAACACTACCCAAGGAAATAGAGGAAGTTGTAAAGCAGTCAAGAAAGCATAGAGTTTTCTCTGTCTCTTTTAAATAGCTTATATTTTGAAAATCTGAGATACATATTTTAATTGAAATGAATACTTTTAAACACACCAATTCAAAGGATAAAATTATCTATAATTAAATTATAGGGGTGATGCACAAGAAGTAAAAAACCTCCAAAAAATAAGTAAAGAAAAGTTAAAATGTAGCAGGAGCGGCCGCAGGAAATGGATCTCTCAAACATCGAATAAAGGAGGGAGGAGTTTATTCGCCGGGAGACCAGGCAGTAATTTGCCAAAAACCCAGCTCATCTAACAAAGGAAGGTCTGCCTTTATATAGGCTTATACTTTAGATGTTACACGTGGAAGAATCTTAGGTTCACAGTTTTAGGACTCACATGTGAAAAGGTTTCTGGTTTGATCTTGTTTTAAGTAAAAATAGTGCCTTCTGGAAAGTTTCCCCAAGGCCTAGCCTGTCACCTATAGGAAGGTAAAACTGGAGGCACCAGTTGGTCAACCTTTTCTTCTATTGAAATGCCACATGATAGTCAAAGGGGAAGTTGATCTGAGAAGCCTGGAAGTTGATCTGAGAAGTATATCACAAGAATGATATACTTTGAAATGTTAACAGTTTTTACTTTGGGTGAAGTGTATCTTCTACAATTTAGATGCATTCATTTGTAACGAGATAACTAATAATTTTTTTTTCATAAAACATAAACATAATTATCATAGCTTTGGCATCCAGATGATATAGAATATATAATAAACATGAATACATATAGACCATATACACAAACTCAATAAAATGACATTCAGTATAGCATAAACAAATATGAAATTTGTACATATATCATATTTTATCTTCAGGTCAACTCTTCATTATTGTTAAGATTTATTATCCCAATTTTATAGTTGGATTCATCCAACTGCCTGTTCAACTTTTCAACTTGGATACCTAGTAGAAATCTCAATCTCAAAGTACATTAAAACGTGAACTTTTGATATTTGGCCTTCTCTCCAAATTGTTTAACCCACAGTCTTCCCCATCTCAATTGCTATGACTCCATTGTGTCATTTAGCCAAAAATCTCTTATTCTTGACTCTCTTCTTTATTTCCATTCCACATTTAATTTACAAGGAAATCTCATTTTCTCTATCTTGAAAATACAGTCATATTTTGCCCACTTCCTATTACTTACATCACTATCACTTTAACCTAAGCCATCATCATCTCTTCGCAGATTCACATAATATACTTCCCAAAAGGTACCCCTGCTTCTAACCTTGCCTGCCCAAAATGCAATCTAAACAGAGCAGTCAGAGTGATTGTTTTAAAATGCAAATCAGATCATGTCACTCCTCTACTCAGGATGTGTGAGAAACCTGCAGTTTCTCCTGTTTTATTGAATGGAAAACAGAATCCTACAATAAACTAGAAGGCTTCCAAGTTCTTCTCTGTCCTCATTGTTTCTCTGACCTCATTTTCTCTTTCTGGCCTGCTCATTTTATTCCAGACACATCTGACTCTTTGCTCTTTCAGGGCCTTTGCATAGGATGAGATTTCCTTTGCTGAGGTTGTGTGTTCCCCAGGTAGATAGATGGCAAACTCCTTTATCTCCTTTAGGACTTTTCTAAAATATTATCTTTGTAATGAGGCCTAACCTAACAACCAAAGTTAGAATTGCAACCTGTCCTGATTCCCTCATCCCCTTTACTCTATTTTTTAAAATCACACTTAGCAACTTACAGTGTGTTATATAATTTACTTATTATTTACTTAGTATATTTTGAAATGTCTGGGTGTCTGTTTCCTCCTCCTAGATTGTAAGGCTTTTCTTTGTTCATTATTGCATTTCAAGCATGGAGTTGGCACTTACTAAATTTTCCTGAATTTTCTTATGCAAACTTTGGTTATTGAAAGTTTAAATATCTTGCCCCAATTCAAAAAAGACAAATTTAAATAGCTCTTAATTCAGGTCTCTTCAATCTTTTAACTGTTCTGTAGGGCTATAATTAATACCTTAAGAAAGGTATAAATAATGAAGAAGAATTATGTTCAGTAGGATAAAGTCAAGAAATGTTACCTGAAGGAGTTACTGACCTTGGAGGGTGGAATGAATTCCAAGTTAAAGCAAGGGAAAGGGCATTCTAACAAAAAGGAAAAGAATGAGCAGAAGCATACATGGAACTGTTCAGGAGATGTGGCTGAGAAGCAGCTCATGGGCTGGATAGATTAGAGTATAGGGGGCATAAAAGACTAACGGGAAATGAGGCACAATTGGTTGGCTACTGCTTGCTGTGGGGAGCCTTGGACACTAAGGTGACAACTTAGTATTTCATTTAGTAGTCACTGTAAAGCCATTTGACATCTTCAAGCAAGGAGGTGACACAATTGAAGATAAGCTTTGGAAAGATCAATATGTCAGTTGAGAGTAGAATACATTGGAGTTTGAAAAGGATAGGTAGGGGGTCAGTTAGAAAGCTATTATGGTTGTCCAAGGGAGGAGTAATGAGGGCTTCTGTGAGGACTGTGTAAGTGGGAGTGGAAAGAAGGGAAGAGGTACAACCTTGTGAAGGCACAATGAATAGAAGGAAGTGGAAGGAATATAAATTGGCAACTAGTATTAGGAGTGCGAGAAGAGAGGCTAAACATGATGGCAAAGGTTTTAAACTAGAGTGACTGAGCAAATAGAAAATTACAAGGAGCTAGTTTAGGAGGATCTGTTATGTCCTCTTTCTAGATGCTGCACTAAAACTACTGAGAGATCAAGTTTGCAAAAAAAAAAAAAAAAAAAAAAACAAAAAACAAAAAGCCCTCCATTTGACCCGGAGGGCAGCAATCCTCCTCCCAGCATTCTTCTATGTCCCTATTCACTTATATAAGTGTTCCATCCACTTATACACTGTGAATAGAAAAATGTCTTTTACGTGATTGTTTTCAAGCACTTGTATAGTTCACTGGGTATATAGGTGGAAATTTTACCCTCTAACACATAGGAAAATGTTTCTAGAGAATTTGAGTTCCTGTGGATGTGTGTGTGGTGTGTGTGGTGTGTGTGTGTGTGTGTGTGTGTGTGTGTTTGTTTGTTTCTTAATGCATTGTAGTTGAATGTATCAACCCCAATCTCTATTCCTAACAGCACTTGTTCTTAAGGCGTATTAACTTAGCTGTAGTAGCCTTCTCCTTGATGCCTCTTTTTATTACCTTGTTCCACCTCAACTAGGTCAGGACAGGACTACAAAAATACCTTAATTGCTACGATGATGGGAACTGAATTAATCTATAGCAGATGAACAAGGATGATAAAATCATTTTCTTTTCTCTCAATGGTCTGTGCAGCATCATCTCTTCTGATACACTTCAGTGTCTGACCTTTTAAACTGACAGGGTGTTCACTGCTGAGGCTTTTTAAAGACATCTATCTCTCCACAGAAAAATGGAAGCCAGACATCCAAGACCGACTTATATTTGTCTGTGAATCAAGCTGTCATTTTTGTTCTGCCAGAGTCTGCTATCACGTCTGGACAAGTAATTATTCTCTAGGTTAGGTTCTTGCAACCTTGAATTTTTAGGAAAGTCCTTGAGACTGAAAGCAGTCACTCTCTTACTGCTACACAGTTCATACATATTGGTGAGTTATGTGGTGGCTTGGCAGCTATTACTGCTATTAAGCATTTAGTCTATTAAGCACACAATTCTTTTAACTTCGCAAGAGCTTCTAGCTTCCATCTGTTTCCCTTATTTATTAAAATCCCTATTTAGTTCTCCTATGGCATTTAGGCAACTAGTACATTCCCTAAAGAGTAAGTGTAAGCTGGGACATTGAAGGACATGATGGAGTAAGAACAATTCACAAGCTTCTTTAAGTTCCTCATATAACCCAGATAGAATCATGAAGTGGCAAAAAAAGAGGGTTTGCAACTTTCTTCTTTCTCTACTGGAAATAAAGGAACCCTGTTACATATTGCTAAATGAAACATGGGCACAGGAAAATCAGGTGGAGTTAGTGACAAAGAACAGGAGGTCCCAGATTCATTTGCAGATATTGGAAACACACTTCAGTACTACGAACATGAAATTTAATTCAGAGTGGTGCAGCTCATCTAAGTTGCTAAGCATTTCCATATCAAGTGAGAATTCAAGAGTTTCCAATGAAAACCTTAGGTCAGATTTCAGGGGAAAAAGTCCTCAGTGAGAGATTTAATAATGTATAAAGAGGCCTGCACCTCCTACAGAATTCTGTTTGAAATAGAGAATATCTAGAATAAAATTCTCATTACCTACTTCTTGGAAGAGAAACCATTTGCAGGCAGTTAGACAATCACTCAGTCACAGATATTTTGTAGTGTGAACCTAAGTTTGGTTGTTTGATAATATTTTGACTATATTTTGACTTTCCTCCTTTATCATGCTCATTTTTCCTTAGAAAGTCACATTCATAGGCAGAAGCTCACTCTACCCCTGCCTGCTCTCTAGCCCCAATGACCCTGCTCCTGAGGATGTCATGATCAGTAGGAACTGGTACATTATCCAGAAATTGAATCTTTAAAATGTCATCAATAATATAAGGTCATGGCTCAACACCCAAAATAAAGATTGGAAGGGACAGGAGGATTGAGAGTGAGAGCAGGGGGCTTAGTCCACATTGTAGATGGATAGAAATGAAGAGGAATACATGCTTTCTATTTCTGAAGAATGACAGCACAGACAAAGGGGCTGCATTGATCCTAGTGCACATCTTCATCTCCAAGTGATATGTGACCTTGACTGCTCACCTTCTCTTCATATTTCAGGATGAATGACAGCCGTTTCCTCTCCTGTCATTTATGCATGAAAGACCCAAAGAATCTGTATCATTAGGTAAAACACTATTAAAACAAAATATACTTAAAACATGATCACTAGTTTTTCCCATATGGATGTCAGAAAGGTACTAAATTTAAGGAAATCAGACTGCTTCTAAGAATTGCACTTTCTTTTGTAAGATCTGCTTCCCTCTTTAGCCTTGGAAATAGCTATTTTGTGTTGAGAGAGCCTCATTTGAATACTTTATAATAAAACAAAGAAAGAATATAGGACACTCAATTCATTAAAAAGATTCACATGAAACATGACTACTATTATGAGTATCTTTATAAATGCACATACTTGACAGCAGTTATTCAGTGATAGCAGTATGACACAGGTACATCCTTATCAGCACTTCCTGGTCCCCAAGGTTGCATCACTTGTGTGGCATTTGTTGCGAGGATAACTTGTGTCCCTCATTTCTACTTTTCCTTATGCCTCTTTTTTTTGAGAAAGAGTTTCACTCTTGTTACCCAGGCTGGAGTACAAGGGCACGATCTCAGCTCACTGCAACCTCCACCTCCTGGGTTCAGGCAATTCTCCTGCCTCAGCCTCCTGAGTAGCTGGGATTACAGGCATGTGCCACCATGCCCAGCTAATTTTTTGTATTTTTAGTAGAGGCGGGGTTTCACCATGTTGACCAGGATGGTCTCGATCTCTTGACCTCGTGATCCACCCGCCTCGGCCTCCCAAAGTGCTGGGATTACAGACGTGAGCCACCGCGCCCGACCTCCTTATGCCTCTTTCACTTAGGACTAGAGCAAGAACAGCTGCCCCTTCAGTGGTTTTTTTCTTAGTCTTTGAACATATAGAACAGTGATTTTCAATGCTTTGCCATTTGTTTGCAAATCAATTGTTGAGTTTCCAATATTAAAGGACTCTCATTATTTCTCAAAGTAATTTTTTGTCTACCAATATGTCCAACCAAAACAAGCAGGAAATTCTAAGAACAAATTTGTTTTCTGTACCATGTAATCTAAACAATTTGAGGAAAGAAACAATTTTTAGTTGTCTTTTAGGCTTAAATTGTGTGAGATTAAAAGAATTCTTCTTAATCTTCCCGTTCTATAAGCTTGTGGTTAAATTTTTTCTAAATATTGTACTCTGAAGGCCTTAATTATTCAGAAAGAGAATTCAATTTCTTTAGGAAATTATCTTCCTCTTTCTTAGGAATCTGAACTTTGCCAAACAGAAACAATAAATAGGAAATAGGATGTCTTCCTGAAACAATTGGAAAAGCCAGAATGCCATCTTTCAACTTGCAGTGTGCATTAGCAAATGCGAACTGTTTTCTACAAAACATAAAAGGTTATTTTCCATGTGTTACTTGGCTTAGTGCTTGAAAAAAAAAAACATTTTGTATTTAGAAAAAAAAAATTATTAATTGAACTCCACAGCATGTCTCATCTAATCCTCAGGAAAATGCTCTATTTTTGAATAAGGGCTGGGGAGTGAACCAGTTATACATGAGATGGGTATAAACAAACATGCACCTTGAGATACCATATACTGGTTGGCATTACAGAAATAATGAAACTGTAAAATAAGCTTCAGGATAGAGTTCTCTAATAGGCAACTTCAAAAAAATATTTTTGCAGTTGAAAGCTGTTTTCAGAAAACTGGAGGCACAGAGTAAATGTTATCTCAAGGTCATTATGTCTGAGTTCTGCTCTCAATTTGAGTGCTGTATTCTTTCTTTTTGAACTTTTTCCCTGAAACACGGGCATGTCTAGGATTCAGTTGTTTTAGGACGTAGGCAAACCTGATACATCTACTGTGTTTCATGCAGTGTGTTTGTGGTGAGATTTGAGCCCAGTGTCCTCAAAAGGTGTTTCACTTGAG
Source organism: Aotus nancymaae (assembly GCF_030222135.1). Taxonomy (NCBI): domain Eukaryota; kingdom Metazoa; phylum Chordata; class Mammalia; order Primates; family Aotidae; genus Aotus; species Aotus nancymaae. The sequence continues at coordinate 28,223,746 of NW_026988422.1, read as the reverse complement.
CTGTCTGGATTCAAAGAAGTTCTTTTAATATACATCACTGACTTTTACTTAAAGCTGTCTATTATAGTGACTGCTACCTAAGACTGTTGTGTAACCATCGCCCTTGGTTTGTGGAAGGACATGTCTGCCTTTGCTCTTGATCATACCATCTGCCCACAGAAGGAAAATTTCCAGGCCAGTAATTATGTTTCGCAACGTCCACATTTTTACCATCCCCACTACACAGCAGGCAAAAAAGCTACTGTTAGATCACAAAGATGACTGTTTACCATTCCATCCTTTCTGTTGGGGATTGAGCCCTTGGCAGGTGGTGGCTCTTTGGAGAGGTTGACATTTGGGATTTCCCTTGCCAAGGTAGAGGCAGGGTCAAAAGGGCTAGGGAAGTTCTTGACTGAACAGCAGTGACATCCTAGCAGTGTGGACATTGCACTAATGCCACATAAGCAATCAGTACAGAAATGCCCTTCTTATCTTTTACAACATCACCACTGTGCTGAAGTGCTGACTCCTGAAAGGAGCTAAAGACATTTTCTGGACAGTGCTACCCTGAATACAAAAATACTTCAGAATGCCACCCCCTGCAACTTAAAACCCAGCTCCAAACAAATAGCTCTACTCCAATCAAGTCAGAGGAAGTTAGTCAATATATCTCTCTCCATGACACTGGGGATTTTCTGGTAAGTCATAATTCAACCCTTTGTTAGAGGGGAGAAAAAAATATAAATTAAAAATCTCAGCCAAGCCATTCCCAGCAGCAATAACCAAACTCTCTGCTGGCTAAACAAGAGGCCACCAGACTGCTATCAGAACCTCTCTGTTTGCTATCAGTTTAGACCACAATTAATTTAAAATTTCTGCTTCCAAAGTAACGTAAGGGAATACAATAATCCCAATTTACTTTTTTAATAAAAAGCTTAAGTGGAAAGAGCCCACTGGGAATGCTCAGCCCGGGCCAAGGTAATTCTCATCATGAGGAGAGGTGCCCGTTTAAAATGCACAGTCACAGGGCAGCCGGCGTCTCTTCCCAGAATGCTTCCTCTGGGCTTAAGTAGATTCTTTTATCTGTTTTTCTCTTCTTGTTTTTTAAAAAAGTAAAGTTGGACTTGCAAACACTAGCAACAATTTCCTTAGAAAAGCAGGTCCAAAAAATCAGGAGTCCCTGTTCAAAGAATGCTCTCCAAAAGCTATAGGGAGCAGAGGAATTAAGGAGCATACCGTAAAATAAAATACAAAAAACATATAAAGCATCCAAATAGGAGGCAGGATCTCCCTCCATGAACAGTTGGACATATCAGCCATATAGCAGAGCAGGACTGGGCAACTGAATGTATACAGAGAAATGGGGGCAGGCATCTGAAGTGAATGATCCAAGATGCCTTGTTCAAGAAGGTGGGTCAGCGAGAACCCACAATGGGTCACAGATGGCATCTAAGAAGGTACAGATTTTGCCTGGTACTCTCTACTACCTGGGCTAACCAATGAGAGCAAAACGGGGTCTTTCTGTGCAGTGCCAGAACTAGTGTAGCAGGAAAATTATTCAGGTTCATTCTTAGACATATCGAACAAGAAATAGAGCTAATGAAACTTGGTGCAAGATGGGGGCATTGTCACAAAAACAAGTTCCCAATAAAATCCTAATGCCTATATTTAATGGGCAGCATTTTTATTTGACCCTTCTGTGGATGATGACAATCACATCCCTTGTTTCTATGACAACAGAGTTTTCGGTTTCTCTTCCCATCCTTTTGCCTATACTCAGTCTCCTTCACTCTGTACTCCTATATAGCCATGTTTCAGTGTTTCCAAGAGGTCCCTCAGTGGCTGTCATTCTGTCATGCATGCTCCACTCCTCTATAGGTTTATCAGCAATAAATAAATGACTGTCTAATAAATTCCCACCCTTTTGAAAGCATTATACTTACATAACCAAGAATCTGCCAGAAATCTTCACCTGCATTTCCTAAAGGCATTTGAAATTAATCATCATATTTAAAATTAAATTTATACTCTTCAACCGTTCTGGGCAAACTTGCCTTTCTCCTTCATTTCTCTGCACAGTTTTCACATTGTCATCTGCTGTGGACAGAATCATGTCTCCCCTAAATTTGTATGTTGAGGACCTAAATGCTCAATCTGATGGCATTTGGAGATGGAACCTTTGAGATATTATTGGGTTCCATGAGATAATAAGGATTAGGTTTTCATGATGGGATTAGTGATATATGAAATATATCACTTATAAAAAGATATGAAAGACCCTGCTGTCTCTTTCTCCCTACATGGGCTGAAAGAGGAGATCATGTGATTGTACAAGATGGCAGCCATCTACAAATGAAGAGAATTGGCCTTAGAAAAACCTTGGTCTTAAACTCCTGGCCTCAAACACTGAGAAATAAATTACTGTTGTTTCATCCACTCAAGATATCTTTATATGACAGACCATGCTGACTAACACCATCCTCAGTCACCTGGGATAGAGACCAAATATTAATTTCAGTTTATTTTGTCTCACTTCCCTTCCATATTCAACCAACTTCTATATTATTGACTGTACCTCTCTGATTTGCAAATATGGCCTCTTTCCTCCAACTTTACTGCTGCTGCTTTAATTCAAGTCATATTATAGATATATATATGTTAAGAACTAGTAAAATACAGAACATCACAATGATATTAAATTAACAATTAATATTAGAAATTAAACGTTTTTAAGTTTGGAAATTGAAAGCACTCTTCAAAAAGCAATGACTTAACAAAGTAACCACAGCAAAATTATATGTTTTAAAGTTAAAGATGAAGGAATTACGATTTAAAAGTTGTAGGAGTCATCTATTAAAATTTATTTAAAATAATTACAGTATTTTTAATATAGTCAGCAAAATAGGAATATGATGCTTGGGATGTACAATTAATCTGGTATAAGATGATATGGCAGAAGATAAAATTAGAAAATAAGACAGTTTTCTGTCTGGTGATCATACAATGAAGCATTTGTTGTCATTGTTTTAAAGAACACAGAATTAATCAGATTTTGCCCTAAAGCTATTGGTAAGACATTGAAGTGCATGGCACGGTCAAATTTGCATTTTGGAAAAATCAATCTGTTGCCATTGTGGAAGACTGAGAAGTATGTACATAAGTTGAGGGCACTATAAAGGGGGAGGGCAGTCAGAAGGCAGAGATAATTTATGAGGCTATCAAAATAGTCCAGATAAAATTTAATGTGGCCTGAATTTGGCCATGCATGGTGGCTCACGCCTGTAATCCCAGCACTTTGGGAGGCCAAGACAGGTGGATTCTGTGAGGTCAGGAGTTTGAGACCAGCCTGGGTAATGTAACAAAACCCCACTCTACTAAAAATACAAAAATTAGCCAGGCATGGTGGCAGGTACCTGTAATCCCAGCTACGTGGGTGGCTGAGGTACAAGAATTGTTTGAACCTGGGAGGCAGAGGTAGAGGTTGCAGTGAGCTGACATTATGCTACTGCAATCCAGGCTGGGTGACAGAATGAGACTCCATTTGACAAAAAAAAACCATATGTGTATATATATGTGTGTATATATGTATATGCACACACACATATATTTGTATTTATATAATAGCATTTGTGCATATATATTATGTATATATTTAATATTGTATCTATTAAACATATGTGGTGTGTATATTACATATATAAATATATATTATATAAAACATATATATTACATACATTAATAGCAAAAATAAATTGTACAACAAACCCCTGTGACATGAGTTTATGTATATAACAAATTAGCACGTGTTTATCTAATCCTGTGTTTTTTCTTAAGGAGCAGAGAGGTTAATAAGCAAGAGGGGCAAGAAGGAAGGGAGAAGAAAGAAACTCCCCTGTACAGAGATGGAGGTGGACTCCAAAGCTGAGAGAGGGAACCCCATCTGCCACAGATACCAGCTAGGTATATATACAGAGGCTGCATGAGGCAGTGTCTGATTTGGATAGGGCTCAGGGGATTGGTTTGACTAGGCATGTCATTCCCATAGCCTGCAAAAAAGCTGGCCCTCCTACCCTAGCCTTTTAATATGCAAATGCAGGGCACCATGATGTTCTATACTCCTGGGGATATGTGAGGGCTGCTATGTTGCCAGGAACATTTTGGGCAAGAGCAAGAAGGCTGAGGGAATCACCAGGTTGGACTCAGTTTCTAATGGCTTCCAATTGCATATCAAAGGTTGCCAGCCTGGCTTTAAGAGGAAAGGCTTTACAAGAAACTTTTCTGGAGATGCTTTAATAAACAAAAACTTCCTAAGGACTCCATTTTCTATCTATCTGCCTAAAATAATTTCTTAATAACTCCTATCACATTCCTCCCTGTGGAGACGCCACACTAACTGCTATTGGGGGTTTTGGGTGATGACTCTTTTTGGCTACTTCCTGCTGAAAAGGGGCATCCAATGGGGAACAGCAGCTAAGGCTACTCCTGGGGTCGATCTAAGGATCCTCAGAAGAATGGCGGGTCTATGTGTGGTTCAGTTTATAGCACCATTTGGAGTTTTTGATTGCTTCTAGGCGAGAAGAAACAATTCTAGTTATAGTATTGTATATACAAAGTCCAAATATCAATACAAGACATATAAGCAAGAGAGGGCTTAATAAAGGGGTTTGCCAATTCCATAAGGAAGACTGCAATTTATTAAAGACGGATTGTAGTCACTCAGGGCTGAAGCCAGCATTTTCCCTGAGCCTGTCAATAATTTTGATTTGATTTTTAAGTACCTGTAGATTTTCCTTTACTTTACTAGAGGTGTTAATCCAAAAGCAGCATGTTTCATTTAAAACTCCATCACTAAACCCAATAAAAAGTCCTAGCAGACTCAGTGATAGTAAAACTTTCATGCTTCCTTTTCGTTAGTAACTATTATCCCTGCTATAAGGATAAGAATTAAGCACAATACAACAGCGATGGAAACTCTCTAGTTAATATTTCAGTTAGAAGGTGCTACTGTGTGTAACCCTATTAAATAATAGAGTATAGCAATTTCCATAAGTGTAGTGTGGTAGATAATTTCTATCTGAAATTTTACTTGTCAAAATATAGAATTCCTCTTTGGGTGTCTGTGAAATTCCTTGGTTTTATTTTCCTAAACAAAGAAACCTCCAGGTATGACAACCCTACTCACTTTTATTACCCGGCAGAATTTGCAGGATAATTGCCCAGAACTAGTATATTGATCCAGATTTTTACATTACCCATCCCTTATTTTTTCTTCCAAGCTGCAGAAGATCACTACTTGATTCACAGGAATAAGCAGGGTTAGTCTAAAATGTTGACAAAAGCTTGGAAACAATTAATGAGACTAGGACTTAACAAATGCATGACAAGCTTTGGAGTACAATTTTTCTCTCTAGTCCTCATTTTTGGTAAAAACAAATCATGAATAAACTGTAGTCTTACATTTGACTTGTTTATTTGCATAAAGTGCAGCAAGAATGATTATTTCTACATAGGCCTTTGGATTGGCTTTGATGAAACTCTGTTTCACAAGAAAATTTCAGGTAAGATTATTGAAGCGAAGCCCAGCCATGAGTTTGTATCCTCAAATACCTGTAGTTGGGTGATTCTCTCCTCTTGAGGTCCCAAGATAAGCTTGGAGCTCTCAGACCTGTTAGAAAGTGACATTATTTACTGACCACAGGTTAGGAAACCCTATGCAGGGACTTTATAGACAGAGATGAGGCCAGTTCTCCTCAAGGGGATTTTATTAGCTCTGCATGTCAAGCTTGACTCCTTAAATAGAAACACACTCTTTCAGTTAAAGCCTTGGTAAAATAACCAGTTTTTCCAATTGTGTCCCATTGCAAAGAAACACGGATTCTTATTGCATTGATGCAAACCACTATATTGCCATAAGTTAAGAGTAGTCACAGATAGTTTCCAAATTCTAGAGGAACCAGGCAGAGAAATAAACATGTTCCAAGTTTTGTTCATAGGAGTATACCTTACTCAATTACTAAAGGCCATAGTTTAAAATAAGTTTCCTTGACTCTGAAAAACAAAACTAGGATCTGAAGTATTCCAACCAGAAGTTAAAGGCTTGCTTTAACTTTCTGAGTGCAGTCTTTTAGTTAGCTCTTGTTTTGCTTGATATTTGTGAACATGTCAGTTCTTTAGGAGTTTCATACATTCTTTTTCTATTCCAATGTTACAATCTTCAAAGCTATTAAAAACCTGCATTTGAGAACACCTGTTAAAGTCCTTAATATAGCTTGATTATAAATCATCTTTTGAGAAGGAACAATGCAAGACAACAATTGTTTGCCAGTGGCAACATTTCCAGGACAGTTACAGTTGAAAACATGACTGACAAAGAAGTTTGTTTATATCTGTGGTTTACAATAACTTTACCTTTAATTATGATTGGTAGCATTTTAGAAATCCCATACGATTTTTGAACATATATTAGTATTCGTCAAAATATAACTTAAAGAAGATTGGGCATCATTTTGGCAATCTCATGTAATTAAACGTGTCAAATACTCCTGTTTACCTCTTTTTTGAATGCTTCAGGGGCCCTCTGAACCATCCAAAAAGCCAGGCATTAAGAAGGACAATTTCCAGATTGTCATAAACTATTTTGCCAAAATGATGACTTAAAAGGTGAAAAACGTTCATTAGCTTTCACTATGACATGAAAATCCTATTTAAAGCCAAATTTTACCCTTGTATTTGTTTGTTAATGTTAACCCTAATTTATTTAAATGAAACTTTATAGATCATTCCATCTAATCCTAACCATCTTGACCATGAGGTGAAATTTCTGCAAACCTTTTATAACCCTTTCACTAAAAGGCAGATTAGCATTTTAAGATCTCCTTGCTATGCTTTTATTTCAAGCATTTCATTGCAGGGCAACCCAAAGCCAATTTGCTTCTTTTGTAATTAGATCATCTCCTAATTACAAATTAGGACAGAGTCTAATCTGATGGGAGTCTTATCTCCCAAATACGAGGTGGGGATGGTTCCTTATTTTTCAGGTGGCCAAAGGCATGCTTCTCTTGTTTATAACTACTATTAGGCATTTCTTACAGTGTATTTTTTTCCTAGTTATTACACACCAAAGCGGTGTAATTTCTGATACCCCCAAAACTCAAAACCATCAGATAAATCAATGCAAAACACAACAGATCCTTTGATTTTGAAAGGGAACTATCGGCTTTTAATTCCTGGGGTTTCATGAGGAAAACAGAGGTTTTTTCCTCAAAACAGCGACTGTGGCAGCTCCTCTGTTTTTCCCCAGGAGTCCCATGCTACCAGAAGTTATGTAGGGCCTTTTGTGCATGCATTAAGGCTGGTAAGACCAAAAAATGGAAAAAATTATTCAGCCAACTGAGAAGAAAAGAGCCCTTTTCCAGAAAACAAGATCCAAGAAGAGAAAAACATAAAGGCCTTTTTAATATACTTAAAACTTGAATATTCACTTTTAATTAAGCTGAGCGTTCTTTAAGAAAATCTTTTTAAATCCCTTGTTACTTGACTTTAGCCATGCCAAGCAGTTAAGATTTTTAGCTTTTGAACATTACAAAAAGTAACCTCACAGGTGAAACCAATGAGCCTTAATTAGGTTATGACTTAACCACAAGCGTACAAGGTATTTTCAAAGGAGCGATAGATAGCTTTTGAAACTGCATTGCAAAATTGTGCCTGAGACAGTGAAAGAGATCCAGCCCAAACGACTTCATTTTGTTTACAGCTCCCAAGCAAGCTGTTCTTGCCCATCACTGGGCATAGGCTGAACCAACTTTGGGAGGAGCCTGGATTACAGTCTACAGTTTAAAACAAAGACAGTAATAGCTGCTTCCCAAGACATACTTCCCTCTTGCCTAGGAACCAGACCAAGAAACTAGCCACAGGATTAGAAACCTTGGCCCAGGAGCCATGCAGGTGGAGGCTACAAGATTTTGACCGTCCCTAAACTGTTCTTAAGATCAGTGCTTAAGATATTTTGCCGCCTGGGAGCAATGGCTCATGTCTATAACCCCAGCACTTTAGGAGACCGAGGTAGGTGGATTACTTGAGGTCAGGAGTTTGAGACCAGCCTGCCAACGTGATGAAATCCCATCTCTACCAAAAATATAAATAAGTAGCTGGTTGTGGTGGCACAGACCTGTAATCCCAGCTACACGGGAGGCCGAGGCAGGAAAATTGCTTAAACCCAGGAGGCATAGGTTGCAGTGAGCTGAGATCTTGCAACTGCACTCCAGCCTGGGAGACAGAGCAAGACTCCATCTCAAAAAAAAAAAAAGGTATTTGTAAACCCTGTGCATGATGGATCAGCTGGAACCACCCAGATTGACAAACTAGTTTATTTGATTTTGTGGCCTTCACTCACAAATGTCAGAGACTAAATACTGACACGTGGTTCCATATTATGATCCCAAGGACATGAAACAAGATGGAGGCCTGTAGCAAAGTTTGTTACTGATTGTTTTGTTGGGCTGGCTGGAACAGCGGGCTTTTGGGGTCTTAGGCCTGCATCCTAACCTAAGATGCCCTTTCTTTGACAGAACCATAAAGAAAGACATGCAAAGCACACCAGACTGTCTACAGCTTAAGACCAATCTCACAAATCCTTTTTCATTAATTATAAATTTACAGAGAATATAAACAATTATCCTTATTATCCCTTTTGTCAGTTTGCACAGGGAGAGAGAAGCCAAAAGCCCTAATGGTAAGAAATGTTTACCTTTTTGCCGGCATATTAGGCCTCTGGGTTCCCCTTCCCCTAGCTCAACTTTAAGTCAAACATTTTAAGCTTTGGAAAATTAACTTTTCTCAGGTTGGAAGAACATCATAAAAGAGATGTAAGTCATTTTAAACCACGAAAGAAGGAAAAAATACCATAGAAACAAATTCTGATTAGGGTTGTCAAGAGGTATTGCCTCTCTTCCTATTGGGAATGGTGTTTCCCCTATTTCGTTGCTTTCCCTATTTTTTCTTTTCCCTTTTGGCCTACAATAGGAGACATATTGCTTATCTCCAAAATTCTCTTCTGTTTGCAGAGCTGCCTGTTTTAGCTGCAGTGAGGGTTTGACTTAGCAGCAACATAACACACTTCTGTGCGAGGTAAAATACCTGAGTTACGTTTTGGAAAGCTTCTATATACCTATGAGGGTCATCAGAAAATTGGCCTAAGTCTCCCTTTACCTGCCTAAGGTCCTGCAATAAGAAGGGAACTTGAAGGGGGACCCTCAGATGACTTCCCTGAGAGTGACTTTTTTAATTTTGGGGAACTATTTTCCCTGGGCCTGCCTCATATGGTTGCTAAAAGAGCTGGGTTGATGTTACAACACTTGCAGAGGTTTAGTAGGAATGCCATGCTCTTGTGCAAAAGAAAATAAGTTGCATTCTTTAAAGTACTGAGGTTGAGGAAGTTTCAGTGTTTCAGAGCACATTCCAAAGGGGTGCAAGCCAAAGATAATTTATTACCCCATTTAGAAAAAGGAGCAAGAATAAAAGCATCCTCTTAGTCTCCTTCCTTTCCATATGACCCAGAGTGGAGAAGACAGAGAGCGTCCTCCAAATGTCTTACCATCCTGGTTTCTGGATGTTGGCACTTTCTTAAATGTGTGTGTGTGCGCGCACGTGCGCGCGCCCACACACACACGGTTGTAGGCATGGTCCTCCAAGCTATGGAACCAGATGAACTAAGTGATGGGGCTAACCACACATACCCACTCAGCCTTAGCTTATCTGCCTTGTGTACTTTCCCTTTGACTTTCTAGAACCCATGCGATTAGCCTGGCTTCGGGAAAACCAGATCTCCAGAGAGACTGTGTCGCCTTTGGGCAAGGTTCCTTTAACAGAGGCAATGTGCTAGATTGCCTGCTATTATGGCCAGTGCTAAAGCACTTACCCTTAAAAGAAAACAGTTCCAGTTAACTTTCAAATTTAAAATTCCCCTACTAATTAAGTACTACTATCTTAATTGAAGACAGAATAGATGCTTTAAAAGAACGTAGAAATCACATGGCCATTTTCCCACTGATGGGACAATATCGGGACTAAAATCCGCTGCCGAAGATATTTTTCTCCCAACTGTTAAAGGCAGAAACTCTCCTTCTCAGAAAAGGCCTAGAGCCTGATTTCTACTATGTGGCTTAGAAATACCATGTGCTTGCCAGAGAAACGTTAGCAAGAGAAAGAGTTATTCAGTTACTGCCTGCCACGATTCACAATCATTTCTAAAAGATGTGTTGCTCTGAACTATAAAGATTCCTGCAAACTAGACACACAGAGAGAGGGTAAGAGACCACTGATAAAAAGAGAAAGGAAGTCTGGCAACAGGATAGCTGGAAGAGAGTCTTGAAATTAAAGGATGGATTTAAAGTTCAAATCCGTTCCATACTCACCAGTCTGATGAATGAATTTCCTTTCCTGGCCAACGCACCAAAATGATACGGCTCCGATGAGTGGAGGAACACTAGGGTTCCTGGTCTTCATGCCTGTTTAGATAAAATGACATGGACACATGTGGAGTGGTTTTAAGGAATGGATCGTTTAAAGCAAGAATGGGCAAGAAGGAAAGGAGAAGGAGGAAGCTCCCCTGTACAGAGACAGAGAGAGGGGTGCTCCAAAGCTGAAAGAGGGAGCCCTCCCAATTTTTATATATATATAAAGTTTTGCCTTTTTGAAGATTTATATTTAATAGAAGTTTTCATCATTGTGTGTGTGTGTGTGTGTGTGTGTGTGTGTGGTTATTGTTTTGTATTTAGTTTTAGATTTCCTGCCTGCCCTTTTTTCATATCTTTATACAAAATTTTTCAACTTTGTGACTATCTCCAACCTGACCTGTCTTACCTACAATTCAGATGTAGGTCTTAAAAACAGTTTTTCAGGACTCCTTATGTATTACTTTTTTTGCTCTGTAGCCCAGGCTGCAGTGCAGTGGCACGATTTCAGCTCACTACATCCTCCACCTCCCGGGTCCTGGTTCAAGCAATTCTCCTGCCTCAGCCTCTCAAGTAGCTGGGATTACAGGAATGTGCTACCATATCCAGCTAATTTTTGCATTTTTAGTAGACAGGGTTTCACCATGTTGGCCAGGCTGGTCTTGAACTCCTGACTGCATGATCCACCCGCCTCACCTTCCCAAAGCTCTGGGATTACAGATGTGAGCCACCATGACTGGTCTCCTTATGTATAATATTTATGTTATCACAGGTAAAATTACTTGCTTACTATTCCATTTAATAGGGAAGATATTTTTAAGTAATTTTTTTTTCTGATCATAAAACTGTTAATATATGTTTGTTGTCAAAATATAAAAACTTACTAAGAGGAAACAAAAACTCAAATTCTACCATACAGATATAGCTACTTTTATGTTTTGATAATTTTCTGAGCATACCCATCTACTTACATAATTTTATATTTGGTGTTTCAATGTATACAGTTATGTAAGCATTGCTCAAGACATCTAATCTCTTTTTTTTTAACTTTTATTTTAAGCTCAGGGGTACATTTATAGGTTTGTTACATAGGTAAACTTGTGTCATGGAGGTTTGTTGTACAGATTATTTTATCATCCAGGTATTAAGCCTAGTACCTATTAGTTACTTTTCCTGATCCTTACCCTCTTCCCAGCCTTCCCCCTCTTCAAGGCCCCAGTGTATGCTGTTCCCCTCTATGTGTCCATGTGTTCTCATAATTTAGCTCCCACTTACCAGTAAGAACATGTGGTATTTGATTTTCTGTTCCTGCATTAGTCTGATAAAGATAATTGTCTCCAGCTTCATCCATGTCCCTTGTCCATATTTATGGCTGCATTGTACTTCATGGTGTATGGGTACCAAATTTTCTTTATCCATTCTGTCATTGATCAGCATTTACATTTATTTTATGTCTTTACTATTGTTAATAGTGCTGCAATGAACAAACATGTGCATGTGTCTTTATAATAGAATTTTTTTTTTTTGAGACAGTCTCGCTCTATCTCTAGACTGGAGTGCAGTGGTGTGATCTCGGCTCCCTGCATCCTCTGCCTCCCAGGTTCAAGCAATTCTCCTGCTTCAGCCTCCTGAATAGCTGGAACTACAGGTGCATGCCACCACACCCAGCTAATTTTTGTTTTTTTAGTAGAGACAGGGTTTTACCATGTTGGCCAGGATGGTCTTGATCTCTTGACCTCATGATCTGCCTGCCTCAACCTCCCAAAGTGGTGGGATTACAGGCGTGAGTTTATATTCCTTTGGGTATATACCTAGCAATGGGATTGCTGAGTTGAATGGTATTTCTGTTTAGGTTTTTGAGTGTATATTAGTTTGGCTATTATGGAAGATGGAGTAACATTTAATCTTTTTGAAAAGATAATTTTAAAATACGTATAACATTAAAAGGTGGAGGCACCATAATCTATAAAGTCATTGCTCTCTTGTTAGATATTTAGATTACTTCAATTTCTGTATGGCTGTTAAAAAGTGCTGTCAATTGCAGCACATACTTGCATATATATCCTTTTCATATGGCTAATTACCTGTTTAAAATTGTTTCCTCAAGTAGAATTACTGTTTTAAAGATGTACATTTTTAAAGCTAATTTTTATATTTTCAAAGTTCCCCAGAGAAATTTCATACTAATATATACTCTCATCAATACTATAGACATATTCCAATGGCAATATATTTTATAATTTGCTTCCAATGCTATTGAATTAAATATTGTTTATTCTATTTTTTCTTATTTCTGTGGCTTAGAAGGGGCAAAAACAATTTCAGGAAACATTGAAATATTGAAATGGTTAGATTGATATTTCTTTTGATTTTACATGAAAGAAAATTGATTTCTGTCTATATTTCCCCATAATAACGTAAAGAAGCACATTAGATGACATTAGATGAGAATTAAATGCATACCATTTCTTAAGAGCCAGGAACACTTGACACTATAATTTACTTATGATTTTTATTTTTGTGTGGACTAACACTGTAAGATTCTCTATCAAAACTAAGCCTTTCCTAGACCTGTGTACACATCAATATACCATAATGAATATTTTGTCTTTTAACAGTAATGGAAAGAGTTGATTATATACCCTTTTTATGTGATTTTGATCAAGAGGTTGAATAAACACATGAGACATTCTTCTTTTTCGTTACAAATATTCTTTCTTGTTCACAAGGAAAGTGAACCTGGGTAAGAGATATCTTGAATGTACTGACCTTGGCACTATCCAATTTGGGATTAGGGTCTGGCATTATGTAAGTCTAAACGACCTAGACTTTGGAGTATATGCTGACGTCTCACTATTCTTTCATTTATTTTGAGGTCACAGAATCTATAGGTAAGGTTGTGATTTCACCAGAAAGAAATGGAGATAAATGTCTACTTTAGGCCGGGCACGGTGGCTCAAGCCTTTAATCCCAGCACTTTGGGAGGCCGAGGCGGGTGGATCACGAGGTCAAGAGATCAAGACCATCCTGGTCAACATGGTGAAACCCCGTCTCTACTAAAAATACAAAAAATTAGCTGGGCATGGTGGCGCGTGCCTGTAATCCCAGCTACTCAGGAGGCTGAGGCAGGAGAATTGCCTGAACCCAGGAGGCGGAGGTTGCGGTGAGCCGAGATCGCGCCATTGCACTCCAGCCTGGGTAACAAGAGCGAAACTCCATCTCAAAAAAAAAAAAAAAAAAAAAAAAAGTCTACTTTAAAACATCTAGGAAACCAATCAACCCCATAGTTTTTAGTGGTAGCTATAGCCGTAGCCACAGATGAGGTTTAAAAAAAAATCTCTCTGAGTCTTGGGGTTTGGGTAGTTTCAGAGCTTGAAGTGGACATACTCCACAGTTGCTGGGACTTAGGGAGAAACTCTTCTTAGATGGAGGTCAAATACCAGAGAGGAATGTCAGATATTGGCACATTAACAGGCAATGTGGAGTCCTTACATTATTCTCTGATGGTTCTTATCTTTTCATATGTTCAATTCTACAAAAACAAAAAAGTCTTATGAAACGTTACTGCCCCCTTAACGTGGTCTGTAAGGGATTGAAGTTAAGGTGGGACCCATGTTTAAAACAGAACAATACAGGAGAGAGAAGCAGCCTGCAGTGTAACAATTCATGGTGGCCAAGACAGTTCACAGGATCCAGGAGTCCAGGGCGAGAGAGCAGGATTAGGATCTATAGTGCAATGGGTATGAGTTTATAAACATACCTCAGGAGGTTCCAGAAATAATTAGAAAGGAGATTATAGCAGAAAAAAATGTTTCTAAAGTCAAATGAGGTGAAGATTTATAGTGTTAAGAGTTAAGCATTAAAAGAAAGTGTGCAGTCGGGCTCAGTGGGTCACGTCTGTAATCCCAGCACTTTGGGAGGCTGAGGTGGGTGGATCACAAGGTCAGGAGATCCAGACCATCCTGGCCAACATGGTGAAACCCGTCTCTACTAAAATACAAAAATTTGAGGTGTGGTGGTGCACAGCTGTAGTTTCAGCTCTTCCGGATGCTGAGGCAGGAGAATTGCTTGAACCTGGTAGGCGGAGGTTGCAGTGAGTCGAGATTGTGCTACTGCACTCCGGCCTGGAGCCTGGCAACAGACCAAAACTCTGTCTCTAATTAAAAAAAAAAAAAAAAAAAAAAAAAAAAGTGTGACCCAATACCTGGTGTAATCTTGAATAATCTGTTTAATTCCCCCATACTATTACAGTAAACTTAATCTCCCACACTTTGTTCTCAGTATAATTAATAATCTTGTTTTCATTTTCTTTTAAACCATTTTAGGATTATCTATGTATAGTTACCAGATTAACCATTTTGATTAATCAAATTCAGTGACATGATTGATTTAGCTGAATTGTATCTGAAGGAAGGGATATATTTGATCAGTTGTTTTGGAATGGTAAAAAGACAATTAAGTCTACCTTAGCTCGCCACCTCCCAAATTAAAACATGTAGGTTACTCCATGTTTTCTTCAAATCTAATCAACAAGCCCTTTATATCTTCTCCCAGCTTTTTTTTTCTGAATTATTTAAAAGTGTTCATCAAAAATGTCCAGTTATGAAAATGAAATTTGACCACTATATTCCTAAGGAGTGGTCTGGCTAGCTCTGAATATAAGGAATCACCACTTTCTGAATCTATTTGAGATCAGCAACTGAAAATCATCATCATCATCAAAGTTTGTATGTTTAGAAGCTTAGATTATTAATAAAATAAAAATGTCATATACTAGACTTCAGTAGTCAATTTCCTAGTGTGCTAAAGATAAACAAGATTAATAAAATGCTGTCTTGATTCACACTAAGAATGAAATAACGATATTAATTCACACATGCATTGAAAGTATTTAAATAAAATGTATCTGATACATACAACACACTGACGGAGTGAAGGTTGTTCATGAGCATTGAGCCTGTCTGCCTTCTTTGGAAGGAAAAATTGAAGAGACTTTTTTTTTTCTTTTCTAAAGCCCTTTTCATTGCAACAGAACAAACAAAAATACTTTTAGCTTATTTCTTGATCATTTCTTTGATTGCAAAAAGAGAGGGCACTAGGTGAAGTATATCCTCAACAAAGGACTCTGCTATAAGATGAACCCAGCACCTTCATTATGAAAACAATTGTAAGGGAAGACAATATAATCACTGAGAGAAAATGAAGTTTCACCTTCCTCTAAAGATTTTTATATAAAAAAAGTGTTTATTAGCTTTGTAAAAGATGGTTCATGGTCTTGTAAGTCACCTCTAATTATTGTGTTCCTGTGAACACATGATTTCCAAAGGCAACTTATGGCAACTTATTAGTGTTTCCATATTTGATCAATATCAGATTTAAATTTGTTTTAAGATTTGGTACAAAACATGCTCATTCACTTTCAAGTTACGAAAAAAGATAGGATATCATTCTTTTTAAAAAATCTACCTCCTATGTGCTACTTTAGTTCAAATATTAAAATTTTAAATAGCATTTATGACAAGATTATCATTCTTAGCAAGGCAAGAAAATGAACTTGGGTTTCAGGCTTTAGCTTTTTCATAGGTCGTCAGAATTTCAGCAGGAACTAGATACCTGTACAAGATGGTCCAGGAAAAACACAGCCACTCTAAACAACATTCTTTTTCCTCACCTTTTGTATGGAGTCAAGAAAGGATATGGCCAAATCATAACAACTCTACAAATCTTTCTTAGGCCCTATGTTGTACATAAAGGATTTGAGATAACAGCAGAGGAATAAATGTAGGATGAGAGGCAGAGTGAATTGAATTCATTGTTTTCTACAAGAATAAACATAAAGATTAAATACAGACCAAAGGACCAATATCTGTTGATTCGATGTGGCTTCCATGGATACTCTAACAAACCTGTGACATTTCCATACAAATTCATGGAGTAGGTAAAAACTTCCATAACAGTTACCCTCTCTTTCTGGAAGATAAATATTGTCCTCTTTACATGTCTTGCTTCCAGACTTTATTGCTAATCTCTCCTTTCTATTTCAAATTATGGTATTTTAAGATATAGAAAACAAATGAGTAAACAAACTTCTACACTCAAACAGGTCAGACTGTCCTTACGTGGACAGTGCAGATGCCATATTCTCTACTGTACTCAAGTTTATGTTAACTAAAACCAGCCAGCCAGAGATGAACACAAATAGAGGCCCCAAGTTGATGAGCCTAATTAGAAGAAGGAGTTAAAATTTTACAATGTTCGAATATTAACTTGCAGCAGGACTCTTTTTATTACCATGAAATCCATACTAAATTTTAGTTGCTTATCTCAGCCTCTCTATCTCCTTAAAGGAAAACTCTTTTCTTGTTCAAAATCACACTTTGAAACTAGAATTAGATTCCCCAGAGAGATGAAATGGGTCTTCTGATTAATGTTTTGTTTGGGTGTGTATCACTTAGCCTAAACAGAAAGGCTTGTTGTAGAATTGAAATGTCTTTAATGTAGGCTGTTTACTGTCATGTTCACACTTTCCCAGGAGACTCTAAAGTGGCTCTGCTGTTGATGGTTGCCTTGCTCACTAAGGAGAGACCTGTTAATCAAGTATCAGAATCAGTCTTATTGTTAATTTTTGTTGGGCCATAGATTGACAGAACAATTGGTGATGACATGAATTAAAATCAAATGTTGCCTGCCACCCAAAACTAAATACCTCTGTTTAAAAAAAAGTGAAAATTTTAAACATGCAGAGCACAGGAAAGAAAAAAAAACATGAACTCTCAAGATTTATTTGAGGATGTTATTCCTAAGGAAGCTAAAGATCAATTGAAATGATAAAGAGAAACTAGCTTCCAGAGAAAGTGGATGTTTACTGAGAATCCCAGATATGGATGAAAATGCTCTATAATAAGCAAAAAACTAGAATCACACTAGTTCATGTAGCTCTAGGCTTGAATGGCACAGAATATGCAGTTTTGCAGCAGGAACTCCAAATGCCAATATTACCTTCATTCAGAGACTTGAACCAAGTGAAACATTAAAGTTTCTATTTGTTTTAGAAAAAATGTTCAAATGCTTCAGAGTTTTTATTTAACCTTGATTGTTAAAAATGCATAAACTTGGTTCTGATTTGTCTATTGGATAAGATGTAGTTCATGATTAAAACATTAAGTGTTGGATTTGTTCATTTGGTTCAAAAGTCTTTCTAGTTTGATCTAACTTGGAGTTTAAATTTTTCTAGGTGAAATATTGCTTCATTATACTGTTTCTAAGCAGGAGGATGGCAAACCACAAGGAGATACTTGGAGGAAGTGTGAGCCTAATACACCACTCTAACTGTGAGTAATGGATTCTTTTAAGTATATTTCATTAGATCAAGTACATAAAATTTGATCAATAGTATGCAAACTGAGCAAAACCTTAATCCCAAAATCAGGTGGTGAGGATGTGAAGGAATTAGAACCCTTGAACACCGTTGTGAGAATATAATGGTGGAGTTGCTGTGGAAAACAGTATGGCAGTTCCTGAAGAAGTTAAAAACAGAATTACCACATCATCCAGATATGCCACTTCTGGGAATATAGCCAGCAAAAATGAAAGTTGGGACTGGAAAAAAGATTTTTACACTTATGTCCATAGCATATTATTTAAAATAGTTAAAAGATAAAAACAACCTAAGTGTCAAACACGAACCATTGACTTAATAGATAAACAAAATGTGGGATATATAAGCAATTAAATATTATTCAACTCTAAAAAAGAAGGCACTTCTGACATGTGTTACAATGTGGATGATCCTTGACATTATGCTTAGTAAAATCAATCACACAAGGAAAAAATACTGCAAAATTTCATTTATATGAAGTACTTAGAGCGGTCACACTCATAGAGATAGTAAGTAGGTGGTTGCCAGGGGCTGGGAGAAAAGGGATGTGGAATATAATAGGTATAAAGTTTAAGTTTTGCAAGATGAAAAGAGGTCTGTGGAATAATGGTGATTTATTTAGCACAGCATTGTGAATATACTTAATGCCACTGACCTGTATAATTAAAAATAGATGAGATGGTCAATTTTACATGATGTATGTTCTACCACAATTGAAATTGGAAAAAGTTGTTATTCAGATGAAATTATGAAAGAAATTTTTCTTCCATATTTTGTGTCATTATCCTATAATATTTCTAAGAGGTGATGAAAAAATAATTTTCTAAGAAAATATTAAGGCCCTATGCATTATCAATTTCTTTTTTTAAAAAGTAATTAACTTTTAACATCATAGATGTGCAATATCAAGTAGAATAAATATCTGATTAATCAGCTTTAACTAATTTTTTAAAATAATTCAATTATCACAATATAAGAAGTATCATGCTTTCATTATTGTTGTAGGTACTGAACTCTCATTATAGAGCAGGAAGTGAGAAAATGTATTTTAAACAAGGCATCTCAAAATAGGACCTACTTAGGTATTATGCATTTAGGGTGAATTTAAAAAATTGTATTTCAAATGCTTTGATCATGGATGAGAATACTGAAGTATTGTCATATTTTGAAAACCCATTTCATGTTTTAAACAGCTGTTTTGAGGTATGTTTACATAAAATACACCTATTGTAAATGTACTAGTTTAATGATTTTTAGTATATATAAACAGTTGTGTGACCATCACCACAATTTCATATTAGAACATTTTCATGACACCATAATATTCTTTTATGTCTGTCTGTTTTCAGTGTACATGATCACCCCCAGGCTTAGGCAAGCACTGGTCTGCTTTCCTTCTCCATAGTTTGCCTGTTCCTGAAATTCCATGTAAATAGAATTATCTAATATGTGGTCTTCTGTGTCTGGCTTCTTTTACTTAAAATAATGTTTTGAGATTCATCCAAGTTTCAGTAGTCCATTCTTTTGTATTGCAGAATAGTATCCCATTGTGTGAAATTACCACTTTGCATTTATCCACTTTGATAGGCATTTAGGTGTTTCTAGTTTATTATTATGAAGAATGCAGTTATTATTCACATTCAAGTATTGGACAAAAGTTACCACTTTTTTTGGGTAGATATTGAAGCATGGAATTGATGGGTGATCTGGCTTGGATCTGTGTCTCCACCAAATTTCATGTTCAATTGTAATCCTTAATGTTAGAGATGGGGCCTGGTGTGAGGTGATTGAATGATGAGGGTTGATTTCTCCTGAATGGTCTAGCACCAGCCCCCTGGTGCTGTTCTTATGATACTGAGTGAGTTCTTATGAGATCGGGTTGTTTAAAGGTATCTTGCACCTTCCTGCATGCTCTCTCTTGTTCCTCTTCTGACTGTGTAACACACCTTCTCCGCCATTGCCTTCCAACTTCATTGTAAGCATCCTGAGGCCTCACTAGAAGCCAAACAGATGGCCAGCATTATGTTTCCTATAAAGCCTGCAGAACCGTGTGCCAATTAAACCTCTTTTTCTCTATAAATTACTCAGTCTTAGGTATTTCCTTGTAACAATCCAAGAATGGCCTAATACGATGGGTATATGATAGATTTTGTGTTTGTCTTATTATGAAACTTCCAAGTTGTCTTCTAAAATGTGTATACCATGTTTCATTCTACTTAAAATGTTTCTTCAGATTCCTACCAACTATTGGTATTATCAGGCTTTTTGATTATAGCCATGCTAGTGACTGTGTAGCTCATTGAAATTTTAATTTGCATTTTTCTAATGACAATGACGTTGAGTGTCTTTTAATGAGATGATTGGCTTTTTAATATTTCCTTTGGTAAAACCTTTTGTCACTTTTCAATTGGATTGTCTTCTTATTGATGAGCTATAAGAGTTCTCTAAATATTTATTATTAAGTCCTTTATCAGATTTATGATTTGTAAATATTGTCTCTCTGTCCATAGCTTATTTTATTTTTAATAATGTCAAGAACAAAAGTTTTCATTTTTATGAAGTCTTGTTTGTTACTTTTTTATTTCGTGAAATGTGCTTTGTGTGTCTTATCTAAGAAACATTTGCTAAAACCACGATCACTGATATTTTTTTCCTATGATTTCTCTGAAAGTTTTATAATTTTAGCTCTTAACACTTTGGTCTATAACATATTTTTAGCTGATTTTTATGTAGGATGTGAGGTAAGGGTCTAAGTTCATTTTTGCAGATGAATATTCAATTGTTCTAGCACCATTTGTTGTATAAACTATCCTTTCATCATTGTCTTTGCACTTCTGTCAAAAATCAACTGATCATAAACTTGCAGGTTGATTTCTGTCTATTCTTAAGCTAATATCACATTGTTTTGATTAGTATACCTTTAGAGTAAGTTTCAAAATTGAATGGTATAAGTTATTCTATGCTGTTCATTCTAAAAATTCTTTTAACTACACTAAGTCTTTCATGTTCAATCTAGAGATAAATTTAAGGAGAACTGCTCTCCTAATGATATGGAGTCTTCCAATCTGTGAGTATGGAATTTTTCTCCACAGATCTTCCTTAATTTATCTTGCAAAATGTTGTAGTTTACCATGTACAGGTCTCATATTTATTTTGTTATATTTATTCTTAAATATTATTTTTATATTATGAATAAACAACTTTCTTAGTTTCACATGCAAAGTTTTCATTGCTAGTATACACAAATCAAAGTGACTTTTACATTTATCCTGTGATTTTTTTAAAAGTTTACATTGATCTTTTATTCTGTTATTTTATTAGTTCAGTTATGTTTTTGGTACATTTTTTAGAATTTTCTATATATAACATTATATTGCTTTTGAATAAAAACTGTTTTACTTCTTCTTTTCAAATGTCTATGACTTTAATTGCTTTTTCTTACCTGAATACATGGGCTAGAACCATCTCTGTGTTAATAATAGATATTCTGGCCTTGTTTATGATCTCAGAGAGAAGAAAACATTATTTTACATGGTTAAGTATGATATTAGTTGCAGTTTTCATAAATGCTATTTACCAGGTTGAAGATCTTTCCTTCTAAGATTTTTGAGTTTTTATCATAAATAGGTGCTGAATTTTGTTAAATGTATTTTCTCTGTTTAATATCAATAATTCTACTAATTGGTCAAAATGATAAAGACACCTTGCATTCCTGGGATAAATCCCACTTGATCATCTTGTATAATCCATTTTATATGTTGCTGGAATGTGTTTGTTAAAATTTATTAAGGGTTATTGCATCTATATTTATAGAGAATATTGACCTACAGTTTTCTTGTGATATTTTTATATGGCATCATTTTGAGAGAGAGATTACACTCATAGATGATTTAGAAAGTATTTCCTTTTTCTTCATTTTCTGAGTTTAGGATTAATACTATTTTTCTGTAAATATTAAATAATTCACCTGTGAAATGATTGAGGCATGGACTTTTCCCTGTTAAAAGATCTTTAATTATTAATTACTAACTCAGTTTCTTTTTTTCTTAATTTTTAAAAATATATTTAGGAGGTACAAGTGCAGATTTCTTCTATTTATGTATTGCAGAGTGGTAAAGTCTGATCTTTTGGTGTACCCATCAGCCAGATAGTGAACACTCTACCCAATAGATAATTTTTCAGTCCTCAAATTTCCACCATCCCCACACCTTTCATAGTCTCCAGTGTCTGTTATTCCACTTTATATGTCCATGTGTAGCCATTGTTTAGCTCCCACTTATAAGTGAGAACATACAGTGTTGAACTTGGTTTCTGTAACTCAGTTTCTTTGTAAATCCATCACGTTTCTGTGGACTTCCTATTTCTTCTTGAGTTAGTTTTGGTAATTTGTGTCTTTCTAGGTGGCAATTTGTGTCTTTCTAGGCACTTGTCCATTTTATCAAATATCTAAGGGATCTAATTTGTCTACGTTAATGTGTTGTGATATTCCTTTGTGGTTAATTTTTCCAGGTTAGAAATGATATTCCTCATGTTATTCTTGATTTTTGTCATTTGGTCATTTCTGTTTTCCTCAGTCTGTAAAGCTAAAGTTTCATCTATTCAGTTGATGTTTTTTAAAGGAATCAAATCTAGTTGTCATTGATTCTCTGTTGTTGCTCTGATTTTTATTTACTCTGGTCTTTATTATATCCTTCCTTCTGATTACTTTGGATTTCTCTAGTTTTTCAAAGTGGAATAGATTATTGATTTGAGATTTGTATTCTTTTCTAACATAGGCCTTTTAAGTTATAAATTTGCCTTTGTGAGATTGAATATAATGTGTATTCTGCTATTGTTAGGTGAAGTGTTTTATAAATGTGAATTAAGTCAAATTAATGTCTAAGCCTTTTATATCTTTCCTGATTTTATGTCTAGTTGTTCTAGTAATTATTGACAGTGAGGTACTAGAATCTCTAACTATAATTTTTTGATTTATCTATCTCTATGTTCAATTGTGTTAGACTTTGTTTCATGTATTCTGGGGCTTTTAAAAATTAATATGGACATTATGTTTATCTGATAATTACAATTTGCAAAAACTGTGTGTGTATCCTTTTATTTTCATTCTGTGTCTGAATTTAAAGTATGTCTCTTGTAAACAGTATATCATTGGGCCTGCTGTTTTGCTTAGTTTTGTTGATTGGTACTTATTCCATTCACACTCAATGTCATTGATATATGAATTTACATCTGCCATTTTGCTATTCATTTTCTTTAAAAGTCTTATTATATTGTTTCTTCACTCTTCTTTCATTTCTTTTGTATTAAATACTATTCCATATATCCTTTTAGTTCCTCTGTAAATTTTTAAAATGATATGTTTAAAAGTTATTTCTTAGAAGCTGCTCCAGAAATTACAATATATACCTTAATTTATCAATATTTACCTCATACTGAAACTGCTTAAATACAGTTAAATATAGTAATTTTGCTCCATTTTACCTTCATTTTTCCCCATTACTTTTTTCTAGTTTGAACATGTATTTTTGATAGAAATATAGAGTTAGAAAAGAAAACACAAATTCTTAATGTTTCATATTTATTCACATATTTCACATTTATTGTGCTCTTCCTTTCTTCTTATGGATTTGGGGTTACCATGTCCTTTTCTTCTACCTTTTCTGTGCTGCTAACAATAAAGTCTCTCAGCTTTTATTTATCTAGGAATGTATTGTTTTCATATTCATTTTTGAAGAATAGCTTCACTTTAAAATTCTTGACTGACAGATTTTTTTTTTTCTTTCAGCACTATGGATATGTCCTTTCACTGCTTAATATTTCTTATTGTTTCAATGGGAAGTCAGCAGTTTATGATACTGTTGCTCTCTGTACATGATGAGTCACTTTTCTCCTGTTGCTTTCTAGAGCTTTTGTTTGTTTGGTTTTGGCTTTCACTAGTTCAACTATGATATGTCTAGGTGTGAAGCTCTTTGTTTTATTCTATGTGGGGCTTGTTAAACTACTTGGATATGTTGATTAATTTTTAAAAAATCAAATTTTTGATGTTAGAATTATTTTCTTTTTTTGCTCCCCTTTTGTTTGTTCCGCTCCTGAAACTCCCTTACTCACTTCATATATGTAATACTTTTAACAGATTTGTGTGACTTTCTTCATATTCATCTGTCTACTGTATTTACATATCAATCTGTCTTCCAGTTCACTGATTCTTTCTCTTGCTGCTATATGCAACCTGTCACTAATCTGATTTAGTAAAATGTTATTTCAGTCATTGTGCTTTCAACTCTAGAATTTTATTCAGTTCATTTCTATAGTTATGATTTATTGATATTGTCTATTTGATGAGTCATTATCATTGTATATTTCTTTTATATTTTAAAATTCTTTGGTTATATCTATACTTGCTGCTGTGATAGTAGCAGCAAGTATAGATATAACTAGCTATATATACACACACATATATATATGAGACTATATATATATAACTATATATAGTGTTTTTTTGTTTTTGTAGTTACTTTTTTTATTGTACTTTAGGTTCTGGGGTACATGTGCAGACCATGCAGGGTTGTTGCATAGGTGCATACGTAACCAGGTGGTTTGCTGCCTCCATTCCTCCTTCATCTATATCTGGCATTTCTCACCAGGTTATCCCTCCCCACCCTCCCCGCCCACCGTTGTCCCTCCCCTAGCCCCCCTACAACTGACCCCAGTGTGTGGTGCTCCTCTCCCTGAGTCCACGTGTTGTTACTTTTTGAGTGAGGGTCTCACTCTGTTGTCCAGGCTGTACAGTGGTATGATCATAACTCACCACAGCCTCGACCTTCCAGGATCTGGTGATCTTCCCACCTCAGCACCCCAAGTAGCTAGGACTACAGGTGTGCACCACCATGCCCGGCTAATTTTTGTATTTTATGTACAGTCAGGGTTTCACCATGTGCCCAGGCTGGTCTCAAACTCCTGAACTCAAGTGATCTTCCTGCATTAGCCTCCCAAAATGCTGGGATGAGGTGTGACCTACCATGCCTGGCTAGAGGTTTTAACTGCTAAATTCATCATTACTCACTCTGAGAGGATTTATATAGACTTCTTTTTATGTCTCGAGTATAGGTCATACTTTTCTGTTACTTTACCTAATAGTTAATTTTGTGTTAATTAGCTGGGTCATGATGTCTGGATGTATAGTCAAGCATTATTCTGGATGTTTCTGTAAAAATGCTTTTGAATGAAATTGAGATTTAAATCAGTGGACTTTGGGTAAAGTAAATTACCATCCACAATACAAGTGGACCTCATCCAGTCAGTTAAAGGCCTTAATAGAACAAAGACTGATCTCCCTGATAAAGAAGGAATTCTGCCAGCAGACTGCCTTTGCACTTGAACTGCAATTCTTTCTGGAGTCTCCAGCCTGCCAGCCTACACCATCAGATTTTGGATTCACTAAGTCTCCATAATTGCACAAGCCAATTTCTTAAAATAAGTTTCTCTATATATTTACACATCCTGTTGGTTTTGATTCTCAGGAGAATTCTGACTAATATAATTTGCATAGCTCATAATTTTTTGTCGAAAACTAGATTATATAATATATATAGTAAATCTGGAATCTTGTTTTATTAACTTGACTGGATTTAGTTTGTGGAATCTGTTTCTGCCACACTGTATGGCATTGATGTCTCTGCTCAATTTTTAAAATGTTATTCTTAGTTTTAAGCTTGGTTTTCTAGAGGTTTCTCCTGTTTTTTCATAGTTTAGAGGTCAGCCAATGATTAATCACAGGTTGTGCTTAAACATCTTGAGACTGTGTAAGGCTTCCAACCTCTGCCAATGGATGTGTGAGTCAGTCAGGAAGCATATTCAATGTTATAATAACATGACTCAGTTTTCCTAACTACGCTTCATATCAAGTCATTCCCCTCTAGCAGCAATGCTGCTAGTTTTCATGGCTAGCCCATCCTGGTTACATTAGCTGTACCAGAGTTACAGACTCTTTCTGTTCCTATACAAAATTAAGCAGTCTTTCACAAATAAATGCTTCTAAATCTATTGTTTGCCAATGGTCAATTTCCAGAGAACTAAAGTGGTTATGGTAATTTTGTCCAATTTTATGAATGTTTTTCTGAAAGAGAACCGGTTGATTTCTGTACTCTGCTGTTGCTTGAAGCTTCCTTCCGAAAATCTATTTCTTTTTAATCTTCATCTTTCACATATATCATGCATCTCATCCAAGGTTGAATCAGCACTTTTGAGTCCTTCAATCTACCTTCTGCTCTGACCACTCAACAGCAAATGTCACAGAGGTCCGTTCTTAGTCCTAGTCCTTTCAATGTTAACTCTGGCCTATATGAAGTTGTAGAAAGCAAACTTGTCATATTTGCTGAGAGCCAAAGCTGTAAAATGGAAACTAATTATATAGATGACAAAAATCAGAATTTTATCAACTGGTTGAAAAGAGTAAGGATCAACATAAAAACCAGTATTTAGATTCTGAAGACCAATTGCACAAGTATCACTGACTGGTTTGCAGCCTCTCTGCATTACTTCTTTCCCCTATTATATCTCCCTAATAACCCAAACAGGGTAATCATTTAATGCCTAGGTTCAGGTTTATTTCTTGACTATTCATATGATGTATAAGCTCTCAGGTCAGGTAATGTTCATGAGTGTGTCTATCTTCTTGCTTGCTTCATATATCAGGTACTCATTGAATAGAAGATTTATTATTGCAAACCAAGTGTTCTTAGATTCCTTTTCTACTTCCTCACACTTTGTAAAAATTCTCAGTATCTGTCGTCTGGGCATGGTGGCTCACACCTGTAATCCCAACACTTTGGGAGGCCAAGGCGGATGGATCTCAAGGTCAAGGGATGAGACCATCCTGGCCAATATGGTGAAACCCTGTCTCTACTAAAATTACAAAAATTAGCTGAGCATGGTGGTGTGTGCCTGTAGTCCCAGCTATTCAGGAGGCTGAGGCAGGAGAATTCCTTGAACCTGGGAGGCAGAGGTTGCAAAAAAAAAAAAAAATTCTAAGCATCTGTTTATAGAATCACAATTTTTCTTTCCTCAGTTGTCAAGAAAATGAGGATAAATGCAAGCTTCTCCTTATCTTTCATTCACTTTGCTATTTTATATTAGTTATTTTATCTATGAAATATTACTTTGTAAATTTCTGTTTCCACTAACCTTACCAGGCTCACACCACCTTATACCTGTATTATCACAAGCACCTTGTAATGCTCACCTGACATTAGTCAGAACATGCAGCGGGGTTTTCAAGGATAGGCAAGAATGAGCAGTTCAACTTCTTTTATTTTGATTTACTTCTGAAGCAGCTATAAAGCAGGAGGCAATGTATATGAAAAAGACAAAAATGAAAATGCTTGGTCACAGTTTTCAGATTTTCTTGGTATCTTGTGGAAGCATATTCAAATTGCAGTCTTGGTAGCCCACATGGTTTAAAACATCCATTAGGACAAAGATGCCAAGTATAATGATATCGCTGTCTTTTGTAACTCAGGTATATCAGC
Source organism: Aotus nancymaae (assembly GCF_030222135.1). Lineage (NCBI taxonomy): Eukaryota > Metazoa > Chordata > Mammalia > Primates > Aotidae > Aotus > Aotus nancymaae. Next base: position 28,196,411 of record NW_026988422.1, on the reverse strand, counting down.
ACTCAGAAGTGAGGTATTTTTATCATATAGTGCTATAATTCTGCCCCTCAGTATGGCTCATATTCAAATAAAGGGCTTGGAAATTCTTGCTGTGTTTGTAGACATTGTCTATATTCACTGCTCCCTATTTTTTTTCCATTCACGCCTAACATCATGTAATCTAGATTTTGTCTCCAATATTCTGTTCTGAATATATCCTCTTTTTTAAATCTTCAATTAACTCTATATTGCTAAATCTTAAGGCCAGTTTTTTGTCCTCATCTTATTTGTGCCACCTAAGAATTTGGCACAGTCTTCAGTCCATCCTTTTTCATATGTGGTCAATTAGCTCCCAAGATACAGGTGCTGTTTGTCTTCCATTTGCTCTTCCCAAGGAACACTTTATTAATCTCCATTCCTGTGTCTGGCCCAGTAAGGCTCACCTGCATGGATTACATCAGTAGGCTGTGTACCTTCTGTTTTTAGTGACACTCAGTCAATAGGAAGCCCTAGTAAGAGATGAGAGGGAAAAGAATGAGGTCAGGTATGTATTTTCTTAACTCCTTCCCTTAAAGTTTGCCTTGAGTTGATTATATGCCTTCTCTCACAGTAGTGAACTCTACCCAACACTTTCTCTCAATTTATAATCAACTCTACCCAACTGTCTCCCTCAATTTATAATAAACTCCCTCCTTGACTCATCAAGTCTAGAGACAACTAACATTGGGACACTTTACTATCTCCATTGGTTTCCTAAACCCACACCATTGTAAACAATTTTCACTACTTCTCTCTATTGCCATTGGTGTCTCTCTACTCTAGGCCTATTTTATATGGATTATAGCACTAACCTCATAACCTATTTCAGTTTGTGACCTCTTAACTCTATCCATGAGTCTATTCTCAACATAGCAGCCAGAGTAACCCTTTCGAAATCTAAGTTAAAATCAGGTACCACTCTGTTTCAGAGCCTTTTAGGAAAATTCATTAAAAGTACAAACCAGAGTTCTTATTGTTTTCTGAAAGCCCCACATTTTCTGTTTTTTTTTTTGACCCCTGTGAATTGATTTCCTGCTAGGTTCTCCTGGTTCACTCCATCTCAGAGTCACTAGTTTTCTTGCCATTCCTCCTACAAGCTAGTATGCTTCTCCTGCCCTAGAGCTGTTAGGCTGATTATTCTAGAACATTCTTTCCCTACAGACCTCAAGTCTTTTCTCACATATTACTTTATTAATAAGGCCTATCATGCTTTACCTTTTAAAAGTTAGAACCCACTCTGTGCTGTTATCCTCAACCCCTTTTATCCTGCTCTAATATTTTTTATCTACTTATGTACTTGCTATATTTACTGACTGTAACTCTGTTTCTTCTTATGAGGGAGCAAGTTCCAGGAAATCAGGGATTTTTGCCTAGAACAGAAATTATCATACACATGGTAAGATAAGTTTAAGATATGTAATTGTTGCATGAATGAACATCTCAGCTCAGGGGCAACCTCCTTTTATATGTGCCTGTGCTGCGGGACCCAGGATTTTTCCATTTAGGTTCACTGGAATCTTTCACCCTTCGTAGAGAATTTCTGGTCTAAGCTCATCACAACCCAATTCCTTTTTCATGTTATTGTTCTCTGCTGCTCAGGAGACTTAATATCTTTTGAATACTACTTCAGTATTCCGTAAAAATTCTGGCCAAATGCAATTCTCTCCCACTTTTACCAAGATGTATTCTAACATCAGATGAAGCATCATATTAAAGTATTGCGTTATTTGTAATATATATACATACTGTCTTTCCAATCAAATTATAAGCTTCTCAGTGATAATCACCTCATGCCGTTTTTTGGTGACCTCTGAATGTCGTATAGAGAATGTTGAAAAGATATTGTGAAATTCAATGGAATTTGAAATTTTTTTCTTTTAACAATGATATACCTTTAATTTGTTCAAACATACTCAAAATACTTTCTCAAATATAAGATCAAATTTTGCTAAATTTATGTGACTTTTATTTCTGTTGATATAAAATTCATTATATGCTTACTTTGAAAACTTAATTTCTCATAAATTTGTTCTGAAACTTTAAAAAAAATTAGTCAGATTTTTTGAGGTGTTTAGATTTGAATAAATGTAAGAAATCTATAAAGACTAAGGTCCTCAGAAAATATGTCATGTGCATGTTCTAGGTCAATCACATATTTGCAAATTACATACAGACAGAATAATATCTAAAAATTCTTGTCTTGAATAAATTACATGCTCATTAATGTTCTAAAAGTGACTCCACATGTGTATTGGGATATGGAGTCACTTGTCCAATTTGTGTTTATTTCCTAACTGTGTTAATTTATTGATCCCACATAGGATTTGGGAGGCTGGTGATTTTTTACAACATCTAGGTTACTTTAATAACAAATCTCTATTTAACAATAAAATATTATTTTATAATATCATTATATATATGAGTCTGGGAAATGACATTCAGATACATTATCTCCAAGTTATTGTACTGCCTACTGAATTTGATTCTTCACCAGCTGTGTTTCTAAAGCAGAAAGGAATAAAAAAGAAGTGGGAGAGATGAAAGGACAAACTTACAGTTGGGCTATATTGACCAGTGCTACGGAGCATGAGTCTCTTTTCTGTAATTAGATTTCTATTCTTTTCTTGATTTTTTGTTTACTATTTGATAATTCCAGAATTGGTTTTATTAATTCCTTTCAGTTCTCAAATTTCTTAAGAACACTAGAGGGTCTTAATCTCCTGTTTAAAAAATAATGTGGTTGGTTTAATTTTTAGTATTTTAATATTCCAACTGTCTGATTTAGTTTCTGTTGTTTTGAAAACAATATTTTGGAATAGATTATTAAGGACTATGTAATTTTCTTTCCAACCCTTATTCTAGGTTATATGTTCAAAATGTTATGCTGTTTGGCAAGTGCCCAGAGTCATGCTACTTAAGGCTCCTACCTGGTCTGCCTCCCATCCCTAGTGGTTTCACCCGGCTCTCGGAGCCCAATCTCACAACCTCTTGCCTGTTCTTCTCTGCCACTTCTCTGCTCTCAACCTCTCTTTTAGACCTCCTATACTTCTCCTTTTCAGACTTCAACAAAGTTCACATAAAAGAGACACATGGCTGAGAGAACTCATAAGTGAAGTCCTTTCAAAACTAAGTACAAATGTCAGAGCTCTCTCTTTTTACTTCTTTCAGCAGCAATATAACCCAGTGGTTAAAAGCACAGACTCCAGAGTTTGAGTCTGTATCTGTCTTTGCCTCTGTTATATAATCTTGGTCCATAATTTCTAAGAGCTCAGTTTTCTTAATTGGAAAATTAAGAGAATAAAAGTCCCTATATGAGAGGTTATCATAAGGATTAAATATATTAATATTTGTGTTAATACATAAATACTTAGTTGTAACATATAATACATAAGTACTTAGAATAATTCTTAGCCCCTTGTAAGTGCTACTTATGCTATTACTATGTAATTATCAGCATGTTAGTACACTATTACTATCACTATAGCTACACTATATAAATATACATTTTAGGTGATGCTATTATTAAGCTTATTCACAATAATGAAGGGGAGATTATTCATGGCAAATCATGCTAGATTATAGTCTTTGTTACAGAAAAATTTTTTAAAAACTTAGGAAGAATATATCCTTGATCTTTAGGCACATATATAGAGTCTACTGAGACAAAACAGGGCTACAAAGCATAATTTATGTTGGCAATCCTAATAATTTGTTGCGAACTTTTGATTGCTGCTTCTGTTCTTTGTTAAAATTTGTTAAATTTGCTTTTATCTTTGAGGAAATATGATATCAACATCTCCAAATCTGTAATTTTACTGTGGTCTGCAGTGTTAACTAAGCAGACTCTACCAAAAAAAAAAAAAAAAAAAAAAAAAAAAAAAAAAAAAAAAAAAGAGAGAGTAGCAAGTACATTGAGGGAGAGATGCCAAAACTATAGACAGTTTAAGCCTCCTAAAATTTTCACTCTTCACAGTTTGCGACAGCCATATGAGAAATCAATGTCTTCCTTTCCAATCACATTATTATTACTGGGTCTTTTTCATTACTTTTGCAATTTGGGGCATCTTGGCTACAAAATTAAGAGGTTCTTTTCTCTCAATAAAAACTGAATAGATAACAAAATAAAGGCACAGACATGTATAAGTCGTACACTTTAAACTAGTATTTATGGATTGAGATGTTAATCGCAATATTAGAGATATAAGAAGGGACAATTACAATAATTTTACCATCAAAGAATCTACTCACATTCATCTTGTACCAACAAAAGTTAGGCCGTGTGCTAATCAATCCTGTGGTTAATAAAAATAGATATCATTCACTTTATCATTGCCTTAGACATCACACTAGGTGCAGGAGAGAAAAAAATGAATAAGACACCAGGTAGGTCTTCAGAGCATGGTGGGAGACAAACCATAGCTGTCAAGCATCTCCAGCTTAGTTATCAGAAAAAAAAAAAAAAAAAAAAAAAAAAAAAACACATGTAAAAGGCTTGTCTTGAAATTCATTACCAAAAATCTAAGGCTTGCAGACTATCATAAGCAAAGCTTGAGTGAGAGAGACTAGATCTGAAAGAGTACATTCTTTGTGTTTGCATTTCAATAAAGTTCAAAATGAGACAGAACTAAGCTATGGTGTTAGTACTAAGGAAAGCGTCTCTCCCTTGCCGGGGGTGGTGACTGGAAGGGAGCACAAGGGAGGCTTCTGTGATGCAGAGCTGGGAATAGTTATCCCGTTTCTTGATATGGCTGCTGCTTATATGAGGTTGTTCAATTTGAGAAAAAACACTTATGATTTTTACACTTCTCAGTATGCATGTTATACTTGAATTAAAGAAAAATCTCATGACTGGTTAGAATTCCAAAAACATTGTTCTGATATCCTGCCAAATGTCTAGAGAGAGCCACAATAACATCCTCTTGTTTTTCTCTTCCTCTGTGACTCCTGCCTTTCTGCAGGGCTAGCCTTGTGTCTTCCTGGGCTAACTCAAATGTAACAGGGAGCCACGTCCTTAGGGTCCACCAAATATATATTAACGTGTAGATTTCATTGGCTTCACAGGCTTTATTGTAGGTTTTCGAAGCATATAGAAAAGTGGTTTACACTGTGATAATGCAGGTAACTTTAAATGTAATAAGTATCGTTGTTCATAGACCCACCCTTTGTCTTCCATCATGAAGATTTCCTATATCTAGTTCTAGATTCTCCCTGTGTTTCTCATTCTGACGTTTCTCTATTTTATCTTCCTTCTGCATCATGTGCTCCTTGTGCACTTCTATCCTCTGTAGTTTACCTAACTCCAGCCTTCACTGCAGGGAAATGTTCTTTGTGTTCACTCACCGCTTTCTGTCAGCATCTCATTCCAGTCACACACAAAGTATTGTATGAGGCTATTCTGATGCTGTGGCCTGGAACGGCAGGAGAAGCCTGCACACATGCAAGACCTGAAAGTGCAGGAGTTAACATCTGACACAATCCTCAACCAATAGAGAACTGATGGATGTTACTCCTTGTCAGTCTTCAAGTAGACAATTCTGAGAGGCATTTTATAGGTTTCTCAGAGCTTCCTGACAGACATGTGATTGACTGGATAACACCCCTCCTTTTCTTGCCCATTTCTATTATTGATTGCTTATTCCTGCTCACTGTGATTATTTTTCAAATAAACTATCTTATTAAAGCCTTTGAGGCATTGCTTTCTGGAGGCCATGATTAGGACCGATTGGTATTGAAAAGTAGATGTGCAGGATAGGATTCCAGATTGGAGGGAAGTAAGATCCTTACTGGGAGCAGACCGTGGGATGAAGATGAAGCCTAGGCACATTGTGGCATCACAATTAGTAAGTTTCTCCCCTTTGGTGGAATAGGATGAGCCTGGGTGAAGGGTAAAGTGCTGGGGTGTTCACTGGTTCTAACAATGCTGTGGGGGCAGTAGCAATTTTAAGGATTGAGGAATTTACTGGCTGCTGTTAACACTTTAGAAGTGTAGAAGATTGAGCCTATACGTATATATCCAAAATAGTTATATTACCAACTCTCCAATTAAGGCCTTCAAGGTAGCCTCTAAGAAAACCTTTATATCCTGCAACCACAAAGCAGATTTTACTCATAACCAGACCAAGGAGCTTCAAAGGAAAGTCCAGCCTTGAAAAGTTTCCTGTGCTTTGTCTACTGGGCCTACTGGGCCTCAAGCAGTCCCTTTCCAATCATTGCAGTGCTTACACAGTGGGCTATAGAGACCAAGGCGGCAAGGTAGAAGCTATGCATGGTTCTGGAAATACATATGCCCTCTTCCCAAGGCTGACCTAGCTACTACACTTCTGAATACCCAACCTGTCAACATCAAAGACTGATGATGATTCTTCTATATAAGATCATCCTGAAGACATTAGTCAGCCACTTGGATGGCTTTCCACCCTGGAGGAAGCAGCAAGACTTTATTCAGGAATTGATATTGGCTCCACATCTGCTTTTATTTCCTTGCTCAAACTTCTTTTACCTCCAACATCATCTAAGAGAACAAACAATGCTTTATTCATTGGCATGGATTTGTTTTTCACAATATTGTCTCCAAATGAAGGATTCATTTTATAGTGATGGATATGTGACCAGGGAATTCTTTGGCCCTCATATAAATATACTCATGCATTCCCCAGAAGCAGTCAGGTTAATAGAATGAGAATAGTCTATTTAAATATTTGCTAGGTGCTTGCTTGGAAACAAAACCTTGCAGTGTTAGCGTACTAAATCAATGTGCTGTTTCCTCAAAAGCTAGAACACTTAAGTTGAGAAACAAGCACTGGAACAAATGACTGGCCCCTCTCACTACCATTTCCAGTGACCCATTTGCAGATTTTTGGCTTTCAAACTTAAGTTATGTACTTTCAACCTTCAATCTCCACATTCCCCAAGATAACTCCTTCCACCATGGGATAGACTAATAAGGAATAACATTTATTCATCAACTCCCTTTATTGTTGAGGATTATAGTAAAAGGTGTTAATATGCAAACCTAGCAGGCTTCCCCTAGAATCTTATGCTATAGTCATGTTTTCTATTGGACATAAGATTTCTACTCAGCTTGAAGCTATGACTATTGCCAGATCACTTCAGAATCCTCATGTCAGTGGACCAGAAGACAAAGAAGCTCCTGAGTACTGTGAGGGGATGGAGTGTTGTTATATTAATGGCAACAGAAAGGAGTATACCTGGAACTCAAGGTATTAACTGAAGCATTTCTTGGCATTTCTATGCCTAGTGATAATAGTGAATGGGCAATTGAAATAATTCTCAGTAAGGGCAAAACTAATGAGGGCTCAGACCCTTCAGTGGTGGAAAGTCTGCATCACCCCAATAGGCAAGCAGCCAGATTAGCTGAAGGCTTAGCATGGGAGAAATTTAAAACAGGTGATAAAGGCAAGATGCAATAAGTATCAATTAAGACCTGGTGATCAGTTGCATTGGAAAAGGAGGAGAATTGTGTCTTGTTTCACGAACTTCCCTCTACTAAGTGATTTGAAGGTCAGAACCTAGAAGACTCAATTAAAGATTGGACTTAATGAAAGGCAGGAACATGGCAAGGAGTAAACTATATTAGATGACTCTTGTTCACTCACTCACATTTCTTGACCTTGTCTCTGATTCCAGTTATAGCTCGATCAAATTAATTCTGTGTAAGCTTCGGTTTAGCTGGAACTATCTTTTCTCAAGCATGCACCAAAAAAATCTTTCAAGCCTTTGTTGATTCTGCACCATGGGATGCTGATGGAGCCTATTCAGAGCATATGCAAGCACACCTGAAATGTGAGGGTATTCATGCCCTCCGAACAATGCTTTACCAATGGGGGATGGAGGATGATCAATAAATGCTTATATTTTTTTTTTAAATTTTTCATCTTCAGGTGGAAATTTCTTTGAGATGCAGCAACATATTGGTTTTTTCTCCTTCCTAGTTTCAATCTCTGTGGTCCCTTACTCCTGCTCCCTGGAACCACCTTTCAATAAACTCCTTGTATCTAAGCTTCTGAGTCAGGTTCTACGTTTGATATTAAAAACATACTTTTTTCCTCTCATTTCATTTAAGCATCTTCCTCTCTTTTCTGATGTCTTGGTACTGGCCACATCTCTGCCCAGAATATCTTACTTGTCCCTAATAGACTTTTGAAAGTAAATTTTCCAAATAGAGAAATGTCTCTCCTGAAGCAGAATTCAAGTAACTTTTGGTTTATTTACTGGCTGATTTTCCTTAACCTACAACTATGCTCAAATTATTCCTACACCCATGCACACATACACACCTACCAACATAAATTTTAAAACAAAGTCCCAAAGGACACAAAAACTATTCACTTGACTTTACATCTCTCTTGTCAAAATAATAGTGACATTTGTTGAGTGTTTACTATATGCCAGGTGCTATTTTAGCCAATTATACAATATCTCATTTTATTTTCACAAATCCTTGGGCGGTACTATTACTATCCCAAATTGTAATAACAAAAACCTGTGTTTCTTTGATGTTAAGTAACTTTCTCAAGGTCCAATCTTAAATGTCCAACCATGGATTAAAACGCAGGTCTCTGCCTCTGGAGTTGCATAATTAGTACATCAGGGTTGCCTTAAGAACATGGATACTGTTTTTAGCTCTTTACTTCTCACTTTCCTCTCTGTTCACTACAGTGACTTCCCATTGAAATAGCATTTGCTAGGGTCACCAATATACCCGCAAGATGCAAAATCCAATGGATACGATTTATCCTAGTCTTATCCAGACATCTGTAGTCTTTGACAAAATTGATTGGTTTCTCATCTTCTTCTGAATTTTTCCTGACTTGTATCTCTTACTGTTTGTTCATGATGTTTTCCATAGTGTTTTCTTTTTCTCACATTTTAACTATTATGATTACAAGCTTTAGTGCTCAACTATTTTTCATTTCATAATTGCTCTTTGGGTAACTGCAACTGCTTTCTTGCATCGACCTCTTACTGCATTTACAAAAACCAAAGTTTTACCTGAGTTTTCTACAACAAATTTCTGTAAAATTTAAATAATCATTGTCTCCTAAAGTTATTTTTTTTTTTGTCTTTTGGATTAGTCATCTCCTTGTTAAAGACAGAAATTTGGAATCTGTCTTGAGGTCTATAGGAAAGTTGTTTCAGACTGTCCATTTTCCCAAATATTATCAACTTTAGGGAACAAGGCCAGATGTCCTTAGAGAAACCTTAGCTCAGTTGAAGTCTTAATTGCAGGAGCTAAGATATATCTGAATACTTTATGCTCAGTGAGAGATAAGAATGACTTCAGTGGGATATGTCTTAATGCTTTAGGTTTACTTTGCAGGTGATTGTCAAAGTACAGTTATTTTGGAAGTTGAGGAAAAAAAATCTTTTGGGGAAAAGGAGCTTTCTGTTAGCCTTTAACTGCATGCTATCATTTTTATTCAATAGTGATATTTTTTATTAAAACATTTTCTCATGTTCTGTTGCCACCTAAAAGCTTTGAACTATAGATATATAGAAAAAAAATCTGTTCTGACTTGCCTTAGCCTTGGGACCAATCTTAATAGAATATGCAGCAATGTTTATTTGCAAGCTGATTATGAAACTTGTTTTCATTTAAACTCTTCTTGATTTATTAACCTCATTTAGAATTTTAGAGTTTTAGATTCTTTGCAGCTGATTAAAAGAAAGTGCTGTTGTCCTTCCAAGAATAGAACTGTTCTTCCTTTCTCTTCTATGTGGAAGTCAGCTTTTTGAGACCACGTTTGTTTTTGTCTTGATACCTCTATGGTGTGAACAACTTTACTTTGACAAGTGCTAATCATTTGAAGGGAGGACAATAGAGAAAGCCACAAAAGCTTTTTGGAATTACCAAATGCATGTCCCTTTCTGTATTGTCTTTGTCAGCCTTGTCTACTACTTAAATAGCAGAAATAAAAAAGTTATTCCACCCAAGAAGAAAAACATACCTATAAACTCTCATGAGTAAAATCAGATGAAACCAGTTATCTGGATGGCAGAATTGCCTTTCATGTGCCGCAACTGATCTCTTCCTGGGGCAGTTCAGACTACATGGGAACACATGGACCAATGACAGGGTTCCCTAAGGTCTTCTTTATGTAGCCCCAACAAAGATGTGTTTGGATGCCAATTAGATCTTGTGTTATTCTACATGTTCTTTGTGCTATGTTGACTGCGAAGGCATTACACTTACCTGATTATTCATATTATTGGGATTACTATTTTTAAATAATAAAACAGTCTCATTCACTTAATGAAATGCTAATACTTATGGGTGCATGTATATAAAAAATTATTTTATCTATTTTTAATTTATTTTACTTTAGGTGCATACTATATCTGGCATTTCTCCCCATGTTATCCCTCCCCACCCTCCCCTCCCTCCCCACCCCCCATTGTCTCTCCCCTATTCCCCCAATTGTCCCCTGTGTGTGATGCTCCTCTCCCTGAGTCCATGTGTTCTCATTGTTCAACACCCACCTACGAGTGAGAACATATGGTGCTTGGCTTTCTGTTCTTGGGTCAGTTTGCTGAGAATGATCGTTTCCAGATTCATCCAAGTCCCTACAAAGGACATGAACTCATTGTTTTTTATGGCTGTGTAGTATTCCATGGTGTATATGTACCATATTTTCTTTTTCCAGTCTATCATTGATGGGCATTTGGGTTGGTTCCAGGATTTTGCTATTGTACACAGGGCTGCAGTGAACATACGTGTGCATGTGTCTTTATAGTAGAATGATTTATAGTTCTTTGGGTATATACCCAATAGTGGGATTGCTGGGTCAAATGGAATTTCTATTTCTAGATGCTTGAGAAATCGCCACACTGTCTTCCACAATGGTTGAACTAATTTACACTCCCACCAACTGTGTAAGAGTGTTCCTATTTCTCCACATCCTCTCCAGCATCTGTTGTCTCCAGATTTTTTAATGATCACCATTCTAACTGGCGTGAGATGATATCTCAATGTGGTTTTGATTTGCATTTCTCTAATGATCAGTGATGATGAGCATTTTTTTCATGTTTGTTGGCCTCATATATGTCCTCTTTTGAAAAGTGTCTGTTCATATCCTTCGCCCACTTTTGAATAGGGTTGTTTGTTTTTTTTCTTGTATATCTATTTTAGTTCTTTGTAGATTCTGGATATTAGCTCTTTGTCAGATGGGTATATTGCAAAATTTTTTTCCCATTCTGTTAGTTGCCGATTCACTCTAATGATGGTTTCTTTTGCTGTACAGAAGCTCTGGAGTTTAATTAGATCCCATTTGTCTATCCTGTCTTTTATTGCCATTGATTTTGGTGTTTTAGTCATGAAGTCCTTGTCTATGCCTATGTCCTGGATAGTTTTGCCTACATTTTCTTCTGGTGTTTTTATGGTATTAGGTTTTATGTTTAAATCTTTGATCCATCTGGAGTTAATTTTAGTGTAAGGTGACAGGTAGGGGTCCAGTTTCTGCTTTCTGCACATTGCTAGCCAGTTTTCCCAACACCATTTATTAAACATGGAGTCCTTTACCCATTGCTTGTTTTTGCTGGGTTTGTCAAATATCAGATGCTTGTAGATGTGTGGTGTTTCTTCTGGGGTCTCTGTTCTGTTCCATTGGTCTATGTCTCTGTTTTGGTACCAGAACCATGCTCTTTTGATTACTGTAGCCTTGTAGTATAGTTTGAAGTCTGGCAGTGTGATGCCTCCAGCTTTGTTCTTTTTGTTAGGATTGTCTTGGCTATGTGGGGTCTTTTGTGATTCTATATGAAGTTTAAAGTGTTTTTTTCCAGTTCTGTGAAGAAGGTCATTGGTAGCTTGATGGGGATAGCATTGAATCTATAGATTACTTTGGGCAGTATGGCCATTTTCACAATATTGATTCTTCCTAACCATGAGCATGGAATGTTTCTCCATCTGTTTGTGTCCTCTCTTATTTCGTTGAGCAGTGGTTCGTAGTTCTCCTTGAGGAGAGGTCCTTTACATCCTTTGTTAGTTGTATTCCTAGGTATTTTATTCTCTTTGTAGCAATTGTGAATGGGAGTTCACTCTTGATTTGGCTCTCTGTTTGTCTGTTATTGGTATATAGGAATGCTTGTGATTTTTGCACATTGATTTTGTATCCTGAGACTTTGCTGAAGTAGCTTATCAGTTAGAGAAGATTTTGGGCTGAGACCATGGGGTCTTGTAGATATACAATCATGTCATCTGCAAATAGAGACAGTTTGACTTCCTCCTTTCCTAATTGAATACCCTTTATTTCTTTTACTTGCTGATTTCTCTGGCTAGAACTTCCAATGCTATGTTGAATAGGAGTGGTGAGAGACGGCATCCTTGTCTAGTGCCTGATTTCAAAGGGAATTCTTCCAGCTTTTGTCCATTCAATATGATATTGGCTGTACGTTTGTCATATATAGCTTTTATCATTTTATGATATGTTCCATCAATACCTAGTTTATTGTGAGTTTTTAGCATGAAGGGCTGTTGGATTTTATTGAAAGCCTTCTCTGCCTCTACTGAGATAATCATGTGGTTTTTTGTCTTTGGTTCCATTTATGTGATGGATTACATTTATGGATTTGCATATGTTGAATCAGCCTTGCATCCCCAGGATGAAGCCTACTTGATCTTGTTGGATAAGCTTCTTGATGTGCTGTTGCAATCTGTTTGCCAGTATTTTATTGAAGATTTTTGCGTCAATGTTCATCATGGATATTGGCCTGAAGTTTTCTTTTTTAGTTGAGTCTCTGCCTGGTTTTGGTAACAGGCTCAGGATCAAGAAACACACTCAAGCCCGCACAGCTTCATGGAAACTGAACAACTTGCTTCTGAATGTTGACTGGATAAAAAATGAAATGAAGGCAGAAATAAAGATGCTCTTCAAAACCAACCAGACTGAAGACACAACTTACCAGAATCTCTGGGACACCTTCAAAGCAGTATTGAGAGGGAAATTTATAGCAATAAATGCCCAACAGAGAAGAGAGGAAAGATCTAAAATCGACACCCTATCATCAAAGTTGAAAGAACTAGAGGAGCAAGAGCAAAAAAACTCAAGCTAGCAGAAGACAAGAGATAACTAAGATCAGAGCAGAACTGAAAGAGATAGAGACACAAAAAACCCTTCAAAAAATCGATAAATCCAGGAGCTGGTTTTTTGAAGAGATCAACAAAATAGACAGACCACTAGCCAGATTAATAAAAAAGAAAAGGGAGAATAATCAAATAGATGCTATAAAAAACAATAAAGGGGATATCACCAATGATCCCACAGAAATACAAACTACCATCAGAGATTACTACAAACAGCTCTACTCACATAAACCAGTAAACCAGGAAGAAATGGATACATTCCTAGACACTTGTACTCTACCAAAACTAAACCAGGAGGAAGCTGAAACCCTGAATAGACCAATAACAAGGGCTGAAGTAGAGGCAGCAATCAATAGCCTACCAACCAAAAAAAGTCCAGGTCCAGACGGGTTCACAGCCGAATTCCTTTTTTTTTTTTTTTTTTTTAAGATGAGGTTTCACCATGATGGCCAGGCTGGTCTTGAACTCCTGACCTCAGGTGATCCACTCACCTCAGCCTCCCAAAGTGCTAGGATTACAGGCTTGAGCCACCGCGCCTGGCCCACAGCCGAATTCTACCAGACATACAAAGAGGAGCTGCTTCCATTCCTTCTGAAACTGTATCAAACAATACAAAAGGAGGGAATTCTCCCTAACTCATTTTAGAAAATGTTTTTAAATGTATGTCTATATCTGTATATTTAAAATCAGTGATTGCCCTTGAGACTGAAGAAAAGAGTATCAGAAGGAGGTGATTTGAAATTATTTTCATATTTATAGTCTTACTGAATTGATATTAAGAATTTGGTTCTTATTTTACCTGCTATACTCATTCCATACTATATCGCTGTTTTAAAATATCATTCCCATAAAATGATTGTTGACTTTTACATCTTTTCTCTGCTCATAAGCAGAAGATACAAATAACTTAGATAACCAATACTTTTTAAATGTAGACTAGAAGTATTTTTAAGCAAAGATCAGTCTAACCTCATAAGAAAAATTAAAGACTTAAATTATTAAATTTTCCTGTGACTTCTTTATCAACACTTTGTGCTTTAGTTGTATAAGAAAAAACTCACTTTATCTCTGTTTGATAAATACTTTAAAATGCAATGCCCACGCACACAGTTTGGTTCTTCAATTACTTTTCCTCCATTCTGACAAACCATCTAACGCTATTTAATGGTCTCTCCTAGAGCACTTCATGATTCAGACTCTTCCAGCTGTGACAAATCAAAAGGCACCTATGTATTCTTTGGGGTTTTTATTTGCAAAAATGTCAAAAATTCAATTTAGTTTTGATTCTGATGTGCATTAATCTTCACAACCTTTTATGCATCAATTAACTGGTAAAAGTTACCAGGGCATCTCTTCACTGAATGTGTCATGAAGGCCTTTAGTCTTTTTTTTTTCTTGTATACATTCTTTGCTGTTTTCACTGTGAAATACTTGTGTTTTTCATTCTGGAAACCTGATTTATATGAAAACAAGTTCAGTTGGGTTTTCTAAAAGTGTATGTTCTCTACCCAGCATAGCTCTGGTGAGGCAGGGTCATAGTGGGTGTCCTTACAACAGAGCTTAAGGAAATGCATGCACGTGTGTGTGTGTGTGTGTGTGTGTGTGTGTGTTTATCATTTACAAATTATAGAACTGGAACAACTTTAGAAGGCATGAGCCCTAGCCCCCTCACTTTTCAGGCAAGAAAAAAATGCAGCAAAAGTAAGTTGGGTATTTTGTAAGATCAGCCAGTTAATTGTATATTTAAGACAAAAAACTCAGCTATTTTTAGCATTTCTAGAATATTACACTACTATTGTCACTTTGAGACAGGGTTTGTGTTTAGAGGTTAGAATTCACTTTTACCCACCTTCTTTACCTAGCTGGAGTACCTCCGGATCTTTCAATGAAGGTAACATCAAAACCACAATTACTTTTGCACCAACCTAATACCTTTAGTCTTACTAGCAGGAATGAGGTGTTTCCTAATTGTGAAAAAAATTTGGAGTTGCCTCAGCCCCACTGAAAGGAATGGACATCCTGTTAATTTTATATCACCACTTAAGCTTAAAACTTTTAGCATAGATGAGTGGTGTGGTTATTTGGCTTTCTTCCCTCAAACTCATCAGTAAAACATAAATCATTTCTGAATACTTCTTGCTTTCTCCCCATTCTTTAACTTTTGGAGCCAACTTTCCACTTAATCTATTATTCCGGGACCCTAGACACGGTAATTAACCTCAGATATGAAATTTAGTCAAAAATGCACTCTGCAAACAGCGTTACATTCGAAAAATTTTAATTGTGTTCAGCAACATTTCTTAATTTAATCTGAAAGGTTATGGTATCTTCCATATGAATCAATAACCATTTAATTTCTGGATGAAGGTTAAAATGATTTTCTCTGACTTACTAGCTTGGCATAAGGCTGTGCTTTGGGCCATTAATTCACCTTGTAAAGTCTTCACTTGAATTCCTCTGAGCTCTAAGAGAGTGGAGCATCTTTTAAGAAATAGGTCATTTTATTAAATGATAAGTTGTAAGACAGACTCAACAACAGTTTCTCTCTTTGAAGAGCACTAGCTCTAAGATAATGGAGCATTTTTATTATGTGCGATACTTGGGATGAGAAGATCTACAGCTCGGGCAAGACTATGGGATTAATCATTTCTCTCCCTCATTGAAGAGACTTCATTGTTAGAATTCAATGTCTAGCTGAATCCATAAGTTATTTCTTGTTAGAACATAATCTTTTCAAATGAAGAAATTTTTATATTGTATAAAGTCTCTGTTTATAAGGCATTTTAATGATGACCGTTACGTTAATAAATTGCAATGATGATTGGGAAAACTTCCACCTAGTCCTGATGACTTTTGTTTTATTACTAGTCTGTTGCAACATCTTTTTAGTGTATAGAATTTGTTCTCAGTTGTAGAAAGAGAAAGAAATACCCATGACTTTGAGTTATAAAATCTTGAAAGTTCTATAGTCATACAGTTAGAATTATCATTAATATTTTTCTTATCACTAATACTTGTGGAGCACTTGACACCATTGCCTATAATATAATGTAATATATACTTTGCTTAAAATCCTCTAATTAAAGAAATGAGTGAGACCATCCTGGTCAACATGGTGAAACCCCGTCTCTGCTAAAAATACAAAAAATTAGCTGGGCACGGTGGCGTGTGCCTGTAATCCCAGCTACTCAGGAGGCTGAGGCAGGAGAATTGCCTGAACCCAGGAGGCGGAGGTTGCAGTGAGCCGAGATTGCGCCATTGCACTCCAGCCTGGGTAACAAGAGTGAAACTCCGTCTCAAAAAAAAAAAAAAAAAAAAGAAAAAAAGAAATGAGTGAGAATCATTGCATCTTAAAGCAAGAAAGAGAGACCTTGGAGATCTCCTAGTTCCACAGATCAGGATGCCATGTCTGAGTTAGATTAAGTGATATGTCAGAGGTCACATAATTAATTAATGCCAAATTTGGCACTAAAACTTCACTACGTCAGAACTCTTTCCACTAAAACCTTAAATTTCTTGAATATTTAGAACATTTATTTTAAGAAAGGATGGCATAAAGTCTGAGCAAAGACATGCCAAGAGTTCCATTATACTTAAGTTTTTAAATGTTGCTCTTCTGGCCTCTGCTCCTTGGTCAGCTTTTCATCTCCCTGTATACAATTCTCCCTGTAATATCTCATGCAAATACCGGTGAGCACACTGATGGTTTTGCCCAGATATCCTGTATTAATAAACAATACAGGAAATTATCCCAATCCACTCTGCCTCACAAAATAATGACCTAAAGGTTCTCCAAAATGCACCACTTTGCCCTCCAAACCTACCATTAGCCACTAAAGTCTGCTAATTCCACTTGAGGAAAGACTCAAAAATCTGGGCATTGTTCTCTCTTGCTTCTCCTGTCTTCTTCCTGGGATCACTGCAAAGCTGCCATCCCCTAATTCCACTTCAGGAAAGACTCTAAAATCTGGGCCTTGGTCTCTCTTGTTTCTATCTTCCTCCTGGGATCACCACAAAGCTGCCATCCCCTCCAGTCTGCCCATCACACGATCACAGGCTTTGACTTCCCAAATATAACCTCTTTACTCTTCTAAGTTAGTTCTTCCTAAAGGCAAATTTGAGCCCATCATTTCTGTACTTAAAAAGCTCCATGACTCTGCAATGCCTTCATGTTCTGGTTCAACCCACCTCCCCAGCATAGAGTTCCCCTACTACCTGGCAGACCTATGCTGTCATTGGGTAGACCACTTCTCAACCTTCTCCGCACAAGTCATAACTCTCATAATCCTAGGCTTGGCATACGATTTCCTTCCTCTGGAACACCTTTTCTTTCCATTTGTTGATTCAAAATCTCTTATCCTAGCTCAAAACAGCAAAGAAAAATATTACTATCCTATGTAACATTCCTTGAGACCTTTGGTAGTAGTGATCCCTGCTCCCTACTGCTACTTCATTCCATTTGGACATTTCTTATGACATTTACTGAATTATTTATTACAATTTGATACCTCTCTTATATTATTCTACTCAAAACTTCCTATGGCTTAATGAATAAAAGGCAGGCAGCAAAGTTGAGTGGACCTAGGTTTGATCCCTGCCAACCAATCAGCAATGATGTGACCTTGACAAAATCTTGCTAATCCTCAGTTTGTTAATTTGCTGAGGATTGTTAATGAAACTTACATGTAGATCTGATGTGCAGGATGGTGATGATGCATGCAATGTGCCTCACACTGCTTTGGCACCAGTAATGAGTCAGTATGTGACAGACATGCACCCCTGTATTCCCAACTCTTAAGTGCCAAGCACATTTGCTGAAATGAAAATCATATAGCATTTATACTGTTATAAACTTAGCCACGTTAAAAAATAGATCTTCCTTTGTTTCTTTATGCCTGAATACATTCTCAAGCTCAGATTTTTGCTGATGGTGAGTGCTTGTGGATCCAAGATCACTCAGTCACTTTCGTTATGAGAAAAAGTATTTTGAAAACTAGTGCTCAATTGATTCAGGATTCCCTCCCTGATTCTTCACCTTTCTGCACCACAGGAAACAGTTAACAGGATGTGTGTGCTCCAGGCATCTGGGGGATATTGCGTTTGTACACCGTTTGTTCTCCTGTCTGCCTTTAGCTGAGGCATAGCTCTTGTCACCTGGCCTTGGAAGTCAGTCTCTAGCTTCCTATATTCACCACTGATGTCCTTAGGTGACAGAAAGAGCAGTGAAAATCCTGACTAAATTGGAAAGGATCACTGGAGTCTGACTTTCCAGGCTGTATTTCCTCTGGAAGATGTAAACTTTGTAACTAAATCCCATTTTTGCATGACACCAGGAGCTAGAAGTCTGAAATCAAAGTGTCAGTAGGGTTGGTTTCTTATGAGGGCTATGTGGAGAGTACGTGTTCAGGCTTCTATTCTTGCAGATGGCCATTTGCTCCTGTGTCTTTCTATTGTCTCCCCTTTAGGCACCTCTGTGTCTTTGTCCAAGTTTATTCTTTTTCTTTCTCTATGGCCTGAGATGCTGGATTTCTTCAATACACATCAGATCAAATTGAAGAAATGCTACTTATCATGAACTTCTTTTTTTTTCAAGACAGAATCTTGCTCTGTTGCCCAGGCTGGAGTGCTGTGGTGTGCTCTCAGCTCACCACAGCTTCATCCTTCCAGGGTTGAGCGATCCTCCCACCTCAGCTTCCCAAGTAGCTGGGACTACAAGCATGCACTACTGTGCCTGACTAATTTTTGTAATTTTTGGTAGAGATGGAGTTTCACCATTTTTCCTAGGCTGATCTCGAATTCCTGTGCTCAAGTGATCCACCCACTTTGACTTCCCAAAGTGCTGAGATTACAGGTGTGAGCCACCGCACCCGGCTACGAACTGTTGCTTTCAGCCTAGCTGGAGTTCTGGACCCTCCTCAGGGACCTACAATTAGCTTTACCTCAGTTATGTCCCTCCAGTTCTCTTTCTGTTTTCCTGGCTGAACACATATCCCTCTTTGAACAGAAAAATGACTATCTCATCATGTCTTCTCCATGTCCTCCTCGTTTATGTTTTTCTTCTCCATGATGGGGTTTAAGCAGAGCTACTCAAAGTTTACAATGGATAAGGAAAATTGGGTTGTGTATAAAAATACATATTCCTGTCTTTGTCCTTGTAAACTTAGGGTATGGCTCCACAACCTTAATTTATGACACATACTACATGTCTGATACAGATGGCTTGCAGACCATTCTTGTATAAACATTGTATAAAACAAGGTTTTAGTGATAAACTCATGCTTTGAACTTTTAATATTTTTAATATTTAAAACTGAATGCTTAGAACAAGAAAATGTTAAAAAACCTTTTTTTCTTAAATGCTTATTTATTGAAAATTAAATTTCTGACTCTCAAGATTATTACCTCTGCTAGATATTTTCAAAATCTGTCTAAAATTTTAAAATCCAGCAAATTGGGCCTTTATTCTTTTGTGTTATCTCTTCTCACATTCACTGTACATAAGCTTTTCTTTCTGCCTGAATGATGAAGGAAAAGATAGAAGAATTTTTTAAAACCTACAGAGTTTATTATTATATATTATCAGGCTACATCCTCACCTACATATGTATGTAGTGTGTGTGTATGTGTGTGTGTGGCGAGGGCAAGAGAGAGAGAGGAAAAAGTGGAATTTGGGAGTAGATCTGAGGTACAGTGCATAAAGAGAACTGTATATGAAACTCTTCACAACTAATTTGGAATCTTGGCTCTACTATTTTTCATTTGGGCCAAGTAGGAAAATCATTTGATTTATCTTAGTTTCAGTTTTCTTCCACTGAACTTTAAGATTCTTTTGGAATGGAACTGTGTTTTACTTTATATCTCTTTAATCTGGCACATTGTAGAGAAACTGTCATTACTGAATGAATAACTGAGTAACATCCTAGCTATCAATACAAGGCATTACAAGGGTTCATTTCACTGCCAATTAATTTCTGTTCAGTCCAAAATACTGTGTTTAAGAAATGAGCCTCAATTTGGCCTGGTCTTCTTTTCAGAAGCTGTATGTGCCAGTCTTCAGGAATACACCGACTTCCTGGCTGCTTTTGCAAATATTAGATTGCCCTCCTCTGAATTCCAGTAGAACTTACTTCTTGTACTCGTGATTTAATATGTGGCAATATGTTATTTTATCAATTTAGGTCACATTTTTGGATATATCTCTTTCTCTTTATGAAACGCTCAGCTCCTTAATGACAGAGACCATACAGTATGCCTCTGTTTTCCACATTACCAACAAAGGGCTCCTTTCTTACGAGGTGCTGAGTATGTTCTTGTATTTAAGAATAATAGTAATGACAGAAAGTTAAACTAATGTACACAATTCTTTCACAAGAAAATTATCCGGATATAATTCTGTCAGATGAAGACATGTAGACTCACAGAAGTTCAATGACTTGAAATATACTCACAACCAGAAAGAGGCAATCACTCAGTCGTTCAGATTCTGATTCCAGGGCTGTTTCCACTACACCATGATAAATAAGGTCTCTGTTTTGTTTTCAACATTAGGACATTTGGTATGAAGTTGTTAGATCTGACATGAATTTGTTTGTAATAGGATTGAGATACCCTGAACCAGGTCACCAGGGTATTTTGTATAATTTTCCTTTGCTTGATGGCTTTAAAAGGAGGATCAACACCTGCCTTTTAGGGCAGGTTTAGGCATCATCTTGCCAAAAAGAAAGAAATTAAGTACATGTTTTTAAAGATTCCCTTGGGTTCTATAACCAAAGGAATCTTGGTTCTTGTAACTTAGTTATATTTACTTTTTCAACTCTGAATTCTTCCTGTTCCTGAACATTTTGTAAATATTATGCAAGTCTAAGGTTAAATTAGCAGTGATGAGTCGAATTTGGGACGTCAGGGAAGGTAGAAATCAAGTTACCACGCAGAAGAGCTCAGTATACATGTCACTACTAATAAGATGAGAAGGAATAACAACACAATATTAATCTTCATGTCATGCTTCAACACAGGATTTTTCATTCACTCTGACAAATTTTAGATTTTAAACAAATGAGTAGAAGTTTGTGAAGAACCCTGAGAACTTGGAAGTGTCTTTGTTGTTTGCCTCCGTCCACCTCCATTCCGAGTCTTCTTTACCTTGAACATTACTTCATTTAAATTCTTAACTCCCTTTCCAACCATTTTTACTCATTTGTTGTTAATATGCAGATTACAATGGCCGGTGTTCAGCAGAACATTTATCATTCAATGCAGCAACTTGAGGAGTTTTGAAAAGCAAAGCATGTGGAACCCCATTAACAGATAAAGAACACAGGATTGAAAGAACCGAAGGACAAATTGTTTATTTCAGTACATCTCGTATAGCAACACATTACCAGAGGCAATAGGTACTAAAGATCAGATCAGCATCAGAAGGGCTAAATGATATTCATTTGCCATCTTCACCAAAATAATAAGATTGCATGGAAAAATTTTGTATTTTGAATGTCAAAGATAATTTTAATAATGTGATTTCTTTGACCCACAGTCTAAGGCAAAACCTTATCCCAGAAGATAATAGAGGTGATATGAATTAGAGGACTGTAGCCAGTTATGGAAAAAAAAGCAGAACCTTTTAAATACTAACAGATAAAACAGGCAGTTCAATGCCGATAAATGCAGAATAATGATGCTTTTGATGGGTCTTTATCACAGAAGGCCATGTTCTTCATAAATTATGAGCTATAAAAAAATTTCAGTCAAAAGACAAGTCTGTTTGTATCATCAATGAATGATGAGAAATAGAGAGACAAAAACTAAATAGGAATGCATAAAATGAAAACTGCTTGATGACTTTATCAGCCAAGTTTCTACACTGAAAAATATAGAAAAACAAAAGACTACCCAGAAAAAACATTCAAAGACAACCCAAAATGACACAAATACTTTTACTTTGAAAACATGAAACTGTTTTTGTGTATTTGTGTGAAAAATTGTGGTTGAACTAACGACTACTGAAGTCAATTTCAAATGTAGATGTTTTTAGTATTTTCTTATCTCAGAGCATCTAAAATGTATATTTTAGATGTATATTTGAAGTGATATTTAATGTGGATTGACATTCATTCTTTATCTGAAGGATGTATCTCAATATATATACATATGTGCTCCTGAATATTTTGTCACAATTATATTTAAAAAAAGTTGGCTAGTGATTTTTTTTGGGTGGGGGGGTAAAAATTATAAATTGAATTTGAGCTTCTGATTGATGTATTTTATAAAATTTAACTTTTAGCTTTCTGGTGATGTTTTTGTAAAGAGAAAACAGAATGTGTTTGAGCTTCCGTTATATATTTTTTTCTAAAATATAATATTTATTACCATTACCAGTTCAGATTTGTAATATTTACCATCAAGAAATATGGATTAAATTTGCCGATTATGTTTCTGGACACTGGTTCTAATATTTCAGGTATTATATCTATAAGTATTAACCTGCATGTGGTATCACTTACAGATCATTATTTGGTACTGAAAGTGGTAACAATTCATCAAGTAATGCTTTTCCTATAACATGCGACTTTATTAATATATCGTGATTCATCTTTGATCTTTATTAACATATTATGATGGATCGAGGTAACCACTCTTATACACTAACACTAAGAATCAATATTATTTGGAGGAAGATATTTAAAAAAATAAGAAAGCAACGTGTCTTAATGACATGGGCCACGGTTCAAGAACCAAGAGCCCTAGGACCTGCCTTAACAAACAAGCTGTATAACCCTAAGAATGTGCTATTTTTGCCTCAGCATCTTCAAACTTAAAATAAGGAGGCTGAGTAACTAAATTGTATTTGAGTTTTACAGCCTTATGTTTTCTGTCGGTATATTTTTTTGTGACTCCTTTGCTTTGTCAGTACTTAATTCTACTTTTAAAATTTATTTTAACTTGTCTACTAACATCAAAAACAGTTGTCGTTTGAAACTGACAGGTGTTCGGGAGAAAAGTGTTCAAATCACCAAAAGCCTTTTCCAGCCCCCTCACACTGTTCTGATCTACCTCCAGAACTCAGAGTCACTACTTCCAGGGGACATAGTGTTGAGGAGCTTTCTTATCCCTCCAGCCTGCAGGAGTGGAAAAAGACTGAAGACCATTGGCCTTCACAGAGAGCCTTCTCTAAGGACACAAGTGCTTGTCAAGCGTGTGTTCAGGGAAACATCTCTTTGGGAGACACTGTGTTCTTCTTAGCATTACTTGTACCTCTTAAGACTCCCACAGTAAGTCAGGGACAACAACCAACAACTTTATTTTTTAACGACATTATTTAAAATTCTGTGTTGCTGACATTGATCCTCTCTTTTTCTTACTACACTTCACGTCCTCTCAGTTTCTAAGCTGCTTTAGAAAGATTCCATATTTCATAATTATTTTGTTGAGAGCAACAGAAACGGGCTTTGACTAACAAAAGCAAATTTATTGGAAGAATATAGTGAGCTCAAAGAATGTATAGGAGCCTGGAGACCTGGCCTTGAATGCATGGGAATCAAGGCAGTGCTGGATAGAAGAGAGCAAAAATCACAATAGTGGTCTGTTAGCAATGAAGGTTGACTCTAAGAAAGAGAAAGCAAAACATTTTCTCTCTTTTTATTGTGTTACTTTACATTCAGATTCCTGACAGTGGACATCCAGTGAAGGATCCTGGATTTCTGTTAGAAAGGCATGGAGGCATTGGGTAGACATTAAAAAGACACATATTCTTGAATGTTCATATGAGCATCTTTGAAGCTCCTGCAAAGCAGTGTCTAAGAATAGCTACATATTTAATATCTTCTTTCAATCAATTGAGTTGATCGCTCTTCCTACTACCTTTTTTTTTTAAGTATGAGTTACCTTCATTTATGATCCCAATTTCATTCTGATCATTGTTTCTCTTAGAAAAGTACAGGTATCCCTCTGAAAAAACCAACTATGTAATTGTGTTTAAAGTCAGTTCTCCATTATGGTGAAAGGGGAGTTTAAATATCCAAACATTAAACTGGGCAAACTTCTATTAAAATAGGAATTATATGATAAATTAACACTTAAAATCCCTAAGAGTATTGCTACATAAACTAATGCATAAGGTAGTTTCAAGTTAAAAATATGATAAAGGAATAAAATGTGGGGGTATCATCAAGTGAGATTGCTGTTTGATGTTTCAGATGAGCTCATATATTACCCTGCATCTAATGCTTTCACAAAATGATGGTATTTTTCACCTGCTTTCTGATCTCTTTCTGATAGAAATAGCCTGGCATCTTTTTCCTACATCAGCTCCGTTCATGTATTGAACTTTAATGATATGTTTTTCTCCCACTCCTCTAACAATTTCCACTAGATTTAGCTACTTTTTAAGGAGCTTCTATGTTTCTTATGGCACTCTATTATTTTCTTTGATCATCTAGTCCTTTTTTCTTACCTTAGGGACATTTTCATTTGCAAAGATCCACCCAGATTGTACTCAGCACAAATTCAGTCATGTAGAAAACTCCTACATGTGAAATCTGATGGCCAAATAATTTGTTAGCCTTGAAATTGAAATTTGCTAACTTTTGACATGATTCTGATAAAAATTAGAAATGATGTGAGTTCCCCCCCACCAATACTGGACTTTTCAGGGGTTTGCTATACAGCTGGTGGGTTTTCCAGCTCTAGCTCCCTTCCTTTCCTCCTGCTGCCTCTTTAGACTATTTCCATCCATCAGACATGCCTTTAGGGATAACAAGAGAAGGTGAGATGAAACGTAAGCCTGTCCATTTTGTTGTTTGGTTGCAGTTCTGGTTAGCAAGAAAGTAGAGGGTTTGTTGAAGAGAAAAGATGAAATGTGGAAATTATTGGATAAATTGAAACCAGGGAATTAGCTTGGGAAGTTGTTGATTTATGCAACCCATGCTCCCATTTGCATAGATAATTGAGTTAGCTTTACAAGAGTTTAGAGTCCCCTCACTCATTGATATTTTATTCATGAGTTATTGCCCTTAAAAATATGTAATCATAAAAGAAGTCCTCAAAGGAAACCCACCCTCTGAAATGAGACTCACAACCATTACACTGATGATCTAAAAGGCACACTTGCCTCCTTCAGTTTATGATGGTATCATTGCCTTGGCCACAATATCTTTTTTGTTCATTTAAATGGCATAGGAATAAATGCTACTTGAATTGTAGTTTGTACATTAATAGGCACAACATAAAACCAAATTACAAGGCTGTACTCTTCCTCAAGCTGTTAGCTACCTCTAATGTTTTTCTGTGGCAGTGACAGATGCTCTGATACCTATGTAACCTCCAGAACAGGAGTTTAATGAATGTCGTATTTATACAACTTTGGAAACCTTGAAATTAGTAAGATTTATTTTTGTGATGTTTTAGAGTAAGAAGTTAGCATTTCTCTAAAGACAATCATTTCTTAACATTTTAATTCATATCTTATGGAAAAATCTCAGGAGTGCTTAAAACCCTGTTGAAGAAAGAAAAACCAAGGGCAGTTCAAACAGAAATGTAAAGAGGTAAAAAAGAAACATTTAGGCAGCCAAAAACATGGAAAAAAAGCTCATCATCACTAATCATTAGAGAAATGCAAATTAAAACCACAATGAGATACCATCTCACACCAGTTAGAATGGTGATTATTAGAAAGTCAGGAAACAACAGATGCTGGCAAGGCTATAGAGAAATAGGAATGCTTTTACACTGATGGTGGGAGTGTAAATTAGTTCAAGCATTGTGGAAACTGTGGGAATTCCTCAAGGATCTAGAACCAGAAATACCATTTGACCTAGAAATCCCACTACTGGGTATACATTCGAAGGATTATAAATTATTCTACTATAAAGATGCATGCACACATATGTTTATTGCAGCACTATTTACAATAGCAAAGATTTGGAACCAACCCAAATGTCCATCAACGATGGACTGGATAAAGAAAATGTACCATATATATACCATGGAATGCTATGCAGCCATGAAAAAAGAATGAGATAATGTCCTTTGAAATGACATGAATGAAGCTGGAAGCCATCATTCTCAGCAAACTAACACAGGAACAGAAAACCAAACACCACATGTTCTCACTCCTAAGTGGAAGATGAACAATGAGAACACATGGACACAGGGACAGGAACAACACACACTGTAGCCATTTGGAGGGTGGAGCACAAGGGGAGGGAGAGCATTAGGACAAATAGCTAATGCATGTGGGGCTTAAAACCTAGATGATGGGTTGATAGGTGTAGCAAACCACCATGGCATATGTATATCTATGTAACAAACCTGCACATTCTGCACATGGAAAAAGAACTTAAAAATTAAAAAAAAATCTACCAGCTTTTCCCATATTGCCATGTTCAGTGAACCACACTACTGCACCATCTGATAAATGTGGAAAAAAAAAAAAAAAAAAAAACAAAACTGGCAATCTAAGTGCTTTCTATCTCCACACCCTATCACTGCCCTGTTTGTCAAACAAAGAAAGCACCTGTTGAGGCAGAAGCCTTGCTGGGAGTTCCCACAAAGTTTGATGATCCAAAAGATGTACTATCATGAGCAGCTACTGCACTGGCAGAGCATTATCATAATAGCCCGACCTCCTGAGCTTTTCCTGATTACCTGGATCTTGCCTCCTAAAGTGAAAATGACTTCAAAGACTGAAGCTCTTGCCTGCATTTTTCAAAGATTCAGCAACTTGAAGCTACAGACTCTCCCAGCTTGTTTTCAGCATGCACAATAATGCCAGAAAATGACACCGAGTTCCCCTAAGAGGACACGGGGCAGCACTCTCATGGCTGGTTTTTTCAGACAGATCTGCACAGTTCTCTGTTTTCTTAGATACCAGAAAGAGGAAGCCTCCAGGTCTCACCATTTTGTTTGTTTGTTTGTTTTCTTTTTTTGCCTGTTTGTTTTTAATCCAATAGTTTAAAAACAGAGCCTTAGCTTCCTAAGTCCATTTTGAAAGTCAAATGGATTAAAAATAGTTTCAAAACAGTGCTAGCCCAAATCCGGTTGAAACTTTTAATTAGTCTGATGTTATTTTTAGGCTCTCTCAAAGCTCCATAATTGAGCCCTTTGCAATTGTACAAACAAATAGAAACCTTGTAAGATCTTGAAATTCATGATAGTTTACTAATGAAGTCAGCTTGGAAAACTCTTCATTGAATATTGTAATTTGATTGCCATCTTATTCTGATTGGACCCTGGTTTTGCATTTAAATGAGTATATATTATTTGAAATGCAAAACAGCATGTTATCTGGGGTATTTTGCAAGAACAGACAAGATTAAAAACATCTAATGTTCCATTTTATAAAAACATTACAAAATGGAAGTGCAGAGCTGACTTTTAAAATTTATTAGTAACAGCTTACAATAATTGGACATTAATTAATCCTAAATTACAAGACATTTCCGTGGAAAAGCGTATTACATCCTTTCCATCAGTACTCAGTAGATTCATTAGTATTATTTTTTGTTTGGAATATTGAAGGCACTAACAACAATTTCTTACTAAAGCAGTCGTTACAGAATTCACTGTTACGCATGTGAGTTTAACACAATACATTATCAGTTACTGATTCTACAACAACTGACCTTGAGTATCCAATTAAAAAAAAAAAAAGTGGCAGCAGTAGCTAAAGCAAGCTGAATTTGTGAATTGGGGTCTGTATCGACTTGTTCCAAGCTTTGATTTTTATCAGCCTTTGTGCTAGATAGATTGGAAAGAATTTTCTGATTCTATAAACTTTTATTATTTCTCAACTGTGGTTTGTGTGTCTTACATAGAAAATGGTTTTCAATTGCATTACACCCCCCCAACCCCCCCCCCCGCCCAAAAAGATTTCTGTTTGAGAGAAGCGTGAGGACTGCTACCTCTCTATTTGATTGTTTGGCTTTCTGAAATTTCCATTACATCTATTTTCAGATACATATAGTAACCCACAATCTATTATGCTGGACTTTTCTCTCCCTATAGTATTCTGCTGACAAAAGATTGTCAGAACGAGGCCTTAGATTTATAAGTGTGTTATCCAGGTCTTTGGAATAATTTTTAATCATTTAGGTATCATATCAAGTGAGTTATAATCTGGGAATTAATACTTCATGTGGAATTTGAACTGTAAGAAAAAAGAGATTTCTTCACCGATTTCATATATCTGACCTCAAATAAAGGGAAAGTCTTAGTGTGATGGAGGAATTTGGCTCTCTGGGGGTCTCTAGTGTTGGAAGAAGGTAGCAATAACAATGCTACAACCGCGGGAAGAGGGAGTGGAGAAACAGCGTGGCTCTGCACTGGTCTGCATTGCAGGCCTGGGCCATCCCAACCACCACATCCATTCAACCCAAGCCCAACCCTGATGGACAGTTTTAAGAGTTTTATAGAACTGTCACCTGTATCACCTGTAAAATAAAAGTACCATTGCCATGTAATCCATTTGGTGAATTCTATCAAAGTAATTTTGATTTCTGATATTCTAAGACTAGCAAGGGCTGCACTTAATCCTTCTCTCTCAATTCAGTGTCCATAGATACATAAAATCTTGATTTTTAAACTAGGAAGAGTTAAATTTTCAGGACTAAAAACTTAAAAGCAACTTTCCTGGCTGAAAGAAAGGATGATTAAAATTTGAGAGCAGATCTTTATAAAGATTTGTCGTTCTACTAAAATAAGGATCAAGTACTGGGTTGGGACTGACTTTGGCTTGAGGTTGGTGCTATATATGTCTTCATTTTATGAATCTTGTTTTATGCAAATGAGAACTGCCAGCTTCCTGTATGACCGTATATGCACAAGCAGTCTGATGGATTGGGGTGCTGAGGGAACAATTAGTATTAGTTGAATATCCTTCATCTGAAATTCTTGAGACCAGCAGTGTTGCAGATTTCATATATAGATACTGTTGGTTTTGGAATGTTTGCACATACATAATGTGCAAATATCTTGGGAACAGAACCCATGTCTAAACAAGGATTTTACTTATGTTTCATATACATCTATACACATAGCCTTAGGAAACAACGTTTTGTCTGCACTTTGACTGCAACCTGTTACATGATGTCAGGTGTGTAATTTTCCTCTTCTGGCATCATGTTGGTGCTTGAAAACTTTTTGGTTTTGGAGCATTTCAAGTTTCACATTTTCTGATTAGGGATGTCCACCTTGTATATCACCTGAACTCATCCTACAAAGTTTTTTCTACTTTCTTTTTATCAAATTGGAGCCAAAGGAAACATTTTTTTTTTTCTGCGTTGAAGAAAATGAAATTATATGAACCCAGATTT
Source organism: Aotus nancymaae (assembly GCF_030222135.1). Classification (NCBI taxonomy): domain Eukaryota; kingdom Metazoa; phylum Chordata; class Mammalia; order Primates; family Aotidae; genus Aotus; species Aotus nancymaae. The sequence goes on along the minus strand of NW_026988422.1, from coordinate 28,166,987 downwards.
CAGGTTGCCATGATTCAAGTATCATCAAAAAACGTAACCAAAGAGAACATAGTTGAAGTGAAAGAAAAGTATGGGCAGGGGATAAGAAATAATCAGTTGTTCTAGTTTTCCCAGAGCTACTGCTTTCCTTTCCCAAGTCTAATCATGCTTGAGAATACATCCTCCACTTTGGCCTAAGCTTGTTTGAGCTGGATTTCTATCACTTATGACAAAAATGATACCCAGTTACACAAAATTCATTTCTCCTTTTTTTGTCTCATAATAGGAAGGGAGTGAATTGGAACTTGAGCATGAGAAATGTATTTTCTCTGAACTAAATCCCCATCTAGCAGCAGAAGCAGAAGATAAATATGCCCAAGCATCATCTCACCTGTTACACGTCAACTAGTGAACTATTTTTCTGATTTTTATAGATTTAGCCTCATTCCTGATTTTAATATCTGACTTGAAGTTTTCCAGAGTATACTTCTAGAACATCTTAGGCACCTCAAAAGAGACTGAGATGTTCAAATTGAATACTAGATGACAACATGGCAAGTTAAATGTGTCTCTTGTCCCCTGAAGTATACTTCAGGACTTGGAGACTGATTGCACAAGGGGTACAAAGGAGAAAGAAGAATCAAAATTGATTAGAAATCTGTGCGACTGAGAGTGGGGGATAAGGAGGAGCCAAAACTGGGAAGTAGGTAAGAAGTATTTCAAAAGTAAAAGAACCAAAATGTGACAGTGTCAAAAAAGTTACTGTTACAAAGAATGTAAACGAGAGTGATAAACATAGTGCTGAAAAATGCAAGTGTTTAGCAGGAATAGGATTTAGAAACAGCTTGAACTTGACAATAGTGAGCTCACAGTTAACCTGTGAAAGAGCTGCTGTAGATAAAAGAAGTGAATGAAATTAAGACAATAACAAACAGAAAATAGAAATGGAGAGGAAAAGAGAGAGAGAGAGAGAGAGAGAGAGAGAGAATGAATGCAAGAGAAGGGAAGAGGGATTCAGAAAAAATCCCAGGTATTATGGGATGGGAAGGAACAAATAAACAAATGGATCAATTAGATAACAAAGATGGACAAATAAAAATAGAGAAATAATAATGCAATGATATTTTGAAAAGGGACATAGGGAATTAAAGGAGCTAAACTGAGGTTATTTAAATTTCATACTGGGATTAGCTCATCTAATAAGACTGAAGACTGTGGGATGTTGGGAAACTGAAGATTCGAGAGCAATTTGGGAATATGTGCTATGATAGAATTGACTGACTAGAAGTATTATATGTCTGTGAAGTATCAGTTACTATTTTGCAGAGTGTGTTTGCTTTAGAACACATAAATATATCTTCAAAACTTTTAGTTACAGAGCTACTTCTAGTCACTCTTGACAGTCTGGTAACTTGGCAAAGAGAGATGAAAGAAAGTGAAATGTAAGAATTCACCAAGATGGCTGATGATGGGGTTCAAGTTTGGTAGTGAAGAAATAAACTAATGTCCTGGAATGAGAGGAAGGGCTTGATGTACTGGAGGCCATCAATCATTTAGGTAACTATAAATAGCTTCTACAGTGCAGGGTAGCATGCTTAGGAATTGGGGGAGCAATAATGCATAAGATGTGCTCTTTGCACGCAGTCACAATTTGGTAAAAGGCACAGCCACACACAAAAGCAGGGAGATTTGGTAGCAATGAGGTACTGGGAGGACAAAAAAGAAGACAGGACATGGTGGTAAATAGGGAAGAAGTCTACAGTCAGACGTCCGGAAAAGAACAGCAGAAATGGTAAGCAGATTTTTAGGTTTTTGTTGTAATTGTATACTAGTATTTTATAACCAGTATATGTACTAAAACAAGAGTTGGGGCAGGGGTGGAAAGAGGAGTGGCTTTGAGAAATCAATGCTCTCTTTATAGTGTTGTTGTGACCACAAAGGAATTGGCTCCAAGTCATTTTTGGTGTTCTTGTTCTTTCTACTCTAAATTGAATTATGATCCAATGTCAATTCCTGAATCCATAAATCTGGCCTGACATTTCATGTGCTTCTAATAGATGGTGCTGGAAAGGCAGTTTCTGACCTAAGCTCTATAAAGGAAATGAGGAAAATGCAGAGGCTTCAGGCAAATCTATTTGAGGCCTGTTCCAAAACTCTTCCTCAATTCATCTCAGTAGGTGATCTAAAGAACTGTCACTTCTTTGTGATACACAAAGGTCTAAGTCCACATTAGAAGTTCATAATACATGCAATTACATTACTGCACCTAGAGAATGTCATCTGGAATTATTGGAAAGTGAACAGTTAAACTGGTTATATGCCATCATAGAGCCAGTGTTCTTCCCCACTGTTGGCGGTACCATTTGAAGCATTCCATTTGATTTTCAAAACGTTAAATTAGGCCCTTCAGCTTGGATGGACAAAGTTTAAAGGCAAGCTAGAGTTCCAAACTCAAATATCTATGAATATATAAAAACCAGTAGAAATGAGTGAGTCAGGCCAAATGTGAGAAGACCAGAGCAGAAGCCGAATGTTGAATACTGCCAGCCTCTGAGTCCTGCTGATGTCAGGGAGGTTAGGGACCGCAGCAAACTGGGCACAGTCTTGGGGCAGCTGCCACTCAGTATTAGCCTATTGTTGCGATGGGGAATGCCAATCTGGTGTTGCCAGATCTTCCAAGTTTTGTTCTAGAGAGGCCAGAAAACTGGATTTGTATATGAAAAGTACTGATTTTAAGCATGAAGCTTTTATGTGGTCAGTCCGTGTTCTCTGTTTAAGAACTCACTTCTCAAATAGGTGTTTGGATACTGCATAGCCATAGCCTAAAACACTCATGTGCACAGTCAGGTTACCTTAAACCAGTCTTGGACAAACAGCATGGAAGAACAATCAGACACGAGGGATGGTTGCTTTCTTTAATGTTGTTTTTTTTAGTCTCTTCTATTTAAGAAAATGTCTCAGTGTTTTGTATAAAGCCTCTTGAGATGCAAAGATAAATTATAGGAAGGCTCAGCTCCAAACATGTAACAAAGACAGGTAATTTCTGTATTCATAAGCCGTCTAGAATCAGCACCTCTCTGGTATTGTTTTCTCTTGTTGCCTTGGTTTCCATTCTGAGATTAGCAGCATTCAACACCTCCCTCCTATTCATCTTCAAAGAGGGGGGATATCAAACTCCTTTGCAAGAGAAGAGTTTGTGCAATGCACTACAAAATTCAGTCTGACCCTTGGCCTCCAGGAGAATATTAAAAATGTTGATTCCTTAAGCTTAACCATCCTTAGGCTTTTCTAGTTCAGTCTCCTTATTTATTAGATAAACAGAATTGAGGGGTGAGGCATTTTAGTATGTTGATTATTGGATGTCAATGCCCAGACTCATATTTGTAATCAAGTTAACACTGCCAAGGCTTCTGGAATCATATGCTCCCAGATAGAGTAGCATTTGGACTAGGATTCAAATCTTCTGACTGGTGCTCTTTCTATTGTATTGGCAGAATGCCCAGATGAGGCTTCCCAGCCTACCCTAAGCATTGGATGTATGTAAGCTGAAAATAACAGAACAACCACCAAGCTCAAAAAGAGTTAAAAAATAAAAGGGGCTTGCTGACTTCCCAATCTAAAGGTGGGCTTTAGGAAGGATTTAGTCAAGTTCTAGCTCCATTTCCTCTACCACCATCATAACCAATACTTAAATTGTGTTTATATGGGACAGGTGTTATTCTAAGCACACTCTCATGAGGTAGATATAATTAACTACATTTTCATACATAAGAAAACTAAGGCACTGGGTTTAAATACCTGTCCCAGGTTTGCATTTTAGAGTCAGGATACAAACTCAGACTGCTGACTCCAAAGCTCTTGCTCTTAACCTCTGTATAGATTCTGATTAAATGGACTAGGAAATGGCTTAGGGATCTGTGATTTAAAAAATTACTTCCCAAGTAGATTGCAATGCACATCCAGACTTAAAAAACAGAGCTGCTATACAGTTGGCTAAGTGTACCATCCATGTTAACAAAAGCAATCCCGAGGTTCACTGCAAAGAACACTGCAGTGGAATTTAGTCCCAACTTCTGCTCTGTAATACTTGCATCCCAATGAAGAGGAGGAGTAAACACCATCTACTGATGAAAGAAACTTCTGGCTAGAACTGCTGAGCACTGCTGAACACAAAAGCTTGCCACTGCAGGGCCCCTTAGTCTGAAGAACCCAAATATTACAGTCACAGTATGTCTGCAGGGTGTTTATTACCTAGGTATTATAATTCTTGTGTGATGGCAGTCAGAGTCTGATTATAATCAGGGGAGAGAGAAGAACTTCCTGGGGACACAGTGCTTCACTGTAGATTCCCTGCCTCTAATTCTCAATACAGAAATCTTTGCAAGAGTACTTTCATGGATGTCAGTGACAACAATTAAGCTTGAAGAGCATGAGAAGACATTTTAATCAGAAGCTAATTAAGAACAATGGGGGCATATGTATCATTGATTGTGTCTCAAGTACTCTGACTGATCTGGAAGATTATTCCATTAATAGATGGATGTAAACAGACACCAACATTTTCTCAGGATGAGGCAACTTCACTTTGAAGGTTCCACCTCCAAATCTGGCGTTTATTTATTAGATGACAAATAAAAATGAACAACATTTACCTACCTGGGGAAGACATTTGGTGCTGGTTTCTTGCCTTTGGGTAGGACAAGCATCAAGTATAAAAATAAGGTGATGAGAGTCAATAAACCAAAATGTTTTTCATGTTTGACTTTTAATTGTTGCTCCATTATAAAATGAGACTAAAAATATCTCTGCCCCTAACCAAAAGGGCATAGATGTTATGAATAATAGTAATATCTAAGAGACTATCTTGAGTTCTTCATAAAAGAAAAAAAACTTCAAACAAAAAAGCCCACAAAGTGTCAAAACATTATGTGTGGTTTTCACTTCCAGATAGTATGTGGCACATTACAAATACTATGTGGTGTTTGTTTTTAGGCTCAAGGAAATTCTTTCCTAGCTTGCTTATCTAATCTTCACTTAAATCAAGCCATCAACCCGTTGCTCCCCTACTTACCAACACCATTGGGTACTGGTTTTTTTTTTGTATAAATAAGCTTGTAATGTTTTTAGTTTATATTCTTTCTTGACTCTTGCTTGCTGATTAATAGTGCTTACTTTGTGGCCTCCCTCTCTGCGGCCATGACCCACAAAGGAGCCCTCCAGGGAATTTTCTTCTACCTTATCCTGTTGGTAACAGAGCAGAGAGATCCTCATTACTTAAGAAGTGAAATTTCCATATGGAGAACTCTATCATATGATTTTAGACCAGCTTCCTAGCATTTTCTTCCAGTTCCTTCCCAAGTGAGCACTGAAGTATGTGTCAGGCAATCTGGGTTGTAATCTTAGCTATGCCAGTATCTCCCACTATAAGCTATTTAAACTCCTCTGAGCTTCAGTTGTCTTTCTTCACAAAAAGAAATATAAATGAGATGATCTCTTAGTGTTTTCCAAAGTTGAAGTTGTTTGGATACTATTTATCTTTCCTTCTGGTTTGTCTGTCTCTTCTTCAGTCCATGAGTGTCATAAGCATTTGGTTTCCATGTCTTTCCAACTTGTTTTTGCCCAAATAGTAACTTCTTCTCTCATGCTCCTTGACTTATTAATATTCTAACCATCTTTTATAGTTATTCTTCAATCCCGATTATTTTAAATACCCTTCCCATTGTATATGTGTGTGTGTGCGTGTGTGTGTGTCAGGAGACCATGCTTGTTGGACCATATATCAAGGATGTAAAGATGACTGAGACAGACTTGGCTGTGTCCTTCATGTAGCTACAGACTAATTAAATGATAATAGCTAACATTTTTTGAGATATAGTATCTTCACTTTTTAATTGAGAAAACAGGCTCAGAGAAGTTGAATAAATTTCCCAAGGTCCCATATTAAGCAGGCAGCAGAATCAAAGCCTAGTACATTACAACCCCTTTTCTTAATTGTCATGCTACCTAGCCAGCATACCATGAAAAATATGTAGCTAAGTGCTGATACTTCTCACTCCTATGGCATGACCAACATTGTTTCTATGACCCTAAGCTGTTTCCTTCTGAATCTTGCAGTCAGAAAATCACTGGCAACACAGTTTTCCAGGCATCCACTTCCAGGTGATACAAGAGATAAAACTTTCAGTGTTTGCTATCTTAGCTGATGTTTTTTTCCAGAACATCAAGTCATTTTTAAATAATGGTATTTAATCATGTATTTCATTTTTGTTTATTCCTATTATAAGATATATCTTCAATTATTTTTAGCTCCCACATGGAGAAGGACACTTACTCTCTTTAATAGATTCTGTTTTGTCTAACATTGTTGCCATGGGTTGTGCATTAGTCTTTTCTTACGCTACAAATCATGATATACCCGAGACTGGGTAATTTATAAAGGAAAAATATTTAATTGACTCACAATTCCACATGGCTGGGGAGTTCTCACCATCATGGCTGAAGGCAAATAAGGAGCAAAGTCACATCTTACATGGCAGCAGGCAAGAGAGTTTGTGCAGAGAAACTCCCCTTTATGAAACCATCAGATCTTGCAAGATTTATTCACTTTCGTGAGAACAGCACAGGAAAGACCCACCCCCATGATTCAATTACCTTCCACTGGATCCCTCCCATGACATATGGGAATTATGGGAGCTACAATTAAAGATGAGACTCAGGTGGGGACACAGCCAAACCATATCAGGTTGTGAGGGCACAGTAAGCAGTGTGCAGGAAGGCACAGTGAGGAGGAGTAATTGAATGAGTGAATGAATAGATGCATTGTGCTGCTTTCATGGTGTTAATAAGTAATACCCAAAGGAAAGTTTTTCTGCATGTAACCCAAGCCTCTCACTTCTGAGTTGGACAGTTATTTTTTTTTTTTTTCCTGTTCTCTAAGCATTTTGATGTGTGGAAGGACATGTTTTTAGGATTTATTGAGGAATGAGAAAAAAGACTTTGTCTTCTAACCAGTTGGACGTTGAACAACAAAAGAAAACTGATGCTTGTAATTAAACAACTCTAGAAAAGTCTACAAGGCTATAGGGAGAAAATCTTTCCTGGTACCATTTTCTCCCCCTACATGAGACTGAATTAAGCTCCATTTTCTGGTGCTCCCATGTTCTCCAGTGAATACTAAGAATCTACATTGCCTTATTTATCTTTGTGCCCCCAGCATCCAGGAGTATCTGACACTTCAGTAAATATTTGTTGCATGAGTGACTGTGTATTGCTGTAACTTCAGAGGCTTTGATTGTGGGCTGGGTAGGGGGTTTCCCACCACTTGTTTATTATTGCTGTGGATTTCTTAATAACTTTTTAAAAGTCTTTTTCTTTCGACAGTGAGAGACAAAATGTAAGATAAGAGGGTTTTGGACAGGGGCAACATTTTGTGAGGACACAATTACACAAACCTATAAATGACTCAAACTCTTGCTAGAAATCTAAGTATGCAAAAGGACAAAAATAATATTGGAGACATTTAAAATATAGAATGAGGTACTCTAGAAGCAGGGATATTTACTGAATTAGTAGAGTGGAGGCCCTGAAGATTATAAGAATAGCTAACATATATTAAGCTCTTGAGTGTCATTATTTTTCTAAGTGATATTTCATGGATTAACTCTCCATATCCTTATGGGTTAAGTAATTGTATAATTCTCACTTTATACATGATGAGCTTGGAGCATGAAAGATTGAGCAATACATTCCAAATCACAAAGCCAGGAAGTCTCCAAGTAGTTTCCGATCCAGATTACCTGCCTACAGCCCATGCCCTTGGCCACTGTGCTGTCCTCCTGTAGAAGTTGAGCTTTTCCTGCTTAATTCTGCCTAAAGCCAGCCCTAAAATAGTTCCATCTGATAAATCCAAGGTTTCTATTTCTAATATAATATGAAGACATGCTCTGCTTTACAATTATTCTTTTACTATTGTTCCTAATTATTCTGTTTGTGTTTACTTGGAATGCCTGAGGGATTCAGTAAAGATATTCCAATACATGTGCACAATCCTGAAGAAATCAATAGATGGAATGAAATGAAGTGAGATATAAGCACGCTTTCTATATTGAAATCATATTGTCCACTGGAGACTGTGCCTTTCTGCTTCTTTGGAAAAACAAGCAGCCTCGTGCTTCTGTGTGTTAGGAAAGCAGAAGTCCTGGTCTCACAAGCTGCTTTAATAACTAGTAGCTGCAAGCTATATTACTGAACTTTGTGTTACAAGCGATGATGAGTACAATGTGACACACCATAGTTTTCATCTGATGATCTCAATCTGATTAGAGTATAATAGTTTATCTCAACCTTTACCAACTTAAGCACCACTAAGAGATTGAATCATCACAGGGAGGCCAAATGGAATGCATGCAGTACACTGTATAATGGGATGGTTGTTTCTGTTATGTAATGTAACAATCACGCCAAATAAAAACCACTTGGTGTTGCTCTAAGATGCATATTTATGCCAGAGTCCCCATACTGGCTAAGGTCACTGCAAGATAAGCAGAGCAGGCAGCTGTCTGCTTATGGGATCCGTCTGTGGAATATTATTTTAGGCCTTTTCCCCTTCCCCAAGAAATCTCTCCCCTTAATATTTATGCATTTATTCTGTCAACAAGAACTCATTGAATACCTGTTATGGGCAAGACATTTGTATTAGAGATGCAGAGTTATACATGAGCTAGTTTGTAATTATAGTAAGGTGTGATGAAAACTATATAAGGAGGCGCAGACTGTCCCAGGATCCCAGCATGTCATACAAGGCCTTTGCCTTTTAGATGCAGCTAGCTTTGTCTTCCTTGCTGCCTCCCAATTCAACCTAGTTGTAGCCATATTGGAATTCTGGAGGTACCATTAAAAAGTCTCAGTTTTCACATTACCATCATTTCTACAAGCTGCTTCCTTTACTTGAAATTACAGCCCCCCTCTTTTCTGTTTGGTGAACTCATATCCAACTACACATGTTTAGTAGATATGCAGCCTCCTTTTTGAAATATTCTGACTTTTCTACCTTTTTCTCCTTCCTCTCTCAGTCAACCTGCCTTTTTTAAAATCCAAAGCATTTTGTTTTGATATCTCTATGGCATTTATTATTATATGTCACTAGATATTATCCTGTAGACAATTTTTTACTTTTATTGGTTTATAAACTCTTTAGAGCAGAGATCATATATTTCTTCCTCTCCAGCATTTATTGTAGAAAACTGCATACTATTCAAGAAATGTTCTCTAATTAACATAGTGAATGAATCAAAAAATAAATACCACTTGCTTAGGAGCTATTGTGAAATTTGCATATTTAATAACATTTAATTTTTAGAATTCTGCAAGATAAATATTATCCTCACCATTTTACGAATGAGGAAACAAAAATGTTGATAGGCTAAAATTCCACACAGCTTGAAAATGGTGACTTTGTCTGGTTTCAATGGTCATCTTCTATTTTACTATCCTGCAGAGAGTAAATAAGAATGGTTGTGTAATTACATAAAGGATCCCTTCATTCTTGCTACTCAGAATATACTGGCCAGATCAGCAGCATTGACATTACATGGAAGCTTGTGGAAGTGCAGAATCTTAGGCCCTGCTTTACATCTATTGAATAAGAATTTGCATTTCTAACATGATTTTCAGATTATTCTTATAAACATTAAAGATTAAGAAGCATCCATTAACCTCAGATTTTCCTAGATTTATTTTTTGTCCTAGCCTTTTTAAAACTTCCTAGTCTATACAGCTCATCTCAGATACACAGAAAATTGATGCTAATTATTACATCCATCCAATAAGCAGAAGGAAGCCCACAGTTACCGTTTGGGTATGTCCTGGAAGACTAGTAAGACCTTACCTAACTTTCTAGTATTCTAGTATCCTTCCTTCCTTGTTTCTCCATTCATCTTCCTTAATCATCCTTTGAGAGAAGAGGGCTAAGTAACGAAAACAAACAAACAAAAACACCTTTAACATACAAATGTGAAAATATTCCAAGTGCTTCTCATTAGGATTATTTGATTATGAGGAGTAAAGCACTACTTAAGCTAGCTAAAGAAAAGGCAGCTTAAGAATACTTATGAAGTGATTTCAGTAGTGGGCTTTCATAGATATCTAAGTAGATGATCAGTAAAATAGATCTAAACCAGGGTCATTTAAGGATTTTAGGAGTTTTAGGGTCTTCTCTTAGTGATTTACCATTAATAGATTTCAACTACCCTGTCTCTGCCCTCACCACCATCACTATTGTGTGCTCCTTTGTCATTTCCTCTTCTCACTGTAATCTAAGCAATATGGAAAAAGGTGAGAATGAATAACTAACTTAAGCCTGAAAAACATTTAAAAAATATTGAAAGATAGCAAAGACCTGGAACCAACCCAAATGCCCATTGATTATAGACTGGATAGGGAAAATGTGGCACATATACACCATGGAATATTATGCAGCCATCAAAAACGATGAGTTCGTGTCCTTTGTAGGGACATGGATGAAACTGGAAACCATCATTCTCAGCAAACTGACACAAGAACACAAAATCAAACACCGCATGTTCTCACTCATAGGCGGGTGTTGAACAATGAGAACACATGGACACAGGGAGGGGAGCACTACACACTGGGGTCTGTTGGGGGGAAATAGGGGAGGGACAGTGGGGGTGGAGGAGTTGGGGAGAGATAGCATGGGGAGAAATGCCACATATAGGTGAAGGGGAGGAAGGCAGCAAATCACACTGCCATGTATGCACCTATGCAACAATCTTGCATGTTCTTCACATGTACCTCAAAACCTAAAATGCAATAAAAAGAAAAAGAGTTAAATACACAATTATTTGGTGGTTATTTTAGGGGCTGTTATAAATGTTAGGTCTGGGGGAATGCCTTACCCTTGGACAAGGAGGGAATATAGTATAAAAATAATAGTGCTCTGTTCTGTCAGCTCTTTGGAAGTATCTATTCTAAGCACTGTTTGGAATATGGTTTATTTGTAATGACTATTAATCCATTTTATTCCGATTATAATACAAAGTCAAGACAACTTTGTAACTAAGTTACAACTGAGGGAGACAAGATATGAGTCCTTGATGTGCATCATGAATGAGCCCAATATTTACCTTGCCCAAAGCACTAGTTTTCAAAAATTGCAACAATCCTATGGTGATTTCCTATTTCCATGTAAAGTGGCTTAGCTGAGACAATCCTACTTATTCAAAGTCCATTTTCTAGCATGGCTAGAACTTGGTGAAGATTGAGCTACAGAGAATATTAAAGATTGTCATACCAGTTGTACCATAATAACAGATTATTATGCTGCTATACATTTTCAGGGAAACTATTAAAAGCACTCCAAGAAAAGAATGACTAGAACTGTGTTATAGGTGAAAAGAAATGTCTAGTAAAACCTTCTCTAGGATTCTCCTAGATGTCTTCTACATTAGAGGAGAATTGAGCATGTACTAAATATATAGGAAAGGGCTGTTCTTATTTTTGCTTTCTCTTCCATCCAGTTGATTAGGAGCAATTACCAGCACAGAATATTCTCCACAGAGCTCCAGAGAGAACGTAAGGAAAGTATTGGAGTCAGCTCTTGACTTCTTTTTCTCAACATTAGAATTGTTTTCTTTTTTTCTTTTTTCTCTCTGATGGGTGGCTTTGTAAGGAAGAATCTTGGGGCCTCCTTGTACCTCAGCAGTGATGAGAAATGCATGTACTCTGTGGCTGGTTTTTGGTTTATTCTTTCTTTCAAAGAAAAGGTATGCACTATTTCTGCTTCTGTATCACCAGTAGCTGGCATATTTATGTCAAATTTGCCCAACATGCTTACTTCTTTCTTGGTCCAATGTAAATGGCAGTTTATTCTGGCATATGGGCCCAGACAATGAAAGCTTCTTTGGGAATTAGACTTAAGAGCACTCGTTTCAATCACATAAAGAAACAAGAACAAAAGCTACTGGTATAAAATAAATATTTAATTTGGTTTTTTTTCTTTAGGTAGGTTAATTTAAATGCATATTCCTCCTTCCTATCTAGTTATATTTTACTTTACATATTATGTGTCATAAGGTATAGAAACAGTTAACAAACCATAAACTTCCAAATTGGTCAACCAAACTAGCAGTGAATATGCAGAGGTGTGCCAAGAAATAAGGGTGGAAGATTTTTGCCATTGTCCATAATCTCCTTCAGGCTATCCATTACTATTCCTGAATAGGTATATGATCTTAGAGAAGAAAACCATATAATTGCAATTCCTCAGATATCTCTCCCAATCAAATTGCTACCCATAATCTTTTCCAAAATAGAAATTTTGGAAATGATACTGTTGCTTTTTCATTGACAACATTAGCTGGGACTTTATTAAATATCAAATATATATTTCTGGTATTCTGCTTTCCTTTTTAGGACAAAAGGAAAAAAAAATGATCTCTGGCAAGTTTCCATAGTTCAGAGACTTGGTCAAAGAAATTTCTCACTCTTTCTCTTGGCGATGTCATAGCCTTTTGCAAATATGAGAAAAGCAATCATCAGTAGCTAGAAGAGTCTCTAGACTGAGGTATGTTGTTATAATCGGGTCAGTTGAGCCTGCTTTCAGCTTATTTCATATCACAAAAATGTCATAAGACCAATACTTTCTTTGGAGCAAGTACATTCTAATGCTACCAGGTTGCAAGCCTGGGGCAACAGAAGGTAAACTAGTGTCAGTGAGCACATCATGTTGCAAAGGCATCATAATAATTGTATAGACAGCAAAGGATTGCATTTCACTACTGTGTAGCATCAAATACATAAGGCAAATGCAAACAAACTGTTGTCACCTACCAAGATTGGAAACCCGAGAGTAAAAATCCTGAACTGTTCATTACAAGACTAAATGAGCCCATTAGACTTACATTAGACTTAAGAGACAAGAGACAACAGTGCTACTGAACTGTCAGAGATGTAATATTTCCTAATACAAGAGAAAGATCACCACAAATTCAAAAGCTGAGTCTATTGTATTAGCTATGTTATTTTCAATATGGAAAATTCATAAGGCGGATACTAGTATTGCTTTTATAAACTTGTTAAAAGAGGTGATAGAAGAAATATCTGAACAGCATCATTTCCATATTTGTCTCTTTTTTCTTGTTAGGAGTACTGCTAAAACAAAATGGGATTTGGGAGAAACTTGTTTGTTTCTGGTATATCTGGTGTGGATCAAAAAGAATCAAACAGAAAAGAAAGTTCTGGTAAAATTTTGAAACCTGATTTATATCAGAAGTTTATTTTGATTTTATTATGTTTGATGCTAGTGAGAGATAAGACAATCATGAAAGGTTTTGAGTATAGATTTTTAGAACTGAGTGATGAGCAAAACTGACAATTCATATTCTTATCAAATCCTTTTGAGTCTACAAAATAGAAGGTTCCTTGAATTTTCTGACATCTTCACATCTCATCCTGCCCCAGACTTGGAGGCTCTGACAAACATAAAATTCAAAAAATACAAGCAAGAAAATTTTTTCAGCTGCAAACCTGTAAAAAAACAAAACAAAGCAAAAAACAGCCAACTACTAACCTAGCAAACAAAAAATAGTCTCATTCAGTTGAGGCTGAATACTCTTTTTAATATTAGGTGGCTCTACAAGGGTATTTGACCTAAAATTGAACTAACGTAAATAAGAAACTGAAGTAGAATGTAAATTACAATGTTGAGACTTAGCTTTTCTTTGCTAGTTTCAGGTCAAAATGCAAACTCAAATCAGGAGGAAGTATTTGTGTTTCCTAGAAATTGGTTGTACTTTTGTGTGTCCAAGTAATCCCAGGAAATCTAGCTAATTACCTTTAGTTTATTAAAAACATGATAAAGCAAAAGAACGTCTAGATAGTCTCATGTACTCTGCACACTGCTCACGGCAGTACTACAACCTCTTTTGATTTGCTTCAGCAAAATGAAACCTCTTCCATTCAAGGATGCTTTCTTTTTTCACCATTGTCATCATATGGCTATTATTATCACTATTATGACTACCACAATTATCTGAATATTTAATAAGTGTACATTTAATGAGCTACATTAGGCAGGGGAAGCATGAAAAGCCTCCACCTCATTAGCCTGGGTAAGTTATCAGACTTAATCAACAACAGACGGCTGTAGTTTTTCCTGTTCCTATTGCATCAGCAACATGGATATCATATGATTCAGAAAGAGAGCTCCCCATTCAAGGAGGGCTCTAAGCATATCATTGCTTCCTGGAACAAGACGGGTGCTAACACTTATTCTCTGTTTCTTCTCTGAAGCATCCCACTTCTTTCAGAAACAATCCCAGAAGAGAGCAAAACAGTTCATGAGTTGGAAATATGAGGCAGTAGTGAAAGGAATTACAAACAAGTAACCAAAGAAGTATTTTTTTTTCATGTTAGAGATGGTATTTGCTCATTTATTTATAAGGTGTTTTCTCTAATCAGGAAGTAGAAAAGGGGTTTTAATTAATTAACTTTTTTGAGGACTAGCAAAAGAGTTTTTTTTTTTTTTTTTTGTATTGTACTGTCTGGTATGGGACTAGCTTTAACCATATTCTCAATGACAGACTTAAAGGGTGTTAACACCACCGGTCCCGAGTTTCTAACCTACCTTTTAATGCATGATGCTATTTAGAGCACTATTTGGAACACTACAGGAGAAATGTATTGGGAAAGGAGCCTGAAGGGGCACTGGCTTTAATTTCTTCTGAATTAGATAGCATTTTAAAATCCCAAGTGTACACATTAGTCTACAAAGCGGGAATAATTATGAGAGTGCTCCAGCCACCGCTGCATATGGCCAGCCCGCCTGTTAGAAGCAGGGATAGGCGACAGTGCAGAGTGGTGAGAACATTGTGTCCTGCATTAAGTCCTGCTTCCCTCAGAGGCTATGTGTCAGACGACTGGTACCCTGGTACTTCGGGCGGGTGAGCCAATTAGCACATTCCCTAGTCTGGAACTGTAGTTGCTGTGTATGTGATCTGCATACTAATTCCTCTGAGATTTGACCTTCTGGGTGGAGAAAAACAAGAATCCCAGGTGAGAGAGAACACTGGCCTAGATTTTCCTATCCCTTCTCCTCTGTTCTTTATTTCCAGGCATCTTAACCCAGCTACTTTTTATGACTAACTCTGAGACTGGAAAATTTTATTTCCCTTGAAAATTCAAATCAATGTATAGGATAACGACTATCAAAAATCATAGTTTTTTACCTCCCTCGGCTAATGTCAAAAATGCAGTGCAGGTACTCCGTGTACTATTGACACCCTTGGCCCACATGGGGGCAGTACTACGTAGTCAAAAGCCTCTGGGAGCTTTCAGGGCATGCGAAGAGTCTGGTTGGAGACAAATTTGAATGCATAAGGCAGAAGCAAGATAGTTTTTCATAAGCACAAGATTCCTTAGAGCCAATCATTACAGCATTCTAAATGTTCTTGCTGAAGGAATTAGGAAGGAGAGATGTCTACCAAGTTTCCAGCTGCTGTTGCAAACACTTGTCGGGAGATGTTGGGGAAATTTTTTGATTGATGATTCCAGTTAATGCTACTTTTTTAAACATACACAATATGAAACAAATAATTTTTCATTGAATTATCAAATTATATTCCAGGTTGGTTTGGAACAGCAACAATATGTCTTAGGTATAGATTTTTAGTTTCTTACTGTGTGATATGATGGGTTGCTTTTTAGTACATTTTCAGATAAATAATTTCTAGGGAAGTTGTAAAAGTAAGAATACATTCATAGCCAATAAACCAGTATACTGAGTGCATAGAAGTTATTGGTGACTTGATGATATTGAATAAATGTTTCCTTCAGATAGATCTCTTTTAAGTTACAACAGCTACATAAACAAACATTTGCCTTATTATGCACTCATCTTATCTGAAGAGTTTTTGATATTGGGAGGGGAAATCTTTTCCATCAAGACACCTGGACTGGATTAACTTGGTTACTTATTAGGCATATTTTAAAAATCTAAGGAGAGAGCCACAATGGTATGTTGAGCTATAGTATCCCAAAGCCTATAGCACTGAAAGACCCAAAATCACAAAGCATTTGTTTCCTTACTCAGAGGTGAGACTATACCAAGTATACCTTTAGATGGTGCCCCATTTCAACCTTTAGAAAACAAATTTTGAATTAGCTGATGAGCTCCTGATCACATTAGGTTGTGTCAAAGCAGGGGACAATTAGTCTTTAAGACAGTCTGGGGCACAGTGTCATATGCAAGCTTTACAGATTCTCACAGAGAAGTCAGTGGGCTCTCGTGGTGATAGTTTCACTGAACAGAACAGAGGAGTATCTGCCCCTAACACCATCAGCATTGATTCTTGACACCTTTCCTCTCTGTACTTCTTTTTCTTCCCTTGTCTCTTATCTTTTGGATAAAATTAAACACTGAATTCTCTCCATCTTCTTTCTTAACTTTATCCCCCTTTCTGCTGATACACATACCAGAACATCCAATTGCACCCATGGAAATTGTTTATCCCTGAGGGGATCATTTGGTACTCAAATGGCTATGGATCCTGTGCCAGAGCAACAAGAGTATTAGAGAAAATTCAGTGTTTGCTTTTGCATTCATTTGTTTTTTCAAAATCTCATTAGTACAAAGGTTATTTCTCCCATTAAACCAGCTACTTAGAATAAGGTATATTAAAAAGCACATCTTTTTGCTTGCTTTAAAATGGTAGCTTGAACTGGCATGATGGAAACTATCTTTCTATTTTGTGAGTGTTTTAAGTATGGAAGAAAGTATCTGCTTTGCCTCAGTCTGGGATTTGGTAAATGAAATTTCTCGGACTCATTTTTCTATTCTAGCTCAGAAAATGATTTAAATGGCTATGGATTTGAACCTTGCCATAATGTCACCATAGAGTCATCTGGCAAGTTGTGATAAGCAAGTGTTGTGCAAAAATGACTGTGCCCACCCCAACCCTTCTGGAAGTCAGTACACGAGCTCCTTGTAACACTTAAGCAAAATTATACAATTGCTTTGTCTGTGTGGTCTGTTTTAATAAGCATACAGGGAAATGAATTGCATAGATGATATAGTGATAAACAACAGATTAATCTTTTTAATAACTTGAGATTTTGCTTGCTGGATTTTAATTTTTCTCTCTTCTAAAATACTAAGTAGAACCTATAACATAGTAATATGGTTTCCTATTGCTTTTAGTGTAAAGAAGATAGGATTAAGTTTAACTTACTCTTTTTCACTTACCCACATAAAAGCACGTCCTTTGTGCTTTCTGCTCTGGCAGCACCACACTTCCACCTCTTCCAACCATACTTACTTCCTCTTCCTAGTGCCTACTTGATCATCAGCAAGAGAGAGGGATGAATAAGAAGAGAAAGACAAAAAGTAATTAATTCTCTGAAGTGTAGCTGCAAATGAATTTTTGAAATAAATTATTAATTTTCTCTTTAATATTTCTGCATTGATACTGCTCTGTATCTGGGGATTGGAAGTGAGAGCTGCTTTGCTTCACAGCAGCAATGCCCTGGGTAGAAACAGCAGCGCCTCATTGTAACTAAAATGCGTCATGCTAAGGCGATGTTTCTCTAATCCATCAGCAACATGCCTTTAGCCAGCAGCATTTTAAATATGCATCGGTTTTTAAGTTTATGGCAGGTAGGGGAGGAATGCAGGATGGGGGCAGTTGCAATAAAAGAGGTCAAGTGCCTTATTTTCTGTATCTCCTGGTGCCAGCTTCCTAAAGCACTGAAATCAAAACAAAAGCTAAATGTGTGTGATGATTCTTGAGGAAAAGGTGGCATCACAAACCCAAAATCTTTTTTGCTTATGTAAGAGGGAGAAAAAATTCTCAATTTTATAGGAGGTGTTAGAGTTGGGAGTAGTACTGAGTATCAACAACATGGAGAAGAATTATAATTCTTTGTACTTCCTGACCAACACAGGGCAGAGATAAGGGAATGGTGGTAGGGTGACAGCACAGGGCTGCTCGATTATCTTCACTGGACTCCACGTCTTCAGTTGGCTTTGAACCCAGATTACAGAACGCACCTTTTATCATTCCCTTTGCTCAAATCAAATGTTATCAGGAAATCTGCTTTTCTTGACCTCTGTGGCATGTAGTTGGAAGGTAAACCTTAGCATGATATGAAAAACCTATTTTTAGCAACAGAAAGCAATGGTGCTGCTTCTGTGTTCAAAGATGTTGGCTCCAAATGGCAGAGGAATGATTGTTTCCACTTAAAGTGATTGATATGTCTACATATACTTGAGAGATAGAATTTCATTACCTATTCTTTCTGTGGGGACTGACTGAATATAGTTTCAAAAGAAATAGGGAGCATATTTGTGTAACAGAGTACTATTTTCTACAATGAAATAAAGGGAAAAAAAGCTAATTTATGAATATATGAGGGGAGAAATTGTGGATATTAAAGAAAGTAAACAAAGACATGGAAAGAATGAAGAAACTAACACACACACACAAATATTCAATACATACCATAATTAGGTTTTTAGCTTTCTGTTCAATGACAGTGAAATATTACTATTGGTTCACTTGCAAAAGTATTTATTTTAAATTACCTGTAATGATTAAGCACAGAAAAAATAAGTGTTATAAAAGGCTACCTAACAAAATTCAATTCATTCCATAATAATACCTAAGAATTACTGCTTTCATTTTGTGTAGCATTTGAAGACTTGGAAACTCAAGTTACCAATACCTTGCAGATGATTTTAGAAGAGAAAATTAAGAAATTCAAATTCTAATTTGGGGTGAAACAGAAAGGAAAACAACTTAATGAGCTCCTGAAAATGTAATGCTCTTTTATAAAACAAGAAATACTTCTGCAACCTCAAAATCTGTTTTCTCTCAAATGTTTTTCTCTAATGCTGTTTGGTTACCTCCTAAAGCCATTATTTCCAGCAGAGTCACAGAAATCCTCAGCTGTGTAGGCGGTCCCAGTAAATTTAGCAGCCAAGCCACATTTTGACATGTTAAGAATAGGCGTCTATAAATCTTCCCCAGCTTCTCCTGAGAAGATTTAATCTTTCTTTTCAAGAATTTGCTAAATTTCAGGAAATGCTATAATATAACAAATGACTTGTAGACAAGGCTGAAGGAAGAGTAGAAGATAATAGAATTTCTTTGTTCAAGAACCAAGGCAGAAACTGAAGGAAACTCCTGAAAGTTCTACATTATCTACCAGAAAAGAGAGAGAGGCTGGGGCAAATGAAATCCATCTTCCTGTGGTAGCCAATGGACTCATGAACAGGGACATGTCACAACCTCTAAAGAAGCCCCTATGTTGTCTAGGGAGATTTCTGCTTTCACAACCCATCTCTTTAGAACAGAGATGCCACAAATAAACTTTTGATTAAAAAAGACCTTCAAATAGTCTGAATTTCCTTGTTTTTTTCTTGTCCCTAGCCAAACAGGGGGACTCAGGGCCCTTTACTTTATCTCCCAAGTCTACTTCAAAATGTGTTTTCTAACCTTTCTCTGAACAAGGAGAGCTCCTTGGATCGAGTGACATCTGGAAGAGGCTTAAGCTACTTAATATGAACATAATGAACTTAAAATGAACAGCATAGAGAGACAAGGAATTTATTGAAAGAATATTGAGAAGGAAAGAGAATTGAAGAAAAGGCTAAGTAGGCTCTGGGAAGGTAAAAGCCAAGTTTGCCTCAAATAGCCAAATGAAGGGGCATTACACTAGGGTGTGGCTTTGCACCAACCATTCCCAGGCTTATATCATTCTTCTTCAATATTTCTAAATGCCAAGGAAAGATAGCCTAATTGGTTTTCTGTGAGTCTTGGACTTACCCACAGGCTAAGGATAAAGCTGAGAAATGCACCGCCATCAGAACCACATGAAATGATGGTGGAGCAGTTCTCTAAAATAAACTTTCATATCTTAAGAACTTAAAAACAATTAGGCTACATTTCCTTGGCAAATAGATTACTGTTACCAACAGAAGAAGGAAGAGATCTTGAACAGCAAGAAACAAATCTACATGAAAAGAGAGATAATGCCATTAGACAGCAAGCTTAACTTCCCAGTCAGATCATTCTGGGTGGCAAAGCTGATCTTTCTCTCTTTTATCAGCACTTGCTCATCTCCCCTGTATATTAACTTTCCTAAATAAGTCAGAAATTTGCTTTCATTACTCATAGAAGGATAACTTATATTCTATTGGAAGGGGCAGGTGGAAAAGAAAGAGTAGGGATGCTCCAGAAGATGCTAACATCTGAGTTAGTCTCTACTCAGATTCAAGCACATGAGACAGATACCTAGGCAGAGCTCCGTATCCACAGGAAGACCCCAGAACTACGTGCTAATCCTTCTCTCATAGCTTTGATTACCTCTTTCCTAAATCTACCCTCAAAAGTTAAGTCTTGCTGTTTTAGATCACACTCTTACAAGAATGTCTCTAACCATGAACTATTGGCACTACTCTTTGCTAAAAGTCCCCCAAAGTGTGGTTATTTGTGACCTTCAGCATCTGTAGTTTCAAGATTACTTTCTCAGGATATCACTTTGGCCAATAAATGCTTTTGTTCCTCCACAGTGACCTCCAAACCCATATGCCAAGCCTGACTCATAAAAAACAAAAAGGACCAACAGCTAATTAGTTTTTGAGAAAATACATTTTCACCTAAGGAAAAAAATATATTTAAATTTCACTCGTTTCTGAACTCCTTATTTATCTGTATGCCCAGGGTACCTAATACATGATCATCAAGCAAATAACTGAATAACAGATAGAAAATGAATACATATTTACTTGTATCTATCAATTCGACCCCTTCCAGAAAGTTTAGAGAAGAAATATTAGAGGTTATCTCATCTAACCCTGTCATATGTTATAAACTTGGGCATAGAGGCCCAGAGAAAGAAAATGACTTAACAATCTCAAATCTAATCTGTGACAGAGCAGAAAATCAAAGTCAGATGTTCTGAGTTTAAATCCAGTACTATGACACTGTAACACCCAAGTAATTAAAGTTCTTAAAGTGTGAATATTATATGTATATCTATCTATCTATCTATCTATCTATCTATCTATCTATCTATCCATCCATCCATCCATCCCTCTAAATAGATTAAAAACCCAGTTAGATTTAAAGGTTTAGTGTTAGAATAATAGAGGCAGGCCTTGAGGTCAAGGTTTAGCACAGAGATTGCCTAATTGCATCAGTCTTGTAAACAGTCAGAACAAGAGGACCCATTCATGTAGAAGGAGCGACCCCTTCACTCCCCTCTCATGTTGCCCATAATCTTCATTGTTCATTTTGCAGACTAGAAACATCCATCTCAGGGGAACATTTCCAGGACATGTCATAATAACAAGTACCTTTATTTATTGACAATCGTGACCAAGTTAGGGAACTCCAGAGCAGTTGTCAGGAGAGGAGAATGACCTTTTTTCAGCTTTTACTCTTTCCTTTTGCCTCAGGCTTTTGCCCAAACTCAGAACAGTGGTATGCTATCTGTGCTTCAGTTTTAAGAATGAGTAAGAACCACCCCTGCAACAACCTCTGAAATGTCTTGGATCACCCTTCTAATGGGGCGGTGTCTCATCTTCTGTACCTTCTTCCTCTTCTCTCAATTAAAACGTCTCCTCTGGCTCCATCATATTTAATCCCCTAAAGACTCTTCAATTTATATTATATGCTGATGACTCACAATTATCCATTTCAAAAATGGACCTCATTCTTGAGCTCCAGACCCATATATAATATAATATACTGTAATCTAACTGCACATTTCACAGATACCTCAACTTCAATCAATCTAAATGGTATTCCTGATCAAACCTACTTTCTGCAACCTGTTCTCAAGCCAGTAACATGGACTTCGTCCTAGATTCCTCCTTTACCTCATCAACTACTTTCAGTTTGTAACTAAGTCTCATTAATCCCACCTCTAAAATATTTCTTTGATGTTTCCATCATCATCCTGCCTTTCCTTGATCACCTGCAGCTTGTTTTGTTATAATGTTCTTCTAGCTGGCATCCCTAAGTCCACTCTTTTCTCCTTTCAATCCACCATCCATATTGCAATGAAGGTGACTGTTCTGCAGTGTGAGTCTGATCCAGATACTCTGTGGCCTCCATAGTATTCCATCACAGATGGGTTGGAATCGAGCCCCTTGGCAGGCCAGTTAGGCCCTTCCATGCTTTGCCACCCAGGCAAGATCTTTTATTTCACCAGTCTACTCAGGGTCTTACATGACTAACCCTCTGACACCATTGTATACCATCCTCCCTGGAACAAACTGCATCGTATTTCATTTCTGAGGACCCACCATGATGTTTTGTTTTGTTTTGTTTTATTCTGGTTTATTTTTGAGACAGACTTTGTCAGGCTGAAGGGGAGTGGCAAGATCACAGCACACTGTAGCCTCTATCTCCTGCACTCAAGCAATCCTCGTACCTCAGCCTCCCAAGTAGCTGAGACTACCGGCACACACCCCCATGTCTGACTGATTTGTTTTCTTAATTTGTATTAAAGACAAGGTCTCACTATGTTGCTCAGTCTGGTCTTGAACTCCTGAGCTCAAGCAATCCTACCTGCCTTAGCTTCCCAAAGTGCTGGAATCACAGGTATGAGCCACCGAACCCACACTTCTGTCTTTTCAGGCACAGTCTTTCCATTGCTTGGAATGCCCTCCTAAACTTTGTCTGGATTTTTCTCTACTTAAATATCACTTTTTTTCTGTTGTTTTCTTAAATTCCTTTGGCAGCTTTCCCACCCTACTCCTCGTTGGGTATTTCTTGTTTGTAGCACCTATTACCCTGCATTGCAGTTCTAGCTACTATTATTATTCATCTTGTTTTTTCTCAATGACTAGCAGAGTGGCTGGCACATGCTATGGTTGAGTAATCACTTATGTCATAATGGGTGATTTGGAATTAACATGTTACCATCCCAAGAAATACGCATTGAACTACAAGAAATTCCTAAAATAGTGCTCTAATCCAAAGGCCTGGATTTGCTGTCACTACGGTAAGAAGGGGAAAGATGTTACCTCTGGCAACAGTTTGGATGCTTATGAAATTTCTTAGAAGCCAGAGACTGTCAAAGAAATCCATTTCTCTTACCATCCTACCTCTTACTTTTGGATTTCCTAGAAATCCAATACTAGAGGCCAGCATTAACCAAATATTTAATACATGCATTTTGCTAACCACAGCTAATACCTATAGAATTTCTAATGCTCTACCTTGAAGCTGATGGTTCTGGGTCCTTCTGAAAGGCCAATAATTGTGCTGGGGCAGCAGGCCCACTTACCAGCTCCATTCTGTGAACTATTTAACTGCAAGGCACATTGCCTGGGATTAACTAGAATCATGTAAAGAACACATGGACTGGCACCCTGGGGTTGGGAAGCCTAAACAGGAGTTAGACAGTCAGTTTAATCCTCAGAAATAGTTTGAACAAATTTGGTTTGAAGAATTGGTTTTGATAGGCAGTCTTCCTCATTTGACTATGGAGTACTTTCCTCATGGTATGAGTACTGATATAATAAAGATTTGGTTAAAAAAATGGCCTTATTACTCTGATCATTTATTGACCTACTTTCCCATTCCTTCAAACCTACCCCAAAAGAGATAGTTTTATCACTTAAATAAATTTGTCATGGGAAATGTGAAGAGACAATTTTTTTTTTTTTTTTTTTTTTTTGAGACGGAGTTTCGCTCTTGTTACCCAGGCTGGAGCGCAATGGCACGACCTCGGCTCACCGCAACCTCCGCCTCCTGGGTTCAGGCAATTCTCCTGCCTCAGCCTCCTTGAAGAAACAATTTTTATCAAATACTTTAATGAAGGGAAAAAAGTTTTTCTCTTCTGACCCTCTTTTGGGTTAACTATGCTGTGTTGGTTTGAGAGCACCATATCTAGTCCTAACACTGACAGGCAGCATGAGGCTTACCCATCTGATATGTGAAGTAAAAGGGTCATTTTAATCCTAAACCAACTGTCTTTTCCAAATGCCAGGAGGATAGAAATCATATCTGCTAAACTGTTTTGTTTACAGTAACCACAATGCTATGGGAAAACGGAGCATTAAAAATTTATTTTAGAGAATATATCTTGTTTTCATTTAAGAATGTAAGAGCAAAAAAATATCTTGTGTTAAGATACCTAAGTTACTACTGGCTTTATAATAGTCACTATTATTTTTTATATCAGTTCTAAATATGAAAAATTAAAAATCAAATTACATTTGCTTATATTGCCCATGAAGAGTACTCTATTGCCTTCAGAAAGCAGAGCCTTGTGATCTTATCCGTCAACACAGGAAAATAATACAAGTGTAAATCGCAAGTCCTAACAGTCAAGGGGCTGCTTAGACCTTGTTCTTGTTCTGATATTCACCTTGGAAAATTTGAGTCTAATATAAAAACAGACACATTCCTCAAAGAATTTTTATCAGGCCTACAATTTAGAAGATATTTTCAAGGCAATTTTCAGTCTAACCTTTTGATACAAGAAAAAATTCCAAACCCATTCCCTGCCCATGCATTGAAAGTATGTCACCACCATTTGAGCCTGAATTGGAAGTATCACTTTAAATCTAATCCATTCTTTGTCATTGAAATAGTTGTGCAAAGCTCTTTTTCTTTCTCCTCATCTGCTAAATGAGATCATCTTCACCCACTTAAGACATCTTGATGAAGTGTTATGGCTTTTAAGGAAATTTAAATATAGGAAATATATTTTTAAGAACACTCTGAGTATGATTTTATGTTTTCTACCTAGAGATGTAAAATGATTTTTAATTTTAGATTTATGTTTTTTCCAAAAAATATTCATTTCCTAAAATAACATTTGCTGGCTAGGGCACTGAGGTTATGAGTGATTTAGTCCCTTTAAATTCTAAACTCTCTATAATATGTTGATATATTTAATTAAATGAATTGTTAAATGTAAATGAATAAATTATATATGTGTGTATCTGTGAGACTTTTCTAAATCAGGCCTTATAATAGATAATACATGCTATAAGATATAAGCAATAATGAGTAAGAAGGGGCGAAGACCAACAAAGAGATGATGAATATATAGTGTGGTAAGTACAACAGAATCATAAGGACAGAGAGATGTGCTCTATGAGAAGAAAGAAAAGTCTAAATGATATTGCAAATTTCAGATGGGATGTTCCTTTGTTTAGAATTTGCTACAATTCTACCTTCAACAGCATTGTAATTAAAAAAAGCTTGTTTCTCTCATGAGGGGGAAATATTTTGCTCCAAAGGAGAGTCAACCTGACTTCCATATGTGCATAATTCCTAGGAATAAATCTCAAGGAAACATCCTCAACAATGCACATTTCGTCCTCAAATAAGCACAGCTATTTAGTATTGGTAGTCTTTGGGTTTGTGTTCATCCTTTTCTAGTCTCCATATAGACAAGGCACTGCAGTTGCATCACCAGAATGTAAGTTTCAGCTGTATCTGTGTTCCCATCTACTGTTCTGTTACTAAACTTCAAAGAGAGGTCTAATTTAAGACCTACGGTGTGTTCAAACCTGTAGTTTCAGATAAGGATTCTCCCTCTTATATAATGCATTTTAAAATGAGAGCAAGAAGCCCACATCAGTGTTGGATTTCCACTGTTTAGCTTTGAGTATTCTTGAAGCCTTAAATTGAAGAAAGAGTACAGGGTTTGTGAGCTACAGTAATTAGTGCTGGTGGCAGTAAGGCTTGTAGCAGTGTTGATGAAAAGAAACCATAATTTCTTTTAAACTCCTTAGGGCCTCCTTTCTGAAAGGAAGACTTGCAATGTTTCTTTTTAAAGCTTGGATCAAATAACTTAAGTAGACACTGTGACAATACCATTTGCAGGAAAGAAACCTATGGTATGACTCATTCACCCACCAAAATGACACTCTATACACCTACTTGTTCCTTGCCTTTACTTTCTGAGTCCTCTGAGTCAAAGCATTTGAAAATTAGTCTGCAAGTCAAAGCCCCATGAATATTTACTTGCTGACATCTTTTCTGCTTATCTGCGTCCACTTCACCTTCTCCAGCATAGGCTGAGTTATGAACAATGTAGTGATTCTTCATTAATAAGGTCTACATGTAACAGAAAACTCATTTTCCTCTCTAAGTTAATATAGGTAATGTGACTTGCCTTGCTGTGCTTCATTACTCCATTACCTAAAGGCTGAGAGAAGATTCTTTTACCCTCAGAATTTTACTAATCCTCCAGTTTATCTCAGCTCTCCTCCCTGAGAGCATCTGCCACCAAAGACACAAACTATGAGACCAAGGTCAGCACACTGTTCTTTGCAGCTTTTACCATATAATACAAATCAACTAATTTCATTTGACTTCATGAATATTAGAAGAAATTCTTAATCAAATGGTGATAAGTTACTTTTAAAAATTAAATTTGGTACTCATGTCATATCCAAATACCACTGCAAGCAAATATACTGCCTGGCACATAGGAGGTTTGTCAAATTAATGCTGGAGCAAATTATAGAGCTCATGTCTGGGATTAGGTTGTGCATTCTTTTACTCCAAAAAATTATATTGATCATCTGTGGGCAGGCAAAGAGGTACTGTGCTGTGCACTGCGACCTTGAGTTCATCATCCTGGCTCTAGACTGGAGAGTGGTTTTGATCATTTTATTAATAGATGGATGGAAATTTATATTACAGACATACCTCGTCTTACACAGTATGTCTGACTCTAAAGAGTATAAAATGTGCTTTATTAATCTAGACACATTTTAAATCAGAAAGAAACCAACTACCTAAAATTATACTAGAACTAAGTTAACTCAACAGTTCCCATTACATATGAGGGGACTTGGGACCAAATATTTAACTTACGTAAGGTGAAAAGGGTAGTTACAAATTCAGGATAAAAATAGCTGTTCTCTTCCCTCCATATTAGATTATCTCTGTGTACGCTTCATTATTAATAGTTTTTAAAATTAACAATTCTTCATATTTGTCATATATTATATTAGAATGTTAGTATAATTGTAGACTTTCATTGATTTTGTTGGCTTGAATTGGGATTATATCTGCTTTTCCTTAAACTTCTGTGCATTCTCTCCCAGAAAAATATTCTAGATTTTAACTGTTATCAGAAGGTTTTTCTTTGTACATTACTTCATTCTGAACACATTTTACTGTGTCTTTCAGCAGAGGTGAAAACTAATAGGAAGCCATAATTTATTGAATGAAAACAGTTCATTTATTTGAGGACAATTAACTAACCCCTTTTTAGTATTCTATTTTTTTTCCAGTTAATTTATCTCAATTATGTTGATTCTATATGAGATAACTTGTTGATATATTTTTGACCCAGAGTGAATGCTTATTAAAATGGGATAAATATATCAGCATTATTTCTCTTTACCGAATATTTCCAAGCTATTTTATTCATGAATATCAACAAGAAATGAGAAAAATAGGACATTCATCGAGTGTCTGCTATGTATCAGCAATGTTTCAGTTATTTAGTCGTATTTAACCCTCACTGTATCATTGTGAAAATGGCTTCTGGAATGTTTAAATTTTCAAACATGAGAACACTGAAGCCCAGGAAGGTTGAATAATTTGTCCAATGTCACACAGTTAATGAGAGGTGAGGACAAGATACAATTCAAGTCTGCAAATAACAAAGCCTATTCTCTAGCACAATACTCTGACTCATAGACAAATGAGAAAAATAAGCCTCCCCTATGGATGAGATTTGGAGTCTGAGAAGCTTAAATGACATAGTTGAAAGGGCCACTTGCAAGCCTTTGGAGCACTAGGTCTCATTCCTGAGTTCTGGACTCCAAGTCTGCCTAGTAAGTATCCTTTAAGCCCAATTTTTCCCATCTGTGCCTGAGAGCTGGAGCACTCAGGAGAGGTTCCAGATTGACATCTGGTGATTTAAAGTTCCCCTAGAGTTATATAGCATGAGAATCTGGCTTATATTTTCTTTTCCCTACATAGCAGCTCATAATGACTCGTCTGTCGCTGGCTGTTAAAGTGGTTGGCAGGCCTGGTGTGTGCAAGAAGCTGGGGTAACAGAGCCAGGATGTCTCAGTTGGTTAAGGGCGAGAGTGGAGGGCCCAAGCACAGTCTCGGATTCCAGCTTTTGCTTTGGGCAGTCACTTAATGTCTCTCTGCCCAGTCCTCCCATCTGTAAAATGGAAAGAGGAATACTGATGAACCTCTCAAAGAAGCTGTGAGGCAGAACCCATCCATGATTAACACAGAGTCTTTTGGATACAGAAAGGGCAGTGGAAAAGTTTTAAATCACTTCAGTATGGGATCATTTGGTATAAATGTGATTAAAATTACTATTTGGCAATCCTGGTGCAACAAACCTTCAATTTAGCATTGGCTGTTAGATGTAGCCAGTCTTTTAGGAACTATTGCAGCAATAACTGCCCTGTGGAAATTTTGTAGGAAAATAACAGAAATACATCAAACAAAAACGTGCATTAGATACTCCATTCTCTAGCCCCTCAGCAGCCTTCTTGAGGTCATATTCTATGTGTTCTTCATGTTTCTCATGCCCCATAATACCTACTTCAGGGCCTTGCACCAAAGAAACCATCAGTTGAGAATCAGTCTTCATGATATGCTTCAAGGCCAAGAGAAGCTATATTGAATGGTCCTGGGACTTTAATTTTTAGACAGAAAGGCTAATGGCTTTGATTTGCCTTGTGTTGCTTTGACACATTTCCTAAGTGCCAAATTGTTAAGAGGTTCCATATTTCTAGTTTCCAATTTCTCTGGGCTCTCTGATTATGTAGATGCACAGGTGTATGACTTAGGCGCACACCCAATACAGCTTAACTTTACCCTCAAACTCATTAGAAAGTGGCCACCCACACCTGGTTAGGCCCGGGGGGAGTCCTCTTTTACATCTTTATTTCTCTCATCCATATGACAAATAAGACTTGCTATTGGCAAGATGTGGTTTATACACTGTGACTGCACTTTGGACACTATGTTTTTTTAAGTCTTACTTATGATGAAAAGAGAAAAGGCTGTTTACTGGCCTTTACTGTTTCCTGGCCCTGCTAGGACCCAAAAAATTATGATGCAGTACCATGCTGCTGTAGAGGGAGTGCTCA
The DNA here is from genome assembly GCF_030222135.1 of Aotus nancymaae. Lineage (NCBI taxonomy): Eukaryota > Metazoa > Chordata > Mammalia > Primates > Aotidae > Aotus > Aotus nancymaae. The sequence goes on along the minus strand of NW_026988422.1, from coordinate 28,137,892 downwards.
TACCTACAGCACTTATATAGCTTGAAAACTGTAGATACTCGGTCCAAGCCAGAATTTCAGAATTAGAATTTTTATTCTAATAAGATCCCCAGGTTATTTGTGTACACATTAGAAGTAAGAATCACTGGGCTAGGATATGGGATTTAGAATAATTGGAAAGATTAAAAAGCCAAATGTCTTCGGACTTAGCATTGGGTTCTATCACTATCATTGGGCATAGTCTTATATGAAAAAAAAAAAATGAATGAAGCATAAAGACTGAGTCTGCCTTCCTGTGCAGCTATGAAGATCTGCCCTCCAGACCGCCTGTTTCTGCTTTGATACTTGATTTCTCCTTTCATATCTGATGCTACTTCTCCCCTCTCTTCTAGGTAAATAAGCCAGAGTATCTCCTTAGCCTCCAATACACTCTTCTGCCTTACCTGCATCGAACTGACAACTCTCTGAAGAGCTTGGACTAGTTTTCTTTACAAATAACTTCGAGTTCTTTAAACTTGTCACAGGAAGAGGGAGAAAGAAGCAGCGCAGCTCTGTAACTAGCTTACTTTGGCTCCTGGATGCCAAGGCAGATGTTACAAATGACACGACATCTCTGCTCAGGGCCTCAGTGTGGAAATTACTCAGCATAGCAGACATGGGCCTTTCTGTTTTACTGCCAGTTATGAGGTTGTGAATAGCACACCACACTGCCCTGATTAGTGGATGTTTTCACTCCCTCCTCATAATCACAGGACTGGAGCAGAATGATAAGGAGAGCTTCCATGATAGAGTTGGTGATGTGGGGCAGCTCTCTCTCTTCTCCTTTGTTGTGCTTCTCTTAATGCACACAACCCTTTGAAGTCTGATTCTTTAGTTTTGCCTGACTCACCTGAGCCATCAGCAGCCCCTCATTTCCAGTATAGTTCCCTTATCACTGTCCTGATTGAGGCTTGAAAGCACCCATGGGAGCGTTTCAGTATTAGTGCACAGCTGTTGGGTTGTACAATTCCCTGCTGCCTACCAGGAAATGTTCATTCTCCTATTGTACTGCAATGAATAATCACCTTAATTTTTATTAGAGGTTTATCTTCAGACCTAGCCTAACTTTTCTGAAAAGCCAAAGGGAATTTGGCAGTTGGTTAAGAGTCCAGTTAGTATTACTAAGGGATTTCTTCTGGGGAGCTCATACAAGACTTCAATTCTGTGCTTTTCTTTTTTGAGTATGCAGGCAAGGGCTGATGAGTGAGCAACAGAGAATGTCTGAACTAGAGCTCATAGTGCTCAGGTGTGTATGACTCATTTTCTCTGGATCCCAGTGGCATAGAATTCTGACTCTCATCTTCCTTTGACTTACTGAAGGGCATAGAAGAAAAACAAGGAGCAAGTGGCTGCATTTAGGTTCTGGTAAGAGGGTACAGATGCTGTTTGGCAATGGAAAATTTACCCAGACTGTATAAGGAGGTATTGAGGTACCTCTTAAATAGCATCAGACTATTTTCCTTATGACAATAAACATATATGTAATCTTAAACATCCATGGATCAAAAGCAAGCTATTTCCATGTATAAATCTCTCTAAAAGCAAAAATCGTACTTGGTTGTTTACATAGATGAAATTTACTTTAAATCAGAGAAGAAAATGGCTTCATCTTAAATCGTTAACTATGATCAATTAGTAGTGGCTATTTGGAGTCCTGTGTTGAAAATAATATTGAAGCAATATTCTTTGGGCTCCATAGAAGAGAAAACCATATTAAATCGCATAGAAGGTAGTGGAAGCATTTCTACTGCTTTCATCTACTATGACTACAGAAAGCCCAGAGAGTGGTAGTGCTTTCTCTATTCCATTCATACATATTCTACTTACTATTCAAATAGTAATAGTATTTATCCTTCCACCAGCAATGAATTGCCATTTGGAAGGAAAAATGTCTTCAACTGCTGATAGAGTGTTAGCTCTGATTTACTCACAGATGCTTTCTTGTTGCAGGATACAGGGCTTGCTGAACAAAACAAGGCTTCTTGCCTGAATAAATGCTACCAGCCTGTCTTAAATATACCATACTGTTCACATCAATTAGGACATTCTAGGCATAGTATTCGGAATACTATGCACTTTTGTTGTTCTGTTCCAATATTTCTCTGGATTTGGTGTCAGAAGGCTTAGGCTAACACTCTGACTAAAACATAATTTAAGATCTGTATGACCTTGAGTGAGTTTAAGTTTTTTGAGCTTTGATTTCTTCCTTTGATGGTTGATGGAAAAAATATAAATCAAGATATGTTAATATAGTTACAGTAGAAGTTGCTGGACTTGTGAGATAGGAAAGGGGAAAAACAGGACAGTGTTAGCAGGGGCACAGACAAATGTTTGGTTAAATCTAAATCTTAATAGCCTCCTTGTGAAACTGAAACACACAATGCCAAAATATAAGGAAAAGCAAACTACTTTAGCTGTAGAATGAGTGTTAAATATTTGAAAAGAATATTACCATTTACATGTGGGCTAAGCCCCTCTGATATAACAAGTGTCTATAAACAGATTTCCTTCTAGATTGCCTGAAGCCTCTTAGAGCTTCTGAGATCCTGTGTTTTTTCTTCCAATGTGTAGTAGCAAAGTCTCTTCCCCAGTTTAGATTTAACAGACGCATAAATGTGTCCATCCTTCGCATGGCTGAGTAAGTTGGGAGTGACCGTTGGTAAAATTCATTGTAAAAGATCGTCTGTGAAGCAGGCAACGAAGACTAAAGCAAAAGACTTGGTTACATTTACTTGACCAAACTAAGAAGAGATAAAATGCAAAATACAGAAATGGATGTTTATAAAACAGACATGAACTACATTAAGATAATTAACACCTACATATAAATAGGACAGGTTCTTAGTATTTATTCATGCAAACACAACCTTGATAACTTTCCATGCACTATTTCTGCTAGTGGCTTACTTCAGATGTCCTGGGTTTCAGTCCCTGGGCAGTGCCTCATACCCATGCATGCCTCCTTTACTTCCAGGAAGGGGTCTGAAGGACAGTTCTGGTTTTGCCACGTAATAACTTTGTGATCTCATGCAACTCTCTGTACCTCATATTCCTCACTTGTAAAATGAAGATAATAATAATGCATAACTCATAGAGTTCTGGTGAAGATTCAAGGAAATGGAAAACTAAAAAAAAGATGTGGTACAAATCATGTTGGCTGTTATGTTTTTTCTGAGGGAAGGCAATATCCATTACCTTAAATATTCGTCTTTTCTATTTTGTATTTTTATTTTAATTATTTTTAAAAATTTATACATAATAGATGAACATATTTTGGGGGTACATGTGATTTCATGCATTCATATTGCAATGCACAAATGGTAACTGGGATTTTCATCATGTTAAATATTTATCTTTATGCTAGGAATATTTGACTTACTCTCTTCTATTTTGAAATGTACAATTGGTTATTGTTAACTATAATCACCTGCCTGATCTATTGATCACTAGATTTTGTGTCTTTTGTCTAACTTGCTGCTGTCTTAATCATTAAAGTTGCCATTAGCCTCAGCACTTCACAGATAAACACTGGCCTGATAGTATAGATCAGAGGTCCTCAGAGTATGGTCTACAGTCCCATGGGTGTCTCCAAGGTCATTTTGGGTCTGTGAGGTCAAGACTATTTTCATAGTAATACTAAGATATTACTTGTTTTTTTCATATTGTTTATTTTGCATAAGTGATGCAAAAGCTGTGATGGGAAGAGCTGCTGTCACCTTAATGGTAGACCAACACAGTGCCACCAAAATAGAATAGCAGTTACAATATTCTTTACCATCACACACTCACAGTTGAAAAAACAATCAGTGTTTTTAAGAATCCCTTTAAATGAAGTAGTTTAAATGATAAATTTTATTAAATCTCAACTCGAGTACACATTTGTTGAATTCTGTTATAGAAATATGCACAAAGTACATTTGCTGCATACTAATGCATGTGTGTAATTGTTTGAGTTGCAAGCTAAACTAGCCATCACTTTCATAGAAGAACTTTTTTCTTTTCTAGCTACAAAGAACAACTCACAAACTATGGTTACTAGACTTAGATGTTTGGCCATCATTTTCTAAAATGAGCTGAATTTGTCACTTCAAGGAAAACAATTTACAGTATTTGTTGTAATGAAGTTCAAGCTTTCAAGCAATAATTATGATTGTGGAAAATTTTATTCACTATCATAATCTTGGTAGTGTCTGGGTATGTTAAGACTTCTCTAATAAGATCAGCAGTGAAATTAAAATATGTGCTATGATGGATGTCTAACAATGTATCAACATTTAGAAGGCTCTGTATAATTTTAAAAAGATTTTACAAGTAATAAATGTTTATCAATACAAAATAAGGAATGAGTGTGAGATAGGCCAATAGATTTTTGAGTAGCAGAGAAAATAATGTTTATTTATATGGTTTCAGATTTCACATGGCAACTAACCTTTAAGAAACTGTCATTTGTTGAGCTTTGGTATAGCATCAAGGAACAATGCCTACAAATATATGAAAAGTTTATTGAAATGACATTTTACTGTCCTATTATGTATTTGTTTGAGGCTGGGCTTTCTTCATGTGCTTCAACAAAAACAATATATTTTATCAAATTGAATGTAGACACTAATGTGAGAATTCACAGGTCTCCTATTAAGCCAGATGCTAAGATGCACAAAACTGAAAAACAAGGTCTCCTTATCAACAGTTTTTTGTTGTAAAAATATTGTTTTTAGAATTCATTAATTCATTAATTTATTTAACCAACAGTTTATTATAATTGTAAATAAATTTTTTGTATTCTCAGTATTCATTTCGGATATAATAGTGACAGATATAACCCCCAGGAACAGAAGTTCATTGGTGTCCTCACTGATTTTTAAGAATAAAAAGGAATTCTGAGGCAAGAAGTTTGAGAATTATTGGGTGATAATCTAGGTTAATGTTTCTAGGTAAATGTATTACCTAGATAATCTAGGTAAATGTATTCTTCAACAACCCTCATCATAAACATGGATTTTTTTTTATAAATTTAACTTAAAAAACATTTTTAAGTTCTGGAGTACATGTGCAGAATGTGCAGGTTATATAGGTATACAAATGCCATGGTGGTGTGCTGCATCACTCCATCATCTACATTAGGTATTTTTCCTAATGCTATCCCTTCCCTAGCCCCTCAGCCCCCAACAGGCCCCACTGTATGATGTTCCCCTCCCTGTGTCCATGTGTTCTCATTATTCAACACCCACTTATGAGTGAGAACATGTGTTTGGTTTTCTGTTCTTGTGTCAGTTTGCTGAGAATGATGGTTTCCAACTTTATCCATGTCCCTGTAAAGGATATGAACTCATCCTTTTTTATGGTTGTATAGTATTCCATGGTGGATATGTGCCACATTTTCTTTATCCAGTCTATCATTGACGGGCATTTAGGTTGGTTCCAAGTCTTTGCTATTGTGAACAGTGCTGCAATAAACATATGTGTGCATGTGTCTTTATAATAGAATGATTTATAATCTTTTGGGTATATATCCAGTTATGGGATTGCTAGGTCAAATGGTATTTCTATTTCTAGATCCTTGAAGAATCACCACACTGTCTTCCACAATGGTTGAACAAATTTACACTCCCACCAACAGTGTAAAAGTGTTCCTATTTCTCCACATCCTCTCCAATATCTGTTGTCTCCAGATTTTTTAATGATTGCCATTCTAACTGGCATAAGATGGTATCTCAATGTGGTTTTGATTTTCATTTTTCTAATGACCAGGGATGATGAGATTTTTTTTCATATGTTTGTTGGCTGCATAAATGTCTTCTTTTGAGAAGCGTCTGTTCCTTTCCTTTTCTCACTTTTTGATGGGTTTTTTCTTGTAAATTTGTTTCAGTTCTCTGTAGATTCTGGATATTAGCCCTTTGTCAGATGGACAGATTGCAGATTTTGTTCCCATTCTGTTGGTTGCCACTTCACTCAAATGATAGTTTCTTTTACTGTGTACAAGCTCTTTAGTTTAATTAGATCCCATTTGTCAATTTTGGCTTTTGTTGCCATTGCTTTTAGTGTTTTAGTCATGAATCCTTGCCCATGCCTAGTCCTGAGTGGTATTGCCTAGGTTTTCTTCTAGGGTTTTTATGATGTTAAGTCTTATGTTTAAATCTTTAATCCATCTGGAGTTAATTTTTGTATAAGGTGTAAGAAAGAGATCCCGTTTAACTTTCTGCATATGGCTAGCCAGTTTTCCCAACATCATTTATTAACTAGGAAATTCTTTCCCCACTGCTTGCTTTTGTCAGGTTTGTCAAAGATCAGATGGTTGTAGATGTGTGGCATTATTTCTAAGTCCTCTGTTCCGTTCCATTGGTCTATATCTCTGCTTTGGTACCAGTACCATGCTGTTTTGATTACTATAGGCTTGTAGTATGTTTGAAGTCAGGTAATGTGATATCTCCAGCTTTGTTTTTTTTGCTTAGGATTGTCTTGGCTATGCCAGCTCTTTTCTGGTTCCATACAAAATTACCCAGGCATGGTAGCACATGCCTGTAATTCCAGCTACTTGGGAGGCTGAAGCAGGAGAATCCCATGAATCTGGGGGTGGAGGTTGTGGTGAGCCGAGACTGTGCCATTGCACTCCAGCCTGGGCAACAAAAGCAAAACTCCATCTCAAAATTGAACTTTCCTAACCCAAGATCTATTGGATCAGAACAAATAGGTGGGGGCCTGTAAACCTAAATTTCAAATAAACTCTGCTGGTTGAAACTTATGCATAATAAAGTATGACACTTATATGACAAATAAGATACCTTCCATACTTTCCAATATATATAAGTTAATTTAACAAGAATCACAGCTCATTGTGGGTTTCTTCCTTTAATAGCTGTAGTCTGTAACTCCACCTCCTTCCCCTAGGTAAGTGGTAATTTTTATCCTATCATATCTGGCAGCTGACTTCCTGCCTTTAAAAGCTAGGATCAAATCTTTTCTCTTTCACTCAAGTACACATGTATACCTTCAGCACATCCCACATATGCGTCCCTGTTTCTATGGATACTCTTAGAGGGAGACATCTTCTGTGAAAGAAAAAGGGAAGACCCAGAGAAATCTGGTAAGCAGTTTTTATGATGAAGTTTTCACAGTGGATATGCTGACCAGATTATTGACAGTGCCCAGGGGATGAATTTAAACTATCAGAATGAGAATATCTGGGTTTCTCTTTTTAATTTTTTTTCTTGTGGTAAAATATACTAAACAAAATTTACCATTTAATCATTTACATGTATACAGTCCTGTGACATTAAGTACATTCACATTGTTATGTTACCATAAATTTTTGTTTTCCCCAGTTGAAACTCTACCCATTAAACACTGATTCCTTTTCTTCCCCAAGTCCTAGAACCACCCCTAAGTTTCTTTTTTGGTCAACTATTCAATCTGCAGGAGAATTGTTACAGGTCGTAGCTGGAATAATTGTGCTTCAGCATATCTGCATCAAAGTGTATAGGCATAAAGACCATCTTTCCTTCACAGGTGCATAGTTATATCACCTTTAGAAGTGAAACTTTTAATAAAATCACCTTGTCACATACATACACTAGGTAGATAAACTTGAAGCTCCATATTTTTAATTGTTCAGATGCATTATGAATTATATATTTTAATGTATCAGTCCATTATATATTTTGTTAGGTTTGGCCAGGGAGAACTGTATTATGGGTTCCTCTAGAAAGTTCTAGAATCACTGTTATAAATTTTGTCTAGTAGGGACCTCAAAGACCAATTTAATTATCCATTTGATACTTAGATCTAGCAATGGAGAACTCATTGCCACAGAAGCAGAACATTTAATCTTTAGATGGCCCAAATTGTGGACATTGTGTATTACATAAAAATCTGTCACATGTATCTTATCTCTAAGGAAACAATGCCGACAACCATTGTGTTTTCTCTTGATCTTTTTTTCTCTAGGCTAAACATCACTAGTTTGGTTAGATGTTCATCAAACTAAAGGATAGGTTTAATTCCTTTGGCACTCTGTTCATCTCTCTGGAATAAACCCATTTCCTACTCTCTTTTCTAGGAGATTCTATATCAAGAAGTGTAGGTGATTTTTAAGATCAAACAGGTGAGACTGTTAGAAAATGTCTGACCAGATAGATTATATCCAAACTAGTACCTTCTTTATTCAGAATCACAAGTAATATGAATGCAGCCTAAGGCCATATTTGCTCCTTTATCAGATAAGATACATGGCAGATTCATATTGATGTTGTTATAAAAATCTATAAAAATAATTTTCACACCATTCCTAAGCTGTTCTTTCATAACTATGTCTAATTTTTTCTAACCTAAGATCAGGAACTTGCATTCCTACTAAATTTAATTTTTTTGGCTTTAGCCATCTTCCCAAGATGTTAATATCTTTTTGGAACCTCATTTTATTGTACAATGTATATTCTATTTCTTATAGCATATACCGTCTGAAAATGTGGCAACCATTCATTTGATTTCCTCATTTAAGTAGCTGACAAAATCTGTGAGGAGGGCAGGGCCACTGAAAGCAGAATCCTTTGACACATTTTAAAAACTTTCAAAATTAGTAGGGATTTTAAAAAATCTGCATACTTACGATTCAATCACTCAGACTTCAGTTTTAAAAATTGTATCTGTAAGCTATCACATATCTTCTCAAAGGAGTTGATGAGGCCATTTGCTATCTCTGGGTTTTATTTACCCCTAGCAATTTAGTAGAAACTTAAAATGTATCACCTCTCAGGAGCAGGGTAACTATTTGTAAGATAAGGTCAATTAGATGTTGTGAATTCCTTGGAGGAAAAGGGCTATATATCTATGATTAAGAATAACACAATAATTTACTTTGAAGAGTTCTAATCCTTCTGTAACAATTCTCATCTACTGCGTAAATGACTCCCTAGAACCAGGAGACTAAGCTAATTCAATTCTAAAAGTCCTGTTGTGACCAGTAGATTTTGAACTTGAGTGTTTTTTTTTCTTTAACATCAAGGGCATTAATTTTCTACTAAAATAAAAACAAAGAAAATGAGTATCTAGCTTTTCATTATGTTCTCATTAGTCCCTCACTTATCCTTTATGCACACATAGATGAATTATTGCTAGTTTGTCTTCATGGAGGGGAAAAACAATGCTAGACATTTTTAGACGAGGGCCTGATTTTTAGGCTCAACTGAATCATCTAGTAATAAATGCTATAAACACCAGAAAATGGGCCATATGGGAGACAGCCTGACAGACCCTTTAACGACTGGGACAGACCCTTTATCTATTGGAGTGTACTCTAGATTTGAAGGTCAAAGTTCTCATGTGTTTTTCTTGGTCCACTTAACTGTATTATCTAAACTTGATTAAAAATGACCTTATAATGGCAGTTATTTTCTTGAAAATATTAGGAAATACTGGCAAGCAACTGAGAATAGTAGGAAGGCAAACCCTTAATGGGTTGGACTATCATAAAGACTTTGAGTGGAGGGGTGTGGGGAGGTGGCTTTCCTGTACAGAATATGAATCAATTATAAACACACTGCCTCCTTCCAGGTCTGGGAGCCCAGAAGCACCTTCATGCCAGACCAAGGATGCCAGGAAAAATCAATAAGCTATTGAATTTGGTTCTCTGGGGGAAAACAGTGTATTTTGTAATTTCAAAATAGCTCTTTTATTAGAGAGCTGAAGAGGGTATAGCAGACATTACATTTCTATAAAATATAAGCCTGACAACATTCAGATCTGTTTTAAAATTAATAGAGCTTCAATCTTTTTTATTTTGGCAATAAATTTAGTTGTGATGCCTGCTAACTCTATCTTCATTCTGATTTAGTAAGCATTTATTAAGAACAGTTTGTATTTCTCTAACTGCGTCACCAAAGCCTCTTCTGTCCCCTGGATACTAAAGTATAAGAGGGATTGCAGCAAAGCTAAATAAATAGATCCCTAATTTTCCCCATACACACACACACACACACACACACACACACACACACACACACACACACAGTGTTGAGCATTGGAAGTTGAGGGAAGATGGTTTGTGTGTAGGTTTAGTTATCAAAATCCACAGCATATAGGCTGACAGCTTTTGAAATACATAAACTGTTTTTCCCTCTCCTGTTTCCATAGCAACAGAGTGCACAAAGCCTTAGTGTTTGCACATAGAGAAAAAATTGGGAATGGAGTCTGGAATTGTCTGGAACAAAAGAAGTACACAGAAAATGGAAAATGAAGCATCTATAGTCTCAAGAGCTTCATACTTCTTCACCGCTCCTTGATGTTATTATTCAAAATATGTATTTGAAGTCATGTTGGGGTAGCTTTGAAGAGTTAGGTCAGGATCTGAAATGTTAGCGCATCCCTGCCCACCTTTGACAAGCCAGAAGAGCCAGCACAAATAACCCACCGTCGCCTTTGTCTTGAGGAGTTATATTATGACTTCCTCTTTTAAGATATTCTTCATCATCTTCTGTCTGTTTACCACACTGCAAGTCGATTATTAAGATCTTTGCATTTTCTATTTTCCTCACCCATTTGATAACTTTAAAGAGTCGATAATAATGCCTAAATTCAATAAAGGGAGGATGTCACATATTCTTTAAGCAAGAGGGTCACAAAGAGACACAGTGATCACCCAAGCAGCCAAAATCCAAAGCATGCCTCTCTTGGGCTTCCCTGGTTGGGCAAGGGTTTAAAGGGCTGTATCAACCTTGAATGGATAGATCTCATTTATTCACGCATCATCTGCATGTATCTGTTTGGAGGTCTCTGTGTCCTACATAATGATTCATAACTATTTATCTGAGTTTGACTTAAATTTCTCTTCTCACAGGGCTAGATATATATGTGGAAAAATTTACTCAAGGCAGTAAATATTTTACCAAGCTATCCTTTCTGCAGATACAAGAAAATAAACTACAATTCAGTGTGGACTACCAGCTTTCTGCAAAACAAAACAGAGCATTTTTCTTTTAAATTTTAAAGCGGAGAAAGTAAAACTAAATGACTGTCTTATAGGTAGCCCAGTAGACATTAAAAGGAAGTGAGCATTTCCAATTCCTCACATCTTCTCACCAGTCTGGGGGCACTGAAAGTGGTGTAGTGGTGTACTTCATGTGTCCTTTACTAATTAGTTGATGGTTATTTCAGTAGAGACAAATGTGCATCCATATTCTCCCTCATCACCCCCTTAATGGTCAAGAATAAACTACTGTTACCTGTCCAGCTGGGGCATTTTCTGGAGGTATAGCAGAGTCATCATGACCAGGTATTTGAATTGGTTTTGCTTGAGTACTCCTGGAGCAAGAAGTTAATTGCTTATCTTCCCTAGGGAAAGGATGCAGATAATACTGCATTCGGGAAGTTTAACGAATGTTTCTCTGGCTCTTGGCAGTTTGTACAGAATTCTCAAAGGGATTTTTCTAAATGCAGGACATGCCCTAAATATATAATGGCATGATAAACTGGATTAGCTTAGATGAAGCCATTACTGTCTATTTGTAAATAATAAAGCTTTTAAAGAAGCATATGAATGAAATCATACTTAACCAATGGACTACAATGGCTCCTAAGGGGCTTTTTGGTTTGATTGGGAAAAAATTAAACATGTTTTCCAAAGTTGCCAAAACATATTGACCAACTGGTCTGTAAGGAAAATTACTAAGTTAAAAACAAACTTGTATTTTAAAATAAAAAAGTTAACCGAAATATAAATTCGACTTAACCAGTAGCCTTTAGAAAAGGAACTTTAGAAATTTTCAGCTTTTTAATACTGAAGACATGCTACTTTTTGGATAACATGGGTTTTTGATAAAGATGAGAGTAACCTATAGTGGTCTATATTCAAATACTGAACGTCCTCCTCTGGTACTTCTGTCTCTTTTGACATAAGTTAACATGAACTGAGAGAGAACTTGTCTTCTTTGTTAGCCTCTTCCTTTTTAATTCTTGAAATCATGTTTTATCTTAACTACTAAAAGCAAGATCAAAGGACTCTCCTCCATGTGAGCTGAGCTGACCCCATAGACCAGTGACACACCTGGCCCACATTCTTTGAGACGCTTAGAAGAGGCGGAACTCAGGGGTCAGTAGTCTTGGTCTTGTTGGTTTCTCTCAAATCAATAGTCGTTCTATGGCAGAATCTGTTTACCCTGTGACAGGCTGTCAGGGACCTGCCTCTGTGAGGAAGGCATAAATCTATTAGGTTGGTTTTTGTCATTACTTTTGCACCAACCTAATAGAAATTTCCTTTCATGTGGCCCAGACCCCACCCCATCATGGCTGACTCCTCTCATTTCTGACTGTATGAATATTGTCTCTCTTCTCTAAATCTTCAGTATTTAAAACCCCTCTTTTCAGCTCCCAAATCATACCTTCTAAAATAATCTCTGGCTTTCCTAAGCATTCTTTAGCAATTTTAAAATTGTTCACTTCCAAGGGCCCGTGTCATTCTCTCCTTGTCATCACGTGCTTCTCTTATTCTTCTCTTTTCCCATGTTCTTTTTAACGTCTCTCACAGGCTTAGTGAAGTGGCTGAAAATCCAGAAGGTATTACTGCACTGTGGACTCATTTGCAGGCAGTTCAGCTGGAAAATCTGAAAATTGTGTTACGGTTTCTTTCTGATTCTTACCACTGGATATAGCATTCCTATAGGCTTTCTTAGCATTTTTTTCCCTGTCCCTATTCCTATTTCAGGAGCTTCTCTGAAAGCATATCTCGAACTTCCTGAAAGAGTTAGCTGCTCCTAAAAGTCCTCACACTTCCTATTTAAAAGTTATACTAAAATTTACTAATGTGGTCCATTTGCCTCTGTATCTGCTTCTGGCTGAATGCATTCATGTAGGGCTATCTTTAGTATGACCCATACAACACTCCCTCTCTCAATCTTTTAGAAATACAACCCCCTTGCCAATACAAATCTTCATAGAAGTCAAATATTCTAACCTACAATATTTGTCCTGTGGAGGCTGGGGAAGGCCCTAGGAGCACTATGTACTTGGTCTCCTCATAGCCTCACCAGCAGTGCTCCTTAAACACCCACCGTAAGGCCTAGCTCTTCTAGCACAGTGTTTGAAAAGCATTGCTGTAAACCGTAAGCTACTAGTGTTAGTCCAGTAAAGTATTAATCAAAGTTAGTATTACATAAGTCAAATTATATTATCAGTTACTTCCCAATTCACACCTGCTGCCATACTCCTTAGCAGCTCTGATCTTGGCCCTCCCACCATTCCTTGATGAGTGATATGAGATGGCTGCTACTGACCCACTTCCAGGTGATTATGTGGGTCCACAAAGTCCCTCTCACTGCCATCATGAAACAGCAGCCACTGGTTGCCACATTTTCAGTTAGCACATTTGTAGAACATTCAGCAAATGGTATATTAAAGACTTTAATGCTAAATATAGTTTTCAAATTGCCACTAGGAATTTATTATTTTAGGAAAAAGCTATCTTATCCAATTATGAAAATACCCATAATTTCACCTCCTCACTAGATATTATCCATGATGGCACTCTTTCTAAACCCAGGCAACAGTCAGAGAGAAATAACGTGCAGGTAGTGAAAGAAAAAATGTACAATAAAATCAAGATATTTATGGATACATTTATTTTCTGGCTTCAGATTCTTATCTATTAATTGTCATACACTGTATTGACTTTTGGATGAACTTTAACACCCATATACAGTCATGCAATCACCACCAGAATCAGGACACGGAGCAATTCCATTATTCCAAGTACCTCCTTCATAATACATCATTATTTTACCTTCATTGGTGAAATTCTGGGTTTGCAGTTGTTTTCTGTCAGTATTTTAAGAATATTTGCCACTTTCTTCTCATTTCCGTGGTTTCTGGTGATAAATCATTGTCAGTTGAACATTATTCCCCTACCAGTAATTGTAATTGATCATTTTTCTCTGGATACATTCAAAAAATTTTTTGGTTTGTAGTTTTTAAGCATTTCATTATATTTCATGCATTTCTTCGAGTTTATCCTGGTGTTTGCTGAACTTCTCTAAACTGTATACTTATATGTTTAAACATAGTTTTCAGCCATTTTGATGTAAATATTAGACCTCTTATACTGTCCCAGAGGTCTTAAGGATCAACTCTTTAAATAAATCTTGTTTACTCTGTTATTCATCCTGAATAATTTCTATTAATCATTCAGGTTCACTCAAGTTGAGATTCAACTCTATCTCCAATCTGCTGTTGAGTCTATCCAGGGAGATTTTTATTTCATTTCTTGTATTTTCCATTCCATAATTTCTATTTGATGGAATGGAAATAGAAATTAATTCCTCCTTATTTCCTAGACTCTCTATTTTTCCATTCACTATTAGTGCTTTTATTACTTATTATTTTTGTAACAACTACTTCAAAGTATTTATCAGATAATTCCAACACCTGTGTCTTCTTGGCACTGTTGATTGTTTGCTTTTTCTCATGAGGGTCGAGTTTTTCCTTGTTTTCTCATATCTTCAGCAACATTGAATAGTACACTGAACATTTTAAATATTATGAGACTCTCAGCCTTGTTTTAATTTATTTCTAGTATTTTTATTTCATTAAGGAATTTACATGGTTAGGTTCATTCTGCATATCCCGACCAACTTCTGTGAACTGTGGTTTCTATGGCAGTTATACTTTGAAAGTCTTTGTAGTGCTATTCATACCCATCCCACATATGCACCACTGTGGGTAGTGATATGTCTGCTATTTCCATTTTAAAAGCCTTTGGTATGCTAGTTTGACCCATACATGCACAGCTTGAGTGAACCCAGGTATTTCTGAAAAGTTTAATGGGGTAGCTTTCCTGAGGTTCTTTCTCTGCTATGTCTCCGTGACTTTCCAGTTTCTGGTTATCCAGTCTGCAAGCTGAGTTTTAGTTGCTTTATTTTGAATTTCTGTGACTACACTGGGAGCCAAAAGGTAGAAGGACAAAGAAAGAGAAAAAAGGCAACAAAGGTCAATGCCACTCTTTCAGGATCACCACTCAATTAGAGTGGGCAATTTACCCTCCTGCTTTTGGTTTCTATGGCCTCCTCCTGCTTTGTGGCCTGGTCCACTGCCATGACATGACTGCTTGTAGGATAAGGAACAAGGAAATAGAGGTAAGAAAAATACAACAGAGAAGTCTACACTCTCTCTGAGAATGAGAAGGTCCCTTTCTGATTCCCTGAACCACAGGATCTCTCTGTTCTTTCTAATGCCTACTTTAAGGTTTCAGACTGCATTGCATTCAGGCTAGGAGATACTGGACAAGGAAAATGATACATTCACGATCCTTTTAGTGGTACTTTTAATTCTTGTCTATGTCCCCAATCTGCTTACTACTATTTTCTTTTCAGCATTCTCAAAGAGCTGCATGCCTTCTGTTCAGATGTTATAGTTGCATTCAGTAGGAGTGACAAGACATCTTTTGCTGAAGCAGAACGCCATCATTTCCTAAACATGGGGAATCTCCAAACACGGCTGTCATGTAAAAACTTTACCCTCCTTCATGGGGAATTTATCACATTAACTATGCTGTGAATGGCCTCTTTCTGGAATTAAGTAGTAGATAAGCTGTAACAACTAAACAAAGGAATTTTCTTACTTCTATCCATGTTTCTTCCCTTTTTTTACATACCTTTCCTCAGTGATCACATACAGTTTTATAATGCACCTTTACTGTGCACCTCAATCTCAGATGTATTGGGTCTAGCTCCATCCTCCCATTGAGCTCTGATCCCACATTTTCACTCACCTGATGAAAATTTGTACCTGGACACCTCACTTTTACATACAACACATGAAAGACAAATCTTGTCATCTTTCCCATAATAGCTTTTCCTGGCTTGACTGTTTCTTACTGGAATAGAGTTATTCTTTTACTCTCTATCAAGCTAAAGATCAGCTTCCACTTATTTTCCCTCATTCAGCAAACATAATCAGTCAGGTCCCACTCATTCTCCCTTTTGAATTTTTTTAATTCACCTGATTGCTTCTATTTTCTGAATATTAGTCCAAGCACTTAATATACAGAGTCAAGATAATAGTAGACGTTACTACAAATATTACTGCTATTCCTATCACTATCACCGTCATCACCACCACCATCCTTCTATTCATTGGATATCTATTACAACCCTTTTCTCAATATACTTGGTATATGTCTTAACCCCAATCTTGGAAGGTAGGATAAGTGAAACATGATTCTATTTGTACTTGTCCAATGCATGTAATACATAAATCTGCCTACGTGGAGAATGAAGGCTAAAACCCAGCCAGGGTTACGCTCATCTTTCCTCATATGCAAATAATGTTGCAAAATCTACTCAGAGACCTAGAGGAAAGTTTTTCTGCTTTTGTTTTTAAGCACAAAGGTGCTGTCTGCTTCCCAAGCAGTGTAGAGTGCTCCTGGGCTTCCCCAGCCCTATGGGGGGTTCCTTTTCTAATTCACATAAAGATATGTTTATATTGATGGTAGAGTCCACAGAAAGAACAGGAGAAACTTTCTCAGGGCAATACTAATAGTCAAGTTATTGAGATGCATTTGGAATTCTGGTCTGTCTTTCTCAGGGCAATACTAATAGTCAAGTTATTGAGATGCATTTGGAATTCTGGTCTGTCTCCTGTATAATCCCCTTAGATCTGGCTTCCCATAAAACACCATCAGCACATTAACATCAAAATAATCTTCTTAACCTATTACTTAAATTGTGTAATTCTGTCACTCAGAGACCTTCACTGCCTTCCTTTTCCCCATAAGATAAGGAGTTTAGATACCTTGGCCTGAAACTTAGAATATTTGATGATTTGATTTCAGCAAAACTATTTTTTTTTTTTCGAGATAAGAGTCTTGCTCTGTCACTCAGGCTGGAATTTAGTGGTACAATGTAGACTCATTGCAACCTCTGCCTCCCAGGTTCAAGTGATTCTTCTCTTGCCTCAGCCTCCCAAGTAGCTGGGATTACACACACCTACCACCCTGTCCAGCTAATTTTTTATTTTTAGTGGAAATGGGTTTTGCCATGTTGGTCAGGCTGGTCTCGAACTTCTGACCTCTGGTGATCTGCCTGCCTTGGCCTCCCAAAGAGCTGGGGTTATAGCCTGGTAATTTTTTTTTTTCAACTCGTCTAGTATTTTGTTGTAAATAGAAGAATCCAGTATTCCCAGATACGATATAATTTTGATTGTTGCCTTTGCTTTTGTTATTTTCTGTATCAGAAAGTCTTCCTCTCCATTTGTGCCAGCTATACCATATTCTCCAGGCTGCCTTCCCATTAAGCTGTTCCATAACTATCATACCAGGGCAATCCTCTCTGGTCTTCCATCAGATTCTTTGTGCTTCTCTTATAGTTACATCATTGCAGTAATGTTGCATCATCTATGACTCAGTTTTACGATCTCCTTTCTGGGAGATGCAACTTAAGTTTGCATTAACTTTGAATACCTATTATGCTCAGTGTTGTACTGGATATATAGTATGTGTCAATAAATATTCACTGAATAAGGGACTCTATTACATTCAAATATCAAAAAGTGTTTTGGGTGCAGTGTAAAGGCCCTCAAAATGCCATCTGTACATTTCAAAGACAGTTGTCAACTACATTTCCTCACAGATTGCTGTGTGTAGACTTAATAGAACCCCAATCTAGGCATAAGTTTTTTTAAATCACCTACTTCAGTTGTGAGTAGTAGGTGTATTTATTGACACATATATAGAAGAAGTTGTATTTATTGACACATATATAGTATGTGTCAATAAATATTCTCTGAATAAAGGACTCTATTACATTCAAATATCAAAAAGTGTTTTGGGTGCAGTGTAAAGGCCCTCAAAATGCCATCTGTACATTTCAAAGACAGTTGTCAACTACATTTCCTCACAGATTGCTGTGTGTAGACTTAATAGAACCCCAATCTAGGCATAAGTTTTTTAAATCACCTACTTCAGTTGTGAGAATGGGAACAGGTACACATATCTAATCTAGTGGACATAAAATTTTAAGTCCTAAAAAATCTCCAAAACCTTGGTTTCCATTTCTCCTGAAGATTATTTTTGTAGGTATTATCTCTATAGGAGTTTTGAAATTTTCTTCGACATCAGAACAACTGTAAAAGGGTAAAAATGTAAAATATCAAGCTATTACTGTGTTTATATAATATCAACTGCTAGCTTGATGAATTATCTACTGTCATTTCTTCTATGCCTGTTCTCTAAAAGCACACATGCAATGTGGATTGAAAAACTTTATGTAATATAGTGCATACTAAATATAAAAAATTAAATATATAAAAGTATATAATTATCTTATAACTTAGAGTATTTTTAATACTTGTTTCTTTTTCTCTCTCTAAATGTTATAGTCATTCAGTCATATGGTTAAATGTATAAAATATATCAATGCTGGTATTATATTCTATACTGGAGCATGTATTCTGTGTTACCTTTTATAACTTTCCACCATAAATGACTATTTGGTTTTTATAATTTTAGTAGTAAGATGTTAAACATGTTTATATAAAACTTTTTCCAAATCTTTGATCACGACGGATTCCTGTAGTAATCCTGTAAGGTCAAAGTGTGTGTGTGTGTGTGTATATATATATAATTCTTTTGCATATATGTGTATATATGTGTGTAGACATATATACACACATATGTTTGGGATTCACTGCATACTAAGGCTCTTCTATTTCACCATATTTGCTCTGGAGGATAGCTGCTTTGTTTTTGTTCATTGAAATACAAGTTTGAAGCTACAAGTTTTTCTTAGTAAAGTTTTGCCTTTGCAATCCATTATATTAATGTACCATATTTTATTTAGCAGTGTGTCTTAGTCCATTTTCTGTTGCTCATAACAGAATACCTGAAACTGAGTAATTGGTAAGAAACAAACTTTTTGGGAGGCTGAGGTGGGTGGATCATATGGTCAAGAGTTTGAGACCAGCCTGGCCAACATGGTGAAACTTTGTCTCTACTAAAACTACAAAAATTAGCCAGGTGTGGTTGTGTGCACCTGTAGTCCCAGCTACTCAGGAGGCTGAGGCAGGAGAATTGCTTGAACCTGGGAGATGGAGGTTACAGTAAGCCAAGATAGTGCTACTGCACTCCAGCTTGGGCAACAGGGTGAGACTCCATCTCAAAAAGAAGGAAAATTTCTTTCACTTATGGAGACTGAGCAGTCCAAGGTCAAGGAGTTGTATCTGGTGAAAGCCTTCTTGCTGGTGGGACTCTTCAGAGTCCCAGGGCATCACAGAGCAAGTGGGCTGACTGAGTGTGCTATCTATCTCAGGACTCTCTTTCTCTTCATATAATTTACCAGTCCCATTTCCATAATAACCCATTAATTTATCAATTCATGAATGGATTAATTCATGAGGGGAGAGCCCACATGACCCAATCACCTTTTCAAGGCCTGCCTCTTAATATTACCAAATTGGAGATTAAATTTCACCATGAATTTTGGAGGTGCCAAACATTCAGACCATAACATATTTCTTGGTCATTTGGGATGTTACAAAGTTTATTATTATACTACTTCTGTAATAGTCATTTTGATGCATTAACTATTTTTAGCACATAATTTTTTTAAATACATTCCCAGAAGTAAAGTTACTGAGATTAACAACACTTTTTAATGTTCTTGACGCATACATCTAGAAACCAAGTACCATTTTATTCTCTTGCTACCAGTATATCACAGATGTACCTTCCCCATCACTAAGCATTGTAGTGAGTAAATAATAATAAATTTGCCAATATGACAGGGCATTAATTCTGCATTTTTAATAATGAGGGATTGAATCTTTTTCAAATACTTATTGCCCATAATTTTTCTAGAATGGTTATGCAATTTTAATAATTGGTACATACAGTCCAATGTTTTATTTCTGGCAGTGAATTTGGTTCTCAAATTCATTTACATTGACTCAGAGGAGGGCCTTGAAATAATACATTAATAACTATGATTAATCACATAGCACTTCATAATTTATGCACAATTTTAATGCATTATCTATATCATTTGATCTTTCAAGAATTCTAGGAGCAACAAAATTAAGATAATTCTCCTGTGTAGGTAAGGGTGGTTCACGTCAAGGCAGAGCCACATGAGGGCATTTATACTTATCTAATAACACACAGCTAAATTCAAACTTTATGATCCACCAGGCTGGCAGTCTATAGTAGAACCATTCAATAGCTCGTGCCCAGAAAAGCAGCATTGGTATCACTGAGGAGCTTTATTTATATTTTTGAAATACAGTCTTCCTCTGTTGCTCAGGCTGGAGTACAGCGGCATGATCTCTACTCACTGCAACCTTGCCTCCTGGGTTTAAGCAGTTCTCCTGACTCAGCCTCCCAGGTAGCTGGGACTACAGGTGCCTATTACCACACCTGGCTAATGTTTGTATTTTTTAGTAGTAGAGATGGGGTTTTGCCATGTTGGCCAGGCTGGTCTCGAACTCCTGGCCTTAAGTGATCCGCCCACTTTGGCCTCCCAAAGTGCTGGGATGAGCCACTGCACCCAGCCTGCTGGGGAACATTTTAGAGCTTCAGGCCAGGGTCTCTGGCCCAGGTGTCTTCTATGTACACCAACATCTATGACGTATTACCTTAGACTAACTGAGAGTATATGTAGAATCAGTCAAGTGTGGATAAATTTCCTACAAAATTTGTACCTAACACCAACAAGGAAGAAATAAATTATGAGTCTGAGGATTCTTCAAATAAGTAAACTAGTGAAAATTTATATGAATTAAATATGTTTTAAAGAAGGAAGTCATAAATTAAAAAGCATTTTTTAATATCCATCATTTAGTCTTTTGTTTTAAAGAAGGAAGTCATAAAAAGCATTTTTTAATATCCATCATTTAGTCTTTTTCAACACACAAACATAGACATTAACCAGGAGCTCTGCCTACACTTAGAAATCTTCATAGGTCCAGAAGAAATATTTTTCTTTCTATGCCTAGGAATCATTGGTTGAGGTTTTTCAAAATGCAGAGGTAACTTTGTAGGCTTCCACCTTAAAGGTCCCAAATCCCAAGCACAGAACAATGGCATCTGTGGCGGTTTGCACTTCTAGTTAGTAATGCGGACTCCAAGCCTCAGGATTTACCAGCTATTAATAAAAACAATCCTAGAAGGAAAACATAATGCATCTTATAAATCAAGAAATGAGGTGCTTTATTTGAGGATCTGCTATGAAATATAGTTGCCACTTATCTGGAGTATCCTTTTTGCATTTCAGTTACCTGTGGTAAGATAATTTTAGCGGGGGGAGATCACATTCACATAACTTTAATGATAGTATATTGTTATAGTGGTTCCATTTAACTGTTAGTTGCCATGACTGTGTTATGCTTAATTTATAAATTGAACTTTGTGATACGTATGTAGGTAAAGAAAAAACATTATATATATAAATGTTATATAGTATATATTATGTGTATATATAATTTATTACATAATATATGCTATCATGTAATTATACTATTACATGATAGCATATATTATGTAATGTTATATAGTATATATTATGTGTGTGTGTGTGTATATATATATATGTGTAATGCCTGAAACTGCGTGTATATATATATATATATGTGGTTTAGTGTGAGCCACAGTTTCAGGCATCCACTGGGGGTCTTTGGATATACCCCACACAGATAAGAGGGGATGACTGTTTTTTGGGATGTTGGCCATCTCAGCTAATATATCAGGATCTCTTTTCTTACAAGTAAATAATAGTTTGATGACTAAGTTATAGGGCATTGCCAGGGTTGATATTCTGTTATTTTCCCTTATAAAGAAAATGACCATCCTCAATGACAGGGCCTGGGATGGAAGGAATTAGCCAGTGGACAAAAGGAATATGATTTAAGGAGTAGAGGAAACAAATTTTGTTTGAGTTGTAATTTTGCCTAGAATAAGACCTCAATTATGAGCAATAGGTTATAATGTGTCATCACTCTGGGCACTGTATTTTTAATTGTGAAGCTTGTCATTTTTTGAGATGCTTACTTTGATGTTCCTCCAAATATAGGAATAGTGGAGTCTCATTTTGTAAAGGAATGCTTTATTTTTTGTTCCTGAAGGACATTATCTACTTAAATATGTTCTCTTTGGCATTCAAACAGAAGTGCTTGATATTCTTACATTCTGTGCATATGAATCTAACTAACATGTCTCCAGAGGCCAGTACATAGGAATTTCTTGTCAGCAAAACTGCACCTTGTGCGATTCTGGTAGATTTATGGCTGCACAGTTCCCTGGTCAAATTTGGCTTATTATTCTAAATCCATTTTTGTAATAATGATGCTGGTAATGCTGTAATATATTATTTTAATAGGATAATACATTGAACTCTAATATCTAGAGCATAAATACATTATTCAGCCACTGCATTGTGTGCAAACAAGGGAAGAGGAAACTAAAAAGATGTCTCACTAAACATTTCTATAATTGTCAATCGTGAAAATTTATAAAAGTTCCTGACTTTTATAATACTGTCCATACTAGCTTTTGAATTGATATTTTGGGCAAACCATAACCAAAAAGAACAACAGTAGAACTAATTACAGGACCTGGCAAGTAGAATATACCTTCTGTGTGATTAGAAAACTTCTATTCCATAGGCAATAAATGTATAATATATGCTGAGAACAACTGGAGTGAGGAAATACATTCTAAGTCTTGCCAGATAAAATTCATATAAACAAAATAAAATATCTTACTCTGATGTAAAAGTCTTAGACTTTATTCCTTTTCTGTTATGAGTCTGCAAAGCTAGAATAAATGGGACTTGTGTATGTGTGTGAATTGTGTGTGTTTTGTTAATTATAATTTAAATAAAATTGCCAACAGGCAAGTGGTTCTATCTGACTAATAATCCCATTTTGAAAAGGTATTGAAAGTTAGTCTTTGATAGGATTAAATGTGTAAAATATAGCATGCTCTTTCAAGCAGTTTTACTGTGTCAAAAATTATACTCTACCTATTAAAATCCATGAGTGCAAAACTTTGTATTTAAAATGATTTTAAGCTTTTACAAATAAAAAAAATTAAAGAATAGCAATCACCTTTCTGTTACTCTTAATCTTTCCATAGCTTAGACCATAGCTTGGACCAGCTTTTGTGGTTATCTGAGGCATCTCAAATAGAAAAACAAATTAATAGAATATTAAAGAAAAATTGGGGTAGCTTCCATTTTCATGCTTCTTAAGATGGAGAAGTTGTCAATTTATTGATTGTTTACTCTGTATAGGCATTTTTCCAAGTACTAGAAAATACATTAGAAGAGCCTCTAATGTTTCCCTGCCTTCCTTATATTTTTAAGAGAAACATTATCTTCATCCAAAAATAAAAATTTTGGCCAACTAATGACCATTCAATAAATATAAAAGGCTTGGATATTGCCTTTGCAGGTATTTTCAGGACTTTACTTCAGGGAAGTTTTCTTCCATTTCTGCTCTATGCCCTTTCTTTCTTGCCCAGTCATTATTCTCAATTAGCTATTGCTATGGGCAGTCATTATCTATTGAACCCATTTAGAAACTTGGTCACAGACTTTATCAACTCTAATCTTTCAAGGATACTGACTTTGCTGGCAAGAGGCATAACCTTTGAATAAACAAGCCAGGTTTGCTCCTAAGTATCACACCTTTAATTTCAACCAACATTCTTCTTTTTTCTGGAAGTTAGTACCTGATTAGAGCTGTTCTTTTTGCTAATTCAGCTCTCTGGGTAATAAATATTTTATCTTATCAATAAACATGAATTTCTGTGATCCAAAGATATTTAGATCCTTAATTAGATAGTACATCTAAATTGGTTAATCAGAGTGTTTTCTGGAAGTTTCTGAGTCAGTTACACTTCGTCTCTGGTTAGCCTTTGTAATATTCAAGATGAACAACTTAAAATTCTTAGTTCAAACTACTTACAATCTGTGTTAATCAAAATGCTGTAATTAAATTGGGCATGGACTTATTCTGTAACCTCATCCACTTTGCATTTAAGTTGTCTCTACATGAATGTTTGACACTAGTACAGTCTTTAAATATTAATGCTTAGGGGAAAAAAAAGAAGATGAAAGAACAGTTGGAGCCAAGAGAAAGTAAAGATAGCAAGGGGCAACTGTAATAAAAAACCCTTAAGAAAGTTAGGAGGGTATACAAAGAAAAATAAACTTGTCAAAGCAGTTCCTTACCAGCATAAAGTAGCACAATTTATACACAATCTAAAGCTCTAAGGAATGAGTAGCCATAACAAGCTTTTGTGCAATAAAGATTAGAATCTCTGTGAAGCAGTTTCTCATGTTTTCCTTTCTCTGCTTTTGTATTTTACTTTTAAATGGTTACAAAGCTACAAAATATGTTAAAATTGAAACAAAGCAAAATAAATATTTTTCTAACTTTCATGTATAAGAAAAAACAACACACATCTAAAAGTCTGATTTTACCCTTCTATTAATCAGGCTCCCTATGGTTTTTGGTCCTACACTATTTTATACCAAAAACCATATTATACCAAACAACATCATAAAATAATATTTTGTGTCCCACACTCACGAAAAGTCTTCTTAGGATAATCTGTAAACGTTTCAAGTGGGTCTGTTGCCAAATAGCTTGGCTTTTGCTATAAAGAAGGAGAGTGCATGAATCTAAATGTATAGCTAGTGTCTCTCCTTCCTCCAGATAGAGAAATTATATTTGTTGAGACACTGCACTGTTGAGATTCGAGAAGAGAGTATGCCCTCAATTTCACTGCACTATACTAGTGTTCATTCAACTGATGAAGTTCTCAACTCAAAGGGCAACATCCACTTTGTTCTAAGTTCCTGCTGGAATGGAAAAGCTGACAAGGGAAAACTTACACAAAGGATATTGTGCTGTTAAAGTTTGTTCAAAGCCACACTTGTCAGATCTCTTTGAAATGAAATTGAAAAGGAAAAACCAATTTTCTTTGAGGACAAAGTTCATCTCATTTGGTGTGCTGCACCTGTCTAATTTTCTTCTTTGAGAAAGAAATCTTGACTAGGAAGATTTGAAAAAATAGTTTATACTAGTACAGGTATGTATCATAATGTTTAATTCAGACCAGTGTTACATTCTGAGAAAATAAATATAAGTGAATTACCACCTATTTGAAGCTGTGATAAATACCTAGTTTGGCTGAAATTATTAGACACCATTATTCTGTCTCCACAACGTCTCTGAAGGGCAATAGTCAGAAGTATCCCGAAATGAGAGCACTCTAATGTTTTCCTTTGTCAGTGATGTGCAGATGCACAGTATGATTCTGAGTATATTATCAAATTGAAAACTAAGTCAGATCCTTCAGAAGAGTTCCACGTAAATATCTTGTATGTTTCCAAACTTGAAAAAAAAAAGGCATCTATTTCCAGGGTAGCATATTCTTAACAATATAGTTATATTAAAAATAGTAATTATATTTAAAATGTTGTATCAAATGGCAAATGAGAGCTCTTTGCGTTTGATTGTACAATTTCCTGTAAACAGGAATGTTGTAAGATTCCAGGTCAACTTACAATAAGAAATAAAAGTGAGTATGTCATTTAAACTAGAAAGAAATATAGCTATGACCCCAGTCAAGACAAGGACTTATGTTCCAGATAGAAAAATGTTATTTTAGTCAACAGGAAAATAATGAAAACAAACCCAAGGGTAATCCCCTCCTCTAATGCAGTTTTTCTCCTGTTTCTCTGCCTCTCTATGTCAGCTTTCCTTGTTCAGCCTCACCCTATGTGATACATGTAATAAATAAATCCCATTTATTGGCAATAAATGATTACAAATGAGGAAGCATTTTGAAAATGGGAAGGAGAAGCAAAATTGTATCTTATCTGTTAGATCATGGGAAGAAGAGTATCTTGGCTTTTGCCAGAATCTCTCCAGAAATGTATATACTCTGGCTTCCTTCTTTGTGTTTTCCACTCTCAGAACTACATCGCCAATTCCTTTTTATTTGTTCTGTGTCCAAATCTGGATACAGCTGGATTTTTTCTATTATTACTCTGCTTGTCTCTAAGCAGATTGTTTCACATATTCACACCCTTTGGGTAAAGTTCAATTTCTTTTAAATACAGTGTTCACCATGACTTTGAGAGCAGAAGGGAAAAACAACAACGTAAAAAACCAAAACACTTGCTATGGAAACTTTCAGACAACAGCTACCTCCCTTTTAGAGTTAAAATTCACATGACCAGCCGGGTGCGGTGTCTAACGCCTATAATTCCAACACTTTGGGAGGCTGAGGCAGGCAGATTACTTGAAGTCAGGAGTTTGAGACCAGCCTGGCCAACACGGTGAAGCTCCATCTCTACTAAAAATTTTTTTAACAATTAGCTGTGTGTGGTGGTGCATGCCTGTAATCCCAGCTACTTGGGAGACTGAGGCAGGAGAATCACTTGAACCTGGTAGGCAGAGAATGCAGTGAGCCAAGATCATGCCACTGCACTCCAACCTAGGTGATAAAGTGGTCTCAAAAAAAACCAATACAAAACAAAATTCAAATGACTAATGTCCTGAAAAATCAATGGAGAATCTTCTCAGAGTAGAAATTATTTAAGTGAAAGCAAGCTTTCTGATTTTTATCCCATTTTTGTTTCCTTTTTGCTCCATCTGTTAGAGTAAATGTGTTTCAATTTACTGAAAACATCTTCTGAAATTAACCATTTTTGTTATAGTTTAAAAGTTGCAGTCTATTTGTGCTCAATATTTGTAATTTATTGTGTCTTTGTGTAAATTAATCTGTTGTCATATCCCTTCAAAGTCCATCATTCCCAAGTAGTGTTTCTGGCGAACACCATCTTTACTTCACATGTACTGTGCATTTCTCTTGGTGCCTTCTTATATGCACCTTAAATATTAATATTTGCTGAATGAATAAATGAAGGTATGTGGCTTCCCTTCTTCCATTTGAACATGACTCTTTGTTTTTCCTTTTATAATGCCCAGTGCACTAAAGTCATGCCATAGGAAAGTGTATTCCCTTCTTCACAGTCCATATACTAATTAGATACTCTTCTTTTTGGCCCATCTTCCCCCAGGGATAGTAAATGAAGCACCCGCTCTATGAGATGCAATTCTTTCCTGACTGAAATATTGTCTATAGGTTTTATGCTTACTTCACTAATGAGTTTTTTCTCTGTGGCTTTTACATCTTTATAGTAGGTCAAGAACCTCTAACAGAATATGAACCAATAGTAGCTATATTTTACTTCAGGTTTCTCTAATGTGCCTAGTCACAACCATGTCTGTTTTCTATCCTTTTCTTTCAGTAAAGGCTTCTAACTCGGGATCAAATCGTGACCACATTTGTTGCATAGAACACAATATCAATCCATTGGTACAAAAGCCTACTATGGGCTTAATACACAGCTATGGAGACTAGAAAACAAATAATTTTATCTTCTTTTAAGGGTAGGGATTATTTCATTGTGCCTCTTTATAAAGTATTTTCACATTAATTACCTCATTTGATTTCCTGTAACAACCAAGAGAAGCAAGTAGAATAATTATTATTACACACATTTTCCGAATGAGAAACCTGTAGCCTAGAAATTTAAGTCATACAACCAGTTATGTCAAGATCTCTACAAAAAACCTAGGACTTTGATTATACCATTGAATAGCTCTTCCTTTCTACATCATAGCGAGCCAAGCATCTTGAGTGGTGAGTTGCCCCTCAAGCTGCACAAGAATATTTATTATAAATATTTATCACTTATAGAATCTATAACAGGTCATACATTATAGGTATTGTAGACCTAAATGGAACCATTCAGTTCCAAGGTTTGTAGTTTCTAGCCCTGCTCAGCTTCAAACCACAATCTATTATTTGAAGATCCAGCAATGATAATTTTCAAAGCTGGAGAGTTTAGAAGATAACCACGGTTATACATTCCCTCCTTCACCTTCCTACATTTTTGGTCCTACCTCAGTTCATTATCCTCTTACTGCAATAACCTTTTACAATTATATGTCTTTCAATCTCCCCTCCCACACACCTATCCATTTCCATTCTGTTGCCAGGTAAGCCTTTCTAGAGTATAATTATATTTCAGTAATTAAGCTTCTCAGAACACTTGGATGGTTCCCCACAGCCTACTGAATTAAGTTGAAACTCCTTAGCCCTTCATAAACTGACCACAACTTACCTTTCCATCTTTCACTTAACATGAAATCCAGATATACAACTTATTGCTTTCTGTTCACACTCCTCCCTTTCCTTCTTTGATGCTTTTCTTGCCATTTCTTCTGCCTAGAATATTTACCTTCATCCAGACCCTTTTCTATGAACTGTTTTTAGCATAAATAACAATAAAATCTTATTATAAGCCTTCCCTGAGGCTCCAAATATGGATAAATATAGCTTACTTTGAACACACACACAACTTTATTTCTTCCCTGGCATTTATGAAAACAGCACAGGTTTAGACAAAACAAAACCACAGATGGAATTAAGTTTAAATCCTGAACTGGTCAAACTTGGGCAAATTGTTTAACTTCTCCAATTTTTCATTTTTTTTATCTAGAAAACCTTTCTATGTTTTTTTGTAAAAATTAGTGATTATCCACATACATGCTTTTGGTCAATTCCTAGGATAAGTTAAGACTCAATGAATGTCAGCTCTTATTTTTAGATTCTGTTTGGCATTATAGTTATATTTGTTCATTATTATACAAACATCAGAATATTTCCTGCTTTCTGTGAGGGCTGCAACCATGGTTGCTATTTTTATTTTTCATCTTTGTATCCATATAGCTCTTAAGACCAAAAGCAAGTTTATTGGCAGTGATTATTAGTCCCATTGCATGCCTATTTTATCATAGCAGAATTATGGACAGTACCGTATCAGTGAATTGCAAATCCCTAGTAACCCTTAGTAGTACTAACATACAATATGCTGTCCTTTCAGTTCCAGAATAACAAAATCAGTTGGGTCAACTTATAAACCTTCTAATTATAGTTTCTTGGTTAAAATTTGGTCAGATAGGAAATCTAAGAAAGCCTAAAATACTATCAACATAGCTCAGAAACTCAGCCATTTACATAGCATTGGCAGCTATAAAAATAGAGCTGGACTAGAAAATGGTTTGCTCTGTTTCTCCAGGGTATTACTAGGTCTGCTTTTATGTCAGTCCAGGCTGTGCCAACCATGGAGAATATGAAATGGTAAACCAAAAAGGTTGTAAAATTGACTGCACCCAAATTAAACTGAAATATTTCCATCACAAATGTGCTTTTTGTTGGATTGAAAAGAAACGGGATGCCATAAAGACTTACGAGGAGATTAGATGATATCATCATAGCCCTCTCTGCAGAAGATCGATGGGACATACAAAATAATTATAGATGTATAATGATATATATATGTATATACACATGACCATTAAAAATATCATTACCAATTTCTTCTCAGCTTTAAAATTGATATGCCTAACACAAAAACAAATAGTTATCTTTTATAATAAAGTATCTGAGAAAAGAAGTCAGTATCTATCTCCATTTTTAAGTAATGACAAATATTTTTAACATATAATGTGGTGGCAAAAGGACTTTGTGGGCACTTATGATATTTAATGGGGACTTATGCATCTAGCATTTTTTAAAAAAATGAATTGGGAATTAATTAAACTTTCCTATTTGGGGATGAGAACGACATTTAAAAGCCTCTAAAATACAATAATTTATTCATTTTTTCATTCTCAAATACTTATGGCTAATTCTAGTTATTGTGGGAATAATAGACTAGAGTTATAAATCCAGGGGTAGAAATACTTGCCACGAGGCTATTCAGGTAATCCAGGTTTGTGGTAAGGGCACTGAAAGGGGCAAATGTGGAGTAGCTGTGCCATGTGCCTCAAGCATAAAGAATTTTCAAATTTTGGCTGCTGTCTTTGTAATTTGTACCAGAGATCTGGGCCTCATATTATGTATAAACCAATATGGAATCTTGTTCATACCCTTCCTCTAATCCAAGAGAGATAGCATATATCAAAGGAGAGGGGACTCAGACCCTCTACCATATTTCCTGGCCCTTACTGATACTCACATAGGCCTGAATTTAGAGACAGAGAGAAGAAAAGACTTAGGATTCATTCAGGTAAAAAATAAAATGAAAGGGAATTGATGTTTGCTTGAACATGGGACAGAGAGGAAAAAAGTGAAATCTAAGAATCTATCAGGTTTCTGGCTTTGGTAACTGGATGGATCAAAGCACCATTTGTGGAAATGGAGAGCAGAAAGGGAAGAGCAGATTTTGGTGCTGCTATTTTAAATTTACTTTTGGACACGTTAAGTTAAAATAGGCCAAGAAAATACACATCCTGAAGGCTATTAGGCTTTTTGAGTAGGAAACTTAGGAAGAAGTTGTTGCTGGATTAAGGAGTCATCAGTGTAGAAATGTTGAGTTATATTTTCTACAGGAAAATTGTTTAACTCAAAAAGAGGATAGAACCCTCAGTAAAATAATCATTTGATCTTCAGGCAGAGAAAAGAATGCCTTAAGAGGAAATGACCAGGGAAATGGGGAATAAGCAGTGACTGAGATCAAGAGAATGAAGTATTTTCAAAAGGAGGAGGTCACCACAGTGTTAAATATTGCTGAGCTTTCAAATAAGTTAAGTTCAGTAAGGTTTCCCTTTGTTTTACCTTTTATAAAATGTCCATAGATGACTTTAAAAGAAGAAGCATCAGTGGTGTGATGGGTCTGGAGTCTGGCTTTCTGTATAATGACAAACGTCTTATATAATTTTTCATAATTAAGAAGCTCGGCTATGAAGGGGAGCATAAAAGATTTGAATGAGAAGAAAGTTTTCAATTTCTTTATCCCTCTGTTTCTAATATATTATATGTTCTTTTTTATGGATTCACTGATACAGGAATGGCTTAGTTTGTACTGGCAAATAAGAAATATATATATAATTATTGGCATAGTTCTAGTTTTCACATTTCACACTAGGTACCCATATACCCAATGACTAAGGACAGATACGTTTTTATATTAATTTTATGTTGACTTCATAAATAAAATAATCAAAATCTATTTTTTTTTACTGTACTATATTCAGTAAGTCTAGTCATTGGAATTTGCCCCTACATACCTTCAGACAATGAAGAGATTCTCTAATAGATTTCTATATTAAATGTAATGGTTTTAATTATCATATTTTAGAAATATAGGTGTTGGAAGAAATTTTAATAAGTACCATTAATTAGTGTACCATGTCTCACCTTTATAGTAACTTCCATGTTCCTGGGAGTAGATTTATAAGAAATATGCTGCTTAATGGAAAACAGTTGTTTTTTTTCCTTCAGAGGATGAAATAGATTTCATTTCATCAATATGAAGAAATACATACAAATTAAATTTTCAATTCTCTTGGTCTGTAAGCTACAACTAGAATTACATGAAGTACTTTAGAAACAGCTTACTTTTTTATACCACAAATAAAGTACTGTGAGAAACAACTGTTTGGCTTCTGACCTCATTATATTAATGCTATATAAATGAAAAACTACTTATGGGTTTCAGTTATCACAATAATAATATCACAATAATAATATCTAATATCTATATAGGGCTTTACAACTTATGAAAAAGTTAGACATCTGGTATCTCAAGTAAGCCTCAGCCTGATCCTATGAATTAGTCAAGGCAAGTATAATTATTGTTATTTGACAAAAAGGAATCTGCAGTTCAGTATTGTGCACTTAGCCCATCTTCACTGGGTTAGTGAGTGATCGACTGGGAAGTGTTTAGGAACAGTGAAGCAAGATAAATTTTTCTGTTAAATTCTTTCCAACTGGTTTGGGAAGCCATGTGAAACATTAAAGAGCACTATAGGACTGTATACAATCAAGTGATAAATATGTTTCACTTTATACAAATCTAACAGGTCTGATAATCTGTAAGGTCTCTTCCTTAGTAGTGCTATAATTACTGATGTCTAATGCCTTCCACTAACAGATATTTCTTTTTTAAAGAAAAAGACAAAACAAAAGCTTCCAGTATCATAATCAGATTATTTGAATCTTGTCGTATCTGAAAACATCTATTCTATGCAGGAACAAAGCAAAACTTGGGCCTATGATGTCAAATGGAGAATTTAATCAGAGTCAGTATGTGTTTGAAAAGTCTTAAAAAAATGTTTTTCTAATTTTATTTACTAACCTCTCAAGACCAAGATGCTTCTTCATCCATTCCAGAGACATCTTACCACATATTTTTTTAAAAAGCTTACATTTATTGATGGTTTAATCCAAACAATATTTAGAAAGACATGACCATAGGATCCTATCCAAAGCTTATTCATGCTAACCATATTTTATTAAGGCTTATCTCTTAATTAAATAGGAGATTATAGACTATGGTAGTAGGTGATTTGATGTGGCCATGGACTAGATTTTTTAAAATATGGATTAGCAAACAAGTCAGTCACAGGTAGTAGTGATACAAATAAGAAAACAAAACACAAGATATTAAAAATCATCAACGCAAGATGTTTGTTTTGAGCTCCCTCTGTGTTTTTGTTCTAAAGGTTTACTTAAATTAAATTAACGAAATGCTACCATGTGGACTTCAGTTTTTTCTCAGGGATAATACAGCTAGGCCTAGGCTACGTCTGCTCTGTAAAACAAATCGAGTTTTGCTGTCAGACTCTTATTTTGTTTTTACAAACTTTTCTAAATAGGCATCCCTATTGTCATCTAGATTATTTATGTCTGGCCTCCATGTTCCCTGAACTGTCTTCTGATCTGTGGAAAGTCTCTCTGTATTTTAAAGGGCTAAAGCTGTTGGGGCAGAAAAGCAAAAAGGCATGAGATTGGTGAGAGCAGTTTCTTTCCCTTTGTTCACCATGTCACTTGGACTGATGACTTCACAAGACAGTGGTAAAGGTAAATGGAGCCAAAGAGAACCGAACCACAAATACATTCAGCAGTGTAGCTGAGACAAGTTCATTTAATACATACTCACCATCGGGTTGATGATGGGTTTATAAAGTCAGTGACAATGGGTCTAGTCATTGGCCGATTTCTAGTTAAACGTATGCCTTAAATATAGTGTCATTTTACAAAATAGGAGGGACCTGAAGTCATATTCAAAACCTGAGCTGTGTGCTCTTAAAAATTCCTCAAAGGCTATGCTCTTGTCTTCATAATCAAAGAAATTGTATCTGCCCTTGGTTCTGTGTTCTAAAAATACAACCAAATAAAGGAATTTCAAACATGTATTGGGTAACATGCTAAATGTTTTAGGAGTTTGTGAGAAAGGTGAGGGAAGTACAAGTCATTGCTCCTGCTGTTAAGGGAGAAATAAAACATGATTCGACTAGAGTCGAAAGGAGGATAACCTTAACAGGAGGAGACTGTAGAAACACGAAAGGTACATTTTGTGATAGAGGAGCTAGAAATGGCCTTTGGAAAAAGTGGGATGTGACTCGGGTCTTAACACGTGAATAGGATTTTCATAAACACCGGTGAAGAGAGAAAACTTTCCAGTTACAGGGAAATGGGTGAAAGAATCAGGACGTGTGGGACACCCATACTGTGTGGGAGGTCAGCTAGAACTTTCTGAGTAGATTTTAAAAATCCAGTAATAAACATTTTAATAATTATTACATTTGAGCACTGATGGTATAACAGAAGCTTTATATGCTTTATTATGGACCCCTCACAAGAACCATGCAAACAGGGATTATCCCTTTTTTTGTCCCTATGTGTTTTTTCTATTAAGTATGGATGACTCAGAAGGGTTAAATGAATGAATCGACATCCTGTAGTAAGTGACATAATGAGGATTTGCATGCGGGTAAGTTGATTCTACAGCCTAGTTCAGTTCTTCCTGCTGTATAATGCTTCCTCCCCCTATTATACAAAAACAGTGTCCTGAGCTATCACAAAATTTCCATGACTCTAGTCCCTAAAATTCAGAGCCAGTAACATATGACGTAAAAGCAGAGTAAGGTTTGAGATGAATTTCTTCTTTGCTTTTGTTAAAATGGGGCTTCAGTAGAAGAAAATAATCTAGAAATGCAGTTTCCTTTATAGTGGGCCTAGATAAGTGTAATTCCAAGAGCATATGCCCCATCAAAAAGCAAATTAGGAAGAGTTAAGAATACCCCAATAATGTTAGGGTGCAAACCCGAATCATCCTGAATCACCTCACTCACAGACTGCACAGGGTCTTTGATTATGGTCACACAGTTAAATGTCAAGAGACCAGTTGCCCTAAACCTCATTAACCTTCACCATTTCCTATCTTTTATACACAGTAGATGTCTACATTAGTCTTCATTTTCAGATTTTCTGTTCCCAGACTTCATAAAAGAGGAATTTGCAAATAAGTTTTTATCATCATTAACAATACTATCGCTAAAGGGCATATGTGAAGTTTTATGATGGTTTAGCACATTAATATTTTACAATCAGGCTTTAACATGCTTTTATCTTTTTTACACAAGATTAATATCCTGCCTGAATTAGTTTTATTACATGCATTTTCAATTTTCACTAAGCTGATTTTCCTGCACTAGAATTTGTTTTTTTTTTGTACAACTTTTTCATTCTCATTTGTAGGACTTAATAAGTTTTATCCATCTTAATTCTTTTTTTTTTTTTTTTTTTTTACAGTAATGCAAGGATTTTCCTGTTGTGCTGCCATTTGCAATGCAGTCCCATTAGTTAATCACACCATTTGGTGTTAAATCTTTTATTCTGCACATTTACAGTTTTGTTATCTCTGAAACCTATACAATTGCTGTCATGCCCATGAAGGCTAAGAATGTAGATTTAGCAAATCACCGACTAATTTGATAAATACCAGTGATCAAATCAGGTAATATAGGATTATATTTTTACTTTAGGGAAGATTAGGACTTTCATCAGAAAAGTGCCAAAAGTAACATATTAGATTAGAACTTTCATCAGAAGAGTGCCAAAAGTAACACATTATTTCATATTTAGAATCACCCTAAAATACTAGGAAATATTTCAAAGGTGTTTAAAATGAATTAAAATCTCGAAATTAGTGATTTTTATTCTAAAAAGTCTGGTTTGGTCAATCTTATACCTTTCCACTCTCCAATTTATTGAATAGTAGAATGTAGACATAACCTCACTCCTGACATATGTTTTGATGTATCAGAATGTGGAAATCAAAGTTTAGAGTCTCAATTGGACCTCAATATATTCTCTTGGTTGAAGCCTAGCTTATCCTAAGCAAAAGCTAAGGATAATAGACAAGGTATAAAAACTTGTGAATCAAATAACAAACAATGGCAGGAAATGACACCTAGACAGTAAAGGAAGTGGAGAGATATGAAGGCAAATTTGATCTTGAAAAAGAAATCAACCAGTATGTTCATATCTATCTTTCCCTAACAGCTACTGTGATCTCTTACACTGGCCTCTGAGGCAATGCCTCCCAAAACATCCCTACATCAAAATTTTCCATGCTGTGTTTGGGTATTACTGGGGCACCTGTCAGATGCTGGAGAGAAAAATTAATATTCAGAACCATAGTTTTAATAATTAAAATTATGTAATATCCCCCACCCTCAAAGGGAGCTTACTGTATGACTGAAACCTGTCAGTGCCTTGATCCAAAACCCCAAGTCTTCATTATTTTTTGCTGGCCAGTGAATAAGTTACTTTGACAATGAACGAGAATAATTTCAGCTGACAATTAACGTATGCACACATAGTCAAAGGGGTGAGTGAGGCTACAGGTCAACTCTATACATGATATTTTCTATTATTGCCTCCATTTGCCCCCTTATTCTTAAGGGATTAATTAGGTTAACCTAATCGGCCTTAGGTTAAACTTAGTTAATATCCCCCTACCTTTATTATTATTATTACTATTTTTTGCTGGAGCTGTTCAAGCAGAACAAGATGAATAGAATTCCAGCTAGCAAAATCTTTACTTCTCAACTCCATTCTTCCCACTGACTAATCTTAAAACAAGAAAACTAGTCCATATAATCAAAGTTGAAAAGAACCTGTATACTGCAGAAATCATCTATCATTATCCTTCCCCATCCAGAGAGAGAGCATGGCAATCAGAGACAAAATAATTTGATTGGCTGGAAAACCTACATTAATAATCTCTTCTCTATAAAATGAAACAAAGAAGTGTGCTGAAAAATATGATAGAAAAAAATTTATAACAAAAAATCCACTTTTACATAGGATTTCAACAAGTATTCTGCACGGCATGTGATCTGCAAAGATGCACATAAAACAGAAAACTTACTTATTGGGAAACCAAATATTTTTGGAGATGGAGGTGACAAGAATCAAGCTCCAAGACAGAGAAAGCAGGACCATGTATCTGAGTTATGAAAAACAGAAACCTTTGTTCTTTTCATAAAGCAGGAAAAAGAAATCCCCATGGCAGTTGGTATGTGTATTAGCTGCTTCTTGTGTGCTAGAGAAACAGATGCCATTTTCTTGAGGGATGGAATTACTACTCACTGAACTCCGTTAGGATAGCTGGATGCCGCTCCATGCATACTAACTACTTTGCTCACAAACAAGATGGTGGATGAGAGGCATAATTAATATGATGTGGACTGAGAGAAAACACTGTGGGGAGTTTTGAATTGTGGCAAGGCAGATAAGGTAACTCCTAAGTGCCAATTCAATTACTATTAGAATTCATCTGCTACTCTCCACTCCACTTCATATTTAATTATTTCAATAAAGAAGTGTGAGTGATTTTTATCATTTCTATTCAATTCCCCAATGCACTTATTTCTTCCCTGGACACATTTATTCTACTATATTCTTGGCTGCTTTAGTGTATAGATTTGGAAAATGAACTCAAAAGACCAGAGAGCTGAGGGTAGGTGGTATCAGATGTCTCTTCCCTGAAGATTTAAGGGTAGGGGAGGGGAAGAAAAAAAAAAAACCATTTTGCCAGTTGTGGTTGTTTCTTTCAAAACGTAAAAACTATTTAACCAGAGCAACCCAGGCTTTTGTTTCTCAACTCTGTCTGGAACCCTGTGTATTTGCTTTTAGAAAGTCAGACTTTGCTTATCAGTGGCTTCTCTAAGCTTCTGTTTTGAACACTGTGTTTCAATTTTAGTCACTTCCATTTATTTATTTATTTTTTTGGTAAGAAAAAGAAATGTAAAAACAAGAAATCAAACATTCAGCACCACCTTACTTCTGAAAATCTAATTATCTCTATGCATATATTATCTGCTTATTCTGAGACGCCTCATGAAATGACGGGGTGCATAAGCTATTAATTTCCTGTTGATATATATGGGTGTTGCAGACAGGGAGTGAGTCTTTGTCAACAAGGGGCTCCTCATCTAGATCTTCTGGTACCCGGAGGGCAAAGTGCAACTACCACATAGCCTTATTCTATGGTTTTCAACTACTCCATAAACATCATAGGGTATTTGACTTTCAAACTTGGCCTCCTCTCTGAATTCTTGGCCTATGAAATTTGCAATTAAATAATTTTACCTTTTTAATTCATTTTACAAAGAATCAACAGAGCCTTTTCTTTTAGTCTTGAGTCAGCAGTGATGCAACCAATTTTCACCCTCTCTCAAATATCAAATGATAAATTAAATTCAGAACCTTGAGAAAGGACCTCGAATGCACCCCCTTCTGTAAAGCTGACACTAACAAATCATATGCCACTAACTATCAGAGCAATCATTCTGAGCCATTCTTTGTGTTGCTAGAAAGAGTAGACAAGATTTAAAAGAGATCTTTTCTCCAAGGATCTGAACATGGCTTGGGAGTCAGATTACCTTGGCTCAAATCTTGGCTCCTCCACTTACTGAGGATGTAAATGTAGATTAAATGAACTAAGGATTAGTGCTAGTGTACAAAAACATACAGAAAAGTAACTGGCATGTAGAAGTGTTAAAAATAATTGACTGCTATTATTGTTATTGGGGTTTATAAACAACGCAAAATATGGCACTTTGACATGCTGAACTGAGGAAACCTCAGGGTCTCCCCAACTTCCCCTCTACACCACCCTGCCACCCTGTCTCTTAATCTTCTGTCTCTCAAGAAGCACAGGATGAAGTCAGTCTCTGAAGTTCCCTCATCTGCTTAAATTCTTGATCCACTAAAGAAGAGTTACCTCTGGTTCCTTCATGAGTGTTCATTAATTAAACTGACATAACTGGAAGCAAGACTAATCTGTCAGCACACTTGGACAGATTTGTCACAAGCCATTGTCTGCTTTGCGAGCCCAACAGACTTTGTCCCAGGCCACTGTATATTCTTTAAGCCCATTCAATTTCCCAAAATATCATTTACTCTACTTCTAAAACCATCTACATTTCCACATTTCCCTTTCCTCTGAGAAGAAGGGTATATGTCACCACCCAACAGCTTTTTCCTGCTTGCTGCACAAACAAATCAACTCACCAAGACTGTGTCATTACATGCAATAGTTTAATTGACACGAGACCAGCCACACCACATGGGACAGAGAGTTATTACTCAAAAGGATCTTCTCAAGGGCTTGGAGGTTAGGGATTTTTCAAAGATAGTTTGGTGGGCAAGGGGCGCGAGGGCAGGAGGCATGCTGACGGGTTGAGTTGGAGATGAAATGAAGCTATCCTCCTATGCTGAGTCAGTTTCTGAGCAGGGGCCACAGGACTGGTTAGAGGGCCCAGATGGGGTTATCCCTTGTCAGAAATGAAAAACACCTGAAAACACATCTCAACCTTGAGTTCTACAATAGTGGTGGTGTCTGCACAAGTAACTGGGGAAGTTGCAAATCTTATGAACTGTGGAATAATGGCTGGTAATTATTTAGAATTCAAGAGGCTCTCATCCTTCTACCTTAGTGGCCTCTTTATTAGTTTTATAAGCACAGTTTAGTTTTGGGGAAGGACTATTCTAATTTAAACTGTAAACTAAATTTCTCCCAAAGTTAGCTTGGCTTACAACCCAGGAATAAGCAAAGACAGCCACCCTGTCAGGCTAGTAGCAAGATATCTCACTGTCATAATTTTGCAAAAGCAGTTTCACATATGAGCATCTGTACCCCATTGGGTAGGGGGTGTAATTTCTCCCTAGCACTCTCCTATGCACGTTAACAAATCTGTATGACTTTTCTCCTATTAATCTGTCTTCTGTCAGTTTTGATTTTCAGGAAACCTTCAGAGGACGAAGGGGAAATTTTCCTTTAGGTTCTACATTGTTCACAAAGGTTGTCTGTAGATGACTTGTTTTCCCTTTGCGCTCTATATCCATTTTATCCTATAAAATACATTGGGGCTTGAGGAGGCAAACACACAGTAGACATGTTTTACATCTCCTATGCCATATTCTAGCCATTCCTCATTCTTGGCTCTGGTGGCTCTGGTTGGGAAATGTATACAATAGATGTATGATTTTGGAAATAGAAATTATCTGGAACTAGAAATTCCTCCAAAATCACCCCTTGATATCGCCAATAGTAGAAATGAAAATGAGCACAAAAATATCTTGGTAAAGACATATAAATGTTATGGTGAATCAATATTGCTACTTCTGCTGAGAAATAGTAAAATATGATTAAATTGTCTTGAAACCCCCAGCAACTTATGAATCCACATCTGTCTTTGCTCGTGCTCCTGTGAACCCTCTTTCTCTTCTTCCCTCCCAGGGAGGCCTTGTTAGAAAAGAAAACTGAGTGGTTATATCCCCATCATGGCAATACTCAGTCTTCCCATGTGAGATGAAATTCTGCAAAAGGTACCCTCTAGAAATCAGAATCTTGATCCTTTGGTGAGAGTTCTTCAGTCAGTCCAAGTATGTACACACAATGATAGCTACATCATACTCTAACTTGACATTGTGTAAATATGACAAAAATAATGTTCTAAAAATGGCTGAACTATCCATCTTAAAGTGTATAGACTTCAACAGATATATTTATAGAACATCACATTTGAAAGATAGTGTATCCTTACACAAAACTCCAAATTCTTCACAGTAAAAAAAAAAGAAAAAAAGACAATAACCTTTAATCAAGAAGACTAAGAAAATAATTGTGCACTCTGAATCCTCATCTCTGTAATATACACATTTTGTTTCTTTCTACATAAGCTGGTCTGCATTTGCCACTTTGTGCCTCGGGATCATCAATACCAAGCCATGATATTTTCTAAGGTGTTTACTAAAGGTAGAGTTTTAAGGTTTGAGTAATTAGATTTCCATGAACACTTTTCTAAGAGACTGTGTTTAACTTGAATGCTTTAATATTGCATGCAGATTTTCTATACATTCATCTATTTTCTCCATGGCAAAGCTACTGAAACTGCCTTTGCAAGAATTATAACAGTGAGAAAATTATGATGGTGAAAGATATCTGATCTAAGCAACCCCCATCTTGCCTTTAACCTCCAAACTGCCCTTAATAATTCCTGGGCGTGGGTCAAGCTAACTTTGGAAGACATTTAGTTTATAGTTTAAACGATAATAGCTCTTCCCATAAACTAAACCGACTTTGTATGTTAATAAAAGACCACGTTAGGAGGATGAGAGAAGTCTGAATTCTGCTAATGTGCAGACATAAAAGATTACCAGATATTATTTCGGAGGTCCCAAGATATGCAACTTTTCCAATTACTCCTGCAGATAACATCACCATTGTAGGATGTAAGATTGGCCTTTGAGATATCTTTTCGGGTTTTTTGCATTTTTGATGCATGAATAGGTGGACAATCAATGGCTTCACCTGTATCCACCAGCGGGTTCTGTGGCCCCATCTAGTAGCAGACTCCCTGGCCTGCCAAACTTTCCCTGAAAAACCCTAGCCTCCAAATTTTCATGGAGATTGATTTGAGTAATAACTGTCTCCCACAAGGCATAACGAGCCTTGTGTCGATTAAACTCTCTTTACTGCAATGCCATGGTCTCAGTGAACTGGTTTTGTCTGTGCAGTGGCCTGGACGAACCCATCAGGCAGTTACATTATAAATATCTTATGGAGAGGGCTTTTTCTCCTAACTTCATATCATCATTTTTATCACAGTCCCTGGCACATAGGGCTCGTTAAGAATTGGTTAAATGAGTGAACGAATAAAAACAGTCAGACTTGCAAATTTTCCATGTATTTTTCCCAGTGGCCCAATGCAGGGGTATGCAAAAGAAAGTTCTCCAATTTCAATCCAGACTGGATTTTCAAAAGGCCTTTTAAACAAGGCCTAAGATTTCCCAGCTACTATTGGTTTCTATTATCTATGAAAAGTCACTTGACAATATTCCAAAGAAGAAAACACTACCTCCTCATCTAGAAGGGAGAATCTTTATCTATATCAAAAGATCCATTTCTCCCCACTGTGTGAGGGGCTACACAATACCAGCACGGTGACCAAATGATGGAAGATGTCCTAAAATACTTTCCTGTAACAAGCCACTAAAACTGTCTTGAATGACTGATAAAGGAATGAAAGTTTTAAAATCCTTACCCATGCATCAATCCTGCATTTTAGAGTATCCCATTTTATTGTACTGATTAATCATATATGCTCAGAGGAAGTTGGCAAAAGTTATCAAAAGCCAACCAGTATAACTTGAATGCCAACTTCACAAAATGATCAGGATCTGGTGGGATATGTCATAAAATATGCCCAAGATGGGTCATTCTAATGCACTCTTGAAAGAATTATACATATTCATTCTCCTCCTTTAGCACTTGAATGACAACAAGGAAGTGAAAGCATCAGAACAAATGCATCTAGCCAGCCAGTTTCCACTATGAACAAAACATAAAAAGAGACTGGCAAGAGTTTTCTACTCAGCCCTTGCAAGCATTGCTCTCTGTTGATAGGGAAATGAAGCTTGCTGAGAGAGAGACCTATGTCTTATTGTCATTCCTGCTTACAGTTTGGTGGCAAATTGACTTGAAACATATATTTCTTAATAGAATTCACCATAACTTTTTAGTTTGTTTGTTTTAGAGACATGGTAAGAATAGAAAAACTGTCAATCTAAACTAAATGCTTTCCTTAAATATCTAAGATTGTCTCTGAGCGATGGAGGGCCCTATTAATCACTAATGAACTGCTAAATGCCACCTTCAGCTGAAATAATGATAGGTAAAATTATACTGTGACACACTGAGTGACAAAAAACAGCCGCTTTACCTAGTTTCCTAGTGTGTTATTGGATTGCAAGGCACTGTTTTCTAAAAAATGAAATAAATGGATAATGGAATCTGGTAGAATCAGATATGTTTCACTGTATGTGTATGTATTTGTATGTGTGTGTTGTATGTATATGTTCTTTTACCTAGTTTTTATAATCTGTCAAGCTACTAACACTAACCTCCACGTGTATTTGTCAGATCTCAATGAAGGGAGCTCTCTTTTTGTAATTAACACTACTCATTCTTGAACTATGTAATTTTATACAGATAAGCTAAGCAAAAATAATTACTCAAACTCTGGAAAGCATTAATATTTTCAGACACCTACAAGTATTCTCTTAATTGCTCTATAGGGCTGTCAGGAATTGGATGAAGTGAGAAAGAATCCAACTTCCCAATAGTACTTTTGGACCATAAAATAAAGTGTGGAAGAGTTGGTTGCTTCTTTGAGTGGAGTTTGCAGAGGTCATTCGTAGGCCTTCACAAAGAGTATTAGAGTTGATAAATTAAGGAGAATGTTCTAGACTCCGCTGTGTAACCTGAACTTCTGCCCTTGGTTAGTTTTTGCCCTAGTTAACCTTCACCCAAAGCTGCCCTAGGGAATCTGCCTTATGTATTTAATTCCCGGAATTCTGGTATCTGTAGTATTCCTGGAATTCTTGACTCCCCTAGGAATGGCTTCCTGGCCAGGGCTTCCAACTTCTCTCCTTCCATAGGACCTGGATTTCTTACTTATCTATGCCTTTTTGTATTTTCTTGTTTTGACGTAGCTAATGTCTAGAATAGATGGCTCGCACTGGCCTCACAGATTTAATTTCCTTGGTTTGATTTCATCAAACCAAGGAAATCAAACAGCAGACTAAATTGGTAAGTCTAACTAAGAATAATCTCTGCACTTCAGTGAAGAAATTCCTCAAAGAAAAAAGTCTGTGTTGCATAGATTAAGAAAAGTCTTTTGTAGATATTTAACTTTAGCCTTTTATTTTTTAGCTTTCAGTGTTTCCTTATGGTCTAACCACATTGTACCTCAAGTACTTTTTTTTCTTTCCCTCTTTCTGTTAAGTTGAAGATATTTAAAGGATGGCAATAGAAAATCCTGAAGTTATAACTGTCACCTATAAACTGCCTGGGCTACTTAATTCCCCCCTGAGTTTCTAACCTTTTTTTTTGTTTGTTTTCCCCAGTTTTTATGGCTCCTTTTAAATGTCATTTAATTCTAAAAGCACAAATATTTCAAAACTTCATGGCCTGCTGCCTAAGTAGCAACAGAGAACAAAATCCTCAGACTCTCAAAATATCTCTACAGATTTTCACACACAGTATTTAAGGGAAGCATTTAGTTTCCTATCCTTGGGAAAGAAAATGGATAATGCAAAATCTCCTCCCATGAACCACTGCAAAGCTGTGGAGGAGCCTAAGACTTAAGATTGTCCTGCAACTGCTCCCCAAGAGGAGAGGTTCAGAGAAGAATGAGGAAGGTCCTATTATAGCACTTACTGGTTCTATTAGGCTCCTATTGAGGTGTGAACCAACTCAGTAACTCAATCTTTCTGCTGGGCAGCCCATAATTGTGCAGCAGGTGCATAACCACAGGTGGCTTTCAACATTTCTTCTTGTATTCAACTGGAAGTCTCATTAAAGTAGAAGCAGCTGAGAGAAGTAGAAGATGGCAAATAAGAGAACACATTGAGTGGAGACTTGGTCTTTGATTCTGCAGATCTTTCCTATCTTCATTTACTGCTGCCCTTGTGCCAACAAATGTTTCTGCCCCATCTTGTCTTTTTCATCTCCTTGCTTGTAACTCTAGCCTTAAAAGGACATGCCACTTTGTCTCTCAGCAAGCTATCATTAATTAATTCATTTAATAAATATTTGTTAAGTATTTTTTATCATGTATTATTTTCAATGTTGCAGAAATAGCAAGGAAAAGTAGACAAAGTCCCCATTCTGTAAGATATATTTTAGTGGTAGAAGATAGAAAATATGGCAAAGATAGATTTGTTGAATCTTGTATTACATCCATATGCTGCATT
Organism: Aotus nancymaae; assembly: GCF_030222135.1. Classification (NCBI taxonomy): domain Eukaryota; kingdom Metazoa; phylum Chordata; class Mammalia; order Primates; family Aotidae; genus Aotus; species Aotus nancymaae. The sequence goes on along the minus strand of NW_026988422.1, from coordinate 28,093,704 downwards.
TTAATCACGGTTATTGTAATTTTTAATTACATAATCTTCATTTGATTTTTTAATAGATTCCCCATCTTGTCATCTATATTCTTAGACATGTTTATCATGTTTATTTAAAAGTCTGCATTTAGTAACTGCAAAATATGGATGTCCTGTAAATCTTTTTACTGTTGCTTTTATTCTTATGTTTTTGTTATTTGCAATGTCTCTTGGTATGTATGGTAACTTTTGACTAAATGATAATTACCGTGTGTGAAAATTTGTAGAGATATTTCGAGAGTCTGAAGGATTTTGTTCCCTATCAAAGATTTATCTTTTTGCTTTGTTTTTGTTTTTGACAAGTCTTTAAGCCAGGGATAAAACAGATTAACTCAATGTATGATTGAGCTGATGAAAGCGGGGTGTCAGTGTTATAAAAGCTGATACATTTTCTGATTTGCTCTGACTCACAGACGCTCTGTGGCTCTCTTACTTTCAATCTCCTAACAGGTATCCTCTATGAATCCCAGCTAAAAGCCCGATGATCCTGCTTTGACAGTGCCCAACTCCAAGTTTTGTCTCCCAAGATCTAGGACACTGAATAAAGGTCTAGAAGCTTTTCAGCTGCTCAGCCACCATTTACAAATGAGTAAACCGCTGGAAGGGAAAAAACAGAACTGAACATTAGGATCCCCTCTGTTACTCTCTTCTTTTCAGGATTTCTCCAAGATTTTGGACTCTCTAGTCCTTGCTGACTTTGCATTTGCTTCCAGTGTATTCAAATAGATTCCTCTTTGTTCTATCCAGCCTGTATAATTCTTAGATGAGGAAAAGCTGGTCAGTACAAACTAATCCATCATAGCCAGAAATAGAAGTCCCTTACTGGAAGATTTTAATCTTTTAATGTAGCCAAGGTTCATTTTATCATCACAAGGGCCTAGTAGTTTTATCCCATTCTCTGGCCAATGACTATAGCTCTCTCCACAGACTCATAAATAAAGGCCATTATACTAAGGGACAACTATGTGTGGATGGATCATCTATCTTCACCACTGAAATAAAAATGCAGAGCACTTGCACTATTGAATAGGTATTGGGAACAACATCAAATGAAGATAACAGTTTATGTTAGCTTCTAGAGTCCTACAAAGATTTCCAGACTATAAAAACTGAACATTTTTTTACACTTCAAGTGATTTTATGACTTTTGAAAAATGACTACAGATCAACAATTTAGTCACCATAGGGATTTCAAGTACTAAAATATACTCTTCTTGTAAGGTCTGTTCTCGCCGAGGATAAAACAAAGAAACTGAGGCCAGCACGAAAATAATCCAATGCGAAGGAATTTATTCAGGCTCCCGGGTGAGGTTCTGCAATCCGACAGGAGGGGCCGGAGAAGTCCCACGGACTCCTCTCAGACGTGGGGTTTTACACGGAGTGAGGGAGCTGCATTGGTTGTGGGAGAGCAGGACTGCTATTGGGTAAGTTACAAGTCTTTACCTAGGACTTGTCTTGTTGGTTGGAATTACTCGGCTGCTATTGGTTGTTAAGACTCAGCTGCTATTGGTTAGCAAGAGGCTAGGGTTACCGCACCTTGTTTGCATACTGGGCTCTTTTAAGGGAAGGTCAGGCTGTGCGAGCATGGGAGAAGCGAACAAGCCTGAGCATGTCTGAGCTTGCCTGAGCTCGTCTGGGCTTGTCCGAGCTTTTGAAAAAAAGGGCGGGGGGTTGTGCGTCCATGCTCCCGGCGAGGCAACTGGCCTTACACTTCTTTTTTTTTGCCTGACAGTAATGTCAAATAAGACTCAGGACTGGTTAGTAAACCTTTCACCGTGTTCTAGTATCTATGTAACTTAGCTGATTCACCTCAAGACTGAAGTTCACCTATCCTCCTTGGCATGAACATGATTTATCATTTGAAACACACACGCACATACACACACACTTTTTTTTCGGTTTCTGTTTCCAAATTTTAAATAGCTATTATATTTAATCTCTTTCAAATACCCAAATAGGAAACATTTTGAGCTACAGGGAATCCTAGTTGAACTATCAGCTAGGAGTACATTTCCACTGAAATGCAAAATTTTTATTTCAAAAATTAGAATTCTCTGTTTTGGGTCATTTACTTTCCAGAGGTAAGTGAAAATTACCAGAGCTCTTTACAGTCTTCAGGTACAAGAATCTGAGTTACCTGACTACAGTAGATGCTGTTGAGGGTTCTCATAAGCCTGGCAACTACTCCCCTCCCCCCAAAAAAGAACTGGGCAAGAGGTAAGTGGTACAAGGTGTCACAGCATTAAACAATTGGATTAGCCAACTCCCCTGCTATGACTAAAGTAAAATGTAGTATGGAAAGTGAAATCCTGTAGGCTTACCAGGAGTTTATATTTTACAGCACTTAAGCATGTGGAAATAAACTACTTTCTGTACTCAAACAGGCTAAACACCAAGTTAGAGATCTAGTGCACAGTGGTGGATCAAGCCATAATATACTTCTAAACTCTGTATATATCAGCTGGTAAGGCACCCTGCAAAGTGTTGGGTTGGGAGCAGGGAAGAAAGAGAACCTTAAAATCTACTGATAAGAACAGATCAAATAAATTTAAAATTAAATAAAAACTCAAGAGGTCAGTATAACAGTAGATGATGCTTCAAAATGCCGAGGATAGACACATCCAAAGAAGTACTTCAGGAACTAGGGGTAGAGGTATGAAATGAAAATGAGTTTAAAAAAAAAAGGTCAGGAAATGTTTCGATAGCAAAAGAGGGATTTTAAACAATGTAAAAGATAGAAGAAAGTTTAAATGCTAGTTTTAAAAGCAGTTTTTGGTTTTTTTTTTAATGCTTTCCATTAGAAGTCCTAAAATGAGCAAGAAAGAAAACAGAAAAATTGGGCAGACCTGAGAATGGGTATCTGGCCCTCCATCCTCCACTCAACAGTTGGATTTATGTTTCCATCACATTTTAAACTTTGTGTAGAAGCAAAAAGGGAGTTCCATGACTCTCTCACTCTTGGCCTTGCCCTCCCACACGTATCTCGATCTCTATTTGTATCTAACTCTCTATGTACATGTAAAATTGGAATCAGAACTTTATGTTTAAAAGTCCTGCTTTTTCTTCCCTAGTTCACTTTTCACTCCTCCCAGCAGTCAATTTTGACTAATTTAGTACTGAGTGACCTTTCTCAGATGTCTCTTACAAAGGCCTCTGTCTCTCAACCTCTCTTCCTCTTCTCCTCTCCCTGTCTCTCTCTCTATATATATATACACACACACATCTCCCTATGTCTACTTATCTATCCATCTACCTATCCTTATTTCTCTCTCTAATCTGTCTCGTTCTCTTCCTCTCTCTCTCTACATGCGCACACAAACACACACCCCTCCCTGTCTCTCTGTCTGGTCTATTTGTTTCTCTTTCCCCTCCTTCTTCCTCTTTCTCTCTCTCTCTCTCTATATATGTATATACACACATATACACACATATATACACACACATACACAAACCTATCTCCCTATGTCTATGTACCTATCCATCTACCTATCCTAATTTCCATCTCTAATCTCTCTTGTCTCCCTCTCTCTCTACACACACACACACCTGTCTCTGTCTCTAATCTATCACTCTTTCTATTCCTATCTATCCATATATTTAAAGAAAGCATGCCTTGAAAAATGTATATAAATTAGATTTATTATATATAATAAACTACTAGTCTGCTCCTTCTTCTGTAGTTGAGAAAACCCAAAGCCCAGAGAAAGGGTTGAAACACTTCTCCAATTTGTTTAGTTAAAATCCAAATAGAAACTTCGACTTCTCCCAGCAGTCACTTTGAGTAACATCCACCACTCATCAGTACTCCTCATATGTGCCTTACAAAGGCACACAGTGACATCTCTATTCTGCTGGCTAGTCTTAGACCTTCAGTGACTCTTCATTCAGTACCCACTTTTTCATGTATTAATCATTTCCAGAAGGTTCTGAAAGGAGGTGTGCATGTTTGTCAGAAAGTCAGTATACGTATAGATAAAACTGGATTAATTTCTTCTTTAACTCTAACATCTATTCTGATGAAATAGTGGACATTTTCAAGTAGCTGCAGTACCAAAGCTTATTGGGAATAGTTGACTAGAATTTATAAATATTTTATTGAACCAAATATTTAATATCATTATAAAATGAATAAATGCATTACAAATTAAAGGGTTTAAAGTGAAAATGTTAATTTATACTATATATGAAAATAGGTTGACTTTCTAGGATAAATTATTTAGAGATAAAATAACACATTTCTAAGATAACAACCTAAGTACTAAATAAAGGAAATTTAAGGAGTCATTCAAGTAGAAAATAAAACAGTATTTTTTATCTTTTTTGAAGTATGAGATTAAAATAAAAGTGGGTTAAAATGTCATTTTTCAGTTATGAGAATATTTTGTGCAGATTCTTCTCGCTGTGGCTAAACCTCCTTCTTACTTTACACTGGCAAGAAATCAACTTTTACAAGAGTTGACAGAATGATGAGAAGACAGTTATTACTGTAGTTCAGGCTTTGGCAAAATTTTTCTGTAAAAGGCCAGATAGTATGTTTTCAGCTTTGCAGGGCACACTACTTAATTCTGCTATAACTTTAATGGTAATTGCAATGCAAAAGGCAAAGGCAGCCATAGGCAGTGTGTAAGCAATAGGCAGTGTGTAAGGGTGTGGCTTTGTTCTAATACAATCTTACTTACAATATGGCCAAGGGGCCAGAACTGTCCTGCTGGTCATAAATCTCCAACCCCTGCTCTAGCTCTAAGTATTTTCTCTCAAATCCAATTTTAAATAATCCTCTCTCTCATTGTATAACTTACATGAGATATTTTTTGAAAAACATTTTAAACTCAGTGAAATACACATTTTATAAAAAAAAAATCCAGTTTTTTTCATTTTCTTTAGATTTAGTTTAAGTAGGTGGAAATTCTATTGCAGAATTGCCTGTATTGATTTCCATACTTATTTTGAAAGCCTTCAAATTCAAGAAAGAATTATTCTTCCAATAGAAGTTTCTTGTAATACAAATGTACAGGAACATATCTATCTAAGCTTTTAATCTACGTAAAGGACTGTGTTTTACCATATTTCTAATGAGTAATTGATTTTGACTTTAAGATGTAAATAAGTGAGTTTTCACATTTTATTTAAACACATAAATAAGAGTTTTTGTGGTAGAAATAGAAAGCTGAGTACCAAAGATTTGTGATCCTATTTCGTGGGGTAGATTTGTTGCTTAGAAGTAGCACCTAGATTCCCTTAAACTAGAGGGGACCATGTGACTAGTTCTCACTGCTCTGTGCCAATTCCAGGTGAGAAATTTTAAGAAGTGAGTGTGCTTTCTCCCTTCTCTTCTCATCAGCAGGCTGAATATCAATGCCCAGATAGACCTGAAAAGATGCCCCTACTGTCAAATGAGTTTTACTTGATTAAAAAGTAAGCTTCTATTTGGTTAGGTCATGAAGACTCAGGCTTTAATTCTTGAAGTAACTAGCATTACCCAAACTAATACAATTCTAAAGAAAAAATGTCCTGATATTTTTGGTGATGTATTACTATATATTTTAGTATTTAAAAATGCACATTCCATTTGAAATACTAAAATTCCAGAAATGCATATTATAATCACCAGACTTGTTCTCCAATATAATTTATCTCTTGCCAGTAATTGAGGTAGTTTAATAAAGAATAGATTTTGAATAGATAGAAAAATGTGAGAAGGAAATTTTACATAAAACTCTGAGCAAAAGTGTAGAAACTTGACAAACTAAATATTACATTTAAGTATGCTTAACACTATAAACAAGCTTAATATTATATTTAAATATACATCATTGCTTAATGAATGTGGAATGGTTTAGAGATGACAGTTGACTACATACATAAAAAAGCTAAAAAAAAAAATCACTATTTAAGAACAGATAACTTCTCTATAGAAAAAGAACTGGGAGTCTTTCTGAGTCTAGAGAACTTTGCCTCCTTAAATGGAACTTGCTGGTTCCACATCGATCACTTTAACTTCTGTGAATCCCTTTCCCTATGCTCAGTACCAGGATAGTAGTAAGGCCTAGTTTGAATGTTTAGCTCAGATATGTAAACACATACAGAAGCTGGCTTCTGTATCCTGAGTGCCTGGAATGGCATATCGATCTTGTTTTTTACCCTAAAGTAGTATTTGATACAAAGATAATGCCCTGGTTATAATACAAAAAAAAAAAAAAAAAAAAAAAAAAAACTGAAAAGGTAGCTTAGGAAAGGAACAAGAATATATTCCCCTCTGAATTAGATGTTTTCTCCCTTGACTACCTGTGAGGCCAATTGATGCAACAAGGAACATTAGGAATCCTAGAATTTTCCCTTGACTGGAGCAGAAGTAACTGGCTTTACTACTCTCTTCTTTAAGTTTCTAGGATTCATTTTGCCAGACGGGCTCCCAGTGTTGCCAGAAATATACAACTGAAAGAAACCAGTAGTTGTTTTTTGATTTAAGGATTGAGGAAACATAAGAAGATAAGTAAGCCCAAAATGAACTGGGGAAAACAAAGATTAAGTACTAAGACCTGATCTAATAGAGACTTTGGAGATTCTCCATTTCTCTCTCAAAAATCTCTCTTGTTAACATCATTTATTAAGCCATTGTAACTCCACTATTCAGATAGGTCTGGGCCACATTCTTTTCCTATTACTATTTTTTCTTAGTTATATCAACTTTAGGAGTTTTGCCGGCACCTTAAGTGGTTAAAACTAGTAGGGTCTTCTACAAAATTATAAAGTCTTGTTAACTTGCACATTAAATAATTATTTTCAGTTCTAGAATGGCAAGAAACTTTTATGATCATACAGACAATGAAGAATTGTTGAAGGTCTTGTAGGGCAGGGATGTGCTCAAAGTTGTATTTTGGAAAAATTTACCAAAGGTCTACTTTGAACAGGAAGAAATGAAGCTGGAGAAAGTGGTTAAAATAGCATGCAGGTAATAAAGCAGTGACAAAAAAATGCAGAGGAGATAGTGAATATAAGAATCATTTCCCCCAAAAAAAAAAAAAAGGTAAGATTTGTTTTAAAACATGATTAGCTGGGTATTCCATTTTTACAAATAACTTAAGGTGTTCAACAAGCAACTGAAAATGCAGGATCTACGAGAGACAAAGACACTAGGTCTGAAGATACTAATTTGGAAGATAACCTGGTAATTGCATTTAAAATAATCTAATATCCCCTTCAACTTGACTAAATTTTAGACAGGTTTATTCTGGTCTAAATACTCTGACCACTACCCTCCCTCCAACCCCTGCCCCTCCTTTTTAGAGTATTTACTTTAGACAATGCAGTTATAAATTCTCCTTCTGCCTCTTTGAGATGTAACTCTTCTCTTCTCTCACCAGATTTACAACTGAAAAATAGCTTTTTCAAGGATTTGGGTGCCATTCCTTTGAAATGTAATCATCAAGAAAGACAGAGACTTTATCTCTCAATCTCCATGGGAGAGTAGGAGCCTAACTTTAATAAGTGCCAATTAGCCAGTACTAATGGCCTAATCACATTGACCCTTCTCCCTCTTCACATCTTCTAGTACTTTTCTAGTAGCTCATCCCAGGGCTTAAAACTCTCTTGCCTTTTGTCTTACTGGAGTTGAGTTCAATCTCTAATAGTCTTAAATAAAGCCTGTTTAATTTGTCCAGTGCAGTTTTTCTTTGACATAATCATTGGAGCCATAAAAGTGTTGAAAATATCCAAGAAAGACAGTGATAAAGAAAAAAAAGGCCATTTAAGTATCTTGAAGAATCTCTGCCTTTTAATTACAGGACTAGAGAAGGAAATGAAAAAGTAGAAAGAAAACCCAGTAAGTGTAACATAGAATTCAAAGGCCAAGAGAATTTCAAGAAGGGAGATGTCAACGGCATCAGTTCTGCATATGGGAAACATTTACTGAAAAAATTGTAAGGAAAAATAATTAGATAAAATGAGCAGGAAATAAAGACTGGTATTTATTCTACCATCCTTATTAAGTGTGTACCATGCGCTATGCAATTTCAAGGCTTGGGTCTTAAGAGGTAAGGAAACTAGGTCCCAGCTCTCATACAACTCACACTGATTTAGAGAAGAAAATACAAATGCCAGAAATGTTAGATGCGATTAGGAATTTGAAGAGAGTGCTTGAATATAAAGTGACTAGTGGATATTTTGGATTGGATTGGAGGGGAGGTGGGGACAAGGAAGGCCTCTCTGAGGAAGGGATAACGTAGCTGTGATCTGACTGACCAGAAGGAACCAGGAACAAAAAGCAGATAAGCTACAACAAAGGTCCTATTCCAAGAACAAACTGATAAAGTTCAAAGATGCCAAGTCTGGCAATAGCACAATGAGCAAGGCTGACAATTATATAAAATGAGGTTGGCAGAGTCCATAAACTGTAGGCCAGTATAAGATGTTTGGATTTATTTTCAGTGTGATATGAAGCTACTGGAGGGATTTAAGCAGAAGAATGGTGTAAAGTTTGTGTTTTAAAAGGATAACTAACAGTTTTGTGGAGAATGCATTTTAGAGATGCATGATGGGAAACAGAGAGACCCTGCAACCCTCCAGGTTAGAGACTGACTGCAGTGGCTTCGACTCCGGTTCATTAAGAAAGCAGTTTCAATGGAAAAGAGGGGCTAGGAGCCAAATTTGCATGGGTGCCGGGACAGCTGGCATGTTTTTTGCTATGTGCTTCAAATGTGAGATATGGATGCTTGAAATGAGCATATTACTCTTCTACATGTAAAACAATATCAAGATTTTCAGAAGAGAAGAATGAATATAAAAAAGGAAGTGAGTTCACTGCAGAAGGAGTTTAAATTTTGAAAGAAGAGCAAGAATAGAAAAGCAGTTCTGTGAAGATGGTACTTGAAATGTAAACCTTTCCATAGTCTATAAATAAGCAACTTCTTCCATTCTTTTCTCCTTTAGAAGAAGAGTGTATAGGGTGGTTAAAAAAAAATAATGAAACAAAGCCCAGCAAATGTTAATTTGAGTCACTAGAGCTTCGGTCATTATTTTGGGATTTGTGGATCAATGTCAACGTATTTTTATTGTATCAGCTGCCTCTGGGCTCTCTCTGGGTTTCAGAGGAACTGAGCAGAAAAGTTGGGATGTAAGACCAAAACAAAAACCAAACCAAAACAAGTAATAGTAAAACCACATTTTTCCTAGTAATTTTCCTTCCAAAGATGGTTATGGAAACAGGGCTAAGAATAGTGTACACTGGACAGGAGACTAGTGAGGCTCTGAAAAGATTCAGAATATGAAGTTCATGCTGAAAAGTAGTTTAGTGCATGTGACCAGCACTTCACTAATGTGACCTTCCAGCTCCTCAGCTGTCTTATGTGAATTATAATTTCATGAATGCAATAATCAGAGGGGAACCCTTGTTTCATAATCTATTGCTAATGACTTTCGAAAGTGGAAGAAACTTTTGCAGCTGCAACATCAGCTACAGCCTACAGGAAACACTTTTTTGACTTGACACCCAAAAAAGACAAAGTTGAGCTTTGATGGCATGTAGTTTTCCTAGAGGATGTTCTCTCAACTAGAAATTAATCCCTTAAGTCTCTTTCTCTCTCTACCCCCAGTGGATTCTTTCTAGGAGCTAGACAAAGAGGTGAAATATTTTGATGGCATTATGTGAGTATATTGTAATTCATTTCAGAAAATGTGTCATAATAAAGATTCTTTATTAGATATACCATTTGTTTCAAGAACATTGAGATCTGCCAGATTTCCAGAGATAGAAATTATTATGTTACTGACAAGAAATGAAGAGATCTTTATAGTAGCTGGAAAGTTGGCCCAGAATATCACCAATATCTCTTGTGGTTCTAAGATTATATAAAGTCCATGGCTCCTGATGGAAGCAAGGGATTGAACCTGTCATCTTGACTCCTGAGCTAAATCCACAAAGTCTGACCTTTTGGAAAACAGTTTGTGTGCATTAGGGGCTAGGGGGAGTGGAAGATGTTTTCAAATACTCTGAGCACAGTCTGCTACTTGTTTTTTAAAGCTCCCAGGACTTCTAGATGTTATTTTTCCCATAATAAGCATATGAAAGGTGAATTGTTATGGCTTGGGGATTGGTGTGAGTTTCATTCATGCTCTGCTTTGCTGTACTACTTTTAAGAGCTGAAAGTGTATATGTCATCTTTAATTGGAACTCCCAGGCAGAAATGATGCCATCGGGGAGCTTAAAATATGTAGCCATATGAATCACCCTGAAGACCAACCATATTGCTATAAAGCAAATAATTTACATTTAAATAACTTATCTGCATTCACCTAATTTAAAAGTAATCTTTATTCTTTCTCAACTAATCCCCAAACTTATGGACTAGTTTGATCATATTTGTGCAATAAAATTGAAATTTTCAGATATAGTAGGTAATCAATTTTAGTCACCTCATCTGTGTTTCCAATCTCATTACAGATTGCAATTTTCAGTGCAGATTACATGATGACCCATCAGTGGCTTTGTTGTTTCTGAATTACCGATTCCTTGCCTACTGCCAGATAAGAACAAAGCCTATGCATCAGCCTGACAGCTTGCAAACAGAAAATGGGCTTGTAGGATTGGATTTAAATCCCAGGTGTAGGGGATAATTACCACATCACTCATGCAGTAACTGAAAAATGGTATTTCAACAAGAAAAATTACATTCCTTTTATAGTGCCAACAGAAATCATTATTTGAGGCTTCACACTGATTCACTGTATCATTACATGTGCACTGTACTCATTAAATGTAATGTTTGTTGCAACATAAAAAAGTTATTGTTTTAGGTACTTTGGTGGAAAAGGTAGCTTAAATTTAAGGTTTGTAGAACCTTGATGGTGTAGAGGTCGTTTGGACTCTAATATATACTGTGCAAGAGAAATGACAACCCAGATGCAGAGCTTTCAACTGGCTCCTATTACAGGAGGCGTGGATGGATAGTACAAAGAAAATGGAGTATAAATCTTTTGTTTCAAAAACCCCAGCCATTTAACCCTACAGTCTGTCCAGAGAAAGAGGACAAATAATGATTCAAATCTTGACAGAGCGGTGCTGTATAGTGCATATTTTACCATTAGCTTTGAAATCATTGAAGCCCAACATATACATTCTAAAGAACAGAAGGACAGAGACTATATTCATTTGAAAAATCATTAAAAAAAACCGTGGCAAACATGCTGGAAATGCAGTCCTTACCCCTGGCATTCAGTCCATACCCACAAAGCTGCGGTTGTTTCCCAGTGATTGTGCAAGCAGCACAATAATGAAAGTGAGATTCAGCAGAGTCGTTCGTACGTGCAGAAGGCTATGTGTCAACTGCTGAGAGCAACAACTTAGGCTGCATTAATCGGATCCCTAGTTATATTTATGGCCAACTGGCTTTCTCATGATCATAATAGTGCAAAAAAAAGAATATGACTTCAAATTTGCTGTATTCTTGCATGAACGTCACAAGGAGGCATTGACTATTTGATAGACATAGGTAAGTGGCGGGGTAGGTGGGTTGGTGGATGGGTGGGTAGTTAGATTAGGTAGATAGATGAATAATTGGATAGATGGACGATAGAACTTTATGTGTCAGCTATAGTGTCTTTCCCTGGAATTCCTAAATTAATATTTTGAGCCTCTTCTCCCATGTGCAGGGAGAGACTTTTGTGAAGAGGCTTAAAGTACAGTTGTGAATTGCTGAAATATCTCTTTCTAACCTTCTATTCCTCTCACCTCTGTAGTCTTTTGTCTTGACAATCTCTTGAGGATGGCTGAGGCCTTGACAAATACTGAAGCGGGCCTGAATGTGTGGAAGATATGCAAGGTTTTCATTTTCTCTTTAGGCTTAGGAAAGTACTTGCAGCAACAGACTTATTTTTTCTGAGAGCTGGTTCCTATTCCTTTATATTCTAAGGAAAAATTCATTTGGTGAGGAGTGGTGTGTGCAGATCTGCTGCCTGTTCTCAAAGAGCCTTCAATCTAGTTGGAAAAGAAAGACATTAAAAAAAAAAAAAGTAACAAAATTACAAGTGTTAGGGGTTAAAAGAGTAGCAAGGTCATAGATCCTACAGAGGAGGCAGTAACCTCTGGTTAAAAGGAGCTGAGCATGGAAAGAGAGAAAATAAAGGAAGATAAGTCCTTAAACTAAAGAGAGGGCTGAAGAGCTCCAATAGTAAAATCTTCTTTATTGATGATATGAAAAGATAATGTGCTACTTTAGAGGTAAGGTTATCAAAAACAGAAGCTGGCATTTGCTGATAGTTCTCAGGCACTCAATCATATTAATCTGAACCTTATGAACCTTAATCATAATAAAAATGGACATTTATGTGTACTTTCTCTCTAAAGCACAGTGCTAAGCACTTAAGATGACTTATTTACTACTCACGCCCATCCTAGGAGGTTGTTGTCACACCATTTCAAACATGTGAAAATTGAGACATGAAGGGATGAAGTAGTCTGCCTGAGAGACGTAGTCTGGATTTGAACCAAGCCTATCTTTCTACAGAGTCTGCAGAAAGATTAAAGTTAATCCTTAGACTACATAGTTATAATACTGTCACAGGAGATAAGAAACTGGAAAATTTTAAAAAGTCCTTTTTGTTCTCATGTACAAAGCTAACACCACCTAACCCTGGTCATTTACCAACTAAAACATCACATGCTTCTAAGTAAATATGGGTTGTGTTGATGGCCATTTTAAAATAATGACTTGAAGATCCAACTAACAGTCATAAAAACACATATCTCAGGTGTGGGTGAAATCTTACATTTTCTTTAAAGAGCACACTCTGAGTTCTGGCAATGCCAGTATTTAAATTCTGTGTTGTTGGTGGCATTTCATTCTTTTTCTTGAAATGCAAAGCATAACCTATTCCACCCACTCAGAAACTCAGCAAACTTAAAGAGATAAGTCCCTTTGCAAAGATGCCTTGGAGGAATTTATTCCCCAGGCTTATCAGGGAGAACAATGTGGGGCTGGTTCTGGATCAGGTGGTCATATTAGAAAATACATTAAAATGCAGGCTGACAAACAAAACCAAATGCAAAATTACCATTCTGTTCTGCTCCTGACAGCACTGTGGAGAATGTGATTTCTCTGTATTCGTGCCATCAGGGCCTTACATGGTATGGTTTAATTGGAGGTCAACATGTGGTTGAACTGGAGATTGTAAGCTGTGTTCAGAAATTAAAACTGACCAGACATGAATGTTATTTCTCACCTGCTTAGACCTTAGAGTACACAGGCCAGATTTTCCACATGATAATCCCTGTACCTTCTCAGCATCCCATCTCTGGTCACACTTGCTCTGCTTCTCCTAATTTAGTAAGAAACCGAGCAGCCACATTCATCTAAGAATCTCTGTGCAGTGAGGCTGATCAAATGCTTCCCCTATGTGAATAAATTGGCTGTGCCCAGAGTACAAAATCTGCTGTGTATTCTTAAAAGGAATGCGATCAGACCATGTGTGATTTACAAACTATCCAGTATTTTCATTGAGACATGAAAATAAATGGATTTGGTCATCATTGCAGCTCAGCTCTTTCTCCTGGGGCTAGAAAGATTGCTCCTTTGACCCCATGGCATGCCCTTGTGAGAGTGGTGAGAAAGCAGCTGCTTACATTACCTGAGAGAACTCTCTTTAAAAGCCTCTGTTGCTCTAAAGAGCTTTGCTGCTTAATTTTGTTTTTCCTGAACGTGTGTTAGATGTCACCCGTTGATGCTGCCTCCTGCTGCCTCATTGTTCACTGCTGGGTTGTGTGATGTCTCCATGCTTGAGAAAGGTGCTGTACAAATGGCACAGAGAATATCTCATTGTGTGGGAGTCTGGGCCAGGCTGGGGGGATCTCAGAGCATTAGCAACCTGCATGACTGTAGCCTGGGAGGTAAGAAGTAGGTTGGGAGGTGGTACTCTTCACAAGCCAGGTATCAGTACGTGAAATGACTAGCCTAAAGTCATATAAGAAAGAAAAGACATGCACAGAGCTAGGGGAATAGCTTGCATAGAGTTAAGCAGAAAAGAAATCATATATTTGCCTTACCCATTGCACCTCTTTATTCTTTGTTAACTTGGCAAAATGGCTTTATGTTTTACATGACAGGCAGGTTTTCCTCACTTTCCTGTTTCTGGTCTTATGACTTCTAAATGCTTCATTTTGTTTTTTAACTTGGCCCTATAAAACATGATTGTGTGAAGAGGAAGAATAAAATTTGTCCCCTTTGGGCAAGACCAAAACGTGGCAATGAAGACTGAGACATTACCTGGCTATCCTAGGTTTGTGGGTGGCTAATGTTGCCATGTGCCCTCAAAGACAAGCATTGAATTGTTCAGTGGTAGAAATGTGAGTAAATTGTTAGACCTTGCAAAATGAAACACAAATTCTTTTGCAGTTTCTAAAATTCTGGGGCAGCCAGTAAGGTCATATTGGACATAATTATTGCTTAACTAAATACATGAAATTTAAATTGTCATAGTATCTTTAAGTAGAATATTTTGTAAGACCTGAAACTGGAGATAGGCTATGACCCATGAACTATTTCTGAACTTTCCTTAACTGTTCTTAAACACAAAGTTCAGCAGAATTGCTCCGGGCTGGCTTGTTCACTTAATTAATATTTATTAATCACCTACCAGCAAAAAAAAAAAAAAAACTTTATACTGTGTGCTTGTCGGAAGAGGAGCAACACCAGATTCTGCTTTCAATCATTTTATAATCTAGTAATGATTAAAGCCTTTAACAGAAGTTATAACATCAAAAAGAAAGAGTTCTGGATTATAGAGGTCATTTTTAGTGGGTGTGACTAGAGAAAGATTCCTATGGGGGTACCTTTTAGTCAGGTCTTAATGAAAGGGTAGCATTTGAAGAGCAGAGATGAGGAAAAAATACATAGGTGGAAGGAAAAGCAAGGCAAAGCTGTGTACCTAGACTGGAACATAGGCTGTATATTTAGGAGTAGAGGAAGAGGGCTGCCAAACGCTAGCTCGTATTTCATCTGCTAGATGATGGGAATGGAGGACAGTGGATGCTGCAGTTCAAGAGAGCATCATAGGCAAAAATATATTTTAGGAAGGCAGAGCTAGAACTTGAGGCAAGGGACCAGTTAGGAGGCTATTGATGGTCCAGGTGAAAATAACAAGCTCTCAAATGACAGTGGAAACACTGAATGAGGAAAAGAAGAGACAAAGGTGAGAGGCATGGAAGGCTTGCTGGACTCCACCATAATGCATGAACAGTGGCAGAACTCTGAGTCTGAAGAGATGCCCATATTTAACAGAAAGCAGGAGAAGGATGCACCAAAAGGAAGATGGACAAAGAACAAAAGAGAGAATTCAAATCAGCACTGAATTGTATCAAAGGACCAAAGCAAAGAGAGATATTTCAAATAGGAGCTCAAGGTCAATAATATCAAATACTGTAAGGTCAATGAGAAGAGTGATATATAGCCATTAGAATTCAAAATTGAGAAGTCACTGTTCACTGCCAAGAGAAGAGTTTCCAATTACAAAAATTCAGGGGAGAGAATGGTAGGAAGGTAGATATGTAGCTCTCTCAAGAGAGTTTATAGTGTAAGTTGGTGAGGATGTGAAGAAAATAAGCATGAATATTCAGATGATGGCAATGTACATAGGGATAGTCTTTCTGGGGAGCATTCTGATGATGAGAACTTGAAATGGGTATTCCTTTGATCCTGAAAATATATATATATATATATTCTTAATTGTATTTTAGGTTTTGGGGTACATGTGAAGAACATGCAAAATTGTTGCATAGGTACACACATGGCAGCATAATTTGCTGCCTTCCTCCCCTTCACCTATATCTGGCATTTCTCCCCATGCTATCTCTCCCCACCTCCCCACCCCCCGCTGTCCCTCCCCTATTTCCCCCCAACAGACCCCAGTGTGTAGTGCTCCCCTCCCTGTGTCCATGTGTTCTCATTGTTCAACACCTGCCTATGAGTGAGAACATGCGGTGTTTGATTTTGTGTTCTTGTGTCAGTTTGCTGAGAATGATGGTTTCCAGGTTCATCCATGTCCCTACAAAGGACACGAACTCATCGTTTTTGATGGCTGCATAATATTCCATGGTGTGTATGTGCCACATTTTCCCTGTCCAGTCTATCATCGATGGGTATTTTGGTTGGTTCCAAGTCTTTGCTATTGCAAACTGCGCTGCAATGAACATTCTTGTGCATGTGTCCTTATAGTAGAATGATTTATAATCCTTTGGATATATACCCAGTAATGCAATTGCTGGGTCAAATGGAATTTCTATTTCTAGGTTTTTGAGGAATCGCCACACTGTCTTCCACAATGGTTGAACTAATTTACATTCCCACCAACAGTGTAAAAGTGTTCCTATTTCTCCACATCCTCTCCAGCATCTGTTGTCTCCAGATTTTTTAATGATCGCCATTCTAACTGGCGTGAGATGGTATCTCAATGTAGTTTTGATTTGCATTTCTCTAATGACCAGTGATGATAAGCATTTTTTCATATGTTTGTTGGCCTTGTGTATGTCTTCTTTTGTAAAGTGTCTGTTCATATCCTTTGCCCACTTTTGAATGGGCTTGTTTGTTTTTTTCTTGTAAATCTGTTTTAGTTCTTTGTAAATTCTGGATATCAGCCCTTCTGGAAGCATTCCTTTTGAAATCTGGCACTAGACAAGGATGCCCTCTCTCACCATTCCTATTCAATATAGTACTGGAAGTTCTAGCCGGAGCAATCAGGCAAGAAAAAGAAATAAAGGGTATTCAATTAGGAAAGGAGGAAGTCAAATTGTCTCTATTTGCAGATGACATGATTGTATATCTAGAAGACCCCATCATCTCAGCCCCAAATCTCCTGAAACTGATAAGCAACTTCAGCAAAGTCTCACAATACAAAATCAATGTGCCAAAATCACAAGCATTCCTATACACCAATAACAGACTTAAAGAGAGCCAAATCAAGAACGAACTGCCATTCACAATTGCTACAAAGAGAATAAAATACCTAGGAATACAACTAACAAGGAACGTAAAGGACCTCTTCAAGGAGAACTACAAACCACTGCTAAAGGAAATAAGAGAGGACACAAACAGATGGAGAAACATTCCATGTTCATGGTTAGGAAGAATCAATATCGTGAAAATGGCCATACTGCCCAAAGTAATTTACAGATTCAATGCTATCCCCATCAAGCTACCAATGACCTTCTTCACAGAACTGGAAAGAACCACCTTAAACTTCATATGGAACCAAAAGAGAGCCCGCATAGCCAAGTCAATTCTAAGCAAAAAGAACAAAGCAGGAGGCATCACACTACCGGACATCAAACTATACTACAAGGCTACAGTAATCAAAATAGCATAGTACTGGTACCAAAACAGAGATATAGACCAATGGAACAGAACAGAGGCATCGGAGGCAACACAACATATCTACAACCATCCGATCTTTGACAAACCTGAAAAAAACAAGCAATGGGGAAAGGATTACCTGTTTAATAAATGGTGTTGGGAAAACTGGCTAGCCATATGCAGAAAGCAGAAACTGGACCCCTTCCTGACACCTTACACTAAAATTAACTCCAGATGGATTAAAGACTTAAACATAAGACCTAACACCATAAAAACCCTAGTTGAAAATCTAGGCAAAACCATTCAGGACATAGGCGTAGGCAAGGACTTTATGACCAAAACACCAAAAGCATTGGCAGCAAAAGCCAAAATAGACAAATGGGACCTAATCAAACTCCACAGCTTCTGCACGGCAAAAGAAACAGTCATTAGAGTAAATCAGCAACCAACAGAATGGGAAAAATTTTTGCAGTTTACCCGTCTGAAAATACTTCTTTAAGGTTATTTTAAGGAAATATTGTTGAGATTTAAAACTGATTTACAAGGATGTTATAGGTCTTTATATAATAGGGAAAATTTTGAAGTAACTTAAATGAATGTTGATACATGTACCAAAGAAAGTAGAACCATATAGCTCATACGAACTTAAAAAGGGAGAAACAATAATGGTGGTGGTGGACTTAGGATTATGTCACAACTAGCTCAAAATATGAGTACTTCAAGAATTTAATGTCCTAAACTATTACCAATAGAATCAAATGAAATAGAACCAAATAGAACCAAAATAGAGCCTATGAAAATCCATTGTATTAAAAGATTCCTGGCAAAGAAAAGAGTTTATAATGTATTTGTTATTAACTGAATTAAACAGGTTATAAACCAATAAGCAAAGTGGGTGGGATTTCATTTTTAAGTGTAACTATACATACCACATATTGTATACAGGTATGCATATTTGTGTAATACACATATGTACATATATACATATATATGCATACATTTGTGATACATATAGCCAGATATTTTTGTCTGCCTGTTCAGACTAACATATATACATCTCTTTCTTGCACTCCGCCTTGTATCTTCTAATATAATTGGGCCACTTCCACAGGCTTGCATTTGCGATACTAGGGTTAGGGCTGTATGAGACTAAGGAATAAGAGTGTTCGGAGAAAATGAAGTTAAGAGTCTATATAGGTATTCCCCCAACTGCTCTTCTGTTTAGTTATTCTGGTCTCTTGCATTTCTCGAAGTACATAGCTCCTCTCCAGGGAAAGTCTTTCCTAAAGGTTCACTTCTTCTGGGTTTAGTTAACTGCCATCTCCCCTCACTCCTTTAGGCCCAGGCCTGGTAACAGATAGGTAATAGATATGATGAACCATCCCTTATACCCACTGTACTCTGCCCAAACTTTAATTTTCCTTGATTTATTCCTACTTGAGTTTGCCTGATGTGAGTGGGATC
This sequence comes from Aotus nancymaae, assembly GCF_030222135.1. Taxonomy (NCBI): domain Eukaryota; kingdom Metazoa; phylum Chordata; class Mammalia; order Primates; family Aotidae; genus Aotus; species Aotus nancymaae. The sequence continues at coordinate 28,074,874 of NW_026988422.1, read as the reverse complement.
CTGAATAATATGTGATATCAATCTTTATAGATTGTTTTCTCTACTTGGAAAATTTCAAATTTGCCTGGAAAATTTAAATTTATTTACTTTTATTTGTACTACCTGAAGTTTACATAATTTTGAGCCCTCTTTGAGAAAGATGCTATACATTTAAAAATGTAAATTTAAGTATAAAAAATAACATGACCTTAGAATGAGAAAATCAGTGATATTATACATTTTAAAAGCTAATAAATATTACAAAGTTTTCCAAATAAAAAGCATGTTTTTATAAGTTAACCTCTGACACAGCTTTCTATTTTTCCAACATTTTTTGCTCATATTCATTTTACAATTTTGTAATTTTCTTTTCAGTAGAAAGAATACAAAAATATTTTGACTTTTAAAGTGGATGAAAAATTTTTCATTGATATTTTAGAAAACATTATTTAAACTTCTTGTTTCATTACTGGTAAGATCATGCCAGTTTTCAAGAATGTCTTAAGATTTGCGAAAATCTGTAGTATCATTTGTATTTATAAATTCTTAAATTATTAAGTATATTTCTTGCAAGAGAACTTTCATTTTGACTATCAATGAGATTAAATCTTCCTTTGTTTATAATTTTGCACATCAAGTGACTGGAGCTCTCCACAGATTAATTTCTGGTTCTGCACATTTTAAATCCTGTTTCTCCCTCACTACCCAATACACCTACAACATTCTTATTGTGTCAGGTCCACATCATAGCTAGATGGGACCTCTAGGCTCATACCTTTGTGTGTCCTAACCATAGGCAAGTTTACACAATATGTGGGAGGAATATTTCTGAAACTTATACCTACCTTGGAATGGCCTGCTATAACTTGTCCACATATGGATATGATGGCAAACCACAGAAATTTATGCCATTAACCCAAATGAACTCCAACATTCTCCTAATCATGTACCACAAAAGCCTGTGGCTGCTCCAAGCCACCTGAGCCATGCAGGGTATGTTGGAGTAGAAAGAGAAATTTATAGCAATGGTTAACATACCCACTTTTGTAACTAGTACAAAAATGTATGACCATAGGAACACACTGAAAGAGACCCATGCAAGAGCAGAGTGCTAAAGTTAAGTTTCATCAGGAAACACACTTTGAGGTTTATCACTTAGATGCTCTCTTAGATGTTCCCATTGAGTCTCTTATCCTCCAGATCAAGCTCCTTACACTTCACATTATAGGCAAAATTAATCCCTTTACTCTCCTCTGTATTCTCATAGTTCATTGAAGTTCTTTTTCTTTTGGAGTTCTTTATAAGTATTTCAAATTATAATTAATGGTTACAAAACATTTTTTCCATTGTCAGTAAGACCTTGATTTTGTCTTAGTCAGTGATATGGTTTGGCTCTGTGTCCCTACCCAAATCTCACTTTAAGTTGTACTCTCATAGTTCCCATGTGTTGTGGGAGGGACCCAATGGGAGATCATCTGAGTCATAAGGGCAGTTCCCTCCATCCTGTTCTCATGGTAGTGAATAAGTCTCATGAGATCTTACAGTTTTATCAGGGGTTTCCACTTTTGCATCTTTGTTTTCTCTTGCTGCAGCAATGTAAGAAGTGTCTTTCACCTTCTGTCATGATTCTGAGTCTTCCCCAGCCATGTGGAACTGTAAGTCCAATTATACCTCTTTTTCTACCCAGTCTCAGATATGTCTTTCTCAGCAGTGTGAAATGGACTAATACAGTAAATTGGTAACAGCAGAGTGGAATTGCTGCTGAAGATACCTGAAAATGTGGAAATGACTTTGGAAATGAGTGTAAGGCAGAGGATGGAACTATTTGGAGGACTCAGAAGAAGACAGAAAAATGTGGGAAAGTTTGGAACTTCTTAGAGATTTGTCAAATGGCTTTGAACAAAAGCCTGATAGCAATATGGATGATAAGGTCCAAGCTGAGGTGAACTCGCATGAAGATAAGGAACTTGTCTGGAGCAATGGTGCTTGTTATGTTTTAGCAAAAAGGCTGGTGAGATTTTGCCCCTGCCCTAGAGTTTTATGAAACTTTGATCTTGAGAAAGATGATTTAGGGTATCTGGTGAAAGAAATTTTTAAGCAGCAAGGCATTCAAGAGGTGACTTGGGTGCAGCTAAAGGCATTCAGTTTTATAAGGAAAGGAGAGACTAAAAGTTCAGAAAATTTGCAGCCTGAAAAATGTGATAGAAAAGAAAAACTCATTTTCTGAGGAGATATTCAAGCCAGCTGCAGAAATTTGCATAAGGAGACAATTGTTAATCCCCACGATAATGGGGAAAATAACTCTAGGGCATGTCAGAGGTCTTCACACCAACCCCTCCTATCACAGGCCCGAAGACCAAGGAGAAAATGATTTCATGATCCAGGGTCCTCATGATGTGCTGTGTGCAGCCTAGGAACTTGATGCCCTGCCTCACAACTGCTCCAGCTATGGCTGAAAGAGGCCAACATAGAGCTCAAGGCCATAGCTTAAGAGGGTGCAAGCACCAAGCTTTGGCAGCTCCACATGGTGTTGAGCCTGCAAGTGCACAGAAGTCAAGAATTAGAGTCTGGAAACCTCTGCCTAGATTTCAGAAGATGTTTGGAAATGCCTGGGTGCCCAGGCAGAAGTTTGCTTCAGGGGCGGGGCCCTCATGGAGAACCTCTGCCAGGGCAGTGCAGAAGGAAAGCAGGGAGTCAAAGCTCCCAACCAGAGTCTATACTGGACATTTTCTAGTGGAGCTGTGAGAACAGGGCTACCATCCTCCAGACTCCAGAATAGTAGGTCCACTGGCAGCCTGCATTGTGTGCCTGGAAAAGATGCAGACACTCAGTGCCAGCCTGTGAAAACAGCTAGGAAGGAAACTGTACCCTGCAAAACTCAAAATATGCAAAGCTTGGGGTGAAGCTGCCCAAGACCATGGGAACCCACCTCTTGCATCAGTGTGACCTGGATGTGAGACTTGGAGTTAAAGGAGATCATTTTGGAGCTTTAAAATTTGACTGCTCCACTGGATTTTAGACTTGCATGGGTCCTGTAACCTTTTTGTTTTGGCCAAATTCTCTCATTTGGAATGGCTGTATTTACTCAATACCTGTACCTCCATTGTATCTAGGAAGTAACTAGCTTGCTTTTGATTTTACAGGCTCATAGGCAGAAGGGACTTGCCTTGTCTCAGATGAGACTTTGGACTGTGGACTTTTGGGTTAATGCTGAAATGAGTTAAGACTTTGGGGGAACTGTTGGGAAGGCTTGATTGGTTTTGAAATGTGAGGACATGAGTTTTGAGGCACCAGGGGCAGAATGATATGGTTTGGCTTGTGTCCCCACCCAAATCTCATCTTGAATTGTACTCCCGTAATTCTATGTTGTGTGAGGGACCTGGTGGGAGATAATTTGAATCATGGTGGTGGTCTCACCCATATTGTTCTTGTGGTAGTGAAGAAGTGTCACAAAATCTGATGGTTTTATCAGGGGTTTCTACTTTTGCATCTTCCTCATTTTCTCTTGCTGCCATCAGGTAAGAACTGCCTTTTGCCTCCTGCCATGATTCTGAGACCTCCCACCCATGTGGAACTGTAAGTCCAATTAAACTTCTTTTTCTATACAGTCGCAGGTATGTCTTTATCAACAGCATCAGAACAGACTAATATAGTCACAAATACATAGAACTTGGCAATTGATGAAACTTACACATACAGATAGGTGTCCATTTTTTTCTTTTAATTAATGAGATGGGATAAACTTAAAAAACCAAGCCAATAGAAAAATTATGAGCCTGAATGTCAAATAAAAGAAGTCATATAAAAGAGAGTAAAACAGATTTTAAAGAAACAGAGAAATGATATAGTAGAGAAGAGGAAAGTTGAATAAACTCACCAAAAAATACCATCATTCTTCTTAGTAAAGGAAGGAAAGTAGCTGGCATGACAGAGAATAACTGAGATTTAAGGAGGAAGAGACTAACCAGTTAGAAAGAACAGTGATAAATTTATATTATGAAGTAAAAAAGGGAGAAAAAATAGATGGTGATAGAGACTTAGGGTTATATTGTAACCAGTTCAAAATATGAATACTATTTTATAATCCTGCCTTTTGTAAAAATCCATATTAACAATCCAGCCACTATTGTTAGAGAAAGATTATCAGAATGTTTCAATAAAGAATTAATGTCCTAAACTCCTACCAATAGAACCAAAACTTTCCATCAAATTTCTTGACAGAGTTATGAGAACCAAGTAAAATATATCTGCAGACTCAATCCTGCCTACAGGCAACTGGTATGTCACCTTTACTTTGGAGCCATTTAACATCTATAAAAATCATAAAGAAGGACTCTGTTCCCTACCCATCACCTCCTCCAATGAAATCATTGCAAATCCAGAGATGGAAACAGTGAAGGCTGGGAAATTGCACTATACTTAGAAGTTTATTAAGCATGTTCATTTGTTTATGTCATAGTGATATACACATTATTCTAAAACTAATGTGATTAGCCCTCAATAACAATTATGTGTCACTAGAAATGATACCAAAATTAAAAATTGGTGAGTTAAAAAAACAATTAAGAATGCAGTTGATTTGTCTGATTTTCATGGGGCCTCTGACCAGTGAAGGTGGAAAAGAATGAGGGTGCATGATACAGTAAGTTCTGTTTCCCACTTCTTAGTCTACCACAAAAAAAGAGCTCTGCCTTTTTGCATGCAGAGTTCTCTGATTATACATCCCTTGACTGATAGAAACTATGATTCTGCTAGAGGAGTGCCTGTGGGGAAAAGAGATTTAATTTCATTGTTTCACTCATTAGAAAACTAACTCCATTTAACAGCATTATTAACAGAAACTAAATGCCAAGTATATACAGATGACTCCACTAGGTTTTTTAAAACAGTCAGAGTAATAGCTTCAAACTAATCCCTTCAAAACAAATGTTTAAATCAATTCAAAAGAGGTATGAGTTTCATCACTAGTAACAACTCTGGTTTTAAACCTTATTCTCCAGAGTCACAAGTTAATTCCTGAGGAGAATAGAAGGGGAGATTTCATAGGAAGGGCCATGAAATGCTTCCTTTCTATACGGTGTTAAGTATCATGCCCAGGTAGTATGGATTCCCTCTTTCAGCTCTTCCTTAATGTAGGGGGGAAAAAACTGGATTGCCTACTGTGAAATGTGAGATAATGACTCTTGTTGAACTTTAGTCTAACTGCACTAGAAAAAAAGGAAAACTTACAATGAAGATATTTCTACATTCTCAAGGGAAATCGTTCCTATGTCTAAGTGACCTTTTCTCGACATGTTTCTTTTAGTGTTTAACCTGAACCTCCTATTGTTTCATTTTAATCCCATTTATCCTGGTTCACTCCCCAGTGGCCACACTGACTAAAAAGTAATGCTACCTCTGGGAATGAAATGACAGTCTTGGATAGTTAGGTTTATCAAGTTTACCAGTGCAGGATAGGCGATAAAGGGAAATGCCTCAGGAGATCACAAATGCTTCAAAATCCAATATAGGTGACATTACACATTCAGTATTTATGAAAAATTATCTAAATAAAAACTAAATGTTTCAGTGAGAGTAAATAAAAAAACAAGAAAACGGAATGAGAGGCTATTTACCATATATATTTGTATACTTTACAATGGGTCCCTTAACATTTTCTAGAAGATTGTTATATCAGTACTTTTTAATTTCAGAAAAAGAAGCTACAAGAACTAGACGGATTCACTGAGAATAATTCAAGTTAAGTAAACTTGTTTTCTTATTTCATAGGTTTCTAGACTGACAGACTAGAGAAATGAACTATTATTCCCAGGTCTGTGGCTCATTCCTACTTGGTTTGTATGGGATAATGATGAAGACTAAAGGAAGAAAAGGTTAGGAAGCAGAATATATTAAATTTGTGGTATAATGAGATATCACTATCGTGATGTTAGGTAGACAGTTGAACACAAAAATGTGAAGATTAAGACACAAGTTTTGGTTGGAGAAATATATTTTGAAAAGGATGGAGAGGCAGGAGAAAAAAAGTAAATGGAGAGGTAAAAAAATTGGATTATGAGGTATCTTAGGATTTGGAAAAGACATGTTTTAAGATTATGATAATAAACTGCATTTTTGAGTTCTCCTAGGGAATTTAGTAAGGTCAGGAAAGAAAGGTTTCCATTAAGTTTGGAAATATGATATTTCTCTAATGACATACTATGGACATAAGTCTTCAATGTAATTTTTCTTTCTCTTATTTGTAACTTCAGTTTCTCAGTTGTTACCTGCAATAACTACACATGAAGTTTGTTAAAGGTAATACCCATCTCTTTTTCTTACAGAATATCACTCATTTGCCTGAGGAAAATTCACAACTTAATTACTTTGAGGAAATCTCCAAGTGCACTGACATTATCAGATCAGTACGGGTCATTCCTTGCTACCTGATGCCAATGAAACACAGTTGTGGCACTCAATGCTGGAGCCCGGATTGCTCCTGTGATGCTTTTGTGAATAAGGAGGCAGATGGATACCTCTGCTGTATTCAGTTGGGGATATGCTACAATAAATCTGCTTATATAGGAAAATAAGCAGAAGGTAGTGAGGCACCCCTATCGTTTCACATACATTCAGTCTCATCCTCAGAGAGCATGACGATCTTCAGTATAGCTAGGCTAGCTTGAGCTGTGGCTTGTCTTCCATTGCCATAGTTGGAAAATATTAGACCTCTGTACACCACCAGCTAGTCTCCTCCTTCCCTATTGGAAACTTCCACCACTAAGGGTTCTCATTATCCTTCCAGTCCATCAGACATATGTGAATATGGCAGAAATGGAGAACAGAGATGTGTTCCCTCAATTCCCAACCCCCGCCAAAAGCTTCTCAGTCCCTTTTCAGATTAGTAGTTTCAAATGGGGAGGGTGGAGTTTGTGCATCTTCACTGGCATTGGACCTCTTTTACCCATCTAAGACACCTTGTTACTTATATTCACATCATTTCTGTGAAGTTTGAAGGGATTTTAAAAGAATCAATTTAAAATAAAAATGAAAGGTTACATAACTTGTCCAAAAGCACACAGCACATAAATGAACAAGATGATCTTTAAATCTAGATATAACTGACTTTAAATGTATATTATTTATATAACCAGATTTATTGAGGTATACTTGTCATGCAATACACTGAACATACTTAGTGTGTACGTTTTTATAAGTTTGGGTATGTTATGTACCAAGGAAATTATCACCACAATCAAGAAAATGAGTGTGTGTGTGTGTGTGTGTGTGTGTATATATATATACATATCAAGGAAAAGTTTACTCATGTCTTTCTTTCTGCCCTTCCCTGGTTACCCGCTCTGCATCTCAGGCAGCTGTTCATCTATTTTCTGTCACCATTGATTAGTTCGCATTTCCTAGAATTTTATAAAAGTGAACATTCAAAGTATATACTTTTTCTTTCAATTTATCTCATTCAGCATGATTGAGATTAATTCATGTTTCTGTACTAATAATTTATTCTATTTATTGAGTAACGGTATTCCATTATACTGATATGACTATTCACCAATCAATGAATATTTGGGTTGTTTCCAGTTTGGAACCATTGCAAATAAAGCTCTTATCATTAAAATGCAAAATGCAATCTTCATTTGAAGATATGCGTTTCTTTCTCTTGGTTAACACGGTGGGTATATGTTTGATTTCTTAAGAAACTGCAAAACCATTTTTCAGTGTGGTTCTACCATTTTACATTCACATCAGCAGTGTTGAGAATTCCAACTCCTCCATATCTCTACCAATACTTGCTATGATCAGTCTTTTTAATTTTAGTTATTTGAATAGGTGTGTTAAGGTATTATGATTTTTGTGTTTCCCTAATGACTAATGATAGTGAGCATCTTTTTTTGTGTGCTTACTTACTATTAGTTTATCTTTTTTGGTAAATGTCAATTCAGATTTTTTTGTCCATATTTTATTGGGTTTTATTATCATTGGATTTTTGAAGTTTTGTGTATTAACACAAACCCTTTAACAGATGTTTGATTTGCAAATACTTTCTACCAATCTGTGTCTTATCTTTTCATTTTCTAAACAGTGTCAAAGGATAGACATTTTAATGAAGTCTAATTCATTAATATTGTTTCATGTATTATACTTTTAGTGTCTAATCAATGAAGTCAGCCTAACTTAAGGTAACAAAGATTTTTCTCATGTGATTGTCTAGTTCTTAGTTTTCATTTTTACATTTACATTTTATATCACACACATTTCATTTTACATTAGGTATATATTATATACTTAATATATAATTCACTTGGCATAGTTATTGATTTTGGTTCAAGTATGAATTACACAATTCATTAGGAAGACTATCCCTACTCCATTGAATTTGCCTTTGTTGTCTATATAGGTATGAGTTTGTACTAAATATTTCATTCCGTTCCTTTATACTTGTCTATATTTAAGCCAATTCCATATTGTCCTGGTGACTAGCTTTATACTAATCTTTTTGTATGTTTTGAACTTAGGCACTTCTAGCCTCCCAACATTTTTATTCTTTAAAGTTGTGCTATTCTATCTGTTTCATATTTTTATGTCTTTTAGAATCAATTCATCACGTTCTTCAGAAAAGCTTCCAGGATTTTGATTGTAATAGTATTGAATCTATAGATCAAGTTAAGGAAAATTGACCTCTTAGTAATACTGAGCCTTCTAACCCATAAACATGGTTATTTTTTCACTTAGTTTTTCTCTAGACAATGTTGTATAATCATTATCTCTAAGTAGCATTCTATATTTTTCAGGTTACAGATTTTTACATAACTTTTGTCAAATATCTCTTAAGTTTCTCTTATTTTGGATGTGATTAAAATTGTTTTTTAGTTTTCTATTTACTGCATACTATATAGAAATGCAGTTGGGTTTTTGTATAGTTGATCTTGTATCCTACAACCTTGCTGACTTATTTGTTCTAGTATCTTTTGGCTATTTCACACATTTTTTTTTATACAGAGGGTAGTGTCTGTGAATAGAAAGAGTTTTACTTCTTCCTTTTTAACTAGATCCCTGCTACATATTTTTCTTGCTTTATTGCACTGGTGAAAGCTTTTACTCTTAATCCTTCACATATTATCAAATGTTTTTGATGGCCTATTATTTGTCAACGTGATTATAGGTGAGATGAAAACTGTAAATGAAACAAGCAGTGTTCTTGCTGTTATGGAGCTTAAATAGTTATTTAATTGTCTGGGAAAATAGGTGCATTTAAACATGAGTTCTAATATGTTTAAGGAATAGCTAGTGAAAATAAGGTTTAGGCTAAAAAAAAAAAAACAAAAAAAAAATTCTGCCTTCAAATATGCAAGGGATTATTTTATAAAAAAGGATTACTTTTTGTTCGGTATAATTTTGGAGGACTTAACTAGGATTAGTGGTGAAAAGTTGAAAAGGAATTTAAGAATTTGCTACAATAAAAAACTATTTGATATTGAAACAAGCTGCCTCATGAGAATCCTGTGAAAAGTTTGAGAGGCTGGATGATCTTTTATTAGTATGCCATAGAGAGGCATAATTTTCAAGTAGAAGACAGAGTGGTTTCTGATTTGGACAATCTGAAATTCTATAAATGCAAAGATGAATGGGACAAAAACCCTGCTTAGGTTTATAATATCATTGGAAAGAAAAATAGATTTGTGATACAGATAAATAATTCAAATTATTGTTCAAGATATCAAATGAAGGTATTTATAAAGTAGAGTGTAATTAATGGATATACAATTGTACAAATCATACATTCAGCAAGAATTGTCCAAACATTTGCTTTCAAATCAAACTATAATATCACTTATTCCATATACCCTGGTTAATCTCCAATTTTCCCATTTTCTTTGTCTTGAGTGCCCTTTATTTTCCTTTACATGGTTTCTAACTCCTAACTCCTTCTTCAGTGTGGCTCTTGAATCCCAAGAGGATCTTTTATGAAAATCTCCTTAACCTCTAGTCCTCTGTGGTCATTCTTTTTCCCCATTGATTATTTACACTTCAGTTAGGTCATCAGGAGAGAAAATGTCTTACATCTCTAAGTATGTCTGATCCCTGCAATAACACTGACAACATGCACTCTGTAAACAGCAGCTAATACTAACAATGACAATAATGCAAAAAAGAGAACAGGGAGAAAAGACTATCATAGCTTCAGGCAACACAGTCAGAAGATGTTTTTGAAAAGAAGTGAGATTTTTTTATCTCCTATTTTTCTCCTGATTTATTGATACCTTTATTCATTAAATAAACATTCTTTGATGACTTGTAAGTCTCATCTTGCCAGAGACTGGGGACACACACACACATACAAAATGATGGAGACATGGCCCCTCCACTCAGGAACTTGAACTGTTATTGTAGAAATAAGAAAACAGACAAATACACAAATTAAAAAAATAAAAATTATCCAAGAAATAAACCAGAGACTAGTTTTATATAGAATGGTCAGGAAGAGCCTTTTTAAAGAGTTGACGGCCTGAAATCTAACAAAGCAAACATTCAAAGACTGATGGGAACAGGGAAGAAAGGAATACATTTTAGGTAGAGGAAAAGTTTCTACAAAATATCCTGTGAAAATGACCTTAGTTTTCGGGAATGAGTGGATGATGATCATGTGACTGGAGCATATGGGGCAAGGGGAAGATATAAATGAGGTGAGCTTGGAGAGGTAGATAGCCCAGCTTGTACAAGGCTTTGTAGGCTATGGGGAAGAGCTCATATTTCATTTTAAGAATAAGGCAAGACATTAAAGGATTTTAAGCAATACTGTGATAGGACATGATCTTGTTTACACTTTGAGAACATTTATTGCTTTATGGAAAATGAATTGACAAGAGTACAGAGTTGGAAGGCAGTTGGCAGTAACCCAGGGAAGAAACAACACTTGACTGAACAAGGTCTAAATAGCAGAATTGGACAGAAGTTGACAACTTTCTACTTTATGACCTGATGTAGCCCCTTTAAGAAGACCTTTGAATTTTAGGAGTATCTGAATTATGCAATTCTAGCCTGAAGTCCAAGCTTAAAGAAGTGCTTTATTTGCCTAGGAAGTACATTTTTCTTTAGTTGGATGCTATTTTACTTATAAATTTTTGGAAGGCTTCTACTAAACCAAGTTTATGGATGTCCCAGTCCTCCACCAGCCATGCTCTTGCGACACTTCAAATTACCTTTCCAACACAGCTATCTGCCACCCTATCAGCAATAGGGCCTGCTTCTCTGCAATGCCAAGAAGAGGTAGCTGCTGTACAATATAGTTTGACATAATACTTGCTTCATTAAGAAGAACCAGCCAGGTCTCTTTGTTATCAAAGGCACATAATCTGGCCAACATGATAACATCATGGATAGCTGGAGGGCAGACTGGATGGGTAAGCATACTCTCATGGATTAAACAATGAGTTTCATAGCCTGGGAAACATCATACCCTCCCCAACACAATGCTGTCATTGGAACAGAAACAATTTTAGAAGGGCAAGAAAGCCATGTACTTTGAGATTGGGCTACTCCTACAACCAGAAAATACCTTGGCCCACTGGTAAAGTGAGTTTATTCTAGTCTAGCCATTTTTCTAGCCCAACCTCAGGTCCAAGTATTCTTTGGCTGCCTCAGAACAATACATGTCTGGGCTGGACCCACTTTTCACCTTATCTACTGCCACATACACTGCTTGCAAAGTAAATCACACAGTCTATGCCATTTATGCCTGGATGCTAGCTTACCAAAGTCTTGATGCTAGGAGGCAGAAAATTACCCCATAACTTCAAGGACAAATGCTACTGAGCAAGATACTTTGTGCTAAACCACCTCCTCCAAAATGTGTGCAGATCTGCTTTTAAGAAATCTATTGTCCCAATAAAGTATTGTAGCAGAGGTTTATTTGCCCTGTCCTTAGCACCTCCTGGTATCCCATGTAGTATACAGAGAGAAACTGCCTACTAAGCCTTTTTCATAATTATCACCACAATGGGTTGTTTATCTCTAAAGTGCTGGGCAAATTTCTCTTTGAGTGCTTCAGCATGGGGCCTCCAAGAGGTATATAATATAGCTCACAACCAAAAACAAGGTAGTGGAAAGCTGACTTCCAAAAAATCTAATTCAGGCAATTCAAAAACTAGCCCTTTGTGGACACAATGAGTTATAAGGAGGAGGCTGCTAGGATCTTCCAGGAAAGGTTTTCTCATTCTTCAAGTCACAAGAAATGAGTGGACCCACATCTGCCTCTGGAGATCCTGCCTGAACACGATGCTTAGAATAGCTACAGCAGCAACAGCATGGAGAAGGAAGCGAGTTGGGGCTGAGAAGAAAGGGGGCAGACCAGGTCCTAAGCATCTTTGAGCCTATCCAATGGCTGCTCCACTTTTGGACTCCTTTTACGTAAGATAATCCCCTTATTGTTGAAGCCAGTTTAATTTATTTTCTGCATCAACACCAGCTTTAAGTTTTCTACCTGATGTGCTGTGCAAGAGAGGATTCCCTGGGTGTTCTGGAAGGGCTTTGGCTCTCTGAGGACTAACAGGGTAACCTCAGAGTATTATACACTGGAGGGACCAAACCAACTTAGGGATGGTCCCAATGAAATCAGTGTGTTGTGATGGCAAGTGGTTCCTTCATCTCCTGGTTTATTTCCAGAAGATCTTGAATCTACTCAGGTGAGTTCAAGACCTGCTGCCCCTGACCTCTAAGTACCTTCAGACCTTGGCATGTATTCTCTTACAGGCATCCTCCATTTATTGATGTTTAGTGTTTTCTGATTGCACAAGCTCTTTTAATAGGAGAAAATTATAAAATGTTTGAAAAACATCATTTGTAATCCTCACATTCAGACAACATTTAACATTATCTTGATATATATATACACACAGTATATATATTTATACTCACAGTATATATGTATATATATATACACACACAGTATATATGTGTATATATATACACACACAGTATGTGTGTATATATATCAAGATATATATATACACACACAGTGTATATATATATAAAATATATATACACAGTATGTATATACAGTATATACATACTGTGTATATGTTTGATTCGTATTTACCCTTTTAAAAATGTGATTGTCCTACTCTACATATTTTATATCCCATTATTCGAATTCATAACTATATCATGAGCATCTCTACATAATATTAAACATGCTATGAAAGCTTAAAAAAAGCTCTTCAGTCTGAAAACTGCCTTCCAGGAGATTCTAGTGCCTAATGAGGATACTAGAGCCTGGGGCAGATAATTTTCTATCTTAAGTATTTCTTAGTACCATTTCCAGATTTTATCTAAGAAGATTGATCGGTGGTTTCAAAGGCTGATGTTCTCAGCCACACAATCTCTACTGAGGAAGCTGGAACTTTTCCAGCCACTAGAATGACAGTCCGTGTGTGGCCCACACAACTCTGTGGAAGGAAAACCTAGTGTGCTCTAGGAGAGCACGTCCACAGGCTTTCTGGGTTCCCTTAGCTTTTCTGGTTGCCTGTTGGGTGCTATTTGGCATCCCAGAACCTGGGCCTATTTGCCATCCCTAATTCTCCTTTTCCTCATTTGTAAAGTGCAAATAATGATAGCATCTATTTCATAAGGTTGTGGTAAGAATTAAATGCGATAACTCTGCATTCAGTAAGCTGTCAAATGCTAGCATTTTTGATTATTAAGGTTTTAGTGATATTCACATGAGTTTCTACTTACCTTGTTAGTCTACCTATTCTTCATAAAAAGAAGAGTTAAGGATTCAATAGGTATTTTCTTCATCTTTGCCCCAACACCATCTGCCCACATCTAGCCCATCTACATTGCCTCTGACTCTCACCATATATAAATTCGCATAATTCCTAGAGTACAACAGGCCTTTTCATAAATGATTTCATAATCACTTGTCTATACATGGTTTCTTCTGATAGAGTATGCACCCCCTCGTTTCTTCACCCACCTGCCAAATGCTTGCTCATCCTTCAATATCTGCTTCTCTGTGGAGCGTTTTCCCAAATCTCCAAAGAGGAGTTGTTCCACTCTGTACTCCCACAACACCATTTTTAAGCCAATATCCCTAACATAGCACTTACCAGGGTGTATTTGTAACTGATCTGTTTATATGTCTGATTCGTCCACTGGAGCATATGCTTTTGGGGGTCCAAGAACCATGTCTGTCATCTCCAAAGAGTACAATAAATGCTTAATGAAAAAAACTATAAGCTGTGCATCTCCCTCAGGGGAGAAAACATATGAGCTTTTAGGAGTCCAAAGGGCAGATCAGTTCCCCTGCTTTGTTCTTTATGTGTTTAAAACTAGAAAAAGCCCCCGATGGAGTCAGAAGGAAGGGTTCCATTCAGCACATACCTAATTACAGTCCTCACTCGATTCCGTCTTATAAATGACAACCATCAGATGCCAAGTTGTGGCAGAATGACATCTGGCTCTTTGGCAGACACCCCCGGCAACAGCGTTAATGACTTCGGAGATGGCTCTGGATGTGCAATGCTGTTAAGTTTGTTGTCTGGATTACATTATCTTCTTCAACATCTTTTTACATTGTCCTCTAACTCACTTCAGATTCTGATTCTGTGAAACCTGGACACATTTATCCAAATTTGCCCAATGCCCTTTATGGCCTTGACATGCCAGTCCTTTAATATATTTTCATCAGCTCCTGCACATTTTTCACAGAGAGTTGTGAATGTACTTCACAGCCAGTTTGTGTTCTCATAGGCAACTCAAAGGGGAAGGTTTTTGTCGTCTGGGAAAAAGCTCTTTAGTACTCGACCAAATTACATTTTCTAAGATGACCACATTTGGGGCTCCTTTTGTAATCATGCTATATAAAGAAAAAATGCCTCAGTCAGTACATATGCTTTGAATTTGAAACCGATATGCAATGCTTCATTAGCTCCCAGGATGAACTATAAAAAGGCAGGGGTTGCAACCATAACAGTCTTGCCTCTGACTGAGAAAAATATATACATTTTAATTTTTTCCTGGGCATTAAAAACAAAGCCTTTATCTGAAATTTCATCCAGTTTTCAGAAATGATGCATTTAATTTTAGATCTGAGTCCTTTTTCCTCTCTTTTTTTGCCTCTACCATGAAGAAACAGGAGGCCAAACTAGGGAAAGATAAATATGAGAAAAATAAAATCCCTAATGCTTTCTTTTTTTGTGCCAGTTATTGTGATTTTGGAAGAAATTGAAATTAATCAAGTAGGAGATATATGTCTATATACTAAAACATATTAAACATTAAGAGAAAAATTAGGACCCAAATGGTAAATCATTATAGCAAGTGATAAACAATCCTTATAGAATAACAAGTCCCTGGAACTGACAAGCTGAAATGTTAACTTTATTTCATGGGTATTTTGACTGTTTTGTTTTTTTTTTTGCTTACAAAATAACTGTAATACTCACAATTGAAAAAAAATCACATGATCTAGTGTTTCAGCTTATTGGGGAAATAGTTATGAGTAGAACCAATGCATTTATCATGCTCAATTAGAAATTAATGAAATAATATTTATATTGCCTATGTTTTTACTTTTTTAAAAATTTAGGCATGCCATTTTAAAAATGGATTACACTTATTTAAAATGCTGATGGAAATCATATAGAATTACAAAATGCCAAGTGTAAAATTAAAAAGGGAAAGATAATTTTTTAAACTACATACAGTAGTTCTCAATTATACCATGGTACTCTGTAAGTCCTCAAAATTTAGAAGTGATTTGTAGGAAATAGGAATGTCTATGGTTCAAATATTTGAGTTTCAAATATGGTTTATTCTTATAGAAGAGACACAATAGACGTCAGAACACAATTGTTTAGGAAATTGCAAAGTGATTTTTATTTATAACTAGCTGATGAGGAATGAAGGGATCTTTCACTAAGTTGTCAAATATTTGGCCAAAGTCTCCTGTGCCTTGGTTAACAAAACTTTAGTACCCATAAATATATTGATGTCTCCACGAAAGGTGTAAACAGATGCTTTATCTCTACATTGTGTGTATAAATGTAAGTTCTGAGATGTAAATTGATCAAACTGTAGAAACAAATCATTTAAGATTTGTGCAGTGATTAATAACAGAAGCCAGTAATCAAATCTCCCTGCCACCAGCACATCTGTTACATAGAGTTTCTAGTTTGCCCTATTATGCAAATGTGCAATAAAACAAATACATTACTTAATTTAGCAGCTGGTTCAAAAACATTATTTTAGGTGGTTTCTTTATGCTTTGTGTACTTTTGCCATTGATGGTGGTTAATGTGAACTAATTCAATTGTTTATGAGATGAAGGCTTCCACATAAAAAATAACCCTCAGGAAAGCCAGCTTTGAAGAAATTCATTGTGGACCCCAGTCTCTAAGAACCAAACACTACAGCAAACACAGGATATGTCATGGCTCTCAGACCTCCATTCAAACAGCTCAAGAGCCTTTAAGTGCTTAAATGTGAGCTCATTTGATTTCTATGTCCTGGAGGATGGAGGAAAATTTCCTGACTGGTTCTAAAACTTGTAGAATTTTAATTTGGTTGAATCCTGGCACCATAATTGGACAGCAGATAGTTGAAAAGCACTATATATGCCTAGTTCATATACAGGATATCTTGGTTAATAATCAGGCTTTCAATCCTTTTCATTATAGACCCATAGGGCATTTTCTAAAGGATCATTTAATCGGTCATTTATAAACCCACTTTCACCAATGAACAAAATGAGGAATTACAAGCATGCTTACATAATACCTACGATAATAAAAAGAACCAACATCAATTGAAGACACTTTTGCATAGCACTGTGAAACATCCTTAAATGCAATAGCCTTTCCTATCTTTGCATTTTACCAATGAAGGTAGTGGGATTCAAAGTGACTTGCCCAAGGTCACAGGGCAATAAGACTGAATGAAAGTCTGATTCCAAAGCTCTTGCTCATAATTATGTTATCTTGTTTCCTAAACTAAGGTTAAATTTCAATAGGAGACCTGAGGATAATGAATAGCTGTAGAATGTGTTCTTAGCACCATAGAAATAAGAGGGAGAAACTCCAAGTTTCTAAATAAATAGCATTCACCGGCATCTTCCTCAAAGTAAGTGAGACTAGAGTAAATTGAGAATTCAGACATTAACATTAGGAAAGAAAAGGCATGGATTTTGGGACACTTGACTGAGAACAAGCCTTTTTGAATTGTGGATTGTACTCAACACAGAGAATTAGGTACTCCAGAAAAAAAAAAAACCCATAAAATAGGATGTGAATATACATAGAAAGAGATTTATTATAAGGAACTGGCTTATGTGCTTCTGGAGGCTGGCAAGTCTAGAACCTTCAGTGTGGATCTGCAGGCTGGAGACCCGAGATCCAAGACAGCTGAGCTGATGGTACAGATGAAGTTCAAAGGCATTCTGCTGGAGAATCCTCTCTTGTTTGGGGAGGCTAGATTTTGTTGTTGTTGTTCTATTTGGGCCTTCAACTGAATGGATGAGGTTCACTTATAATGGGGAAGACAGTCTGGCTTACTCAAAGTTCATCAGTTTAAATGTTAATCTCATCAGAAAACACCATCCAAATTGACTTGTAAAATTAACCATTACACAGACCAAATTTGTAATTTGGATACCAGCAAAATGAGGTACATAAAAATAAAAATAGTTTTTGAAATAATATATTTTAGGAAAAGCAAACGGAGAGAAAACTAGGACTTTGGCGAACTTACTCCTATTTTTCAGTTGAGCATTGTTTATATTTTGAATTATACAGGGGTTGGAGAGAAACCAAAAAAATCTCCATAATCACCACAATATTTTAGTGCTTAGGACCGCTAAAGACCCCGCCCTCTAGCCATTGATGGAAGTTTCAAACCATCATTATATGAGTTTGTGCTGTCTAATCCTTTAGAAGTTATAGTAAAAGTGGCAGGAATTCATTTGGCAAACACTAGGCCTAACAACAACATTCTTACTTTCTTAGAAAATGTGAGGGCAACATCATATAATGGGCAAGAACGAGGCATTGAAGTCAGAAAGGCTCATTTCCTTACACTTTCTATCAGTGTGATTTTTGGCAAGTTACGTAACTCTCTAAGCCACAATTTCCATATATATAAACTAAAGATAATTGAGCCTATTTTCCTAGGGCTATCATGAGGATTAAAGGAGTTAAGGCATTTGGAACTCTGGGCACAGCATCTGACATGTGATAACTCAATAAACATTATACTTGTAATATCCATAGCAGAAAGAAAAAAAGCATTAGAGTAAAAGGCACAATAGTAGAAGCAAACCCATCCATACTTTCTACATGTCGAACAATGAATATTCTTGGCAAAGAGGCTATTGAGTTAATAACAGGATCATTGAAGAATTATCATAGATAGACCCTAGGCCTCTATTTTTGCCAACCACACTTCTATAGCATAGCAATATAATGCATAGTAAAATCATAGCTGACATACTCAAATTTCACATTAAAAATAAATTCGGAATACAAACAGTTTCAAGGGTTTTTTGTTTCTGAAATTATTTGGTTCTAAACTAATTTGTTATTTATTGACTGTGAATTTTGGGAATTATATGCAGGGAAATTCCCTCAAAGTAAAAAAAAAAATTTTTCTAATGAAGTGGAAATTTTATGGTCTTGAGATGTAATAACTGTCAATAGTATGTTTGGTAGACATTTTACTACATATTTTAAAAGTTCATAATTTTTGTTAAGTACTTTGAAGTCAATAAAGTTTCTTTACAGGTTGAAGTTTCTTGAAAAGTTAACAAATCCTAGATATTACTCCTACAGTACATAGTAGTTAAAACTATCATGCATGAGTTTTGGTACTATAGGAAGATACATGGAGAAGCAAGCTACGTTTTCGTTATTAGTTAAAAATGTCTTGAATTAAAATAAGATTTTTAAATTATGAAACTTTTTAAATATTTTGAAAAGTATTTTAAAACTGCAGTACATTCTATCATTTATGGTATTCCTCACCTCAATTTTTTTCCAGAAATATTCAATAACTAATTTTAGTTTGGATGCTGGGCTAGCTGACTCCCCAGCACGGCTTGTATTACAAGCATTCCTATACACCGATAACAGAATAACAGAGAGGCAAGTCAGCGAACTCCCATTCACAATTGCTACAAAAAGAATAAAATATCTAGGAATACAACTAACAAAGGATGCAAAGAACCTCTTCAAGGAGAACTACAAACTACTGCTCAAGGAAATAAGAGAGGACACAAACAGATGGAGAAACATTCCATGCTCATGGTTAGGAAAAATCAATATAGTGAAAATGGCCATAATGCCCAAAATAATTTAAAGATTCAATGCTATCTCTATCAAGCTACCAATGACTTTCTTCACAGAACTGGAGAAAACCACCTTAAACTTCATGTGGAACCAAAGAAGAGCTGGAATAGCCAAGACAATCCTAAGCAAAAAGAACAAAGCCGGAGGCATCACACTACCTGACTTCAAACTATACTAGGAGGCTACAGTAACCAAAACAGCATGGCACTGGTACCAAAATAGATATATAGACCAATGGAGCCAAACAGGGGCCTTGGAGGCAACATCACATATCTACAAGCATCTGATCTTTGACAAACAGGACAAAAACAAGCAATAGGGAAAGGATTCCCTATTTAATAAATGGTGTTGGGAAAACTGGCTAGTCATGTGCAGAGAGTAGAAACTGGACCCCTTCCTGACACTTTATACTAAAATTAACTCCGGATGGATTAAAGATTTAAACATAAGATCTAACACCATAAAAAACCTGGAAGAAAACCTAGGCAAAACCATTCAGGACATAGGCATAGGCAAGGACTTCATGACTAAAACACCAGAAGCATTGGGAACAAAAGCCAAAATAGATAAATGGGATCTAATTAAACTCCAGAGCTTCTGTACAGCAAAAGAAACAATCATTAGAGTGAACCAGGAACCAACAGTATGGGAAAAAATCTTTGCAATCTACCCATCTGACAAAGGGCTAATATCCAGAATCTACAAAGAACTAAAGCAGATTTACAGGAAAAAATGACCCATCAAAAAGTGGGCAAAGAATATGAACAGACACTTTTCAAAAGAAGACATACACGAGGCCAACAAACATATGAAAAAATGCTCATTATCACTGGTTATTAGAGAAATGAAAATCCTAACCACATTGAGATACCATCTCACTCCAGTTAGAATGGTGATCATTAAAAAATCTAGAGACAACAGATGCTGGAGAGGATGTGGAGAAATAGGAACACTTTTACACTGTTGGTGGGAGTGTACATTAGTCCAACCATTGTGGAAGACAGGGTAGCACTTCCTCAAGGACCTAGAAATAGAAATCCCATTTGACCCAGCAATCCCATTACTGGGCATATACCCAGAAGATTATAAATCATTCTATTATAAAGACACATGCACACGAATGTTCATTGCAGCACTGTTTACAACAGCAAAGACTTAGAACCAACCCAAATGCCCATCAGTGATAGACTGGACAAGGAAAATATGGCACATATATACCATGGAATACTATGCAGCCATAAAACAGGATGACTGTGTCCTTTGTGGGAAATGGATGAATCTGGAAACCATCATTCTCAGCAAACTGACACAAGAACAGAAAATGAAACACTGCATGTTCTCACTCATAGGCGGGTGTTGAACGATGAGAACACATGGACACAGGGAGGGGATCATCACACACTGGGGTCTATTTGGGGGGGCAGGGAAGGCACAGTGGTGGGATGGGGAGGTTGGGGAGGGATAACTTGGGGAGAAATGCCAGATATAGGTGATGGAGGGAGGGAGGCAACAAACCACATTGCCACGTATGTACCTGTGCAATAATCCTATATGATCTGCACATGTGCCCCAGAACCTAAAGTACAATAAATAAATAAATACATTGCAAACCTAACAGATAATTCTACTCAGCACTCTAAACATATTTCATTGTCTTCTGACATTTTATTGCAATCAAAAAGTTTACTGTCAGTGGACAGTGAATTGCCTATTAGCTTCTCAGGTTTGGTCTCTGTCTTTGGTATTCTATTGTTTTCTGGAGTGTGCTTAGGAATGATAAATACATAGATTGATGGATAGATTGATGGATGATAGATCTGTGTGTTTTAAAGGTGAAAGTTCTCGTCATTTATCATTTCTGTGAAGTTTTAGACATTTGGTTTACAATTACTTCTTATATGGCTCTTCATCTTTCCTTTCTGAAATACTATTAGTAGAATGTTAAAAAACTTTACTCTTTAAGCCTCCTTGCAAGTTTTTTGTATTATTTCTAATATTTCTTTCTAGTAGTTTTCTCGGATTTATATTTCAAATCACAAATTTTCTGAAGCTGCTTTGTTCTCACCTTTGTTCAGTTTACTACTTACCTAATTTTTTTTAACCTCAGTGACAAAATTCTTCATTTCTACATGTTCTGTTTTTATCAATTTGAAATTTATGTATTTCATGGTATCTTATATTCTTAGATTTCTTTTTAAATGTCTTTAATCATTTTAGGCCCCTTTTTTTCTTTGTATAATCTTTAATTTACTATTTCAAGTTCCTGGCTGCTAATATTCTTGGTTTTGTATCTGTTGGCTACACTCATGCTGGATTATAATCTGTTTTTACAAATTAATTTTTCTCTTGAAACCTGGGTTGTGAGAGAATCTCTATAGAACAGTTTTTCACTTATTACCATTTGCCTCATGGATTCCACCACCAAACATAAATTTTTATTTCTCAGACCATGCAGATTCAATAAATTTAAACACCAAACTTGCATGATTAGTGGACCCATGATTAGTGCTTTAGAACTGTTTTTTCACCCAGCCATTTGGGATGGCACAGTCAGTAAGCTTTGTTATTGTCTGAGATACCAAGTAGATTTTTTGCTAGCCCATCCTTTTAAATTCTTAGACTTATATATACATATTAGTGCCAACGTCCTGCCTTATAGAAGTCAAAGCCTCATGTTCTTTATCTAGTGGGGAACTAAAATTCAATCTATTATATTAGTTGGACAATAAGCTCACTCTGGTAAACCTCAGTGTCAGTACACTTTATCTGTTTAAATTTGTTTTTTAGCATCTGAAGATTTACTTTCTTATGAATTCTGACATTTTAATACCTTTTGTCTATCAAAATGAGCAGTTTCAAATGTTTATTGTTGAAGATTTTTGTCATTGCTATGGAATGAATTGTGTCCCTTGCTCCGAAATTCATATGTTGAAGCCTGAGCCTCCAGTGTGACAGTATTTAGAGACAAGGCCTTTGAGAGATAATTAGGTTTAGATGAGGTAATATATGTGTAATCCTCAGATAGGATTAGTGCCTTTATAAGCAGAGATACCAAAAAAACTCTGTCTTTCTCTGCCATGTGAGGGCACAGGGAGAAGGTGGCTCCTGAAACCCAGGATGTGAGCCCTTGCAAAACCCAACGGTCCTGGCACCCTCATCCCAGACTCCCAGATTACAGAACTGTGGAAAAAATAAATTTCTGTTGTTTAAGCCAGACAGCTGCTGTTATTTTGTTATGAAAGTCTGAAGAGACTAAGATTTCAGCCATCTTTTTGAAACACTGAATCTCCAATCCTTTACTTGTTCAATTAATACAGATGAGTTTTAAAGACAAAAAACAGTCTCGCTGCTTTTTACCTTTAAATAAACAACAGAGATCCACTAGTATGAATGCTGCATTTGACTCTCCCTGGATTTAGGTAAACCACAGTGTCTGAACAAGTGACATATATTTAAAAAAAAAAAAAGTCTACTAATTCATTTGGAACAAACAGTTTAATTCCTGTAAATCCCAAATTCCTGTAAATCACAAGGGAAAGATTTAAATTCAGAAGAACAGCCAAGAACAGAATGATTTTATTTTGTCAAGGCAAAAAGAAAAAGAAAAAGAAAAAAATACAACAAATAGTTTCTATATGAATCCAGAAACCAACTGCTTTGGTTTTAATGTGTCCTCTAAAGTTCATTGGAAACTTAATCCTAACAGGGTTGAGAGGTGGGACTTTCAAGAAGCAATTAGGTCATGAGAGCTCTGCCCTTGCAAAATAGATTAATAGCTTTATTAAAGGATTGGGTTAGGTATTATGTGAGTGAGTTCCGGATACAATGAAAACATTCAGCCCCCTTTTTCTCTCTCTTCCACACGTTCATTCTTTTGCCATATGATGCCTTCTGCCATGCGAGAAGGCCCTCACCAGATGCAATCCCTCAGTCTTGAATTTTCCAGCCTCCAGAATCATGAGCCAAATAAACTTATATTATTTATAAATTACCCAGTCTGTGGTATTCTGTTATGACAACAGAAAGCAGACTAGGACGCCAATCTATTGAAGCCTAATAAAGTAAAAACTTCTGTATTGAAAATAAAATATCTTGGGGGAATTTGTTTAATAAAAATGGAGCTATAATTATTGTTGTAGCTATAAATTATTACCAAGAGTCCTCTAGCTAATTTGAAGGCTTTAATGTGTCTATACTTAGAAATGAGAAATTTACTGCAGTAAACTATGTAGTATCTGTTACACTCTTAAAACAAAGAAATCTGTTGTATGGCAGCCGTATAACCCTGGAGCATCCTCATGAACTGTAAATAATCTGGGCTCTACTATGTGCAGGGTAAAAAAAAAAAAATTAGCTGATATTTAATACAGAATTGTATTCTAGCCATATAACCAAAGGCTTTAAAAGCACCTTTTCCTTCTCTTTCAGAGGCTGGTATTAATAAAATTATGTGGTAATTTGGCAGTTGTAAATTGTGACCTCCTGTCAGTGGCTGGGTCACAAATGTCTCCCTTCTTTCTTTTTTAAACACTGACGGGTTCAACAGAGTAAACATTGACTTCATAAATAAGCAGAGAGTCAGAGTACTAGGTTCTAGTCACTTCCTTAATGGAAAGTAAGCAGAGAAATTTAATAGTGGGTGTGGGAATAAGAAGGAGGGGGAACCAGAATCATAGTCAAGCAAATAATGGAATGAATACCCTATTTAAGTATGCCAGACATACTTGTGTAAAAGAAGTTTGTAGGTCACCAGATACTACAAGAATGGCATATTGGGTTGATCCCATAATTAAGGAGAAGACCTAAGTCAGGAGCATCTCAGACCAAATGTGTTGTGCTACCCTACACTATAATTATTACTCTTATGAGTCTTACTTCAGTAAGCACTTTGCACTGATGATATGAAATGTGTTCTCCTTTCAGTATCAAAAGTTAAAGAGTAAAGTATATGGCAGATTGGTGAGTCATCTAATACTCCCTCTATTGCAAAGACTGTGGCTATCACTCTATCTTTGCAAAGCTGAAAAAAGCAGGGATTTTCACAAGGTAGTATTAAAAATGTTGACTTTAAAAGTACCCATTACTTTAAGGACTTCACATACCAGATGACTTTATGCCAGTTCTTTCTCAAATCAAAGGAGTTAGTAATCAAAGGAGAAAATGGTTAAACTCCCACCCCCATTAACACTATTACTACATACATGCACACATACACACACTTTTATGTCCAGTGGAAGCACTGGCATATTGCTTTTCTTTCTAAAATCTTGTTCCTCATAGCATTTCCAGATATTGATGTGGAAGACATGGTTAGATGTGATTTTTCCTTGTTAATAGTGTCTGGATTTGGTTTGGGGCAGAGTATGCCCATTCCTAGGCAATGAAACATGACTGACTGAAGATAATCATAATAGTTCTGTCACTTTCAAAACTGCTAGGAATAATCATGTACAAAGTTTAATGAGACCCAAATGGGAGTGTTCTCTGTAGGCTCCTGGGAAAACAGCTTTCCATAAAAGAAAACAGATAGCACAACAGGTGTTACCCTTCTGCTTCCCTACATGTTACTTTCTAGATTTCTAGCTGCAGCCACTGCAGTTGTGTCTGATCATGAGACAAAGGCAGAGTGAGTTGAAGGGACATAGACCCTGATATTACTGAGTTACTGAACAATATCAGCCTTAGCTGATATCTGGTCTTTGCATTATGTGGGAAAAATAAATTGTTTAAACTACAGTGAGCAAACTTTCATTGCTTGCAGTCAAATCCATTTTGACTGATACAAAATATATAGCACTACTATTTGATAACTGCCTACTATCTAGCTAACATTAACAGGTATACAGAATTTATTTTCACAACAACCCCAAGGTAAAGATAGCTCACTTCAAATCCCAGGTTTACTTATGAGAAAGTTGACATGGCCAAAGTTATTGACTTACTTTGGGTTACTCAGTTGGTACATGGCAGACACAGGCTTGAAGATGTGGCTTATGTCATTCTTCTTTCAGTCATTCATTCACTTATTTATTTGAAAGAATTTTAAGGACTTAAGGCAGAAACATCTGTGTACCAGAAATATGAATATTATAATCAGTCTGTGCTCTCTAGGACCTCACAGTCTACTGAGTTCACAGTCTTTGAACTCTTAGTTGTCTTTTAATTTTATCAGTCTGCCTTTTTGTTCATTGCCATAGTTGTGTGAGCTATTTTTTTTTAAATCAAAATTCAGGTGATCTCAAGGGTATTTATCTAAACAAAAGATGTATCTTTTATTCACTGTTAGGACACTGAAGTGAATTTCTAACATAATTTCAAAGCCAGAATTTTCTAAACAGCTCATCTTCCTTTTAATAAAGACCAACCTGCTAATTTTTCACCCTAACACTTCACCTGGATGTCTATTGCATTGAGCTAGTGTGACGCAGTCATATATCTAAAGCTCAAAACCACATTCCATAGTGATATATCATAGGTTATACTCCAAGAGGAGAACTGAACATAGAGGTGGAGGAATATAGACCACAAATATGCTACAAAATCCAGAAAGATGCTGGGCTCAAATGCTGATTTAAATAAAGGGTCAAAACACTGTACCAAATTCAAAGGTGCCTGGAAAATAAGGATATGCTAATGAAAGTACCTGTGATACATAGAAAGAGCACAGAAAATAAATTATACCAAGAGTCAAAGGACTAATTATGATATCAATAGATCAATAATTTAATCTATTGTCAAAGCAATTAACTAAAAATTTTTGAAAATTCTTTATGTGCTTAGAAATATGCTAAGAGCTATATAAAAAAGGAGGACATAAAAGAATTATAAAACATCACCTTTTTGGTCAATGAAGTTAGTGTTCAGTTGGAGATGCAAATGGGGCAGAGAAAAGACCAATACATATGGAAAAAATTAGACAACATTTCAATGGCACAGAATGCAATGCCAGGAGAAAAAGTTGCAAAAAGATGTTTCAGAACGGAAAAAGCGTGATATATGATGCAAAGAGTGTGGGATTGGAATCCGATAACTTGACCACAGTTGTAGCTCTATACACTTACAATCTTTATGATCAAAAGGTCACTTTAACCTCTGCTTCTTGAGAAAGATACAATTTAAGAATGAAAATAAGAAAATATAGAAGACTTTTTGAATTGCTAAATATTAGATATACATTATATGTTATTTTCAATGAAGGCTAGAATAGATGGAGAATATATATTTTGTAAAAAAAAGAAAAATGTAAAAAAAGAAAAAAGAAGAGAAAAAAAAGAAGAGAGAAAGGATTTACATACCCCAGAAAGTGAGAGTAATGTTTCCCGAGAGAATCTGAGCAAAGATAGATACAGACAAGTCCCGAGCTGACTAAAAGACTGTATGCTTTTTCCATTATCAACATGCTCCAACAATTCTAAACAATATCAGTGATGAAATACTCCTTTGCAAAGAAGTGTCTTGTTGGTCTCATTTCTAAATTCCTGAGATTACTGTTGACTTTAAGTATTCTAGTGTAATGTGACCTTTAAATTAGTACTGTTCTTTAATAAAATCTATGTTAATAAATGTCATATTCTACATGAAATTTGAAGAACTACCAGTTCATAAGACATTTGAATGGCTCAACATCCTTTGTCTTTCCAAATGCTGTCATTGTACGTATTCCTCAGTTTAAACACTAGATATAAGAAGATTGCACATGATTGTAAGAATGAAGAAAAATAACATGAGCTATTCCTTTTTGTCATTGAGGGGACTACTTGAAGTTCATATGTTTAAAATTTTTAAGAATGAAACAATAGAAACTGTACATCGTTAAGAAGTGTCTATTTTAGGTTATACATGAAGTAACATGTTGAATTTTCATAACTTTTTTCAAGTTGAAATTTTATCTAAATTGTTCATTTCTGAAATAAAGGATAAATAAAAAATTAATGATTATCACTGATTATTAGAAGATCACTGCTGAAGATAATGTTCCATAGAAAGGAAGGGTGTTAAAATCAATCTACTCTGAGGATTCAGTACTCCAAGTTTGCCAGAAGAGGGAAATTCCACAACCCCTAGGCACTGTTCTTTGAAAGAAGGTTAGTGCTTTGAATGTACTACTGACAAACTGTGCTATGGACAATTAGCACATTTTAATTCACCACTGCTCTACAGCAGGGCATGCCCTAAGAGGGGAAATGCATTCTCTGATACATTGGACATGTCTTCCCCTCCATCCCCTTAAGACAAAATCTTTGACATTGGAAAACCCTTCAATATCGCATTTATACTGTAAACAGAAAACACAATACAGTATTGAAAGATTGCTTTTGAGATGTGATGTAGAACTTACTCATTTTGTTTGCAAGCTATAATTGTGAGGCTTCACCCAGAAATATAGGTCTAACTATGCTATCTGAGCTCAGAATCTCACTGTTCTCACACATTGTTGTGGACAAGAATTGCCTAGGATGTTTGTTTAAAAATACAGATTTTTAAAGCTCAGCCCTAAGGAGTCCAGTTTAGATCTGGAATAAAGTCTGGAATTCGTGTTTTAAATGAGCATACCAATGATGTCATCTAGCTTATTCTTCAGCCAAGATTTAATAAGTATTTAGAAACTGAAGTTCTCTGAAAAGTAGAATGACTTTTACTTTTAAAATGGACAGATCTGTGAAAGATTTCTATCAGATATTCTTTTCCTCCTTGTCACTTCTCATTTTGCCACAATAGCCAGATGATGTTGTTTCTTCCATGGGCCTCTCCCCAGCTATAGTCAGGCACCAGGAAAGCAGGGAGACCATCTTGTTCTTATATTAAGTATAAGCCCCAAAGGTGATGTACACAGCACAGTGTATTCTTTGGAGTTGTTTCAAATAAAAAAAGATGTCTGTGTGTGTTGGTTAGTGGTTTTAAGACATTCCATTTCTGAAAACAGAGATAATAACAAGCAACAAAAGAAGCTTCCCAAAAGCAAATATTCCTTTTTTTTTTTCTTCCTTTAATAGAGCCCATTCTCCTCCTGAGGGAGCCCTTTCCTACTCAGCTGTCACTGAGCCTTCAGGGGAGTTTTCCTCCTGGTAATTTCTCAGAGCCTAATAGGTCTGTTCCTGACCCACTGGGTTTTTCTGTGGGCTGATGTATTCCTCTCTTCTAGATCTATCCTCCTTCTCATTTGTTCCTCCCAACTCCAGTGGCCAGAAAAATCAGATTTGCTGAGAACATCTGGGATTACAGAGAGCACTGATGTGGAGAAAGGAAAGGCATCATGATCTTAGAGAAACTCTCCTCTATAGAGTAAGTACAGGGTCACTCTGCCTTAGTGCACTTGCTGTCTCCGAGAAATTTCCTACCAATTTCACAGCAGCAGTTACTGACGAGTTACCAAATATGACAGTATTTCATTACTAAAGAATCTATTCCTCCCAAACTCTAGTTTATGAAGATTCCGACAATGATTTTTTACTTTTACAAATTATTTGAGAAAAAGCATTTAAATTCTAAGCATACAAACATGACAAAAGGGCACAGCTACAAAATGTCCCTTCCCTGGTCATTACAGTCTGCCCCAGCTGCCCCCTCCCTCATCCACTGAGGTGTGTAGAAAAGAGGCAGAAATTGCCCATAATCATGCTATGCCTTTCTACTGTACATCCAATATGTGCCGTCATTATTTCAGTTTTTGAAGCTTCATGGCAGCATTGCCAGTGAAGATAATAGGGCCTATTATTTTCAATGAGCTCCATCAGGAGGTTTCAATGGGCCTGCTATCACTCGAACAAAGACACATTGGGAAGCAACTCTGCTTTCTTGTCATCAAAATGGCTGTTAGTTTGTGTGAAGCTAAAGACTACCCCGTTTCCTTTTCAGCCCTGTTGGATTTGAAAGGGCCAAGAAAGGCAGTTTAGAAAGAAACAAGTCTGACTCCTTGCCTGGCTAGATATATATATGAGCAGTTTTCATTTTATAGAATCGATAAGTTCAGCAAAGTAAAGCCTGCCTACCATTGATTTCCTATTTACAGCCAGAAATATGTTCCCATGGAAAAATATCTTCAGATAAAACAATAAAAAACAAAAAAACAAAAAATCTCCGAGCAAAAAAGGCACTTAGTGGTGGTTATGTTTAAGGCAAATTAAGTGATTCTTCACCATTTGTTGGCCCAGTCTTGAAATCTTTTTTCTACCCTGTTCTTGCCTAAACTTGAATTTTTCCTTGTCTTTACATCCACAGCAACCAGGACTCCATCCCAAAGCTCCTTTCATCTGTGTATTATAGTGTCTTGATATTAACCTTTTCTGAGACCACCATAACAAGATTGCTAGTCTTACCCTTCCCTAATAATGGACAATTTCAGGATTGGTATAATGTATTTTTGTGAGTTTATTAAGTAAAAAACAACTTTTAAAATATTTCAACTCTTGAATACTAATGTATATGTTTCTAAGTACATTACACACTTATTTAATTCCCATAATAGCCCACAAAGAGTGCTATCATCATCCCCACTCACAGAGGAGGACATTCTTGAGGTCTAGAATGGTGACTTGTTGAAAGTCACTCAGATAACAAGCACCAGAACAGGAGTTGAATCCTACAATTTCATTCTAGGGTCCATAAAACATACAGGAGTTTACAGAAAATTCTGTTGTAGAGTTGTCTGAAATGCTAACCCATTTTACTTTTCTTGCTGTGTATTCCTTACTACCTTCTCACCTGTTCCTTTTCCATAAATATCTCCATACATGTTAATAGAGTCTTGGTCCATTTCCTCAAGTTTACCAGAGTAGAAAGCAGAAATAACTTCACAATTGTTGTCTCTAGTGTTTTTAAGTTTCTAAATTCCATTAATTACTTTAGATGCTTCTGTGTCAAAAATACAAAAATGGAGGCAGCACATTTGAGAGAAGAATAAAAGATGTTTGTGGATCTGCATGTTTCATAGAGAAATGAGAGGTGTCTCAGGAAAACACTCCCAGCAGAAGGATTTTTGTTGTGTTCAAAAGCCCTGTGGATGCCATAATTTGCAGACTGTCTAGTCCTCACTCCAGTGAGGTCCATCCAAAGCCAGAAGTCAAGGCTTCAACGGTTCTACCTTCACATCAGCTGCAGGAAGCACTGACCTTCTCTGGCAGCCCCCAACCCCACTAAGTCCCAGTGGATGTGGTGCCCTTCAGTGCCTGCTGACCTAGCTTAACCCTGTCCAATTTATCTCTACCCTGCAACATTTAAGTATGCCTGTAATCCCAAGAGGAAGAGAGATGATGGAAGAAGGGATGATACTGAATAGAGCCAACTTAGGTATCTCTGAACTGGGACAGTGGTTGGATACAGATCTATTATACCAGGTTCATCTTCTGCTGTGTTTGAAATAAGTACAATCGGTCTTTGGCTGTAGGCAGGAAAGAATGTTACACAGCTAGTCTCACCACTTCAGTTGTCTCTCTAACAAACATGAAGTACTGCAAAGTTAACTGACTCTTAAAAATAGTATTATCAATGAAGAATGATTGGAAACATTTTTGGTAGGCTAGTAAAAGATCAAGGTTTTCACAATGCCACTTGACTTCTGGTTTACTTGTGAGGCTAAAGGGCACAGACAAGAAGAAGTGTTCTATTGATCAGTGTGTCCAATATACATAGTTAATTCTGGATAAGGTTATATTTGTTTACTTATATCTCATTGAAAAAAAAAGACATTTCAATATCCGAGTCTAGCAAAAATAACATCTGCAATGTATAAATATGTCCCGAATTCCTTTGTACCTTTAACTAGCCTTATCCTCACTGGTATTCTAGTCACCTTCCCACCCAGTAATTCTCATCTGCCTTTAAGAGACCAATAATGCCTGCATTTTTAAACACTTATTTTTAGGAGAAAACATATTATAGTCCCCAAACTTCTATCACATGCAACAGTCAGGTTACTTCTGATATCCATATTTTTTGACAAAATAGGTAAGTACATAACAACTTTAGAGGTTGGAAGTCACCAATTTGTCCACAAGTCAGTGAGATGTCATAGCCTTGGAGTCTGTTCTGTAATTGGTAGTTTAAGCATGTGTTATACCACTGGACTCTACATTTCTTAAGCCAAGGCTATGTCTTTTTAGTGTTTTCTAAGCACAATTTAAACACAGTGCATGGAATATAGTGTGTGTTTAATAAATGCATCTTGATGAATGATCAAATATTCTTTTCAGCTAAGGGCAAGCTAAACAACAGAGTATGAGATCCTTGCTCACCCCCATGACCAACTGGTTACATCAGATTGTTATAGTGTTAGGAGAAAATGACAGCTAACAAATATTGGTCCTGTTCTTTCTCAAAAGTATTTTTTATAAGCCTGGAAGAATTCTAATTATTTAAAAAATATGATTATTTAATCCTCATAATGACCCCATGGGATACTGTTAATATTAGCATTGTCTCCCTATTTTACAGATGAGGAAACCAAGGCATATGAGAAGATGATCTACCTAAGGTCACGTGATGAGCTTATCAACAAGAATCTTTAGGTGTTTTTCCACATCAATTATCATTATGTCATGTTATATTTGTACAGATAGCTTAGGTTTATGAGACATTGAGTGAACTGGTTAATTATCTATGATTGAAATTAAGTCTAAATGTATTTGTTTTAGGCAGATTCCCCACTTGTCAATAAATTTCTCTGCTGTAAAATAGTTTGGCTAGGGTTGAGGCTGGGAGGATTCCAGGTTAGGTGTTTCAGGCTCCAGATTTAAGGTAAATATTCATGAACCATGATTTACTCTAGAAGTCTACATCAACAGCTTAGATGTAGTTATTCATAAGTCACTCTCAATTATTAGCAACATAAGCTATTTTAAAATATAATCTTCCAGGGCTTTTATCACACACCTGCCCACCTAATTCAGCCTCTCAGTATATCAGGATATGTGGATAAAACTTTGCAAATCATATGTTAAAAGGTGGCATGCCAACAGTTAATGCAAAAATAATCTGGGTATATTCTTTAGCCACCAGTTCAATGATGCCAAGATTATGACAAAATGTCTAAGAGATAGTGCCATTTTTATAATAAAGTATAGCTGTACAGTGTCTGGTTAGAGGTGATGAGTCTATATTTGAAGTGTGGGTTTCAATTTAAGGACCTATTTTTAAAGAAGAAAAATGACAGATTTGGATTACTCATCGAAAGTATGTTAAGGAAGACAAGGACATTTCTAAATTGAAGCAATTAAAGGGGTGTGAGATGTTTGGTCTGAAAAACTAAATGATCTAGAAAGCTCAAAACAGTGTCTTCAAATATTTGAAAGAGCTTCTGTGGTGAGGGATAAATATTTTCACTTCAGACTCCTGCTTTCCTTTTCTGAAATACACCTTCATTTTGCTATTACTACTGCCTCTGACCTAAAATGCCTTCTTATTGAAATAATTTTCTAATTAGTGTCTCTGCATCTCATTTCATGTTTCTCCCACATAAACCCTTCAGAACACACCAGAATTATCTTTCCCAAGCAAATCTTACTGTGACATTTCCTAGCTTAAAAACCTCCCAATGGCTCCTTAATGCACACAGAGTAAGCATGAACTGTCTCTGCCTTACAAGGTTTAAGACTAAAATTCACATTTACATCCTGATACATCTCCCCTGTCCGAATACCTCAACCATCAACCTTTCCTCAAGCCTACCCTATAGTTTCTTATAACAAATTGCCCTGAAAGACTTTGTACTTTCAAACCTGTATTCTTTTTAAGCTATTATTTCTGTCAGCAATTCTCCACCCCACATCCCACTTCTGAGATTCTATTCATCCTTTAGAACCAGCTAAAATATGTCATCTCTTCTGTGAGCCCTACCTACTTGCCACAGTCAGAATCCAGGGCTTCTTCAGCATACCATTTGCCCTTTGTACTTTATCACTAGATTATTGTTATTCATGTGCAAGTCCTTCCATTTGACCAAATCTTTAACGTATCAAACTGATGTCTTCACAACCTATGACAAGTTTTAGGTCAAGATAATTATTTTTTCTTGAGTCAATGAATGAAGAAAACACATTGAAAGAAAATATATGTGGGCTCAGTAAGATAATATCGATTATGATGATATTTATAGTAATAGCTACCATTTTGAAGCACTTACAAGGTACAAGGACCAAGCAATACTATACACACACACACACACACACACACACACACACACAAACACACCATCTTGACCCACATAACCCTAGGCAGCTTGTTTACATACATAGAAAGTGAAATAAAGATTCCTATTCAAATTCTCTTAGCCTATTAAGAATAGATAGTAGTCTCTTTCTCTGGGTTAATCTACTCACAGGCCTTTGTTTCATCTGCTAGCTAAAATAAAGAAATCAGTGTATTCTGTGTTCCTAGCCCTTACATTTTAGCCTAGATATCTTCCCTAACATGCCTGGATAAGTCCAGGCAAGACTTAGGTCATAGCTTGTTCCTCTTTCTTTATTTAGAAGTATTTTTGCCTCTGTCAGCATTCTGTAAGCTACTTCTTCTTTTCCTTTGTTCTCCTCCACCCTTACCTCTTTAGGAAAGTTTTAAGTTATTAGCCAATTGGATTTAGTGTAGAATGTAAGGTCCAGTTCCAGCAAATAGAATCAGGACACAGCAATAAGGCTGGATGTGTTAGACATAAATATTCTTGCTCTTCCTTTGTTCAGTGCATTCTCATGGTAAGACTGCTGGCGAGCAGTGCCCTTTCTGCAGATAGTAAAAGAAAGCCTTGCTGAGAAATCTTTTGTCTGAATGCTGATTCTTCCTTGCGACATCAGAAGATAAGCACTTATTCCCAACAGTGTACAACAAATCTGACAGACAAATGGCTTGCCCAAGATCACACAACTAATAAATCATAAAACTGGGATTGAAAACAAGTCTCTCTGATCCTACAATCCATTCCCCAAACCATACACCAAACTGCCTCTTTAAACCTCCTAAGAATGGGAAGTATCAGTTGATTCTATGGCTTCCTCAGGAAATTTGTTTCTGACTGCTGAAAGTGAGTGTTTCTTTCTCATAGATACTTTAGAATGATCACTCTTTGGAAGACTGGACTCTGCACAGATATGGCACTGAAGTAGGCATAGCTTAGAAGGGGCACTACCCAGCCACCATCTCACATAATTTCCATCAGTACCCTTCTTAGATACTTTGAATATTTACATTATTTAAATAAAGTTATTGTGCAGGCATACATAGGAGATATTGTAGGTTCACTTAAACCACTGCAATAGAGAATATTGCAATTAAGTGAGTCAGAGAAGCTTTTTGGTTTTCCAGCATATATAAAATTTATATTCACACTATTGTGTAGTCAAGTGTGCAAAAGCATGTTGTCTAAACAAATGCATATATCTTAATTTTTAAATTATTACTAAAAATGCAAATGATCATCTGAGCCTTCAGCAAGTCATAATCTTTTTGCTGGTGAAGGGTCTTCCTTCAATGTTGATGGCAGCTGTTTGATCCAGGTGGTGATTGCTGAAAGTTGGGGTGGCTACAGCAATTTCTTAAAATAAGACAACAAAGTTTACAGCATTAACTGACTGTTCCTTTCAGAAAAGATTTCTCTGTAGCATGCAATGCTGTTAGATAGCATTTACCCACAGAACTTCTTTCAAACTTAGAGTCGATCATCTCAAACCCTGCTGTTTATTAACTAAGTGTATGTAATATTCTAAATATTTTGTTTCATTTCAACAATGTCTACAGCACCTTCAGTAGAAAAACTTCATCTCAAGAAATTGCTTTGCTTATCCATAGGAGGCAACTCCTTATTCATTCAGGTTTGATCATGAGATTGCAGCAATTCAGTCACGTTGCCAGGTTTCATTTCTAATTTCGATTCTCACTATTTCTACAACATCTGCAGTTCCTTCCTCTACTGAAGTCTTAAGTTCTTCAGAGTCATCCATGAGGGTTAGGATTAACTTCTTCCAAACTCCTGTTAATGTTGGTATTTTCACTTTCTCCCATGAATCACAAATGTTCTCAATGACATCTAGAGTGGTGAATTCTTTCCAGAAGGTTTACTTTGCCCAGATCCATCAGAGAATATATTTCTTAAATAATAAGAAACATTCCTTCTGTAGCCCATGGATCAATAAGTTATTTTCTTTCAAGTCTAATTATTTAAGAAATATATTGTTTAAAGCTATAGCTTCCTTAATAGTAAAAAAATCTCTTTATACATCGCCATCTGTTCTTGGGTGACCCATTGTATTGTTAATGAGCAGTAATATTTTGAAAGAAATCTTTCCTTTTGAGCAATAGGTGTCAATAGTGGGCTTAAAATATTCAGTAAACCATGTTATAGACAGACTTGCTGTGATCCTAGTTTTGTTGTTCATATGTAAAGCACAGGCAGAGTAGATTAAGCATCATTCTTAAGGACCCTAGGATTTTCAGAATGGTAAATGAATGATGGCTTCAGCTTACAGTTACCAGCTACATTAGCCTCTAACAAGTGAGTCAGACTGCCTTTGAAACTTTGAAGCTGGGCACTGACTTCTCTTCTCTAGCTAGGAAAGTCCCAGATAGCTTCTTCTTCCAATTACAACAGAAAATCTTTTGTTTAATGTAGCCACCTTCATCAGTGATCTTAGCTAGATCCTTTGGATAACTCGCTGCAGTTTTTATATCAGCACTTGCTGCTACATCTTGCATTTTTATCTTATGGAGACAGCTTCTTTCCTGAAACCTCACGAACCAACTCTGCTAACTTCCAAATTTCTTTTGCAGCTTCCTATTCTCTCTCAAGCCTTCACAGAATTGAAGAGTTAGGGCCTTGACCTGCTTTAGGCTTGGGAATTTGGAAATGTTGTGGCTGGTTTGATTTTCTATCCAGACTGCTAAAACTTTCTCCGCATCAGCAATAAGGCTGTTTCACATTTTTATCATTTATGTGTTCACTGGAATAGCACTTTATTTTCAAGAATTTTCCTTTGTATTCATAACGTAGGTAATTTCTTAGAGCAAGAGAACTAGCTTTTAGTCTATCTTGGCTTTCAACACGCCTTCCTTTCTTAGAATGCTTAATCATTTCTAGCTGTGGATTTAAAGTGAAGGAAATATGAGTCTTCCTTTCACTTGAACACTTAGCAGCCATTTTAGGATTATTAATTGGCCTAATTTCAATATTGTATTTTAGGAAATAGGGAGACCCGAAGACAAGGAGAGAGATGGGGAAATGGCTGGTTGGTGGCATAGTCAGAACACACACAACGTTTATCCATTAAGCTCACTTTCTTTTATGAGTGTGGTTTGTGGTACTTCAAAACAACTACAATAGTAACATCAAAGATCATCATAGATCACCATAACAGATGTAATAATAAAGAAAAAGTTTGAAGTATTGCAAAAATTACCAAAATGTGACAGAGAGCGAGTGTGTGCTGTTGGAAAAATGGCAGCACTAATAAAGTCCCTGGATGAGGGGTTGCCACCAACCTTCAATTTGTAAAAAAGTACAGTATCTGTGAAGCATAAAAAAGAAAAGGGCAGTAAAATGAGGTGGGCTTGCCTATACTTGTAAACGATCAGTCTCCAGACACATACTCTAACTCCATTTGTCCTCTCACAAGATTAATGCCCCAAGCTCTTTCTGTTGAGAAATTTGAGAGCTGCTACTGACTGCACATACCCTAAGGATGCCTTCACGTCTAGCATGCATTGAAAAACAAACTCAATATGAAGAGCAGAGATGTAGAGAATATTAATTTTTAGATCCCCTGCTTTATGTTCATTATGTACGTTCTATGTCACTCTCTTCTCACCCTCCGTAGAGAGCTTTTTTTTTTTTTGAGACGGAGTTTCGCTCGTTACCCAGGCTGGAGTGCAATGGCGCAATCTCGGCTCACCGCAACCTCCGCCTCCTGGGTTCAGGTAATTCTCCTGCCTCAGCCTCCTGAGTAGCTGGGATTGCAGGCACGCACCACCGTGCCCAGCTAATTTTTTGTATTTTTAGTAGAGACGGGGTTTCACCATGTTGACCAGGATGGTCTCGATCTCTTGACCTCGTGATCCACCCGCCTCGGCCTCCCAAAGGAGAGCTTTCTTTCTAGATCTGCCATGGACTTCTTTAAGTTATTCGGACCCTAGGTTCTTGCTTGTATTCTTGGCTATTTAAAAGCCTGACAAACATTCTGAAGTTGTTTACTAAACTACTGCTTTACATTTACTTCTTTCCCTACCAGGGGATATATGCAAGGAGAAGTTTAGTGCATTTATCTTTTCTCTCTGATCACATCTTGCCATCTGTGGGGCAACCAAGAGGACCATAGAAGACTGCATCTGTAATGGTTTTGCTTCAATATTCTGGATGCTACTGTATATGCCAAATAGATTTAGGAGGGAACTGAAGCCTGGGGTCTAGATGGGTAAATTCAGCTCAGTTACCTTTCTTTAGATGACTGTCCTGAAGTAGAACATCCTAAAGTTGCAGGTTTGTACGTGACATCTTTTAAAATAGCTCTATATGTGCGGCCAGCTCTGTTCAAAAAATGGAACGTCAAAGGTGACTCAGCCTTGCTGAAGCAAGAAAAGTTTAATTCAGAACATAATTTGCTTTCCTTTATTTGCACACTGCAGTTCTGGGGAATAAAAGCCATTATGGAATCAAAGGACAATTTGCTTTTTTGTTGTTGTTGTTCTGCACTGAATTTTTAAAGGCTATTTTTTTTAAAGAACATAAACGGATGAATGATACCAGATTCAGTGCAGCTTAAAACTAAGTACCTTCAGCTCTTTTCCATGATAAACAGAAACCAATCTTGGCTCTCTGCCCCCAAGCACAGTGCTGCTGCATGTACTCAGTGAGACAGATTCTCTTCCTTCTCTGGGGGAAGGAGGTCCAGTCAGACATGGGCAATGATTCTCAGAGAAATGGGAATATTAAAAGATATTCAATTATGAATGTTTCAGTATTCTCTCTTCCCAAGCTAAATGTCTCGGCGCTTTTTAGTTCTATCTCTCCAAACTTTCAAGGGCAATTTTGAGTCTATCAGAGAAGTCCCTGGACTTTTCTATAGTGATATCAGGGGAACATATATCCCTCCCCCAAAGGAAAATAAAGAGACGATTTAATAGATTGAGGGAGACAGCAAAGATTCGAGAGTTGTATGAAATGTGATTTTTTTTTTTTTTTTTTGAGAAAGAATCTTGGTCTGTCACAACCTCTGCCTCCTAGGTTCAAGCGATTCCCCTGCCTCAGCCTTCTGAGTAGCTGGGATTATAGGCATGCACCACCATTCCCGGCTAACTTCTGTATTTTTAGGACAGACAGGGTTTCACCATGTTGGTCAGCCTAGACTCAAACTCCTGACCTTGTGATCTGCCCATCTTTGTCTTCCAAAGTGCTGGGATTACAAGAGTGAGCCACCATGCCCGGCCCAAAATGTGCTTTTTAAAATATATTTTTTTTTGGTTGAAAATGGATTATAAAGCATGGACCCAGAAGTTTCAGAGGCAGTGGCAGAGTGTGAGGATATTGATATGAATTATACATTAAATCCCGTGAACCTTCTTCAAGAAATGTCAGTAAAAGGTGGGGTTGCTTTTAATTAATTTTTGATTGTTAGTCTATTCTCTGAATGTGACACTGCACAGAGAATAGATAATGTCAGGTCTTATTTTATAACAGAAATTGAAGAAGAAACTAAGTCCAAACTAGGAGGGAGAAAGCAGATCTCGATGGTATTTCTTGAATCAGGGATTCTGCATGTATCCCTAAAAACCCTGTGAACCCTTGACCATGGAGTCCCCAAGGAGAATGCTGACCTGGAACATGGTGAGGGCCTTGAAACACTTCTCTGTACCACGCACCTATCTCTACAACATGAGGACTCACTGCTGGCCACTGGGTAGCAGGATTCATCATTACCATTAAGAGATCCTTTGCTATAGTCAGGAACAAAAGGTAAGAACAATTAATGATACATCAGGTATTTACCTTTACCAAGGGCCTAGCACTGGGGTAAAGATAAGCACAGTAGAAAGTTCTTACAGCTGCAACCATTCAGGAAGCGTACAATCTGGCTAAGGAGTCATGCATACAGGGCAAGGCTATGGACTAGAAAGTGCTGGAAGACTCAGGAAAGACACATTCAATAGACATCTTAGGAAAAGCTTCTTACCTACCCCTAAGCCAGTCTCAAAGTATGTCTCAGAGCAGAAGTTGCAATTGCTTGGGAGTTACCCAACACTCTGGGTTGGCATTGCTAGCCTGTCAGAAGTGGAGATTGACATCCCTCTTCCTGGTCAGGGTCCCATATTTTCACTCTGCTCTGAGTACTGAAAATTATTTAGTTGACTCTGATGATGGGTAATATTCATATAAGAAAAATGGAGGAAGAGAGAGGATTGCAGGCAGGGAAAATGCATAGGACTTGGCATGGTAAGAAAAGGAATTACTACTTCTCTCTGTATTTACAAAGATTCATAAGTGCTCTCAGCTCAAGACAAGAGATCATAAAAACATAATTGTTTCCTATGTAATTACACTGTTGATTAACTCTCCAGAACCTGCTTGTGATTATTTTAATCTTTGCATCATTCTACCATAAATGCTGGAAAGAGCAAATACTCAATTTCCCATTCAACCTTTCAGACAGGATTAGACTTGTGACAGTTGTGACCAACGTATCATTAGTAGTCCCTGAGGTTTGCACAACCTCCCAAATCAAAAAACAAAATTCACTAGTAAGGCTTAGTCCTCACCCTTCTTCTTGCCAAACATGCTGACATACATGTTCCTCTCCCCGAGACAGGAAACCTAAGGGTCAAGGAATGGATAATAAAGATAGAACTGAGAGATGGAAACAACTTTAGTTCCTGATGGCATCACTGAGTTGCCATGGCCCTCCTGAATTTCTCTGAACTTTCTGCTTTATGAAACAAATAAAACTTTAAGTCATTGTAATTGTCTGTAAGTCATCGTAATTGTCTGTTATTTGTCACCAAGTGAATTTATAACTAACGGAAACTCAACAGGAATGCCACTTATTCCCTTGCTCAGGTCAATGAGTTATCATCCCACAGGGGCAAATCTAGTTCTTTAGGTTCCCATGGCTCCTTCTGCAGCCCACAGGGTCTCCCTGAAATTAGAGCATAACTTCCACTTTTCACAGAAGATACATAACACTCAAAGTCCATTTTGATTGCCAGATGTTTCCAAAGGTATGTTACAAAGTCTATGAAATTATAAAATTATATTTAGCCCCAAATGAGCCCTAGATTCTTTCAAAGTCAAATTTATATTTTAAATGAATAGCAAAAGACCTGCCATATATGTATTTTCACAGTAAATAGGATAGACTATGGAATAAATATATTAATTTATAACTGAATTTATGTGATTTTAAAACAGCTGGTTTATAAATAGCAAAATTATTCAAGCTATGCTGGATTAATACAAGTAAAAATGATCTTAACTATTTTCTAAATTTTCTCTCTATATATAGTCAACTCAGTTTACAATATTTTGATCATATCAAATATACTAACAATATCCAAAAGTTACTCTTTAAATCTGTATTTCTTACCTATTTCAGATATTTTTGAAGTATATTTCTGTATTATGAGAGGTTGTGATGTTTGTTCATGATTTTCTCTTGAGTTGTTGTGGGCAACCGATTTGTCTCAGGATAAATTCAACTCAGTTGGGATGCAAATTTTGTGTCTTGAGTCACTACTTAAGAACATCCGTTGTTTACTTACCAAGAATTTTGTAGGTCAGTAATGGCAGGATTGGTTTAGCAGCTCAGCAATGTGATAAAGGACACTGGCTCTTTCCATTGCTCAAATCCTATATTCTGAGTGTGTTCTCTATCATCCTTATGTTTGTCACCTCATGGTCACATAATGGCTGCCATAGCTCCAGGTATACCATCTTTACCCAACAGTATCCAAACAGGAAGAGAAGGAAAGGAAAGCCAAAAAAGACATTCTACTTATTCAACTCTCTTTCATTAGAGAGGATTAGTTTCTAGATGCCCTCAACTTCCTCTTTAGGAAATCATACCAGAATAATCTCTCCAAAGGTAAGATGACAGAAGTGGCCTAGACTAATCATGACACACCTTTTGGATTAGCTACATTGCCATGTAGATTCTGCTAGCAAGGAAAACATGTCCAAGGCCAACCAGTTAGCCAGTTACAAAGCTACAAGACAAGCAATGGGTCCTTCATTCCCTGACCATTGGAATGTTATCCATTATCCTCTACCACATTCTTTTATCTTCACCAGGAGTTAAATGTCCATAATAAATTGTTAAATAAGCCTGTAATCTATATTTTTAATGAGGTAGTATTCACCTTAACCATAGCAACTCTAAAGACTTTAGATGGTTATCAAAATACAAAGCCATATAATAAATGGTATATTGTCATTCATTTGTTCATTCAACAAAACTTTAATAGATACTATATGCAAAACTTTGTCTAGTACTTAATATTTATCAGGAGGAAAATAGATGAAGAGTCTTGTCCCTAAAGTACTAATTGGGGGGACAAATAAATAATAATAAACATTAATGAGTTTTAAGCCCATCTCTGTGGGAGGATTACACTTTCTACATTTCTTACCGCTGGCTTGGCCATATTATTTGTTTTAGTTAATGAAATATCAGTGGAAGTAATGGATGTTACTTCCAAGAAGAAACTTCAGATCTTTTCTATCAGGAGAAAGGCAATTCAGCCTGGAATATTCAGAAGGAAAAAGACACTGAAGTCAAGCCCATGGAAATAAAATGTTTTTGTATGTGGTTGATTGAGATCATTTGTTACCATAACATGATAGGCTAAGCTGGTTAATACTGTAAATTATATAAAGAGAGTACACAGACACTATGTATTGTGAAAAGAAAAAAAAACAGTTGCACAAAATATGGAGGACAGTATCAGGTAGCAGCATTAAATAGGATGGTCAGAGTAGACCTCTTTGAGGAGATGAGATTTCAATTTGCATTCTGGAAAAAAAAAGTGAAGAAATTTTTTCCAAGAAAATATCTGAGGAAGGAGTATTCCAGGTAGAAGGGCCAGCTGGAGGAAAGTTTCTCAGATGAGAAGATGTCTACAATATTTAGGGGACATCAACAAGTCTTCTGAGACTGTAGCAAGTTAAGAAAGGGGAGAGTAATAGTATGCGAATTAGAGGCTCATGGAGTGGGGCTTAGGGCTCATGAGAAAGACTTTGGCTACAACTCTGAGCTAAATGGGGAGGCAAGGCAGGGTTTCCAGCAGAGGAATAGAATAGTGCCACAGCAACACTAAAAGGTGTTACTTTGGCTGCTGTGTTAATAGACTACTGTTAAAGGATAAATACGGAACAGAGAGGCAAAGGAAGTGAAAAATAATTAAAATAATATAATTTTGAAACAGGTATTTTCCAACTGATAATTTGATTTTATTAAGTTTTATTCAAAACTTTTTTCAACAATAGATTTATAAAAATAACACATTCTTATATTAAAAATGTAAAACCGTAATTTTTAATTGCTGATATAGTCAATGAATTTGTCTTATAATGTTTTTAAATGAGAAAAATACTAGACATATAAGTGCCAAAGTACTTAGGAAATTCAGATAAAATTCTGCTAAGTGGAGGAGACCTATTTAACAGTGTTAATAGGCTACTGTTGAAGGGTAAACATGGAATAGGGAGAGCAGTTAAAAGGCCACAGCAAGACTGCAGGCTAGATATGATGGTCACTTGACCAAAGAGGTAGCCGAGGAGGTCGCAAGTATACTAAGATTCTGGATCTGTGTTGAAAATACAGAAAATAGTATATATGTGGATTGGATGTGGGGTGAAGAAAAAGAGAAGGCTCCATGCCCCTCTGATAGAGTGAATGTAATACTTGCTCTCTCTAGTCATGAGAAGCATTCAACCCTGCCATTCCTGCTGACT
Organism: Aotus nancymaae; assembly: GCF_030222135.1. Lineage (NCBI taxonomy): Eukaryota > Metazoa > Chordata > Mammalia > Primates > Aotidae > Aotus > Aotus nancymaae. The sequence goes on along the minus strand of NW_026988422.1, from coordinate 28,031,644 downwards.
GCTTTGTGTGACAGCCAGTTGTGTCCACTAGGCCTGTGAGATACAAAATGCCACCAGATCACTAGTTGGAAGTGTCCATGGCCACAGTGGTTTGTGAAATATAAGTAGGTATTAGAAATTGTCTAAGCATATATAGATGAGAGTATGAGCATTCCTGCTACAGTGGTTTTATTATGGATATTACCACATGTATGGCATAAATCTATTTATTATTTTGTAATGCTTTGTGATAACTTGTGATAAACTTCTTGGCCTCACTAAACTTAAAAAAAAAAAATTCATGTTTAGTTATAAAAAATACCGAATTTTCATTCCTCAAGAAAATTGATAAATATGCAACTTACACAAACTCATTTACCATCCTCCATGGGGATCATCATGGTACCACAGGTCAAATGAAAACCAGCACACAAAAATATAATGAAGCAGCATCAGTGTCTGCTATAAGTCAGTTGTTGAGAAAAACTGTTACCAAAAATGATTTAATATATGTACCTGCATATGTAGTTTTATATGTCACTAAAGGAAGAATGACTTTTCATTTAGATCAATATTTATAATTTTAAATTACTTTTGTTCAGTTTCTAATTCAAGTTTTCTTCTGGCCCATAGTTGAACTTTTTGAATAATTAAGTGAAGCTGGTGTTATATAAGTGGCATCAGACTGTTCAAATAGAAAAATCAGTTAACTGAGTAATGGTTTGATTATTTTACTCATCTAGTTCAAAGTAAAGCTTTTTAACGATCATAATTTTGAAGGTAAAAGTATTTGAATGCTATTATTTCACATGCCCTTTGGTTAAGTGCAACAATAAAGATTATTTGTTTTATAATAAAAATGTGAATGCAGATTTTGTAGGACACAGTATCATGATGAAAAAAACAATGTCCTGACATACTAAGGTCTGTGTGAAGTAGAAATATATTTGGAATTAGTGGGACACATGTAATTCAGACTCGAGTTCCAATTTGAGGTGATGGTCTAAAAATCAAAATGGAAGTTGTCAAAATTGGCGGTTTTTATACATACACAGAAAAAGTGAGCTACAAAGCTCATATTTAATATAAAAATAATACTTTAGTAAGTCAGTTCATGACACATTTGATCCTTTGAAAAACGACTCAGTGGTTGATAAATGGCAATAAATTTTGTAAGCAAGTCCTCTAAATTTTGATTGATGTTGGTTCAAACTTATTTGAAAATTTTTACTGAAGTATTTAAAGATTGGAGAACAAAACCACACCAAAGTAACAAAAGAAAATTCCAGCTTCTAAGATTTTAGTGAATTACAGTTAACTTTTAAAAAATAGAGCCTAAAAACACAAAAAAAGATGTCAAATTTATCAAACAGTGAATAACAAAACAAAATAAGTGATTATAGGTCAAATGATGTCCCACATTTAATTTTGAAATTTGAAAACTTCAACCACAATATCCCAACTGTGGAATTTTTTTTCATGGAACTCTTACTTTAATTAAACATGTTCATATTTTGTGCCAGTGGAATGAAATTGCAAAGTCCTATGATTTTGCAGCATCTAAATTTTATGAAACACTAAAATGAATTATGTGTAGAGAAAATTTTGCAATATTTTCTTGTAAAAATATTTTTCAAATAAAGGTCTTCTTGATAAAGGGAAAAACAAATAATATAGCATATTTGAGATATACCATATATACTTTAATATGTATGTAAGCAATGAAATTGATTACAATGATTTAAAAGAGATGGGCCAGGAAAGGATGAAGATCAAGGACTAAGCTCTGGCCCAATCCAATATGAATATTATAGCAAGTATTTGTATTATATTGGTATATATTATATCTACATTAAATGAAAGCATGACTAAATCACTGGAAAAAATATATTTGTAGTTCAGAATAGACATAGGAGTGATCCTCTGGTATTAAAAAACTGTTAAGCTGATGTGATGATTTACAGTGACAATGTAATCCTGTGTTTACCTATATGAGGTTTACAAATCCTAGTATAGGATTAGAATTGTAAATATGGATTGCACATGTTTGCAGAAGGGCAAACATGAAAGGTTTATTGAATTAATACATACACACACACACTTTCAAAAATTTTACAATGGCTAAACCATAGTGGGTATGGATGTACATGAGTATAAGCATGGGTGCATGTAGCCCATGAGCAGTCTAGTGGGTAACCAGGGATATAATGACAAAGACATGTGGCTTTATGCCATTATAAAGTAAGCTAGTGAGGGATACAGATAATTTAATTGACAATTACAGTGCAAAGGCAAGTACAACTTGCTTGGGAGGAGATCCATAGAGCACCTTAATCTCAGACTTGTGAGAGGACCTAGGTCAGAGAAGTTTGAGAATAAAATAATGTCTCAAAGTAGACTCGGAGAATACACAAGTGCTAACTAGCCAGCCAGAGTCACAAGATGTGAAATCCTGAAGGTGAGAGAAAGAAAGAGATCACGTGTCTTTTAAGAACTCCAAGAAGCTGTGGCACGTTGTGTATGTGTTGGGGAGAGGTATGGGCATAGGAATACTGTGGAAGATATGACAAGAAGTGGGCATCAAAAACCAGGCTACACTAAGCTGTGCTGTAAATTCAGACTTCATCCTAAGATTTAAAGTTAGTGTTTCAGTGTAGTGGTAGGAGCAGAAACTAGAATACAGTGGATTAAGAGATACTGAAGAAGAAAAGAACAGGCACAAAGGTGGTCAACACTTTCGGTCTGTGTCTATCAAATGGGGTGATAAAGAGAAGAGTGTCCAGAAAGAATGTCATTATCAGGAAGATTTTTTTTTTTTTAGAAGTTAGGCAACACTTGGGTATGTTTAGTACTGATGGAAAGGAAGCCCTGAACAACAGAAGAATTAAAGATACAGGAAAAGGAATTATTTTCATTCATAAAGTGAGAATGCCAAAAAGGTGAGAAGGGTGGAGATCTGGAGCAGGGGTAGAAAGATTAGCATGAGGCAATTAGTTAATACCCTAAAATGACAGGGAGAGAAAGGAGGATAAGTCCCAGCAAATAAGCTGCTTTGGTTGCATGAAGTTGAGAAAGTTATATTAATAGGCATCTATTTTCTCCTTGAAGTAGGAGGGTAGGACATATGCTGAGGGGTAAGAAGCAAACTGGCAGGAACAGAGGTTTAGGAAGAAGGGAGAAGGTTGGAAATAGCTGTTGCAAAGAATGAGGGTGAGGACTAATTAGGAAACAATAGCAGTCCAGTTGAGGTTAGATACCACACATTTAAAGTAGAGTCCATCTGCTAGGTGCCTCATCAGTGATCAGCATTAGGATATAAGTCCCAAGAAAATAGGAAGTTAACTTTAGTCAGAATTAGCTTTTTCCAGGTAGATGTTTTTGAAGGGTGGTGGAGTCATAACAAGCTTGCTTTCCATGTAAGATTAAGATAAAAGCCACGTGAGTGTTACAATGTGGGTAAATATAGAGAAAAGGGGCAAGTCAGTATTGGCTGCATTTGTTATACAGAACTGTGGAAATTTTCTAAGATATATGGGAAATGGCATAGGCATTCTAGGTAAGGAAATCTCTTATGTGATGGCCTGGGCATAAAAACAGAGCGCTCTTAGAGACAGAGTAAAGAGTTGCAGCAATGGTGGGTCCTTGGTGAGAAGCAGTGTGAACTATATTCAACAGGCAGGTATGCCTAAGCCTAGTAAGCTTAAATATGTGTGTGTGTGTGTGTGTGTGTGTGTGTAAGTTTTGGACTATTGAAAGTTGAAGTAAAGCAGTGATACACTATGGTCAGTAGTAGTAAAGAACACATATACACTTTAACTTGTATCCCTTTATCAACATCACTATTGAAGTAGACACTGATGCTTTAATTTAGTTAATAGATACCTAGGAATATAAACAAAAATGTGATATTCATATAACTTACAAGATTCTACTACCTAATAAAAGTGCTTTTGAAAACTCAATTTTTTGGTTTCTGTAGAAGCCTAGTTTCTTTCAGTCCTTCAACAAATACTAAGTATCAGGTACTGTTCTAAGTGCTAAGTAAGCTAAAGGCATGAAACAAAACAGAAAAACAAATATATATATATATATATATATAAATAATTAATATATATATAAGATAATTAATATATATATAAGATATATATATAATTTATATATATATATATATATATAAGATACATATTATATATATCTATATATATATATATATATATCTGCTCTCAAGTTCAACTTTTATTAGCAGGGACAGACAACAAAAATAAATCGTAAAAATATACCTTATCCAATAATGGGGTATATTCTTTAGAAAAAAAAATAAAACATGGAAGGGAAGTAGGTAGTGGCCGGGCCTGGAGGATGTTTTACAATTTTAAATCAGTGGTCAGCAAAAGCCTCACTATGGAGTCAGCATTTGAATGAAAGCTGTAGGATGCAGTGAAAAAAGCCATGGGACAATTTGATATGATTGGAAGGTCTTTGGCTTTTATTCTGAGTAAGAAGGGAGGGCATTAGTGGTTTTTGAGCTGTGGGTAAACATGATCTAATTTAAGTTTTAAAAAGAATCAACTTTAGCAACTGTACAGAGAATAGAGTGGCCAGGAGAGAGTACAAATGGTGAAGTGAGCAATGAGGTTATTATAGTTATTCAAGTGAGCAGCGATACTGCTTTACACTGAAGGTAACACTGCTGATGAGATAAGCTGTTTGAATATGGATATTCTGAAGATTATGCTTAAGGAATAGATACAAGATATTTATCAAAGAGTAAAGCCAAGGACTACTCCAAAATTTTGGCTTGAGCCAAAGGATGGATTTACCATTTACTAAAATTGGGAAGGAGGCAGGTTGGGGATGAAGATTAGAAGTTTATTTCGAGGCTGAGATGCGTCTTAGCATCTCAGATGCGAATAAAGTCTGAGATGCTTATTAGACATCCGAATAGAGGGAGATGTTGAGTAAGCAGCTAGGTAAATGAATCTGGAGTTAAAAAAAAAGTCAAAAGTGGAGATATTAATCTTGGGTAAAATTTCTTGTAGAGGAGTATAAATAGAGTGTGAAAAAGCCCTGAGAAGTGGGCTCCAGGGCCTTGCAAGTGCAGTAGGAGATCGAGGAAAATAGCAGTAAGGTGGGAAGGTACAAAGAGGAAAGTGACGTCTTGAAGCCAAGTGACAACAGTGTTTTCCAGGGAAGAGAATGATCAACCTTTTCATGCTACTGAGAGGCTGTGTCAGATGGCATCTGAGATTTGACTGTTGCATTTAGCAAAATGGAGATTATTACTAAAATGGACCAGAGCACGTTAGGTAAATGAGAGACTTATTGGTGTGGATCCAATTGAAAATAAAGAAGGAGTCATTAGAGATAGCCCATATAATAGCTCTTTCGAGGAGTTTTGCTATAAAATGGTGAAGAGACATGAGGCATTAGCTTCAGAGGAACTTAAGAGCAGAAGTTTAAGTTGTCATAAATTTCAGCACTTTTGAATGCTGATAGTAATGATCTAGTAAAAGAAGAAAACAACATGACGTGCAGGGAAGTAGAGAAGAGCTAGTGTGATACCTTTAAGTAAGGAAAAGGGAATGAGATATAGGGGACAAGTGTAGAAGTTGGTCTCAGACAACAGTACAGACACTGCATCCATAATATCAAGCAGACAGAAGATGAATATGAGTAAAGATGCAGGTAAGCCAGACTTGTGGTAGTGAGAAATTGTGGAAATTCCTGGTTGTTTCAATTTTCTTAGTGAAATAGGAAGTGATTTGTAAATTTAAAAATAATGGTATATTGGATATAATCAGATACCCAGAAAGAACCAAGAGCCCATCTGAGGTTAGTCATGATGTATTAAAAGGTAAGTTATATGTTAGGAAATAATACACTCCCTCTCCAAGAGAGGTAATATAGTAATATCACATAAATTAAAGAGGGCATGGCGTGTCACAAATATTTTCAAAGTTTAAAAACTTCTGTTTCATAAATCTTGGCAAACACTGCCTCTTAAAGATAAAATTATGGTTTTCAGTTTTTCTGTACTCGATCTCTTATCTAGCTTTCCACTCTGTATAGGTAGTACACAAATGCATTTTATATGTGTTCAGGATACAGGAACTCCACCTGTTCTTGGTAAGATAAGTGCAAAAAGTTAATATAAGCTTATAGATGCTTACATAATAATGAGGGAGCCTAGGAAGTGGTACAAGGTGATAATTTTTACTGTCTGCTTACAACAATGCAAATGTATGTCATCCTGAAATTGATATGTAGAATCAAGCAATTCTGGGTCACAGTAGTCTTTTTCTTTGGAATGAGCATATAGTAAAATCCTTGTAAAAGAATTCAGAAATTGGCTGAGTGTGGTGGCTCACCCCTGTAATCCCAGTACTTTGGGAGGCTAAGGCCAGTAGATTATGAGGTCAGGAGCTCGAGACCAGCCTGGCCAATAGGGTGAAACCCCGGCTCTACTAAAAAATACAAAAATCAGCCAGGCATAGTGGTGCGCACCTGTAGTCCCAGCTACTCAGGAGCCTGAGGCAGAAGAATCACCTGATCCTGGGAGGCAGATTGCAGTGAGCCAAGATCGTGCCAGTGCACTCCAGCCTGGGAGATAGAGTGAGATTCTGTCTCAAAAAAAAAAAAAAAAAAAAAAAAAAAAATTCAGAAATTGAAAATCTTTTTTCAGCAATTATGCAGAGCAATAGACATGAAAACCAGAGATCTGTTATGTGATACTGAATCTCAGCTTCTTTTTGCTGTGATTGACACATGCAGGTAAAAATCCCTACCATTCCCTCTGCATCACTTGACATCTATTTGAGGGCCTAGAAGTAAAGCCGTGGGAAGTTTCACACACTTAATTTTCCTATTCATATCTCTATGTTTTCCCTTTTTTTATACAACACCCTTGTCTTCTCAGTCTTGGGCATTACTTCAGAAGAAACCAGGTTAGAAAGATGACATTCTCAGAAAAGTTTAAAATAAATTGGATTCAGATATAAGACTAGCTGTAGGCACAAATGTCAAGTAGGTATAGTTTCTTTTCGGTGACTACACCTCATAGAAACTTTTTATTCTTTGAAACAACTAAGAAAACAAACAGGCCAAATGTATAAAATGACAGTTTTGGGAAATTAGGAAATAGGCAGGGCAGTGATCCATTAGAAAAGGGAAACAGGTGAGGTGAGCCCTGTTACTGATTAACTTACTGCAGAGAGGCAGTTTTGAGGTCACAGTGCAGAAGAGAAAATAGGACCCACTATCTCACTGAGAGGAAGAGATAGAGTTCAGAGTTTGGGGAGCCCAAGGCAGCTAGAATTTACAAGGCACAGTACTATAAAGAAGAGACCTATGCAATAAGAGGGATCTAGAGATCCTTAGAGGCTTCTCCTTGAGTCTTTGGCTTGATAAATGCATACGAAGAAACTAGCAAGCCTGGGGCAACAATCACCAAAAAAGAAGTGGGGGAAACAAACATTAGAGCCCCACATACTAGAAATAGTTTGATTTCCAAACAGAAGGATTCAAAGACCTCTAATACATAGGTCATTGAATAGGGTTCCTAAAATGGTAGTGCCTCAAAAGTAGGCCACATTAGTCCTAAATCAAGAGCTGTTTTGGAGCTGCCTAACAAAGCTTGAAAGCAAGCCTTGAAAGGATCAAACTGTTTCCTAATAAGTATATCCCAGAACAAAGCCCCAAAATATTAAAAGAATAGAAAAAAAATCTACCTAAAAAAAACCAAAATTCACAATGTCTAGTATCCAATCAAAAAACCAGGTACATCTTCTATGTATACATAAAAGATTATCCCAAAACCAGGTACAACTTTTATGTTTACATAAAAGTAAATAATTACTATGCAGGCAAAATAGCAGGGAAATAGGACCCATAATAAGGAGAAGAGTTAATCACCAGTAACAACACATGGAAATAATGGAAATGATTGAATTTGAAGAGGAAATTGATGGCATTTCTAAATATACTTCATGTGTTCAAGGAAGTACACAGGACAAATAGAGACATATTATACATGACACACACATGCGTGCACACACACACACATGCATAGATACATACAGATATCCAAATCACACTTCCTGAAATGAAAAAATACGCTAAAAAGGATTTACAGAAATTAGACACTGCAGAAGCACAGAGTGATCATCAAGAAACAGCAATATAAACTATACAAAATAAAACTGAGAAGGAAAAAAAATCAATAAATAAAGCATAAGTGACTTGGGAGGCAACTAGAAGCAACCTAACATACATGTAATTGAAGTTTCAGAAGGAGAGGATGAGGAAGGAGAGGTCAGAAAAAAATTCCAATAAATAATGGCTTGCGAAATGCATAAAAAGTATAAACACACAGATCCCAGAAGTTAACAAAGCCCAAGTAGAAGAAACAGAAGAAAACTATACTCAGATACATCATGGTCAAACTGCTTAAAATAGATACAAGGACAAAATACTAAAAGCAGCCAGAGCAGAAAGACACATTTTATACAAAGGAACAGACAGAAGAATGACCACAAATTTTCCTTCAGAAATAATCTAATCTAGAAGACAAAAGAATTATTACCTGTAAAATTTAGGGAGGAAAACTATAAACTCAGGTAAACTACCCTTCAGAAAATGAAAAATGAAATGACGACTTTTTAAGAAATAGAAAAGCTGAGTATATTTTATCACCAGCAGCACCTGCTTATTTATTATTAGGAATATCTCCAAGCATAAGGATAAATATACTAGATAAAAATAAACCAATAGAATTCATTAAAATAATCAGCTAAAGAAAAATATCAATAGATGTGGAAAATGTATCTGGAAAGGTTCAACATCCATTTATGATTTAAAAAACTCTTAGCAATGTACGGATAGAAAGAAATTGCTTCAGCCTATTGAAAGTCATCCACCAAAAAATCCAAGTTAACACCACATTTAATAAAAATGTTTTGAATGTTTGCTTTTGTCATTGGGACTAGGACAAGAAAGACTATTCCTACCACTTCTACTTGGTATTGCTCTGGAAGTCCTAATCAGTACAACCAGGTAAGAAAAAAAAAGACATACTTATTATAAATGAAAGAATAAAGCTACCTTTATTGAGACTACATGATCTTTTATGTGAACCATCCTAAGGGATCTCCAAACGTTTTTCAGACCTAATCCATTGGGTTAACAAGGTGGCAGGACTCAAGGACAATATACAAAAGTCAATTGTATTCCTATACATTGACAATAAATGAGGAAATTTAGATTGAAAAGCCAATATTATTTATAATATAAATAAAACACTGGAAGATAAATTTGACAAAAGAGGGGCAAGACCTGTATAACAAAAAATTTTGCTCAGATAAATTAACCAAGTGGCAATAAATGAGGGTGATATAACATTCTCATTGATTAGAAGGCTCACTATTGTCAAGATATCAATTCTCTCCAAATTGATCTATAGATTCAATGCTACCAAAACAAAATTCTGCCATTTTAGAAATTAACATTGTGATTCTAATATGTATATATAAATGCAAAAACAGAATAGCTAAAACTATTTTTAAACAGAAGAACAATGATGGAGCACTTACACTACCTGATTTCATCACAATTTATAAAGCTACAATAATCAACAGACTGTGGCATGGCATTAAGCAGACATGTGGATAAATGGAACAAAATAGAGAGTCCAGAGATAGACCCAGACATAAATGATCAATTTGTTTCAAAAGAGGCATAAGGCAATTCAATGGGAAAAGAACACTATATTCAAAAGATGTTGCTAGAACAATTTGATGACTCCATGGGAAAATCAACCAACCAATCTTGACACTAATCTCATCCCATATACAAAAATTCACTTAAACTTTATTATAGATAGAATTCTAAGTGATAAAACTGACATTTAAAGCAGACAATATAGAAAAAAATATTTGGGACTTTGAGTTAGGCAAACATTTACTAAATAGTACATAAAAAGCACAACATATAAAAGAAAAAGTCAATAAATTAAACTTCATTAAATTAAAACCTTTTGCTCTTTGAAAACACTAAGGAAGCTAAAGAGTGGGATAAAATATTTGCACAATATGTATGTCCAAAGATTTGCATCTAGAATACATATAGAATTCTTAAAACTCAAAAAGAGGCAAAAAATTCAATATAAAATGGGTGAAAGGTTTGAACAGGTACTTAATCAGAGGACATATGGATGGCAAAAAAAATCAAAAAGATGCTTAACATCATTAATCATTACAAGAATGCAAATTAACATATCTTTTTGAGCCACTTGGTCTTGTTCATTCAACCTGCTGTTGTAGCATAAAAGGAACCATAGATAATACAAAAATGAATGAAATGGCTGTGTTGGGATAAAATTTTATTCATGAATTTTGTATATTTTTTACATTTTACAAATCCAAATTGTGTGTGTGTGTGTGTGTGTGCTTCTTTATTCAGTCTATCACTGATGGGCATTTGTGTTGGTTCCGAGTCTTTGCTATTGTGAATGGTGCCACAATAAACGTGTGCAGGTGACTATAATAGATTTATAATCCTTTGGGTGTATACTCAGTAATGGAACTACTGGGTCAAATGGTATTTCTGGTGCTAGATTCTTGAGGAATTGCCACACTGTCATCCACAATGGTTGAACTAATTTACACTCCCACCAACAGTGTAAAAGAGTTCCTATTTCTCCACATTCTCTCCAGTATCTATTATCTCCTGACTTTTTGATGATTGTCATTCTAACTGGCATGAGATAGTATCTTACTGTGGTTTTGATTTGCATTTCTCTAATGACCAGTGATAATGAGTTTTTCATATGTTTGTTTGACCACATAAATGTCTCCTTTTGAGAAGTTTCTATTCATATATTCTTCACCTAGTTTTTGATGGGGTTGTTTTCTTTCTTGTAAATTTGTTTCAGTTCTTTGTAGATTCTGGTTATTAGCACTTTGTCAGATGGGTAGATTTCACCAACATTTTCTCCCATTCTGTAGGTTGCCTGGATGTTCACTCTGATGATAGTTTTTTCTACTATGCAGAAGCTGTTTAGTTTAATTAGATCCCATTTGTCTATTTTGGCTTTTGTTGCCATTGCTTTTGATGTTTTAAGTCATGAAGTCTTTGTCCATGCCCATGTCCTGAATGGTATTGCATAGGTTTTCTTCTGGGATTTTTATGGTTTTAGGTGTTATGTTTAAGTCTTTAATCCACCTTGAGTTAATTTTTGTACAAGGTGTAAGGAAGGGATCCAGTTTCAGTTTTCTGCATATGACTAGTCAGTTTTCCCAACACCACTTATTAAATAAAGAATTCTTTCCCCATTGCTTGTTTTTATCAGGTTTGTCAAAGATCAGATGGTTGTAGATGTGTGGTGTTATTTCTGAGGCCTCTATTCTGTTCCATTGGTCTGTATATCTGTTTCGGTACCAGTATCATGCTGTTTTGGTTACTGTAGACTTGCAGTATAGTTTGAAGTTAGGTAGTGTGAAACCTCCAGCTTTGTTCTTTTTGCTTAGGACTGTCCCGGCTATGTGAGCTTTTTTTGATTCCATGTGAAATTTAGGTTTTTTTTTCCCAATTCTGTGAATAAAGTCAATGGTAGCTTGATGAGGATAGCACTGAATCTATAAATTACTTTAGGTGATTACTTTATGGTCATTTTCATGATATTAACTCTTCCTAACCATGACCGTGAAATTTATCTATTTGTGTTCTCTCTTATTTCCTAATCAGTGTTTTGTAGTTCTCCTTGAAAAGGTCCTTCACATCCCTTGTAAGTGATAATATTCTCAAAGAGAATAAAATACCCTTTATTCCTAGGTGTTTTATTCTCTTTGTAGCATTGTGAATGGGAGTTCACTCATGATTTGGCTGTTTGTCTGTTATTGGTATATAGGAATGCTTGTGATTTTTGCACATTGATTTTGTATCTTGAGACTTTGCTGAGGTTATCAGCTTAAGGAGATTTTGGGCTGAGACACTGGGGTCTTCAAAATATGCAAATCATGTAGTCTGCAAATAGAGACAATTTGAGTTTCTCTTTTCCTAATTGAATACCATTTATTTCCTTTTCTTTCCTGACTGCCCTGGCCAGAACTTCTAATGCTCTGTTGAATAGGAGTGGTGAGAGAGGGCATCTTGCCTTGTGCCAGTTTTCAAAGAAAACGCTTTAAGCTTTTGCCCAGTGAGTATGATATTCACTGCGGATTTGTCATAAATAGCTCTTATTATTTTGAGGTACATTCCATCAGTACCTAGTTTATTGAGAGTTTTTAGCATGAAGGGCTGATGAATTTTGTTAAAGGTCTTCTCTGCATCAATTGAGATAATCATGTGGTTTTGGTCTTTGGTCCTGTTTATATGAAGGATTACGTTTACTGATTTGTGTATGTGGTGGATAAGCTTTTTGGTGTGCTGTTGGATTCGGTTTGCCAGGATTTTACTGAGGGTTTTTGCATCGATATTCATCAGGGATATTGGCCTGAAATATTCTATTTTTGTTGTGTCTCTGCCAGGTTTTCAGTAATGATGCTGGCCTTAATAGATGAGTTAGAGAGCATTTCCTCTTTTTCTCTTGTTTGGAATAGTTTCATAAGGAATGGTACCAGCTCCTCTATGTACATTTGGTAGAATTCGGCTGTGAAACTGTCTGTTGCTGGAATTTTTTTTGGTTGGTAGGCTATTAATTGTTGCCTCAATTTCAGACCTTGTTATTGATTTATTCAGGGATTCAGCTTCTTTCTGGTTTTGTTTTGGTAGGGTGTAAGTGTTCGGGAAATTATCCATTTCTTCTAGATTTTCTGGTTTATTTGCCTAGAGATGTTTATAGTATTCTCTGATGGTAGTTTGTATTTTGGTGGAATTGGTGGTAATATTCCCTTTATCATTTTTTATTGTATCTATTTGATTCTTCTCTATTTTCTTATTAGTCTGGCTATTCCTCTATTTTGTTGATATTTTCAGAAAATCAGCTCCTGGATTCATTGACTTTTTAAAGGGCTTTTCATGTCTCTATCTTCTTCGGTTCTGCTCTGATCTTAGTTATTTCTTGTCTTCTGCTAGCTTTTGAATTTGTTTGCTCTTGCTTCTCTAGTTCTTTGAATTGTGACATTAGGGTATTGATTTTAGATCTTTCCTGCTTTCTCTTATGGGCATTTAGTGCTATAAATTTCTCTCTATACATTGCTTTAAATGTGTCCCAGAGATACTGGTATGTGGTGTCTTTGTTCTTATTGGTTTCAAATAACATCTTCATTTCTGCCTTCATTTTGTTATTTATCCAGTAATCTTTCAGAAGCAGGTTGTTCAGTTTGCACGTAGTTGTGTGGTTTTGAGTGATTTTCTTAATTCTGAGTTCTAATTTGATTGCACTGTGGTCTGAGAGACTGTTACGATTTCTGTTCTTTTGCATTTGCTGAGGAGTGTTTTACTTCCAATTATGTGATCAATTTTAAAATAAGTGTGATGTGGTGCTGAGATGAACATATAATCTGTTGATTTTGGGTGAAGAGTTCTATAGATGTCTATTAGGTCCACTTGGTACAGAGCTAAGTTCATGTACTAGATTTCCTTGTTAATTTTCTGTCTCATTGATCTAATATTGACAGTGGGGTGTTAAAGTCTCCCACTATTATTGTGTGGGAGTCTAAGTCTCTTTGTAGGTCTCTAAGGATTCGCTCTATGAATCTGGGTACTACTGTATTGGGTACATATATATTTAGGATAGTTAACTCTTCTTGTTGTATTGATCCCTTTACCATTATGTAATGCCCTGGTCTCTTTTGATCTTTGTTGGTTTAAAGTCTGTTTTATCAGAATCTAGGATTGCAACCCCTGCTTTTTTTGGCTCTCCATTTGCTTGGTAAATATTCCTCCATCCCATTATTTTGAACTTATGTGTGTCTTTGCATCTGAGATTAGGCTCCTGAATATAGCACACCAATGGGTCTTGACTCTTTATCCAATTTGCCAGTCTGTGTTTAACTGGGGCATTTAGCCCATTTATATTTGAGGTTAATATTGTTATATGTGAATTTGATCCTGCCATTATGATGCTACCTGGTTATTTTGCCCATTAGTTGATGCAGTTTCTTCATAATGTCAATGATCTTTATGATTTGGTATGTTTTTGCACTGGCTAGTACTAGTTGTTCCTTTCCATGGTTAGTGCTTCCTCCAGGAGCTCTTGTAAGGCAGGCCTGGTGGTGACAAAAATCTCTCAGCCTTTGCTTATCCATAAAAGACTTTATTTCTCCTTTACTTATGAAGCTTAGTTTGGCTGTAGATGAAATTCTAGGTTGAAAATTCTATTTTTTAAGAATATTGAATAGTGGCCCCCACTCTCTTTTGGCTTGCAGGGTTTCTGCAGAGAGATCTGCTATTAGTCTGATGGGCTTCCCTTTGTGGGTAACCAGACCTTTCTCTCTGGCAGCCCTTAACATTTTTTCTTCATTTCAACCTTGATGATTCTGATGATTACGTGTATTGGGGTGGCTTTTCTCAAGAAGTATCTTAGTGGTGTTCTCTGTATTTCCTGAATTTGAACGTTGGTCTGCTTTGCTAGGCTGGGGAAGTTCTGCTGGATAATATCCTGAAGAGTTTTCCAACTTAGTTAGAACATGCTCCTTTAGCTCCTCCACCTTCTGAAGGCTGCTTCTGTCAATTCGTCACACTCATTCTCTGTCGAGTTTTGTTTTCTTGCTGGCAAAAAGTTGTAATTCCTCAGAGGAGAAAAAGCATTCTGGTTTTTGGAATTTTCAGCCTTTTTGCACTGGTTTCTCCCCATCTTCGTGGATTTATCTACCTTTGGTCTTGGAAGTCAGTGACCTTTAGATGGGGTCTCTGAGTGGACATCTTTTTTGATGTTGATACTATTCCTTTCTGTTTGTTAGTTTTCTAACAGTCAGACCCCTCTGCTGCAGGTCTGCTGGAGTTTGCTGGAGGTCTGACCCTGGTTGCCTGGGTATCACCAGTGGAGGCTGCAGGACAGCAAAGATTGCTGCTTGATCCTTCCTCTGGTAGCTTCGTCCCCGAGGGGTACCTGCCAGATGCCAGCCAGAGCTCTCCTGTATGAGGTATCTGTCAGCTCTTACTGGGAGGCATCTCCCAGTCAGGATACATGGGGGTCAGGGAGCCACTTGAGGAGGCAGTGTGTCCTTTATCAGAGCTCAAAAACTGTGTTTGTTTATTTTATAAAATATTTTTCCCTAACCATTTAAAAATATAAAAACCGTTTCTTATTCAGAGGCCATAGAGTAACAGCTTGTAGGCCAGATTTGGCCAATAGAACATAGCTTGCAGATCTCTAATGTAGAGCAACACTGTTGTGGGAATTTAAAATGGTATAACCACTTTAAAAACAGTTGTGTATTTACCTAATAGACGAAGTATATAAACACATAATGACTTGTGCATGAATGTTCATAGCCACTTTGTTTGTAGTAGCCTCAAATAACAACTCAAATATCCATCAACAGGTGAATGGATGTATTGTGGTGTATCTATGTAACAGTCTCCATCATAAACTATCAATACACACAACATAGAATGCATCTTAAAATAATTATGGTGAAAGGAACCTGTTTAAAAAAAAGGAGTACAGGCTCATTTGCTCTTTAATAATACAGGATGATTTCACTTATGATAAATTCTACTAAATTAAAGCTCATCCATAGTGAGAAAAAGCAGAATGGCAGTTGCCTGGGCAAGTGAGAGAGAGATGGAATACAAAGGACCACAAGGAAACATGTAAGAAGTGTTTATTATTTCAGTTGTAGTGATGGTTTCTGAAGTGAACGGATATACCACAATCATCAAGTTGTATACTTTAAATATGCTAATTGTATTTATGTTCACTATAACTCACTGTAAGAAACAAACATCCTCAGAAACTATTTTACAAACTGTACATTCTACTATAAATGTAAGTTAATTGTTTACCATCTGAGACACTTGGTCTTTAAACTTTGTATCTAGTTACAGAAGAGTGAGCTTTAATTTCTTCAATATGATGGCACCAGGATTTAGCAAGTAGTTGTGAATTATACCTGGAGAATTGAGTATATAAGAGGCAAGCATAATGATATTGGAAGGAAGGAAAAAATATGTTATAAGAGAAATATATATACCATTTACAGGTCTACTTTCTTGACCATGAATAAAACCAGTCTTCCAGGTTGTGAGAATTTAAGATGGTCTCTCTTCCTTAGCAATTTTAAGATCAATTTGATTTTCCCATGTCTTAAGAGTACCAATGAGACAAGTTTGTTGTCAATTATGCCAACTGGTGGGTAGAGAGTGAAGAATATAAGTTGCATCACTGAAAATTCTAACTGCTAAGTGAGAAGTTAGAGGTAATCTAGCCCAGCTCATTCATTCTGAATATAAGAAAACTGAGGTACAAGAAGGTAAAGACACGTGGTAACACCTTTTGATTAGTTTCTGTTATACACCAGCCAGCTATCAACCAACTGGTACTATGGACCAGCAGTAGTAGACAAGTTTATTTAGTTCTTTTAACAAGAAAAATATGAGATTATATCAAAGATCACAATGGTCAAAGTGAATCAGTGCCCTGGCCATTTTTCCTTCCTGTATGTGTCTGGAAGCTGTTAACACATGTACCTCTGAAATGTGCATAGAGTAATTTTTGGTATAAGAGATGGTATAGATTTCCCAAAAGATTCCATTTAAAATAGTTTGATATACATGTGAGCTTAAAAAATGTTAGACCAATATAAATTTAGGACTCATTGTTCCTAAAAATCAGTAACAGTAGTTTAGATTTTAAACCTGAGAGGTAAGTTGAGTGTGAGGTTATAATATAAAGCCTTCTGCTATACTTAATGACACTACTTACATTCAGCACTGATGAAAAGGTTGAAGTAAGTTCAAATATCATTGCTTTCACTTTTGTTGCTGAACCCTAAATGGAAACTCTGAAGCCTAAATTGATTTACAAAGTCCTATTATTCTCAGGCATCTTTGCTTCTTAAATGTATAACCAGCACAGCATTACTTCGCAAACAAAAGCTTTGCAAGGTTATCCTTTTTCGTCTGTTTTTCCTAGTAGCTCCCTTGTCCCCTAAGTATGCATTATACATTCTGAATAGGACCCTGTGAATGTAATTAAGGGTCACACATATGGTATAAAGAGTAGGGGATGAGGAATTAATTTCTCAGTTTTGCTTTCCTAGGCTATAGATTGGTTTGCACGTTACTATTCAATTCAGCAACACAGAGCTCAGAGGAAAAGACCAAACTGCTACAGCTGCTCTGCATTATAAAAAAGCAAGGGGAAGTGGGGGGAGAAAAAGATTAGATTTTATTTGCGCACAAAATGAACATCCACAGTCTACACACTCTGGGACTAGCTGTGTTTTGGATTAGGTAGGGTATTTAAAAGTCTATCTTTTCCTCCCAAGTTCTACTCAGTTCATGAACATCATTAAAACTCAGAGAGAGTACCCCTCTGGGCCTTACTCATGCAAATTCTGGACTATTCAAAAGGAAGAACATAAAGATAACACAGAATGGCCAGGAAATTGCACTCTGAGGGTGGTTATTAATGACAACAAGGAATTTGGGGAGCAGGATTAAACCATGTCTACACTGAGCCACTTTCACAGTTGTCATTCCAAAGTGTGGTTTATTGCTAAATACCTATGACACTCACCAAGAAGATTAAAACGCTTTTAAAGACATAAAAAAAAACAACCACCAAAAATCATTAAAATGGGTGTACCTGTCTATTAATTAAGTACCTTAATGGAGATTGTCATGCTTACCATTTTGTTCCTATTCATAGTCAATTAGTTAGGCTTCCAGGAAATCAAATAAAACTAGCCTGGCATCTTCTACATTTTATATTCAACAGCTGGTTTTTAACATCTCAGTAACACATCAATAGTATTGCCTTAACTTGTTAAGTTCCATCTTAACATTTAGATCTATTACATAACATTAGTAAAAATTCTACAAATTTTCTCCTATAAAAAGGTATTGTCATTTCTGGTCTCTTCCCTGAATTGTTAAACAGTCAAAGTTTGATTTGATTTTCTCTTTTTTACAGTGTATTCAGTTTCTCCCATTTTATCCCAAATGAGTATCATAAGAATCCAAGCTTTCCTTTCTCCTATCCTCACACCAACTTTTACCCTGTCCTCATCTTCATTCACTGGCTGCTCAAGGTAACAGACTGTGGACATACATCTGCTTCCTTCCTCCTCAAGAAGGAAAAGACACAAATAATATTTGCAAACAGAAAGAAATTACATAGCTCTAGAGGAGTTGGAGGGTGAGAGGAGGAGTAAAGAGGAGGAATAAAAATGAACAATAAATGAAGCATAGTTTTGATGACTTACTAGGAAACAGTATATGTGAACCAGACTCATAAAGCAGAGACAAACTTTTGGAGAAGACCATTGATGCATGGATAGGTGATCCTGCTGCTCTCAAAAAGCTACAAAAACTCAGCTAACAATAATGCACTGTCAGTGAATAATAATTATTAGAAATTAAAAATATAATGGTAGATTTGTTAATTCAGTAAGTAAACAAAATAATTAAACGGGAAGAGCAAAAACAAGTTGCCAACTTAGAAGATAGAGAAAATTTCCCAGAATGAAACATAGAAGAGAATGAGTTTTTAAAAAATGAAACTAAAATTCATGAATAAGATTTAGACAATGTAATATCATTTTAGTAGGAATTATAGAAAAGAAAAAAAGCAAAGGAGAAGAAAAGGCAATCTTATTACCTAAATACAAAATAATTTCCTTGAGCTGAAGTATAATAGCAGCTCTCTGAATGAACAAAATCACTGTTATCAAGCAGGAAAAAAAAACAACCTTAAAAAGTCTACATTTATATAGATCTTGGTGAAATTTCAGAACTTAAAGATACAGAGGAAATGTTAAAGCAAGAGGTGAGAAGGTAGTTTCCCGATTACAGAATGAGGATTATGTCACAATCAGACTCTTCATTAGCAATCATGGATGCTAGAAATCATTAAGACAAAATCTTTAATGTGTTAAGAAAAATAGTGATCAAAATGTATTTAGTTTATTTTAAACAATTTTTAAAATTATAATGGGGCATGAGGGGAAAACTTACTCTTTTCATTTTAAACCGTATCAGCAAATATGGCCTACAAGCCTACTTGGTTTTTACATTTTTAAGTAATTTTTTTAAAAAATCAATATTGTGACATGTGGAAACTCTATGAAACTCAAATTTCAATGTACATAAATAAAGTTTATTTAAATATAGCCTTGTTCATTTGCGTATCATCTATGGCTGATTTAGAATGTACAGCTTGCACAGACTAATATATTTTCTCTCTGGTCCTTTACAGCTGTGGCCCCTAACCTTTTTGGCACTAGGGACTGGTTTCATGCAACACAGGTTTTTCCATGGACTGTGGAGTGTGGGGATGTCGGGATGGTTTTGTGTTAAACTGTAGGCATTACATTCTCATAAGAATGTACAACCTAGATCCCTTGCATGTGCAGTTCACAACAGAGTTTGAGCTCCAATGAGGATCTAATGCCATGGCTGATCTGACAGGAAGTCAAACTCAGGTGGTAAGGCTTACCTGCTGCTCACTTCCTGTTGTGTGGCCTGGTTCCTCACAGAGGAAGGACCAGTACTGGCCCACAGCCCGGGTGTTGAGGACCCCCAATTTACAGAACCAACCCTTGTTTTAGACCCTTTGTTGTTTAATCACATTTATGTTAATCTCCCTACCTCTGGCAACCCCCTTGCAAAATATGCAATCCCGTGTTTTATTTCTTCAGGGTTGCCTAAATCTTACTAAGTAACATGAATAGTAATAAACACCATAGCAGGACTCAAACAGGCTAAAAAGTAATATAATTCTAGCTGAATAAACTCCACAGTCAAATGTAAAGGCAAAATAATTAATGTATAATGAGCAGTGAGGATGATCAGAGGTCATTTTCATCACCATCTTAGTTTTGGCAGGTTTTGGCCAGCTTCTTAAGTGCATCCTGTTGTATCAGCAAGGTCTTTGTGACCTGTATCTTGTGCCAACCTCCAATCTCATCCTATGACTAAGAATGTCTAACCTTCTGGTAATGCAGCACAGTAGGAATCAGGCTTATTTTACCCAGGCCCTATTGAAGATGGAGAGGATCTGGTTCAAATACCCGACACTATTCTCCAGTTAACCTGTCTTTTGTTATAGGACTGTTGGCCATGACCCCTAGGATGGGTGGGGAAAAGTATCACAGCTTTCTGCCCTACACTGTTCTGCAGTCCAAGAATTACAAGAAAAACAAAAATGGTTAATACGGAACAAAATATGTGAGTCAAAGGATTATTATTTCTGGGTTAAGCCAAACTAAACTGGGGTTTGATGGCCCAGATGGGTTTGTAGGTAAATGGAAAACAACTGATTGTGAGGGACAAAGTGAATCTGGGTCAGTTGTAGGTCTCTGATGTGATTTTGGCCGCTAGGTAATGGCTCCTGAACCCCAATTTACCTCAAATGTTTTGTAACCAACAAGGATGTCATACAATAACCTATCTCTCAATATGGCCATTGAAGAGACTCCTGTCATCTTGAAGTCAAAATCTCTCCTTAAGGGTGCACATTAAGCTGAAGTCAAACAAGTTCCTGGTGAGTCCAGGGAAATAGCTCACTGAGCTTGAAAAAATACAGCCCAGCAGGCTTCCTCCCTTCAAATGTTTTTCTCTTGACTAAAGCAACATGAAATGGAAAGAGAATAGCAACAACAACCACCACAAAACAAATAGTTCAGGCAAATGCCTTTTGCAGGTAAATTACCCAGAAAGCCAGGCTGTTTTTCATGGCTACTCTCCCCTCAGCCCTGTTATTTCACGTCCTCACCCAAATCCATGGGGTAGGACTCTATCTTGCAGGATTCATGCTTTGTTTATTGTCCATGCCTTGGTACAATTTTGTGAGAAAGTCTAAATCCTTGAGGGAATTTTTCCTTGCTTGTTTTTATTGACTTTGGCCTTGCAGTATTTTAAAACTCATTTTTGTTTCCAATTATCAATGCTACTGACTTACCGAATTCTACTTCCTCCTGATTTTCCTGCTTCCTCTTCTTCCCTTGAGCAGTTTTTTGTGCTTCAGGAATAAAGTACTAACTTTTTCTCTCACCTCTTCACTCCAGTTAGCTTCCCCCTGCTGGTCTCAACTACTAATCGAACAATTTCTCCACACTAAATTACAGAATTATCCTGAGGCAACAAAACTTTTACATGAATGTTTCTTTACAGTTCAAAAGTATTTTAGGCACTAGGTGAATGCCTAGTGAGAGTCTGTCCCAAAATGTACACAGCAGTATTCTTTGGGGCTTAATTTAAGCTATGAAAGCAAAAAATAAAGAAACATTCCTTCACCAACATGTTTTCCCCTCCTTTGCTTGATGCTTATCAGGGCTTCAAGGTCACCTTTCGATATGGGCAGCATTGGGCTTATTCTAAGTCTTCCTCTATTAATAACAGCTCTTATGACTCCGACACCTTAGCTTGGCTGGGTCCCCCTTTAACCTTCTGTGAGCAAAAAGACAACTAGGCAGCCTTGCTCTTTTTTTTTTCCCCATAGCTAAGATTTGCTTCTGAACCTCTGCTGAATTATATTTGAATAATTCATCCAACTCAATTTTTACTGAGTGACTAATGTGCTGATTAAAAGAGGAGTCATTTTAAGGTTGGATTGGATGCTCATTACTAAACATCGCTGTGAAATATTCATATTATATTTGGGAATTTGGGGGGAAATACAGAAAGGACAAGCATGTGTAAGCATGTTAATACCTTTTCAGAAACCATGATTAGAATCATCATTTTTTTTCTGATTCTGAGAGTGTTTATGTTCTAAATCCTGGGCTGTGCCATTTCTTGCTGGGTAAAAAGGCATTTAGGTAATGGATGATGCAATTTAAAACAAAAATATCAAAAAACTACATCCCTGCCTAAATTGTTGAAGTGTCTAAAGAGCAATTAGATCCAGTAAACAAGGCTATCTTGATTCCAGGAAGGTCTCTCCATTTTTTCAAATCATATTTTATATGTAACAACGTATTTCTGAATTTTATTGCACTTTACATGTATCCAGACACGCATCATTGTAGAAATAACACCATTTCTGTCTAACAAGGAGATGAAATTTTAGTGACAATTGTTTAAAGATTGCCTGTGACATTCTGCAGACAAATAATCTTTTGACTAGAGAGCTTTCCCTAAACGTCATGGTCTAAAAACTTTGAAAAGTGTATTTGAAATTTTTGTGACATATACCAACTTCTCAGCCTTGATTAGGCTTCCTATCTAAAAGTATAGTAAAACCTTGATTAATGGAAATGTTTGAAGATTAGGATGTTCTGGCTAATTCTGTAATGAAAGAGACACCTTTTTGTTTCAGCTATCATTAAAATTCTTTCCCAAACAGTTCTTCTTTCCTTAACATGATAGGAATCAGAAATGCATTTTTATTTGATAACTGGAAATTATGGAATCATCATTGTGAACATCTAGGATCACTTCAAATTCCTATAGATGTACATAATTTAAAAGATTGTTACAAATAAATATATATTTCAAGTTATGGATTTCATAAAATCTGAGTTTATTAATCTGGAATTTCACCATTTTTTTCCCAGAGTTTACTTCATATCAATAATTGAGTTGCATTAGCTACTTGATCAATATTTACTGTATACTACTTTGAAAAATTAGTAAGAGACTCATTTTCTCCTGATAAGCCAGTCCTTGGGGGCAAGACAACACATAAGGAAGCACATAAAGATGCTTTGAACATTGTAGCTGTTGGGCATTAAATGGAGCTTCATTTCAGTATTTAAAAATGTGAGAAATAGAAGTATCACTATGCAGATAGATCCTTCACACAGTAGATATAAATTGGTTAATAGTCAAATTTCTCATGGCTCAAGTTGAGGGTAGGATGTAAAATGAATATTGTTTCACAATACTACAGTAGCTCACAGGAAGTATCGTAACATCCAGGACTTGTTTACAGAAAGCTTCTTTTTCAAGAGTAATATTTATCTGAAAGCAGTTTTCTCCTGCCCAACACCCTGAGGACTCTACATCTCCTTCCACTATAATGGAAATTAGAGATCCACACAATGCTGAACTAAATCAGACAGCAGTCAAATCAAGATTTACAGACACAGAGGAAGAGAGTTTACGGGAAATACACACCTCCTTGGAATTAGTATTTAAAAATTAAAAATAATTCTGAACATAGAGTATAAACTTTGACAAATTTCCAAATGGAGAATGAGGGCTTTAATGTGAATATGATTAAAAAGTCCTACTTATTACAAGAAAGCAAGAAATCTAAAAGGTGGGATAGCAAAAAGTAGAATGTTTTAAAATATAGGGCAGGAAAATCCAGCACTATAAAACCAGGATAGTTAGGGGAAGAAGGGACAGGATCGAGTGTTGAAAACTACCTATTGAGTGCTATGCTCCCTCCCTATCTAAGTGACAGAATCAATTGTACCCCAAACCTCAGCATCACGTAACATACCCATGTAACAAACTTGTACATGTACCCTCTAAATATAAAATAGAAGGTGAAATTATTTAAAAAAGAAAAGAAAAAAAAGAAATGAAGCTCTGAGTAGAGGCAGAGTCATGCCTGTAGTCTCAATTGACTAAGTATATTCCACCAATTTCCTTTGAGGATGCTTTGGATAATCTTCAGGTGGAGTGGGAAGACTAAGGCATGGTTCCGGTCTAGGCCCATGGCCTTTCTAATTGGATGATCTTCAGAAAGAATTTTGACCTTAGTTTCCCACCAAAACAAGAAAGTTAATAAAGCTACCTACTGCTTGATGTTGCTATTTCAGGATGAAATGAGATAAGGCACATACACATCTATCATATGGGCAGTATTTATACTGTATTATCTCTGAGACTGCTGCTGCTGCTACACCTATGACTACATGTGTGCACATAGCACAAAGGGAACATGGAGGAGAACATGGCCTTCTCTGGCTAGGAGAGGTGGGAAGGCTTCACCGAGTAACCTTTGAGTTGGGCCTTGAGGGATGAGGACACTACCAGATTGAAAAAAATTAGACAGTTTTAAGGAGGAGAGATGTAACTGTGCATGTAAACAAACAACAATAACAAAAAAGAAATTTAAAATGAACAAGGCATACATGGCAGAAAAGTATTTCATATAGGGGTACATAGGATACTTTGAAATTTCACAAAAATTATTTCATGTAGAGTGTGTGTGTGTGTGTGTGTGTGTGTGTGTGTGTGTGTGTGTGTCTCTCTCTCTCTCTCTCTCCCCCTCAAGTCTCACTCTGTACCCAGGCTGGAGTGCACTGGCACGATCTCAGCTCACTGCAACCTTGGCCTCCTAGGTTTAAGTCCTAGCTACCTCAGCCTCCTGAGAGCTAGGACCACAGGTATACACCACCACACCTAGCTAATTTTTAAATTTTTTGTTGAGATGTGGCGTCTCTATATTGCTCAGGCTAGTCTTGAACTTTTGGGATTAAGTGATTCATTCGCCTCGGCCTCCCAAAATTCTGGGATTACAGGCATGAGCCAGCATGCCTGGGCTTATTTGACTTTTAACAGCAGCTTTAATAAAGTGGGTTAGCAGGTTTGTTGTTGTTTTTACAAATGGTAATGCTATGTATGACTCATTTTTTTCAATGACAAAATATTTAATAAATAATTGATGCATCCTTCCAACCTTATTTAAATCAGTGAGGAGCAGGGACTAGTTTGTTTAAACTAGCAGAGTTTGAGTTTTAGCTGAGATTTAATTGAGAGATTTAGTTGTTTAAAGCAGAGTTCCCTCCCATGTAGCAGTTTATGATTAGAGCCAATGATGTGACCCGGTTCATCTGAGGACACTGAAGTGATCTGCCACAAAACCGTAACGAGCACCGACTCTGGATGGGTTAAAGATCAG
This sequence comes from Aotus nancymaae, assembly GCF_030222135.1. Taxonomy (NCBI): domain Eukaryota; kingdom Metazoa; phylum Chordata; class Mammalia; order Primates; family Aotidae; genus Aotus; species Aotus nancymaae. Next base: position 28,006,704 of record NW_026988422.1, on the reverse strand, counting down.
TACAAGGTTGAGACTTTAATATCAAGAGTTCAAAGCTAAGTACAATTGGAATAAAAACAAAGCCAGCCAGGGATCACTCCAAAAGGAACCCTGGTGAATAGCTTCAAACACAGGCCACTGTCCAGGACTTGCTTTTGTGGGTTGGCATGTATAAGGTGTCTGAAATTACCAGGCTCATTTGGAGTTCCTAGGAAGAGACTAAAGTCTTAATAGGTATCTAATGATTAGAATATATAAATAAACCTCCCTAGTGAATGACTTAATAGTTTCTGAATTTCAAGAATCATATAGAACACTTGGAGATAGAAGGAATCCTAAAGTATCACCCAATTCAACTCCCACATTTTACAAATGAGAAAGCTCATTTGCCAAGAAGTCAAATAATAGGAAACCTGCAATAAAACCCCAGGCCTTCTGCTTCCTAATCCAATGCTCTGTTGTTTCACAGTAGGAATCATGGATTACAGTATTTCTTGCTGCCTAGATTCTGCCAAGTGTTCTACATGCAAATACATTTATTTTCCTTTTACCCTTATAGTTCTAAGAATTACAGAGAGGTGAGAATCAAAATGGAGGTGAGGTGAAGAGAGTCTAGCAGAAAGAGCAAGAGATCTGGTTAAAGTTATTCAGAAATGTTTGTGCTCCAGAATCAGGTTTTTGAGAGGGAGTCTTGCTCTGTCACCAGGCTGGAGTGCAGTGGTGCAATCTGGGCTCACTTCAACCTCCACCTTCCAGGTACAAGTGATTCTCCTGCCTCAGCCTCCTGCATAACTGGGACTACAGGTGTGTGCCACCATGCCCAGCTAATTTTTCTATTTTTAGTAGAGACAAGGTTTCACTATGTTAGCCAGGATAGTCTCGATAATCTCTTGACCTTGTGATCCACCCGACTCAACCTCCCAAAGTGCTGGGATTACAGGTGTCAGCCACCGTGCCCAGCCCAGAATCAAGTCTTCTTTATCTTGCTTCTTTCTATTTACCTCTACTCTACACATTTTTTTCCTAAAATTCCCATAAGTTTAGCAATTGAAATTATACTCCTTGGCTTTGCTTTATGCCATGGCCAAGGACATTGTTAAACAATGCTCTGTATCAGCCTAGCAGGTAAAATTATGACTCTTCAGTAATTTCTGTTTAAGAAATTTACTATATAAAGTAATTCATTTATAAGATGTGGAATTTTCTCAATTCTCTTTCTGGAAGTGCTTATTCTATTGATATTTTAAGTAGACTAGAACAGATTTAAAATGTATTTGAAGAATGAGGTGTGCAAATATGAAGTGTAAACATAAATGTCTTTTAACACTTTATATTAAAGTCAATGGAGGGAAACTTGCTACTTGGAATAAAGAGATAGATACATCAATTAAACATAGGAAAGATACCAGTAACACAAGGAGAATGCAATAAAGATAGTAAAGGAGACTCGAAGAAAACAAGGGCATTTTACCAATACCACAGTGAGAAAAATATCAGAGAGAAAATAGGTCCACTAATAAATGAAGAGCATGAAATTAATGATGAGTCTAAAATGGTAGAGATAATGAACTCATTTGTAAAATTGGTCCTTAACAAGAAAAATGAAGATAGGAAGTTTCAACAATTAAGTAGTAATGAAAATCTTGCAAAAATAGCTGTTGACAAACAGGAAAGAAAAGGCCAATTCTATTTTAGGCTCCATCAAAAGAATTATTCCATGGCACTGAAGGAATTTATTATGTCCATGATAATGTACCTAAAATCTTATGCTAAGTTTGTGGCAACTGTGATCAGCTTTATTCTCACATTTACAACTAAGGGGAGAGGAAGAACTTATGGAGGTATCATTTGTCAGGTTTATGCATGTGCAGAAACTGGTAGATATGCCTAAATGGGTAGAAGAGGAAAGGTTTCTGTGCTGGTTCTACCCTCCAAGCAGTATTGGTGAGCATAGTGCTGTGCTGTTAGTAGCTGAAAATGTGTCTTAGAACTGTAAAATGTGCACTGATTTTATTTGAATTAAAAAGGTGTAAGTTGAAATTTTAATTGACAATCTTAGAAAAAAGCAACAGAAAGCAAAGTAGGATGACATCATGATAGATTATATAATCTGCCCTATGAATACCTCTTCCTACTCGATTATAGAAGTTATATGACTATGAAACATACTTAGAAATACAAATAGTCCTTTATTATGGTTCCACATGAGTTTCTAACTTTACAGTGGTGCAAAGTGGTACACATTCTGTGGAAATTACAGTTCAAATTTTAAAATTTGATCTTTCTCTGGGATTAGTGATAAGCAGTATGATATTGCTCACTAGTCAGCCACACAATTATGAGGGTAAACAATCAGTGCTTTATGCTATATCATGGTACCAGATGATTTTGCCCAACTGTAGGCTAATGTAAGTGTTCTAAGCATGTTTGAAGTAAGCTGAACTTTGATGTCAGTAGGTTAGGTGTGTTAAGTGCATTTTTGACTTAAAATATTTTCGACCTACAATGGGTTTATCAGAATGTAACCCCATCATAAGTTGAGGAGCACCTCTACTTGATATCCTTGCATTATCAAAGCTTCATTGCTTTTTCCTGATGTACCCAAGGTAAATCAGGTATTAGTAATGCTTAAAAGAAGATTATGCCTTTATAGTTCTCTTTCTCAAACTTCAGTACCATGCATGAAGACTAGGGCCTCCCTAGTAAAGAGCGATAGAGAAAGTATAGACACTGGCAGAGCCTCCTGGTGATGTGTAGAATGCCATGGCCCATCTCAATAGTCTTTCTCCTCCCTCCCACCTGAAATTCTTGGATTACTTTTCTTTTTTTTTTTAAGAAGCATACATATCAGATGACAATGTCAACAGGAACAGAATGTATGCTATATAGAAATTAAGCACGTTGGCCATTTTTTCTTCTCTCTCTGTTGTCTAGGCTGGAGTGCAGTGGTGCAATGACAGCTCACTGCAGCTTTGATCTCCTACGCTGAAGCAATTCTTCCACCTCAATCTCCTGAGTAGCTGAGACCACAGGCACATCACCACACCTGGCTTATTTTTTATTTGTTTGTTTGTTTGTAAAGAAGGTATCTCACTACACTGCCCAGGCTGGTATTGATCTGCTGGTCTCAAGTGATTCACCTATCTTGGCTTCTCAAAGGGCTGGGATTACAGTCATGAGCCACTGCATATGACCAACAATTTTTAATTGATTAAACAAGTATTTATTAAGAGTGTGCTATATGCCACATGTATTAGTCTGTTTTCAAGCTGCTGATAGAGACATACCCAAGAGTAGAGAAAAAAAGAAGTTCAACTGGACTTACAGTTCCACATGGCTGGAGAGGGCTCAGAATCATGGCAGGAGCCAAAAGGCACTTCTTATATGGCAGCAGCAAGAGAAAATGAGGAAAAAGCAAAAGCAGAACCCCTGATACATCCATCAGATCTCAGGAGACTTATTAACTATCCTGAGAATAGCACGGGAAAGACCGGCCCCTATGATTTAATTACCACCTCCTAGGTCCCTCCTACAACATGTGGGAATTCTGGGAGATACAATTCCAGTTGAGATTTGGGTGGGGACACAGCCAAAATATATCACCAAGGAAGACCTGAAAAGGGATGGCTGAGATTTGAGCCAGGATATAATCGAAATGAAGAAGTCAGCCTTTCTAAGATCTGGGGAAAGCCATCCACGCAGAGGAAACAGCAAGTAGGAACAACAAAGACCTTAAGGCAGGAATGAACTTGAATCTGAGACTTTAAAGCAGAACAATGTGGTTATATCATGCTAAGTGCAAGGGGAGAATGCCCCAAGATGACATAGGAAATGTAAGCAGGTATTATCAGGCAGGATTTTGTAAACCATAACTAGTTTGTATCATAGGCGGAGTGCAATAGAAACCACTGGACTATTTTAAAGTAAATCACAATGCTGTTATTTTGAAAATTAGTTTCATTTTAACAAGGCTGACTGCCTTCTAATTCAAGGGCAGGAAATGTTTTAGATTAAAATTTTAAAATATACTAAATAAATAAACACTTTATATGCAAAATAAGGAATTACTGCATGTTGGAGAAACTCTATTCTAAACACACGGTGGTATCTGAGAAGTTGGTAGAAGATTTTGGAAGGGGTCTTGGGTTTAGGATTAAATCTACAAAAATGCCTCAGCTACCCTGGGTGGTGAGTGAGTAGCCACATATAGGTAAAGAAGTAGATGAGTTTCAAGAGAAAAAAGGATTAGGGACTATTGTACTAAAAACAACAGTAGCCCTCCCTTTAGGAAGAACTGATTAAGTTCTTTCTGTATTTGCCATTTTCAATGCCAGAATTCCTCCTCTTAAAAAAGCACAACAGAAAAATACCTTTTTGACTATTCCAAATAATTTTCAGGCAGGGTAATATCCACATGTAATTTGAGAAGAACCAATGTTCTGGAAAATAAAATGTGACCTGGAGCAGCAAAGTGAAAAGAGAATTTTGTCTCTTGTTGAGGGTGAATTTGATCCCAGATTCACCAGTGGAAAGCCCTTTTTTGGACTATCCTACAGAAGATCCTGTGGAGTCACAAGGAGTAAAACACCATTTGACAGAAGAGATACTAGCATACTGAGAATACAACTGGCTGGGATGCCAAAAGAATGCATATATAAAATATACTAATGAGATAAGTTAAAAAAGAATCAAACAGAAGAACCAGGCTATTAACAACTAGAAAACTATAGAGACACTTAAATAGCGAAAACAAAGAGGTGTAAAAAGAAGAGGGGGAAAAAAACAGAAAAAGAAAAATGTATACAGTTTTGATGACAGAAGATAAAATACACCCCTTTAGTGTCTTTGTGCTTGAACTCTGCTTTAGAAGAAACATATTCCAAGTATAATGCATGCTTCTGCAGACTGAGTTAAAAGGCTGTTGCCACAGGTATTCAGAAGTGTCTGACTATGAAACTACAACACCCTGAAAGGAAAGGAGTATTTAGTGCTCACAAAGATTTTGCTTTTTCAAGAAACAGTAATCAGTCTGTGTATGTAATTTGGAGAGTAATGTAAATTCAGATAGGGCTTGTTTATAATTGGGTACTAATGTGGGAGTATTGTGCTAATGAAAGAGTCAAGAGGGAGCCAGAGGCTGCTTTAATGGATGGTTTGTAATAGTATTAATAGTAATTGTAAGACACTGCAAATTTGCCTAACATGTAAGCCACTGGTTGGTTTCTAAAGGCTTATTTTTCTACGGCATCTTTTTAATCATGGTACACTGGTGGTGAATTGGCCTAGGTTTAGTAGGGGGATGGATTCATGAGGTAGTTATTTCTTTCTGCAAGTAGAATGTCTCAAGAAACAGGTGCCCTAGGTGATGCCAGATATCACTACACAGAGCAGTAACAGCAGAGGGTAATTGCCTGTGTAAATGAGAGGCAGTGGAGAGATGGTAACCCAGGGGCTGCATTACTAAGGCAGCTTTTATGCACATAAGGGTCACTGTTTCTTGCTCTCTGCCTTGCCCTTGGCCAGAAGTTTGGAGCCCTGATCTTGGAAAAAAAAAAAAAAAATGGAATGAAAGTTGGAATTCAGTAAAGGTAGGCGATGCAGTGTAATAGAAAAAGCACAGAACTGGAGTTATAAATACTTGTGCTGGAATTCTAGCTCTGCTATGGACTAGCTCTTGCCTGTGCGAATAAAACACTCTGAGTTTCAGCAATAATACAGGGATAAAAATACACATCTCCTACTATTATAAAGTTTAAATATATTAACATGTAAAGCATTCAGCTTCAGTTCCTAGCTCATAAGATCAAACTATTATTTTTATTATCAACACTTCAGAAGGTTTTAGATGTTTCACTTTAAAATCCAGCAAGTGTACTTACCAACATATATGAATCTAAAAAACAAAGTTGAACAAAAAGAGCAAGCTATAAATGACTGTAATAAAAAGCATGATAAAATGTTTATAGAGACTGGAAAAGAAACCCAAAATACTAGCATGTATTTTTTTTAGAGACTAGAGAAATAAATGTGGATGATAAATCCCAAATTCAGGACAGTGTTTGCTTCCACAGGAAGATGAAAGAAAGAAGGTGAGAGGCAATATAAATTTCATCAGAGAAGTACATGTGATGGGGTGAGGCTTCCGTGGTCTATGAAATGTGTCATTTCTTATGCTGAGTTGTGAGTATACAGGTATACACTATTATCTCTCTTCACAGGTCAGGTAAATTTTAAATTAATTTATTCAATTTTTTACTTCCGTTTCCTCCATGTTGTACAAAACAAAAATTAACACAGCACTAATATACAGTTTGCTAATATTTAATAATTTATAGATACTTGTGTATACATTATCTCATGGGACCTATAAGCATCAAAACATTTAGGCTGGGTAGTACAGTAGGAAAAAAAACCAACACAGCTTTAGGTTTTTTATAAAAGCTTGGGTTTGGTGACTGAAGCCATGTGATCAGTCAATGCCCTTGTTCTTAATGATTTTTGCTTCCTAATCTTTAGAACAATAATAATGCTTACTTCATAGGGAGATGGTGATGGTTGCACAAAATAGCCCATTCATCTGCATATGGAAGGCTCTTAACGAATATAAGTTCATCTCATACCTAGCTTGCAGGGTCCCATGAAGACACTATGCTATGCTGCAGTTGTCTTTATGGGTAAATGCATTTTGGAGTATTTTCATATGACAAGAGGCTGCAAAATATAGTCTTTTTAAAAATCATTAGAACACAGGTCCTGTGGCACTAAAAAATCTAGAGGGGGAAAAGGAAGTGGAGATTCAAGGATGGGCTAGAGTATTGTTACTAACATCATTTAGAGAGACTTAAACTATTATTTTGCTTATGTGACATTCATGTTCTATCACCAACAGAGTCAGGAATAGAGAAGTATTAAATGTAGTTAAATTAAAAGATAAAATAAAAATCACATGAGAAAATATGGTAGCAACTCTAATTCTGAAACACAGGATTCATTTCCTTTACTCTGAGAAACCTTCCTAACTCAACAGGATGCTAACACTAGAGAACCTAACATAATAGACCTAAACTTTCTTCCACTTGAGCCATTTTCCCCATATCTTTCTCAGTCTTTCTCTCTCATTCCAAGAACTTAAGAACTTAGCTGCTTTTAATCCTGGACAAAGAAACACACTGGATAAGAAATCGTTTGAACCTGAAATACTGTAACAATTATTAGACAATCTCTATGTTAATAAAAGTATAACCTACAAAAAAAGGCAAAAGTTAAGGTAAAACCATGAGTCAGAATCTGGCTCATAAAACAGGTGACCTTTAGCTATGCCTCATTGGCATTTTCTCCTCACAAAATATGACCACTTATATAAGACACCATGAAATTACATACTTGTTATAGTTAGTTTTGCTCTTTGCAAATGGAACTGCTCAAACTAGAAATGAGAATAATGTTTTGTATCTAAGTGCATGCTTTTTAAAATAACCTAAAAGTATGTTAAAATTTTACTGCTGAGATATGACAATGAGAATAGAGAATTTAAACATACATACGCATGCGCACATATACAAACATACGTATCTTTCCCCCTAAGCTGCTTTTATAGAAAGTAAAAAGAAACTGGTATGTTGAGTTTTTGCCCTCCTAATTGGAGTGATGCTGCAGACACCTCACCAAAGATTACCTTCATTCTATGTTTTCATCTGTGAGGCTTCAATGTTTGTAAAAGTTAGAGCGAAAGATAGTAACAGTGCATTTTCTTTTTAACTAGTCTTTTAATTGAATATATTTTCTCTAAAAATGTTTCCGGGTTCTCCAAATCTCCATTTGAGTATCGTTAGAATGACACTGTATGTTTTTCCAACAATCCCTATTTTGACTTCTGGTTTTCAGTCTGGTTTATAAGGAGGTTAGAAGTTTCCACTCCAGTTTAACAATAAAAAAATGAAAAAAAAAAAAAACATTTCTTCTTGGATCGATCAAAGAAATCATATTACTGAACAAACTGTTGGCCCCAAAATTGGAGGGCAGCAGGCAGATTCAGAGAATCACAACCGCCCAGAACAGACAGCTATGAGCAGAAACCTCAGCAGGAGCCAGTCCTAGAGTAGGAAAACCTGAACTCTAATTTTCAAATTGGTGGAAGCTCAGAGAGGACACATATGAAAGTTAAAAATTCCAGGGGTGCCCAGCCACCAGGGAGCTCCCACATTTTTATAAGTATCACATCCAGGAGTTCTACCAGGTTCTCAGAGAGAGTATCAAAAAATCTTCTCTTGCTTCCAGGAGAAGGAAGGGAAAATGAACCATTTAAAAATATGTATAGAGTATTTTGTTCTTAACAGGGCCTACCCTCAGGAGAAACTATTTTACCAAGCCTAACCTGACTAGGGGAAGGGAAATAGCCAACTGTAGCCTTCTCTATCCATCCTATCCCACATGCTGCAGGGAAAAACTGAGAAGCATTGATAAAGTTCATCATTCAGGAGCACAAATTAACCAACAGATGGAAACCTAATCATAGATTTATAGAATATTTCCCTTCCTCTTACATTGCTAAAGGCCTGTTTACCACAGTTTCTTTTACCCAGAACATTTTATCACCTTTCAACAAAAAATTTACAAGCCACTAAAGGCAAAAACACAATTTTAAGTGATTGAACAAACGTCAGAACCAAAGTCAGATATGGCAGTAATGTCGGAATTATCAGACCAGGAATTAAAACAAATTATAATTACTATGCTAAGGACTTTAATGGAAAAAGTGGGCAATATGTAAAACAGATGGATAACTTCAGTAGAGATGGAAAATCTAAGAAATATGTTTTTAAATGATCAAAAAGACATTGAACAGAATTAAGCCATTATAACAGAAATGGAGAATACATTTGATGGACTCATTAGTAAAACGGACACAGCTGAGGAAAGACTCTCTAAGCCTCAGGATACTATCGCAGAAACTTCCCAAAGCTGAAAAGCAGAGAGAACAAAGACTGAAAAATAAAAATAAAAAAAAACCACAATACAATATCCAAGAAATGAGGACAGCTACAAAAGGTATAACATACACATAATAGAAATACTAGAAGAAGAAAGAGAAAGGGACAAAAGCAGTATTTGAAACAGTAACGACTGAAGATTTCCGTGAAATTAATGCCGGACACCAAAGCACAGGTCCAGAAAGCTCTGAGAACACCAAGCAGAATAAATGCCCCAAACAACACCTATGCCTAGGACTATCATATTCAAATTTCAGAAAATATATTTGTATACTGAAGAAGCCAGAGGGAAAAATACCCTACCTACAAAGAGAAAAATAAGGATTAGAGCCAACTTCTCTGAAGTCATGCAGGCAAAAGGAGTGATGTGAAATATTTAAAATGTTGAGAGAAAAAAAATAAAACACCAAACTAAAATTCTGCACTTGGCAAAATTATCCTTTAAAATTGAAGGAGAAATTAAGACTTTTTCAGACAAAAATTAAGGCAATTTGTTACCAATAGACATACTTTGTAAGAAATGTTAAAGTTTTTCAGAGATAAGGAAAATAATATAAGCCAAATTCAGATCTACATAAAGAAATGAAGATCATTGGATAATGAATAAAAGATAAAGACTTATTTTTAATTGATCCAACAGATAAATTCAAAATAATAGCAACAATGTATATATATGTATATATGTATCATATATATGTATAAATATATACGAGGGGTTTTCCCAAAGATTTCATCAAAAATGTTTATTATCAAAATAAATTTCAAAATTGTTTGCACTAAAATAAACTCATTTTAACTTGTTATAGCATGTCTGAACGGGATCTACTTAAAGGCACTGAGAAAAAAATACATAATTTGATAAACTGAAGCAAGAACAAACATCAAATTTATGGTGAAGCTTGGGTGAAAGAAATGGTGAAATCATTGATCCTTCATAAAAAGCTTATGAGACCAGTGCCCCAAATAAATCAGCAGTTTACAAATGGATAATGCATTTTAAGAAGGCACAGCAATTTGGACGATGAAGCTTGCAGCAGCAGATCATCCCAATTTTCCAGGAAAAAAAATAATCTTTTTCATGCTATCATTGAAGAGAACTGATGATTAGCAGAAGAAACAAGAGCCAACACTACAAACATCTTGATTGGTTCAACTCTAAAAAATTAAATTTGAGCAAACTTTCCACCCAGTCAATCCCAAAACTGCTGTGCCCATATCTGCTGTAGAAAAGAGTAGAGCTTTCAATGAAAATTTTTAACAACTGGGATCAAGATCCTGCAACATTTCTTCAAAGAATCACAAGAGTAGATAAAATACGGTTTTTCCAGTACAATCCTGATGACAAACACAATCAAAGCAAAAGAAAACCAGTCAAAAGCAAAGGTCATGACAACAAATTTTGGGGATGTTCAAGACATTTTGTTTGTTGACTCGCTGGAGGGTCCAAAAATCGTAACACCTACTTATTATGAGAGTATTTTGAGAAAGTTAGCAAAAGCTTTGGCATACGAATCCCCAAAAAATTTTATCAGACAGGTTTTCTCTACCGTGACAATGCTATTGGTCATTCCTCTCATCAGATGAGGACCTTTTGTGAGTTTCTGTGGGAATTCATTAGGCATTCACCATACATTTCTGACTTGGCTTCTTCTGACTTTTTGTTCTCTAATCTTAAAAAAATCTTTAAAGGACACTCATTTTTTTCTTCAGTTAATAAGGTACAAAGGATTATATTGATCTGGTTAAGTTCCCAGGATGCTCAATTCTTTCAGGATGAACTAAATGGCTGGTATCATCAGTTATGAAAGTGTCTTCAGCTTAATGGAGTTTTTGTTGAGAAATAACATTTTTTAATCTTTTAGTTCCATTTTCCACAAAGTTTTTGAAGTCCCCATGTGTGTGTGTTTGTATGACTATGTACAAGTGAAATGAATGATAGCAATATACAAATAACAAAAGGGAGAAAATTTTTTTTATTACAAGGCACTTGCACTAATTGTGAAATGAGATAGTGTTAGTTGAAAATGAACTTGAATTACTTGTAAATGTATTTTGCAAACTCTAGGTAAATCACTAAAAATATTTAAAAAGTATAATTGATACATTAAGAGGGTAAATGGAATAATGTATAATGCTCAAACTACAAAAGGCAGAAAAAGTATAAGAATAGTAACAAAGAGGGGCAACAAATAGAATAGAGTAACAAATATTATATATATATTCAATGGTATCAAAATAATTTTAAACATTAATGGTATATATATACACCAATTAAAAAACAGATTGTCAGTGACTCAGAAAACAAACTGGCCAGGCATGGTGGCTCATGCCTGTAATGGCAGCACTTTTGGAGGCTGAGGCAGGAGGATTGCTTGTGCCCAGGAGTTAAAGACCAGCCTGGGCAACATAGTGAGATCCTGTCTCTAAAAAAAAATGAATTTTAAATTAGCCAGGCATGGTGGCACATCCCTGTAGTTTCAGCTTCTTGGAAGGCTGAGGTGGGAGGATCACTTGAACTTGGGAGACTGAGGTGGCAGTGAGCTATGAGTGTGTCACTGCACTCCAGCTTGGACAACAAAGCAAGATGCTGTATCAGGGAAAAAAAAAAAAAGAAACTAACTTTGAATATAAAGATACATATAGATTACAAGTAAAGGGATAAAGATATACCATGCTAACACTAATCAAAAGTGAAAGTAGCAGTATTAATTTCAGACAGAAGGAACTTCAGAGCAAAGAATGTTATCAAGAATAAAGGGAGGCATTTTGTAATAAAGAGGTAATAACTCATGAAGACATAACAATCCATAACATGCATGGGCTTAACAACAGGGTATCAAAATACATGTGGCAAAATAGAACTGCAAAGAAAAATGAATAAACTTAACTATTATAATTGAAGACTGTAACAGCCTTCTATCAGAAATGTACAGATCCAGCAGTAAGAAAACTAGCAAGGACATAGTTGAACTCAACAGTACCATCAATCAACTGAATATACTCGACATCCACAGACTACTTCATCCAACAACAGTAATAAAATACATTCTTCTCAAGCTTATATGAAATATTCATCAAGATAGATCACATTCTGGACCGTAAAACACACCTGAACAAATTTAATAGAATAGAAATCATACATATTCTGCTTTCAGACCACAATGGAATTAAACTAAACATCAATAACATATCTGAAAAAGCTCAAAATACTTGAGATTTAATACACTTCTAAATAATATGGGTCAATAATGAAATAAAGAAAAATACAAAATTATAGAATTAAAAAAATTCAATTTGTCAAGATTTGAGGGATTCAAGAAAGCAATGCTTAGAGGGAAATTTATAGCATTGAATGTATTTTTCAGAAAAGAGAAAGCTCTAAAAATTTATCCTTTAAGTTTCCACCTTAGGAAATTAGAAAAAAATTCAAAGCAGAAGAAAAGAAATAAAAATTAGAGCAGAAATTATTGAAATTGCAAACAGAAAATCAACAAAGAAAATTTTTTTAAAAAGCTAGTTCTTTGAAAAGATCAGCAAAATCAGTAAGTCTTTAGCCAAGCTAAGGGAAAAATAAAAAGAAAAAAACACAAACAGCTAATATGATAAATGAAAGATTGGATTATAAATCCCCTTGATAATGAAAAAATACTAAAGAGAAATAATAAATAACATTATGCCTACAGATTTGATTACTTAAATGAAATGGACCAATTCTTTGAGAGACTGTCTACCAAAACTCACCCAAAAAGAAATAGATAATATGAATAGGCCTGTACTATTTCAGAAATTGAACAAATAACTTCCCAAAACAGGAAGCACCAGGCCCAGATTAATTCACTGACAAAATTTCCCAATTATTTAAAAGAGATTATACAAATTCTCTACGATTTCTTCTAAAAGACAGAAGAGGAAATACTCCCTAACTCATTCTTTGAGGCCAGCATCACCTTAATATCTGAAACATACAGAGACATTACCAAAACACAAAATGAAAAAAGAGATAAATATCGCTCATGAACATAGATGCAAAAATACTCAACAAAATATTAGCAAATCTAATCCAACCATATTTAAAAAAATTATGTATCGCAACCAATGGAGATTTATCCCAGGCATAAAAGGTTATTTAATATTCAAAAATCAATTAATATAATCCATCACATACAAAGGTGAAAAAAATTATATCAATAGGCATAGAAAAACTATCTAATAAAATCTAACATTCTTTATGACAAAAACTCAGCAAACTAGGAATAGAGAGGAACACTTCCCCAACTTGATAAAGAATCTCTGCCAAAAAAAAAAAATAAATCCTAGAGCTAGCATCATACTTTGAGAAATGAAAGCTTTCCCACCAAGATCAGAAGCAAGGGAAAATCCCTTCTCACCACACCTCTTCGATATTGTACTGGAATTCTTAGCTAATGCAGTAAGACAAGAAAGGGAAATAAAAGGTATACAGATTGAAAAAAAAAAAAAAAAGAAATAAAACTTTTTGTTTATAGAAGACATTATTGTCTATGTAGAAAATCTGAAAAAGTCAAGAATGAAACTACTGGAACTGATGGAAATAATATCAAACTTTGGGAGATAAGGTTAGTATATAAAAAGTCAACCACTTTCTTATATACCAGCAATGAACATGTGGAATTTTTAATTAAAAACACATTATAATTTATATTAGCGCCTTTCTCAAAATAAAATAGGTCAGCATAAAACAAAATGTACAGATCTATGAGAAAAACTTCAAAACTGATAAAATATTTCAAATAAAAACTACATAAATGGAGAGAGAATTCATGTATCAGAATAATCAGTATTGTCAAGATGGCAGTTTTCTCCAAGTTGATTTATAAATTCAACACAATCCCAAAACAACAGCAAGTTATTTTTTGGATATCAACAAACTTATTCTATAGATTTTTTTGGAAAGAGCCAGAATAGCCAGAATGAGATTAGAGGACTGACATCACCCTATGAACGAATAGACAAATAAATTAATGGAATGGAATAGAAGGCCCACAGACGTCCACACCAATATATTCAACTGATCTTTTACAAAGGAAAAAAAGAAATACCATGGAACAAAGCTAATCTTTCTGATAAATGGTTCTGGAAAAATAACATCCACATGCAAAAAATTGAATCTATACACAGACTTTACACCCTTCACAAAAGTTTTCTCAAAGGGAATCATAAACCTGACTATAAAACACAAAACCATAAAATTCCTAAAAGATAATATGAGATAAACAAAATGACCTTGGGTATGGTGATGGCATGTAACATCAGAAAAGCACAATTTATTAAATAAATCATTGATAAGCTGAACTTTATTAAAGACTTTGCTCTGTGAAAGACATCAAAAGAATAAGAGAAGCCATAGACTAGGAGAAAATATTTACAAAAGACACATCTGTTAAAGGACAGTTGTAAAAATTTTTGTGTATTTGTCCAAAATATACAAAGAATTCTTAAAACAAAAATAAAAAAAACAAAATGGACAAACGGCTTGAACAAATGCCTACACTTTGACACATGAGTTTTGTCAAAACTCAAAGAATGTATACTACCAAGAGTGAACCCCATGTAAACCATGGACTTTGGGTGATGAAAATGTGCCAATGTGTTCAACATTTATAATACAAGTACCACTCTGGTGTGGAATGTTGATAGAGGGAGAAGTTGTCCATACATGGGGACAGGTAGCATATGGGAATTTTCTGTATTTTCCAATCAATTTTGCTGTGAACCTAAAGTGGCTATAAAAATGTTATTAATAACAGTAATAAGACTAGGAACAAATTCATGTTTTCTCCCTTACTGCTTACCTAACTATAGGCAATATTTCACAAATAAAATTAGGACAGTAATTCTATGCCAATTGATGTTTACAAGTATTTTATTTTTCTTCGAAATCTAGTATCAAAGCAAACACCTCAGTGACCACTGAATCACTAGTCTAAGAATGCTATTTATTATATGTGGTAGTAGAACCTAAGCACTACTATATTTAGTAGTTCAGTAAATCAAGTATAGTCAAAGAGAATGTGACAGAAGGACAATATAATTATGAAGTGACTATCATACTTTCATACCATTGCTTCAACCTCAAGATTGCCTGGTATTTGAAATCCTTCAGCAGCAGAAAAGTTCTAGATAGCTCATTTCTTGCTATTCTTGATTCAATAATAGAGCTTCTTACATCCTATCAACTTTCAAGTAACAAGAAATATTTACACTTACAAAAGCTAGAATCACTCACCTTGCCCTATGTAACAAAATGAACTTTAAATAAAGCCTCTAAAAGAAACTGTAAGAAATGCAAATGTTTTGGCTTAGTATGGGGAAAGCATTACCCTCTAGATCTCTGCATGTTTGTTCAACCTAATATTGAGACATACGTATTTATGTTTTCCCAATGACCTTGAAATAGCAGAAAATACTACCAGCTTGGAAACATTCCTGTTTACAACTCACCACACTGGGAACCACAGGGATTTACAAGGTCAGGATGACAGGCATGCCATATATTTGCATCATGTTTGAAATGTTAGTGGCATATCACACACATGGCTGGCATATTCATGTTGAAATATTCACCTCCGTTATTTCTGTCAGGCATGGGAAGTACAGGCAGTATGACTCTCTGATATAGATAGTAAAAGAGCCTTCCTTTTCTAGCCACTCTGCTCGATGAGCATGAGTTCATGCCTCTAGAATGCAGTCACTTTGAAACTTTCAGTGATTCTGTGTTATAGCCTAATGTACTCATAGCTTGTCCATTTGTTAAAACCAGTGGCCATGTTTAGTAATGAACAGAAGCATAAGTCCAATTTTCAGCCACCTATGTGGTAAGATTTAAACAGTTTATATCTTAGCTTATTATCTCCCAAATCTATTCACCCCTGCATTACATTACGGTTTTATAGCCTGGCTCCTAAATTCTTCAGATTACCTGGTTTGGGTAATGTAGCTTCATAGAGCCCTCAGAAGACAGCGTACAGGTCAGGTAGATTACCAGTTGGAGAGAAAGAGAACATCCTGGGGGATAAAGTATGGTTCTGGAAGGCTGTCCCAGTAGGGATATCTCCATGATAACAAGCCTGAATGTTCTAGACTGAGTAAAGCAAAGTGAAGCTGCTAAAAGGGAGTAAAATGATCAAAATGCATTTTACTTCTTTTATAATCATATTGGTTTTTCCAAGAGGCCATTTTGTATACTGACGTTTCAAGAATTCTGCAGGTTATTGATTTTTAAAGCACTAAGTCTTGAACTTTTGGAACTGAAGGAGAAAACTGTTATCTTCTCTCACAGCAGTAGTAATTCATGGAAGTTCTTAAAAAGACAGTGAGAAGTTAAGTGTTTATAAATGCCTGTACTTAGCTGCTACTTTTCCTAATGAAAACACTTTCAGAGGCTCCTTGTTTCTTATGACAATCAGTCTGAATTCCTTTCTGGGCTTTCGGACATTCATAATCTGGTTCCGAATAGATTTTCCCCATCCCAAGTCTTTCTTCCACTTGTACACACACAATTACGCTCAGTGTCTGCTACTTTCAAAATACTTTTATGTTACCATTTATCCACCAATTTTAAGAACTAGCTTAAGACACACTTCCATAAAGCTTCCCATATCTATAAAATTTTCCACAAATATATCTAGCGTTTAATCTGATCAAATAATCCAGCCTAAAATTATAGTGGCTAACAATATAGGCTCTACAAATATGGAAAAATGCTACAACTAATGAATCTAAATGATGTTATATTGGTGTTTATTGTATTATTCTTACCACTTTTCTGTAGAGTTTAATTTTTTCAAAAACTTGGGAAGGAAACTCAAGTCAGACAGCCTATTATCAAATGCTAGTGCTGAAATCCACCCCGATGTTTCCTTGAGATCTCTCTGTGATTCAGTTCTTCTGTAAAATGACAATTATGGTGCCTACACCAAAAGGGTGTGTGATAATCAAATGAGATAAAGGCTATAAAAGTTTAGTACAATATCTGAAAAATAAGTTAATAGCTATAATTGTCACTGTAATACAATGTAACAGTGATTAATAATTCATTCTCTGCAGGCACATGACTGTATTTTAGTGTCCCGACTCTACCACTCTTTAGCTATGTGACTGTGCATAAATGCTAAACTACTCTGAGCCTTGGTTCCTCGTTTTCTAAATTGTTAATACTTTGTATTGCGGGGGGGGGGGGGACTTTTTTGATGAGTATTAAAAAGTTAACATTGAGAGGATTTAGCACAGTATCTGGTAGATGAGTGATAAAAATTTGTTATCTCTATTGATTCTATAATAGTTCTTAAGAGTAGTATTTAAAACATTTTTACTATAACAAACTCTAAATTCCTTTACTGAAGCATGATTGACATACAAAAAGCTGTATATACTTGCTATATACAACTTGATGAACAAATTTCTTAAAGATCTATGTATTTAAATATGACATATCATTAAGTAAAAGGCAGAGCATTTAACAGTTATTTGATATATATTACTTGCCTCACAACCTGACTGAGCTCCTTTCTCCTACCTTAAAGAATAAAGCTAGAAAGCATCAAATTTTCACGTTGTAGGAAGTCAAAGCTAGGTGAAGGTGAGAAACCTCTTTTTTTAATTGGCATAATGAGTAACTTGCTCATATTATGTTCTTAAATATTTATTGCAGTGAATTGAACAATTTAACAAGAAATAATGTATTAACATTCTTTTAAATGGTGAAGAGAGAAGATTGGAATAATACCCAGTCTGGGGGCAGGAAGGTAACAACAACATCCATGTAGCAGGAATAGCAAGTAGTTTTATTCTATGTGCCAACCATGATGGGAGGCTGTTGCCTGCTTTTAGTGCTGAGGGAGATTTGGAACTCATTAAGAAATGAGTGCTCACACTCATAAGTATTAATTAAGATAATGTTATCTGCTAGAACAGATCAACTTCGAACTTTCAGTGGCTTAACACAATTGAAGATTATCTATTGCCATTACAATGTCCTAAAATGGGTGTTCCCGATTGATGGGGGGAGGAGCATAGGCCACTCACTGCTCCATGAAGTCATCAAAGGACCCAGATAGAATGAAGGTTCATCCATCTTCAATATGTATCTTTTGTGCTTTCGGTGTAAGAATTATAAATTAGAAAAATCTGGAGTGTCTAAAATCACTATGACCTCTGAGGTTTATTTCATTTGTATTTATTTTTGAGAGGGAGTCTCACTCTGTTCACCCAGGCTGGAGTGCAGTGGCAAAATTTCAGCTCACTGCAACCTCTGCTTCCTGGTTTCAAGCAATTCTCTTGCCTCAGCCTCCGGAGCAGCCGAGATTACAGGCACGCACCACCATGCCTGGCTAATTTTTGTATTTTTAGTAGAGACAGGGTTTCACCACGTTGGGCAGGCTGGTCTCCAACTCCTGACCTCAAGTGATCTGCCCACCTTGGCTTCCCAAAATACTGGGCAGGTGTGAGCCATCATGTCCAGTCTCTTTATTGTTAGAGATGAGGTCTCGTTCTGTCACCCAGGCTGGAGTGCAATAGCTCAATCATAGCTCATTGCAGTGTTGAACTCCCTGGCTCAAGTAATCCTCCTGCCTCAGCCTCCTGCAGAGCTGTGACTACAGATGTGCACTACCATGCCTGGCTGGTTGCTGAGATTTTGACTGAAGTAGATACACTTTGAGAAGATTAGTGACAAAGGAGCGTCTTTTGCTTAGAGTATCTTTGGGTCTGTAAAGTTGAAAACTAGAAAGGAATATGAGTACAAAAGGCAAAAAAAAAAATATATTAAAAATAGTACTTCTAAGCCTTAGTTTTAGGCCCAAAAGACAGAAAACTATTAAGGTCATATTTCCTTCTAGATTATGAAGCTCAATGGAAAGTAAAAAGTATAAAAGGTGGTACTGGTACAGAACCTCACTGTTTTGTTGTTTCTCTTAGGTAACTTCACTGTAGTGGCCAGTGCAGAAGATTCTATGCTCTGATTAGAAGGCTCATAAATCAGCTATAAATAAAGTCTCACTTTGTTTATATAGTTGATAAATAGATTACCTAGTTTTAGTTCTTACAACATAACACTGGACAACTTCTAGTCCCTCCGGAAAATCCACATAGCATCATAAAAGTTTATTGTTAAGAGAACCATTTTCATCCTTTTCAGGCCAATGAAACAGACCTTTCCTGTACTTGGGAACTCTGGGAAAGTAGCTCTCATGCTTCTGTCTACTTAGCTCACTTGCTCCTCCTAAAGGAAAAGACATTGCTTG
This sequence comes from Aotus nancymaae, assembly GCF_030222135.1. Lineage (NCBI taxonomy): Eukaryota > Metazoa > Chordata > Mammalia > Primates > Aotidae > Aotus > Aotus nancymaae. Next base: position 27,987,455 of record NW_026988422.1, on the reverse strand, counting down.
TCTGACAAATGAGATTAGGAACGTGCAGAAATATAGCTAGCCTTAAGTTTGGGCTGTTGTTTAGGCTTGAGCCTCTTGTTTAGAATAATCCAATCCATTCTTAGAGTTCCCAACCTTGAGGGACAAATGGGGTATAGGTAGTATGGCCTGTGGTTCTCACTGTGACTTGTAAGTCATTTAATTCTGAGTAAAATGTGCTATAGGGAAACCCTATTAGATTTTTTTTTTTTTTTTTTCTTGAGACAGAATCTGTCACCCAGGCTGGAGTGCAGTGGCACAATCTCGGTTCACTGCAACCTCTGCTGCCCGGATTTAAGCAATTCTACTACTTCAGCCTCCCAATTAGCTGATATTATAGGTGCCTGCTACCACGCTCAGCTAATCTTTGTATTTTTAGTAGAGATGGGGTTTTATGATGTTGGCCAGGCTGGTCTGGAACTCCTGACATTGTGATCCACCCGCCTTAGCCTCCCAAAGTGCTGGGATTATAGGCATGAACCACCGTGCCCGGTCTATAGTCATATTTTTAATCTACCTTTTTGAATTCAACTCTATCATCAGTAAAACCCATATTTTGATATGTGTTTTTCCGACTCTTGTGCATATTTCTCAACTGGTTCTTAATCATAAAGGAAGAGAGGGTGCGATTTATTGGCCCTCAATTCCAACAGTTACCAAGGTGGCTATTTCTTCCCCAAATCATTTCTAGCTTATTCTATTGCTTTTATGGCTCTAAATAATAATAATTCTAACATCTGCAGCAATTTTAATATTATTCTCACAGAGTCTTAGAAAAATGTAAAGGAAATAGTGGGGAAAGCAGAGGGTTGAATATTTCATTTTGGTGAGATCTAGCAGCTTGATTTCCCCGTAGACCTACTTTATTTTAAACCTGCAATATTAGCATTAGCAAAGTAGAGGTGACAAGGAGATATATTCAAATGCAGAAAGCCATGGTCTCTTCAGTGAACATTCCTGAGTAGTTTCATCTTCCACCTCTTCCTCATACCAAACCAAAGAGGATTAGATGAAGTATATATTTTAAGTTAAATTGTTGGCCTCTAGAATGTAACTTGACTCTTGGGCCTATTTTATCAAGGCCATAAACATTGATGAAATGTAAGAAATAGTAATAAAGCCATAAGGCTGAATGAGTATCTGCTACAAATAGTCACTTGTTTTACACCTAAACAATGATCAATTTTGATTGGTAAACTACTTATATTGGAGGTGCAACAAGATGGCTAAACAGAAGCCTCCAGCAGTCATCTTCCCTGCAATCCCTCACAGGAACACCAAATTGAAAAACTATCCACACAAGAAATTACCTACATAAGAACCAAAAATTAAGTGAGCGATCATAGTGCCTGGTTTTGACATCATATCAGCAAAAAGGCACTGAAGACAATACAAAAGAGTCTTGAATTCTCTTTTTTTTTTTTTTTTTTGAGACTGAGTTCCGCTCTTGTTACCCAGGCTGGAGTGCAATGGCGCGATCTCGGCTCACCGCAACCTCCGCCTCCTGGGTTCAAGCAGTTCTCCTGCCTCAGCCTCCCGAGTAGCTGGGACTACAGGCACGCGCCACCATGCCCAGCTAATTTTTGTATTTTTAGTAGAGACGGGGTTTCACCGTGTTGACCAGGATGGTCTCGATCTCTTAACCTCATGATCCACCAGCCTCGGCCTCCCAAAGTGCTGGGATTATAGGCGTGAACCACCACACCTGGCTAAGAGTCTTGAATTCTTACACCACCCCTCCCTCATCCCATGGCAGCAGCCATGTGGCATGGAAAAAGAATGTGTGTTTGGGGGAGGGACACTGAAGTCACTGTGTGACTTTGCATTGGAACCCAGTGCTGCCCTATAATAGCAGATAGCAATGCAGGGCAGAATTCAACCAGTGCCTGTGGAGGGAGCATTTAGATCAGACCTAGCCAGAGAGGAATCATCCATCCCAGCAGTAGGAACCTGAGTTCTGGCTAGCCCACCACTGCAGTCTAAAGGGCTCTGTGGTTTTAAATACATATGAAAGCCAGTCTATGCCATAAGGACTGTGGTTCCTGGGCAAGTTTTGGTGCTGTGCTGGGCTTGGAGCTGGTGGGCTTGGGATACATGTAACCCAGTGAGACAGTAGCTGTGATGGCCAAGGCAGTGCTTAGGTGGCCTCACTCCAAACCCCAGGCAGAGCAGCTCACAGCACCAAGAGAAACTCCATTTGCTTGTGGAAAGGAGAGAGAAGAGAGGACTTTGTATTACAAATTGGATACTAGTTTAGCCACAATTAAATTAAACACCAAGTAGAGACCTAAAGCCCCCATTCCAGAATGTAGCTCATGGATGACATTTATAGACCCATCTGGCCCAGAAGAGAACCCACTATGCTGAAGGGAAGGACCTACTCCTGGCAGGATTTATTACTTTCTGACTAAAGAGTTCTTGAGCCTTGAATAAAGTTCCCACATCAGTGAGAACTAGGCAATAGTTATCACAGTTCTTGGATGACACCCAGTATTATGCTGGTTTCAGATATAACCCAACACAATCCCAGTGGTAGTAGCCATACACATGCTTGAATCACCTCTGCCCCCAACTCCAGGCAGCTCTGCATGGAAAGAGAGACTCTGTATGTTTAGGGAAAAGTAAAAGAAGAGAGCAAAAGACTCTGCTTGGTAATCCAGGGCATTCTCTCAGATCCTACCCAAGACCACCAACATGTTACCTCTCTGTAAGTCTGCAAGAACCACAGCATTACTAGGCTAGGGGGGCCTCCTAATAGAGATGTGGCTGCAGTGACCAAAGACTTAGATCATAACATTCAATTCTCTTTGAACACTTGGAAAGCCTTCTCAAGAAGGATGTGTCCAAACAAGCCTAGATAGCGAAGATTAGAAAAATACCTATTTCTTCAATGTGCAGGCATTGACAATACCTACAATCATCAAGACCATCCAGGAAAACATGACCTCACCAAATGAATTAAATATGGCACCAGTGACCAACACCAGACTAACAGAGATACGTGCTTTCAGACAGAATTCAAACTGGCTGTTTTGAGAATACTGAACAAAATTCAAGATAACGTAGAGAGGGAATTCAAAATCAAATTTAACAAAGATATTGAAATAACTTAAAACTTAAGCAGATATTCTGGAGCTGAAAAATTCAATTGGCAAACTGAAGAATGCATCAAGTCGCTCAAAAGCAGAATGGATCCAGTAGAAGAATTAGTAAGCTTGAAGATAGTCTTTTTGAAAATATAGCCAGAGAAGCAAAAGAAAAAAAAATTAAAAGAATGAAACATGAAATATCCCTTTAAGAGCTAGAAAATAGCCTCAAAAGGGTGAATCTAAGAGTAACTGGCCTTAAAAAGGAAGTAAAGAGATTGGAGTAGACAGTTTATTCAAAGAGTTAATAACAGATCTTTCCAAACCCAGGATAGCAATATTCAAATACATTAAAGAACACCAAGCAGATTAAACCCAAATATGACTACCTGCAGACATTTAATATTCAAACTTCCAAAGGTCAAAAAGAAAGAATCCTAAAATCACCAAGAGAAAAAAAATAACATTCAATACTATGGCAGCAGACTTTCCAGTGAAAACTTTCGGTTAGGAGTGGCATGACATACTTAAAATTATGAAAACAAAAAAAAAAAAACAAAAAAAAACCACCTTTTATTCTAGAATATCATAACCAGTGAAAATATCCTTCAAATGTGAAGGAGAAATAAGAATTTTCCAAGAAGAAAGGTAAGGCATTTAATCAAAAACAAAACTTTTCTACAAGAAACTTTTCTTCAGTCTGAAAGAAAAAGATGTTAATGAGCAATAAAACCTTATGGAAGCTACAAAACTCACTGGCAATAGTAAGTACACTGACAAATACCAAATATGATAACACTAATTGTGGTGTGTAAACTAGTCATATCTTGAATAAGAACACTAAAAAATAAACCTATTAAGGATAATAACTATAAAACCTTTTAAAAACATTTCTATTTATCAGATATATTTCAAAACAAAAAACTAGAAGTAAGAGAGATAAAGTTCAAGTACAGAATTTTCTTTTAGTTTTCTCATTCCTTATTCGTTTGCTTTTGGAATCAAAGTTAAGTTGTCATCAGTTTAAAATAGGTTATAAGATGTTATTTGCAAGGCTCATGGTAATCTCAAATTGAAAACCATGCAATAGATAATCAAAATATGAAAAGCCAGATATTAAAACATTACCAGAGAAAAATCACTTTTACGAAAAGAAAACGGAAGGAAGGATGGATGGACAGACAGACAAGACAACCAGAAGACAAATGACAAAAGGGCAATAGTATGTCCTTACTTATCAATAATAACACTGAATATAAATGGACTAAACTCTTCAATCAAATGTCATAGAATGGCTGAATAAACAACAACAACAACAATGCCCCTTTCCCAAATATTTGCGGTCTATAAGAAACACATCTCATCTGTAAAGATACAGAGACTAAAAGGGATGGAAAAAGATAGTTAATGCAAATGGAAACCACAAAAGAACAGGATTACCTATTCTTAGATAAAGTAGATTTCAAAGAAAAAAACTAAAATGAGTCAAAGAAGGTCATTATATAATAAAAATGGGTCAATTAAGCAAGAAGATACAAAGATTTTAAATATATATTCATCAAACTTTAGAGTACCTAGGTTTGTAAAGCTAGTATTATTAGTGCTGAAGAGACACACCACAATATAATAATAAGTAGAGATTTCAACACTCCACTTCAAGCCCTGGACAGGTATTTCAGACAGAAAATAAAGAAACATCAGACTTAATCTTCACTATAGACCAAATGGACCTAATAAATATTTATGGAACATTTTATCCAATGACTGAAGAATGCAAATTCTTCTCAGCACATGGATCATTCTCAGGGATAGAGCATATGTTAGGACACAAAAATGTATTCAATTTAAAAAAAATTGGAAATTATATCAAGTATTTTCTCTCACCATAGTTAGATAAAACTAGATATCAATAACAATAATAATTTTGGAAACTATACAAATACATGGAAATTAAACAGTGTGCTCCTGAAAGATCAGTGGGTCAATGAAGAAATTAAGAAGGATATTGAAAAATTTCTTTGAACAAATGATAACGGAAACACAAAACAACAAAATTCTACTGGAAACAGCAAAAGGAGTACCAAGAGGAATGTTTATAGCAGTAAGAATCTACATCAGAAAAGTAGAAAAACTTCAAATAAAGAACCTAATGATACATCTTAAAGAACTACAAAAACAAGAGTGAATAAAACCCCAAATTAGCAAAAGATCAGAGCAGAAATAAATGAGATTTAAACAAAAGAGTACAAAAAGTCAACTAAGTTTATTATCAACAATAACTGTTTTAGTGTTACTAATCTACCTAATAAAACTAAAACAATTTTTATTAGTTTTCACTTTCCTTGTTTGCTTTTGCAATCAGAGTTAAGTTGCCATCATTTAAAAATAATAGGTTGTGGGGCCGGGCACGGTGGCTCACACCTATAATTCCAGCACTTTGGGAGGCCAAGGCGGGTGGATCACGAGGTCAAGAGATGGAGACCATCCTGGTCAACAAGGTGAAACCCCATCTCTACTAAAAAATACAAAAATTAGCTGGGCATGCCTGGCCTGTAGCCCCAGTTACTTTGAGGCAGGAGAATTGCTTGAACCCAGGAGGAGGAGGTTGTGGTGAGCTGAGATCATGCCATTGCACTCCAGCCTGGGTAACAAGAGCAAAACTCCATCTCAAAAAAAAAATAATAAAATAATAATAATAGTAGGTTGTAAGATGTTATTTGCAAGCCTTGCTGTAATCTCAAATAAAAAACCATGCAATGGATATACAAAATGAAGTTGCAAAATTATTTTCAATTGCTCTATCTAGGACTTTCAGTACTATGTTTTCAAAAATTCTGTGCTTTGAAAAGATTAAAAAAAAAAAGGACAAAGCTTTATCCAGAATAACTGATAAAGACAGAAGACCCAAAAATTCCATAGATAAAAAGGAGACATTAAAAATGAAATTCAAAGGATTATTAGAGACTGCTATGAGCAACTTCATGCCAATAAATTAGAGAACATAGAAGAAAAGAATGTACTCCTAGACACATACAACCTACCAATATTTAACCATGAAGGAATCTAAAACCTGAATAAACCAATAACAAATAATGAAATTGAAGCCATAATAAACAGTCTCCCAAGGAAAAATGTCCAGGACCCTATCGATTCACTGCTGAATTTTACCTTATGTTTAAAGATGAACAAATACCAATCCTACTCTAACCATTCTGAAAAATTGAGCAGGGGTGAATACTTCCAAACTAATCTACAAGGCAGACCAGTATTATGGCAATACCAAAAACAGACTAAGACTCATCAAAAAAGGAAATCTCACTGACAAACACTGATGCAAAAAATTTAACAAAATAATGAACAATGATGCAAAACACTCAACAAAATCTTACAAAACAAATTCAACAACACATTTAAAAGATCATTCATCATGACCAGACAGGATTTATCCCAGGGATCCAAGGATGGTTCAATATATGCAAATCAATCTATGTAGTACATCATATCAACAGAATGAAGAAAAAAACCATATGATCATTTCAATTGGTTCTGGAAAAGCAAAGCATGTGATAAAATTCAACATTCCTTCATGACTAAAACTCTCAAAAGACTGGGTATGGAAGGAATATACTTCAACACAATAAAAGCCATATATGACAGACCTAGAGAGCTAGTATCATACTGAATGGGGAAAAAATGAAAGCCTTTCCTCTAAGATCTGGAACAAGAAAGGGATGCCCATTTTCACCACTGTTATTCAACATGGTACTGAAAGTCCTAGCTGGAGCAATTAGACAAGAGAAAGAAATAAAGGGCATCCAAGTTGGAAAGGAAGAAGTCAAGTTATCCTTGTTTGTAGATTATCTGATTTTATATTTGGAAAAACCTAATGCCTCCACCAAAAACTATTACAATTGATAAAGAAATTCATCAAGGTTGTAAGATACCAAATCCACATACGAAAAAATCAATAGCATTTCTATGTGCCAACAGTGAACGATCTGAACAAAAAAAAGTAAAAAACTAATTCTATTTATGATAGCTATAAATAAAATAAAATACACAGGAATAAACTTAACTAAAGAAGTGAAAGAGCTCTATGATGAAAACTATAATATATTGCTTCAGGAAGCTGAAGATAACAAACAAAGGGAAATACATTTTATGTTCATGGGATTAGAAGAATCAATAGTGCTAAAATTTTATACTACCCAAAATAATCTACAGATTCAATGCAATCTCTTTCAAAATACCAAAGACATTCTTCACAGAAGTAGGAAAAACAATCCTAATATTTATATGAAACCACAAAATACCTGGAATAGCCAAAGCCATCCTGAGCAAAAACAAAACAAAAACAAACAAAAAAACTGGAGGAATCACATCATCTGACTTCATACTACAGAGGTATAGTAACCAAAACAGCATGGTATTGGCATAAAAATAGACACATAGACCAATGGAACAGAATAGAGAACCTAGAAATAAATCCCCATATCTACTGTGAACTCATTTTCAACAATGGTGCCAAGAACATACACTGAAAAAAGGACACTCTTTTCAATAAATGGTGCTCAAAAAACTGGATAACCATAGGCAGAAATTAGACCCCTATCTCTCACCATATACAAAAATAAAATCAAAATGAACTAAAGACTTCAAACTACGAAGCCACTACCTGAAAACATTAGGGAAAACTCTCTAGGATGTTGGTAATGGATGCAAAGATTTGTTGAGTCATACTCTACAAGCACAGGCAACCAAAGCAAAAATGGACAAATGGGATCACAACAAATTGAAAAGCTTCTGCATAGCAAAGGAATCAACCAACAAAGTGAGGAGACAACTCACAGAATAAGAGAAAGTATTTGTAAACTTTTCATCTGACAAGAGGTTAATCAGAATATTTAAGGAGCTCAGCTCAAATGATTATATAGTAAAAATTCTAATAATATAATTGAAAAATAGGCAAAAGATCTGAATAGACATTTCTTAAAAAATGAAATACATATGGCAAACAGGATAAGAAAATGAGATCAACATTATTGATCAGAGAAATGCAAATCAAAAGTACAATGAGATATCATCTCACTTCAGTTAAAATGGCTTTTATCCAAATACAGGCAATAATGGATACTGGTAAGGATATTGAGAAAGGGGAACATTGTAGGTGGGAATGTAAATTACTGTAGCCTCTATGAAGAATAGCATGGAGTTTCCTCAGAAAACCAGAAATAGAGCTACTGTATGATCCACAATCCTGCTAGGTATATATTCAAAATAAAGGAAATTGAATATATTAAAGAGATACCTGCCCTCCCATGTTTTTTGCAGTGCTGTTCACAATAGCCAGGATTTTGAATCAACCTAACTGTCCATCAGCAGATGAATGAATAAAGAAAAGGTGGTACATATACTCAATGGAATTGTATTCAGCCATAAAAAAAGAATGAGATTCTGTCATTTACAACAACATGGATGGAATCAGAGGACATTATGTTGAGTGAAATAAGCCAGGCTCAGAAAGACAAACTTCGTATGTTCTCACTTATTTGTGGGAGCTAAAAATTAAAATGACTAAACTTATGGAGATAGAATGACAGTTATCAGAGACTTAGAGGGGTAGTGAAGCAGGGGAAAAAGAGTGGAGATGTCTAATGGGTTAAAAAATATCGTTTGAACAAATAAGCTCTAGTATTTCACAGCACAAGAGGGTGACTACAGTCAATTTATTTTACTATTTTTATTATTATACTTTAACTTCTGGGGTACATGTGCAGAATGTGCAGGTTTATTACATAGGTATACACATGCCATGGTTGTTTGCTGCATCCATCACCCTGTTATGTAGATTAGGTAGTTCTCCTAATGCTATCCCTCCCATAGACCCCCACCCCCCAATAGGCACTGGTATATGATATTCCCTTCCCTGTGTCCATGTGTTCTCATTGTTCAACTCCCACTTATGAATGAGAATATGTGGTGTTTGGTTTTCTGTTCCTGTGTTAGTTTGCTGAGAATGATGGTTTCTAGCTTCATCTATGTCCCTGCAAAGGACATAAAGTCATCTTTTTTTTATGGCTGCATAGTATGCCATGGTGTATATGTGCCACATTTTCTTTATCCTATCTATCATTGATGGGCATTTGGGTTGGTTCCAAGTCTTTGCTATTGTGAACAGTGTTGCAATAAACATGTGTGCATATGTCTTTATAATAGAATGATTTATAATCCTTTGGGTATATATCCAGTAATGGGATTGTTGGGTCAAATGGAATTTCTAGTTCTAGATCCTTGAGGAATTGCCACACTGTCTTCCACAATGGTTGAACTAATTTATACTCCCACCAACAGTGTGAAAGCTTTCCTGTTTCTCAGCATCCTTTTCAGCATCTATTGTCTCCTGACTTTAATAATCATCATTCTAACTGGCATGAGATAGTATCTCAATGTGGTTTCGATTTGCATTTCTCTAATGACCAGTGATGATGAGCATTTTTTCATATGTTTGTTGGCTACATAAATGTCTTCTTTTGAGAAGTGTCTGTTCATATCCTTTGCCACTTTTTGATGGGTTTTTTTTTCCTTATAAATTTAAGTTCTTTGTAGATTCTAGATATTAGTCCTTTGTCAGATAGATAGATTGCAAAAATTTTCTCCCATTCTGTAGGTAGCCTGTTCACTCTGATGATAGTTTATTTTGCTGGGCAGAAGCTCTTTCACTTAATTAGATCCCATTTGTCTATTCTGGCTTTTGTTGCCACTGCTTTTGGTGTTTTAGTCATGAAGTCTTTGCCCATTCCTATGTTCTGAATGGTACTGCCTAGGTTTTCTTCTAGGGTTTTTATCATGTTAGGTCTTATGTTTAAATCTTTAATCCGTCTTGAGTTATTTTTTGTGTAAGGTGTAAAGAACGGATCCAGTTTCAGCTTTCTGCATACAGCTAGCCAGTCTTCCCAACACCATTTATTGAGTAGGGAATCCTTTCCCCATTGCTTGTTTTTGTCAGGTGTGTCAAAGATCGGATGGTTGCAGGTGTGTGGCGTTATTTCTGAGGACTGTGATCTGTTCTATTGGTCTATATCTGTTTTGATACCAGTACTATTTTAGATTTTAAAATAACTAAAAGACTATAATTGGAATATTTGTAACGCAAAGAAATGATAAATGCTTGAAGTGATGGATACCCCATTTATCCTGATTTATTACACTTTGTTTGCTTGTATGAAAATATCTCATATGCCCCATAAATATATAAACCTACTATGCACCCATAAAAATTTTTAAAAAAACTACTTAGATGAAGAACTTTGCTGTTAAGATTGCTTCTACTTCTCCTAACCTTTTCATATGTGGTAAACTTAAATCCAACTTTGCAGCACAAGAGTTAATAAATCTTCCTTAGCACTAATCTGTGGAGGAAAATAAAATTCTTCTCAAATCTATTGTATAAAGTAGCATTCCTATCAACTGAGAACTTTTATATCTTTGCGTTTTCTGCATTCAGCTATAAATTATCTCACATGCTTCTCCTTATACACTGAACAAATGGCACAATCTAAGAGTTCTCAGGTTGTGCTGAAAACAAACCAAGAAAGCATAAATAAATCATATTTAAGCTGTAACTGACTGCACAATGCAGAGCCTGTTTCAACTACAACGTCCCTGGAGGTGGTCACCCACCATATTCTAGTTTGGCCTGAGATAGAAAACAGAAGTATGTGGGGTGAGGGGTGGGAGGGCAGTGAATTCCACAAGGAAGGCAATCCCTTACTCTATACTGCAGAGAGGAAAGTAGATAAACCTTCCTTTTTAATGTGAGTAGCCACACTGTTTCATAGTTTCAATTCTAAAAAAAAGAAAAAATCCTTATTACATCTTTTAGCAATTGCTTTTCCCAATCCTGTAGGATTTATTTAAAAAACTCATCAAACCTAATTAAAACTATCTGCTTTACTGCCAAAGTGGCCCTTCAATGCCCTAGAAGAAATTGCTCAGAAAGGGGCTAGAAAACAGAAGGAAACATGGAGCTTTGCAGCTCTTCCTATGTGAGAAATTGAGAAAGAAGAAAGGTTAATGTTATTGAAACTTAGAGACTTAAGGACAGGTGTTAGGACCTGAGGCAAGAGCCGAGACTATGGGAGATCGTTTGCCTGGAATGAGGGGGTCTGCTGGTCTCGGAAGATCCAGCCTGCAGCCCTGACCTATTTGCTCCACGGGAGTGACCGTGTTATTACTTGCAGTTTAGTGTGTCAGCCTCCATGCTTACTGAACCCTGGATGCTGAAGGGTATAGACTGTGTGACAAACCTGGATCTCTTAAATTGGTGGTTTAATTTTCCTGCTGCTCTCCAGAGATTTTATTTCCATATTGTAGCATATTTATTATGAATATTAAGTGATAAAACTAGCTGTATTTGAGAAAAGAGTCATGCCTACCGAAGACTTCATGTTAATTAGCTGCAAATAAAGTCCAAACATCTCTAGAAAACCAAATGCTTTACATTTTAATTCTATCAGCTGCTTGGTTTCTGTTTCCCCATCATCACACAGCCACTGGGTGAAGAAATTTCTCTATTAATATATATAGTAATCTTTTTGAAGTGGTTCTTTATGCTGCTACCTTCCTTATTTTACAAACATATAGGAATGTTCTTGCTATTGCTGGGAAAATAGGTACATGCACACAAAATTTTACGAAAGCATTAGCTTTCATTTTAACCCATAATTTGATACTTTATCTCCAAAACAAAAGTCTTGTGATCTAGCTCAACACAAAAGCCCCAAAGATAAAATTTTACCCTGGTGTAGTTATTACGCATTGTATGCATGTATCAAAGTATCTAATGTACCCATAAAAACACACACCTACTATGTAGCCACACAAATTAAAAATTAAAAAGAGGAAAACAGCAAAGGACACAGTGTGTGTATGTATGTCTTGTTGTTAGGGGTGAAGGGTGTATAAGAGAGGCAAAGGGAAAGGGAATGTTGTAAAAGGAAAAAAAGATGTGAGTTGGAAAACACTCCCCGCTGCCGCCGCCGCCGCCGCCGCCGCCGCCAGGAAAATTGGCTTTGAGTAACAGCAGTAGGCATAAACACACTCAGGAAAGGATTTCAAAAATGAGATTTTCTCCTTAAGTTCATTTATCTTTAGAATGCAACATCCTTAAATTACAGAAAATAAAAGTATTATAAATGAGGCTGCACAATTGGAAAGTGAAACAGGACTTTTAAAAGTTGTAGGAAGAAAAAACTATAAAAAAAATTAATGTGTCCGCCCTTTCAAAATCCCAGAGACATGGTTGAAATGTCTTCATTCACAGAAACTTTCAGCATAAAATATTCAGTAAGATGTACTTTAGAACTTTAGAACTCTGGATTTCTCTGGCTATTATGTACTAACTTATAAAAAGTTTATTCTTTAGTCAACTGTAAGTTTGAAAAATTGTTTACTTAACACATTGTACTGAGAGAAATTAGTAAAAATAACTAGTCTGTTGGTGAGGCAGTGACAATTTGGTAGGTAGAGGCCTATCTAATAGTCCTATATCTAATATCCTAATATCTAATAGTCCTAATATCTAATTGTTCCATGCAGTCAACCTTTTTGGAGTTGTATCAGTTCGTTCTCATACTGCTATAAAGAACGACCCAACACTGGGTAATTTATAAAGGAAAAAGTTTTAAATGGACTCACAGTTCTGCATGGCTGGAGAGGCTTCAGGAAACTTAGTCACGGCAGAAGGAAAAGGGGAAGCCAGACACCTTCTTCACGAGGCGGCAGGAAGGAGAATGAACTCAGGAGGAACGCCAAACACTTATAAACCAATCAGATCTCAAGAGAACTCATTTACTCTCACGAGGATAGCACGGGGGAAACCGCCCTGGTGATTCAATTACCTCCACCTGGCCTCTTCCTTGACAGGTGGAAATGGGGATTATAACTCAAGATGAGATTTGGCTGCGGATACAAAGTCTAACCATTTTAAGTTGTTTAGCTGTTTGGTTGTTTTTTGTTTAGGTTGCTTTCACTTCTCGCTATGCAATATGAAAATTGACACAATCTCAAAGCTTATGAGATTAGGAGGCTTCACCTTTTTGTAGATACAAATGAAATTACACTACACTAGAAAAACTGAAGTTTTCTTAATGCCTACCACCTGTGGGTAATCTGGAACCCAGATCCATGTTACCATCTTTTCCCAATCTCACAGCTCCTGGTGTGCCTCAGCCTGGGCCTCTCTTCTCTGCCCTGAGGGTAGGCAGCTGCTTACTCTCATTGGTCTCTGTCAGCAGTCCAGTCCTTCCCCAGCCCGGGATGGCTTTTTGTGGACTCAAACCTTAACAGCTCTCTCCGGCCTAGGCTTATCGTCCTCAGGGTGCCTCATTCTAACACTAGATACTCCTGTCCAAGCCTTCCCTTACTTCTTCACTTATGCATGACAGACAGCTGTAACTTTTCACAAGGCCTGACTGAAGCCCCAAACTTCAGGGAAGGAAGGTGCCCACACAGTTGAATTCACAGCAGATTAGAGAATGGGTGTTCTGAGAGGCCACAGCACCAGGCCTTTTGTTATGAAGTTGCTTAAAGGCTGCCTTTTTGTCTCAGTGGCAAGGAAAATGAGTTTTCTTCCCAAACTTCTTCAAATAGGCTAGACTCCTCAGAGACAAGATCCAAGCAAATAATCCTAAGGAGATGAAGGTATCATCTCCTCACCTCCAGACTAAGATTTATTTCCTGTCTCAAAATCTACTTCAATCCAGGAAGGTGGACACTGGTGAGCTCTACTCTCATATGAACAGATCCTTACCTCACAATTTCAACAGAGCAGTCACAGGAGAACACCGTCCTGCTTTACAAATGAGGTGCACAGACAGCAGAGAGTGGGGGATCTGGGGAAGCCAGAGAAGTTGCTTTCTTATATTCCTTGCTTCCAAGTTACCAAGAAAAACTGTCCCTTTAATTTTTAAAGTTTCACAAATTTGAAGTTTCAGTCTTGAATTTATAACACAGGGGGCTATTTTATGGTCCTTCCTCCTGGATAGAGTGAAAGTGACTCCTGCATATCTTTTCCAAAGTCCCAAGGTCTTAGAACCTGACCACCTCCAAGAAGTTACTTAATATAAAACACAAGACATAAACAGTATTCTGTAGGCATTTAATTCCAGACTTAGAAAATAAACCTTTTTTTATTCAGAAGCAGCAGCCTACAGAAATGCTATTCTGCCTACTACATAAATGACCTTTTTCCATGATTACGCAGAACAGTTTAGCTCCTTATAGCTACAGCTTCTCAAACACCTCCTTTTCTAATTACAATCTGTGATTTAGATTTGCATAACTGAAAGGCACACGCCATGATCTGCTTTAGAATTTAAAAATAGTATGCATCAACACTGTATTCAATGTCCAACTTCTAGAAAAACAGAAAAACTGCTTGCAGTTTTGAAAAGACCTTTTTCGCAGGTTCTGTCACTCCTATCAATGTTTCCAATAGCTGGGGACCAAGCCTCCGCCAAATTCAAGCTCAAGGTACCATGTGCTTTTCAACACTCCCTTCAGCAGCCTATGCAAAAAGCTAGCCCCAAAACGGGAACTCAACCCTGAGGTGATGGCAGTGGAATCACTTTTATTTGTATCTTTCTTCAGAAATTGCTGCCTTTTCCTTATCTAGTCAGAAAGTAACCTTTCAAGAAGGCACCCAATCTCATATCAGTTCAATAATTATAATAGCAAACACCTAATAACAATTACTGTGGGCCATGCCCTGCTGCAGGTGCCCCCCATATTGACTTGTTGACTCAGTCTTCAAAACAATACCACGGCATGTGTACTAAACACACACAGACACATACACGCACTCGCATGCAAACACATGCCTTGAGACACTAGGGCCTATTGTATGGGCAAGAGAGATTAAGTGACTTGCCCAGATCAGACAGAGAGTAAAAGTGGCAGAAGAGAAATTTACTAAGACTGATTCTAGAATCAATCTCTTAACCACTCCACCCCACTGCCTGATACAATAGGATATCATACTATTTTTCAAAGATTCCCAATTATAAAAGTGGTTATATTGACTTAAGGTGTTTCAGCCATGATCCCTCACATTTACTTTCTCCATAAGTCTTCACAGTCATTATAACGTAAGTTTATGGCACACCTTTTCAAAGGGAACATGAGTAATAATGCCTGTGTCCTTGTTACCATTGTCAATCTCCCCATAGCAGCCGCTGCTGTTTGTGGAACTCTTACTGCATTCTAGCATTAAGCTAACTGCATATGATGAACAGTACCTTTTAATTTTCTCAAGCCATGGAATAGATGCTACTATTTTCCTCTCTTTTGCTGCATACGAAACTGAGACTCTGAAGGTTTAAGTAACGTATTAAGAGTCCCATGGCTGTTGAGTTTGAGAACCAAAATTTGAACCAGATCATTAGACTCAATGCTTCTGACTACAATGCTATACTATCTCCTGGTATAATTGTTATTCCAGGAATATGAGATTTGATGTAAATCATCATGGTGTACGGAGGCCATTATAACAAATGAAAATTCACTGTCTCTCATGCATGAGAGAGTCTTGTATTTTTCCTGTATGATTTACTTTTACATCACTTAATACATCATGTATAAATGTACAAGACTAGTCTCATGGAGAAGAAGAAAGATACCCTGATTTAGGGTATCTGAGATATGAGAACTATGTTATTAGTTTTTCTATTTTTTTGATTTATCTTATGAAACCTGAGATTGCATTCATTACCTCCTTGGCGAAAGAGAGCCCCAATTTACATGCATGCAAGCAGTCTCGTATGAAAACTGTTGTTCTTTGTTGTATAATGACTTTGACCTGGGATTCAATAAATAGAAACATGTTTATAAGATTGTGATGCTAATTTTTATGGAACTGGAAAAGTTCCAGAGTTAAAACATTTACAAAGGAAGTATCATATCAAGAATAGTTGGAGGAATCAAAACAATATCAATACTGCTATTATGTTTATAATATCTTTATTTTCTCAAGGTTTTCACATCTAAAGAATTCAAGAGACTTTTCTATATACAAGTATATTACAGTCTGAGGGACTTGAACATAAGGTAATAGAGATGTGCAAGAGAAAGTACTATGTACAGTGAAATAGCCCAGTATAGTGAGAAGAGCATCAGTGTCAGAGGCAAGACATTTGGGTGACATTTGCAGAAAGCAAGCCTATCAAAATCTTACAGTTATTTTTGTCACAACAGGATTGCAGAGCTTGGTTTTGCTTGTCTAAATTGGCTACAAGAAGGCAGTAAGAACAAACCAATAGCTTAAAAAAGACACTTCTTTCAAATGGTTTATAGACACACACTTTCTCCACAGCTGATGCTGTTTCCCTGGGACCTATAGGGTCAATACAATTAATCATTAGAACATATTTTAGTCACCTAATGACTGCAAAGATATGAAACTGGGGCTGTGCTCTTTCTCCTTCCTAACTAGCTTGGTGCTCAAGATGTGGATGTTAAGCTTGGAAAATATGTACATACATACAAAAAACATCTGAACTGGATATTTAAAAATAAATCAAGTCTCCTACACTACTAGCGGGAGTGTTCAGCAATGTTCACTAAAGGTAGATGTCTACATACCCTATGTCCAGTAATTCTACAGCTAGGAACATGCCCCCAAAAATGTATGCATATTTCACAAAGTTATATATATAATAATTTTCAGAGCACCACCTTTTTAAGATCCAAAAACTGAAAACCACTCAATTGAGCTTTAATAATTGAATGAAAAAATAGTCTGTGCAATATTTATATAAGAGAATACTATACAACCATAAGAATGACTAAACTGTAGCTTTGCAGCAACATGGGTGAATTGTAAAAATGTAAAGTTGAATAGAAGAAGGAAAACACACAAAAAGTGCATACTATGATTCAATTCCTATAAAGTTCAAAAACAGGCAAACCTAATCTGTGACACTAGTAGTCAGCATAGTGGTGATCTATTATCAGAAAGGCTGACTAGACTGGGTCATGAACAGGCTTCTTGGGTATTAGTGATGCCCTATTTCCTGAGCTGGCTAATGTGTTACACAGATGTGCTAATTTTATGAAAATGGATTGAGATGTGCACTTAAGGCTTTTGTACTTTTCTGCTTAGGCATTCAATATAAATTTATATTGAAATAATTTTATGTAGATTTATAAACATTTCATATATTCTTTATTAGATTACCTTACAGTAAAGTTTCTCAGTTTGAACATTAATGAAAATTTTTGGCTGGATAATTTTTTGTTGTAAGAGGCTGTTCTCTGCACTGTAAGATGTTTAGTAGTATCCCTGACCATTACCTACTAGATGCCAGTAGCATCTCCTCCCCAAATTATCATAACCCCAAATGTCTCCAGACATTGCCAAAAGTCCTTTGAGAGGTAAAATTGTCCCCTGCCTTAAACTAACTTGCATAAAAGGTCATATTTTACCAAGGATACTGATCAATTATGCTATCCACATTATTTGCCAAGAAGAACTTTAATATCTGTCAAATGGAATCAGCCAGGAAATTAAAATACAGAGTCACCCACATCCAAGTAATAGAATTATTCATCTATGTGTTATACAGATGGGATTGGAATAAAAGAAGATTCCAAAAATTACCCCAAAATCCCTTTCTCTGAGAAAACTACATGATAATTAGAAAATAATAGGCCATATCTGGACCTAACTCAAACACCATAATTTGGAACATGAATGCTGAAGGAGAAGGTCGGCAGTAGACCAGATGAAGAACACTCTTCTTAGCATCTCATTGGTCACTACCATGTGTCAGGAGGTACAGAGGTCCAAGGAGCAACATCAAGTAGACTTATGGCAGAAAATCCTCCTAATACAGTTGAAAGCCCTTTACATTGCAAAACACCTGAAACCAAGACTTGTTCTTCTTTTTCTGGCCTTAAAAAAGTAAAAATGTAAGGATGCAGTTTCCCTGCCAGCCTGCTCTTGGCTCCAAAGCTCTCATCACCTCAATGAACTTCTCTACCAGGGACCAGCTCCCTAACCTATCAGAGAACAGTCTAGAACAACATTTTTCAGGTGAAATAGAATGCAAATCACACGTGTGATTTTATATATATATAAAATCATATATATATTAATATATAATATATATATTTATATATATTAATATATAATATATATATTTATATATATATGAAAGTATATATATATTATATATATATAAAAAATCACACGTGTGAATATATATATTTTCCAGTTGCCACATACAAAATGTAAAAAGAACAGGGGGTGTCAATTTTGATAATATATTTTATTTAACCTAAAAATTTCTAAACTCATTATTTCAGTATACAATTAACAGAAAACATTGAGATATTTTTTTTCACACTAAGACTATTTGTTCGTTTTATAATAATGTACACTAACTTTATATTAGCATTTGATTAAAAAGTATTTTACAAGTCTTAACTGCATTGAAGTTCAACTTTTTTATCATTAGGTTTTATGTATATTTCTGAAAAGCAATGTATAGCTAAATAATTTTAATCTGAAAGTTTTTTAAACTTTGACATTTAAAAAAATTGTAATTGGTGTGCCTATTGATATTGTTGGATTTATTTTTGCAGTATTCTATTGTGCTTTTTTCATCATTGTGTTTTTTTTTTTAGCTTGCTTTCTTCTTTTCTTGTCTTCTGTAGAACTGATTATTTTCATTTGCTTATTTCTACTGATTGCAAAATTACATTTATATCCACATGTGTGGCAATTATTCTTAAACCATTATCACAAAATCTCCATTTGAAATGTAAAATTAGTTAACAATTTTGGTTCCCATTTGTAAAATAAATATCCATAAAACACTTTAATTATAGCACTTCTATCTTACCTTATTTTGTCTATTATTTTACTTCTGACCTAGTTTTTTCTAATTCTCCCCAAATTATTATTATGGTGGTAGCTATTTTAAACATTAAATGCTTTGCTGATTTGCTGATTTATACGATTTACTCATTCTTTGCTCCCTTGCGCTTGTTGTAATCCACTTTTTCCACTGACATCAATTTTCTTTTTTCTCAAGATTAGACCTTTTATAGTTCTTTCAGTGAAATATCACAGTCTTCAATACCTTTACTTCACCTTTTCCCTATTATGATCCTTTATTCTTGTATATAATTCCAGATTGTCTATTTTTTGTTAGCACTACAAAGACATAATTTCCTTCTTTTTCTGTCCTCCATTGTATACTCTGTCAATCTAATTCTGGTTTCTTTGTAAGAGGTCTGTCTTTTCTCTTTAGTTGCTGTAATATTTTTTAATCTTTGACTATGGTGTTTTGCAATTTCACCTCAATGAGTCTGGGTATTTGCTTTTACTAATTCTGCCCATTTAAGAAAATATAAATCCTGGGATATTTATAGTCATATTCTCTTTGAATGTTGCCTTGCAGTAATTCTCTATATTCTCTTGTGATGAACCTCCTCTAAATACATGTTGATCCTCATTGTAGCCTAGATGTTCCCTTAACCTCTCTTTTCATTCTCCTATGCTTTTGTTGTTTCATTCTAGGTAATTTAATCAATCACCAAGTTCCTTGCTCATTATTTAGTTGTGACTAAATAGTTGTTTAATATATTAATTTGATTTATAATTTAAATTACTAATATATATATATTTAATTGTACTTTAGGTTCTGGCGTACATGTGCAGATCATGCAGGATTGTTGCATAGGTACACACATGGCAATGTGGTTTGCTGCCTCCATCCCCCAGTCACCTACATCTGGCATTTCTCCCCATGTCATCCCTCCCTGACCTCCCCATGCCCCTGCTGTCCCTCCTTTGGCCCCCCCAACAGACCCCAGTGTGTGATGCTCCCCTCCCTGTGTCCATGTGTTCTCATTGTTCAACACCCACCTATGAGTGTGAACATGTGGTGTTTGATTTTCTGTTCTTGTGTCAGTTTGCTGAGAATGATGGTTTCCAGATTCATACGTGTCCCTACAAAGGACACAAACTCATCCTTTTTTATGGCTGCATAGTATTCCATGGTGTATACGTGCCACATTTTCCTTGTCCAGTCTATCGTCAATGGGCATTTGGGTTGGTTCCAGGTCTTTGCTATTGTAAACAGTGCCACGATGAACATACGTGTGCATGTGTCTTTATAATAGAATTATTTATAATCCTTTGGGTATATACCCAGTAATGGGATTACTCATTTTCTAAATCTATTTTATATTTATTCAGTCCTAGATCATTTCATTTGATTTTATTTCTTAACATCTTAATCATTATAAATATACTAATTTTATTTTATGCATAAGACTGTACTCATTCTATTATCTATTTATAAACATAAAACTGATAATATTTCAGATATTTTATGGTTTGTATTGTGACATTCTTTTACACAGGTTCATCTTTTCGTTGGAAACACATGTAGTCTGTGTTGTAGGAGTATCCCTCAAGAATTGTTTCATGTTTGTTTCTAGCAGGACCTCAGTAGGATCACCAGCCAGGGACCAATTTTTATTAACTTTTTCTTATTTATAAACTGTGTGTATAACAGAAATTCGGACATTAAACTGATTTTTGATTTCTAATCTCTTAGTGAGAGATGCATATTCCTTCCCCATTTCTTTAGAGGAAAGTCTCTCTTTCCTATTACACAGGGTATATTTTATCTAATTTGAGAATGAAGCCATTCATGGGTCTCAACTTTATGAAGGAAAATCATTATCAAACACCTACTTTGAAAGGGTCAATGACATACCTCTGCTCTTCAAGTGAGGTGAAATTGAAGCTATTTTTTATTTGGTGACAATGTCTTTCAAAGGCCCCAACTTCATGAGGAGATTTCACTACCAAATGCCTAGCTTGTAAGGAACTAATGCTTTACTTCTGTCCTTCAAGTGAGGTGAAATAAAAGTGTAGCTTACTAGGTATTAGCTGATCACTCTATTCAAGCTCTCCTCCAGAACAAGCACAGATTCAACACATGCATATACTTCTTGTTTTCAGTCTTACTTTTGCTCTTAGCATCTGGAGGTTTTTCTTTTTTATTGAAAGTTAAGCTATGCATTAGAGAAATGGTTTTTTTGGTTTGTTTTGCTTTTACATTTATCTGACAATTATAGTTGCCTGTTTATCTTGTTCTTCCATGCTGTTAGAATCCTCAATGTTCTTTGAAATTTTTCTGTACTTCAACATTCATGAGGGTTATGCTCCTATCCATAATTATTATTGGTTATAAATTGCATCGATTCAAGAAACATATATTTACAAAGACCCTCTCGATCTTTGATGGGCTTGTAATTCACCTGGTGAATCTCATTACAATGCAGATTTTGATTCAGGAAGTAAATCAGATGATGCCAAGCTACTGCAGGCCTCATGGCTCACAGTAGAGCCATGAGGCCCAAGGAGGTTCTGATATGCATTCTTTAAAGATGTACCTTCACGCCAAATACCTGCCAGTTCCAGGTCACTGTTTAAGGCAAAATATGTATGGGTACGCTCAGTGTTGATGACCAGATCAGAACACCAAAATGTTCGTATATTTCTTTAATAATACCACCTAGTTTACTCCTTAAGTTTTTGATGTTGTTTCTTATCTATGTTTTTAAAGTCTCACTTCTAAACTTACAGAGATTTATGAACATTGACTATTTAATTTATTTGCTGTGTGCCTCATTTTTCTAAAATTCTGTAAGTAAATTATTTAATTTTAGAGATAATTTCTCTATTTTCTGCATCCTTAGCTTTGTCTACTTGGGGAAGACCACATAGAAGACATTCAATACATATTGCTGATGACCAAAAGTGAGCTAATGTACATTATCCAGAGATAGACTCACTGCCCTTGGCTTTTCTTCCCTACAGTTTTATGAAAAGAGAATTGCTTACCATCAGAGGACTATTGCCTGTCCATTACCAATGCTGGGCACTCAAAAAAATGAGGCACAGTCTGGAAAGGAGACACTGTGGGGAGTGAGTCTGCTCTCTTCAAGGATTGTCTGTCTTGCATTCCTCAAGGTGAGCATCATTGCCTAGAGGGGAGAGTAATAAATTGCTTCCTAGCTGTAATGTTGTTTAAGGACATAGTTTCTGAGTCTACTGGCTTCAACACTCTCTAACCTGGTTGGGAAGGAGACCTCAAAGGGGATTCTAATGGAGCTTTCTTTATCCTGTATATATCCTAACATATAATACTGATGGTTCTACAAAAAGAAAAAGGGCAGAAATAGATTTGGTACACAGAGCTAAATGTGTGCACCCATGAATCATGTTTGTGGTTATCTCCAAAGAAGTACTTGAATAGTTTCTCTCACCTTTTTGTCACTTCATCTCTGAGCTCAATATATAGTGCTGGAATAATTTTCAAAAGTTCTTTTCTCTTCGTGCGTGTGTATATGTGTGTACTCTATATGTAAACAATATGTACACACGCATTTTTAAGAAATATTCCTTCACTACAAATTGAGCTCAGTGGTGAAGTGATGAAACAATGAAAGAAACTATTCAAATACTGCTTTATATACAAACAGTACACACACACACACACACACACACACACACACACACGTATCTATCTATCTATGTTCTATTTATCCCTCTATCAAGGGAGGAGTTAAATGAAATTAAAATACCTGGCCCTTATTCTGTTTCTTCCTTCATTTTTATTCTTGCACATTTTGATAATTATGAGAAAGCATTTTAGATTATACATACACACACAAATCCATACAACACCCTGGAAAAGTCCATCTAATTAGAACAATTTATTGCCACATGCTACAAAAGCCAGGATGGAATGTAACTAACAAACAAAGTAAGTAATCAGAAAGGCTGCACCTGGGTTCTCAAATGCCCAGTGGACCATAGTTGTATCAACAAAGTAGAAAGTCTGAGCATCCAAGAGGAACTCTCTCAACTGCATACTCTGTGTGCCCAGTAGCTCCCCATACTCTGTTTCTATTGTCTATGTCTAATTTCAGTGATATCTTAAGGTAACTTCAATAAGCCTTCTTCACAGGAAGAAAGTCTCAAGAGGATTTTATTCACCACAGAGGAACTCTAGGCTGTATTGGAGTTGCACTTCAACTGTGCAGAATGTACTTAAAGATGTCCATTCTCCAAATAACTTAGCCAGAAATGTGTTCATATAATGCAGAGTTGGTTATTCCTTCTTACTCCAGTCACCATGTCAACTTTTTCTTACTGTCACTCTCTCCCAGTGGAGATAGAGTTATGATCTGTAACTGACTATTCTAAAAAGAGATGAAAATCAAAAGAAAGTTCAATCAGAGTCTTGGCTGAACAAAGAATATTGGTTCCTGTAACCTGAGAATTAACCTATTGACCTTTATGGCTTTATTTTCATAGACAGCCAATCCTATGTGCCTGGAGACAAAAAGAAAATGGAGCATTGGCATATGAATGATCCCCACATCTCACATCAGTCAATAGTTCCTACCAAAGCCTTTAACAGAAGAAAACCAAAGTGACTGATGGAATGTAATCTCCTCTTCCATCCCACCATGTGGTGGTAGATCTTGAGAGACTGGAACTTACCAGAGGTGGACAAGCCCAAGAACAAGAGATCAGAATGCACAGAGAAAAAAAAATGGCTGTCATGCTATCAAGAACAGACTGTGCTTTGTGTGCAGTGAAGTCTGAGGTCCTGGCATGGTTCAGTATACAAGAGAACCCACTCAGCAGACAGCTCCATAGAAACAAACACAGTAGACTGTGTGCTCCAGAGGGCAGGGATATGTCTGTTTTAATTTTACCTCCCTACCTGGTACATTGTCTGGCACATGTTAAATACTCAACGTACACTCAATCTAGTTTCAAAGAAGGAAAGAAGAGAAGGAAGGCAAAAGAAATGAGACATTTATCAAGTTATACATTAGATTTTGTAGCCTCTTATTGATGGAGCAGCATGATAAACTCTGTTTTTAATTTCACAAAGCTGCTGGCATTTATCGAACATTACAGTATACTCTTGACTGATCCTTTATCACCATATGCCTTAGTCACCCATTGAGGTCTGAATTGGCAGTTACTCAGTGTGCCCTGAGTATAAGTTTGTGACCACAGGAGCCAGCGTTTTCTGTAATTATGCTCCTGGGTTGGGAAATCTGTTCCCTGTTGAGATTAAGAGAGGAGCATCTGTTGCAGAAATTAGGTTAAATAAAGGAGGTACATTTGACATCTTTAATCTTTACTATTGTGTTAATTTGATTTTTCTCTAGCCACTGCATCACCACATGATAAAGTAGTAGTAATTACAATAATAAACAATACTTACATAATTTTGCCAAGTGCCAGACATTGTTTAATCCTTATATAAGCTCTATTAGAGGTACTATTATTGGTTTTATTTTACAGATTAAAAAAACTGAAGGACAGAGAGGTTAAGTAACTTCTCTGTGGTCACATAGCTGGTAAGCAACAAAACAAGATCACTTGAGACAAGGAGTCTGAGACCAGCCTGGCTGATTAATAGCAAGACCCAATCCTACAAAAAGTTTTGTAAAAATTAGCCAAGTGTGGTGGCACATACCTGTAGTCCTGGCTACTCTGGAGGCAGAATTGTGATGGTCAGTTGAGTGTAGGACTTTGAGGCTGCAGTGAGTTATGACTGCACCACTGCTCTCCAGCTTGAGTGACAGAGGGAGACCCTGTCTCTAAAAAAGAAAAAAAAGTCTATCAATATATGTTGTGCATGTGTTGAATGTATAATATGTGTATTTTGAAATTAAATAGCACCATAAGTTTGAACAATGACTGATATTGTTGGACATTGTATTTTATGAGCAATATATGAGCAATTACAAAGCAACAACCAACTCCATGTATCAGGCACTTTGCTGTCTGTTTTATACATTACATCTTAATACATACAGGAGAGATTTCATTTTACAGAGTAGATCATCAATTTGTAAGGTACTCTCCCAAAGTATCAAGGCATTGTAATGAGTTAAACCCAGGCTAATTCCAAAGCCACACTTTTAGAAAACAGGAATGTGAAATAGCGTTTAGTCATATCATATTTAAAATCTAAGACTTGTTGTTAAGAATGTGAGTTGAGTGTTGACAAATTGCAATGTATTTTGGCAAACAGACTTCAGGTATAGTCTCAGATTTCTTCAACTCTTCATGCAGTCTACAGTCATCTGCATATATGTGGTAACAATACTACATGCACACACACATGCACACACATACACATGCACAGTCAGGTGAAATGAATCCCAAAAAATGACAGAATATAAGCCCTGAAAGGAATAGAAAATGAGAGCCTTTGGAAAAAGATCATTGAGTGTCATCTATTGGGAGTGCCTCTACTGCATATCACCATTTGTCTTTACCTTTTTCAAAAACTGCATCTTGGCTAAAGAAGAAGTATTTGATAGTCTGAGGAAAGGTGTTCCAGAATGCCATACACTCTGGCCAGGTGTTGTTCAGAAACATCTAGACTTTGATGATGTTGAGTCTGGTTCAATAACCAGGAAATCTCACTGTGTATAAATATTCTCTTAAATATAGATTCAGGGGTTGTTAGTTGAAGTTCTTCTGAAATGATGATATGGGATGATGTATAAAGAGACAGTAGATAGAAGGAAGCCAGCTTCCCATATCAGGCTTGATGGAGTATGCACTGCATAGACAGTTTCACTGCCACTTGGGTGTCCCCAGCAAAAGGCAACAGAATCTAGTCTGAAATATACAGCATCTGCATCTCTCTGCACTCCATTCACTGCCAAGCTTTTAACTTTTTTCACTTTTTATTTTTTATTGAAACTTTTTGATTAGATATTATTATTTCTATTATTTTTAACTTAGATATTTCAGAATTTAATTTTTAACTTAGTTAATTCAGAATTTAACTTAGTTAATTCAGAATTTAATTTACTACTCAAGAGAGTGTGTGTATACAGTTTGTTTCAGCCAACACAGACTTTCGAATAGAAGAAACAAAAATTTCAAAGGCCTTGAGGGGTGGGAGTATTTGGCTAGCTTGAGAAATAGAAGGAGATTTTGTGGCTGGGGTGGTTGAGCAAATAGAAGAATGCAAATGAGGAGTCTAGACAGGATAAAACTAAACAAGAAGGCTCTGAGGGCACAGCTTAGCTTGTGTACATCAAGCTAACTTTTCTACGTTCTTGATAAAGCAGACTTTGGCTCCATGATGATCTTTCACCAGGAAGAGGAGTCCCAGTCACCCAGCCTCACCGTGTCACAGGGATGTTACGGGAGAATGCAGGTCTTATTAAGAGGTCTCCTTCATTTTTAGACAGGGAAACACAGAGAAAGAACACTAAATGACTTTTCACTTGTGCCACCAGAAAGCTCAGAGCTGTAAGCTCAGTGGGATGGAGAAACAATGGTTGAAAAGGAGTCCTGTGACCTGATTCTGTGTGGAGTCAAGAAGATACCAAGATGATTCTAAAAGGTGGTTCTTACTTCTCAGGAGTTCCCAGACTTGGAAGAGAGAAACACAGGGGCCAAAAGTCTCAATCTTAGAAATGAGAGTGATGACAGAGAAGGATCAGAGGAGGGGAGCCAGTGAGCATCCTCTGGGTTGAGGTAGGTGCTTCCTGGTAAAGATGACATTTGAGTTGTATCTTTGCTTTTGTTTTTTAATCTGTATAGTGTTTTCTATTACCAGACATGGTAACTGGTACACAGAAGAACACTGTGGACCTGAAACCTACAAAAATTAGAGGGATTGAGCTTGTTTTGTGTGTTTGTTTCAATTGCTTTATTGAAATGTAATTGACGCGATGAACTGAATACATTTAAAGAGTAAAATTTTATGAATTTGTTATATGGATACACCTGTAAAACCATCACCAAAATCAAGATAATGGACATATTTATCACCCACAAAAATCTCATGTGCCCCCTGTATCCCTTCCTCTCTCTTCTCCCATCCTCTCATTCCCCCATCCCCAGGCAATCACCAATCAGCTTCCTGTAACTACAGATTGCATTTCCTAGAAATGTGTATACATAAAATTAAACAGTTTTAATTTATTTTGGTCTGATATCTTTTATTCAGCAAAATTGTCATCCATTTTCTAATACATATTGGCAGTTCATTCTTTTTAAACACTGTGCAGTATTCAGTTGACTAGGTATGCCACATTTACTTATCTGTTCATCTATTGATGGACATTTGTGTGATGTCTAACTTTTCATTATTACTCTCATGCATACTCTTCTAGCTCCTGCTGGTATATATTGGCTAGGTCCTACAGTTTATTGTTTTTTAGCAGGTCTAGCACTTCTCTAGTCAGATTATGCTTTGACTTCATCCTAGCTACTTGTCTAAAGCTAGAATGGTAGGTAGGATATATCCTGGTTAGTCCATGTTAATTTGCAAGCTTCACATTACTCCGTTACCTCCAAGCAAGGAAAAATTGGTCATTTTTGCAAGTTCAGAGGTTGGGGACTATCTGAGGCTTTAAGGTTTTTGAGTACATCAAACACAATATTCTCATCTTTAAGATCCTACTCCTTTCCAATCCAGACCTTGACCTGGGCATAGCAGATTTGCTGATACTGCAAATCAACATTCCCTGGAGTTTTACCTTTATAATTGAATCCTAATTCTCAGCTTTTTTCTACCCTCAGGCTTCAGTAGATAAAAATCTCTTAATAGGCTGCCAGGAGTCCCTTCCACTTTCACACTTTGCCTTGAATCGGTGATTAATCATCCTTACCCTTTCATTGTCTTTCTCCCATGCTTGGATAGTATTAAGTAGCATTCCTGGGTTCTCATTGTCCTTATAATGACTACTACCCTAGAATCTCTCAAATGCTTGAGATAGTGCACCTGTCAATAGATTCCTTTTATCAGCATCCCAATCCAGTTTATCATTGGTAAAAGTTTTAACAATTTCACCACTGCAGCATAGCAAAGATTATAAGAGCTTTACTCACTACTAATAATTGTAGCCCATTGCCAATGAAACTGTGGCCAATCCAGCCTCCAACTTCCATTTTTGAATTTATTCTTAGGACCACACCTGTCTGTCACAAATTGTCTTGGGTCACATTACCCAGAAAACAGATTCTGAGATGGAGATACATATGCAGGAAGTTTCTTGGGTAATGATCTTTGGAACAATAGCTGTGAGATAGGAAGGGAAGCATGACTGAGCAGAGGAAAACATTGAACTGAGATCCATTCACAACTGAAAAGCTAAACTGCTCACAATGGAGGTCTGAAGTTTAAAGTGCACTTTATAATTTTCCCAAATTGAGCCAAGGTGGATAGATTTTGGTATCCAGTCTTGACGAGTCATTGAACTCAGGCTGCTCTTGGGAAGGGGGAGCATAACCCTGAGCAAGGCAGCTCCCCTTTGCCAAGGTGAGTCCCCAGGAAATAACTCAATTGTGAGTTGTCAACAATTGTCACTTCTGCTAGTTGAAGAAATGAGTCCAGAAAGGGGGATCTGAGTGACGCATAGCATGCATTTTCTTTAACTAGTAGATGGTGGAAACAGGCATTGAAACTAGACTACCTAATTTTATGTTTTTAATCACTGTCTCCTGCATCTCTGATGCATCTTGCTTCCATTTCACCCTAACTTCCATAGTTAGGATCTTCATTATGTCTTTCCTGGAATATTATGATATAATAAATAGTAAGTGAATCAGTGAATCAATATGATTTTCTTTCTCTCTTATCTAAGTACACTCTATGTGTCTCATGAAATTTTTATGTAAATATAATCAGTTCCATAGCATTCAAATACATTGTCCTTCCAAATATCTTTCTAAAGGCTTGATTCTATATAATGATAATTTAACCTTTTCTGTGTTCAGTTTTTCTTTTCCTTCCAGCTGCTGCTGGCCTTTAGAATACATATATAAGTTAATAGAGCAAGTGAAACAGTCAACAGGTAAATTGGATAGTAAGAATGAGGTCAAAAAGAGAAAACTGCTTATTGCTAATGCCAGCCATATCACTGCAAATCTTAAATACCACCACACTTGTAAAATCAGTAAAGCAGACAAAAATGCATTTTCCAAATACACTTCACCATCCAAAGATAACCACGATTTTTCTCTTAGCATATTTTCTTCCGGTCTTTACATGTATTCACCTATACTTATCTTTATAAAATGTGAATCATACTATGTATAAAGTTCTACATACTGCAGTTTTACCTACCACTTTGTCATGGTTGTTTCCTTGTAACTTTCCGAACATGAATTTTGATGAACACATAATTTTCCTTTGTGGAGTTTGTATAATAACATTTTGATTTTCTAAGCTCAAGAAGGCAAATTATATTGAAAATGAG
This sequence comes from Aotus nancymaae, assembly GCF_030222135.1. Classification (NCBI taxonomy): domain Eukaryota; kingdom Metazoa; phylum Chordata; class Mammalia; order Primates; family Aotidae; genus Aotus; species Aotus nancymaae. Next base: position 27,958,011 of record NW_026988422.1, on the reverse strand, counting down.
ATGGCTATCTAATATCTACTAGGATAACTTAAGTGTGTCAATTATTACCTGCAATATTGAGACTTGAAAGGGAAAAAGAAATGTTGAATCTAAACACACATATCTTAAGGTTTTTCTCTCCCCACAGAAGGAATTTATTGGTTAGCATTTTCTTGATCTTAAATAATGAAGAAGATTTTAGCAAGTTACTAAAGGTCTTAAATTAAGGATTGATTGATTAATATTTCTATATAACTTTTCCCCATCTCATTTCATCAATACAGCACTTTAGGCCTTTTCTCTCTTGTATCATTATGCACTGACCTTTCCATTGTTAATGCGTCTATTCTATGCCTGAGTAGAGAGAATTTTTTTCTCTCTTTTCAGAGATTAGCTGCAAAAAAAATTTATGTGACATTCAAAAGAATTATTTTCAACCTACCCTTTCAAATGCCTTTCTGACATCTAATGATGTAATTGAGCTACATTAATTTTAAGAAGCATCTATATTTGCATAATAAAAAATTATTTTAATGTACTTTGAAATTAATGCAATATTTTTTGCAAAGAATACTAAACCACATTTAATTTCATTACTCTGTTAATACAATATAACTTTGCATTTCACATTTGTTATAAAACTCTAGTCAATGTCAATACTGTAAATTTTAGTCCTTCTATTCTGTCACCAATATGCACATTTGCTCACTAAGAGCCATTTGTTGATGTTCAGAGCACCTAACACCACCAAGAATATTTTAAAATAGATTATGTAAAAATAACATTCTCTAAGCCCAAGTTTCTCAGTATCTGTTGGTATAGATATAACTACCTCTTTAAGATAACGAAGAGAGTTATGTGAAACAGGGATTTTTTTTTACCATAAGTTAGAATAAGACTAGGATTAAAAATTATATTGCTTTACTGGTAGTACTTCTTGGAGCCACTAAAGGAATAATATAATAAGAATACAGACGAATAGGAATGATTCACTTTGAATCTGGAAGCAGTACTTCCTCTTTTCCAGTCATTTACTGGAGTATCTTTTCTTGTATCATCAGACTGATTATTCTGGAATATACTGGTGTAGGTACATCTTTACTATTTCAGACATTTCCATTTGTCAGTTTTCTGTTTGATTTTATGGATCCCAACTGACATGGTAAGACTTGTATGTGTTATAAGAGAAAAAAGTAGACCAAGACAGACTAAAACTGTACAGTCCAAAAGTGCATCAGAGGAGAGCTTTTGGCTAGGTGTCCAAAAATGGCTGAGTCACATGCCTCTCCATCCCACAGGTCAAACCACATGTTTCTACCCAAACCTACTTTGAGACAGTTTCCATTTTAGAACAACTTAAGATGTTTTTCTCTCCTTTGAAAGACTGATCTTCAACACTGTATTGTGAATCTCTTTCTTGCTACTTTTTTACTACAATTCCAAGCCCAGCCACCACCATCATTCTCTAAGTACCATGATAATAGTCTTTTAGTAGGTCTCTGGACTACCAACACTGCTGTCTAGAATCAATTCTTGACATGGCAGCTAGTGTTCTTTGCTTAAATGTAAATCAGATTTAGTCTGATCCTCTCATGTCTTAGAGTAAAAAGCAAAACCTTTATCATAATGTAGAAATGTATGTATAATCAGCCCTTGCTCTACCCCAATGTTATCTCCTACAGATGTTCCTTCTCAGACTTCACTATTCCTCAGGTATGCCAAGCATGCTCTTATCTCTTCACTATTCCTCAGGTATGCCAAGCATGCTCCTATCTCTGTCTTTGCACTTGGGTATCTCTCTTCCTGCAAGGTTCTCTCTGCAAATAACTGCACTGCTTTTTCACGTACTTGTTTAAAGAGTAAATTAGTGAATAAATAACTTTAAAAAATTATACAGTTGTTATTTCCCATGAGGGAAGTTGACCTATGTGTTGGAGTTGACAGGACCCACCTGTTTGGTTTTAACACTGTATAATTATACAAATTTAAAAGTAAGAACCCCACCTACCACCCCAAAAAAAATTCCAAAAGGTGATTCTCATGTGAACATAAAAAATATTTAGGGCAACAAAATTAAAGATAAAAAAACCTAAATATTCTGTTATTCATTTGGTATACACACACACACACACACACACACACACACACACACACACATATATCTCCTACAAACAGGTTTTTTTTTTCTTAAATGTAATTCTTAAATCATGATATATACAACCTGATAGGCTGAAAGACAAATGCAAACATTCATCTATTTTTCTTTTGATTCTTATAATTCACTGTATTAAGTCTAGAAATGATTCTGGAAATCATCTACAATAACCTCCCCATTTTCAAAGTAGACTGAGATACTGAAAGTTAAGTGATTTCTAGAAATTCTCATAGCTACTATCAGAAGACTCAACACTAGGATGAACATTTTCTACCTCCCATTCCAGTGCACTTTCCACTGTCCCAGACATTTTACAATTTGTACTGTATAGGAAGATATTCAGAGGTTCATGTATTGGCCACAGGACCATAATGATATCTTCAGGATGGAAATGAAATGAGTATTTGGCTGGATTTCCCTATTTAGGGCTGAGAAGGAAAAACTGCTAAGCTGGGTGTTCTTCTCCTTGCAACTTAAGGAAAATCTTCCAAAATGGATTCTGGCTTTGCCTCACTTTCTGCAAAAAAATTAATTTCAAGTAGAAAAGTATATGAAAGTGCTGAATCTTTTTGAGGTATATCTTTTTCCATATCAATATTCTTTATGAAATTTGAACAGTTTTTGTATTATAAGTATATATCCTTCTCAAAAAGAATACCCACAATTTCAAGCCACCTTTCATGAATAATTTCTGGACATAAAGCAGAATATTTGCATGCCTGAGACACTCTTTAAAGCAACAGGCAGTTTTAAAGACAAGGAAAAAAAAAACATTCTCTTTTTGAGCAAATTTGTGGTCATTTTTGCGCACCTCCTCCCATACTCCCACTGACTCCCATTGATTTGATACTTCAGCTTTTAAGAGAGCACTCTGCAACATAGCTATAAATGTTCTTGATTTTTAAAAACCTACAGTGTACTCAATCATATAGTACATAAACCAATTGTAACATTCCTTTCTTCTCTTAGAATGCTTTTAAGCCCCATTGTCAAGTACCCAGGCCACCTCTTATGCTCCCCAGCTAATGTAGGATAGAAAAATATCAGAAGTATGAACTTGAATGACTCTTGGAAGAGGAATTTATAAATAAAAACAAACGAGGGCACAGTATAGTCTTATGAAAGAAATTCTGTTGAATCCTAAAAATAACACAAAAATACTTCTGTTTCATTTATCAGAGATCATCATTGGATTTTCAGTTAATGGTGCCTTTCTCTTTCCATTTTCTCTGTTTCAATCTCTTCTGTAGGATTATGACAAGGAAGAATAAATTTTAAAGTAATTGCAGATGGGACATGCTTAATCATATTGATCAACTTGCATAAAAGCATGTTAATTTTGTTTTCAATGACTTTCACTAATATTGTTTTCTCTATAAAATGTTAATTGGAGTGGGGCATTCGGCATTGTCAGCATTTCCATCCACACACCAGGTAAGCTAAAGTAGCTACACATATGGAGAATCAGTTGCAGGTGGAATGAGATATGTACGCATATCCCCTGCTGCCATGTTAGGTTTCAGTATGCCCTGACTGCACCATTTTGCAATTTATTTTGGTCTACTTAGCAGATCTGTTATATTGCTATTTCTTTGTCATAATTGTTAAATCCACATGGTTCTACTATAATTTCATTGTTTTAAAAAAAATATTTGCTTGCAACAAATGTAAATAGAATACCTACCATGCATCCAAGAAACACACAAAATTATTACTAGAGGGGCTAAAGATGATTGCTTTCCTAATTTTACATATATATGAAAAGATATACATAGACATACACAAATACACAGACATACAACTATTTGTTTAATACCTGGGAATTTCAAAGACAGTAGATAGGAGTGATAACATCCTTCATCAAAGCCAGAAACCAGGAAAGAGGCATGTGTCATATATCAGAAGGTCTTTTGTTTGTGCCTAATTATAAATTCTGAGATTTTAATATTCACAATCTCAGTTGAGAAGGTACTATGAGAATTGAGAGGGGTCAAATCCTTTAATTTTCTTTTCTAATAATTGCTCATTTTGAAAGAGTCACTGCTTAGTGTTAAAATGTAGAGAATCAAGAATAATGATCAGCCTTTGGGAAAGGGTCCTATAAGATCACTGGAAATCTCTGGAAGTGTTCCACAAAGAAGGTATAAAATACACATTATAGTACAGACATGGACTTTGTGGTTTATGTTTCCAATTTCTCCCAACCGTTCTTCTCTACTTCCTCATTTTCTTGGTACATTAATGACAGCTTTTCACTTCTCCTGAATAAGAAAAATGTGCTTATCTCTTATTTTTCATTTCCAATTTAGCTAGAAAGGTCATGAAGACATTTTAAAATAGCTCTTCCTGGAAATATTTTAGGGCTGCTAAAATATCTTAATTCTCAGAGATTGCACCAGATTACCACACTTTTTATTTGATGATTAGCTGCAAGAAGAAATATCATTTCCCTTTTTCTTTCCACTTTTATGCAAGAGGGAAAAGTGTCCGAAAGAAGAAATGAGTTCTGAATGATCTAGGTTAGGATTCTGCCAAGACTACAAACACTGACACATGATCATTTGTTTCAGTTATCAGATGAAATTCAGAAAGGGGTCACAGAGTTCAAATACAGCCTTTAAAATTAAATCAGAAGGTTGTCCCCATTTCAACACTTTCTGGGAAGATTTCTGTTTTATCCTGGTTGCATGTTGATTCATCCTGTCTGCTAAAGCTGCTTCATTTTTCTCTCTGGGGGCTTCTTCATTCTGGAGAAATGACTGCAGACTTTAGGCATCTTCCCTTATCTTTCTCTTTCGTCCTTGAAATTCATTCTTTGGCTCTGATCTGTGGATGGGCAAACTTAATGGGGTGAGGTTAATTGGAGTGAAGCTTTTGAACATCTTCCCCAAAGATCTTTAAATCCTCCAACTGTAGTACAAATAAGTGATTCATTTCTGTCTTCTCGAGCTCACCATCTGGATGGCTTATAACTTGTGGCTTCAGTGTGAGTTTTAAAAAGAAAGCATCCAAGTGTCATCTTTGTTTTTGTGTAATTTTGTTTTTACTTGTTTCTTCAATAAACATTTCTAATTGCTTTTATATTATGCTACTGTCCCCACTTTATTCCCTTCTCGTGATATAAATGACGAAAACTCTCAACAGGATAATGTAATTGGGATCATGGTTACACTGTTTGCTGCATTTCTTGGCTGAAATTGAAGTTGGTCATTTTGTACCAGTCAGCTACATACAGCTCTGTGGGCAGAGCAAGTGGTAGAAGCAAGAGAGAAGAAGAAGGACACTATGTTAAGTTCCTACTCCTACTGTGCTAGGCATTGGGATCCCTGTATAATATGTGGTATTGTATTTAGTTTTTTGTTTGTCTGTTTGTTTTTGTTTTTACAGAGTCTTGCTCTGTCGCCCAGGCTGGAATGCAGTAGTGCCATCTTGGATCACTGCAACCTCTGCCTCCTGGGTTCAAGCAATTCTCCTGCCTCAGCCTCCCAAGTAGCTGGGATTACAGGCATGCACCACCAAGCCCAACTAATTTTTTCTTTCTTATATACTTTAAGTTCTGAGATACATGTGCAGAACGAGAAGGTTTGTTACATAGGTATGCACGTGCCATGGTGATTTGCTGTACCCATCAACCTCTCATCTACATTAGGTAATGCTATCCCTCCCCAGCCTCCCACACCCCAACAGACCACAGTGTGTGATGTTCCACTCCCTGTCTCCATGTATTCTCTTTGTTCAACTCCCACTTATGAGTGAGAACATGTGGTGTTTGGTTTTCTGTTCTTGTGTTAGTTTGCTGAGAATGATGGTTTCCAGTTTCATCCATGTCCCTACAAAGGACATAAACTCATCTTTTTTATGGTGTGTAGTATTTCATGGTATATACATATGCCATATTTTCTTAATGCAATTTATCACTGACGGGCATTTGGGTTGGTTCCGAGTGTTTGCTATTGTGAATAGTGCTGCAATAAATATATGTACGCATGTGTCTTTATAGTAGAGTGATTTATAATCCTTTGGGTATATACCCAGTAATGGGATTGCTTGGTCAAATGGTATTTCTGGTTCTAGATCCTTGAGGAATCGCCACACTTCCTTCCACAATGGTTGAACTAATTTACCACCAACAGTGTAAAAGTGTTCCTATTTCTCCACATCCTCTCCAGCATCTGTTCTTTCCTGACTTTTTAATGATCACCATTCTAACTGGTGTAAGATGGTATCTCATTGTGGTTTTGATTTGCATTTCCCTAATGACCAGCAATGATGAGCTTTTTTTTAATATGTTAGTTGGCCACATAAATGTCTTCTTTTGAGAGTGTCTGTTAATATCCTTTACCTACTAAAAGTTGTTTGGGGTTTTTTTTTCTTGTAAATTGGTTTAAGTTCTTTGTAGATCCTGGATATTAGCCCTTTGTCAGATGGATAGATTGCAAAAATTTTCTCCCATTCTGTAGGTTGCCTGTTCACTCTGATTATAGTTTCTTTTGTTGTGCAGAAGCTCTTTAGTTTAATAAGGTCCCATTTGTCAATTTTGGCTTTTGTTACCATTGCTTTTGGTGTTCTAGTCATAAAGTCTTTGCCCTTGCCTCGGAATGGTATTTCCTAGGTTTTCTTCTAGGGTTTTTATGGTTTTACGTCTTACATTTAAGTCTTTAATCCATCTTGAGTTAATGTTTGTAGAACAGGTAAGGAAGGGGTCCAGTTTCAGTTTTCTGCATATGGCTAGCCAGTTTTTCTAATGTCATTTATTAACTAGGGAATCCTTTCCCCATTACTTTTGTCAGGTTTGTCAAAGATCAGATGGTTGTAGGTGTGTGGCATTACTTTCAAGGCCTCTGTTCTGTTCCATTCATCTATATCTCTGTTTTGGTACAAGTACCATGCTGTTTTGGTTACTGCAGCCTTGTAGTATAGTTAGAAGTCAGATAGCCTGATGCCTCCAGCTTTGTTCTTTTTGCTTAGGATTGTCTGGGCTATATAGGCTCTTTTTTGGTTCCATATGAAATTTAAAGTAGTTTTTTCCAATTCTGTGAAGAAAGTCAATGGTAGCTTGATGGGGCTAGCGTTGAATCTACAAATTACTTTGGGCAGTATGGCCATTTTCACTATATTGAGTCTTCATATCCTTGAGCATGGAATTTTTTTTTTCACTTGTTTGTGTCTTCTCTTATTTCTTTGAGCAGTGGTTTGTAGTTCTCCTTGAAGAGGTCTTTCACATCCCTTGTAAGTTGTATTCCTAGGTATTTTATTCTCTTTGTAGCAGTTGTGAATGGATGTTCACTCATGAATTGGCTGTTTGTCTATTATTGTTGTATAGGAGTGCTTGTGATTTCTGCACATTGATTTTGTCCTGAGACTTTGCTGAAGTTGCTTATCAGTTTAAGGAGATTTTGGGCTGAGAGAATGGGGTTTTTTAAATCTGCAAACAGAGAAAATTTGACTTCCTCTCTTCCTATTTGAATACCCTTTATTTCTTTTTCTTGCCTGGCTGCTCAGAACTTCCAATACTCTGTTTAATAGGAGTGGTGAGAGAGGGCATCCTTATCTTGTGCTGGTTTTCAAAAGGAATGCTTCCAGTTTTTGCCCATTCAGTATTATACCAGCTGTGAGTTTGCCATAAATAGCTCTTATTATTTTGAGATATGTTCCATTGATACCTAGTTTATTCAGAGTTTTTAGCATGAAGGTGTGTTGAATTTTATCAAAGCCCTTTTCTGCATCTATTGAGATAATCTTGGTTTTTCTCATTCATTCTGTTTATGTGATGGATTACACTTATTGATTTGCATATGTTGAACCAGCCTTGCAACCAGGCATGAAGCCAACTCAATTGTGGTGGATAAGCTTTTTGATGTGCTGCTGGATTCAGTTTTCCAGTATTTTATTCAGAATTTTCACACTGATGTTCATCAGGGATATTGGCCGAAAATTTTCCTTTTTGTTGTGTTGCTGCCAGGTGTTGGAAACAGGATGATACTGGTCTCATAAAATGAGTTAGGGAGGAGTCCTTCTCTATTGGTTGGAATAGCTTCAGAAGGAATGGTACCAGCTCCTCTTTGTATTCTGGTGGAATTCGGCTGTGAATCCGTCTGGTCCTAGGCTTTTCTTTGTTGTTGGTAGGCTATTAATCACTGTCTTAATTTCAGAACTTGTTATTGGTCTATTCAGAGATTCAAATTCTTCCTGATTTAGTCCTGGGAAGGTGTATATATCCAGGAATTTATCAATTTCCAGATTTTCTAGTTTATTTGCATAGAGGTGTTTATAGTATTCTCTGATGGTAGTTTGTATTTCTGTGGGATCAGTGGTGAAATAATTTTTTATTGTCTCTTTGATGCTTCTCTCTTTTCTTTATTATTCTTTCTAGAGGTTTATCTATTTTGTTGATCTTTTCAAAAAAAACAACCCCTGGATTCATTGATTTTTTAAAGGGTTTTTGTGTCTCTATCTCCTTCAGTTCTGCTCTGATCTTAGTTATTTCTTGTCTTCTACTAGCTTTTGAATTTGTTTGCTCTTGCTTCTTGAGTTTTTTTAATTGTGATGTTAGTGTGTCAATTTTAGATCATTTCTGCTTTATCCTGTGGGCATTTAGTGCTATAAATTGCCCTCTAAACTCTGCTTTGCCTGTGTCCCAGAGATTCTGGTACATTGTGTTTCAAAGAATTTATTCCTGCTTTAATTTTGTTATTCGGAAGCAGGTTGTTCAGTTTCCATGTACTTGTATGGTTTTGATTGAGTTTCTTAATCCTGAGTTCTAATTTGATTGCACTGTGGTCTGAGAGACTGTTTGTTATGATTTCCTTTCTTTTGAATTTGCTGAGGAGTTTTTTACTTCCAATTATGTGGTCAATTTTAGAATAAGTGTGATGGGGTGCTGAGAAGAATTTATATTCTGTTGATTTGGGGTGGAGAGTTCTGTAGATGTCTATTAGATCCTCTTGGTCCAGAGCTGAGTTCAAGTCCTAAATATCCTTGTTAATTTTATGTCTCATTGATCTGTCTAATATTGACAGTGGGGTGTTAAAGTCTCCCACTATTACTGTGTGGGAGTCTAAGTCTCTTTGTAGGTCTCTAAGAACTTGCTTTATGAATCTGGCTTCTCTTGTATTAGGTACATATATAGTTATGTATATGTACCTAATACAGGGTAGTTAGCTCTCCTGCATTGATCCTTTTACCATTATTGAATACCCTTCTTTGTCTTTTTTGGTTTAGAATCTGTTTTATCAGAGAGTAGGATTGCAACCCCTCTTTTTGTTGTTGTTGTTTTTTTGTTTTGTTTTGCTATTTGCTTGGTAAATATTCCTCTATCCCTTTATTTTGAGCCTATGTGTGTCTTTGCATGTGAAATGGGTCTTCTGAATATAGCACACCAATGAGTCTTGACTCTTTATTCAATTTGCCAGTCTATGTATTTTAATTGGGGCATTTTGCCCATTTACATTTAAGGTTCATATTGTTATGTGTGAATTTGATCCTGTCATTACAATGCTAGCTGGTTATTTTGCCCATTAGTTGATGCAGTTTCTTCATAGTGTCGATGCTCTTTACAATTTGGTATGTTTTTGCAGCAGCTGGTGTCGGTTGTTACTTTCCAAGTTTAGTGTTTCCTTCAGGAGCTCTAGTAAGGCAGGCCTGGTGGTGACAAAATGTCTCAGCATTTGCTTGTCCGTAAAGGATTTTATTTCTCCTTTGCTTATGAAGCTTAGTTTGGCTGGATATGAAATTCTGCGTTGAACATCTTTTCTTTAAGAATGTTGAGTATTGGACCCCATTCTCTTTTGGTTTGTAGGGTTACTGTAGAAACATCTGCTGTTGGTCTGATGGGCTTCCTTTTGTGGGTAACGTGACTTTTCTCTCTGGTTGTCCTTAACATTTTTTTCTTGATTTCAACCTTGGTAAATCTGACGATTATTTGTCTTGGGGTTGCTCTTCCCAAGGAGTGTCTTTGTGGTGTTCTCTGTATTTCCTGAATTTGAATGTTGGCCTATCTTCCTAGTTTGGGGAAATTCTCCTGGATAATGTCCTGAAGAATGTTTTCCAACTTGGTTCTATTCTCTTCATCACTTTCAGGTATACCTATCAAATGTAGGTTTGGTCTTTTCACATAGTCCCATATTTCTTGGAGGCTTTGTTTGTTTCTTTTCATTTTTTCTCTACTCTGTCTTCACACTGTATTTCATTAGGTTTATCATCAATCTGTGATATCCTTTTTTCTACTTAATTGATTCATCTATTGATACTTGTGTATGCTTCATGAAGTTCTCATGCTGTGTTTTTCAGCTCCATCAGGTAATTTATGTTCTTCTCTAAACTGGTTATTCTAGTTAGCAATTCCTCTAAACTTTTTTTCAGGATTCTTAGCTTTCTTGCATTGGGTTAGAACATGATCCCTTAGCTTGGAGGAATTTGTTACTACCTACCTTCTGAAGCCTAATTCTGTCAATTCGTGAAATTCGTATTCCATCCAGTTTTGTTCTTTTGCTGGCAAGACGTTGTGTTCCTTTGAAGAAAAAGAGGTGTTCTGATTTTCGGTATTTTCAGCCTTTTTGCATTGGTTTTCCCTCATCTTCATGGATTTATCTACCTTTGGTCTTTGATGTTGGTTAGCTTTGGATGGAGCTTCTCTGTGGATGTCCTTTCGGTTGATGTTGACGCTACTCCTTTCTCTTTGTTAGTTTTCCGTCTAACAGTCAGGACCCTCTGCTGCAGGTCTGTTAGAGTTTGCTGGAGCTCTACTCCAGGACCTTTTTGCCTGTATTACTAGTGGAGGCTGTAGAACAGCAAAGATTGCTGCCTGTTTCTTCCTCTGGAAGCTTTATGCTAGTGGGACATCTGCCAGATGCTAACCAGAGCTCTCCTGTATGAGGTGTCTGTCAACCCTTGCTGGGAGGTGTCTCCCAGTCAGGAGGCAGGGGCATCAGGGACCCAGTTGAGGAGGTAGTCTGTCCCTTAGCAGAGCTTGAGCACTGTGCTGGGAGATCTGCTGCTCTTTTCAGACCTGGCAGGAAGAAATATTTAAGTCTGCTGAAGCGCCCACAGCCACCCCTTCCTCCAGGTGCTCTGTCCCAGGGAGATGGCAATTTCATCTATAAGCCCCTGACTGGGGTTGCTGCCTTTCTTTTAGAGATGCCCTGCCCAGAGAGGAAAAATCTAAAGAGGCAGTCTAGTTACAATGGGCTCCGCCCAGCTCAAACTTCCTAGCAGCTTTGTTCACACTATGAGGGGAAAACGGCCTACTCAAGCCTCAGTAATGGCGGTGCCCCTCCCCCCTCCCCCCTCCCCCAAGTTCAAGCATCCCAGGTCAAATTCAGACTGCTGTGCTGGAAGTGAGAATTTCAAGCCAGTGGATCTTAGCTTGCTGGCTCCATGGGGGTAGGATCTGCTGAGCTAGACCACTTGGCTCCTTGGCTTCAGCTCCCTTTCCAGGGGAGTGAATGGTTCTGTCTTGCTGGCATTCCAGGCACCACTGGGATATGAAAAATAACTCCTGCAGCTAGCTCGGTGTCTGCCCAAATGGTCATCCAGTTTTGTGCTTGAAGGCCAGGGCCCTGGTGCATAGGCACCGGAGGGAATCTCCTGGTCTGTGTATTGTGAAGACTGTGGGAAAAGCACAGTATCTGGGCCAGAGTGGACCATCCCTCATGGCATAGTCCTTCAAGGCTTCCCTTGGCAAGGGGAGGGAGTTCCCTGACCCTTTGCGCTTCCCAGGTGAGGTGATGCCCCATGCTGCTTTGGCTCGCCCTCTGTGGGCTGTACCCACTGTCTAACCAGTCCCAATGAGATGAGCTGTGTACCTCAGTTGGAAATGCAGAAATTACCTGCTTTCTGCATTGATCTTGCTGGGAGCTATTCCTGTTCAACAACTCTTTGAGTTAGATTATCATTACAAGTATTTGAAATTCAAGATCATACCAGTTGGTGTGATATCTGCTTCCTGCACACAGCAAAAAGCCATTGTTTCAACAAAAAGAAGTTGTTGTGGACTGTTTGTGTTCCCCAAATTCCCATGCTGAAGGTCTGACATGCAATGTATTTAAAAACAGGGCCTATAGTTGGTAATTAGACTAAATGAGGTCATGAGGCTGGAGTTTTCATGGTGGGATTAGTGCTCTTACAGGAAGGGACCCTAGAAATCTTGCTCTTTCTTTTCCTCCCCTCAATCACACAAAGGGGTCATGAGAGGACACAGCAAGAAAGCTGCTGTCTGCAACCCAAGGGGAGAGCCTTCACTGGGAACAGACCACAGCGACACCCTGTTCTCAGACTCTTAGCCTTCAGAACTGTGAGAAAATAAATTTATGTTGTATGAGCCATCCTGATTATTGTACTTTGTTATGGCAACCTAAGCAAACTAAGACAGGGAATTTCCTTAGTGTTCTATTTAGAAAGGGTTAGAAATAATCTGTGAGACTGGAATTCTATTCCTAAAAATATGAAAAATGGTACAGGGTATCTAAAATTGTGAAAGAAAAAAAAACTTACTTTGTAAAATGTTTTTAAATTCAATGATTTGCTGTCAGGAAATTAAAAGCAATCTTCATAGACTAGAAATCCGGAAGGTAAAGCTAGAGAAGTATGAATGCACTGAAGCAGGATTCTGCCCATGGGTATCTGCCAATTCTTGATGATCTAGAGATGAGTTTTTACTGAAAAAGTAAAGGGGCAGTTTAGGGCCCACTCAAGGAGGAAGATTGGAACTCAGAGACCTGAGACTAAAGACTCAAAACCAAAACTCTCAAAAGGAAGTAGGTAAAGAGGATAAACTTAAAATACACACACACACACAAACACACACACACACCATTTTGATGAAAATCATGGGAATAATTACCTATCTTTACCTTGGCTCTGAGTGAAATGGAAAATAAAAACCTCTCTCCTGAAAATTCTTAAACACAAACCTATCCTTGTGCAAGTGGAGGCCAGAAATCCTATCACCTATACAGTCTTCACTTTTCTTTGCCCAACAAAAATACAAGCTGGGAATTGACTTTTAAGTGGTTCTGAGTCAAGCTTTAGTCTGCTTCTGTGGCTGTTCTCAAGGTTCTTCATGTCAACCTTTGGCAAGCTGACATAAAGTCATAGAATCAGGCCGTACACCTCGGAGAATGAATGAAGGAAAAGTTGGATGGAAGGAAAAGGTAATGTTCTCAATGTACTAAATGTTTTATGCTCACTATTCTAATTCTCATACCCACCTGTGACATAAGCACTGTTGTCTTCATTTAAAGATTAGGTCACTGAAATTCAGAGAGGGTAGGCGACTTGCTAAGGTACACACAGAAACTACATGGTCAAGCCATAGTGGGAGTCCAATTCTGAGGTCTCCGAAGTCCTTCAGTTACTTATAGCACAAACCATGTCTCATGATAACAGTTATAACACGTAAATTAAAGCCTGATGAATGAAGAGTGTGTATTTCACATGGATAGCATTAGGATCTAAGTGAGGTTTGTTTTTGTCTTCCTGCTATTTTGTCCTCAGGCAATACTATAAAAAAATCTTTTAAAATTCCAGGTCCTCAGGAGGTCATTTTAGTGGTTCTGGAAACTGTAAAACAAATTGTTGTGAACAGGCTTTTTAAATTGTTTCTTGGCAGGAATTGAATAATCAAGTGCAATGAATTTAATTGATTACAGAAGAACGTTCCTTTGAGCTGATGTAGCAACTGTTTTTGGTTTGTCTGTGGCTTAAAATGTGAATTGATGTAATGACTACCAACGTTAGGTTTTACTATTAGAAAAATCTTCAGTGGGAAAAATTGGAAATGCTTGATTTGAATTGTTTCTTAAATGATGTCTTTCCACATGTAAAAGTGATTATCTGCCTGTGGCCTCCCTACTTAAATCTTACCTTACTTCCATTTTCTCAACTTGGAATTTGATTCTTTTAGTGGAGACATGATTAAAACCATACCAGTGCTCATTATTCTGCCACTAACTGGATGTGAGCTTCATCATGTTGCTGAACATTTCTGCCTCAGTTCCTTGCTTTGCCTTTTTTTTTTTCTTTGAGACAAGGTCTCACTCTATTGCCCACGCTGGAGTCCAGTGGCATAATTACAGCTCACTGCAGCCTCAACCTCATGAGTTCAAGCAATCCTCCCACCTCAGACTCTTGAGTTGCTGGGAGCACCGGTGCAAGCCACCATACCCAGCTAATTTTTTTTTCATTTGTAGAGACAAAGTATCACTGTGTTGCCTAGGCTGGTCTCAAACTCTTGGGCTCAAAGCAATCCTCTTGCCTTGGCCTCCTGAAGGGCTGGGATTACAGGTGTGAGGCACAGCCCCTCTCCTTTGCTTTCTAAAATGAGGAAAATGATAATTCCAACTTTTATGTAATGTTGTAGTAACTAAATCAGTTAATATCTTAATTTGTGACCTGGAACACGGCAGGTGGTCAGCAAATATTAGCTAATACATTAGTCCCCTCTTATCCAAGGTTACGCTTTCAGTGGTTTCAGTTACCAGTGGTCAATTGCAGACTGAAAATATTAAGATATTTTGAGAGAAAGAGCAAGGGAACACATTCACATAACTTTTATTACAATATGTTATTCTATAATTGTTCTATTTTATTATTAGTTATTATTGTTAATCTCTTATTGTGCCTAATTTGTAAATTAAGCTTTATCATGGGTATGAATGTATAGGGAAAAACATAAGGTATATAGGGTTTGGTATTATTTGTAGTTTCAGGCATCTACTGCGAGTCTCAGAACTTACCCCCTATAGATAAGGGGGCATTCTTATATTCTTAGTAAGAGTGAACATTTTCAGCATCTCTTAGGTGTGATGTTAACATCTGATGTTACTGAAAATTTGCAGATATTACCCTTGGGCTGGCTATGGGCATTCTTTGAGATTTATAGAGAATGAGAGAAATTACAAAAATGGAAAGTAATAAAAAGGAGAAATACAGAAAATAATGTTGTGGCAAGCTGGATGTGAATATCTATCTAAGCAATGTCTGGAGTTGTCACTGGATCAGCATGTGCTACATATGCCATTTTGTCTGTCCCATCTCCCCATCCAATCAGCTTGGGACCTGGCATCATGTTAGTTTTCTAGGGTTGCTATAACAAAGTACCACAAATTGGGGGCTTAACAACAGAGATTTATTGCCTTGCAATTTTGGAGAAATCAAAATCAAGGCATTGGTAGGGTTAATTCTTTCTGAGGGCTGTGAAGGGAGGATGTGTTCCAGCCCACCCTTTTGGCAAGAAGATGGCTATATTCATATTTGCATGGTGTTTTCTTTATATCTTCAAATTGTAACCCCTCTGTGCATGTCTGTGTCCAAATTCCTCTTTTTTATAATGACACTGTCATATTAGGTTAAGGCCAACCCTAATGTCCTCATTTTAACTTGATTGCCTCTATTAAGATTCTAGCTCCAAATAAGGTCATCTGTAACACTCTGTTCTCTGGCTGCCCCAATATTTATGTCCTTCTCACATGAAAATATATTCACCCCATCCCAACATCTTCAAAAGTCTTAACCCATTTCAACATCAACTCTAGTCCAAAATCTCACTTAATGTCATCTCAATCACGTATGTGTGAGACTTAAGATTTAATTCATCCTAAGGCAAAATTTCTCCCCAGCTGTGGACCTGTGAGTGTAGATGGCACACTATCTGGCCAGGGATCAGATAATATATGTACAGAGATTTGTAATGTAAGCATTGGTCTATAAGGAAGTCATGTGCCATGATTTTTAGTTAGATTTTGGGAACTATAATGAACATATTGCTTTATTTCTGAAGACATTGATTATAAAAATTGAAGAATGGAGAGGAGAGGGAGAGGGACCTGAGAAATTATATTCTGAAAAGCTTGATGTGTATATGTAGAAAAATCATCCTGCAATGGAACATGAAACCTCAAAGAGACACGAATCTCCAATTAAAAGTTGAGTGACAAAATTCTGAAGGGCTACAGTTACAGGGTATATTTTACATTGAATAGAAGAAACATCATGTAGCTGTGAAGTACCTAAAACCTAACTCACAGCCCTTCTTTCTATACAGCACAATTTCTTACAGAAAGCACTAAACTATCTAATATACAATTTTGCCCACATAATCACCCTGAAAGCATTTATGTAATCAAAGGGAACCTCTGGGAATGGAAACTGGAATCTGGAAGTGAAACTCAAGAAAGATTTCATCACTGCACAAACAATTTCAAATTAAGCACTAATCAGAGGGGAAAATTAGGTTTATTCACAGGGGCCACTCAAAATAACCCTCTTAATAATGTAGAAATTGGCTGTAGCTAAAGCCCTACAAGTCTAGACACAAATACATTTAAAATACAGCAAAGCCAGTCAATATAAAATGTAGCAAATACAAGAAGTCAATGTAAAATAGATTTCCCAGATATGAGAAACGTGGTTCCAAGATTGTAGGCAAACTGCTCGGGAAGAAAAAAATATATTATTTAGCAAAATTTTAGATTTATAAGAAATATATTTGCTTTTATTAGTATCCTAATAAAATGTCTTTAATATTCTCTTTCACTAATCAGAACAATTGCTGACCAAAAACAAAGCAGTCACTAGACTCTCTGGTCATATTCGTCAAGCTAAAAAAAAAAAAAAATTGCAGTTCAAAGAAAAGAGAAAAATAAGAAAAAGAAAGACATAAATTAGTGGCTGGTCTCCCCAAGGGTGGCATTAAACTCACCTGAAGTTGAATTCTGTTAGATTCTGGAGGATACATAGGATTAACTGACATCTCCCCTATCTTTGCCCCCAGAGCCACACCAAATCCTGAGATACAAGCCTCTGTGGCTGATTAAAAGTTTTCTGGTAAGAGAGTCTATCTAGTAGAAAACTAGAGGCAGAGCTGTGACTAAGATCATTTAGTGACATTCTCACTCTTAATGTGGGTATTCTTACTGTCCCATCTCATTTATCTTCCTTTTTCTTTCCTACTATCTCTTCACACTCCTCCATTTTCTTCTCTTCATACCTTTCCCGGGCTCAAGACCCTTGTACCAACATTGTTTATCCCTTCAGATGGTCAAAGAGTCTGCTGACCTCCACCTTCACTCATGAAATTTTCAAATATACCTGCTCTCATGCCTTGCAAATGAGCCCCATCTGAACCACCAGTCACACTGGGGTGCCCTGCATCCCTAACTAGAGAATATCTAGTCTCCAGACAACCAGAGGAAAGCATTCTGTCTTCAGAAAAAAACACTTAAGTATTCTCTGGCCCCGAAATCCCTCTAAAGTTGAGGTGAAGGGTTTGGAAAAACTTGAACCAAACTCTGAAAGCTGGATCAAGTTTCTCTGGTGATAAATGATTTTTTAAAAAGAAAAAAAATAAATGCGCTAAAGAGGTTATCAACACTCAGTCACTAACATCTGAATAATACAGATAAAGTTAGAGATAAACAGTTGGTCTGAAGATGCTCTGGCCAATTTGATACCAATTAGTCACCTATGGTTATTCAACTTTAAACTGAATTAAATTAAATTTAAAATGCCATTCCTCAGTCACACGACATTTCAAGTTCTCAGTAGTCACATGCAGTTAGAAGCTACTGCATTGGGCAGTGCAAATGTAGAAATGTAGACCATTTCTGGTTATCAGAGAAAGTTCTGCTGGATAGCATTGGAAATCAGAGAGAGAGAGAGAAACAGAGAGAAACGAGAGAAAGAGAGAAAAAGACAGAGTTAAAAGAAAGGGAAATAGGAGAAAAAAGAAGAGAAAGGCAAGACAAAGAAGAAGGAACAAATAGTAATTGAAAGAATAAAACTGCAGGTCTGAAATGGAGACATCTTCCTTCAGGCTCAAGTCACTCTCTGGGAGTCATGTGAATAATATGTTAAGAGATGCACACTTTCCCAAGTGCTGATTTTAAGAGGCTGTCTTGCATCTAAGCAAATGAGTGTGGGGACTTACCTACACGGGAGGTTAGAGTTCTTGCAGCATTTAGCTGCTTTGACCTGAATCTACTCATTTTCATTTAGATGTTTTCCTTGCAGCCTACCAGTGAGCATCCTGGCTCACTTCCCCACCTGGTCCCTCTGAATCTGGGAATGATTATGGCAATGAGGCTGGAACAACACATGTATTAGAAGTGAAGAGCATCACTGAGAATTTAGAGACTGTGTCTAGTTTGGAAGAACCCAAGGGAACTTCACAAAAAGTAATCAGAGTGAGTAGAGACGGATACATAATGCAAAGTGTTCCCTCCAGAAACTTTACTTCAACAAGAACAAGAGCATTTCCCTGAAGGACATGAATAATGTTAAGTGTAACTGTTCACCATGCTTCTCCAAGGCACCAAATGGGCTTTTAAGGCACACATTCCTGGGGGCTTAACAATGGATTCAAAATAGAAACTGTAAATTTGTTCCTTGTCTTTTTAAGTTTTCAATGAGAAGCACACAGTGTTGGGTTGTTGTGCAGCCTGCCTTTGTCAGGTAATAATACACTGGGAGTTTTATTTTTTTTAAAAAAAAAAGATTAGTAACACCTCACAGGTTTCAGTATTCTTCACCCTCCAGTTTATGTAGTCAACCACAGGCCCCAGAGCAGACTATGGCAGCCTCTGAATATATCTGAATACATTGTGAAACATCAGCTTACTTTATGATAAAACAACAATAACAAAGATATCATTTTCATTTATAAGCCCTTAGAATTAATAAGCCTATGTGCTGGTCATTTCTTCAGAAGAGAGAGCAGGACAAGGTACAAACAAATCACTCCAAATATGTCCAGATGCTACTGTAAGGAGAATGAGCCTCAAATTTCTTCTGCTTCACTTTTTTACCTCTACTTCTGAAACACCATTTTTATTCCAATATCCTCCTTCTCGATTATTTTACAAGGAGCCCTGTGAACCACCTGTGGTCAACAGAAACCTCTTGCTGCAGATATAACTGCTTCCCACTATTCCTAGTCAGAATAATTTGTCCTGTTCCCACTATTTTTGGATCCTGATCTCTTAACATCTTAAATGCTGGACATCTAGGCCAGGAAAGGCACAGTCTAGTGAGATCAGTTAGAGTAGAAACTCTGCAGCCACCCTCCCTGGGTGTGAATTCTTTGTTCTGCCTTATTATGTGTGTCACCTTCAGCAAGTTATTTAGTCTCTTTGAAATTCAGGTTCCTCCTCTGTAAAATAAACTTGTTAGGAGGTTTGAATGAGTTAATATCTGTATAACACTTAGAACAGTGCCAATAGTTGATTGATTGATTGTCAGACAAACAGATGGACAGACCAGACTGACAGGTACTTGGGAAGTGTAGTGAAAGTCCAGCATTTATCCTTATTCATTCATTCGTCTGCTATATGAAAGAAACTAATGGATATGAAAATAGCTAAGACATAGTCCATGCACTTAAACAACTCAAAACTTAATGAGAGACAGACACGTAGTATAAAAGATTGTAATGGCTGCAGTGGAGTCAGATACTGCTTTGTAAGTACAAAGAAAGAAGTAATTAATTCTTCCTGAGGGTTTAGGGAAAGATTCACAGACAAACCTGTGCTACTCTACAATTTCAATATACATCCAGAAGCCACTGGGAATGATGTCAAGGGTGAGGTGAGTGAGAATCAAATATGACATGTCTATAGATTATCCTTCTCTTAGTATAGTCCCCACTACAAGATTACTCAAACACACACTGGCTCCCCAGTTGAATGAACACTTTAACCTGCTTTTGCCAACGCTTGAGGAGTTAAAGCTCCTCTGCAGCCCTATTACTTTGAAATTAGCCATTATTCCTTGTTAAGCAGTAAGCAGTCAATCATTACAGCCACAAGTAGCCACACACTCAGGTGGGTATGAATACACACACATATATGTACATGCATGAATATATACATGCACATGTATTATATAAATATATATACAAACATGCATATTAAGCAAATATACATATATATTAACCATCTGAGTGGTTAACTCTGTTGGCACTCAGAGAATAAAAATAATTATAAGATGCTTGCTCATAGAATTCGTAATACAGTGAAAGATACTACATGCCACACAGGCATAGACACAGCTAGCACAAAAGGGAAAAGAAGAGGGGGATTGGATTTGTAATTCTTTAAACATTGTCAAGAAATGTGGTAAATTTATTTTTAGATGATTTTAGTAATGTCTACCTGTAAGCACTATTACCACCAAGTAGCAAACAAAAGCCACATTCTCTCAGCAATGTCGCACTGAAGATCTATGCTGTCCCCCTGTCAGATACCTTCTAAAAGAGAACAGTGTTCTATTTAGTGTCCATGATTACAGAAGAGAGGTCTTCATTTAAGGACCAAGAAATATCCTTGAGTGCCTTCTACCATTTCAAACATTCTTTTTTGTTTTGCTATCTAGAAATGAATGGATTGGGCTAAATTATTAAAAAAAAAAAAAAAGCCTTCCAATTCTGATGTTACCCTAAAGACAGAAGACAAGCATTCCTGGGAGTGGCACCCAAATTCTACCTTCTTTGCTTCTGTGTTTATCTCCTTCTTCAGCCAAAATATCCTTGTTTTATTGCATTACCACATAATTCAAACTACAGAACCTCTTTGGAAGCCATCTTGGACTTTTAAATTTTGGCCAATCAAAATATATTTATATGTCTACTTTCAAAAAATATTCTGTCAAGGAAACCACAAAAAGAACAGTACTTTTCCCATGAAATTTTGGCAAGCTGCAAGCAATCCAGATTTTAGTTCATTAGAACTACATATTCAAGTTTATGTGGCTCACAATACAGGAATATTCATAATATTCTATTGAGACATTTCAAAACTATATGTATCAACCCTAAATTTACTACTGATCATGTTCCCGAGTGGACTGCTTCAGTGGACAGAACCTGTATCTAGTATGAGTTTTCCAGAGACCTCTAGTCCTCCAGTGATATTAAACTGAATCTGCAGAAGGCTTTGAATTCTCTTGTGCTATATACAACATGGGGTTCTAATAGTCGATACGCTTTGGAGTATGTTGTTTTCAGAATCTTTGCACCATATCTTCTATCACCTCAAACCAAGCACCAACAAGAGGTAGTTTCTGCCAATGTTCAATGTCACATTAGGCATGAAACGAAAGGTATAAAATATTGGGTTTGGCTTACATCTTTTTCTGTTAGTGAAAAGAATGTCCTCCATTGCTTTGTTCTCCAGTTCTGTCTCTTTCCAGATACCTTCGATGTGGGAGGCAAGGGGTACTACTCAGAGGGTCGGCCTCCATGGTATGACACTAGCTCAGATGAGGCTTTTGTGTCCACTGGTTCCCTCCAACTTATGCTAAATCGTGAATTCATGGGTAGCCAAAACATTCGTTCTCTTCCCATGAAACGTAACTTAGCATTTATCAGAATGTAGGTTGATGAGGGTTTTGTTTCATTCAGATTTAGTTTTCTATAGCGGTACTCATTAGTAATAATAGCTATGACTGTTCTCATTCTTTGAACACTTACTATTCCACAGCCTGAATCAATTGCTTTTCAGGCTTCTTAACATTTTTTACCAAAGGCTTCTTAACATTTTTCTCAGCTTGATCAAAGTTTACAGTCTATTTCCTGCCTCTAGGCCCCTGACCTCCCTTTCCATGGAAAACTTTCTTTATAAAACTTGTAATTGTAAATTCTTTCTCTGTCCCTTTGAGGTGTAAATATTTTAAAAGGCTTCTTACCAGGTGTACAACCTACGAATATCATTCTCAAATTTCTAGGAGCCATCCCTTTGAAATGAAAACCTTAAGGATGATAGGACCTCAATCTGTTAATATCTCCCAGTTAGAGACAGGAGGTAGGAACCTAACTTTGGTTGGTGCCTTGCATCTACCAAATTACCATTTACAAATTGCCTTTTGTCATGAAGATACAAGAAAGTTTTACCTTTACCTATAGGCAAAGTCAATTAGCAAACCCTGATGGCCTACAATAACCCCACCCTAGCATTTAAAACTCTGGCCTCTTGCTCAGTGGAGTTGAGCTGAGTCTTTTATCGCACATCTTAAAGTCTTGTCTTTTTAACTTTTTCCCATACACTTTTGTTTTAACACTCTCTTTACCATTTAAAATATCATGTTATAGGTGAAGAAACTGAGATTCAAAGTGGATTAATTGCTTGCTCAGCGTCATGTGATGTACAGACTTGAATCCAGGTTAGTTGGCTCCAGTGCAGCAGGCTTCCCACTATACTTCGTGCTACTCATTCTCCTCAGAACACATTAAACGTTACATCTTTATTTCTCTGGGCTTGAAGTGGTAGCTCTCTGGAATAAATCTAGCTGCTCACACGGTACATATATGATTGTAATACCTCTTTCAGAGCCTGGGTTCATGCTTTTAAAAATACATAGTTTCTTAAACTGCGTTACTGCTTCTATACTCTAGCAATCCTTGTATTTCCCTAAAATTCCTAAACCATTATTATACAAATGTCAATTTCCCCAAAAGGAATTAACATTTCAAAACTGAACTCCAACTTTCTCACCAAATGTCTTCTACCCACATCACAATTGATGTTAAATGTATACATCTGTTAGA
This sequence comes from Aotus nancymaae, assembly GCF_030222135.1. Lineage (NCBI taxonomy): Eukaryota > Metazoa > Chordata > Mammalia > Primates > Aotidae > Aotus > Aotus nancymaae. Next base: position 27,935,341 of record NW_026988422.1, on the reverse strand, counting down.
CCAAAACTGTTGGAATCACCTCTGACTCCTCTGTCTCTCACTCCCCACTCCAAATGCATTAGCAAATCCTGTTGTATCTTCAAAGTGTATCCAGAATATGACTATTTCTCTCCATCTCCATGGCCACAACCCTGGACTAAGCCATCAATACTTCTGACCTGGATTATTGCTGGAATCCTAACTGGACCTTTCCGTCTCTACAGTCACTTCTCAACACAGTGACCAGAGTGATACTGTTAAAAAATAACTTAGCTCACATCACTTCTTTGTTCATAAATCTCCAATGTCTTCCCACCTCATTCAGGGTAGGAACTAAAGTTTTTACTATGGTGGCAAGGCCCTACATGATCTAGTCCTGGGTTACCTTCTCCATGACCTTATTTTTCTTTCCTCTCCTCTCCTCTACTCACTTTGCTTTGGCCGCAATGACTTCCTGATTGTTCCTAAAATAGAGTGATATGCTCTCCCCTTAGGGCGTTTGCATTTGCTATTTCCTGAGGCTGCACCACTCTTCCCTAACCTTGGCAAACTCTTACCTCCTGCAAGCAATCACTCAATGATCATCATATATACTAAAGAAAACTTCATCCCGTCATCCACCTCCCCATACCCAGTGCATCCCAGGGCCATTTTATTCTGTTCTAATATTTCCCCAAAGCACTTATTGCCTTCTAACACTATGTAATTTTAAAATTATGATTACTATTCATGGTACACTTGCTCTGTTAGCATATAAGCTCCACAGTGTTAGGAGTTTTGTCTTTCTTCATTGATCACGAGCATTAGAACAGCATCTGGTTTGTGATAGATGTTACGGGCTGAACTGTGTCTCCCCAGATAGATTTGTTGAAGCCCTAACCCTCAGTACCTCAGAATGTAACTGTATTTGGAGATAGCACCTTGAAGGAAATGATTAAGATAGGTCAATTAGGGTAGACCCTAATCCAACCTGATTGATGTCCTTTTTAGATTAGGACATACAGATAAACATCAAGAGGATGCAGGCAGGGGTGATATATTTTGGATATCTGTCCTTTCCACTTCTCATACTGAAATGTGTTCCCCCATGTTGGAGGCAGGGTCTGGTGGGGGGTGCCAGATCATGGAGGAAGAGCCCTCATGAATGCTTTGACGCCATCTCTTGGTGATGAGTGACTTCTAATTCGATTAGTTCACACAAGAGCTAGTTATATAAAAGAGTCTGGCATTCTTTTTTTCCCCATCTCTCACCATGGGACATGCCTGCTTTCCCCTCACCTTCTGCCATGAGTAAAATCTTCCTGGGACCTTCCCAGAGGCCAAGCAGATGCTGGTGCCGTGTTTGTGTAGCTTACAGAACCATGAGTCAAATGAACCTCTTTAAGAAAGAAATACATTACCTCGTCTCAGGTATTCCCTTATAGCAATGCAAAATGAACTAATACAGAAAATTGATATTGAGGGATGTGGAGTGGTGCTATAAAGCTACCTAGTAATATGGAAGCAGCTTTGGAACTTTGCAACAAGCAGAGATTGGAAGAGTTTGGAGGGCCCAGAAGAAAGCTGGAAGTTGAGGGAAAGTTTGAAACTTCTTAGAGAGTTGTTAAATGATTGTGATCAAAATGCTGACAGATGTATAGACAGTGAAGGCTAAGCTGTGGAAGTCTCCAGTGGAAATGAGGAACTTATCAGGAATTAAAGCAATGGTCATCTTTGTTAAATCTTAGCTGTCTCTGTGGTCATGGCTGGAGGCTGTGCTTCTCAGCCTGTGGGATGGCCACCTTGCAGACTGTAACACCTTATAAAAAATAAAGTCTCCTTTCCATTAAAAAAAAAATCTTAGCAAACTTTTCTATGTTGTGTCTCTAATCTAGAGATGTGTGGAAGTTTGAACTTAAGAGTGAAGACTTAGGGCATTTGGCAGAAGAAATTTCTAGGCAGAAGAAATTTTTAAGCAGCCTAGCGCCCAAGAGGTGGTATAACAGTTGGAAGTTGAGTTTTAAAAAGAAGCAGAGCACAACGGTTTGGAAAATGTGCAGCCTGGCCCTGTGGTAGAGATGGAAAAAGCATTTTCAGGAGAGGAATACAAATGGGCTTCCAGGTGCTAATATCCAAAACAATGTGAAAAATGCCTTGAGGACATTTCAGAAATCTTTGGGACAGTTTGCCCATCACAAGTCCAGAATGTAGGAGAAAATAATTGTTTCAGAGGTCAAGGCTGGGCCCTCTTGTCCTGCTCAGCCTTGGACACTGCTCCTTCCATCCTGACCTATCTAGCTCCAGCCTCAGCTCAAAAGACCCCTGGTACAGCTTGGATCACCACTCAGAAGGGCACAAGCCATAAGCCTTGGTGGCTTCCACCTAGATTTCAGAGGATATATGGGAAAGCCTGGGTGCCCAAGCAGAAGCCTGCCACAGGAGTGGAGCACCCGTGAAGCCACTACTAGGGCAATGCTACTAAGAATAATCAAGTGAAGAGGCAGCAAGAATATGGCCATCAGCAAGCAAAGAGAGAGGCCTCAGAGGAACCAACCCTGCCAGAACCTTGACCTCATACTTTTAGCCTCCAGAATCGTGAGGGAATGAATTTCTATTTTTTAAGCTCCCAGGTCTCTGGTATTTTGTTATGGCAGCCCTAACGAACTAAGAGAGTAGGTACTCAATGAATAAAAATAAATGAATATCTTCTGAATCACAGATTCCTTGAACAGCACAATTCTGTGTATAAAAATTTGATAAATTATCAATGAGCCCAGGAGACAGAAATGTCCAAATAAATGATTTCAGAAAATAGAATGGTCCACCCACCTGCCATTTATACTTGGAATTATTTTCTTGCCTTATATAGAGAAATATCACATCATCAGTTCCAAAGATCACTTTTGGAGGATCAAAAATATCAGAATAATTAGACCTATATAGAAACCTCTCAAATGTATGAATTATCCTACATGTAAGAACTGGCTACTTTGTAAGCTACTCTGAACGATAAAAAATATTGCAAGATGATCTGATTTGGTGTGCTTTGAAATCCCCTAAGAAAAACCTGTCCTCCATAAGGACAACTTTTATCCCCCCTCTGGCAAACTTTGTTTTAGCAAGTTTTATTCAGACCATCTAAACTAAAGCACAGTTGTGACTTGATTGATACTTACTTCCAAGTAGAAACCACTGCAAAGTTTCTTTCGCATTGATTAGTGTCTTCCAGCTGCCTAAAAACCCACAATGAATTCACAATGCATTAGGGATCGCATCAGGGGGTTATTTATGAGTGAGAAACAGGCTTATCTCTACCTCTATTGTGCTATGGATATGCCAAAGGATCAGAGACTTATTATAGGGGCATTCTTGGGCATTATTCCTACCCAGAGTGAGTGGCTGTTTTTGATTCGTCTTAAATTAGCTTATCTGCAATTTATTTTTACATAGGAAGCACTCATTTCCTTTCTTATAAATAAGAGCTTACAATTATCCATCACCATGTCTCACCATAAATTTAAGCAGAACTGCCTGTGGGCCCAATCTACAGCTTAGTCACCAGCACTAATGGGTTACTCAATATGCTCATCACTGAGGTGTAAACTCAAGCAGTATCTTATCTGGATCTCCCACTAAAATAATCAAATTTCTAAAAATAAATGGAGCCATCTCTTATACAAAATGTTATCTGCATCTGCTGGGGAAGAATACAAGGGGATCTGCTTTATTGTGAAGTGTTTTGGGGTATGAAAAGTGATAGGGCATTATGCCTGGGAAGGCAACCCATTCAGAACCCAGCCACCCAGTGTCTGGAGTTTACGAAATGAGAAGGACATGGTGAACTCCTGAGTGTTAGCCGGGCAACAGTCCTGGGTTTTATTATGGGTATGGTGATTTTTAATGAGTGGGGATGGATTGGTGAGTCTAAATGTAGCGGAACAAAAAAAAGCTGAATTAAACTGAATATCTGTTTCTGAGGGAAGGTATTCTATTTTCTCCAAACCAAGATATGCAGCTGGTTTATGAGTGCTATAAAGTAATCAGTACAAAAGCAGAAATTCTCTCAATTCCAAAAGTTTCTAAAATAACAAGAGAGGGAAGGAGGATAGAGAGTAAAAAATCAATGGAAAAATTGAGAGTCAAATTCTATTTTAAAATGGTTCTTAAATGGAACCTTTCCTAATGGGGGCTGATTGCCATATTGAAAATAATAAAGAAAGAAAAATAACAATGACAAAAACATACACAAACCGTTCTTTTGATTACATTTTCTAAAACAGACAGCTTTTCCAACTACCTTCTCTTTGAAATAGCTACAGTAAAGTGTTTCTGAGTGTACACATTCAATCTAGTGCATGTATTTTAGTAATTCGGTGTCTTTTATTTCTGTTGGACTTGGGGCTGTACAGATATCCCTCTAGGTTAATATCTCACTGTCAAGGATGGTGCCCCATAGGGAAGTTCCGCCACTTCTTTCAGAAGTTCTTTCAGATCCTACCACTCACTGTTAAAAATTGTGGCATCTTCTATTGGTTTTTCATTCCCTTTTATGTACCTTCTTTTCATTGTTTTTTTTTTCTTCTTCTTTATATGTTTTCCCTCTCTCTCCTCCTGCTGTTCTTATTATCTCGAGTCCCACAGGTTCTCAGCTGTAGTCTTCTTTGTTTTCTATGTTTGACTGGTAGCTCCTTTGACTCCTTCTCAGTATCTCTCGGATTCTCTTTCAGCACTTGCTTTCCCTCTAATCAATGCCTTTCTTGTTTAAAGCTGTAGTGGTCTTTGGTTTGTTCTGTGAGCTATTTACCTTATTGTGACAAGAAGGATGAGTTATCTTCTGCTTTTCCAGCAGACCTAAAGTGCTGCCATCCATCAACTTGGAGATGATTTCATGTATTTAAGATGTCAAGGGCTGGAATGATACTAAATAAACAGTACTGTACTGAAAAGTCCCAATGAGATTACGCTTATTCTCTGTGGAGCCCTTATGCCTAGCTGGTAGTATCTGTCAACGGAGAAAATGAGTTTTAATCAACTATATTATAAATGTAATCTTTCAGACATTTATGGGAAATGTGTATCTGCCAATATTTTTCAAAGTACCAATAGGAAAAATATATATTTATAATATTTTCTTTTACATAAACTGGCTGAGCTTTCATTCATGTGCCTGTATATAATTGGTATGACTTAGAATTCTCTACACAGACACGTGTGACATAAACTGACTTTACTCCTAAAGTTACACAATTTTATTCTGGTCCTTCAACACCCATGTGGCTGAGATGAGACATTTTCTTTATTTGATCAATTTCCAATCAAATACTGAACTAGTTCAATGATTTCTGCAACATAATTTAGTTCTGAATATCTTGGTCTTTTTCAGTAATTATTCAGTCAAATTAAATTATAACCATTTATCAGTCAATGATCACAGCCCATGCTCTTATCTCTTCTTGGATTTCACCTCTGATCCTAAAACCCTCCAGGGGCCTTTCTCACTCTCATCACTCCCCTTACCCCCCAAAAGCAAGAGCAGCATGGAGGGAAGATTCTGCTTGTGCAACTAAAATTTTGTTGGTGGTGAAAAGATATCTCAGTCTTAATCTGGTTCCATTTCATATTTATCACCTCTCAAAGGTGAGCCATGCTCCATTCTTACCTTTGTATGTAAGTCGTATGACACAATTTAAAGCATCCAATAAATAGATGTGTAACTTTGTTTTTACTAACCTCCTCTCTGCAAATCCTGAGAGACAAGAGGTAACTGGAGTGAGCATCTCCCTGTATTCTTTTTTTTTCTGGACACAGTAACCTGAGGCTTCTTTGTGTCCTGCTCATTTGAAGAGCTCTAATGAGCTCCTAAGCTTCAGATAACAAGGTGCTAGTCTTTATTTTCAAGTATTCCAAACTCCAAACATACATGCCCAGTGCTCAGAGGACCCGTGTAAAATAAAAATGCAGAATTTTTTGTTCAAAAATTATTAATAACTTCATGATGGCTATCACAGAATATTAAACCACACTTCTGAATGCAAACCCTATGTGATTGCACAAGTAGCATACCCATGATGCCAGCCCTGCCAGAGCCCATTTCCTGCATTATCCAGGAGCTCCTCTAAAGAGTTGCTATAAGAACAGCCTTTCACATACTCCCTTCCAGCCCTTCTGGTTCATCCTCTCCCAAACCTGGACTTCATCTGAAAATTTCAAATCATAAACTGAGCTTTCTTTGAAGTTGGATGATGGAAATTAATGAAACTTGCTTTCAGAAATACACAATCTTTATCTTGGGTATATTCGAAATACCTGACCATTTTTTGTTTTTGCTGTTGCTTATTAAGCTAGTTTCTCTCCTTAGTCCCTGGATACCATTACAGTTTCAGGATGAGGTAGAGGCAGAAACCATTTCAATAAGTAATATTCTAGCCCTAGAGCAAAAGGAAGGAGACAGACTATCTTTTCTACTCCCATGGTTACGGGACAAAAATGGATATATATAAATTGAGAAAGGGTAATAGCCATAAGTATGTTCTGAGCTCCTCTTTTCAGGTTTGCTTTAGAAAGAGGAAATGGGTTCTCTTGCCCTGCTCACTGTTTGGAACTTGGGAACATGACTGCTGTGTAGAACTGCCCCACACACCCTAGCATAGTTAAGAAGAAAGAGTACAGAGCTCATATGAAGACATAGTTCAGTTTGCACACCATGTCAAATGTAACTTCTAGGTAGTGTGAACTTTAAGAGCCAGGGGACATGTCATTGGGCTGAATATGATAGATGCATGGGAAAAGCATGAAGTGGTCCTGTTGCAGAGGCTTCAAGGTAGACAGGCAAGGCCTTATGCCATACAGATGACATGGAAGAGACTCTGAGGGGCTTGTAGTGGCCACAAGAGAATAAAAAAGGCTACATCAGCATGGTGGGTCCATTAGGCCCTGGTCAAGCCAAGAAAGAAAGCAAGAGTTGATTGTCATCACATGTCAGTAGTAGATGACAACAGTGCGTCATGTGCAGGAGCAGGCCACTATCTCTCAGGGAACATGAGCCAATACCACATTAAAGGACTGGCAGCAAACTGTAGATCAACTGTCCTTACTTAAGGTCATATAGGCCTTTTTCCCATGAAATAAAAGTCTGTTGTTAGAAAGAGAAGGGGGACAACATCTCAGCTGCTCCCTGAGCATTTTTCCTAAAGAAACTCAGTTATTCAAAAGAGAAGTATTATAGTAGTCCTGATAGGCAGTTACATTTTAAATAGGATAAATGCTGAAATGAGCAGAAACTTGTTTAAACTAGCATAGCAGGGGTTATTGCTACTTAACCCCAGTGAAATGTACATCAAAATAAGGAACTAAACAAAGTCAGGGACTGAGACATGAAAATATGTGTGGGGCAAATATTTCAAGCAGAGAGAAGAGGAAGTGCAAACGGCCCTGAGATGGGGGAAATGACTGGAATGATCAAGAACTAGCAAGGGGGCTCAAGTGACTGGAGAGGGCTGAAGTAAAGGAGTAATAGGAGATAAAATTAGGGAAATAATGGGAGAACTCGATTCTAAAAAAGCTTTGTGGGCCATTTGAGGACACTATTCTGAATGAGAAGGAAAAATATTAGATGATTGGTTCATGGGGGTGACATGATATGACTTTAGATGGTAGGAGTTAAATAAGGGAAGAAGGAAAGAGATAGTTTAGGAAGATACCACGATAATCTGACTAAGATATAGTGGTGGCTTGAACCAGGGTGGTTATGATGAAGGAATGAGAAATTTAACTTTAGGCAGTTTAAACTTGAGGTGTGGATCATGCGTTCAGGCAATGACACAAATCTGGGATTCAGGAAAGAAGTCTGGACATCTTCAACTTGCATATGGGATTTGAAATCATAAGACTACATGAGATTATTAAGGGAGTGAGTATGAGGAGAGAAAAAGAAGGCATCTAAGGACAGAGCCCTGGAGCAATTCTCTCTTTAGAAGACAGGGAGATGAAGAGGAACCAAATAAAGAGACACATAAAAGGTATCCAGGAATGTGAAAAGAAAGCCAAGTGGAAGCTGGTGTCCTAGGAACCAAGTAAAGAAAAACTTACAAATTACAAAAAGGAGAAAGATGATATGATGTTGGTAGGTCCAATAAGATAAAGACTAAGAATTTATCGTATTTAGCTATGTGGAGGCCACTGGCAAACTTACCAAGGTCATTACTGGTACATGACTGGAGGGGATCCAAGGGGAAATAGAGGAAAATGTTTGGAAATGGTGACTATACATCACTCAAGATATTTTGTTCTAAAGAGGATCTGAGAAATGAGGCAATAACTAGTTAGATAGAGTCAAGAATGTTTTTATTTTCAAGGTCAGAGAAATGATAGCTTAGATGTATTTTGATGAGAATAATTCAGCAGAGAGGGAAGTCTTTATGATGCTGAAGAGAGAGAGAATTGCTGGAAATAGTGAGAGGAGATGGCATATATTGTACAAGTAGAGGAGTTAGCTATAAAAACTGCCCACATGGTTTATTTATACAATGGAGAGAAGACAAGTCCTGACATGTTCACAATTTTCCAATACTCTATGAATTATAACAGGAATAGCAAATACTGTCATTTTCGTTATCAAGGTGAAGAAACCTACAATAGCGATTTTCAAAGACCAAGAAGGCAATTTAGCATTGTCTCTAAGAGCACAGATTAAGTTAAAGGAATAAGTCCAGCTCTGCCATTCTAAGCTCAAGTTTCTTGATCTTCAAAAAGTCATTGGGAGAATTAAGTGAGATATTGAGAGAGCTAAGAATAGTGTGGAAAAGCTCACTAGGCATAATAATTGCAGTTGCTCAACATTATAGATGACCTCTCTCCCTTGGCACAATGCTTTCGTGTGTTTCCCAGCCATGACTGCACATACACAGGGTCATGTGATTGAGCTCCTTCCACATGAGTATAAAGGAAGTGATAATCATCAGTTTTAGGCCTGGCCCACTCAAACCTCAATCACATTCTTCTTCTTATCTGCTGCCCTCATCATTGTGCCAGCTGGATGCAGGGGATGTATTAAAGTATTCTCAGGCACTGGAAGATGGCAGAGCCACCAGTTGGAAATAGGTTGGGTGCCTTCTGACTTGATATAAGAAGGAAATAAACTTTTATTACCTTGATCCACTAAAATTATTGGCTTATTTACTAGAGGGACAAGAATTAATGCTTCTAATTAATACAATGAACCCTTGGTAAATGTTAAATATCTCGATTTATGCTTTAGCCCAAGACCACATTAATTAATGATGGAAGTTCATAAACACCTAGGTTTTCTCATTCCTAATTTAGTGCTATTGTATACTATGTATTAGAATATCTATTTTTTGTCCACTGTGCCTAAGAAGCCATTATTCCTTTCAGAGCATAGCCCTACTGTGTTCAAAAAGAAAAAGCAGAGTTATATCTACTCAGAAACTCAATCTATAAGCCATCTTAAGCAGCAAATGTTGTTAGCTTGACTCTTTTCTTTCAAGTTGAAATGTAACTGAAAATAAATAATTGAGGTTATGTATCACTGAATAAATCAGATTATAAGTATCTGCTCTATTGATGCAGAATATCTGGTACTCGGAGATTTATATTGCAACTAGGTCACAAGTGAAAACATTTCCAGCTACCATCTCTAAACTTTATGTAGACAGACAGTGATTGATATTTTTCAATAGCAATATAATAATTGCTATCCTAGAATCTCCTTCATTTCTCCAATTTAAAAGGAACCAAATTTTCTTTTTTTATACCTTTCTGCTCATTTAATTGGAGCATAACATTAGGAAAACTCTTTAATATTCAAGAAGCATATCTCAAATAGCATCATGTCATGAATATTCCCCACTGTAAAGTCATACTTTTGCTTTGACCTTGTTGTCATTGTTTTGTTACATAAATTATTCAGCTTGGTATGTCTTATAGATTAAATACTCTGGAAACAAATTAAAAAGCATCCCAGTGGCTTAGAAATGTCAAGTAACGCTTCTTTTCTCTGAATACCTCTTGTAAAATGGGATAGTAAAAAATAACCCCACAAAGTAGGCAAGATGATTTGTTAAAAGATCAAATTGCCAAGTGAAATAAGTATCTCTGCTTCTTAAAACAAATCTTATAACTCACTTTTCATTGTTGAATTCAGACAGGGATATGCAACTTGCCCATTGATGTATAGAAGAGAGAAAGAAATCCTCCTCCTCACCCAATACCACAGGCCTTTCATAATTAGGAAATGAGGCTGAAAGGAGACACATCTTCCCCAGAAGGCAGAATGCTCCAAGCTTCCTTTGCCCACAGAAGAGAGTTTCCAGAAAGAAAACGGAGTTCCTTAGCAGAGTTTTCCAACTAAGGAAATGGGCTACTATGCTATCAGTTATGATTAATGGAAGTTTTCACTTAGAGGCTTTTAATAGATAACCAATAATGGCAGAAAGTAGAAAAAGACTTCTTAAATAGAAGGCTTATTCATTTATTTTTTTAAATCCTCTATTAAGCAACTAATCAGAGTAGTTATTGAGAATACAAATATAAAAAGATAATATATCTTGAGAATCTACTAACACTACCAAAATATTTTCCCTGTAAAAGGTGTTGTTACAATTTTATAAGTATTAACTCATTTAATTTTCAAGACAACCCTATAAAAGTAGTCTTATTATCATATTTATTTTATAAACAATAAAACTGAGGCCCAGAGAGATTAAGAAACTTGTCTGAGTTACACAGACTGCACATGAGAAGGAGTTTCAATGCAGGCAACCTGATTCCAGAATTTGAGCTTTATATCCTCCCTCCTCTGTCTATGAGGCTCTCGGGCCCTGCAGTTTACCAGGATGACAGCTGAGAAATCCGCAACTACCCTTTGATAAGGGCAAGAGCAAAGGCATGCACAAAGTACAGGGATATACCTGTTGATATGGTTTGGCTCTTTTTCCCCACCCAAATCTCATCTTGAATTGTAATTCCCATGTGTCGGGATAAGGACCTGGTGGGAGGTGACTGAATGATGGAACAGACTTCCCCCTTGCTGTTCTCATGATTGTGAGTTCTCAGGAAATCTGGTGTAGCACTTCTTGCTTTTCTCTCTCTCTCTCCTGCTCTGCCATGTAAGATGTGTTTGCTTCCCCTTTGCCTTCTACCATGATTGTAAGTTTCCTGAGGCCTCCTAGTCATGCTTCCTGTTAAGCCTGCAGAACTGTAGTCAATTAAACCTCTTTTCTTCATAAATTATCCAGTCTCAAATAATTCTTTATAGCAGTGTGAAAACAGACCAATACCGCTGTCTAGCCAGAATTTTCAGGGTGCTTTTAAATCTGTATGTTTAATTTTAAAACAGATTGGCTATAACTTAGAGGGTACAAAAGATAATTGATTTTTGACTTATGCAATTTGTTCTAGACTTATAGCATTGCTCTTGAACAGAGGATATCCCAAATAGAGCCCCTCCATATGTGAGAAAGGTTATCCAGCCTTCTCACCTCATAACACCACTCCTGTATTTTGTAAAAGCATGTCATGGTGTGAAAGTCTGTTTTGAACACTGACTGGTGGCAGTCAAGCCAGCACTCTTTCCCCCAAGATAAGGAGAAACAGGGAATGACTGTAGGATTGAAACATAATAATAAAATAATTAAGCTTTGGGGGTCATCGTCACATTAAAAAGAACTGACATCAAGATCATAGAGATCAGCAATATAGAAAATGACCTATCAGGTGCTCCAACAAACTGATTATTCTAAAATCTACCTGATTTTGAGGTTGTTTATGACTTCAGCATGCCTTCAAGAGGTAAAATCTGCAAAGCCCATCCAATAAGTGCAGCTTCAATAAATATTTCTAATAAATTTATGTTCCACCATTCTCTTTTGCAAGCCTATTATATACTCTGATAGAGATTGATAAGTATTATTCAATTCTTTTAAAAACTGGTTCCTATTTAAAGGTGGTTCTGAGTAGTTCTGAATTAGAGGTATAGGCAACAAGTTTGTTGGGTCTTTTTTGCTTCACAAATAAACCTTTCTATTTAAGAATAATGATTACCATGGTAACCCTAACAGCTTAGGAATCATTCAGGCATGCAGTTTCTAGGGAGAGAGAGAAAAAAAAATCTCAGCATTTCTGAAGCTTTTTTAACCCTTCAAGATTCAGTGTCCATTTCTCTGGCAGAGTCAATTTGGTTTAACCTTTTTCTCAAAATATGTAAGAAATCTTTGCACTGGAGGCATCAGGAAGAGATGAAAATGAACAGAATCAGAAATAATACATTAAATGTTAATCCAATATCATTTAAAGAAGTACACAACAAATACTGTATTTGAAATAGCATTTGCCCAGACACAGCAGCACTCTCTTACAAATCCCAGTTCTGAGAGGAGGGTATGAGTAATGGACAGCACTGTCACTATACAGTCAATGGGGATGTTGTACTGTAAGCCATTCAGACTTTTCTTTCTTTTTCCTCATGCAGCATAAAACTCAGACCATGTAGGAACTGAACAACCTTGATAGCATAATTTGCCTGTAACTGTGCCTCAGGAACAGAAGTCTCAAGATGGACCAGGTTTCGTGAATTTTCTGTCTGCCTTTTCTTCTTGCCCCACTCTGCCCAATGTCATTTTGCCTGCAGTGCCAAATCTGAGGGCCAAATTAAAATCTGAAATATATTCAGCATGTACAGTTTAATTAGGAGCAAATATATACCTCCTAGAAAAGTACGACTCATACTGAACAAACACTGAACGGGGTTTTAAGAACATATTAAAATACTGAACTCTTAGGTTACCTAATAGACTCGCACAAAATCTTAGAAAATACTGCATATTCTTACTAGCATTACTGTTTAGTGGCTAGAAGGAGGAATTCTTACTCTAAATCTCTCTCTAGTAAATACTTCATTCTGTTGGTACATTTAAAAAATCAGAGTGATATCAGAAGAAATGGAAAATTATACTGTTCATATACAAATGCATTCATCTTGCTGCCAAGTAAACCTAAGCTTGATTCACAAGCCTGGGGTTAATATCTCAGGATACACACACACACACACACACACACACACACACACACAATTTATATATTACATTAATACATATAAATGTATACATCCGTAAATACATATAAATTTATTTATTTTATTTCATTATTTACAGTTTTATTATACAATTTGCATTGTATTGTCTATTATCTGTATAGCTGATCTGGTGAATTTTTTCTGTCAGTAGGATTTCTTTTTTTGTACAACTATTAAAATTTTCATAAAAAGGTTCACCACTAGGCAAGCCAGCAGTACTTTCAGAGAATTATTTAGTCCATATTCCTTATGTCAATGGAGACAGGAAAAGGGCAGGTAAAGGATGGAGAAATCCAATATAAGTTCATTCTTCTAACAAAGATTTGATGATGATGATGATGATTAATGTTATTATCATTACTATTATTATTCTTTGAAAATTCCCTCTCTCTAGTTATCTTCTCCAGAAGAAAAGAAAAAGAAAACTTACGAAGAATAGCCAGTAATTTTCACCCCAAAACCCCTTTATCTTCCTATCAAATCTTGATGCTTATATAGAGCAATGAGCCTCTGAAAATAATGGCTTGTGGCTTTGGTAACTGAAAGCAATAAGCTACATAACCACTGCTGAATCTCATCGTGGGAATAAAATAAACTTCTGTCACTACCTTTTATCTTTTTTTCCCCAATTCTTTTATACTTTCAAATAATTCTTCATTTTCCAGTCTTTAGCCTTGCACTTCATTATTATTATTATTTTACAAAAGTGTTGTGCCAAGGTCCATAGTCAGAGGAAAAGCCTGCAGTGAACTGAAAAAGATTCTTTTTTGAAGCTGTTTTAGGTGAACTTTTTGCCTTCCATTGGTTTGGGTCTAAGAAGTTTAAATGGCACTGCATACAAGACACCATCTCACACAGTATTAATCTTCCTGTTGAGATGAAGATAGTCTGAAAGCAGCACCTTCCACAAATGACCCCAAGGTGCCTTTAGCTGGTATTCACTTCTTCTTGCCGCCTCTTAGCCCTCCCCTACCCTCACCTAGCTTGAATTACCAAGAAAGGTTATGTTTACAGATTCCCTTTCCTTCTCTCTGTCATAGTGCCTTAACTTCCAACATTAGAGGTCCATTCTGAGTATGATAGCATTTTTTACTGCAAGGCTTTATTTCTTTAAATGTAAATGTCCCAGATCAAAAAGAAAATAAAAAAGGCATTAAGCTAGTTATGTCTGAGTCATGTGAATGGCTCCATCTGAACTCATTTTCTTCTCCTGACATACAGCTTAAACAGAGCGTGAGTGAATAGTATTTTTATTACTAAAAAAAAGTAGGAATCTTCTTGCTGCTATTTTAGAGCATTGGGCATTTTCATGGGAAAGCATGTTTAGGTAGAAAACCTTCATGAGAACTACAGAGGAATTATGGAGATGATGTTTATAAGCAAAGAGAAAAGAGGCCCAGAAAGCAGATGAGAGATGGAACTACAGAGGATCAATTCCTTTTGCTATTACTGAGAGCCACCGGCTACTTCAGGATAATATAGAAAACCTTTGGGGATGTAAATTTGAACCTAAACTTCAATTTTGTGCCCTTTACACCTCTTAACCTAATCATCACGTCTCTGAAATGATTTCTAGCTCATTGGAAATACAAGTCTATTGTTATGTCTTAGGACATGTATTAAATATGTATAACAACTGAACCATCATACTGGCATTGAGGATTTGTCAACTTTTTCTATTGTCTCCCCCTGACTGGCTTCCCTGAAGTTAACGGGGGCTACACAATCCAAAGTTTTCTGCAGGCAAAAACAAAGTCAATAATCAGACCCAGATAAGTTGATGATTTTCTACTCTAGGGTAATCATTTAGCTTTCATCAATTGTGTACTGAAGATATTATGATGGTACAATTGAATTGAGTAATAGAACATTATATTATCATACAATCTTCATTTTGAGGATAGTTGTGGACATACATTCTGGTAAAACAACTGGATAAAAATACATTTAAAAAAGAAAAGGTAAGAAATGGGTAAATAATATCTGGAAACTCCAATACTATCTCTGCAACTTTTCTGTAAACCTCAAATTAAACCAAAATAAAAAGTTAAAATATCAGGAAAGAAGGAAAAGAAGATGGAGGAGGCAGAAGGAAAGAGAGACCACAGTATTAGTGTGAAAAGTGAGGAAGCATGGGCAATGTTCAGTGACTTCTCACCCTCTGCCAAGCACTGTTCTGGGTACCTTATAATTTTTACTCATTAATTCTGACATAATTTTTTTTTTTTTGAGATGGAGTTTTGCTTGTCGCTCAGGCTAGAGTGCAAAGTTGCGATCTGAGCTCACTACAACTTCTGTCTCCTGGTTTCAAGTGATTCTCCTGCATCAGTCTCCCTAGTAGCTAGGATTACAGGTGCCCACCGAGACACTCAGGTAATTTTTTGTATTTTTAGTAGAGATGGGTTTTCACCATGTTGGCCAAAGTGGTCTCAAACTTATGACCTCAGGCAATCCACCTGCCTCAGCCTCCCCCAGTGCTGGGATAACAGGTGTGAGCCACTGTGGCTGACTCGATTCTGACATACAACTTAAACAGAGCACTATTATGAATAGATATTATTCTTATTTTCCAATGAAACGAATTAGAATTCTGGAGAATAAAAATATATCAAGACTAAACAAAGAGGAAGCAGCCTAGTTAGAATTTGACTCAATGTGTCTTCGATTTCAAATAATCCAAATTTTCCCATGGTCCGTTTTCACCTGTTTTTACCCCCTGTGGAGTTTTCTTTTGCCACACAGCTGTTTGATAGACAGGTATCCAAATCCTCATCATATTCAGTTGATCTATTTTTTTCTTTGGCATAAAATATGCTGTCCTTGTGAAACACCCAGGTCTGTGTTTAACTTTGTAAGGCAATGAGTTCAAGAAAAACCCAGCTGAGGTATCCAACCCTCAATGCTGTGATAGTTGCATTTTATATCAAATAGTCCTCTAATATTCTCTTTGACAAGTAGAATCCACACTCCCTCATGTTAAATTGTTAATGGCTTCCCTTGTGGTTGGCTGTTCTGATTTCATCATAATTTAGACTCCTCATTTTATGTTGGTAAAATTGTCTAGAATAACATCACAGCCCTTGGCTATAAGCCCTTGATGTGCCCAAGAAACATAAGTGTATGTTCCCTTAAGGACATTGCTTGCTTTCTTGCTTTCACTCTTTTTCTCTCACTCCCTGGCTGTTTGTTTTTTGTCATGTTTTTTTTTTTTTTCTGTCTTTTTATTCCCCCATTCTGTTTGTAATGTTTCTATTGTTTCATAAAGCATACTCCTAGTAAATCAGTAACATATCCATGTTATTTTTTGGCAGATATTCCAAAAGGATGTATCTGATCTGAAAATCTTTAGTTGCAATTGAGTTATGTGTTTCATTATAAATGTGTACATCTTTGTTCTATAATGTTAGTATCTCGATCTCTGGAAATAGGGAAAAATATCGACACAATGCCTTTTCCTTCTGGTGCTGTAGGCGGTTTTTTGATTTTTTTTTTTTTTTTTTTAATGCTTGAAGTATTCTGTTTAGACCATGACCTTGTTTCAAGTATACAAATTCCTCCACTTTTCATAACAAGCATCCATACTTTGGAGTGACCTTCTATAAAATGCAGCACAGGAAGTATTATTCATTCCTCTCAACATTCTTTCAAAGGTTTAAGTTCCTTAAGTTGTTGTTATTCTTCCGATGTCCTGGTAACTACTAGAGGTGATGCAGGAAACTCTAAAATTCTATCCTTTTAAAACTCAGATTAACAGTGTTCTTGTCAGACTCAAGATGTAGAAACCTACATGCCATACTTGGAAACAAAAATAAAACAAAACAGAAAAATGCAAAATGAAAGTAGAGGAAATTCTGCCCTTCCTTCTTTCATCCAGTCTATTTGTGATAGTCAGACATATTTCCATTAAAAGACCACGCATATCTATTTCCCCACAGAAATTCATGTTCTGGAGTTCTGTTTAATAGAACACCTTGAAGGGCATAGGACAAGGCCATCGTTAATTAGTCCTATAGGTAGGGTGACCATGCAACTCATCCAACAAATCAGGACATTTTGACAGTAAAACTAAAAGTTATTAATAATACGTGGTACAAAAACAAGGAAAACAAGTAAACTGGGATAAACATCTAAGTAAGCTGAGATGTATTTTCACTTTGTTGTCTGATATCATTATAATCTCCTTTCACTCTCAAATTGTCCCCCTTTTGGGTAATACAAGTAGTTCTCAAGCAGTTTGGTCTAAAGACTGCATTACCCGTTTAAAAATGAATTGGGACCTCAAATGGCTTCTGTTTATGTGAGTTACATCTCTTAGTATTTACATGTTATAAATTAAAACTGAAAAAATTTAAAAATATGGATTAATTTTTTAGCAATAAAATTGCAGTATATGTTCACATAAATATTTTACAAACTTTCTTTCCCAAAACCAACCAGTGAAAAGGGTGACATTGTTTAATATTTTTGCAAATCTCTTTAATGACTGACCTAATAGAAGACAGCTGACTTCCAATGTTTGCTTCACAATTCAATCTGTTGTGATAAAACACACTATGCAGCTTCTGACAAACTCTCATCAGAAAATGAGAATTAAAAAAGCAAAGAATATATTGGTATTATTGTGAAATAGTTTTGACTTCACAGATTCTCTTACTATACTTTGAGAGCTTCTGTATTATATCATCTCCTTATTCAGGAGTAAGAGGAAACTTTTTCATGGAGCTTCCTAGAGCTGGCAAAACAATACCTGCCTTTTCTCCTTGTTTTCTCTGCTTAGAACACACTCCTGCATCATCTTCAGTGGGTACATCCTTTTTATCTTTCAAGTTTTTATTTTAATGTAGTTTCCTACAGATGGTCTTCCCTGACCCCCAGGAGACTAGGTCAAATTCTTCTGGTCTTGGTTCTAAGAGTATTGTGCTTTCTTTGTCATAGTACTTACCATAATTCAATGTCATTGATTACAGAAACATCTGTCTACTTCATTCATAGATGGTAAGTCTCAAAATGGTGAGGATGCATCTATGTTTCTCAATACATACTATGTTCCTACTACCAGAACAGTGCCTCACACAGAAGAAAAGCTTAATAAATGTTTTATGTTCAACTTGCTTGTTGAAAAAGCACTTAAGCATATCCCTAACCTTTATACACTTAAAGGCAGAGCCTCTGTTTGTGACTGGCCAGGGATGAGGCTACTGTCTATGTCAGAATAGAATTAAATGTCTGGCATAGATCTTGTAATCTTAGTTTATATTGCACTGAAAACTGAGAAACAGATCTAATTGTAATTAGTACAAAGTAAAGGCAGCCCAGTGACTGAAACAGTGATAAGTGCTGGACTACTCCAGAAACCTTTTATGAATATAAAGCAGCTTGACTGTAATATGTGCACATTACTTGTCTCATATTACGTGGTCCTTCAGCATCTCATCCTCAGTGAACTCTTCTGCTTCTGAATTTCTGTATTACTGAATGTTTTATATCTGTAGGGTCTTTTTCATACTGACCATACACTGTCATTATGTTTCATGATCTCTGTCATATTCTTTATTAGATGACAAATTTGAAAGCTTATACTCCCTGTCTTGTAACTTTTTCTCTTCCCATCTTATGTAGGGCAACATCTTGCACATAGTAGGTACTGACATATAGATGTACGTGATGTGGAGGTATGCATTAGTAGAACATTAGATTTCCTCAAGTTTACCTTATTAAAAAAGCAAAAACAACATTTTTATGTGGACTACACAAAAGTTCGAAGGTAAAATAAAACCCTAATTTTGAAACCCTGCCATGTCTCCCGACTGGAATGAACTCTTTGTGATGAATGCCTAACCTTTAGCAACTTTGATACCCATGGGTATTGATGAAGGAACAGAGCTCCAACTGTACGGTACATTCTCAGCCTCGGGGTGTAGCCCATCTCATCCTCTTTGAGTTATGGGTCCCTGTTCTTTTACTCAGATTTATGAATTCAGACAGCATCATAGGAAGCAGGTACAGCACATAAATCAAATAACACAGGCACATGGGACAAGCTGCAGAATTATCATCGTCCCTTTCTACACTTCACAATGTCAGTGAGGATGTGTCTAGTAGCTTAGTAGCTTGGAACAGTTAACCTAAGTGCTTAGCTCATTGTGTGGGTTTCATCTGGGAACAAGAAAAATACTGGCTTCATATATTTCTGCACTCAATGATAAATTTATAACCTAAGTGCATAATATATAACATGTGATTCTATTTGCTAGAAAATGGTGTTGGATTAGACAGTCTCCAAGGTTTCTTCTAGTTCTGAAATTCTATAATTCGATGAACTTATATTTTAAATGTTTTATATTGTCTGATATCAAGGACCCTTTCAATGATTTTTAATGTTTGTAATGGGACCACTAAAAACATTTTTTCCCCCAAAACCAGCAATATTTAGTGTTTCTCAATTGGTCTTTAGAATACCAATTTTCACTTTTCAGAGAATAAACATTGATGTGTCAAATAAACCATTATCTTTATAATAACAGATTTTGAATATTCTATATCAAAACAACTCGATATAAGGGTATCACAAATCACTGGTTTTCCAAAGACTTGTGCTCTAATCTATGGTTTTATAGCTATTGCTGGGAACTAGTTTTCCAAACAGTGTTTACAAATTCGATTTCCCCTTACATCAATGGGGAGGTTAGTAAAATTTGGACATAAGGACATACATCATTTCTAGTACGAGCCTATATAGAATTCCCATATAATCATTCATGCTCTGTTTGTTTCTTAGAGCAATCACTGAAACCACACAATGAAGATAATGGAGCCACCATTATGCTGGGGCCCTTGAATGGAACAGAGTATTCTTCCCTTTCTATCAACAACCTGTCCTATCCCAACAATTAATGATTGAATCTATGAATGGGAAGTATGCTTCTATTTCACAAGCCACGGATACTTTGGAATTTATTAGTTATGCAGCAGGTATTACTAATGTAGCCAGTACAATTGAGCTTACACTACTTCTTTCAAAATAAATCACCTCTTTTAAAACAAACAAACAAAAATCATTATTTTCTTTAGAACTTTAAAGAATGTCTTATTTCTTCTTTCATGAATCTTGACACAGGTACACATCTATGACAAGCAAAAGGATGTGTTTTGCTTTAAAAGTGTTACATTTTGAAACCCTGTCTCTACTAAAAATACAAAAAATTAGCTGGGCATGGTGGCGCATGCCTGTAATCCCAGCTACTCAGGAGGCTGAGGCAGGAGAATTGCCTGAACCCAGGAGGCGGAGGTTGAGGTGAGCCGAGATCGCACCATTGCACTCCAGCCTGGGTAACAAGAGTGAAACTCTGTCTCAAAAAAAAAAAAAAAAAAAAAGTGTTAAATTTTGTTTTTGTTTATGATAAGTGCCTAGAACATATTTTTAACAGTCTAAACATAATTTAATGTCTATAGAAATGAGGTCATACAGAAATAGGTATCTACTCCATCCAAGATAATTTAAAAAAAAAAAAAAAACCCTTAGCAGGGTTAGACACAGAGTAAGTCTCATGCACTCTGAAGTGACTACATTTCCCCCCAGGATCTTTCTGTTATTTCAATTAAACCAACTGATATTTCCAGGTTGGTAAAACTGAAATCTAGGATAACAGTTCCCCTTTTCACTTTTTTTCTTATGAAAGGTGAAAAATAACTTTTTGAATGCTCTGTTTTTAACTGGACAAAAATATTTACACCTGTCTGGAGAGGTGAAGCCCCTCCTCAACTCTACTTGGGTTCAAGTACCTCACCAGTACTCGCCATCTTTTTCCTCCTTTGCTGAGGTCATCTTGAGCCCACTGTCACAGCTCTATAGGTAGTTCCACTTCCGTCTCCTTTTATCCTCACTCAGAATTTCTCAGGAATGATTTACCTTCATATTTGTGGATTTTCTAAAGGAAATTTTCTAAACACAGACTACTCCTTCTAGCATGCCAGAATCTTTGGAATTTAGTACCTCTTTCACTTGAGTTATTCCTTTTACAGAATTTTATCTATATTGTCATATATGCTTTATTATCTTCTAATCTCAAGCTCACTTTTTTATTGGCTGTACTTTGTGTTGCAATTTATAGAAAATAAAGTCACTACATAGCATTTTTAGTCCTCATGCCAATTACCTTTTTTCTTGTGAGCACTTTGTTATTCTTATATACATATCATATGATAGTGTTAAACTACACAGTTTCTTTTGAGAATTCTTGGGACAGTTTATCAAATGTTTGAAGAAATCAATTGTTCTACACGTTTTCCCTGAAATATCAACCTGTTAATTATCTCTTAAAGAGAAACTAAAGTTGTTTTAACTTGACGTATCAACTTTGAAATTCTTTTATGTCTTAAAATGCATGTTTATTACTAATATATATTTTTGGAAACTGTTAACTATCCAAATGGTGCTTGATTATCAGCTACCTGTTTTTCGTTTTGCTTGCCTTTTTCAGCTTCCACAAAATTTTTACCACAAAAGTTTACCTGATTTCAGATCAAAGCCTTGAAAATGAGTGAAGTGGACAAATGGATTCATCAGATTCAACATAAAAAGATTATATTGTAAAGTTTTTGAGGTAAGCTTGGGGTCTTTAAATTTGACACCTTTCAAAAATCTTCCCGAGATCTAGAATTTCTCTGCAATGCAAAAGATATGTTCCATAAACAGAAGACTTTTCAACTTTATGCCTTACAGTTTCATTAGAACTATATTACATTCAAAAGCATGTTTTGATTTTGATTTTGGTTTTACATTTCTACCAGGATCACTCTTCTCTACTAGGCCACAAACTCTGTGTGAGCTCTTTCAAAGCATCTATGGGAAGGGAAAAAGCCTTTCATGCTTTTTTTAAAAAATTAATTCTTAAGGGAAAACAAATACTGAAGCCTGTAGATACAGTGACTACAAGAGTTTTTTAGTTGTTGCTCCAGGCCATCATAAAAAACCACTGGCCTTTGTGGTTTTAGCAGTCTTGTTTTTCATTACTTCCTACTGCCATTTACACACCTATTTTCACTTGTGTTGGAATCCTCTTCAGAACAACAAAAAACACATATTGCTTTTCTTATTTTGTCTAATATGTTAAATGGAGGCTTAGTTTCAACGAATTCATATAAAAACAAGAATAACTCTTTACATTCCTTCCTAAACAGGGTCCTAAGGAAGCTCTAAGCATGGCAACAATTTACTTAGTTATTAACTGTGAAAGCAATATTAGAAATTCCTTTTCATTGCTCTAAAACAGACTGCTTCAAGGCTGGTAATTTATTTTAATTGAATGCTGAGAATATTGTTCACTGAAAAACAAAAAAACAGTTTATTTGGTTCTAAAAAATAGATGTAAACTCAAACACTCAAAGGTCCAGGCAGGGAATATAAATGAGTGAAGCCGACAAATGGATTCATCAGTGGGCTAGAGATCTTCAGGCCTTGTCTATGGGAGTACTAAGAACAGGCTAGCTGGTGAGCATCTGTAGGACTGAGGCTTCTGTTTCCAGACCTTCCTATTTTTAAAGGGATGTCAGGAACTCAGATTTTTATTTGAAACATTCTGCTGCTTTTCAAATGTCAGCAACCAGTTAAAAATATTTTAGGCCAGTCGTGGTAGCTCATGCCTGTAATCCCAGCACTTTGGGAAGCCGAGGCGGGCGGATCACAAGGTCAAGAGATCAAGACCATCCTGGCCAACATGGTCAAACCCCGTCTCTACTGAAAATACAGAAAAATTAGCTGGGTGTGGTGGCATGCGCCTGTAGTCCCAGCTACTCAGGAGGCTGAGGCAGGAGAATTGCTTGAACCCGGGAGGCGGAGGTTGCAGTGAGCCGAAGTCATGCCACTGCACTCCAGCCTAGCGCCTGGTGATGGAAAGAGACTCTGTCTCAAAAAAAAAAAATTTAAAACTCTCTGCACATCAGAGAGAGGGAGAGAGGGAGGGAAGGGGAGGGGAGGGGAGGGAGAGAAAGAGAAAAAAACACACTTGAGGATAGATTGGACATGAACATAACCATTTTACAACCTGTTCCAGGTGACCAAAAAAAAAAAAAAAATCTGAATATTCCTCTAGGTAGAAATGATCTTTAGTTTTTTTGTTATAATTTCATTCTCTTTTGTTCCATCTTTTTCTTATTGTGTTCCCTGCTGGGTCACTATCCAAAGAGTTCAAGATAGTAAGAAAATTTAGAAGTGAAATTACTGAATTACATACATCTAAGTATATGATATATGTGTGTGTACATATACATATATACACATATATAATACAAATGTGGAGGCCAGAAAAGAGAAGAAAATAAATGCTCACTTTCTTAGAAATCCTAAAGTAGGAAAATTGCCTGAACTTCTAAAAAGTAGTTACATTCAAGAGACGAATAAAGTTCAGCACACTCCATCATTTTGAAGGAAGGCCATCAAATCTGAGTATGTGTGGATCTCTGTGTTTATTTATAGTAGGAACATTACAGCATTGGATATGCTCTGATTAGTTTGCACTGTACCATGGCAATTTATTTCATTGTGGGATTCAAAATAGCTTTCTGTATTTTTTTCTCTTCCTTTCACATCTCCATTTCAGAGATTTTCTAATTATGTGATATTGGTATTATTTTGTGTATTTGTGAACATTTTCAAAAGCCCAAATAAAATTACTCTAAATATCCACAAATTTAATTCTCATTTTTATTTTCTAGTATTACAAATTATATATTTATTATATGCCTCTTATATTATTGAAAAATGAATTAAATTTGCAAATTAGAATTTTTTATTCCTAAGTCAATTTCTTTCTTCTCTCAAGGCATATATAGAATACAACAATAATATTAACATCAGTTAATTAGATATCCACATTTCTGACATTTTTTAGTTGGTTTTAGGTTCATTCTTCAGATTGCCAAGTAACTGGCCAATTTGATAAACTGATGCTGTAAAAGAATCTTCAGAGAAAAATAATCATCCAAGTCAGTTTTGTTTGGTACTTACCAATTAATCATTATAGTTCATACCCCTAAAATATTTTGGATAGTATAGGTAGAATTCCATGTATCAAATAATCAGTTGATAGGAACACATCTATAAATTAGTTTCTTTGTCTAAGTTAAGCAGCTGTTTTTATTAATGAACTAAATTATCTTATTTTCATGAAATAGCCTTAACTTTGTTACCTCTAATTTTAAATATTAAATTTAGCACTTGTAGAGATAATTCTCTTCCCATATATCAATATTTTTATGTTTTAATATTACTGAATTTCTCTTAGGCTTTTTCTTTGATTTATTCTTTTTCTTCTTAGAATCATTTTATTGATGAGTCTTACAGCTACTTTCTATTTAGTTATGGTAAAGAAATCATCTGCCCCCTTCCACCTCACTACTTACTGTAACTTGTCTCAAATTGTTATTTACTCATTTATCAACACTCAGAAGAAAACAGGCGTACATCTTCACTACCCTGAATTAGTTTGTGGTTTCTTAGAGATGATAGCAAAAGTGATAATAGAAAAAATAGATAAATTAGACTTATACGAGCTAAAAACTTTTGTGTTGCACACAATGCTATTAAGAAAGTGAAGACAACACACAAGTTGAGAGAAAATATTTGCAAATCATATATCTGATAAAGAACTTGAATCCAGCACATATGAGAATATATCACAATATATAAAGAACTCCTATAACTCAATCAGCAAATATTCCAGTTAAAAATAGGTAAATAATTGCGAAGAATTTTCTACAAAGAAGATACACATGTGGCCAATAATTACATTAAAAGATGCTCAATGTCACCAGCCATTAGGGAAATACAAATCAAAACCACATGGAGATTTCATTTCACACATGCTAGAATGGCTATAATAAAAAAAGACAGAGATTAACAGTGTGAGCTAGGATGTGGAGAAACTGGAACTCTTATACATTATGGTAGGCATGTAAAAAAGATGCAGCCACTCTTGACTCCTGACTTAGCACCAGCAAGGTTTAGGATTCAAGTATAATTAATAGAAGATGAAAAGTGGGGAGGGGATATCATGTTGTTGTTTGTTTGTTTTGCATCTTAAAGTTTTTTAATTATTAAACAAGAAAGAGTAAAAATTTATAAACTGAAAATTAAAAACACCAAAACGATTCTAAGAAAAAATAAAACAAAAACAGTAAAGATGAAAGCCTTAACCAACTAGAAGATAAATCCAGGAGCTGGTTCTTTGAAACAAACATAAAATAATTTTTTTGTTGTTGTTGGCAGAGACAGAGAGGAGGATGAGGAGTGGTGTGGGAATTAATAAAAAATAACACTTCTAG
Source organism: Aotus nancymaae (assembly GCF_030222135.1). Classification (NCBI taxonomy): domain Eukaryota; kingdom Metazoa; phylum Chordata; class Mammalia; order Primates; family Aotidae; genus Aotus; species Aotus nancymaae. Next base: position 27,909,972 of record NW_026988422.1, on the reverse strand, counting down.
AATATATAACCAAAAATAAGAACACTAGCAAAGATATCAAGAAAAAGAGAATTCTGCATAGATATGTAACATTTTTAATTATAAAAGAAAACTAAAATAAAATCTAAGCTAATGAAGTTTTAAAATCCAGATTAATCAATAATATTTTGAGAATTTTTATCACTATTGATCCAAAAAATAGAAAAATATGTATTTTCTTTTGAATACTATTGCTGAGTTTGAAGAATTTTTTATAATTTATAATTTTGCTTTCTCAAGTTATTAACCATGAACTGCATTTGCCCAGCCTCCTTTGCAGCTAAGACAGTGACAGTTCACCAAGCATCATCAGCCAGGCATACCTGTGTAAGATTTAATTTTAGAACTGAGGAGGGGGACCAAGATGGCTGAAAAGGAGCTTCTCCAGAGTGCAGCTCCCAGCAAATGAGACACAGAACTAGAGCGATATCTGCATTTCTGAACAAGGTACCAGGTTCATTCCAAAGGGACTGGTTGAACAGCAGGATTAACCCAAAAAAAAGGCAGTGAAAGTAGCTCAAAGTGGGGAGCTGAGGCAAGGCAGGGCACTGCCCCACCTGGGAAGTGTATTTGGCATGGAGGATCAGGGGGGTTTCACCTCCTTGGTACTCCTATTCAGATACAGTGCTTCAGCAGCCCACAGTCAAGGAAAATGCCACCTGGCTGAGAACCGCCCCAAGTTGCAGATCTGGTTGACAGCCCTGGCCAGCAGCCTGAGCTGGCCCAGTGCCATGAACTGTTGGTGCAGACTAGGGTGGAGACTTTAACACAGAGAAGGCTTGCAGGAAGGAACTGCCCATCCCACAGAAGAAGGGACAGTTGAAAGCAGGGAGGGGATATGGCAAGAAAGGTCCCAAACCCACAGGATCCAGCAAGCAGAAGTCCTCTAGTGGGAGAGTTTCACAGTTAACACATCACACTGAGCTCCATCCAGGACTAGCAGGCTCAGCAGAGGTAAAGACACTGGCCATTGGGAAGGCAGGGCTAATCCCACCAGTATAAGTGGAAACCAGGAGAAGAATAAACAGCAGCCTGGCTGAGACTGAGTCAGCACAGCAGCACCTCCACAGGCAAACAATGGACAGGTTGTCTCATGCAACACACTGACACCTGCATTTAAAAAAAAAAAAAAAAAAAAAGCCTCACACAGGAGAAATAATCTCAAATTTAACAGAAAGGACATCCACTCAGAGATCCCACCCGAAATCACCAACTTCAAAGATCAAAGGTAGATAAATCCACGAAGATAGAAAGAAACCAGTGCAGAAAGGATGAAATCATCAAAGTCCAGAACACCTCTCCTCCCCGAGAGACCACAATGCCTCACCAGCAAGAGAACAAACAAGTTGGAGATTGATTTTGATGAACTGACAGAAACAGGCTTTAGAAGATGGGTAATGACAAACTTCCCTGAGCTAAAAGAACATGTTCTAACCCAATGGAAAGAAACTAAGAACTTTGAGAAAAGGTTAGACAAAATTCTAACTAGAATAACCAAACTAGAGAAGAACATAAATGACCTGATGGAGCTGAAAAACACAGAATGAGAACTTTGTGAAGCATACACAAGTTTCAATAGCTGAATCAATTAAGCAGAAGTAAGGATATCACAGATTGAAGATCAACTCAAGGAAATAAAGAGAAGGCAAGAAAAGAGAAAAAAGAATAAAAATAGATGAACAAAGCCTCCAAGAAATATGGGATTATGTGGAAAGATCTAATCTATGCTTGATCAGTGTACCTGAAGAGAATGAGGAGAACGAATCCAAACTGGAAAACACTCTTCAGGATATTATCCAGGAGAACTTCCCCAACCTAGCAAGGCAGGCCAACATTCAAATCCAGGAAATACAGAGAACACCAAAAAGATATTCCTCAAGAAGAGCAACCCCAAGGCACATAATCATCAGATTCACCAGGGTTGAAATGAAGGAAAAAATGCTAACAGCAGCCAGAGAGAAACCTCGGGTCATCTACAAAGGGAAGTCCATCAGACTCACAGCAGATCTCTCAGCAGAAACCCTACAAGCCAGAAGAGAGTGGGGGCCAATATTCAACATCCTTAAAAAAAGAACTTTCAACCCAGAATTTCATATCCAGCCAAACTAAGCTTCACAAGTGAAGGAGAAATAAAATCCTTTGCAGACAAGCAATTACTGAGAGATTTCATTGCTACTAGACCTGCCTTACAAGAGCTCCTGAAGGAAGCACTAAATACAGAAAGGAACAACCAGTACCAGCCACCTCAAAAATGGACCAAATGGTAAAGACCAATGATGCAATGAGAAAACAGCATCTACCAATGGGCAAAACAAACAACCAGTAACAAAATGACAGAATAAAATTCATACATTACAATATTAATGTTGAATGTAAATGGCCTAAATGACCCTATCAAAAGACACAGACTGGCAAATTCGATAAAAAGTCAAGACCCATTGGTGTCCTGTAAACCCATCTCAAGTGCAAGGACACACATAGAATCAAAATAAAGGGATGGAAAATGATCTACCAAGCAAATGGAGAACAAAAAAAGCAGGGATTGTAATCCTAGTCTCTGATAAAATAGACTTTAAACCAACAAAGATCAAAAGAGACAAAGAAGGGCATTACATAATTGTGAAAGGATGAATACAACAAGAGCCAACTATCCTAAATATATATGCACCTAATACAGGAGCACCCAGATACATAAAGCAAGATCTTAATGACCAAGAAAGAGATTTATAATCTCACACAACAATAGTGGGAGACTTTAGCACTCCACTGTCAATATTAAACAGATCAACGAGATAGAAAATTAACAAGGATATCCAGGACGTGAACGCAGATCTGGGACAAGCAGACCTAATAGACATCTACAGAACTCTCCACCCCAAAGCCAAAGAATATACATTTGTCTCAACACCACATCGTAGTTACTCTAAAATTGACCACATAATTGTAAGTAAATCACTCCTCAGCAAATGCAAAAGAATGGAAATCATAACAAACAGACTGTTAGACCACAGTGTAATCAAATTAGATCTCAGGATTGAGAAACTTACAAAAAACCATACAACTTCATAGAAACTGAACAACTGGCTCCTGAATGTCAACTGGATAAACAATGAAATGAAGGCAGAAATAAAAGTATCCTTTGAAACTAACGAGAACAAGGACACAACATACCAGAATCTCTGGGACACATTCAAAGCAGTGTCTAGAGGGAAATTTATCGCAATAAATGCCCACATGAGAAGTGAGGAACACTCTAAAATTGGTATCCTGTCATCAAAATTGAAAGAGCTAGAAGAGCAAGATCAAAAAACTCAAAACGTAGCAGAAGACAAGAAATAACTAAAATCAGAGCAGAACTGATAGAGATTAAAAAAACCCTTTAAAAAATCAATAAATCCAGGAGTTGTTTTTTTTGAAAAGATCAACAAAATAGACCACTAGCCAGATTAACAAAAAAGAAAAGAGAGAAGAATCAAATAGATGCAATAAAAAAAGATAAAGGGGATATCACCACCAATCTCACAGAAATACAAACAACCATGAGAGATTACTACAAACAACTCTATGCACATAAATCAGTAAACCTGGAAGAAACGGATAAATCCTGGACACTTGCACTCTCCCAAACCTAAACCAGGAAGAAGTTGAAACCCTGAATAGACCAATAACAAGGACTGAAGTTGAGGTAGCAATTAATAGCCTACCAAACCTCCAAAGCCCAGGTCCAGATAGGTTCACAGCTGAATTCTACCAGACGTACAAAGAGGAGTTGGTCCCATTCCTTCTGAAACTATTCCAAACAATACAAAAAGAGAGAATCCTTCCCAACTCATTTTATGAGACCAACATCATCCTGATACCAAAACCAAGCAGAGGACCAACAGAAAAAGGAAACATCAGGCCAATATCCATGATGAACATAGATGAAAAAATTTTCAACAAAATACTGGCAAACTTATTGCAACAGCATATCAAAAAGCTTATGCATCACAACCAAGTATGTTTCATCCCAGGGTTGCAAGACTGGTTCAACATATGCAAATCTATAAATGTAATCCATCACATAAATAGAACCAAAAACAAAAACCACGATTATCTCAACAGATGCAAAGAAGACCTTTGACAAAATTCAACAGTGCTTTATGCTAAAAACTCTCAATAAACTAGGTATCAATGGAACGTATCACAAAATAATAAAAGTTATTTATGACAAACCTACAGCCAATATAACGAACAGGCAAATACTGGCAGCATTCCTTTTGAAATCTGGCACTAGACAAGGATGCCATCTCTCACCACTCCTATTCAGTATAGTATTGGAAGTTCTAGCCAGAGCAATCAGGCAAGAAAAAGAAATAAAGGGTATTCAATTAGGAAAGGAGGAAGTCAAGTTGTCTCTATTTGCAGATGACATGATTGTATATTTAGAAGACCCCATCATCTCAGCCCAAAATCTCCTTAAGATGATAAGCAACTTCAGCAAAATCTCATGATACAAAAGCAACATGCAGGGAGGAGGATCCAAGATGCCTGAAAAGGAAAAACTCCTGAGTGCAGTTCCCAAGAACAATAATGCAGAGGGTGAGTGCCCACAGCATTTCCAAACATATTTTCACTGCCCACAGACCAGGAGATTCTTGGGCCAAAAAGTGACATGAGTTTTCAGCATGGTGGTTTCAGCCCATGCCGAGTTGATGCACAGAAACTCACACAAATCTGGGCAGCCATTTCAACTGACACCTGGAACACCTGGGAGACAGAGCTGCCCATTCAACTGAAAGGTACGGGGCAGAGACAGGGAGCCAGGTGATCTGGCTCAGTGGGTATCACCCCCACAGAACAAGCAATCTGAAACGCTCTGGATTGAGAGTTTCACAGCAAGCACAGCTGGACCCAGAACGGCCCAGCTCAGTAAGGGGAAGGGCGGCCACCACTACCGAGGCAGTCCACCACTACCAAGGCAGTTCACACAGCAGCTGGGCAAAGCCTATGGCAGCATAGAAATGCCTCTGCTGGCAGACTGTGACTAGACTACTCCATGCAGGGCAGGGCATCTATGAAAAAAGGCAGCAGCACATCAGGAACTTATAAATAAAGCTGACCTTCCTAGGTCAGAGCACCTGGGAAAAGAGGTAGTGATGAGGTCCACTGCAGCAGACTTAAAAGTACCTGCCCAGAAGCTCTGCACAGAACAACAAAGCTCCCAGCACAGCATTTGAGCTCCTATAAGGGACAGACTATCTCCTCAAGCAGCTCCCCAACCCCCATATACCCAGAGACACCTCACAAAGGAGAGCTCAGGCCAACATTTGGCAGGTACCCTTCTGTGGCGAAGATAATGGAAGAAGAAACCGGCAGCAACCTTTACTGTTCTGCAGGCCCTGTGGGTGATCCTTAGGCAAGCAGGGTCTGGAATGGACCTCCAGCAGTCCTGCAGCAAAGGGTCCTGATTGTTAGAAGGAAAACTAAGAAACGGAAAGAAAAAACTTCATCATCAACAAAAAGGACATCCATTTAGAGACCCCATCCCAAAGTTACCAACTACAAAGACCACAGGTAGATAAAGCCACCAAGATGGGAAGAAACCAGTGCAAAAAGGATGAAAACACCAAAAACCAGAACATCTCTCCTCCTCCAAGGGATCACAACTCCTCACCAGCTAGGGATCAAAGATGGATGGAGAATGAATCTGATGAATTGACAGAAACAGGCTTCAGAAGGTTGGTAATAACAAACTTCTCTGAGGTAAAAGAACATATGCTAGCCCAATGCAAAGAAACTAAGAACCTAGAAAAAAGGTTAGATGAGATGCTAACTATAATAAACAGATTAGAGAAAAATATAAATGACTTGATGGAGCTGAAAAACACAACACGAGAATTTTGTAAAGCATACACAAGTTTAAACAGCTGAATCAACCATGCAGAAGAAAGGATATCAGAGATTGAAGATCAACTCAGTGAAATAAAATAAGAAGACCAGAATAGAGAAAAAAGAGTGCAAAGAAATGCACGAAGCCTCCAAGAAATATGGGATTATGCGAAAAGACCTAATTTACATTTGATAGGTGTACCTGAATGTGACAGAGAGAATGAATCCAAGCTGGAAAACACTCTCCAGACATTATCCAGGAGGACTTCCCCAACCTAGCAAGGCAGGCCAACATTCAAATCCAGGAAATACAGAGAACACCACAAAGATATTCCTCAAGAAGAGCAACACCAAGGCACATCATTGTCAGATTCACCAGGGTTGAAAAGAAGGAAAAAAATGCTAAGGGCAGCCAGAGAGGAACATCGGGTTACCCACAAAGAGAAGCCCATCAGACTCACAGCGGATCTCTCCATGGAAACCCTACAAGCCAGAAGAGAGTGGGGGCCAATATTCAACATCCTTAAAGAAAATAACTTTCAACCTAGAATTTCATATCCAGCCAAATAAGCTTCACAAGTGAAGGAGAAATGAAATCCTTTATGGATAAGCAATTGGTGAGAGATTTCCTCACCATCAGGCCTGCCTTACAAGAGCTCTTGAAAGAGGCACCAAACAAGGATAGGAACAATCCGTACCAGCCACTCCAAATGTATCAAATGGTAAAGACCATCGATACAATAAAAAAAAAGCATCAACTAACTGGCAAAACATCCAGTTAGCATCAAAATGGCAGGATCAAATTCACACATAACAATATTAACCTTAAATGTAAATGGCTAAATGCTCCAATCAAAAGACACAGACTGGTAAATTGGATAAAAAGTTTAAGACCCATCAATGTGCTGTATTCAGGAAATCCATCACATGTGCAAGGACACACATAGGCTAAAAGTAAAGGGATGGAGGAAGATTTATCAAGGAAATGGAGAGAGAAAAAAAGGAGTTGTAATCTTAATCTCTGATAAAATAGACTTTAACCAACAAAGATCAAAAGAGACAAAGAAGTGCACTACAAAATGGTAAAAGGATCAATGCATCAGGAAGAGCTAATGATCCTAAATATATATACGCCCAATACAGGAGCACCCAGATACATAAAGCAAGTTCATAATGACCTACAAAGAGACAGACTGCCACACATTAATAGTGGGAGACTTTAACACTCCAATGTCAATATTAGACAGATCAATGACACAGAAAATTAACAAGGATATCCAGGACTTGAACTCAAATCTGGACCAAGCATACATAATAGACATCTATAGAAATCTCCACTCCAAATCCACAGAATATACATTCTTCTCAGACCACATTGCACCTACTCTAAAACTGATCACATAGTTGGAAGTAAATCACTCCTAAGCAAATGCAAAAGAATGGAAATCATAACAAACAGTCTCTCAGACCACTAGGCAATTAAATTAGAACTCAGAACTAAGAAACTAACTCAGAACCACACAGCTTCATGAAAACTGAACAATTGGCTCCTGAATGTCAACTGGATAAACAATTCAATGAAAGCAGAAATAAACATGTTCTTTGAAACCAATGAGAAAGAAGACAAAACGTACCAGAATCTCTGGGACACATTTAAAGCAGTGTCCAGAGGGAAATTTATAGCATTCAGTGCCCACATGAGAAGTGAAGAAAGATCTAAAATCAACACCCTGTCATCAAAATTGAAAGAGCTAGAGGAGCAAGATCAAAAAAACTCAAAAGCTAGCAGAAGACAAGAAATAACTAAGATCAGAGCAGAACTGAAGGAGATAGAGACACAAAAAAAACTTAAAAAAATCAATAAATCCAGGAGCTGTTTTTTTTTTTTTTAAAAGATCAACAAAATAGAACACTAGTCAGATTAATAAAAAAAGAAAAGGGAGAAGAATCAAATAGATGCAATGAAAAAATGATAAAGGGGATATCACAACTGATTCAACAGAAATGCAGACTACAATGAGAGATTACTACAAACAACACTTACACACATAAACCAGTAAACCTGGAAGAAATGGATACATTCCTGGACACTTGCACCCTCCCAATCCTAAACCAGGAAGAAATTGAAACCTTGAATAGATCAGTAACAAGTGCTGAAGTTGAGGCAGCAATTAATAGCCTACCAACCAAACAAAGTCCAGGTCAAGACGGGATCACAGCTGAATTCTACCAGATGTACAAAGAGGAGCTGGTACCATTCCTTCTGAAACTATTCCAAACAATACAAAATGAGGGAATCCTTCCCAAATCATTTTATGAGACTAACATCATCTTGATACCAAAACCTGGCAGAGACTCAACAAAAAAAGAAAACTTCAGGCCAATATCCATGATGAATATCAATGCAAAAATCTTCAATAAAATACCAGCAAACCGATTGCAACAGCACATCAAAAAACTTATCCAATCATGATCAACAGGCTTCATTCCAAGAATGCAAGACTGGTTCAACAAACACAAATCTATAAACGTAATCCGCCACACAAACAGAACCAAAGATAAAAACCACATGATTATCTCAATAGATGCCAAGAAGACCTTCAACAAAATTCAACAGCCCTTTATGCTAAAAACTCTCAATAAACTAGGTATTGATGGAACATATCTCAAAACAATAAGAGCTATTTATGGCAAACCTACAGCCAATATCATACTGAATGGGCAATAACTGGAAACATCCCTTTTGAAATCCAGCACTAGACAAAGATGCCCTCTCTCACCACTCAATTCAATATAGTATTGGAAGTTCTAGCCAAGCAATTAGGCAAGAAATAAAATGAAGGGTATTCAATTAGGAAAAGAGGAAATCATATTGTCTCTATTTGCAGATGACATAATTGTATATTTAGAAGACCCTATCATTTCATCCCCAAATCTCCTTTAACTGATAAGCAAGTTCAGCAAAGTCTCAGGATACAAAATCAATGTGCAGAAATCACAAGCATTTCTATACACCAATAACAGACTAACACAGAGCAAATTATGAGCCAACTCCCATTCACAATTGCTACAAAGAGAATAAAATACCTAGGAATACAACTAACAAAGGATGTAAAGTACCTCTTCAAGGAGAACTACAAACCACTGCTCAAGGAAATAAGAGAGAACACAAACAGATGGAGAAACATTCCATGCTCATGGTTAGGAAGAACTAATATCATGAAAATGGCCATACTGCCCAAAGTAATTTACAGATTCAATGACATCCCCATCAAGCTACCAATGACCTTCTTCATAGAACTGGAAAAAAGCACCTTAAACTTCATATGGAACCAAAAGAGAGCCCACATAACCAAGACAACCCTAAGCAAAAAGAACAAAGCTGGAGGCATCATGCTATCTGATTTCAAACTATATGACAAGGCTACAGTAATCAAAACAGCATGGTACTGGTACCAAAACAGAGATATAGACCAATGGAACAGAACAGAGGCCCTGGAGGCAATGCGACACATCTACAACCACCTGATCTTTGACAAACCTGACAAAACAAGCAATGGGGAAAGGATTCCTTGCTTATTAATAGCATTGTGAAAACGGGCTAGCAGTGTGCAGAAAGCAGAAACTGGACCCCTTCCTGACACCTTACACTGAAATCAACTCCAGATGGATTAAAGACTTAAACATAAGACCTAACAACATAAAAACCCTAGAAGAAAACCTAGTGAAAACCATTCAGGACATAGGCATAGGCAAGGACTTCATGACTAAAACACCAAAAGCATTGGCAACAAAAGCCAAAATAGACAAATGGGACCTAATTAAACTCTAGAGCCTCTGTACAGCCAAAGAAACAATCATTAGAATGAACTGGCAATCAACAGAATGGGAAAAAATTTTTGCAATCTTTCCATCTGACAAAGGGCTAATATTGAGAATCTACAAAGAACTAAAACAGATTTACAAGAAAAAAACAAACAAACCCATCCAAAAGTGGGTGAAGGTTATGAACACTTTTCAAAAGAAGACATATATGAAGACAACAAACATATGAAAAAATGCTCATGATCACTGATTATTAGAGAAATGCAAATCAAAACCACATTGAGATACCACCTCATGCCAGTTAGAATGGTGATCATTAAAACATCTGAAGATAACAGATGCTGGAGAGGATATGGAGAAATAGGAACACTTTTACACTATTGGTGGGAGTGTAAACTAGTTCAACCATTGTGGAAGACAATGTGGTGATTCTTCAAGGAGCTAGAAATAGAAATACCATTTGACCAAGCAATCCCATTACTGGGTATATACCCAAAGGATTGTAAATCATTCTATTATAAAGACACATGCACATGTAAATTCATAGTGGCACTGTTTACAATAGCAAAGACGTAGATCCAACCCAAATGCCCATCGATGATAGACTGGACAAGGAAAATGTGGCACATATACACCATGGAATACTATGCAGCCATAAAAAATGGTGAGTTTGTGTCCTTTGTAGGGACATGGATGAATCTGGAAACCACCATTCTCAGCAAACTGACACAAGAAGAGAAAATCAACACCGCATGTTCTCACTCATAGGCTGGTATTGAACAATAAGAACACATGGACACAGGGAGGGGAGCATCACACACTAGGGTCTGTTGGAGGGGGCTAGGGAGGGACAGTGTGGGGGTGGGCAGGTTGGGGAGGGATAACATGGGGAGAAATGCCAGATGTAGGTGATGGGGGATGGAGGCAGCAAACCACATTGCCATGTGTGTACCTATGCAACAATCCTACATGATCTGCACATGTACCCCAGAACCTAAAGAACAATTAAAAAATAAATGAATAAATAAATAAAAACAAAATCAATGTGCAAAAAATCACAAGCATTTCTATACACCAATAACAGATTAACACAGAGCCAAATCAAGAGCAAACTCCCACTCACAATTGCTACAAAGAGAATAAAATCCCTAGGAATATCTAACAAAGGAGGTAAAGTACTTCTTCAAGGAGAACTACAAACCACTGCTCAAGAAAATAAGAGTAGACACAAACAGATGGAAAAGCATTCCATGCTCATGGTTAGGAAGAATCAATATCGTGAAAATGGTCATACTGCCCAAAGTAATTTATAGATTGAACACTATCCCCATGAAACTACCAATGACCTTCTTCACAGAACTGAAAAAAATCACTTTAAACTTCATATAGAACCAAAAGAGAGCCTACATAATGAAGACAATCCTAAGCAAAAAGAACAAAGCTGGAGGCATCATGCTGCTGGACTTCAAACTATACCACCAGGCTACAGTAATCAAAACAGCATAGTATTGGTATCAAAACACAGACAAAGACCAATAGAACAGATCAGAGGCCTCAGAAGCAACACCACACATCTACAACCATCTGATCTTTGACAAACCTGACAAAAACAAGCAATGGGGAAAGGATCCCATGTTTAATAAATGATGTCGGTAAAATTGACTAGCAATGTGCAGAAAGCTGAAATTGGACCCCTTCCTGATACCTTACACTAAAATTAACTCCAGATGGATTAAGAACTTAAGCATAAGACCTAACACCATACAAATACTAGAAGAAAAGTTAGGCAAAACCATTTGGGACATAGGAATAGGTAAGGACTTCATGACTAAAACACCAAAAGCATATGACAACAAAAGGCACAATAGACAAATGGGATCTAATTAAACTCCAGAGCTTCTGTACAGCCAAAGAAACAATCATTAAAGTGAACCAGCAACCGACAGAATGGGAATAAATTTTTGCAATCTATCCGTCTGACAAAGGGCTAATATCCAGAATCTGCAAAGAACTGAGACAGATTTACAAGAAAAACAACAACAACAACAACAACAACAAACAAACCTATCCAAAAGTGAGTGAAGGATATGAATAGACACTTTTCAAAAGAAGACATACATGAGGCCAACAATCATATGAAAAAATGCTCATCATCACTTGTCATCAGAGAAATGCAAATCAAAACCACATGGAGATACAACCTCAGTCCAGTTAGAATGGCAATCATTAAAAATTCTGAAGACAACAGATGCAGGAGAGGATGTGGAGAAATAGGAACACTTTTACACTGTTAGTAGGAGTGTAAAGTAGTTCAACCATTGTGGAAGACAGTATGGCACTTCCTCAAGGATCTAGAAATAGAAATTCCATTGGACCCAGCAATCTCATTACTGGGTATATCTCCAAAGGATTATAAATCATTCTATTATAAAGACACAAATGCACATGTGTTCATTGCAGCACTGTTTACGATAGCAAACTTGGAACCAACACAAATGCCCATCAATGATAGACTGGAAAAACTAAATGTGGCACATATACACCATGGAATACTATGCAGCCATAAACAATGATGAGTTTGTGTTCTTTGTAAGGACATGAATGAACCTGGAAACCATTATTCTCAGCAAACTGATACAAGAACAGAAAATCAAACACCGCCTGTTATCACTCACAAGCAAGTGTTGAACCATGAGAACATGTGGACACAGAAAGGGACACACTGGGGTCAGTTGGGGGGACTTGGGGAGGGGCAGAGTTGGGGAGGGTGGGGAGGGACAATGTGGGGAGAAATGCCAGGTATAGGTAATCGGGGAGAAGGAGGCAGCAAATCACCTTGCCATGTATGTACATATGCAACAATCCTGCATGATCTGCACATGTACTTCAGAACCTAAAGTACAATAAAAAACATATTATTTAAAAAAATTCAGAACTGAACAATTTGGACTTGTAAGTGCTGCTAATATGAGTGTATATTCAGGGAAATTTTAGTTTATGCTCTGCAGTAGCAGTCCTCAAACTTTTTTTTTTTTAATTTGCTGAACATTATATAACAGTATCCTGGTTTTCTAAAAAATGGAAGCAGTGTTTTCTTCTTTCTGGGAGTACAGTTGTCATTCTGGGATTTTGCTTTCTACGTATCTGTTTTCTTTGAGGTTCTTTTTTCTCTTTGGTTTTTGTTATAATTCACTCAGTTAACCACTATGCATCAAGGCACCATCAGGTGCCAGAAATTATTCAAGGTGGACAGAACAAAGATTCCTGCCATTAAGAGACTCACAGTTTTTTGGTCTGTCTTTGATGCTGGAGACTCCTTAAATATTCAGTGAATTTGTTTTGTACATTTTTAAAATATAAAACTTACATAAAATAAAGTGCAGAAATTTTAAGTGTATAGTTCAACAAAATTTTGCAGATGTATACAGTCATGTGAGCACCACTCAGATCAAGATAGAAAACATTTCACTCACCCCGAAATGCTTCCCATGCCATTCTCAGTTACTATTTCCCCTCTCCCCAGAGGGAACCACCATGGATTAGTTTTGCCCATCCTGTGATCCCATACACAGTGTGTTTTCTCTTGTGCCTGGCTTTGCTTCTTTTATTCAGTACAGTATCTTTGATATTTATCCACATTGTTATATCAGTAATTTGTTCTTTATTCCCATAGTTTTCCATTATATGTATATGCCACAATTTATTTTTAATTGTTTTTGAGATAGAGTCTCACTCTGTCACTCAGATTGGAGTACAGTGGTGCAATCAAGTGAGCCCTGACAACCTCCTGGGCTCAAGCCATCCTCCTACCTAGGCCTCCCAAGTAGCTGGAACAAAAGGCATATGCCACCATTCCAGGCTAATTTTTAAAGTTTTTTATAGAGATGTAGTCTCCTTATGTTGCCTAGGCTGGTCTCAAACTCCTGGGCTCAAGTTATCCTCCCGTGTTAGCCTTCCAAAGAATTGGGATTACCAGCATGAGCCACTGAAACCAGCCTCATTCTACTTTTCTTTTTTTTTTTAAGTGAAAGCAAGTTTATTAAGAAAGTTAAAGAATAAGAAGTGTTACTTTATAGGCAGAGCAGTGGTTTGAGCTGCCCAGCTACTTGTATTTATTGTTACTTTTTGATTATGTGCTAAACAAGTGGTGGATTATTCATGAGTTTTCCGGGACAGAGGTAAGTAATTCCCAGAACTGAGGGTTCCTCTCCAAGTTTATTTTTTTTTTTAATTATACTTTAAGTTCTGAACTACATGTGCAGATCTTGCAGGATTGTTGCATAGGTACACACATGTCATAGTGGTTTGCTGCCTCCATCACCCTATCACCCACATCAGGCATTTGTTCCAATGTTATCCCTCCCCAATTGCCCCACCCCCTGCTGTACCTCCTATACCCCCCACCCCACAACAGACCTCAGTGTGTTATGTTCCCCTCCCTATGTCCGTGTGTTCTCATTGTTCAACACCCACCTATAAGTGAGAACATGCGGTGTTTCGTTTTCTGTTCTTGTGTCAGTTTGCTGAGAATGATGGTTTCCAGATTCATCCATGTCCCTACAAAGGACATGAATTCTTCTTTTTTATGGCTACATAGTATTTCACGGTGTATATGTACCACATTGAGTTTATCCAGTCTATCACTGATGGGCATTTGGGTTGGTTCCAAGTTTGCTATTGTAAACAGTGCTGCAATGAACATACGTGTGTTTGTGTCTTTATAATAGAACAATTTATCATCTTTTGGGTATATACCCAGTAATGGGATTACTGGTTCAAATGGTATTTCTATTTCTAGGTCCTTGAGGAATCTCTACACTGTCATCCACAATGGTTGAACCACTTTACATTCCCACCAACAGTGTAAAAGTGTTCCTATTTCTCCACATCCTCTCCATCATCTGTTGTCTCCAGATTTTTAAATGATTGCCCTTCTAACAGGTGTGAGATGGTATTTCAATGTGGTTTTGATTTGAATTTCTCTAATGATCAGTGATGATGAGCTTTTTTTTTCATATGTTTGTTGGCCACATAAATGTCTTCTTTTGAAAAGTGTCTGTTCATATTCTACGCCCACTTTTTGATGGAGTCGTTTATTTTTTCTTGTAAATCTGCTTTAGTTCTTTGTAGATTCTGGTTATTGCAAAAAATTTTTCCCATTCTGTTGGTTGCCAGTTCACTCTAATGATTGTTTCTTTAGCTGTGCAGAAGCTCTTAAGTTTAATTAGATCCCATTTGTCTATTTTGGCTTTTGTTGCCATTGCTTTTGGTGTTTTAGCCATGAAGCCCTTTCCTATGTCTATGTCCTAAATGGCATTGCCTAGGTTTTCTTCTAGGGTTTTTATGATTTTAGGTATTATGCTTAAATATTTAATCCATCTGGAGTTAATTTTTGTATAAGGTGTCAGGAAGGGGTCCAGTTTCAGCTTTCTGCACATGACTAGCCAGTTTTCCCAACACCATTTATTAAACAGGGAATCCTTTCTCCATTGCTTGTTTTCATCAGGTTTGTCGAAGATCAGATGGTTGTAGATGCATGGTGTTACTTCCAAGGTCTCTGTTCTGTTTCATTGGTCTATATCTCTGTTTTGGTACCATTACCATGATATTTTGATTACTGTAGCCTTGTAGTATAGTTTGAAGTCCGGCAGTGTGATGCCTCCAGCTTTGTTCTTTTTGCTTAGGATTGTCTTGGTTATGCAGGCTCTTTTTTGGTTCCATATGAAGTTTAAGGTGTTTTTTTCCAGTTCTGTGAATGTCAATGGTAGCTTGATGGGGCTAGCATTGAATCTATAAATTATTTTGGGCAGTATGGCCATTTTTATGATATTGATTCTTCCTAACCATGAGCATGGAATGTTTTTCCATCTTTTTCTGTCTTCTCTTATTTTCTTGAGCAGTGGTTTGTACTTCTCCTTGAAGAAGTCCTTCACATCCTTTGTTTATTGTATTCCTAAGTATGTTATTCTCTTAGTGGCTATTGTGAATGGGAGTTTGGTCTTGATTGGCTCTCAGTTTGTCTGTTATTGGTGTATAGGAATGCTCTGATGTCTGCACATTGATTTTGTATCCTGAGACTTCACTGAAATTGCTTATCATCTTAAGATTTTGGGCTGAGACAATGGAGTCTTCTAAATATACAATCATGTCATCTGCAAATAGAGACAATTTAACTTCCTCTTTTCCTAGTTGAATACCCTTTATTTCTTTTTCTTGCCTGATGTCTCTGGCTAGAACTTCCAATACTATGTTGAATAGGAGTGGTGAGAGAGGGCACTCTTGTCTAGTGCCAGTTTTCAAAGGGAATGCTTCCAACTTTTGCCCATTCAGTATGATATTGGCTGTGGGTTTTGTCATAGATAGCTTTTATTATTTTGAGATATGTTTCATTGATACCTAGTTCATTGATTTTTTTTTTTTTAGCATAAAGGGCTGTTGAATTTTGTCAAAGGTCTTCTCTGTATCTATTGAGATAATCATGTGGTTTTTGTCTTTGGTTCTGTTTATGTGATAGATAATGTTTATAGATTTGTGTATATCCAACCAGTCTTGCATCCCTGGGATGAAGTCTACTTGATTGTGATGGATAAGCTGCTTGATATGTTATTGCATTTGGTTTGCCAGTATTTTATTGAAGATATTGACATCTATGTGCATCATGGATATTGGCCTGAAGTTTTCTTTTTTACTTGTGTCTCTGCTAGGTTTTGGTATCAGGATTATGTTGGTCTCATAAAATGAGTTAAGGAGGATTCTCTCTTTTTGTTTTGTTTGGAATAGTTTCAGAAAGAATGGTACCAGTTAGATCTTTGTATGTCTGGTAGAATTTGGCTGTGAACCTGTCAAGACCTGGACTTTGTCTGGTTGGTAGGCTATTAAATTGCTATCTCAACTTCAGACCTTGTTATTGGTTGATTCAGGGATTCAACTTCTTCCTGGTTTAGTCTTGGGAAGGTGTAAGTGTCCAGGAATTTATTTTTTTTCTAGATTTACTGGTTGACATGCACAGAGTTGTTTGTAGTAAGCTCTGATAGTAGTGTGTATTTCTGTGGAATTGGTGGTGATATTCCCTTTATCATTTTTCATTGCATCTATTCAACTTTTCTCTTTTCTTTATTAATCTGGCGAGTGGTCTATTTTGTTGATCTTTTCAAAAAAACAGCTCCTGAATTTATTGATTTTTTTGAAGGTTTTTTTTTTGTCTCTATCGCCTTCTGTTCTGCTCTGATCTTAGTTATTTCTTGTCTTCTGCTAGCTTTTGAATTTGTTTGATCTTGCTTCTCTAGCTCTTTCAGTTTTGCTTCTTATGTGGGCATTTAGTGCTATAAATTTCCCACTAGACACTGCTTTAAATGTTTCCCAGAGATTCTTGTACATTGTGTCTTCATTCTCATTGGTTTCAAAGAACATCTTCATTTCTGCCTTCATTTCATTGTTCATCTAGTCGACATTCAGAAGCAGGTTGTTCAGTTTCCATGAAGTTGTGTGGTTTTGAGTGAGTTTCTTAATCCTGAGTTTTAAATTGTTTTCACTGTGGTCTGAGAGACTGTTATAATTTCCATTCTTTTGCATTTACTGAAGAGTGATTTACTTCCAATTAAGTGGTTGATTTTAGAGTAAGTCCAATCAGGGGCTGAGAAGAATGTATATTCTGTGGCTTTGGAGTGGAGAGTTCTGTAGATGTCTATTAGGTCTGCTTGGTCCAGATCTGCGTTCATATCCTGTACATCCTTGTTAATTTTCTGTCTCATTGATCTAATATTGACAGTGAAGTGTTAAAGTCTTCCACTACTGTTGTGTGAGAGTCTAAGTCTCTTTTTAGGTAATTAAGAACTTGCTTTATGTATCTAGGTGCTCCTGTATTGGGTGCATATATATTTAGGATAGTTCGATCTTGTTGTTGTATTGATCCTTTTACCATTATGTAATGCCCTTCTTTGTCTCTTTGATTTTTGTTGGTATAAAGTTCGCTTTATCAGAGAGTAGGATTGCAGCCCCTGCCCTTTTGCTCTCCATTGCTTGATAAATCATCTTCCATCCCTTTATTTTGATTCTGTGTGTGTCTCTGCACAAGAGATGGGTCTCTTGAATACAGTACACTGATGAGTCTTGACTTTTTATCCAATTTGCCTGTCTGTGTCTTTTGATTGGGGCATTCATGTCATTTACATTTAATGTTAATATTGTTATGTGTAAATTTGATCCTGCCATTTAGATACTAGCTGGTTGTTTTTCCCTTTAATTGATGCAATTTCATCATTGTGTCAGTGGTCTTTTCCATTTGGTACATTTTTTCAGTGGCTGATACTGGTTTTTCCTTTCCATGTTTAGTGCTTCCATTAGGTGCTCTTGTAAGGCAGGTCTGGTGATGATGAAATATCTCAGCAATTGCTTGTCTGTAAAGCATTTTATTTCTCCTTCACTTATGAACCTTAGTTTGGCTGGATATGAAATTCTGGGCTGAAAGTTCTTTTTTTAAGGATGTTGAATATTGGGCCCCACTCTCTTCTGGCTTGTAGGGTCTCTGCTGAGAGATCCACTGTGAGTCTGATGGGCTTTGTAGGTGACCCAAGGTTTCTCTCTGGCTGCTATTAGCATTTTCTCCTTCATTTCAACCCTGGTGAATCTGACAATTATGTGCATTGGGGTTGCTCTTCTTGAGGAATATCTTTGTGATGTTCTCCGTATTTCCTAGATTTGAATGTTTGCCTGTCTTGCTAGGTTGGGGAAGTTCTCCTGGATAATATCCTGAAGAGTGTTTTCCAGCTTGGATTCATTCTCCCCATCCTCTTCAGGTACACTGATCAAGCATAGATTAGACCTTTTCACATCATCCCATATTTCTTGGAGGCTTTATTCATTTATTTTCACTTTTTTCTCTAATCTTGCCTTCTCATTTTAGTCCATTGAGTTGATCTGCAATCTCTGATATACTTTCTTCTGCTTGATTGATTTGATATTAAAACTTGTGTATGCTTTGTGAAGTTCTTGTGCTGTGTTTTTCAGTTCCAACAAGTCATGCTGGTTATTCTAGTTAGCACTTCATGTAACCTTTTTTCAAGGTTTTTAGTTTATTTGCTTTGGATTAGAACATGTTCCTTTAGCTCAGAGAAGTTTGTTATTACCCATCTTCTGAGGCCTGCTTCTATCAATTCATCTAACTCATTCTCCATCCTGTTTTGTTCCCTTGCTGGTGAGGAGTTGTGATCCCTTGGAGGAGAGGTGTTCTCTGGTCTTTGGTGATTTCATCCTTTTTGCGCTGGTTTCCTCCCATCTTCGTGGATTTATCTACCTCTGGTCTTTTAAATTGATGATTTCAGACAGGGTCCCTGAGTTGAAGTTCTTTCTGTTGATGTTGAAACTATTTCTTTTTGTTTTTTAGTTTTCCTTTGAACAGTCAGGCATCTCTGCTGTATGACTGCTGGAGGTCTACTCCAGACCTTGCTTGCCTGGGAATCACCCAAGGGATTGCAGAACAGCAACGAATGCTCTCTATTCTTTCCTCTGGTATTTTCATCCCAGAAGGGTACCTGCCATTTGTTAGCCAGAGCTCTCCTGTATGAGGCATCTTTTTGGTTTTACGGGGGTCAGGGGGCCAGTAGAGGAGACAGTCTGTTTCTTATTGGAGCTCAAGTGCTGTGCTGGGAGCTCCATTGCTCCCTTTAGAGCTGCTGGGCAGGGACGCTTGAGTCTGCTGCAGCAGAACTCACAATCTCCCCTTTTCCCAGGTGCTATGTCCTGGGAAAGTGGAGTTTTATTCATAAGTCCCTGACATGCTGCTGCCTTTTTTACCACAGATGCCCTGCCCACAAAGAAGGGAGTCTAGTCACAGTCTGCCTGCTGAAGTTCTGCTGGCTGCCACAGGCTCAGTCCAGCTGCTGTGTGAACTTCCTCTGGTTTTTGTTTACACAGGTAAGATTAGAACTGCCTCAGCAATGGCAGACGCTCTTTCCCCCACCGGACTCAATCATCCCAGATGGAGCTCAAACTGATGTGCTGGCTGTGAAGCTCTCAAGCCAGAGAATGGTTTGCTGGTCTTTGTGGGGGTGGGACCTGCCAAGCCCTATTTCTTGGCTTCCTACTTTCAGCTCCCCATCTTTCTGGGGAGGGGGAAGCTCTGTCTTGCAGTGCTCTAGGTGCCAGCCAAAACGTCGGCCCAGATTTGCACTGATAGCCCACTGCGCTGGCCAGAGCGGCAGCTCAAATCTGTGCTGGTAACTCACGGCACTTGTCAGCTGGCAGAGATCCCCAGGTCTGTGGGTTATAAAGACCTTGGGAGAACTACAATATCTGAACTGGAATGCCAGAGGGGAAAAGTCCCCGATGGCCTTCATTCAGTAGGAGGGTAGTCCTCCAGCCAGTTGCACTTCCCGGGTGAGGCAGCACCCCACCCTGCCTCAGTTTACTCTTCTTGGGCTACACCCACTTTCCAACCAGTCCCATTGAGATGAACCTAGTACCTCGGTTGGAAGTGTGATGATCACTCGCCTTCTGTGTTGCTGTCTCTGGGAACTGTGCTCTGGAGCTGTTCCTATTAGGCCATCTTGGCAGAAGTCTCCATGTTCTTATATTAAATTGGTAATAAGATTAAGTCTCCAAGTTCATCAGGTGTGGCTCAGTTTGACAGTTCCTCAAAGGGTTAAGCATAGATTTATCACATGACACAACAATTCTGTGACCAGCTATAACCCACGAGAAATGAAAACCTAAGTCCATCCAAAATGTAGGACAAATGATCTCAGCCAAAAAGTGGAAGCAACTCAAATTTCTATTAATGATGAATGGCTAAATAAAATGTAGTATGTCCACACAATGAACACAGAATGTTGAATAGAAGTGGTGAGAGCAGACATCCCTGTCATTTCCTGATCATTAGGGTAAACAATTCATTCTTTCATGTTGTTAAGTATTTGTTAGCTATTAGTTTCCAGTTGTGAGGTTCAGTATTCTTATTCTAGAGCAGTAAATATTCTTTGTGGAACATGATTTCAAATTTTATTATCAGCATCGTGCATATACTGGGGTGATACCCACATGGTTATTTGTAGTCTGTGGAGGCAAGGAGTCTCCTTTGCCTCAGAACCAAGACAACTACACATGCATCTGCTATTACTTTCTTCTCACTGAATTTAAGATGGAATAAAATTGATAATTTTTCACTGTATTAGGGATTTTGCTACAAAAACTATTTATCATTCTGCTATATATATATGTTTGGTGAATCCCTGAACTTGTTGCTATCTGAGAGCTGAACACAGAAAATTAAACAGGTATGGTTTCTTCCCACTAAGAGATTATAATCAGTTGCTGATATGAGTGTAGGCATTAAATTTATTCTGCAGAATTGGAATGTCAAGGTTTGAAGTATGGATTACAGAACTTCACCTAGCAGTCTGGCAGAAATGGCACTCTTAAAATAATGGTAGATATTGGTGAAAAACTACCAAGTAAATAATTGTAAAATAGGTTACTGTTTTTTATTCTACATTAGTTAAGAGACACTTGACGTTTGAATAAATCTCTGAAGATGATGTAAAGTGAGAAGCAATATGTAAAGGATACATTCAGGTACATATCTTTAAACAGGTGGAACACTCCTATTCTTAGTAATATGGTGCTTTTAAAAACAGGATAAAAAGATTTGTTTAATCTGAAAATTCTGCATGGGATAATTAATACAGCAATGAAAATTTCTCCTACTGATCACATATGAATTCCCTGTGAAGTCTTTGCTGTTTTGGAACAGCAGTAATCATACTTTCAAATGAGCAGCATCTAAAGAGACAGAAACTATTAAATAATGTTAACCAATTATAAATTAGTAAAAAAAAATTGCATAACTCCAGTTGAAACCACTTGTGTGCTAACGATTTCAACTATGGGATAAATTGGTTACTAACATTTTGCATGTCTACTCTGCATATGTTACAGAAAATGGTTGTCAAGATGTCTAAGCTGTTAAAACAAACAGATTTGTGGTTCAAGGAGCCAAGTTTGAGAACAGAGTGGTAGAGAGCAGATTACTATAGAGACCACTCTGATGGGCAAACCCCTCAAGTTCAAAATCTGCAGTTGGTTAGTCTCATGATGATAAAATATAACATTCCACTGAGCAGCTAAAAGCAATCTACTTGGCTCCAAATGTGAGAGACAAAAGACCTACTTGCTGAATTCTGAAAAATGAAAATTTTCAGTTCTGAAGGGAGGCTGACTTGAATGAGCTTAAACCACTGAGTGAGAAAAATGAAGAGAAAATCAAAAGCTGAACGTAGAGAGACTCGCCAAGCTGAGGAAGAGTTGCCAAACCTTCCAAACTCCTGACTTCTGATTTAGCACCAGGAAGGTTTAGGATTCAAGTGCAATTAATAGAAGGTGGATTGGGGATGGTGGAGGGGATAGAAGGTTTTTATATTAAGTTGGGAATAAAATTAAATCTCCAAGTTCATCAATGAGAGGTGAAAAAGGTGTATTTAAAATTTGCTAAACTCTTGGGAAGATAAAACCCTTTGAAAAATATAAAAGAAGTATGATGGATCCAGTTTCTTTTCCTCTAAGAAAAGGATGAGTGCAGTTTGTTACCCTTAATTATTGTTGTCACTCTCCCTTTATTCATCTGGCAAGAAATTGGCTTATTACCCAGGGACTATTAGTTGTGTATTAACATCAAGCTAAACACTGTATCAGTCTTCAATAAGCCCAATGAATAGTAACATTACATATGAACCGAGTTTTAAAATTTAAAAATGATTTTTCACATATTTTTCCTTTGTGACTGAAGAGCAGGAATTGAAAAACTATAGCCGACACACTGAAATCCAGCCAGCACTTGTTTTTATCAATAAACATTTATAGGGATACAGCCATGCTCATTCTTTTACCTATTGTCTATGGTTGCTTTCTGTGCTATAAAAGCAGAGTTGAATAGTTACAGCAGAGATTGTATAGCCTGTAAAAACAAAAATAGTTATTATCTGGCCTTTTAGAGAAACCCTGAGCCCCGCCCTATGGCTCTGGGCTGGTACCCTCTTTAAGTTACTTATCTTACTGGCATTTGTTTTATATGATATTAGTATATGTAATATCATTTCTAAAGCACAAGCTACTTGGAGGCAAGAACTGTGCTTGACTCATTTTTTTTATTCACTGGAATACTTTTAAAAGAGAGTAAAAAAGTATTAATAAATTATTTGATTCTCTACAAAATTATACAAGATTACAATCCTAATTTTTCAGATATGGAAACAAAGTGCAATAAAGTAGTGGTTTCCCTTACTCTAACATGTAGCAGGGTTTTAAAATGCTATTTGAATACATTAAAAAGTGGGAATTTTTCCTTTGTTTTCAAACATCATTGAACACAGCATGTTCTTTATGTTTTAAGACAATTTGTTGGTAGTGTTGGACTTTTTATCTGCAACCAGCACTTACAAAATCAATGTATAATCAATATTGCATTACCCACTATGCACATGGATACTGTTTCTCTGGTTTATAGCTGCAATAATTGTTTCCAGGATTTTCTCTTACTCTATATATGCACCAATTAGACTCCTTAAAACAACTGTTGTATGTTGAGTCATTACTAGGAATGATTAGTTACCAATAGACTATGTCAACACCAACATAGAAACTGTGAGTTCCCAGTAAAGCTGATCTTCCCACTTGGGCCCCACTGGAGATAAGCTATCCCTATCAGTACCATATTTGTTTTCCTCTATACCTATCAGCATCTGAGGGCTCAAGGCAAAACATATTCGAAAAGAAAATGAAAAAAAGATAGCAGTTCTCCATAATCTCTTCCACAAAATATAAGCAGAGGAATTCTTTTTAACTCAGTTTAAGAGACCAACATTACCTTAATAATAAACCCAGAAAATATGTTACTAGGAAGGAAAATTGCAGTCTAATCTCTCTCACGACCATGGATAAAATTATCAGCAAAATAATAAAGCAAGTCCAACAATGAATAAAAGGAATCATACAACATGACCAAGGCAAATTTATTTGAGGTATGCAAGGCTGCTTCGATGCTAGAATATCTACTAATGTAATTCATCAAATCAACAGACTGAAGATGAAAAGTTATATTATCATATCAATAGATGCATAAAAAGAATTTGACAAAATCCAATGCACATTCATGATTAAACCTCTCAAAAAACTAGGAACAAAAGTAATCTCAACTTGATAAAGAATATTTACAGAAAAACTAAAGCTAACATTATACACTTAATGGTAAGAAACTAGATACTTTACCCCTAAGATTGGGAATAAGACAGAGATGTCTCCTCTCATCACTATTAGTTTCTGTTATATTGGAAGTCCTACCTAGTGCAATAATAAAACAAAATAAAAGGTATATAGATTAGGAAGGAAAAAATACGATTGTCTTTTTCATGGACTATATGATTATCTATAAAGAAAATCCATAATAATGGACAAGTGAAATAATTGAATAGGCAATTCTAGCAAGGTTTCAGGATACGAGGTCAATATAGAAAAGTGGATTTCTGTCTTATATATTATTAATAACTAATTTGAATTTGAAATTTGAAACAAAGTTCCATTTATATTAACATCTAAAAAATAAAATTATTAGGTATAAATCTTTTAAAAAGTACAAAATCCATATAAGGAAAATCACGAACTTTAATGAAATAAATCAAAGATCTAAATAAATAAAAACTCATATGTTCATGGATAAGATGACTTATTAAAATATTAATTTTCCCATATTGATCTATAGATTCAATGCAATTACTATCAAAATTGCAGCAAGTTGTTTTATAGATATCAACATAAAGGTTCAAAAATTTATATAAAAGGCAAAAGACCCTGAATAGCCAACACGTGAAAAAGAACATAATGAAAAAGAACAAAGTCAGAAGACTGATATTACCCAAATTCAACACTTACCATAAAGCAGTAATGATCAAGACAGTATGGTATTGGTAAAGACAATACAAACATCAATTGAAAAGAATAGAAAGCCCAAAAATAGACCCACACAAATATAGTCAACTGATCTTTGACAAAGGAGCAAAGCCAGTTGAATGAAGAAAGCATAGTTTTTTCAGCAAATGATTCTGGAATGACTAGATATCTACATGCAAAACAAACAAACAAAAATTAATATAGATATAAATGTTATAACTTTCACCAAAAAAGTACAGCTCAAAACAGACCACAAACCTAAATATATAATACAAATATCAGATTTCTAGATTACATAGGAGAAACATCTAGATAACTTGAGTTTGGTGATGACTTTTTAGATATAATACCAAAGCCTGATTCATAAAGGATTAAATTGCCAAATTGGATTTCATTAAACCAAGATTTCCACTCTGTGAAAGACACTCTTTAGAAAATGAAAAGACAAACCATAGGCTAGAATAAAATATTTTCAAGATACATCTTTGAATGAAAAAAAAAAAAAACCAACTTGTATACCAAATATACAAAGAACTTAAAAAATACTCAACAAAAATGAAATAGAAAATAGGTAAAAGATCTGAATGAACACCTTACCAAAGAAAATACACAGGTGACCGTTGAGCATAAAAAGATGCTTGCCATCATATGTCATTAGGAAACTGCAAATTAAAACAATAATGAGCTATCACTGCATACCATAATGGCCAAAATTCAAAGTGCTGACAACTACTGAATGCTGATAATGATGTGGAGCAATAGAAACTCTTATTTATTGCTGGTGGAAATGCAAAAAAGTACAGTCACTTTAGAAGACAGCCTGGCAGTTTCTTACAAAGTTAAACATAGCTTTGTCATAAGACTGAGCAATTGTACTCCTTGGTATTTACCAAAATGAGTTGAAAGCTTATGTCCACACAGAAACCTGTACATTCATGTTTATAGTAGCCCTATTCATAGTTGCTAAAAATTGGAAATAACCAAGATGTTCTTTAATAGTTGAAAGGATTAAAAAACTGTGGTATATTCATACAATGGAGTAACGTTCAGCAATGAAATGAAATGAGCTATCAAGCTGTAAAAAAAAATGCAAAAAACCTAAACGTATGTTGCTAAGTGAAAGAAACCAGTCTGAAGAAGCTACATACTGTACAATTCCAACTATATATGACTCTCTGAAAAAGGCAAAAATATGTAAATGGTACAAAATCATTGCTTGCCAAAAGTTTTGGGGGAGAGGGCAATGGATAAATAGGTTGAATGTAAGGCACTTTTAGTGCAGTGAAACTATTCTATAGAGTACTGTATTACTGGATACATGACATTAACTATTTATCAAAACACTTTTATCAAAAAGAATGAACTATAATGTGAACTATGGTCTTTAGTTAATAATATCAACATTGGTTCATCAATCGTACAAATCATATCACATTAAAGCAAAATGTTAATAATGGGAGAAACAATAGGGGAAGGGATATGAAAACTCAGTATTTCCTGCATGATTTTTCTATAGACATAAAATTATTGTAAAATAACATTTATTTTTTAGAAAAATAGAGAAGAATTTCTTCCATAAGATCAAAGGTCATTTCCACTAATAAAATTAGCCCCCAATTTTGACTACCCAAATTCTGTCCTTGACAACTTTGACCTTTCTTTCTATACTGATTCCTCCAGAAATGGATATTTTGCCTTCTAGACTGGGAAACTTCCCAGCCCTTTCCCACTTGGCCAAACATCAGCCTTGGCCTGGGGCTCTCTTGTCCAGATTTGTCTGGATGATGAATAGTCATGACCACCTTGCTATACCTCAAACTGATGGCAAATAAATACGATCTGCAGTTCTGCCTTTTTGACACTTAGGTTATTGGGCACCCAAAGATGTCACTGAACATACAGAAAGAATTATTATTGCACAGTTCTCTGACCCAGAAATAGTGAAGCCTGCTGCTTTCTCTCTTATCCAGGGGTGCATACAGATTATCTTAGACTCAAACAAATCTTGAACTTAGGCCTAGTCTGTCTTGGCCCAGCCCTTCAGGCAGCATTGCCTCAGAAGTTAAAGGTTATTTAAGTCAGTCAGGAGTTAAGTTTTTAAAAGCCATACTGTTATTTAAGAAGAACTTTTCCCCTCTAAGTCTGGCATTAACTACCTAGGATACCTTGAGCAAGTCACATTTCCTTGTATAAATTCTAATCTATAAGATTTCTTTTTTGTCAGTCATGATTTCCATTCATCTAGCAGCACTTAGAGGTTTAGCATTTTCTTGAAGTATTTAACCTATTTGCCTCGTATACTATTACTTATTCCAGCTTGTTCAGATGTACTGTCTTTATTAACTTATTGTCATATAGCCTTTGCACAGACTTAACCCAGGGGAGTTCAAGCAAAGCAAATATCAGTTCAGTGCTGATACAGGTACCAGTGTATTCTTCATGAGAGCTTACTTGCCCATTTAATGCTAAGCATGACTCCAATTTTAATATGTTTTTACCTTACATCTTTTCAGAAAATATCTTAAACCAGCTTCCAAAATGACAAATATATAAAATCAGCTTCCAAAATGACAATAATATAAAAAATAAATAAAACACAAACTAAGAAACATGGCTAAGAAGAGAAAAAAATGCACCAATGGTAAGGCTCAATATAGTTTCTGGGATTGAGCATCCAAATCATTTAAGTTTTCTAGTATCCAAGTCAAGGAAAGAAATGTGCCCAAGAGCTGAAAGCACACAATTTTCTTAGGAAAAATTAAATAGTTTTCTAGTCTTAATCTTTAAAATAAATGCCTGATGATAGGGTACTGTAAGCAGACATTGAATGGTGTTATATGCCACATCGTTCATAGCAGTTTCAAAGTAAATGCAAAAGTTATATAGTTATTTGTCTATATCTACCTTTAAACAATAAAAGGCACAACAATTCACTTAATGTTATTTTTGGGAAAAAAGGACCAATGATTTAGTTTTCTTATACTCTCAATTAGTTCAAGAATAGGTTATAGAAAACCTAGAAGTGGTAAAAGATGATACAGGACTTGAATTTTCTTGCAAGTTTTTGAACTACTGACTATAAATGGCTGTGAGATAATCCAAGAATATACTCCCCAGAAAAAGTCTAGGGTAGGGATAGATTGTGATAAGTTAGAATAGTTCTAATTTTTTTTAATCAAAATGGAATAAATGTTATAACCAATATTCTGTTATTCATATAAAGAATATTAAGTCAGTATTTATTTGCATCTGGAAGTCTACCCAACTACAATTGAAGCTTGTCTTTAATGCAACAAAAGATACAGCTATTACTTATTATATGAGTATATGGTAATAGTAGTGGATAGCTGAGTTTTCTTGATTGGTTCCTGGGAGAGTTCCCTGTGGTCCCTTTGCCCTACTCAGTCACCTTGTAGAGAGCCTCAGGTGGTAACATCTCCCTGGAGGAGGAGAGCTACATCCCTCTGGAATGCTCCCTATGGTTATCCATCCCTCGTAGGAATTCCTATTATATGCAACTCTACATAATTTACTATCAGTAATTCTTACATTATATATAAAAAGAAATAGCTGTAAAAAGAGACACACAAAAATGTATTTATGAGATTTATTTTTAACCATCTCTATGACTTGGTGCCTTCTGAGAAAATAATTTTAGAGCACCTGCTAATTTCCCAGTAGAGTTAAAAAGACAATAATTTATACAGGAATGAAAAGAAAGGAACAGTCCCAGAATGTCATGAGAGTTGAGCAAAGCTAGTGAAGGAAGGGAAACTTGAACTCAATTTAGAAAAAGGGGATTTAGTTTAAATAGAGGGAAGGGGGCTCTAGGGAGCAATCACTACTTGCAATAGTCCATTCTCACACTGCTATGAAGAAATGACAGAGACTGAGTAATTTATAAAGAAAAGAAGTTTAATTGACTCACAGTAAAAGAGGTTTAATTGACTCACAGTTCCTCATGGCTGGGGTGGCCTCAGGAAACTTACAATCATGGCAAAAGGCACCTCTTCACAAGGCAGCAGGAGTGCCCAACAAAGGGGGAAGCCCCTATAAAACCATCGGATTTTGTGAGAACTCAACTCACTATCACCAAAACAGCATGGGAGAAACTGGTCTCATGATTCAATTATCTCCACCTGGTCCAACCCTTGATGTGAGGGGATTACTGCAATTCAAGGTGAGATTTGGGCAGGGACACAGAGTCAAACCATGTCACTGTTACAAGTTGATGATGCACAAGCTTCAGAAGGACGTTGACTTTCTTCATCCAGTTTCCTTATATTTATTGAGTTAGTAGAAAATTTCTCATTAGAATCATCTAGTTCATCGCAGGCTCTTTTCACCAAACCACGACAGGCAACAATTTGTATCCATTTTCTTATTCCTTTCTGTGTCATAAGAATGACAGAGAGGTGAGTGCCCTGACAGCCTGATGTGGCTAGGATTTTCATCAGAATCTCATTTTCTCCAAGCACCATCAACCCCATAACTACACTGGCAAGGACTTTTCCTCCTTTGATAGATGACAAGGTTTCATGTGAAGAGTAGAGGAAGATGTCCCTATAAAAATTCAGAGTAACTTTTGTCCTAACCCTTGCAGCAAGTGTGGCTGCTTAGTTGGGCATAAGAACTTAAAATTTCATTCTCCGTGGTACTCTTCAAGCATCCACAGTCTATAGTAATTTGAATGTCTTCTAGTTTATGCCCTTCAAAGGCAGACATCAGTACATATATGCTCCTGGAAATGAACTCAGGGAATCTCAAGTTAACCATAGGATTTGGAAGGAATTTTCAAAATTTTCATCCCCTATAGCTGGCAATAACCCTACTGCACTGAAGCAAGAATTGAAGCTTCAATCTATTTCAATATGGAGCATAACTGTGTCTATCTGCCTTATTTGCTATGCTACATTAAAGAAATCGAACACATTAGATGCCGGTGTTGGAGCACAGATAACTGTGAAAGGGAGAAATGTGTTTGGGTGATGCACTTACTAGCCAGGTTTACAGAAGACTGTGTACTAGTCTCAAGAGAAAGGATAGGGGTGGAAAGAATGCAGAAGTTAAGATAGTAGTCTTTGGAAGACTGGCTTGGAATCTTGTGTCTACCACCCACAAACTCTCAGGCTTATTAAATTCATCAGGTTTACTATTACTATTCATAATAGTAATAGTAGCTGTATCATTTTTTATGGTCATTGTCTTCATACTCTGATATTGGAGTAAACTTTTTAGGAACAGCAGATATCCCTATTCAACCACCCAGCTTCCCTTGCTTTCATACACATTTTGTTATGTTTAAAAGCCTAGGGATAAATCCAGCTATAAGTGAAACAGCAGTCTGAATCCAATTTACCAATTTTCCTGGGAGCTACAATTAATGAGAACTTTTCTTCAATGCCTTGGGGGACCAAGCTGTTTGCTAAGATGACACTGGGAACACTTTGTACATTAGCTCCTTGTCAAGCCAAAGTTCTTTCACTAGGTGATCATCCCTATCCAAACATTGAGGATGCCATTGTCTATCCCTATTTTTAAACTCATTTCCTCCCAAAGGATCAGATCAAGTTTTACCTTTTTCATCAAACATCTACTGATAAATTCAGCTTCCTTGGACTTTTTTTGCATATTTCTTCACTCAAAAAGCATTGAGAATTTGCATACATACATGTACACACATACCACACATATACTGAACACAGTAACTACATAGTCGATGTTCAATAAAGACTTTTTTGGATGATTAATTTAAACATACAGATTTCTTAGTGAGGTTTTTTAAATGTTGTGAAAAAATGTATATAAAATTAGAATGCAATTTTTATCAAACAGCTAAATGCTGGGAGTAGATGAAATATCTTACTAGTCTCAATGTGGAAACAAAAGTAAGAAATGACTCCTTCTCTCTAGAAGCTTAATATCCAGAGGACTAATCAGATATCAATATTGATAAATGAAGCAAAGTCAGTTAATGGCTGAGCAGACGTTGAATGACAAACCAGGTAAACTCAAGATTCCTTCCAAGATGTTGTTGTCCTGACCTTGGGCTGGCCCTAATCGTCTCCAGGAAAACGTATTGGCAAATTGTTGGCCCGCTCCTGTCAAGTCTACTAACCTAAGTGGTCATGATGTCACACAGCCAAGTATCAGGCTCTCTCTTCATTATAAGACAAGAGAAGAGCTGTTTCAGAATTTGAATCAGAGCTGTTTTGCTAGTGATGTCAAGAGAACTTTTCTTCCCCCAGTAAGCCCTGTATTCAAATTTGTTGACTGTGAAGCACAGTGGGAATCCCGGAAGTGCTATACCATCATGTCACACAAGTTTATGGTGTGCTTGACAGGGTTGTAATGAAAAGTGGCTTGGTGATGTAAAAATTTGATTTTGTTTGCCATGTTATCTAGTTCAACAGTCTCAATTAATTGGTTAATAAAACCTTTCTTATCTTCCAAAAGAGGCAAATACTTGAAAGACAAATTCCTTAGCATAGGGTTTACTTAGAGCTCATCTCTATCTCCTGCTATTAATTTTAATGAACTTGTAACTTACTTAAACTTCCTAAAAATTTTTCCTAAGAATAAAATCTAAATGAACTTTTTATCCATTCTACAGCAGAAGAACATGAAGGAACTACTAAGATTACATAAAAAATAGACTTGAAGTATGTGGTATCTGACTGTACTCATTGGCATGCACCGAATTGTAATTGGAGGTCATCAACATTTGAGGGAAGTGATAAAGGAAAAAAAATAGTCAATTAGTTACAATAGTAGCTGGTGACTAGAATTTTGAGGTAGAAATTATTAAATAGAATTATTTGCTTCTACAATACGTAAGTTTAAATTGTAATTTTAAACAAATATCTTGAACACTGAATAAAATCCTTTCTTTTTTAATTTTATAATTACTGCACAATTCTTGCTCCATATTTCTTTTTGCAAGATGACTGCAGAAATATTTTTAATAAAGTATTTAAAGATGTTATCAGTTTTCTCATAATCTTGATAAATCTTTGATAATCAAATTATTTGTGACTCATTGGTGCTATTGGCTTGCAATACATTTTCTGATGTTCATAAAAAGATTAATAAGCAAAGGCTTGGTAGGCATGGGTAGCTGCTGTTGTAGGGAGGGATGTTTCAGTAAAATCACATCACTAGTAAAAACAAATTCTCTTAAGGTAACTATTACTTCTTTATGCAATTTCTGTAACTGGAAGGACTAAAATAGCACTGAAAACTCAGATGATGAAGATGCTCTGTATAATTACCCCTTGTAGCAGTTGCTGTAGTACACCTCTAGGTTCTCCCTTTAGAACTGAGGCACCCATTCCCTGTTTTCAGGGGTGTTACCTGTTGATGGCTCACAGTAGAGCCCTCACCAGAAATGGCTCACAACTGAGAAGCCTCATTATCCTTTCTCAAGTTAGCCCTTGTAAACCAAAAATAAAATTCTAAGCTCTGCCAATCAACAAAATGGACCACTCCTCTTGGCTAAGGACATTCCAAAGTTAATCTGAAACATGCCTTCAGGCCATGGTGGGAATGGGTAGTTGGACATACCTCATTATACACTTCTCCTTTTGGAATTCGGGCGCACTGACCGACATTAACATTAAAACAGAGATCTTAAGACAATCTATTCTCTCTGAAGCCTACTACCTGGAGGCTTCATCTGCATAATAAAAACCTTGGTCTCTACAACTCCTTTTATTGATCCAGTTCTTTAGACAAATGCTTTCAACCATTTGCCAATCAGAACACCTATGACCTGGAAGCCATACCCTGCCCACTGCCAGCCCTTGCCCCACCATCAGGCTGTCCTAACTTTCCAGACCGAACCAATGTATATCTTGCATGTATTGATTAATGTCTTATGTCTCTCTAAACTATATAAAACCAAGCTATAGCCCAGGCTCCTTGGGCGCACGTTCTCAGGATCACCTGAGGCTGAATTTTTATCATGTCCTTAACCTTGGCAAAATAAACGTCTAAATTGATTGAGACCTGTCTCAGATACTTTTGGTTTATACCCCAAATCAATGACTAGTTAATGTAGGATGACAAAAGCCCAGGAGACTGAGTTACTTAAATTTGGGGCAATTCTGAAGAGCTAATTCCAGCTTTAGACTTCCCCAGGGGATTGGTGGAGACCTTTATTATAATATCATCACAATTTCAGTTTTGCCTCTACCTAATCCTATTCCCTTCAGTCTTTTACAGTCTTGTTCCAATGAGCACTCCTTAATATATCTCTGAAAACCTCCATCTCAGAGACTCTTTCCAGAGAACCCTGCCTAAAACTGTCGGTGTTCTAAATAATCCTAAGAAGTAAAATCTAAAATTTAAGAGTTGGGAATTGGATCACATACAATCAGTCTGGCATTGGAGAACCCTTACTAGTTGTAGGTGTAATACTGACAGCCTTGGCACAAAGTGAACATAATTATTAAAAGAGTTACTGGTGGTGAATGGAATGGGATTCTATAAGAATGGAATATACTTGCAAGAGCAATATTTCAGTTCTTTCAGAGAGCTTATAATTATGTGGATTTCCATATGGGATCTATTGATGGACGGAGAAAGGTGCAGAAAAACTGGGTGAATTCAGATAAATCCACATATTTACAGCCAACTGATTTTCAGCAAAGGTGCCAATAACATACATTGGAGAAAAAGTCTCATTAGTAAGTGGTGCTGGAAAAACTGAAAAATCATTGTGCAAAAGAATGAAACTAGACTTATCTCTCTCATCATATAAAAAAGTCAACTCAAAATGAATTGAAAATTAAACATAAGACCTGCATCTACAAAACTACTAGAACAAAGCATGGGGAAAATTCTCCAAGACATTGGTCTCTGCAAAAATTTTATAGCTAAGATTTAAAAAGTATAGACAACAAAATCAAAAATAGAGAAATGGGTTATATTATACTTAAATGCTTCTGCATAGCAAAGGAAACAATCAAGAGAGCGCAGAGGCAACCTACAGAATGAGAAAAGTATTTGCAAGTTATTCATTCAAGAGGCTAATAACCAGAATATACAGGGAACTCTAACAATTCAATAACAAAATATCAAGAAATCCCATTAAAAAGTGAGCATGATCAAGCCACAACATGATCAAGCCCAGTTAGAGATGTGCTAGAAAAGAAAATATAATCCAAAGGAGCATCAGGACTTAGCCAACATCTCCATGTGGGAAAGAATGTATAGATGAAACAAAAGTTAAAGAAAAGCTTATTGATACAAAAGCACTTTCTCTTGCTATGAGATTCAAAATCCTGGCAATGACCCTGGAAAATGATGCTAACACACTGCTAGATTGGCTCTTAAAATCTTATAGAAAGCAATACTTAATATGAAATGATAATAGAAATGCCAGACAGTTAGAAGTAGTGATTAGAAGTCTCAAGAAAATTGACATGACAGAATGGATGTACTATGTGTATTGGTTTGCCATAACAAAATATCACAATCTGAGTGACTTAACCAACAGAAAGATATATCTCATAGTTCTGGAAGCTGAAAGCCTAAGATCAAGAAGTAGTTAGGTTTGGTTTCTCCTGAGGTCTCTCCTTGGCTTGTAGATGGTCACTTTCTTGATGTGCCCTTACTTGGTCTTTCTCTCTGTGTGTGTATCCCTGGTATCTCTTTTTGTACACAAATTTCTTTTTCTTATAAGGACACCTATCAGGTCAGGTTAGATTAGGGCACACCCTAATGGCTTCACTTTAACTTAACCCCTTTATGCTTAAGGTTGTAATTTTTTGAATTTCTGCAATCAGACCTTGGCGATGACCTTGAGCAGTAGGATATAAATAATTCTCACATGCCTAGTGTTTCAATAATGGAACACTAGGCATAGATGAGTTATTTTAAAGCCTCATCTCCAAATACAATCACATTGTGAGGTCTAGGGGTTAAGGTTTTAACATTTGCATCTGGGGAAAAACATAACTCAGACCCTAATACTATGTAAAGTTGAAAAACTCATCAGCCAATTATATTCCAGGAAAGGGCCCAGAGAGCATTTCTTTTACCAGAGTGGCAATGCATGTGCTGGTGAGGTCACCTATACGACTGAGAAGTTCCATAGTAGCACATGTGAGTTTGAGCAGAGGCAGAATTCAAGAGTTTCCCAGCCTCCTACTTTACTATCTGCTCTTGCACTGGTGTTCCTTTCTCAGATCACACATGTGGCCACACGAGGGGTTCTTAATGCTTAGCTGAGAAAGGAGGAAAAATTAGTAGCTGAAAAAGTGCCACTATAGCTCCACATGTACTTTGCTGAGTAATATTTCTAAAAGACAGTGGTAAGAAAAAAACTTCACCTGATTTTGCACTGTATGTCAAAAAAAATAGTCTGAAGTAAGAATACATATGAACTCATGGGTAGTAACAAATAGTTTGGTTGGTTTGTCACAGACCTTAAAAGAGAAAGACTGAAATATTATGTATAAGGAAGTAAAAATCTCACCATCACTCTCAGTGACCCACTTAAAAGACTTCATTGTTCTTATTTCCATAATTTTATGCCAAGAGGAACCAAAGATTTTGATTTCTGGGGTGGGGTCCCTTCTACTAGGGAACATTGCAAAAGTCTCATTAAGCTTTAAGCTATTCTATCTTCAATTTCTTTTAGGCTTCTTGTGCCAAGGAGCCAGCAAACAAGAAAAGAACTATCTTCCTCACAGAGATAGAAAGGTTATGTTTGCACCAAGGTGACTAGTACTGTTTCACATAATTTTAATTTTAAATGGACAAGTACAGTAGACAGAGCCTGAGAAGGGCATAATGACCAATGCTCAGATCCCCGAGAGTGGGAGTCCAGGACATATCACTCATTAAGCCAATGAAATTAGAACAGCTAGTAAGCAAAAGACAAAGGGAAACTAGGATGGGTAAGAAGAGGAGGGAGGTGAAGAATATTACATTTAGTCCTCAAACCAGCTGATATGATGGGGACTGTACTAATTTGCTTTTTGCTTTATTTGTTCTTGTAATTTTTCCCAGAGAAAGAGACCAACCAGAATCCTGGAGGAGCTGTTTTTAGATTGTTTGAACACACATAAAAAAAGATATCCACAATACAAGCAGTGAACTGTAGTCAAAGCTATAGGGTTTGCCACTTAGAACCCCACTCAAAAATTGCCAAGGCTGAAGAAGGCTGCCTTGCCCAGGAGTGTGCCCTGCTGTAGAAGCAGCCTGTATCAACTTGCTGATGGGTAAGTCCAAAGGCCCCCAGCTCCCTTTCATCCATTCGAGATAATCTGAGGTGTTTCTTAAGGTCCTTCACAGCTTCAGAGAGCTCCCTGAAATGGTTCTTGGTTGCAGCTGCATCACAGCTTAATATTTCCCTCTGCCTAATCCTGTTTCCTTTACTCCATCCATTGCAGGTTCTGTTTCAGAAAGCACTTCCTAACAAATCTCTGCACACAAATTGCCATCTCAAGTTCTGTTTTGAAACTCTAAGATCCTGTCACTATTACCACTACCATGATCATGACCACTACAACAAAATGTTTACCAATTTTGAATATATGACATTTATTTAAGGAGCTAAAAGTTCTGAAAACCATATGTGTGTTTTTAAAAAATACGTGCTTACAATTACTTAATAGTGACACCTAACATTTATTGAGTACTAAAGAGGTGCCAGCAAGAACTTTGCATACATTAAATCATATTCTTAAAATTCCATAAAGAGATTCTATTAATAGCAAGTCGAGACATCCTGAGGTTAAATAAATTACTCCAAACTACACAAGATGCAAATGGTACCTGGAATTTAAACACAGGCTCCACAGTCCAAGTTCTTAGACCACTACCACTCCCTTTCCTCTCTACATTGTGTAAAGTGACTTCATGGTTTGACAAACATTTTTCTTTCTAATCTTATTGCATTTCACTTGTGCGCCCTTCGGGTTTTCTTTGATGGAAGAAAGCTCAGAATGCCAAAATGAGGTATCCTCTTTGTCAATGCAGACTATATTTGTCCTTCTAGGCTACTACTTTCTTCATGGGAGTGCCATCTTTGTTTGCCTGAACAGCACAGTCATGATGGTTACAAAGTGGTTATCATCTACTCTGTATATCAGTTAAGATTTAAAACTGTCAGTTATACTTTTCTCTTTTAAAAAGGCTCAAATTTGCCAGATCACGCCATTGCACTCCAGCTCTGGGAAACAGAGCAAGACTCCATCTTGGAAAAAAATAATAAAATAAAATAAAAGGAAGGCTCAAATTTATAAAGAAGACTAAAAATTTACCTTAGCAAATTTGTAGCTTTGTGTTCCTAGCCTGTAATTCAATGCAGGACCAGAGTAACATCTTTTCTTTAGTACGTTTTCCAATTAAATATCAAATGAGAGGGGTTGATGCACATTACAGTGAAATGTTTTTATTTCTAAAGTTTTCTTTGGCTATATTTTCTACTTTTCTTTGCAGCTAGTGGGAATGTCAACTGCTGGCCAGAGGCATAAACATAGAATATCTCTAGCATGTATTTTTCT
Organism: Aotus nancymaae; assembly: GCF_030222135.1. Lineage (NCBI taxonomy): Eukaryota > Metazoa > Chordata > Mammalia > Primates > Aotidae > Aotus > Aotus nancymaae. The sequence continues at coordinate 27,872,809 of NW_026988422.1, read as the reverse complement.
AACATATATTTTCTCACAAACATATTTCATGCCTTATTACTAGCTAATGCTAGGAACCTACTATAATCTGACTCCTTGCCAGCCATACAGAGGAGAAGGGAGGGCTTAAATTTCAGTGGTGATAGTACATTTTGACTATATAGAAATCAAAAGCAAGAGAAGAGGAAGATAGACTTCACTCTCACCAATTTTCAGGTGAATCTTTTCTTCTATACCAGCTGACTTCTGAACAATAGATTGAATTCCAACCTCAGATTCTAAATCTTTGTAGGGTCTATTGTGAAAATGCTTTCTACCATCATAGATTCTGATAGCTGCCCTCCCTCCTGGAATGCATCACACTCTGGTAGCACTCAAAGCTTTTAGCTTGTTAGTGCAAATCAACTTTTATTGCCTGCATCTGAGAGAAAAGGACAGTGAAATTGCACATCCATACATTATTTTGGCTATTTGTAAAAGGTTAGAAAAGAAGAATGGAGCCAAAAATGGCAGCATTTTCTGAGGGCTTAAGAAATTACTTTGCAACACACATGCACACACACAGATGCACACACAGGCACACACACACAGGCATACACACCAGCTGCTAGTGGCTTCTGATAGTACACCAAAGGCACACTAAATGTTAGCTAAGTGATTTACTGTCAACATGGGATGGCATTTTGACATGCACTGTTTTTATATTTTCCCATTTCCTGTATGAAATTTGTGGAACTTTTAAAGCTGTTTGACTCCAGAAGCCTGCTTAGCTGGTCTGACAGCTCAGACCCTGCAGACAGCAAGTGGCAAGGGATGGTAAAGAATTACTGATAAATTGGGAGTTGAGAAGCAAGAGTGATGAGGGAGGCAAGTGTTGATATTAGAAACTTTGATTTGGGGGTTTATAAAGGTAACTGAATGTGACATTCAGTCATCTTGATTCTGAAATGGGTGAGTGCAAGGATTACAGATGATAGCTTTTAGTGAAGGGCAAAATCTTTTAAATCTTTTATGGCTGAAATTTCAAGGCAAAGTCAAAACTAGATTAGAAGATAATCAATACTCTGAGACTTACTAGGAGGTTCAGAACATTTTTACTCCAAATGCCTATCTTAAGAAATGGTTTTGGAAAACAGCCTCAAATAGAATCAGTAAAAGGAGCTTTTTCAAGGTGATAAAAGAAAAATGTATTTTAAAAATACAAAATGAGTATAACAAACATCTTATTAGTCCACAAAAACGTAGCCAAAATGGTTATCTGTATGTAACGATGGCAGTTCTGATGTGCACATGTCCAAAGCTTCTGTTGAATAAATTTGCCTTTTACCAGCTTTTCTCACACATATTAGATTTAAGATATTAGAAGATATGTAAAGCTAACTGTTTTCTTTCAGTCTAGGGGCTTCATGATGTATTCTCTAGGCTATGGCTGGACAGAATTGGCAAGTGTCAGTCTTATAATTGAGGCTTTAAGAGATTTTTGCAAGAAGTGTTTTAAATTAAGTCTGCTATATGCCACTTAATTTGAGGTTGCCATCCAAAAATTGTGAGTGAATCTATTGTTATATCTAAAATGTTATGCAATACGCTGTTTGTTCAATAACATGTATGGAGCCTCTACCAGATGATAGAACAGCCTTGTGTGTAATGCGTGCTAAAGCTTCCTCCAACTCACTAGACATTTCTCCTCTCTCCATCAATTTTCTGCACCATATCTGCCCAGTCTCTTAGGCCATGATGTTGCATCATATCTAAATGATAAAATCTAATTATTCTTATTTTCTGCAATACATACAAACCTCCTTGCATCAATACCTATCCAACTTCATTCTCTATTATTAAGGAAACATCTTTCATCTCTCAAAGGTATGATTCCCCACCTGCCCTAGCCTTCGCACAGGCTTTGCATCCCTTTCTTAATTGCGCCAAACTCTAACATCTGTCTTACCGTTGCCATTAGCAACACACACAAGTGTCTTTTCTATTCGAGAAGAGTCTCATATTCCACTCCAGATATCACTTTTCTTCTATTCCCCTTTACTTTATAACTTTTCAAGAATTGTTTATTCCTGCTGTCTCCATTTTCTCACATCACATCTACCTCTCTTTCCACTCCAGCTTGGGCTACATCTTTTCTTCCTACCTGCCTGTGAAGCTATTTGTTCCAAGGCTGCCAATCATATCTCTGCTGTTAAGATGTAGGCTTCTTTTTTGTTCTGATTTTATCTGCCTTTCAGCAATATTCAGCAGGGTAAATCACTCTTTTTCTTGAAATATTATCTTCCCTCGGCTTCCAGGATACTACCCTCACCTGGTTTTTCTCTGACATTTTGACCTCACTCTCAGTTTCTTTTGGTTTTGTCATATCATTTTCTCTTTTTTCTGATGCCTCCACTCACTATACTTCTCTCAATAGCTTTTTCATCAATTCCTGTGGCTTAAAATATCATATTTTATCTCCAGCTCAAACCTTTCTTATCAGCTCCAAACTCAAATATTCAACTACAGCTTGACATCTCCAATTGGAAGGCTCACAATCATCACCAACTAAACACTTCAAAACAGATTCCGTGATTACAACCTACTTCCTCTCCACACTGATTTCTTGCCCACCCTTCATCTTCTCACTAAATGGTGCCATCTACCCATTTGTTCAAGCCCAAAGGCTTGGAATCACTCCTGATATCTCCCTTTGCATAATTTCCTACATTCACCTATTGGCAAAGATTGACACTTTCTCCTGCAAAGTGTATTTAAGATACATTTGTCCACCTTGATCATGATTTTCATTATCCCAGGCCAAGTTGTGTCACCTCTTGCCTGGACCAGTGCAATTCTCTCCACTGGGTCTCCCAGCCTGCTTCCTTATCCTTCTACGACTCAACCACCACCAGATCAATTGTTTTAAATAGAAATCACCTCCTATCATTTCCATGTCCGTAAACTAATTAATCACCTTTCATTGTACTTGAGTAAAATCTAAATTCTTCACATGACTGAAGCTGTTTTCTCCACTTGCAACATGTTTTGTTCCCAATTCTCATTCTTTGGACATAAGCAGTTGTCATTTTCTTGGAGAAAACTTCCTCGCAACCTAGAATTCTAGATATCAGGACTTTATTTCTCTCATGGTACCCACTATAATAGTTCATTTCGTCTTCATTTGTTGATGTCAGGCTCCTGAGAGCAGGACCATGATTGACTTATACATTAATACATTATCCAGTGCCTACTTACACATCTGAAACATTTAATAGTTCAATAATTATATTTCAATTAAGGGAGAAAGAAAGGGAGGGAAGGGAGGGAAATGAAGGAATATCATTTCTAGCAAATTTACCAGCACTTGCTTCATATCATTTTTAAAATTAGAAATATCTTGGGCTCAGTAAGTTATTTGCTCTGATGACACATTTCACTGAAGCAAGACTTGTATGTCATTCATGTCTCCCGTGTTTCAGTCCACAGCTTCTTCAATTATAGCACATAGTCTCTCTCTATATCTATCACTCTAAAATCCATTTAATCAATTTAATTTATCAAAATGGTCACTCAGTTCCCTTTCTTAGAGTGAACCTGAATTTCATGTGCATTTTAGTTTCAAGCAAAAGAAAAACACTATATTATACTTATAATTTAAAAAAAAGCCTCATTAAGCAATTAATCTTTGTAATTTGTATTCAGTTTTAAGAGCTCATCAGATGTTAAACATGATGAAAGTATTTTCTAAATTCTACTATTTTCATGGATTTTATCTTTTCTTAGCAGTTGAATTATTTATATAATGTATGTATATAAATCTGACAATAGGAATAATGACTAAACTGAATCGCAAGTTTTCAGACAAGTTAAGAGCCCCTTTTGGCAACTGAATATTATTAAATATTATCAGATGTTAGAGGCATCTCATCATGTGTGAAATTAGATAAAAATTATTGGATGAGGTTTAAACTTCAGTGTATGATATGTGTCCATCTGGAATTGGATGGACTATACCAAAAGCAAACCAGTGTTGGCCTAATGAGGATCCAGAAGAGACCTCATGGGCATTATCATATGCTTCCCTTTCTTTGCCCTTTTTATTTGGTTTTGGAGTGATCAAAAGGTGGTATTGATATATGACTACTATTTCCATCACATCAAAGCTTTTTCCTCCTGTGATCCTAATGGTCAATATCTGCATCATCAATTGGATTGGACACTTCATCAATATGACTTAGCAAATGAAGAAGTCACTATTAATCTGATCTACATTTCTAAATGCTATTTCTGGCTTACCATAAAATCTGGCTTAAATTGATTTTATTTTGGTAAATGTTTGCCTTAATTCAGCATTTTATATGAGAAAAACAAAGATTCACCAAAATAACACGTTATTTAATAGGGACCAAAGCAAAGAACCTTAATAGCTGCTCATATGGAACTCTGATTGTTGCATGCCCTGTTGCATTTCTGTATCATAACTTTCAGCTTTCTACCTAGACTACATATTCTCTAAGACAGTTTTATAAATTGCATTATTATAAAAAATATTCACCGCCTCTCACTTTCATGTCCTATTGACAGGAGAATTATTCTTCCTAACCCATCGATAATTGGTTTATAGGTGTGACTTCATTTGGCTAACAAAGTGTGAGTCAATAAAACATGCCACTTCCAAATTTGAAGTGCCAACTCATTTCTGCCACTGCTCTTTTTTCATTACAATGAGACCAGCGTGAGTGGACAGGGGCTACTCCTTCAGCCTAAATTGCAACATGAAGATTGCTATGCAGAAGAGTAAAAAAAAAGCTGACCTTCAAAGTTATATGAAACAAACAAGAAATAAACCTTTGCCATTGTAAACATCTAAGATTATTTTGTGCTTCATTGTTATAGGAGTGAAACCTTTCTTAAGCTGCCTAATATGAATTTTATCTGTTATCCACTACTATAACCTCAAATCCTGGCAGAATATATAGTGCAGAAAAGATAATGTGTCGAATGAATAAATGAACCAGAAAAAGAGACACTAGAATGCATTTCTATTAATTACACTATTTTATTCCTTTACAAATCACTACCGGTACAGAGATATAATGTATTCTAGTTAATAAGGCAGAATTCAGTTCCAAAGTAGAGATCTGTTTAAGAATAAGCTGCTACTACCACGGTACTCTTAAAAAACTAGCAGCAATTTTCATACTTATTTGAAATTTGAAGGTTTTAAACACAGCAAAATGTTCAAGTATGTAAATTATAAGTATTGCTTAATAAAGATCCCTGTTCTTGTAGATTAAATGGTAATCTCTATCTCTTAATTTTTCCTGCCTGGGGAGCTTTGATAAAAATAAATGATGTTGTGCTGCCTATGCTTATCAGACATGACCACACATTTCCTAAGGAGAATATCTGTCAGGCACCCCTCCTGCCTGTGGGGGTTATATTCAATGTCGCCTTAATTAGCCCTGCACTTAATTTCGGTAAATTTTTTAGTACCTTTATTTCCCCAATTAAAATACGTTAAACTATTAGTATTTCACAATCTGTCACAAGCAGCATAATGATAAACTTCTGTACCCCATGATCTTTGTAACCCCCTTCATTACCTTGATAGGACTGAATACTGGTCTCAGAGTCTTGCCTATTTCACCTAAGTGTCCTATTGAAGATAATCATGCATTCCAACCCTATTCAATATAGAAGTTTAAGTCTGGATTTAAATATCACAGGATAAGAAAGAAATCTGGCAATCATGTAGTAAAGCCTACCTGTTTGCACAAATATATTTGGATCTAAACGAGGATGTCTAAAGATTGGCCACTAAAGGCTTTACTCACAGTTATAATTTGGTCATCTTGAAGATTTCTGGATGATCACAGCCAGCCATCAACAGAGAGTGATCTTTGCCCTCTTCTCTAAGAAATGTGTAACTATAACCAAGCACGGTGCTAGGGAGAAAAATAAAAACCTATCCTTTGGCTGTCTCTGACAGTTGGGTTAGGCACCGAGTTAACAACAAAGCAAACTTTCTGACTACCCCTGCCTTTTATCTTTAGTAACACTTGGTTGGAACAAAAGTTGGATTGAACCATGATAAAAACAAAGCTACTTCTTCAGTCATATAGTAATGTGAGTTACTGTTCTGGATAAAAGAGTATGCCTCTAGCCGTTATTAGTTTAAAAATATATAAGAAAAAGAAACAAGTCTAGCTGAAAATAATACTGAATACCTAGTTACCAATTAATCATTTGAATTCAAAATGTCTCATTTGGGGGTGTTCGACAATAGCACACAGACTCAATGCTCCTGTTTGTCTTCTAACAAAGCACAGTGAAGACCTTCTTTGGTACTTTTCCTTTCACTGTATTCCACTCATGATTGAAAGCAAGTAATTTATAATGAATGATGCCTTCAAGGTAGAGTGAGATTGCTACCTGCTTTTACAGCTAGTAATGGAAAAACTGCAGACATGGTGGGTAATAACTTACCTCATTAACTTTCTCAGACATGTTTTAGGCAATAAACACCTGATTTAAACCTTTGGGTGTAAAGAAACACCTTGGCCTTCAGTGGAACATAGCTGCTTCCATAATACCCCAACTTGAGACACTTTTCTTAATTTTTGCCTAGAGAATTAGGACATTCTGAGTATGGCTTTACCTCCCATGGGATAATATACATGTGCCACTTTGCCCTGTTCTTGTCATGCACTCGCATATAATGAGAAAAATGCATTTGAATAGTTTGTGAATGGAACACAAAGGTAATTTCAGAACATTTGTCTGTAATTGGAGGGCCCCTGCCTATGAAGCTACAAAGACTGGGTGACCCTGCAGACCCTTGTTTTGAGAAACTAGCTAAAATACTTACATTCAGCCACTGTCAGTGTGTGAAGGTTTGCTCTGCTGGATGATTCAGAGAATAGCAATAATGATGATAATGACAATGATGATCATAATGAAAGTGGGAGTTGTTTGAGAAAACAATGTTCAGTCTCACTCAAAGCCAACAAAACAGGGACACCAGGGGAGCCTGTCAGACATAGAAACTGTCTACAAAGAGTCTCTGTTTCTACTGCCCTTTTCAGCCAACCCAGCTACTGTGACTCAGCTCCCTCAAATACCTTTCCAATACCCATGAAGCCCAAAATACTTGTTTTTATCAAAAACAAAGCAAAGCAAAGCAACCAAGACTTTCTTACTATTAGCACTATCTTGACAGAAGAGAAACCTTATTACCAGGGCTGTCCCCTACCCAGTCAACTTCTAGGTTGGATTTTCTACCAGGAGGGAAGCTTCAGAAAGTTCTTTTCCTGGTTTCTCAAGAGTGCAGCAATCTTTTCTCCATCTTCAGGACTACAACCCAAAGGGTTTACTTATTGATAAGAAGACAAATCTATACTCACAGCAGGTAATGGATGTATTCAAGCATAATAAGGGACCTCAAATTGACACTGAACATCAAACTGGCGAAGCAGGAAATAACTTGTACATTCTCAAGTTAAGGTAAGAAATTCAAATACACTCTATGCTGCATACAAGGAACTCGAGGAAATTGTTAATCTTGTACATCTCTCTCTTCTTCTTCCCCTTTGAAAATGTATATTCTTACACCAGCCATCCTGCTCTCTCTTCTAGGACTATGCTCTCAGTCAGCTTTCACTATAAGGTAATAAAATACAGAACTATGGCTATGGTAGGATTAAGGTTGACAAAGCTGGATAACATTGAAAAGATTCAAGCTACAAAGCTGGATAGTACCACCAAGAAAGACCTAGAACACTCTCATGATGTCAGAAGTAATAGCCCTCTGCTTTTTCTTCCTTTTAACTTGTTTCATAATAAACTATAACAACACCAAAAACAATTCAATCTGAAACTCTGATTATCTCCCAGTTCACCTGGCAAATACATCACTGCGGTATCAGTCATTTATTCCTACAGCAGCTACTCCCCAAGAGCTATCAAATTATTACCAGTAGCTATGAAAGTATGATGCCCAGGCTTTTGTCCTCTTGGGATTTATAACTGGGAAGGCAAGAGGTAAAGGCATGGGTAGTTGCCTGACAAAGCAAACCACCAGAAAATAAAATGCAAATGACTATGATTATATGTAAATGGGTTGGGTAACCTTGCTTCAGAAGATTAAAGGAGTACATAAAACTGGAACATGACAGATGGGACCATATTAGAGTAAGCAGTTTTGGAAAGACAGAGCAGAGGGTTAAGTAATGTCATGCAAGAAACAACATAAGCAAGGCAGACAAGCAGGACTGTCCTGGTATAGTTGCATGGTACACACAAATTAAAGATGAAGGTTCATATACAGAAGTAACTAGAATTAAGGTGGAAAGTATATTTTGATTAGTTTAAGGACTTAAATTCCAAATCATGAGCCATCCTATATTTCCCCTTCCAATGCATTTGACAGAAAGAAAGAGAAGGTAGGAAAGCAGGAAGGAAGAGCAGTTTGGGTGTTCTCTGGTCAAATTAGACAGGGAAGCTCTTGATTAAACCAAGTATAAAAGATTTATTGGCTATAATGGCAGCCTTCATTCTATAATCTAAGTGCTTTGGGAGGCCAAGGCTGGAGGATCAATTGAACCCAGGAGTTAAGACTAGCCTGGGCAATATAGTGAAACCCTGTATCTACAAAAATGAAAAGAAAAATAGGCAAGTTTGGTGGTACACACCTACAGTCTCAACTACTTGGGAGACTGAGGCAGGAGCACCGCTTGAGCCCAGGACTCCAAGGTTATAGTGAACTATAATTGTGCCACTGCATACCATCCTGGGCAACAGAGTGAGACCCTAGCTCAAGGGGGGTCAAAAAAGATTTATTTGTAATTGGAAGTTTATATGCAGGATGGGTGCCTGAAAAGACAGAAGAGTAGAGAGTGTACGATGTTTCCCAAGACTGCCTTCTCATGACTTTCACATTCTATGGAAAAACTGATCCATCAAGTTTTTCACCATGCAGCTGCAGAAATGAAAGGACTAAAGAAGCAAACAATCTACCAGAGGCCAGCCAGCTATGGGGAGCAGGGCCCTAGCTGAAACCTGTCTCCTGGCTTTCAGTCAAGGGTTGTTTCCATTCTTATAGCATGTCAATTATTAATAAGTAAGAGTGTAGGTACCTTCTTGCACTGTTGGAGTAAGTTATCTGAATTGGCAAGAATGATGAGATAGAAGTAATTTTTCAAAGTTATTTTGCTTAGGCAAGTGTTACTGACATATTTTTGGTATGAAGAACATCTTTTTACTTCCCTATAGCCCTGAGATCTCTGTTGGATTTGTCTTGGGTTGGGGTTTGGGGGAACCATGGCACACTGAAGATGCAGAACAGAGAGCCAGCTCTATAATTGAACATAATAAAAGCAAGCAGTGGTAATAGATGGGTTTTTCTACCTTTCCTCCTAAGAAGGCAAAGACGAGAGTGTGACCCTAACTGCTGACTTGAGACACCATCCTGTATGATTCATTACCTGTTACTTTGCCCTATATTTCAATAAAAGCATAACATTTATTTGGCATGGTAGAAGCTCAAAGTATTACGACATAGTCTTAATAAATCTATCCTCTCATTTATGACATAAGGTTCTCTTTATTTTATTGACATATTATTTAATTTTAACTTACTGTCATATGTCAAAATAGCTTAGATTTTTGAAACTTTATTTACTTGAATAATTAAAATTTTTAAGAAGCATAAACATGCACAAAACCTTTGTGAGATTTCTGAGAAAACAGAGCAAAATATTGAAAAATGATCACATAGATGATAAAATCAAATGGAAACTCTGCTGTGAAATCAAGAGACTATTGATTTAAAAAAACCTAAAAATATTAAAAAGAACACCATAAAAGTTACTGAACAGATCTAGTCCATGTAAATAATTTCCAACTACAATATGTATGAGAGAATAAACTAGAGATATGTGATTTATTGGTAAGTACTGCCTTATGTATATTATCAAGTTTGAATAACCAAATTATTTGCTTGACTAGAAAATTATATTTTTATAATAAAAAATAAAAATATGTAAATGAATATATTTTATTGATAATGTTTAAGACATGCTAGAATGTTATATGTTATGCTAGCTATAATTGTTTAAATTGTAAGAAGCTATAGGATAGCTTATTCTCAATAACTTCCATGTCACAGGATTTAAATTTGGCCATCAATTTTTAATGTGTTAAATAATTCAGTGGAGCCATCTATAACACTGTAGTCTATAAGGAATGGGGAAGCACAGAGAGTTTTAAGCAGTAAGTGATGTGGCAAAAACTGGACTTTAGTAAGATTAGCCTGGCGAAAAAATGCTGGATAAATTAGAAAAAAGGAATGTGACTAGTGTCTCCCTACAGTGAAACTACCCTTATTAGCCAACTCTCAGCATTTTCTTATCATTCCCATCAGCAGTCCACTGACATTCCCTTTTAGTTTTATTTTGTTTTGTTCTACCTAAATTCATATTTGCCCCAGTTATAGTGGAGAAAGACAATTTGAATAGCTAGTTTATAAAAACTTCAGGAAGACACGGTGCTGATTTTTTTTAAACTGTTGCCCCTGACTTTTCCAGAAGATTTATGAACGTGAAGTTTAAAGCTGCTCTCCAGCTCTCCCTGGTAGTAACTACATCCCCTATTACTGGCACTATCTCAGCATCAGTACAGAATATACGAGGCTGCCAGCTCTTTCTTCTCTTGTGTCTTTGATCACTGCTTCTCTAAATAATATAAGAGATTTTCAGTATGGGCTTTAGTGTCAATTTATCACAAAGGAAACACTGTTGCTTGTTATTGGTTCAAGCTGCATTCCTAAGGAGGCCTATTTTTATATCAAAATTATTACCAACCTGGTAAATGATGAGGCTTTAGTGTATTCAAATGATGTCCCATCACTGGGAAAAATTCACCCGAAGAATACCTTTAGGTACCAAGCCTTTGAAAGTTCTCTAGACTAAGCAATCTCCAATTTTCTACCTCCCAATTGAATGAGAAAATATTCCTTTAATTTAAGCTTTAAAGTTTCTATTCAGTTCCCTGGGAAAAAGGTGGAGAGGAAAGAAAAATAGAGGCTTTCAGGGAGATCCATATCTTTTCTGCATAAGATGAGCCAACCAAATGGTATTAGTTTAAACTGTGGCAGCTTTACAAGCTAGCTGATTGAAGACATTTCAACCTAACCTCTGATGACACCAAACTCTCCATGAGTTCCCTGAAACTTTTAAGTAACAGTGATTAACATGAAAATGAAACTGACTAAATAATAGAGCCCTCTGTATGTTAATGACATAATATAATAATCCTTTTCTACCTAGCAGTCACAGAGGAGTAAACCACTATCAGGGATTTGTATTTTTCTTATTCTCTCCCTTCCTCTCTTTCTCTTTCTTTCCTTTCTAACATTAAATATTAAAGATTTCCTAAGAATTCTCCTTCCAGAAGTAGTGAAAAAAATCAGGATACAGATTTGAAGATATATTATCATGGGGTTTTGCAAAGCAGTATTCAATCCTCACATATACAAAAAAAATAATAATAATTGCTCTGTTCATTGTACCACTGAAGAAAATAGACTCCTCATTCAGGCTAAGCTCCATCTGGTCTAAATAGCATCTCAGCTGGTGTTGCTTTTTGTCTAATGAGGAAGAACCTCAATATATAGATGGGTTTTCCCATATTTTTGCAAACTAATTAAAGGCTGAAATTTTTCTAAAATGCAATGAAAGGAAAAACTAAAGAGGTTAACTCACCACTCTTACATTTTTAAATATATATTTCTAAATTGCTTAAAACTATTTAAAAGGCTTTAAAACTCTGAATTTGTAAAATGCTTAAAAACCTTCTAATTGCTTATAATCCAGCTAACGTTTAGTAATAATCTTCTATAAAACATATTTTAAACCTGGGAAGTCAGCAAGTGCATTATTTAAACCATCTAATGGTACACTGTTTGTGAAGGGTCAATGTCTATTAAACCATTATTCTTCATTCACCACAAAGTTTGAAAGCTGTGAATTCTCAGCAAAGAAGAAAGAAAAAAAAAAAGCCTTTGTTTAAAACAGAGCTTTGCTGTTGGGTAGAATTTAAAACAAGGTTTGAATTTGATTGGTGACCTCACGAAATAGAGAAAAATCTAGTGTTGGCTTCTAATCAGTAAGTAATTCACACTTCAGACACCTTCCTAGCTGATCCCTGGTGGACTGGACATATTTGAACAAAGATTCCTAAGGGCTTATTAGAGCTTTATCTTTCTAAAAGTGAAATCATTTCACAGATATGAGAGAAGGCACAGAAGAGCACTGGGGGAATATGTGGTTGGCAAGTAAGTTGCCCAGTTAAAGATTTTAAATGGAATGATGTATATGGAAAAATGCATTGCACACATAAATATAAAACAGTAGAAAAAATAGAGGACAACATATGTGACACTGAGTGTACTAGCATAATAAAGGTTTTTATCCCCTTACATATTCTCAGGTGACAATATGAGAGAATCTTATATGAAAACAAGATTTCTGACTGTCATTGAATATACACCAACACATAAACTAGTTAGAAAAGTTAATTTGAAATTTTGAACAAAGAAGTAAATTTTATATCCTCGGAGACTTGATGACATGAGATTAATGTTTATAATGAGATCATGGAAATGGATCACTTCTAAAGATACAATTTTGGTAGAAAGAGATCATTAAGAGTAGTAGAATCTGAAGCATCTGCAGCCATGACTATGAGAGAAATAGGCCATGTGGCCAATAGAAACTTAGAAAATTGTATCGGCCTAGTGATAATTTCCATGCTCTTGGGTTAGGTGATGTCCTAGACAAAAGCTGACAGAGTAATCCCCAAATATTTTATTACTCTCTGAATGACAATAAACTCCCAAGTCTCTGCCCTATGTAACCTCTAATACTACCCATTCAACATCTATATGTAGGGGAAACATATATCTGTTTCTCTGAAAAGCCACCTTTAATATTCTAAATAGTACATGACAAGCCTCTTATTCTGTAATTCAAGTCTCAGAAATTCTAAATACAGTTTATAGCATAAAAGATTTCTCTTACCTTCTCTCCTATAGCTTTGTTTATTAAATGTGTTTTAGGAGAAGAAAGTGGAGAAAAGAGTGAGAAGGGGATTTGACTATGTCTGCTTGAAAGACACATTCTAATTCAATAAAATAGATAGAAAAAATGAACAATTAAATTGAATATAAGATCTATGTTGTCTAAAAAATAAAGGAGATAACAAAATTAAGTATTTAGCACAGATTTGCTGTAGTTGACACTTATCCAATGATCCTTCCTACCTCCACATTGCCTTTCAAATACCAGTTCCAAAATTTGAACAGAGGCAAGAAACTTTAACTCTACTGAAAAAACAAATATAAAATTTATAAAACTCTTCACTTGTTTACAAAATTACAACGTCACAGAAGACAAAAATATAAGGCAAAAAATAAAATTATGCAGTATATTATATTGTTTAATGAAGAAAATAAAACTGGCTTTAATTCAAAGGCACAGAAACTTGAGTAGGAAATAATGTTAACCAGAACTTTGTGATAATGAGCAAAGATAGAACTTAATCACAGTATAATAGAGTGGAAATATATGGCTAGAGTTGGAAAGACCTGTAATATTTATTTAATTTCTTTAAGTTATAGTTTCCTCATCAATAAAATAAGAATGCCAGCTTTCAAAGTCACTGTAAGGATTAAATCAGATACTGTTAGTAAAAGCTAGGTAGCATATAGTAAATACCAACAATTCAAGTCTACTTTCCCTGGAGGTTAGGAGCATACATTTCAAATTGGTTAAAGAAAATATTAGTATGGAACTATGATAGGAGACTTTGGGAGAGAATGTGCTTGTAGAAGATATTCTAAAAAATGGCATACAACTCTGAATGATCCACGCTAAATAAAAATGTATCAAAAAGAAATTCTTCGGTTGCTCAGAGGACTATCTCATTAACTTAAATTTTAAAAGTGCATGTGCATAATTTGGAAGAGGGACACAAAACCAACAGCCCAAACAAAAGGTTGGTATTTACCTGGGAATTATTATTTTTTTAATGAACACTCAAAATAATCTAAATATTTTGGAGGGCAAAACTTAAAAGAGATGAAAGCAAGACTTTTACATCTACTCTCAGGAGTATGACTGATACAGAAGAGAGAGATGTGTCTGATGCTTAGAGGAAACCGTATCAGGACATTAGGTGTCTGAGAAGATGCAAACCAATAATCACTTTCAGGAGTATGAATGGCTGTCACACTAGAAATGGAAGAATAGGATAAAGAAAAATTGTACCTTAGGATAATGGAAGAAAAAATTTAAGAGCAACATTCTATTTTAATTTACTCTTCAAAAGAGATTTATCTCTACCAGGCATGTAGAAATGTGCTGCTAATAAAATGAAGAACAAAGACGTAGCTGCTGTTTTCAGAGAGCTTATAAGACAGTGGGGAGATAGATAGTAAATAAATAATCACATAGATAAATATATACAGATACATATCTGAAAATTGCTAGGCTAGAAGTATTTCAAAATACACAATTTTTAGATTTCAGAGGTAATATATGAATATAATGGATATTAAAAGACAAAAAAACAGTGCCTGAGGCAGCACTAATAGTCAAACACGTTAAAATGCATTCAATAAAATATATGAATAATCACACAAACTCAGATAAAAATATAAATATTACAGTTTACGTATATAAAAATATGTCATGATATATGGTATAGAGGTAGAGATAAGCATATTGCTTTTTATTTGTTTAAAGTTTCAAACAGATACAAATTAAAACTAACTTTACTTGTACTATACATTCCATGAATGTTTACAGCATCTCTTTGCCTGAGGCACTTTAAAAAAAGCCATATACTATTATTAACATGTAAAAGAAATCATGGACGCTGGTGAGGTTTTGGAGAAAAAGGAATGCTTTTACACTGTTGGTGGGAGTGTAAAGTAGTTCAGCCATTGTGGAAGACATTGTGGCAGCAATTCCTCAAAGACATAGAGAAAGAAACACCTTTCAACTCAGCAATCCCATTACTGGGTATACACCTGAAGGAATACAAGTCATTCTGTTATAAAGACTCATGCACATGTAGGTTCATTGCAGCACTATTCATAACAGCAAAGACATGGAATCAACCTAAATGCCCACCAATAATAGACTGAATAAAGAAAATGTGATAAATATATACCATGGAATATTATACATCCATCAAAAATAAAACACAGCAAGAGCTTGTCCTTTGCAAGGACATGGATGGAGCTGGAGGTCATCATCCTTATCAAACTTACACAGGAACAGGAACCCAATACCACATGTTCTCACTTATAAGTGGGAGCTAAATGATGAAAACAAACATAGTAGGGAACAACATACACTGGAGCCTACTGTAAAGTGGAAGGTAGGAGGAGGGAGCATATCAGGAAAAATAAGCGTACTAGGCTTAATACCTGGGTGATGAAATAATCTGTACAACAAATCCCCATGACACAAATTTACCTATGTAACAAACCTACACATGGACCCCTGAACTTAAAAGTTTAAAAAAGGTCATGTTGGTGTTACCAATGTCATTAGTATCATATTGGAGTGGGACAGGGTAAAATCCATAATCATGAAGCAAAATGTTTCACTGAGGAAAATTAAATGTCCAAATATTTATTTATACAAGAATTTTAAGAGAGGGATTTGTGTCCAGAGCAATACAATTTTACACATTTTTCTAGTCTAGTTTTCTTGCAATGAGCTCATGCTGCTAGAAAATAGGTTTTGTCTGCATAATAATGCTCAGGTAAATTAAACACCTCTTTGAAATCTCAGATACTAGCTTTCTCAATCCCTGAAATCTTTATTTGGTGTGTGCCCACAGGGTTAGATTACAAGAAATAGATGCCCTATACTCTGTTCTGTTGGGGTTTTCTTATGGGCCATGTTTAAGGTTTTTGCAAGAACATAGTACAAGTGCATCAGCATTACAAATTTATTCACCACTTAGGATTTTATTTAGATATTTTCCTGTTAAACATATCAGTGTGGTTTTCAGCTACATTATGATCTACATAAACCCTTTTTCAACAGATTGAAATTTCAACAGATTGAAATTTCTCTGAAATTTTACCCCATGACATTCTTTAAATTTTGTGTAGATAACTTTCTAAATATTCCACCACCTTCAATTTTCTATTCTATTGGTGTATTCTAGTTTTTCCATAGCCAAAAAACCAGTCAGTACTTATATTCTCTTCCTAGCATCAAGCTACCTTGATCAATAAGTGGTTAAGATATTTAGAGTTCATCATGTACAATTTGTTTTTCCCATTTTTCATGGTCTTTGCATCATGTCCACTGAAAAAAACTCCAAATAATCTGTCTTTCTCTCTTCTTAATGTCTTATGTCATGATGATTTCAATACTCTAGTCTTTACATAACATGTCCCATAGATATGCAATATTAAAGTATATTACACTAACTCCACTTTCTGTGCTGTTGGTATTGACAGATGCTTCCTTTTCTTCTCAGTGTTAACCACAAACAGCATTTTACCTCTCTGTCATTTCTTAACACAATTACATCCAAAGTCACAAAATAGCCATGTTGGGAGGATCCAAGATGACTGAATAGGAACAGCTCCAAGTGCAGTTCTCAGCAAGAACAACACAGACAGTGAGTGCTCACTGCATTTCCAAACAAATTTTCACTGCCCACAGACAAGGAGATTCCTGAGCCGAAAGCGCCGTGACTTTTCAGCAAAGCTGGTGCTGCGAGTTGGCGCACAGAAACTCACACAAATCTGGGAGGCCATTTCAACTGATGCCTGGAACACCTGGGAGACAGAGCTGCCCATTCAACTGAAAGGGAGAGGGCTGAGACAGAGAGCCAGGCAATCTGGCTTGGCGAGTACCACCCACACAAAACAAGCAATCTGAAGCACTCTGGATTGAGAGTTTTGCAGAAAGCGCAGCTGGACCCAGGACAGTCCAGCTCAGTGAGGGGAAGGGCATCAGCCGCTACTGAGGCAGTCTGCCAATACCAAGGCAGTTCACAGAGCAGCTGGGCAGAGCCTGTGGCAGCTCAGCCACACCTCTGTTGGCAGACTGGGACTAGACTACTCCGTATGGGGCAAGGCATCTCTGAAAAAAGGCAGCAGCACATCAGGAACTTATAAATAAAGCTGACCTTCCTAGGTCAGAGCACCTGGGAAAAGAGGTGGTTATGAGTTCCTCTGCAGCAGACTTAAAGGTAACTGCCCAGCAGCTCTGCACAGAACAACGGAGCTCCCAGCACAGCACTTGAGCTCCTATAAGGGACAGACTGTCTCCTCAAGCAGCTCACCAACCACCATATATCCAAAGAGACACCTCATAAAGGAGAGCTCAGGTCAACATCTGGTGGGTACTCTTCTGGGATGAAGATAACAGAAGAAGAAACCAGCAGCAACCCTTACTGTTCTTCAGCCCCTGTGGGCAAGATACCCAGGCAAGATACACAGGCAAGCAGGGTCTGGAGTGGACCCCCAGCAGTCCTGCAGCAAAGGGGCCTATTAGAAGGAAAATTAAGAAAGAGAAAGAAATAGCTTCAACATCAACAAAAAGGACGTCCACTCAGAGATCCCATCTGAAAGTCATCAACTACAAAGAGCATAGGTAGATAAAGCCAATAAGATGGGAAGAAACCAGTGCAAAAAGGATGAAAACACCAAAAACCAGAACGTCTCTCCTCCTCCAAGGGATCACAACTCCTCACCAGCTAGGGATCAATGATGGATGGAGAATGAATCTGATGAATTGACAGAAACAAGCTTCAGAAGGTGGGTAATAACAAACTTCTCCAAGGTAAAAGAACATGTGCTAACCCAATGCAAAGAAACTAAGAACCTAGAAAAAAGGTTAGATGAGATGCTAACTATAATAAACAGCTTAGAGAAAAATATAAACAACTTGATGGAGCTGAAAAACAGCACGAGAACTTCGCGAAGCATACACAAGTTTCAATAGCCAAATTGACCAAGCAGAATAAAGGATATCAGAGATTGAAGATCAACTCATTGAAATAAAATGAGAAGCCAAGATTGCAAAAGAGTGCAAAGAGTGCAAAGAAATGAAAAAAGCCTCCAAGAAATATGGGATTATGTGAAACGACCTAATCTATGTTTGATAGGGGTACCTGAATGTGACAGAGAGAATGAATCCAAGATGGAAAACAGAATATACAAAGAACTAAAACAGATTCACAAGAAAACAAACAAACAAACAAACACATTCAAAAGTGGGCAAAGGATATGAACAGACACTTTTAAAAGAAGACATATATGAGGCCAACAAACATAAGAAAAAATGCTCATCATCACTGATTAGTAAAGAATGCAAATCAAAACCACATTGAGATACCACCTCATGCCAGTTAGAATGGTGATCATTAAAAAAATCTGGAGACAACAGATGCTGGAGAGGATGTAGAGAAATAGGAACACTTTTACACTGTTGGTGGGAGTGTAAACTAGTTCAACCATTGTGGAAGACAGTGTGGCACTTCCTCAAGGAGATGGAAATAGAAATTCCATTTGACCCAGTAATCCCATTACTGGGTATATACTCAAAGGATTATAAATCGTTCCACTATAAAGACACATGCACATGTATGTTCATACTGGCACTGTTTACAATAGAAAAGACCTGAAACCAACCCAAATGCTCATCGACAATAGACTGGACAAGGAAAATGTGGTACATGTACACCAGGCAGCCATAAAAAAGGATGAGCTCGTGTCCTTTGTAGGGACATGGATGAATCTGGAAACCATCATTCTCAGCAAACAGACACAAGAACAGAAAATCAAACACTGCATGATCTCACTCGTAGGTGTGTGTTGAACAATGTGAACACATGGACACAGGGAGGGGAACATCACACACTGGGGTCTTTTGTGGGAGGTCAAGGAAGGGACAGCAGGGGATGAGGAGATTGGGGAGGGATAACATGGGGAGAAATGCCAGATGCAGGTGATGGCGGGAAGGAGGCAGCAAATCACATTGCCATATGTGTACCTATGCAACAATCCTGCATGATCTGCACATGTACCCCAGAACCTAAACTACAATTAAAAATAAATAAATAAATAAAAATAAAAATACATAGCCATGTTCAGCAGAGGCATGAAAGATGTGGTAATGCACTTATATATAACTAATGTCTTAACATCAATTCATGTAAAAAAAAAAAAGATATATATATATATATATATACACACACACACATACATACAGAGATAGATTATATACAGATGCAATAGATTTCCATATATATATATGAACAGAAATCCAAATACCACATGTGCTCAATTATAACTGGGAGCTAAATGTGAGAACACACATAGTAGGGAACAAGACACACTGGGGCCAACTGGAAAGTGGAGGGTAGGAAGAGGGAGCAGATAGGGAAAAATAAGGGTACTAGGCTTAATAAATACCTGGGTGATAACTTAATACCTGGTATGAAGGTAATACCTTAATGCTATATATATATATGTCTCTCACATACATATATATAAGAGACACAAATCAAATGATACAGAGTCCTTTAGGTTTTGGGATTCTGGGATGCTGTGGGATCTTTTAACCAAACTGTTAAAATGTGTAGGACCAAATAAGTTAAAATCTGAAATAATTTTCAGATACAATCTGAGTCACTGTTTAGAATACTTGAAAAATCATAGACATTTAAAGATGATCATTAGAACCAGAAATGTCAAAGTCCCAATTTCTCAAATAAAGGGAAATATGTTACTGATAAAAAGTTACTGAAGAAATGAATTTTGAGTGTCTCCAATTGGTCATACTTTCAATCTTCTGAGGACCAAGTCCATAGATAAATGACGCCGGAGCAGAAGTTGACTTTCCCATTAGGTTTGTTTTGGACTCATGCCCCACAATGAATCATTTCTTCATTCTATCTATGCAGCAGCTGACCAACAACTTCTATCTCTCCTATGCCTACACTTTTGTTTTTGTCATTTCCTGGATGTGGACATTCGATTCCTCTCCATCTCCAAATCCCTCCAAACCATGTTTCCATTTTAGAGTCCAGGCTATTCCTTCCTTCACCATTTCTGCATTTCAGGCTGTTTGGCCACTATTTTGCCTTGGAAATCTTCTTTATGATTTGTCTCCCTTAACCAAGAGTTGAAGTCCACTGTGCTCTGATCCCACCTCTCAACCTGGACTGCAGCTTCCATTGAGTCCCACATGAGAGAGTAAATGCCCCTGCAGTCAGCCTAAGTGTATTCACATGGTCATACCAAATTAACTTTCTCTATACTTACTTTTTTTTCCCCCTTTGGTATTGTCATGACATTATAAGTAGGTTGATCAAAAAATGCTCATCATCACTGGTCATTAGAGAAATGCAAATCAAAACTACATTGAGATACCATCTCACGCCAGTTAGAATGGTGATCATTAAAAAATCTGGAGAAAACAGATGCTGGAGAGGATGTGGAGAAACAGGAACACTTTTACACTGTTGGTGGGAGTGTAAATTAGTTCAACCACTGTGGAAAACAGTGTGGCGATTCCTCAAGGACCTAGAAATAGAAATTCCATTTGACCCAGCAATCCCATTACTGGGCATATATCCAAAGGATTATAAATCGTTCTACTATAAGGACACATGCACACGAATGTTCATTGCAGCACAGTTTACAATAGCAAAGACCTGGAACCAGCCCAAATGCCCATCGATGATAGACTGGACAGGAAAAATGTGGCACATATACACCATGGAATATTATGCAGCCATTAAAAACGAGGAGTTCACATCCTTCGTAGGGACATGGATGAACCTGGAAACCATCATTCTCAGCAAACTGACACAAGAACACAAAATCAAACACCACATGTTCTCACTCATAGGCGGGTGTTGAACAAGGAGAACACATGGACACAGGGAGGGGAGCACTATACACGGGGGTCTGTTGGGGGGGAGGAGGGATAGCGGTGGGGTGGGGAGTTGGGGAGGGATAGCATGGGGAGAAATGCCAGATATAGGTGAAGGGGAGGGAGGCAGCAAATCATACTGCCACGTATGCACCTATGCAACAACCTTGCATGTTTTTCACTTGTACCCCAAAACCTAAAATGCAATAAAATAAAAAATAAAATTAAAAAAAAAAAAGATTGTGATCAGAGATAAAGTGTTTCACGGTAAAATGCTAAAATATGTACTAAATAATTATTTTCTTTTTGAGTTTTCACATGTTCCTACAGAATGTTGACAACTAGAACCCTAAATATGTTGCTGCCTTTTTTATATCAATAACTTACAAAGACATGACAAAATAAAGACTAGGTCACAGTTAAAAATAACATTTCATGGGAATAAATGTAAATGTTATTTGATTCCAAAAATATTACTAAACTCTTTAATTTGGTAAAAATAATCTAGCCCAGAGCCCCATTAAATGAGCTAATAACACTTCAGTCAGAATTTTTTCTCTTTTTTAAGCCATCAGGGACAGGTAGCTCACCGTTGCCCAAAACTGCCCATGGCACTTTTGAACAAATAAATAATAGCAAGACACTTTATAATATTGGGTTCAATTTTGCCTTATTTTAACATAAATTACTTTTCATTCTACCTTCCAACTGCAGCCATTCAGATATTTGAAGAGAGTTCACAAAACAGAAAGCTGTTACATCACTCTTCTTTATGGTGCCTTCCCGGTTCCTTTGACAGTTCCTCCTAGGGCATTTCCTGTAATTCCATGACTATTCTTATCTTTCACCCCCCAAAATCCTCCAGTATATCAATATGCCTCAAAGTTTAGGATGCAGAAATTAACACATACTTTAGGGAAAAATTATAAGCACCCAATATAATGGTTATCTCCCTTTTCCTGAACATTTTCTCTATTACTAAAATCTTATGATACATAAAGACAAGATAGGAAAGACATAGTCAGGCAATAGAAATGTGAAAATGTCTGAAGTTGTTGACTTCAAGTTTACTATGGGCCAATTTTGCAATACAGCTGATCAATCATTTAAGAAATTCAAACAGCATTAGTAGATTTATAATATCTAAACCTTAGAAATTAATAACCCTATTACATGCTGCATTGATTAAACCATATTTGGATTATTGTTTCGATTCTTGAAAAATATTTCTTGTTGAAATCTTGAAAAACCAGTGTGTGTCTAAAGAGCAGTACCCAGAAAGATAAGGACGGTGTCAGAACCATGTAACCTAAAAACCTGCTGAAGTAATGGTGCATTTCAGGCCAGGAGAAGAGGAACTGACTAGGGGGGCTGCTGTCAAAACCCTGAAGCATGACACCAGAAAGAATGTTGCTAATTGTGGTTGTTCCATAAGACAGAACCAGAAAAATGAGTAAAAGCTACAGAGAGGCAGATTGGAATAACTACTTTGTGATGTGCTAAATTCACTGCCACTGCAAGTATTCTGGTAGAGGTAGATTTTTTATTTAGCAAGAAAATATACTATAGATTCTGCCATTAGGTGCCTATTTGAGCAAATCTCTAATTTTCTTTCAAAAGCTAAGCTACTCCTGTAATCCCAGCACTTTGGGAGGCCAAGGCGGGTGGATCACGAGGTCAAGAGATTGAGACCATCCTGGTCAACATGGTGAAACCCCGCCTCTACTATAAATACAAAAAATTAGCTGGGCACGGTGGCGCGTGCCTGTAATCCCAGCTACTCGGGAGGCTGAGGCAGGAGAATTGCCTGAACTCAGGAGGCGGAGGTTGCGGTGAGCCGAGATTGCGCCATTGCACTCCAGACTGGGTAACAAGAGCGAAACTCCGTCTCAAAAAAAAAAAAAAAAAAAAAAAAAAAAAAGCTAAGCTACTATGATTACTAATACTAAAATTTTCCGTCAGTTCTAGAGAAAACAGGTATACCGACAGTAAGATAATACAGAGGCAGAGAAAGAAAGCTATGCATTTATCATGCTACATTATCATAAATTGTGAAAAAATGAAGGTGTCCTGGGTTTATCTGTGTCATTGGCCCATCTTTATTCCCAGCCCATTTTGATGCTTCCCACTGGCTGATCATTTTCTACCAACCACTTCTTAGCTTTTGGACCACTCTGCCCTGTACTTCCTGGTAACTTACGCTCCAAGAAACTACCACTAAAGGAAGCCACAGGGAGGAGTCATTTAAATCCCTTAATTGTTTTACCATTCTAACCTCTGGAGGCCCTGTTGAGAGTGTTTTTTTTTAATATTCACTTTTAATTATTTGATAAAATATTACATGTCATTTAAATCACTAAGAAAATTTAGGTATGTTAATATGCATTTGTGCATGCATTTAATCAAGCATATACAAACATTTCTTTCAAATAGCACTGTGAAATCATCTCAAAGAAGGCAAAATATAGGATTTTAAATTTCTCTCTTTCTATTTTGTAAGTTAGAAATTAACTTAATGAAAGTTAGGTATGAAATAACAAAAAAAAGAGTCTAAGCAGATTATGAATTGGGTAGGCCGGTAAAAAATAAAAGTCATGAGAAACACTCATATGCATAACAGACACTGTAATTTATAGCACTTTTTAAATGTTAGTAGTTGAAGAAGCATCATAGCCAATATTCGATGTAACTGTCTTTTTACATATATACAGTTTGCCTTTGGGTAAATAAGTATTGTAGATATTTCTTTCATCTTTCCAGAAAACAAACAAAAAACCAAAACTGTAGTGCCAACTAATTGGTAGATTTAACATTAGACAATTATTTAAGAATTTCCATAGTGTAAAAGGCTATAAGTGGCCTTTCTCTCTCTTGCCATTTTAATCATGTCTTGGTATAAAGCTAATAAGGAGACTATCAGGATACAATCCCTACAGAAATCCATATAAAGATTAAGTGCTTATGGATGCAGAGCTTTGTTTACTTAACCATTAAGCTCCTGAAAGCATTGTGTTGGTGAGAAATACTGGAGAGATAAGACTGAGAAAAACAAAGAATTCAGGTACAATCTTTACACCCTGATGGCTCTGCTTCTCTAACGTAAGCCAACAACAAAGGAAAGTGCCATTGTCCTGGTACGTTCCTTCAAGTAACAGGTGCTTTGTAGATAAACAATATTGGTGCTCCAAGAATTAAATAATGACAACACCATCAGATGGCAAATAAGAAAACAGAACTTGTAACAAGGGACAGCAATGACTTGACTATTGTGAAATCTATGTGCTTATATTTTTTTCTAAAATTGGCATCAATAGTTCCCTCAGCAAGTAAATTTGAATAAGTTATATTGGAATGCTAACTCCCCAAACTAATTCTGCGCAATGGCATAGATTGCATGCTTTTGATATATTTGATAAAACAGTAGTGCTAACTGATCATGCAGTTCTACTAAGTAGAATTATTTCTAGAACAAACACGGCAAAGAGAAATAAGTATGTCTGTTTGACAAAGGACCTGGAACAAATTTGAAGATTGAGATGCATCAAACTGAAACTCGTCATTTTGGTGACAGGTATGGCTGTGCATGCACTGCTTAAACATCTTAAATTCCCAGGGTTTTGTTATGCATGACTTGCTTTTATTAGTTTAGAGTTGAGTATCCTTTACGTGTGGCAAAAATGTAGACACTTTTAATACCAATGATAAATAATTGCAAAGATTTATACTTGAACATTATTTTATTATTATAAGAAAACAAGAAAAACAAACGAATATCTACTTATATTCTGCCCACAATTAGTCAGATAGGCCTGCAGTCTTATTCTCTACACATCTCCATAACAAGATTAGATTCCAGGGCTAAATTATGTTGTAAGTACCCTATAATAGTAGAGAATGTCCAGAACATTAGTTTCCTCTCCTGTACTTTCCACTTAACCTCTGTCCCTTCTCCTGTCCTCTCCAAGTCCTGAATGCTACTGATGTGTGGTGGAATCTGTTCCTAAAGTATTTCAAAGCCAGAAGTACATATCTGTTCATTGAAGCGAGTTACAATATTCCCAGAGCACTTTATTGCCTTTTAGTTCTCTTCTGAAATCATTAACAAATATTTCTTCTACTTCTGGACTCTTCAGGTTCAATTTACTTCTGCTAATTTCATCCCAAGACAAAAACAGACCATGATCTAGTGGTTATAGCACAAGGTGTGGCAGGAGCTCATTTGATGTCTCTGTTCCCTGAGTCGGGACTGATTCAATGCCTAGCCTTGGGCGAGTTACTTAGCCTCCATTGCCCTATATGAACCTGAGTCTTAATAACACCTACCTCACCAGGAGTTGTGAGAATTCATTAATAAACTATCATTATCAGTCTTCATTATGCACCTGTGTGCAACCTCAAACAATCCCTCTTGTTCTA
This sequence comes from Aotus nancymaae, assembly GCF_030222135.1. Taxonomy (NCBI): domain Eukaryota; kingdom Metazoa; phylum Chordata; class Mammalia; order Primates; family Aotidae; genus Aotus; species Aotus nancymaae. The sequence goes on along the minus strand of NW_026988422.1, from coordinate 27,847,457 downwards.
ATTGAGCAGTATAGTGTATGTTTTTTCCTGTAGTTTTATATTTTATGTGCAGGGAGAGACTATCGTGTGTTCTCTCTACTCTTGTTCAAGACCAGACTGCTTTATCTAGGTAATTTGGCTTAGTGGAATTTTTTAAGTCATACAGCTACCTAGATGTTGACACTGAGAAATTAAAATGATGATTATTAGTCTGGGTTCCCATCCATTGCAAAGTGACAGGCTCATTTTTTCTCTCTTCAAACCTGCCAGCTAGCTGGCCCCTGTGCTTCTCAAAGCAGCAAAGTTTTAAAGAACCAAGGAACATTACCCAAGCCACAGTGCAATAACTCTAATAAACTGCACCTGTGGATGACTCTCTGGTTTATTTATATACTGTATCACAGGTCATTAACAGAAAATAACCCACTGAGATACAACATTCTTGTTTACAGTGAAGTTCTGGTGGTGACAGCAGGAATATAAAATACAAAATCAACAGGGAACACTGAACTAATAAAAAGACAAGGGTCTATAAAGCATAGAAAAAAAAAACAAAGCCAACTGTGCAGGCAAAAATAAAATAAAATAAACTTCCATCATAAAACAATCAAAAGCTATGGTATATTTATAGAGACTGGGGAACCCAAAGACCCACTGAGCTGGAATATTTATGGGTGTCAGAGTGAAAGTCAGAAAATCTGTATGCTGTCTGGAGTCAAAGCTTGATCAGTTGGATATATCCTTAGAAAAACAGATTTGTTTCCCCTTCTTCTGATGGTCCTTACCAACCTTTCAAGCCAATAAGCTTTCAGATATCTTTATGAAATTAGCCTTTCCAAACAGTCATGTATATTAACTTTAGAAAATGCTTGCTCAGAAATTCTAATGCCAAAAATAAATTTTTTAATATTATTTTATAAATTTTTCTATTACTATGATATCATTTCTCTGTCTCATTGCTAAGAACAATGGCACATCCCTTTACAAGCAGCTCATCACTAGTAGGTAGTATAATTTTAAGTGTCAGTGATTTTATTGAGATTTGCCTCAATAGAACATCTCTACTCCTGAGTAACAGTATTTGAAATACTATACTTTAATAATATATATTAACTTTACATCTCTCTACCACTCATCTTTTAAATACCAAGACTTTTAAGGTAATTTAATGCAAAATTCACAATAAATGTTATTACAATAAATATTTGGATGAGTTTGGAAGAGAACAGAAGGTCAGAAGGAGGCAGGTAGGCAGATGAGTTGGACTCAGATAAGGAAGTGTTTACTTCTCAGTATTTCCTAGGACCAGTTTTAACCATATCCTTTCAATGTGGATACAGTAGCTTAGTCTTATTGTTTCTAGACATCTACATTTTTGTCATAATTCTATTTTGTGCTGCTATAACAGAATACCTTAGACTGGGTAATTTATAAAGAACAGAAATGTATTTCTTACAGTTCTGGAGGCTTGGAAGTCCAAGATCAATCAGCCCACATATGGTGATGACCTTCATACTGTGTCATCCCATGGCAGACAGCAGAAGGGCAAGAGAGTGTGAGGGAAAGAGAAAAAGAGATTAAACTAACTGTCTCAAGCACTTTTACAATAGTTAGTAATCCATTAATGAACACAGAGTGCTCATGACCTAAACACATCCCATCAGGCCCCACCTATCAACACTTTTGTTGAGGATTAAGTTTCCAACACATGTTTTTTGAGGAATATATTAAAACCATAGCATGTCTCTTCAACACAAGCTTCTTTCTAGTTATTTAACAAATAATCATTTTCTACTACATGCAAAACAAAATAAAAACAAATAAAAATAACAAAATAGGCCCTGTCTCTCAGCAACTTGTCATCTATTGAGAAGCTGACTCTAAGAAGTCAGGGACCTTTTTTTGTTCACTACTGTACCTTCAGCATTTAGAATAATATCAGGCATATGCTATATGTTCAATAATATGTGTTAAATGAAGCAATAAGTCAATGAATGAATAAAATAGAGATGCAAAATGGCATTAGGGCTATAGAAATCTAAGCAAGAGAGACTGTATGTAAATAAAGAGCCTGGTTCCATGTCTGTCAAATGTAATTGTTGAATAAATAGTGTTTTTTTTTTTTTTTAATGGAAGCTAATGTGATTAAAGAAATATTTGTGTATGAAGTAGCAATGTTTCTGGATCAACACAAGAAGTTTGGCTTAGGGTGGATAGAGATTAGCAAAGGAAAGCAATCTCGATAAAGAAAACGTATCTGATCTGAGGAACCAAGAGACTAAAAATGTATAGTACTCTATACATCTATGCAGGTAAGTTTTGCTAACATCTATAAAATAGCCACTGACCAGCCTATCTCCAATATTAGAAGCTTTTATGAAATGCCATTTTTAAGAAGATACAGAATCTTTAGCTAATAAAAGCTATAAATAGTAAAAATAGGACATTTCTTATAAATGTATTAATTATTCACATGTGCCTATGGATCTTAATTAAGCAAGGTTGGCCTCAGCTTTGTAAGATTAGAAAGGGTAGTTCATGCTGACTTGTGATTATCTTTTCTTCATAGTTTTGAGGGTAATAAAGTAAGGTGATATCAATTTAAACACAAAAAAGCAGCTAGAAAACCAACTTCAGTGCACCAGGGTGCAGACTCATGAGGCAGTTCACCAGTAGCAATCATAATGAAGGGGAGGCAAATAAGTTTTACTCCCCACTCTGCCTTAGTCTGTTGGTGGTGGTACATCAAAATATCTGAGACTGGGTAATTTATAAAGAATAGAAATTTATTTTCTCACCATTCTGGGCTGAGAAGTTCACAATGAAGCCACCAGCAAGGCTGATTATTTGATGAAGGATGTTCTCTGCTTCCATCCAATATGGTACCTTGCTCCTGTATATGTACCTTCCAAAAGGAAGAGGAGAGGAACACTGTGTCTTCACATAGCAGAAAGCGGAAGGGCAAGAGAGCTGAATGCTGCATAAAGCCTCCTTTATAAGGTACTTAGTCCCACTCAGGAGGAAGGAACCCAATCAACTCTTAAAGGCACCACCTGTAAATCACATTGGCAACACCTGAATTTTTGAGGCAGCATAGTCAAACCATAGCCCTTACTGAGTTCTCAGCTGGGACCACTGTAACAATGAAAAAATATCAAGAAAAAAACAAAAGGAAGTTTATTAATATATGTGCCTCATAAATACATGTTTCTCAGGTAAAGAGTAACTCTTAAAGAGGTGACTTAGAACTCCAGCTTATCTAGCCTCTTCAACAAAGAACTATAATGTTTCAGAGAAGCAAAAAGACCCAGTAGAAAGACCTTGAGCTCTAGCAGCAGCAAATTGTAGGAAGTCAAATATATGAAAAACTCATAGTAGATAAAGGCTAAGTAGTAAAGTTATTTATGTAGATTCCTCTGGTGCCATCTCCAGGCTGATAGGGGTCTAAAGGCATCTCTGTATCCGTGATGTGATATGATGAGAAGAGGCCTTTGCCTCTGCAGTATTCATTCCTGAAATCCATAACCTCAGGGAAATCAGAAGAAAATGTCAGCAAACCAAACTTATGAGCTATTTTACAACAACTGACCAGTATTTTTTAAAGTTACAGAGTCGTGAAAGGCAAAGTCAGAGAAACTGTCACAGACTGAAGGAGACTAAGAAGACATAACAGCAAAATGCCGTGTAGGAACCTGGATGGAAATCTGGGAAAAGGAAACAGACATCAGTGGAAAGACTGAGGCAATCCTGGTACAGTCTAATTTAGTTAATGTTGTTACTTTTGATAAAGTACCATAGCTCTATAGGATGTTGACATTAGGGAAATTTGGGTGAAGGGTATACAGAAATTAACTCTATGAACTAATGTGCCAACACTTCCGTGAACCTAAAATTGTTTCAAAATAAGATTTTAAGCTGGGCGCAGTGGCTCATGCCTGTAATCCCAGCACTTTGGGAGATGGAGGCCAGTGGATTACCTGAGGTCAAGAGTTCGAGATCAGCCTGGCTAATGTGGTGAAACCCCATTTCTACTAAAAACACAAAAATTAGCTTGGTATGGTGGCACATGCTTGTAATCCCAGTCACTCAGGAGGCTAAGGCAGAAGAATCAATTTGAACCAGGGAGGTGGGGGTTGCAGTGAGCTGAGGTGGTGCCACTGCACTCCAGCCTAAGTGACAAGAGTGAAACTCCAACTCAAAAAAAAAAAAAGTTTTTTTAAGATAAAAAATAAAATAACTTTCAAAGATCAGCCTTTGTCCTTCCTGGTAGAGAGGAAAAGGTACACTTTTGTAAATTTGTGTCCTGCTTTAAGGCAAATAGAGGTGGGGGTGGAGGAGTGAGTACAGCAAGTTTTTCTTAAATCGTCTTCTTTCCAATTGCCTTCAGCTCAAAAATAATCCTTATGTCAAAGTGACATATTTTAGAGTGGCATATTTTCCTACCCTTCAACAGTAACTGGCAAATTGCAAGCATTCAATACATTTGAATAAGTGAAGGAATAACCAGTTCAAACTGCTTTCTTTTACTCAGACAGAAATTGAAGCCCAGGGAGCCTATGTGGTTTGCTAAGAGCCACAGAGCTTGTTAGTGGCAATGTTAGGCCAAGTCTTCTGATTCTTGGCCTGGTGTTGGTCTGCGTTTCCCTGTTTATTCCAGTTTACAGTGACGTCATTAAAGGAACCGGACCCACTAGCAGCTGCTCTCTAAATATGTTTCTGATTTGAGTCTCTAGCCATGAGACATACATCTCTATTCTTGTTTCTAGTGAGAGATGAACTGGCATTCTTGTGCTTGTTTCTGAGGAGGAAATCATTTTGAGTTGAAACACAGCCAGACTGAGGAAGTCCTGCTGAGTCTGAAGGAAGTTCACTCATCCTTTGCAAATGCTCTGGAAGAAAGAAAAAATAATTCTTGTCTTTGCAATTTTAGCTAGCATATATTGGGCAACAATCCATTGGATTATTTCTTATGCACCTGTATGTAAATAATCTGAATAGAACTGATTAACATTTAAATTCTAAGTTACTGAAGTATCCAAGGGGAAATTGATTAGATTGACTTGATTTGGTGCCAATATGGTAAATGCCTTAATGTTTTAAACAAATTGAGGAAGCAATCACTGATGATTTTGAAACATCACACATTTTAAAAATTCCCACTTTGAAATCTGGAAGAAAGTACCTTACCTCAAACAGTTTGTTTTCCTTCTCCATAGTATCAAATAAATGTTAACATTTATTTTCATAGTCATGGAGCTACTAGCAATGGATCACCATTGTATTCCTCTAGTGGATTATTTTGAACCCGAATAGCTTTTTTGTTGTTGTTTGCAAAAACCAAAAGCCTGTAGGGCTCAATGTGCTTGGAAAATATGTAAATGATGGCTTTCCTCTGTCAATCTGGGAGTGACAATTCAGTAAACCCTTCATCCACATCATCTGTAGCATAATAGCATTTTAATTTAGAGTGAACCTTTTTGCTTAGCTCATATGTATCTTGTGCATTTTAAGATAAACTATTTACAGAGAAGTATAAAAGTCCCTGGAGATGCAACATCTCATTTTCAATTCTGTTGGCAGGAATACTAATTACATTATCACATATTCAGCAGCATTCAGCAAAGTTATTTATTCATTCATCCTTAAGACCTGGGATGCCTACCAGGTCAGTTTCAATAAGCAGTACCTTGAGAATCTCTGCTGATGGTACATACAGATAATTAGGTGTAGAGTTGTTAGAAAAATCTCACCCCAAAAAGCTCAGCCTTGGAGATTTGCCTGCTCTTTCATTCTTTGAGCCAGAGAGAAAATCCAATAGTTGCTAGAAATGAGGAAACACTTATCATCCAAATTTCTCACCCCTCAGGTTCAGTTTCTTAATTGAAGTTTGGTTTTAGTTCTTAGAATAGCAAGAGAACTTGTTGACAGTTCAATATTGTGAAAATATTCAGAATTTACACGTGGAACAATTTTGCTCTTCGGATAATTTTGAAAGTGAATGTGCTCTGATTAATGCTGCTTACCTTTACCTTTGAAATCTTTAATAATCGTTGGTTAACAATAATCATTTACACGGTACATCATCTTCCAGTAATCTTGCTCTACTGAGATATTAAAGGAACTAGAAGAATATAAATATTCATATTTTGTTATATATGTCAGATTTTCCTAGTAGTATTAACGGTGTTGAGAAAATGAGCACCTGACAATTACTAGGCCTTGGAAGAATATAGTTCTATAACAAACAACCTGATCTGAGAAATTGCCCAATTTCACCAAGCAAATGATAGCTTTGCTATTATGCTAGGATTGCAGCAAAACTGTCTTCTAGTTTGTGTCACTCAAAATGTAGACAAAAAGTAAATCACAGACCACAGAGCAAATTCCTGGTGGGGTCATTACAGCTTGCTTTTGTTTCAGGTTTGGATTTTCTACCTTTTTTCTTAAGGAATTTGTGAGTTACCTTAGATTAGCTGCAACATTTGGGCTAAATCCTGTCCCATCCTGAGCCCAGGTATCCTTTCCTTTAATATAGGCAAATTCTGTCTTCCCTTCCTACCACAAGAGCTAACGGAAATTCAGATGTAGGAAAGGAGTTTCATTCTCAAGGAGTTGTTACACACTCAATGTCAAAGAGCAACTGGAAACCCAGTAAGAAATCTGACTTTTGCACATCTTTAATGTCACTTTCCCCTAGGAATAGAAGATAAAGATGGTTAGGTAGAGAAAATGCACTGAAATATTTTTCTGAAAATGGTAATGTTAGAAATCTATTCCTTAGGGATTTAGGGTTCATAATTAAGATCCCAGAATTCCAAAGCATTTTTGGTAATAGTAGATGATGATGAAAAGACATTTTTCATTTTCTGAGTTACTTTTTAAATGATGATTTTCTTTATTATAGATAATAGTGATTTTGGGGTCAAATATTCAGCTTTTTAAATTAATATCATAAGTTACAAGGCCAGAGAATTTTACCGGTCAAAGAATATATTCAATATCTCTTTATAAGTAGTTTTAACTTGTTTAATGGCTTAATTTTCTGGCTTCCTCTGGCAATTGTCTCTTGTGAATGTAACAGCAGATCACCCAACACTGGCTATAAGGTGAGTAAGCTGTATTCCCTTAAGCTGCGGAGGCCAGGAAGATATTCAATGTAGGTATTCAATCCAGACTCCATCAGGAAGTTGATCAGGTAATAAGATGGAATGCAATCTCTTCTCAATCCACAGTGGGGTCTAAACCATAGTAACAGATACAGAAGGCATAAAAGTTTCACTAGAGAAAGAGGAGGGCATAGGGTTGTACAAGCAGGCATGCCATTTCTAGGATAGTAGGGATGAACTTAATTTTAGAGTTTATTTAAAAGAAATAAAACTTTTGCCTAGCAAAATAATCAGCAAATTTTTGATATGTAAAGTCAACTTTCAATAACTGTAAACGGATGTCAATAATGTACAAATATCAATAATGGTTCTAAGAGGTAAAAGTGATGCCCAAGCACAGATTTGTATGGGGAAAGGAATGCTGTGGAAATGGAGAAAAGAAGATGAGGAAGACTTGGATATTGCAAAAAGAGGAGGCAGCTGAACTGAACTCACATTGATATTGTTCTCTTGGACCAAACTAAAGGCTTTCTCAAATTCTTTAGTGAAAAATTATATAAAAATAAATGTATATTTTGTCATCTGTTGTGTGTGATTATGCTTAACAGTACAATGCTTACAACATTCCTTCTGTAGTAACAGATTAGGTCATTCCAATGAATCATTTCACTGTTTGCATTAAATTCTATACCTATCTGGACTGGTAGGGATCCCTGATTATTACGGTGAAGGTCTTGGTGCTAGAATTTTGCAAACAAGGAAACAGCTCACCATTCAGAGGGCCCTGCATTGCATGTTTCTACTTTTTACTGTAGCAGCCAGAAAAAGTCATGGGATCCACATGAGATTGACTCCTTAGTTCATAACTTTCCTTGCAGGTGTCATGACACCTGGAAGTTTAATTTGAAAAGATCAGAAAATTTTTCAGCAATAATTCTTGTGGATTTATGCTTGTCTTTTCAATTATTTAATTAATTTTAACATATTTTCTAAACTCATTTGGGACAAAATCATTTAGTTTAGCTATGATGTGTGTGTTTGTGTGTGTCAGTGTGGATGTGTGTGCAAGGGGGAAGGAGAGAGAGAGACAGAGAGAGAGAAACACATTAATGTCAGACAAGCCCTGTAGATATCAGTCCAGGTAAAATTAAAGTAAGAAGATACTACCCGCATTTTGGATTTGTTACTTCACATTGACAGAATCTAAATCAAAGTAGGGGTTGTGTCTAACATGATCTATAAACTAAGTATTTTTTAATGGCATCAACTTATGCCTACTTTAATAACCAATTTCTGAGCATCATAGTTCAGTATGTGGAGTGGAGCATCATCGGAGTAGAGTAATATCTTAGATAAAATTTAGGATCCCAAGTCAAAATTACCTTTGAAAATCTCTTTCATCACCCTTGGAGGGTTAGTATTAAACCCTCTCTTACTAAGTCCAACTCAGTTTTTCTCTTGCTATATCAATAGATCACTATTTCCTTGGCTAGGCATCAAATGAAATAATTTACACTCATTTTTAAGAGCTAAGATAAATGGGAACATGCATGCATCTTAAATTATAAGAAGTATACTCAAAAGAGTGAGATTCTTGCATCAGAAAAGGGCTTTGGAGACGATATTCTCATAGTACATTCATATAGGGGCATTCTTTCATCAAGTGGAATACCAGTTGAAATACAGGTAGTTATAAAATTGATTATTATGCCTGTGTGTATGTAAGTGTGTATGTGTGTTGCTTTTAGCTGTGCATGTAGAGTAAACACACTGTATTGTAACTGCAATGCCACCATAATGGATTCAGTTTGGTGACTTCATTGGGTACTTTTTTGTAGACTATTTTCTAATCTGTTTGTTTCTGAATCACACAGATATTGCCTAATGTTTATTCAAACTTATCAAGCTTAAGAATATTCTTTAACCTTCTTATAACAGTCCCCACTGTTCCTTCCACCTGCTGCGACTCAAACAAACACCAGTGTGTCTTAAGAATGTCTTTGCTGCTGCTGCAGTTAGATGCTTCCTCAGGGATCCTAGGAATAGCAACAGCCCAGGAAACTCCATCAATGTTATAGCTATGTGTGTGAGCTTTGGTTAATCTTCTAGAACTTGTAGCTGAGGTAGAGGGAATGGGTGGTAACACACCTGAAACTTTAGTTTGGAATAGATCAGAACAATCTTTTCTCTGTCTTACAAGTAAAGCTCCTGGCATACTGCACCCTTACAAACATCCCTACTCCTGTTCAAAATAAGATCATGATAGCTCCACTTTATAGAATATCTTCTTGCTGTTTAAGAGGTTCCCACTTAAAAAAATTAGAAGGCCCACAAGGCTTAAATCCACTTGAATTGTCTAAAACAATTATAGTGTCTTTTATCTGAGCAAAAATTTTTGTGTCCATTAAATGTTATCATTAGTGGCCTTGATCATAATGAGTCTAAGCTAGAGCTTCTAAATAGAAAGAGTTCATTTTCTAAACAGGCCCTTGTGGGTCGGGGGGAAATTGTCCCTTCATAACTGATGACTGATAGAATTCAGCAAACCCAAGCTTAATATGAATGTGCTGGCCTCTTTGTGGTATAATCTGATAGTGTGTACTGTAAGACTTCCGACAGTTATGGTAAGAGATGTCATTCATTTATATTAAAAATAAAAGTGGTGATTTTTCATTTTTACTTTTCTTGGATGGATGATTGCAAAACTAACAACTATATTTGCATTTGACATGAACAATGATTATATAAAGGACAGTCTGTAAGACTCAATAACCTTTAGAAGTTAATAAACTTTAAATGATATGCAAATGGAGAATGAAGACTGTATATACATTCTAAAAGGGATAGTGCAGGAAGTAAGCATGAAATGGATCAGTACATCTCAGGGAGTGCTAGTCTCCTAGTCTAAAAAGAAAAAAGGAAGAGGAGGTGGAGAAAGAAAAGAAGGAGGAGGAAGAGGAGACGGGCTTGCTTAAACCTGTATTTAAATTTCAGTTAAATCACACTAAAATTTTTGTGAAAAAAATGTTGACATTCACATTTTTTAAATTAGGAAAAGAGCAAAGTAATAAGGGAAAGGTATTAACACAAGGGAATCTTTTATCAGCAAGTAATCTTAGTTTTGACACTGGCAGTATACAATGTAGTAAGAAGAGCAGGAAGCTCAGAATCAGAGAAACCAGGTTATATTTCCAACTTTGTTTGACATTAGTTAAGTTACTTCACCACTGGGTCTTTGTTTTTTCACCGTCTTTCTCACAGAGTTTGGTTAAGCTCAAAGTAGGGTACATGCATCAAAGTATTCCACAAATTATTCTTTATAGTAAATTGTACTTGAGTGGAAGTGAGTTCAACTCCCTACTCTGCCACTAGCAAAAAATGTGATCTGTGGCAATTCCCTACATCTCTAGGGACTGGAAGAGGAGGGGGAGTGTTATCACAGAGTCCATATGGTTTCTTCTAGTTCAAAGCCCTAGTTACACAGTACAGAAATGACAGGCCAGTAGCTCTTTCCACCAATTTTCTCTGACTGGTGAATTTCTAGGAAAAAAAGAAATGCTTAAGAGGCTCTTGGTGGCCTGAAAGAGTTAATGTAGATTTCTGAATAGCCTAGTGACAACCAGAAAATAGTGATATTTGGTTGACTACAACAAAGAATCTGAGCTCCCTCATTTGTAGTGCCAAAGCTGTCAAGGCCTGCACACCAGAAGCCTATCACCAAATATTAATTTACCTGTTGTGTGCATCTAATAACTGACAGCTATGAATCCCATATCATTTTTGGTGGCCTTCCCACTGACATGTTCTTTGATTAAGAAAATAGCCAGAAAGCCAGTGTGTCCCTAATATGGCCACCTCAGTTTAGCCTCCTTATTATGCTGGAATATTTTCCCCTAAATTAGATTTCCTGTCTTCATAGTGACAGTTTACATGAATTTAATACATTACAAAATGTGCAGTTCCCTTGAGATTCTGTGATAGATTGCAGTATTTGAAACCCTTATTTCCATGGGAAATAAAAACCTAGGCCATGGCCAAATATTTTATCAGCTTAGCATTATCTTGAGATAATGGCACTATTAATGCTTGTCACCCTTGTCGGCTTCCCAGGGCTTGTGTTGGCTCTTTTCTTGCTTCTGAACAAAGTGCTGAAAGTTTAAAGCTCTGAGCTACACTAGCAATAACCAACCTAGATAGGTATGCTTTTTACTATGTTGTCTGACATATAATAATGCACAATGGGCTCCTCTAGTCTTTTCTCCTCAATGATACTGAATCTGCTTATCAATTATGCTACATGGGATGAGATTACTATATATTACAGCTTGGCTGTGATGAGCTGCTGAAGCCATGTTAAGGATGATAGCACAGCTTTGAGCTTATGGTAGGATGTCTGGAAGAAGGGATATCATGTAAGAAAATTGAAGAACACAAAATCCAAAGACTCAGCAAAGTGAAATCTAAAGACCCAGGAACAACAAATTACTAGCTAGGAAACATCAGATGCTCCTAGATGAAACCAAAATGGGCAATTAGAGTCAAATCTTTCATGGGTTTATTCAGCTCCATTTAACTAAATGGAAAATAAAGTTAAAGATCAAGACTTATAGAATTACATAAACTTATTTTGGCTCTCTTTCCCTCTTACATAGCCGTCTTTACTTTTAGTTGTCTGTCTAGGAGTTGGGTTTCTAAAGGTGGAGAGTTGTTTTTGATTTTCTAATTACATTAGTTTTTTTCTTATCCCATATTTTCTCTACATAAAGCTTCTGTTTGGGCAAAGGGTACATTGCTCCCTAGAGAATTCAGAAAGTTATTTCTCAGTACATATCTCTACTTTGCCCTCAAATTTAAATTCCAGTGCCTTAATAGCCACCAGCTGACTTTTATTAGTAGGCTGCACTCTACATAGTGACTGACAACTGAAAATTGACTTTTCTATTTTTGGTAATATTCCAACCATGGCCTAAAAAAACAACTGCATATGCATATGCATGGCAGTATTCTAGGTGCAAGGAGAATATTCAATTAGAGCTAAGCTTTCACTTGATAGTCGGTTTAACAAAAGCATGAAAGAGTTGAAATCAGACATGTTAGATTCAAAAGAAGTGACTTAGAGATACTTTTTATAATCTCCATGTAAAAGGTAAATGTTGGAATTTAATCATGTGCCAAAAATATAACTTTAAAAATGAGGACTCTGGTTTTAATCAAATGTCATCAGAATTGGAAAAGGACCAATGTAAGTATGTCTTGTAACTGCAATGAGTCAATCATTCCCCTCACATGTTCTGGATAGTCTCAGATAATTTAAACTAGAATTGTACTTCCATTTTCTGAGAAAATTTGCTCACAAATACTGTCATGCATAGTAGCTATACAATTTGCATCAGTTTAAGGGAGTCATTTTGTGGGAGGAAGACAACAAAGTCTGTGCCTTTCTGTTCATGGTAAAAATTTATTTTGCTTGAACTTGGAAGTAAGGAGGGAGAAAAGTACAATAGTAACACCTTTGATATGGTTTGGCTCTGTGTCCCCACCCAAATCTCATCTCAAATTGTAATTCCCCACATGTCCAGGGAGGGAGATCTGGTGGAAGGTGATTGGATCATGGGGGCAGTTTCCCCCCATGCTATTCTCATGATAGTGAGGAAGTTCTCATGAGATCTGATGGTTTAAAAGTAGCAGTTTCTTCTGCATACTCTCTCCTGCCACCATGTAAGATGTGCCTTTCTTCCCTTTTGCCTTCTACCATGATTATAAGTTTCCTGAGGCCTCCCAGCTATGTGGACTGTGAGTCACCAGCTATGTGGACTGTGAGTCAATTAAACTTATTTTTCTTATGAATTACCCAGTCTCAGGCAGTTCTTTATAGCAGTGTAAAAATGGACTCTCACAACCTTACAGCTAGCTTTAGCATTCATGGTAGGTATTGAAGGTTTTTGTGAAAGTATGATAGCATGCTTCATGACGAACACACAAGAACATGTCACGTACTTCTGATAATCATTTAGTTTGCAACATGATGCAGGCTTCAGGTCAGTTCCTTGAAAAACAGACTCTAAAGCAGACATTTTTATAGAAGAAACTGATTGAAGGAAGTTCTTCAGATAAATAGAGGGGTGTCATAGTGAAAAGAACAGGATTGGGTAGGGGGAAGGGTTGTAGTGTAATGTAGGCCTAGTCTTGCCCAATACGGTCAAGATCTCTATAGCTGAGATGCTATTCAAAGTAATCCCAAAATGGCACAAGAGGCTAGGCCTTTATACCCTGACATGGATCAATCAGCGGATGTGAATTGCTCTGGGAAGGGGGTATCCCCTTAGGTGAGGATGCTCATGCTCTCTTCAACTGAGGTCAAGTCCCAGAGAGGGACAAAATACTCCGAGCCACAAACATTCCCACATTCTGGGAAAAATGGTCAACTAAGTCCTCCAGGGGAAATCTGGGCAGCACATTTTAGTATCTACTATAGGAAGCGTATATAATAAGAAGGCAGCATGATAGATTTTGGAACAAGTAAGCTTTGAATTTAGACCTATATTCAAAGATTGGATCAGACAATGGCAAACTATGACAACCCTAGCCAAATTGTTTAACCTCTAGAAGTCTCTGCTTTCTCCTCTGAAAACTGGGAATGAGAATATCTCTCTCACTCTGCTGCTGTGATTATTAAGTTAGACATTATATGTAATACAGTCCCATTCTGCCTGACACATATTAGATGTTTAATAAGCATTGGTTCTATGTTCCTCACAACTCCTTTTATGCAAAACAGCTTTTATAGAAAAAGGAAAATTAGTCAACTAATTTATTGACCATCTACTACCTTCTGAGCACTATGCTAGAACTGTTATAAGGTAACACATTTTCCCTGTCCTGAAGTACTTATCACTTAGTTAAAACAAGCAAGACTAACACAAATAAAATAAGTGCAGATAATAACATTAGAGAATCATTGAATATTAAATTAAATGTTTGGTTATAGAAAAAGATTAATGACAGCCAGACTAATCAGGCAACAAACAAACAAACAAGCTTTATCAAAGAAGTAATTCTTGAGCTGTGCTTTAAAGGGCAGGTCAAATTTAAGTGCTTGGCAAGAGAAATAAGATATTCTGAATGGGGAATCCTTACAGAGACAGATGAGAAAGAGCAAGACTTTCTCTGACGTGAGTGTCATTGTGTATATGGAACGATACAGTTTTGAATAGTTATTCATAAACTGCCCCTCTGAAGTTCAGCCTAATCTCTCTAGAGCTGTTGCAAAGGTGACTCTCTTTAACCTATTAAAATAACATGGGACTAGCGAAAACTGAGAATGTGTGTGAGAGAGTGAAACCAAGGTTTATTTGTTTATCCCTGACTTCTACTGACCTTCATTTTACACCTTACTCCCCTATTAGAAAAATCACTTGCACACTAAAAGTGGCTTATACAACTACTAAAATGCTTAGTCATAGACTGAGTTGTATTAGCATGCGCTGTGTGCAGGTAAGTCCTCCATTGACTTCCTGCATATCTGGCACTGATCTGCTACCGTCAGGATCTGAAGGGCAGAGACCATGTTTTGTTCATTCCTGCATTCTCAGCATCCCACATAAGAATGATTACCTAATCAGGAATGGACAAAATGAATCTGGTGGCAGTAAGTGAGTTTACCTAATCAGAGCATGCAGTAAAGTAAAAAGATCAAAGATCAGACAAGTAGTGAAATTATGAAAGATATTGACAAGTAGGTAAAGTAGCTTAGACTTGAAGTATGAGTGATAGTGATTTTGGATCAGAAGAGTTATATAATCAAAGTTGTTTAAGGTGGAATCATTTAATAACCGATTATAAGATAGACGAGACAACAGGAAGACATAGGGGGAAAGACAGACAATTTTATTGGTAAATTGCATGTAATTTACCAATTGTAATTGGATAAAAAAAAGTTTAATAACACAAAAACAACTCTTGGATGAGAATTCAAGACATAAGAAAATTTGAAAGTCACAGGCACAGATCTAACAGTTGAAACCAGTATAATAAATGTGATCTCCAAAAATGAGAATTAGAAGCAGAGAACTCCAAACTAAGAACTAAATCTTGGGGAATGCTCACAGTTGATCAATCAGATATGCAGGCAAAAAGATCTGACATTTACTAGAAATAAAAAAGAAAGGAGTGGTTCCATGAGGGTAGAGGTGACCAAGTTACCAAAAGGCCCAGAGTAGTCAAAAAGTCACTGGAATTATACTTTAAAAACTCCTTTAAGCCCTTTGAAAAAGTAATTGAAATTGATGGGACTGCAATGCTAAAGGTTGGGCAAGGGAGCAGGTAGAAAAGATGTGGAGGTCATGGGCACTGTGATGGTTAATTTTATGTGTCAACATGGGTAGGCAATGATGCCAAGTTGTGTGATCAAACAATAGTCTAGATATGGCTGTGAAAATGTTTTTAGATGTAATTAAAATTTACATTAACAGACTCTGAGTAAAACAGTTTACCCTACCTAATATGTGTAGGTCTCATCCTGTCAGTCAAAGGCCTTAAGAGAAAAGACTGAGGTCCCCTGAAGAAGAAAGAATTCTGTCTCTGATCTTCCTTTAGACTCAAGACTATAAAATCAAAATTTCCCTGGCTCTTCAGCTTCTGGTCTCAGATTTGCCAGCTTCCACAATCACATGAGCCAATTCCTTCAAATCAGTATCTCTCTATTTATACGTCCTATTGGTTTTGTTGCTCTGGAGAACCCTCAATAAAACAGTTATCAACCATTAATTTAATACAGTTTAAAGTAAAAATCGATAAACAATGGTAGAAGAGCAAGAAATAATATTGTTTCTGAGATATAGAAGATAAATTTGAGTAAGATGAATTAAGATTGCACTTTGCAGATACATAAACCCAGGTCCTGTCTACCAATTAGGAGCAATAGTTGACTCTATCCAATGAGGTCAGAGCATCACCAAATCCACTTAAGACAAGGACCATATCCAAATCAGTTCAGGTCAAGGTTTAATAAACCATTCTCATCACAGGGCTTCTATGATTAATTCTTTGGACAAAGTGTGTACATCTAGATTCACTGTGTTTCATTCTTTGTCATTCATTACCATTCCCAAAGTGCAGTTCGGCATCTTATTGTACAGTAAATGCCTGTATTCTCACTTCCATTATGCTCTACACTTTCTTTTTCACTGAACAAACCTCATATCACATACTTGTCACCCAGTCATATCCAGGTCAGATGCCTTTGCAATATGATTCTAAGCACCTTTACATTCTTAGTTTTAACATCTGTTATACTACACTGTCATTGCTATTTACTCATATACACCTCACACTAGACTGTAAACTCCATGAGACCAGGCAATGTTTAGCAGCACCCTGATAAGCACTCAACAGATGTTTATTTTATGATAGAATAAATTAATAAATAAACAAAGTTTTAATAAAGCCATCAGTACTTCTATAAGTGAAGTCATAACAGGAAATGGAGAGTATATCCATATCAGAAAAACTCTATAAGAGTTTAGTTATAAAAATATGAATTAGAATGAAGTAGACAGGAAATGGGAAATTATAAAGTAAGCTTATAACAAATTTGCAGTGGCCCAACACAAATTTGTAAACTTTCTTAAAACATTATGAGATATTTTTGTGAATTGTTTTTTAGCTCATTAGCTACCACTAGTGTATTTTATATATGGCCTAAGAAAATCTTCTTCCAGTGTGGCCCAGGGAAGCCAAAAGATTGGACACTCTTGCTATAAAGGAATCTTGCAGAACCTGGAACTTTCAACAGAAGATTTGTTGCCAACCTAGACCTAAAGCAAGAAGGTAAGGGAGAAGTTACTAGAACCTCGAGACTAGGGGTAGAACATGTCACAATATGAAGAATAATGAACATTTATCAATGGCCACAACTAGCCCAAGACTACCTTCTAGGGAGGGAACTAGGGAAATAATGTCTTGATTTGTTTCCTCCCTCCCTCTAGAACTTTTTGGGGGATTCCCATTGGCTAGAATCATAATAATCTATTGATGCAATCCATACAGGTAAACTTCTGGGACAGAAAGAAAAGTAGAAAGAAGTCAAAAATGTATCTGAGAGGGAAGCAGATATCTATCTGGCTTAACACCATTTACAACTGAGACCTGGATCTTTTAGCACTCAATTTAATAAATAAAGTTTCTCAAATATGTTTCCTCATATTTCCTGCTAGAAATGTCTTTGTCTTTTTTCCCACAAAGAAATAGTTTAATCCGTCAAGGCCTGAGTCAGAAATAGACTTCCTAGTATCTCTCCCCAAGTCCTCTCTCAGATAATGTTAATTATAATATATAAAAATAGTGCCATAGCATCCTGCTAGAGTAATTATGGTGGCAATAATGGTGGAAATAGTCACAGTAGTTAACACTTATTTAAAATGTATTTTGTGCTGGGCACTTTTTTTGCTTTATATATGTACACACACACATGATCTTATTTAATCTTTAATTTATAATCCATGAAACATATTCACATTTTACAAATAAGGAAACTGAATACAAGAATCTAATTTACTTTACATAGTCCTTTAAATAATGTAGTTGGTAAATTCAGAATGTGTATTTCTCTCTCTCTCTGTCTCTCCCTTATTCCAAAAGCCTGTGCCTTTTAACCACTTACTGTTACTGCCATGAGTTGTGTGGCTACATACTAGGCTAATAGGTCCATATGGGAAGGGGCCGTGTCCTGCTCATTTTGTAAACTGCAGTGCTTTGTGTAGTGTCAGCTCCATAACAGACATCCAAAAATGTTTCTGGAATTAAATATGAATGATATAGAGAAAACAAACAAAAATAGATTATAAAATCAAAGCACATTTATCAACCATAAATAATAGAAAAATGCAAACTATAGAATGAAAGGAAAGTAGGTAAAAGCTAAGTACAAGAAAGAGTCATTTCTTTTCCTAGATATGCAGTAGGTTTACTTTGATCCATTTCTCTCAGATGGATTCAAGTTAATATTTCTTTTCTACTCACTATTTTGCTAAGAGTCATGAGATCAGCTTTTTTTTTTTTTTTGAGTTTGAAACAGCCAGTCTCCTTTTCCTTGGAACAGTCTTCTCCTGAAGCAAAAACCTCTCTTTTGGAACAAAGCTTCCCTCCTGGGTTTCTTTGTTCTGCCAGTGCTGAGTCCCTTTGAGCCTCTCTCTGCAGCAGGTCTGGAACCAATACTTCCCCATTCTTTTGAAAGGCTTAGCAAGTTGTCTCTCCTCTCGGTTGCCCTTGCAGAGCTGGAGGCCTGTGCAGTCTCTGTCTCAACTCATTTCAGTAAAACCCCTCCAGCAAAAGCTAGTTGAATATTTAAGCTGGTTAGCTATTTTTAAAGGTAACAATATTTTGATATAGAACTAATATCTTACATAAAAAATAAATCACTTTGCTGTAAGCAACTTGACTTCTTCACAAGCAATGCAGATACAGGAGTCAACTTCAATGATAGGTAGAAAATGAATCCAGTGTTTATAAACTTAAAATTTGGAAATGATTTTAGGTATCTTTCAGACCAACTGCCTACTTAATGAAGAAGTCTCTATTACAGTAAACTAGGAGCTAGTTGTCCAGAATGAAAATCCTACTTTGAAAAAAAAAAAAAAAGTGCCTGGGTCTTTGTAGGCAGCTCTGTTAACAGAGTAGTTTTCAGTTAAATAAAAATCTCCCTCTCCTGAAGTTTATTATTAATTATTTAAAATAAAACATTAACTAACTCTGCTCAATTCACAGGTAGCGTGCTAGATGCTGCATTACGTGTAGTATTTACCTACTAAAGTGCTATGCAGTAGCTCTACTCAATTTCCTATGTTGTCCGTTGAATGGTCCAAAAGTGGACTTGAAGTAGAAGAAGGTAGAGAGCCTGCTGGTGTGGACAGTAGGATACGACATGTTACAGGAGGACAAGGAGAGAAAGTAGAACAATTTTTACATGATGGAAAGAGAAAGCCAAAGAAGAGCACGTCCAAAAGGGGTAGGAGTAGAGGAGACATGTGGGTGTGGGTAATCATGGTTGCCGTCGGGTGTGAATTGGATGGTGAGAGGCAGATGCAATCAGCAAAATAAATTTTCCTGAGAGTTACAGATTAACAAGAGTAGAATGTATGTTGGAATGGAAAGCAAAATACATTTCTGCATAATTATAGGTCTTGAAATAGAAACATTTTATAACTTTTCTCTATCTCTCTTTTTCATATAATAACTGTTTTCCATTTGTTTGGTGGCTGTAGACCTGCAGAGTGCCACTCCCTCATTTCTCTCTCCTTCAACCCGCAAACATTATGGTTATTGGTGGAATCTGAAAGTAGCAGGGACTGCAGGGAGGAGACAGTGCACCATGCTGTCTGCCCAAGGATTGCCTTGTCCCATGGTCACACAGCTTTATTTCATCTACTCAGTTATCATCTTCCCCCTTCATTATAGAAATAGATGCATATAAAAAGTTCTTACTGGCACCAAATACAAGTGGCCTTAATAGATAGCAAATAGTTTTATCTGATTCCTATCAGAAAAAAAATCCAGTATTCAAAACCAATGTCATTATTTTTAATAAATAGTCTCTTAGACTTAAAAAAATGTATGTTCTAAATATTGGATAATCTCCCAACAGCATGAAAATATACTGAAGTATTATTTATCCTCCTTTATTATCTACATTTATCTCACTATCCATTGGTATTACCTATCTAAATAAATTTTCTGACTACATTATCCTTATTTATAACCCCAAACACAGACAAACTTATTAAAAATTTGTCTATGTTTCTATACTTATATTTTACTCTCCTTTCTCCAATTTCTCATTCTCTATTTTCCCCTCAACCTACTCCATTTAAACTACTTCAGTGAACCATTTTCATTTAGTTCACAGATGACAAAAATGAATGCCTCTTTTTGTTCTTTAATTTAAATTTATTTTAAACATAGTAAGTACTACTGCTATGATACTCAAAAATGTACAAAAAGGGTCTAAAATGAAATTTCCTCCCTACCTCTGCACCTGCTGTCCAGTTTTCCTCCCTAGAATAAATTACTATACAGGTTTTTAGACATGAATCTGAAGATATTTAATATACCTACAAGCAATTTCTTTTTATATCTTGCTTTAATGCTAGCTTGCACTCTTCTGTCCATTTCTTTTTTAATCTATTATATGCTATAATCTGAATGTTTCTGTCCTTCTAAAATTCATGTGGTGAAATCCTAACCCCCTATTAAGAGATAGAACTTTTGGAAAGTGGTCATACTTTTGTAAAGAAAATTAAAGCCCTTACAAAGTGGCCTGAGAAAGATTCCTCACCCCTTCTATCATGTGAAGTCACAGGAAGAAAGCACCATCTATGAAACAGGAAGTGGGCCTCACTTGATACCAAACCTTCCTGCATCTTGATTTTGGATTTTTGGGCTCTAGAATTCTGAAAAATAAATTTATGCTCTTCATAAATTACTCAATTTATGATATTTTGTTATAGAAGCCTGAACAGAGTAAGACATGTATCTTCAACATTGTTTCACATAAATACATAAAACAAAATTTCCTATTCTTTTCCTCTTCAGTTACATGATTTTGTTATTTATTTAATCAGTCCACTATTGACAAACATTTTACTGTTTTCAATCTTTTGCTATTACCAATGATGCTACAATAAATAACTTGTACATATGTCATTTAAAACATGTTAGAGTTTACAGGATAATTTTTTTGAAATAGAATTGCCAGGTCAAAGAATTTTTTTTTTTTTAAATGGAGTCTTGTTCTGTTGCCCAGGCTGGCGTGTAGTGGCTTGATCTTAGCTCACTGTAACCTCTGCTTCCCAGATTCATGTAATTCTCTGCCTCAGTCTCCCAAGTAGCTGGGACTATAGGTGCCCACCACCACACCTGGATAATTTTTGTATATTTAGTAGAGATGGGGCTTCACCATCTTGGACAGGCTGGTCTTGAACTCCTGACATTGTGATCCACCTGCCTTGGCCTCCCAAAGTGCTGAGACTACAGATATGAGCCACTGCGCCCAGCCAGAATATATGTATTTTTATCTTTGCAATATATTGCTAAATTGTACCTCATATAAACCATACCAATTTATATTGTTTCCCAATACATTTGTCAATGTAGTGTGTGTTATTGATCTTTAGATGTTTACCAGTCTAAGAAATGGTATGCTACTGCAGTTGTAACTTAAATTTCTCTTATCATGAGTGGGTTTGTGCAATTATTCAAATATGTAAGAGCCATTTGGATATCTTTTGCTGTGAACAACCTATGCATTATCTTTTCTCATTTTCCTACTGAGCTGTTGGGTCATTGTGTTAATGATTTGCTAGCCTGCTTTACACAGCAGGAAAACTAGCTTTTTATCTGTGATATAAGTTGCAAATATTTGTTCTAACTTGGCCTCTCTTTTCTTTGTTTATGGCATCATTTTCCATGGCTGTTTTTATTGAGGCAAATTATTAATCAGTTATTTTGTAATCTCTCTTGAGTCACACTAAGAAATTCCTCCCTTGATGTAAGATTAAAAAAAAAATTCTCCACTGATTTGGCTCTGTACCTTTCTGATTTCATTTTTACCCATTTGTCTAGAATGATTAGACTTCTTTCATCACTTTTATTTCCGGAACTTTCCTAACAACTATTGTTTGCTTATTTTTCCCACCTAGAATTTACCTAGAGTTTACAGGATAATTTTTTTTGAAATAGAATTGCCAGGTCAAAGAATTTTTTTTTTTTTAGATGGAGTCTTGCTCTGTTGCGTGATTCCTAAAATTATCTTGTTTTTATTTAAATCGTGCAAAATTTCTGGGATAACTTAGCTTTGATATCATTATAATGTTGAATCTTCTCCTGTTAAATTATAAGATGTTTTTCCAGGTGCTGTAGTCTTCATTGTCAGTAACTTTAAAAAACTTTGTAAAAATAAAACTGCTCATTCTTATTGACCATATGCCTAAATATTTTATCATTTATTGCTATCATAAAGAGAGTCTTTCTTTCTTTATATTTTCTAATTTTATTATTTGGATGCAGGGAAGCTGTAAATTCTTAAATTAATTTTATGCACAGCCATAAAATTAATTAATTGTGGCTGTAATTTGATCTGATTTTCCTGGTATTGGAGGTATAAAAGTATATCATTTGTTTAAAACTATTATTTTACCTTCTTTTTTTCCGATTTGTATACCTTTATTTTCTTTCTCTTGCTTGCATTGCCAAATGCTTTGGGAAAATGATAAGTAACAGTGGTGATAGCAGACATTCTTGCCACATGCATAACTTTATGTACAACTCCCTAATGTTTTCATATTAAGTGTCATGCAAATTATCATGTTAATATTGGTATGTTTTATATGTAAAGAAGGTAATGTCATTACGTTTTTATCAAGAATGAATATGGAATATTATCAAAGAAGTTTTCAACATTTATGGTTATAAGTTGATATGTGTTTTTCACTATTTATGTATTAAGATATGTATTCATACACTTCCTAATACAGAACCTTCTTGCATTCCTAGTACAATCCTAACCTTGTCATGGTATTGATCTGTGTATTCAGGAGTTTTACATAAACATTAAAAAGAGATATTAGTGTGAGAATCACACTCCCTCACCTCATTTATATGTCAATCCTTACACTTCCATTTCTAAAAATTTCAAGAATATCCTTTAAAAATCAAACACTTTTAAAAAATATATTGAAAAATAATTACAATATTAAACTATTTTACAATGTTGTTAAATACATCATTAAACTGGCAAAAATAAATAATGGAACTCTTCATTGGCCAAAAGCTATGATGAAGTATGAATCTAGATAGGAAAGTAGATAATGACATGATGTTTATCAATAAAATAGCCGCAGAATAAAATAAAGAAACAATCACATTTACTTGATATGCATTAATAGCAGTTCAATATGAAAAAGCAAATGTTAAGCAATGGGTACTAGAGCATTACACATTTAACATTTGGAACAAGAAGAACAAAAACCAAAAAGAAAACAATCCATTCTCATTAAAGACTTAAATGTAAAACCCAAAACTATAAAAATTCTACAAGAAAATATAAGCAATACTATTTAGGACATATGGCATGGGCAAAGATTTCTTGATGAAAATGTCAAAAGCAATTGCAACAAAAGCAAAAATTGACTAACAGGATTTAATTAAACTAAAGAGCTTCTGCACAGCAAAACAAACTATCATTAGAGTCAACAAGCAACCTATAGAATGGGAGAAAATTTTTGCCACTTATTCATCTGACAAAGGTCTAATATCCGGAGTCTATAAGGAACTTAAGACAAATTCACACGTAAAAAGCAAACAATCCCATTACAAACTGGGCAAAGGACATGAACAGACATTTCTCAAAATAAAACATTTATGCAACCAAGACACATATGAAAAAAAAGCTCAATTTCACTGATCATTAGAGAAATGTAAATCAAAACCAGAATGAGGTACCATCTCGTGCCAAGAATGATGATTATTAAAAAGTCAAGAAAAAGCAGACACTGGCGAGGCTGCAGAGAAATAGGAATGCTTTTACACTGTTGGTGGGAATGCAAATTAGTTCAACCATTGTGGAAGACAGTGTGGCAATTCCTCAAAGACCTAGAACCAGATATACCATCTGACCCAGCAATCCCGTTACCGGTATACCCAAAGGAATATAAATTATTCTATTATAAGGAAACATGCATGTGTATGTTCATTGCAGCACTATTCACAATAGCAAATGCATAAAATCAACCCAAATGTTCATCAATGATAGACTGGATAAAGAAAATGTGGTACATATACACCATGGAATACTATGCAGCCATAGAAAGGAATGTCATGTCCTTTTCAGGGACATGGATGGAGCTGGAAGTCATTATCCTCAGCAAACTATCGCTATCCTCAGAAAACCAAGCACTGCATATTCTTACTCATAAATGGGAACCAAACAATGAGAACACATGGTCACAGGGAGGGGAACAACATACTGTGAGGCCTGTCCAGGGATGAGAGAGAGAAGAACATCAGGAAAAAATAGCTAATGCATGCTGGGCTTAATACTTAGGGGATGGTTTGATAGATGCAGCAAGCCACCATGGCACACATCTACCTATGTAACAAACCTGCACATCCTGCACATGTATCCTGGAACTTAATATAAAATAAAATAAAGCAAAAAAAAAATTAATCCCCTATAGAATTCTTGCTGTTAAACCCAGTGATATCTAACCTGTGGTTCCTGTCACAGAGATTCCAGAAGCAGCTTATAGTCTGCCATGAGATAAGCTATAGTTCTATCTTAAATGAGGTAATCCTTTTCTTTTACTGAAAAATCAGAGATTGCTAAACATTTCTAACTCTCTCAGTTTCGTTCTTTCCCTAAGTCACTTGCTGCATTAATTTATTTTGTTTTAGTGAGTCAGTAGAGATTTATCCTTTAATCACCAAGAAAATTATTTTGTATTCTAGCATACCCAAAACACATTATATGGAAAATCTGCCCTCAATACCTATGGACTTACATTTCTTCTGGACAAAATTATTGAATACCTAACTCATATTTTCTGATGCGATCTTAGCTATAAAATCTTTGGTAAGAATTTGTTTAATGATGTTAGCTAACTTTACTAAGTGGTAAGTGCCTGGCATTGTACTAAACCTTTTAATACATTTCATAGTTCAATAGCATATTTAATCCCAACAATAAAAATAAGGTGGGTACTGTTGATACACACATTTTACAGAAGAGAAAATTGAGTTTAAGCAACTTACTTAAGATCAAGCAGCTAGACAATACAGAGCCATGATTAAGTCTGGCGTTCTGATTCCAGAGCCCAGGTGCTTTAAACTTCAATGCTATTCGAACACAGCCACCAGCTACCATCTGGGAGTACAGTATTACTAACATACCTCTCATTGTGTGTACTTTTGTTATCATTGAGAGAGGGATGTTGTGGCTTATCATTGGACACACAGATTTCTTCATTCTGGTGCATATTTACAATATTAAAACAGTGGTTAACCCAGAAAAATTGGTACACCTCAGTCAAAACAGTTATTTAG
The DNA here is from genome assembly GCF_030222135.1 of Aotus nancymaae. Classification (NCBI taxonomy): domain Eukaryota; kingdom Metazoa; phylum Chordata; class Mammalia; order Primates; family Aotidae; genus Aotus; species Aotus nancymaae. The sequence continues at coordinate 27,822,279 of NW_026988422.1, read as the reverse complement.
TGTTTGCTAGTGCTCGAATGTTTTACTTTTTAACTAATTGGGTATTAGTATCTCATGGGAGGCTGTTCAAGAATAAAAAGTGAACACATACACACACCTCACTATACACACAGATTTCGATTTTGAGAACGGTGCTATAAATGTCAGTACTGTGCAAGGCTCTCTTATGCCTTAGATTATGTATCAGACCTGATTGTTTACTTATGTTTACCTCTCGCCTGTGATCTTTGGAAACAGTAGTAACAGGATCATTATCACATTCTCCTCCTTTTCAACCTATGGCATGATGAAGTTGTAGTGAGTGCGCTTTCTTCTGGGAGAATAAAACGTTTGCCTCTCCTCTTATAATTTGCAATAAATAAATAAATAAATAAATAAAAACCCTAAATATAAGCAAAACAAAGCAGAGGGAAAAAAAATTCGAGTCAGTTGCTCTGAAAAATAAGCTCCAATAGAGAAAACTTTTTAAAAAAACACTGTTATCAGGTGAAAATAAGTCATTTGCATAAACATTTACATATATTTTCACAGTATTCTGGCTTATTATCCTTCATGTACCTTGCAGGCAGTTAAGAAAAAACAACTATAAATCATAAATAAGGAAGAAAATGAACTCCATGAAAGTGTCTGATTACTCCATGACTGAAATCCAGCTTAGCAATCATTTCCTTTTCTTCCAAGTATATTTCTATAAACAATCCAAAGCAAACCTGTAGGATTTATAAAATGTATTTGATATAAATGAAAGTAGAACTATCACAGAACTTGCAAGAAATTAATTCATATTTCCCTCTAGCAAAAAAAAAAAAAAATAAGGTGTGCTGAAAAAACAACATATTCTTTTTTTTTTTTTTTTAACATATTCTTAAAGAGAAATACCATTGAAGACTTTAAAACAGCTCGAGATAAATGACTTAGAGTGTTTCTAGGGCTATGAAATGAACTAGACAATTGTAGACTAAGCATTTTAATATTATTTTCTACCAATGATCCTTGTGTGAATGTGGGGACATCATTTTACTCTGGTGTCTTTAATGATAAAAGTGATTAAATGAGCAAGAGTCACGCAAGCTGAAGGACTGACAAAATTAATCTACCAGACACCAAAATGTGTAGTTTTGTCTGAGAAAGGCATTCTGAAAATAATCTGTCACAGCTATAGAGCCTTCATATCCCACCTGGAACAACCAAAGATCATACAATACAATCCAATTCTTTCCTTCATTTATATTTACTCAAAACAGTTGCTTTATTATTCTTATTTATCCTAGTTTTTGAGAAAATCTAGATTCCTTCTGTTAGAGAATCTTCTTGAAAGCTTTAATTCTATATAAATTTCCTATGACTAAACCTACATACATCTCATCTATTATGGATAGTCACTCTCCAAATTTAATACAAAGAAGTCAAGTGACTTGTAAATCATAACTCTAGATTATAAGCTTATTAAAACTTTATTGAATATTAAAGACACATATAATTTTAAGTGTATTAGAAATACATAAGAATGCCTGATAATGCAAGATGATCCTGACACTTCTTATTGTGGAGATAAGATTTCAAATAAACTACAGTCATTGCCAAAAATATAATTTAGAAGTAAAGTAATATTGGCTCTATTTTTAAAAAGTTAGTTGAGACATCATGAGTGAGTTCATAGCAAAGTGGAAACTAATATCTATTTTTCTCAAATGTGTGAGACAAAGCCAGCAGAAACTATGTTAGGGGCTAAGATTAGCCATTGTAATAAAGCACAAGGTAATACTGTTATGTATTGTCACCGTGTTCCAATATATAATATGTTCTGACATAATTCAGTAGCTTTTAAAAGTTGGGAGTAATTCAAACAAGACCTTTTGTCCATATATGTGATGCTAAACAACTGGTTTTATAGACAGAACTTTTTAAATGGAGTGATTTGGTATAATGTAGGCACAGTCTTTACGTAATTATATGGGCACTCAAAGATAAGTCATAAGGTATGTATGTATCATATACTTAATATGCTGTGTGCTTTTCAACTGAATTTACATCAGTTTTATATATGAATTAATGAACATTTCTTTAATACAAAACAACTTTAAAACATAATCAATTAATCAAAACAAATATACAAACTAAGAAAATTTCAAATCAAAGTGGCAAAATTAATTTACTGCACAATACAGGTAAAGAAGAATGCACAATAATGAATAATTCAACAATCCTACTTTGAAGCAATTGAAATTAATATTATCATTGGAGTGGCTATGGGAGAAAATTCTACCATTAATGTTCACTCTAGTGACATTTTAAAAATAATAAATACATTCATCCCTTGAATTCAGCAGTGTTCTTACCTGGAAACAAAATAGTCTTAAGCTCTGTGCTTCTAATTCTCTGCTTGTTAAAATATCAATGTTATTTGATTAATGATGGACACATGTATCATAGAGTTATTGCAAAAGGTTTACAAATTCCTGTGTACAAGTTTTATAGACTAATCACACACCTATTTATTGCTATTTTTCAACTATATCTAGCTACTATTGTGTTTAATAAAATACAAGTTCATTAATATGTCTTCCAGAGTCAGTGCCCCCAAAATACATGTGTTCTCCTACATTTCCTAGCCTTCACTGCAGATGGGTTAGTACCAATGTGACTAAGCCTAGCCAATTACCATAAGAGGAAGTGGCCAGGGCAGTTAGGAGTTTCAATACCCACTCCATTCCTCATTTCCCCTCTTGCAGTGACTTTGGAGTTCATGCCTTCTAATAGGCATAGCCATTAGATGTTGGAAGATCGCCTGACCCACATTGGTCTCTACATAAAAGACAAAGTAACCATCTTGTCCCAAGCAGTGAAGGTTTCAGGTTTGTCTGCTGCAGCAGCTAGTATTAATTATGCTGATCAACACAAGAAGTAACTGAAGGCCTAGTAATATTTTTGTCACAGTATATATTTTACTAATCAAAAGATAGTAAAAGTACTATCACACAGAGGTGAGAATTTGCTTTTTATTTTAGAGAGGACTTTACATTCTAAAAGAAAACATAACAATCTAAAACTCTTCTGCATTAAAAACAAAACACAATATGCATTGAATGTTACCACATTTTATTGGTTATACTGTCATTTCATTGATTTAATTGCATATGATAGTCCACAGAACATTCCCTTGAATATCATCAATATGTAATACAAAAAAAAAAAGATCACTTAGATCCAAATTGAAGAGTAAAATGGGGAACCTGATCAAAATTAAGATGCTAGCCAACAAACATATGTAAATATGCTCAATATCACTGATCATTAGGAAAATTCAAAACAAAAACCAGAGAGAGATACTGCCCCACACTCATTAACTGTAAAACAAACAAACAAATAGAAAATAACAAGCATTGGTGAGACTGTGGAGAAATTGGAATTTGTGTGCATTGTTGGTGAGATTGCAAAATTTTGCAGTCACTATGGAAAATAGTATGGTGGTTTCCCAAAAAGTTAAAAATGGAACTACCATATGATCTAGTAAATCTACTAGTGGGTATATGCCCCAAAGAATTATAAGAAGGGTCTCAAAGAAATAGTTATACAACTCATGTTCATAGCAGATTATTCACAATAGCCAAAAGGTAGGAGAAACCCGTTTCTATCCAGCAAAATGTGGTATATGCGTACAATTGAATGCTATTCAGTCTTAGAAAGAAAATTCGGGCATTTGCTATAACAGGGTAAAACTCAAGGACATTATTCTAAGTGAAATAAGAGAGCCACAAAATGTGAAATCCATTTATGTGAGGTACTAGAGCAGTTAGATTTATAGAGACAGAAAACAGAATGGTGTTTGTTAGGGTCTGGGGGCAGGAGATAATGGGGAATTGTTATTTAATGGGTATAGAGTTTCATTTTTGCAAGGTAAAAGAAGTCTGGAAATTGGTTACACAGTAATATGAATATACTTAATACTATTGAACTGTACACTTAAAATGATTGAGATGGCAAATTTATGTTATGTATATTTTACTGCAATTAAAAATAAAAATAGAAAAAAAATAAGATTTCAGTATAAAAATGTATTTAGTTTTCGGTAAACAGATTTTCTTTGAACTATGCTCCATTCCCATGGAGAGGTGGTCTGTCTTCTGCATCCATTCATGTTTACAAATTTTTATTAAAATGAAATGAATGGGGGGATCCCAAGATAGCTGAACAAGAGGCAGCTCTGGAAAGCAGCTCCCAGCAAGAGAGAAGCAGAAGCCAAGTGGTATCCACAATTCCAAACGAGGTATTTTATGGGTCTGGTTGGACAGTGAGTCATTTTGTGGGTCTGGTTGGACAGTGAGTATAAACCAAATAGGGCATGGTGTGGCAAGGTGGGGCACTGCCCCACGCAAGAGGAGTGCACAATCGACCAGAGGACAGGGGTATCTCCCCCTCTGGGACTTCGGTTAGGATACAGTGCTCTACCCAAGCCCTCTACAACCCACAGAACAGGAGATCTTCCGCAGGGCTGAAAAGCCTTAGTGAACTGCCTGAACAGGGCAAAACAGCAACTTCAGTCCTTGGGCTGTCAGCACAGATCTAGGCGGAAGCACTGGCTGATGCTGAGAAAGCCAAAAAGCCAGTGGGACGGAGCTACCAGTCCCCAAGTAAGAAGGAGAATGGAACGCAGGGAGACTGCCCAAATGGCAGGATGGGTCCCCCGCCGCCACACAAAGCCCAGCAGGCCAAAAAACTCTCACTCCAGAGTTTCGCACCCAGAATGTCAGTTAGAGAGCAACCAGGAACACTCCAGCTTGGCGGGCAGAAGGGAAGCCACCATTACAGAAACCGGCCTAATTTTCCTGATAAATAAAAGATGCAGCAGCTCCACTGAATCTGTGGCAGCCCAGCAGTGCCTCCGCAGGCAGTCAAAGGAAAGGCTGCCTCCCCAAGCAGCTACCTAAGATCAAAACTATATAAATCCAAGAGATGGGGATAAACCAGCGCAAGAAGAATGAAACCATCAAAAACCAGAACGTCTCTCCCCCACCACGAGTTCACGACTCCTCACCAGCAAGAGAACAAAGCAGGACAGAGAATGAATTTGACGAATTGACAGAAGCAGGCTTCAGAAGGTCGGTAATAACAAACTTCTCTGAGTTAAAGGAACATGTTCTATCCCAAGGTGAAGAAACTAAAAACCTTGAAAAAAGGTTAGATGAAATGCTAACTAGAATAACCAGCTTAGAGAAGAACATAAACGACTTGATGGAGCTGAAAAACACAGCACAAGAACTTCATGAAGCATACACAAGTTTCAATAGCTGAACAGATCAAGCAGAAGAAAGGATATCAGATATTGAAGATCAAATCAATGAAATAAAATGAGAAGGCAAGAAAAGAGAACAAAGAGTGAAAAGAAATGAACAAATCCTTCAAGAAATATGGGATTACATGACAAGACCTAATCTACGCCTGATTGGTGTACTGGAAGATGACGGGGAGAATAAATCCAAGCTGGAAAATACTCTTCAGGACATTATCCAGGAGAACTTCCCCAACCTAGCAAGGCAGGCCAACATTCAAATACAGGAAATACAGAGAACAACACAATGATGCTCCTCTAGAAGAGCAACCCCAAGGCACATAATCATCAGGTTCACCAGGGTTGAAATGAAGGAAAAAAATACTAAGGGCAGCCAGAGAGAAAGGTCAGGTCACCCAAAAAGGGAAGCACATCAGACTCACAGCAGCTCTCTGGGCAAAAAACCTATAAGCCAGAAGAGAGTGGGGGCCAATATTCAACATCCTTAAAGGAAGGAACTTTCAGTCTAGAATTTCATATCCAGCCAAACTAAGCTTTGTTAGTGAAGAAGAAATGAAATCCTTTATGGACAAGCAATTGCTAAGGGATTTTGTCACTGCCAGACCTCCTCCTGAAAGAAGCACTAAACACAGAAAGGAAAAACCAGTACCAGCCACTGCAAAAAGAACCAAATGGTAAAGACTAATGATGCAGTGAATAAATTACACCAACCAAAGGGCAAAATAACCAGCCAGTAATAAAATGGCAGGATCAAATTCACATAACAATATTAACATTAAATTTAAATGGACTAAATGCCCCAATCAAATGACACAGACTGGCAAATGGGATAAAAAGCCAAGAACCATCAGTGTGCTGTATTCAGGAAACCCATCTCATGTGCAAAGACACATATAGGCTCAAAATAAAGGGATGGAAGAAGATTTACCAAGTAAATGGAGAGCAAACAAAAGCAGGGGTGGCAATCCTAGTCTCTGATAAAACGGACTTTAAACCAACAAAAATCAAAAGAGACAAAGAAGGGCATTACATAATGGTAAAAGGATCAATACATCAAAAAGAGCTAACAATCCTAAATATATATGCACCTAATACAGGAGTACCTACATACATATGGCAAGTCCTTAATGACCTACAAAGAGACTTAGACTCCTGCACAATAATAGTAGGAGACTTTAACACTCCACTGTCAATATTAGACAGATCGACGAGACAGAAAATTAACAAGGATATCCAGGACTTGAATGCAGATCTGGACCAGGTGAATCTGATAGACATTTACAGAACTCTTAACCCCAAATCCACAGAATATACATTCTTCTCAGCACCACATCACACTTACTCTAAAATCACCACATAATTGGAAGTAAATCACTCCTCAGCAAATGTAAAAGAATGGAAATCATAACAAACAGTACCTCAGAACATAGTGCAATCAAATTAGAACTCAGGATTAAGAAACTAACTCAAAACCATACAACTTTATGGCAACTGAACAACTGGCTCTTGAATGTAGACTGGATAAATAATTAAATGAAGGCTGAAATAAAGATGTTCTTCAAAACCAATGAGAAAGAAGACACAACATATGAGAATCTCTGGGATACATTCAAAGCAGTGTCTAGAAGGAAATTCACAGCAATAAATGACCACATGAGGAGCAAGGAAAGGTCTAAAATCGACACTGTATCATCAAAATTGAAAGAGTTAGAGGTGCAAGATTAAAAAAAAAACTCAAAAGCTAGCAGAAGACAAGAAATAACTAAGATCAGAGCAGAACTAAAGGAGATAGAGACACAAAAAACCCTTCAAAAAATCAACAAATCCAGGAGCTGGTTTTTTGAAAAGATCAACAAAATAGACAGACCACTAGCCAGATTAATAAAAAAGAAAAGAGAGAAGAATCAAATAGAAGCAATAAAAAATGATAAATGGGACATCACCACCGATTCCACAGAAATACAAACTACCATCAGAGATTACTACAAACAACTCTATGCACACAAACCGGTAAATCTGGAAGAAATGGATAAATTCCTGGACACTTGCACTCTCCCAAGACTAAACCAGGAAGAAGCTGAATCCCTGAATAGAGTAATAACAAGGACTGAAGTTGAGGCAGCAATTAATAGCCTACCAACTAAAAAAAGCCCAGGCCCAGATGGGTTTACAGCCAAATTCTACCAGACTTACAAAGTGAAGCTGGTACCATTCCTTCTGAAACTATTCCAAACAATACAAAAAGAGGGAATCCTCCCCAACTCATTTTATGAGACTAACATCATCCTAATGCCAAAACCGGGCAGAGACACAACTAAAAAAGAAAACTTCAGGCCAATATCCATGATGAACATTGATGAAAAAATCTTCAATAAAATACTGGCAAACAGAATGCAACAGCAAATCAAAAAGCTTATTCATCATGATCAAGTAGGTTTCATCCTGGGGATGCAAGGCTGGTTCAACATACCCAAGTCTATAAATGTAATTCACCACATAAACAGAACCAAAGACAAAAACCATGATTATCTCAATAGATGCAGAAAAGGCCTTCGACAAAATTCAACAGCACTTTATGCTAAACCCTCAAAAAACTAGTAATCGATGGTACATATCACAAAATAATAAAATCTATTTACAACAAACCCACAGCCAGTGTCATACTGAATGGGCAAAAACTGGAAGCTTTCCCTTTGAAATCTGGCAGAAGACAAGGTTGCCCTCTCTCACCATTCCTATTCAATATAGTATTGGAATTTCTAGGCAGGGCAATCAGGCAAAAGAAAGAAATAAAGTGTATTCAAATAGGAAGAGAGGAGGTCAAATTGTCTCTATTTGCAGATGATGTGATTGTATATTTAGAAGACCCCATCGTTTCAGCCCAAAATCTCCTGAAACTGATAAGCAACTTCAGCAAAATCTCAGGATACAAAATCAATGTGCAGAAATCACAAGCATTTCTATACACCAATAACAGACTAACAGAGAGCCAAATCAAAAGTAAATTCCGATTCACAATTGCTACAAAGAGAATAAAACACCTAGGAATACAACTAACAAAGGATGTAAAGGTCCTCTTCAAGGAGAACTACAAACCACTGCTCAGTGAAATAAGAGAGGACACAAACAGATGGAAAAACATCCCATGCTCATGGTTGGGAAGAATAAATATCATGAAAATGGCCATGCTGCCCAAAGTAATTAACAGATTTGACACTATCCCCATCAAGCTACCAATGACCATCTTCACAGAACTGGAAAAAACCACTTCAAACTTCATATGAAGCCAAAAGAGAGCCCACATAGCCAAAACAATCCTAAGCAGAAAGAACAAAGCTGGAGGCATCACGCCGCCTGACTTCAAACTATACTACAAGGCCACAGTAATCAAAACAGCATGGTACTGGTACTAAAACAGAGACATAGACCAATGGAACAGAACAGAGGCATCAGAAGCAACACCACATATCTACAATCATCTGATCTTTGACAAACCTGAGAAAAACAAGCAATAGGGAAAGGATTCCCTGTTTAATAAATGGTGTTGGGAAAACTGGCTAGCCATGTGCAGAAAGCAGAAACTGGACCCCTTCCTGACACCTTGCACCAAAATTAACTCCAGATGGATTAAAGATCTAAACATAAGACCTAACACCATAAAAACCCTGGAGGAAAACCTAGGCAAAACCATTCAGAACATAGGCATAGGCAAGGACTTCATGGCTAAAACACCAAAAGCAATAGCAACAAAAGCCAAAATAGACAAATGGGATCTATTTAAACTCCAGAGCTTCTGTACAGCAAAGGAAACAATCATTAGAGTGAACCGGCAACCAAAAGCATGGGAAAAATTTTTGCAATCTAACCATCAGACAAGGGGCTAATACTCAGAATCTACAAAGAACTAAAACAGATACACAAGTAAAAAACAAAAAACCCATTCAAAAGTGGGCAACAGATATGAACAGACACTTTACAAAAGAAGACATATATGAGACCAACAAACGTATGAAAAAATGCTTATCATCACTGGTCATTAGAGAAATGCAAATCAAAACCACATTGAGATACCATCTCATACCAGTTAAAATGGTGATCATTAAAAAATCTGGAGACAACAGATGCTAGAGAGGATGTGGAGCAATAGGAACACTTTTACACTGTTGGTGGGAGTGCAAATTAGTTCAATCATTGTGGAAGACAGTGTGGCGATTCCTCCAGGACCTAGAAATGGAAATAACATTTGACCCAGCAATTCCATCACTGGGTATATACCCAAAGAATTATAAATTGTTCTATTATAAAGACACATGCACACGTATGTTCATTGCGGCACTGTTTACAATAGCAAAGACTTGGAACCAACTCAAATGTCCATCATTGATAGACTGGATAAAGAAATGTGGCACATAAACACCATGGAATACTACGCAGCCATAAAAAATGATGAGTTCGTGTCCTTTGTAGGGACAAGGATGAATCTGGAAAACATCTTTCTCAGCAAACTCACACAAGAACAGGAAACCAAATACCATATGTTATTACTCATAGGTGGGTGTTGAACAATTAGAACGTGTGAACACAGGGAGGGAAGCATCACACACTGGGGGCAGTAGTGGGGGACTAGGGGAGGGACAGCAGGGCTGGGGAGGGTGAGGAGGGATAATGAAGGGAGAAATACCAGATATAGGTGATGGGGGGATGAAGGCAGCAAACCACCTTGCCATGTATCTACCTATGCAACGTTCCTGCATGACCCGCACATGTACCCCAGAACCTAAATTACAGTTAAAAAAAAAATGAAATGAATGACACACAAACAAGCACAGCAAGGAGGTTGCTTGTCCCTCCATTTAGAAAGTTCATATGTATCAAATTTAAGGTCAATATTTTTTGCATCAAGTTGCAGAGACACTCCTGCCCTTGTTCTTCCTCCAGTAATTACATTCGTATAATTACAGTAAGTTCGAGAGGAAGAGACCTTAGAGATCAACTAGTTTATGCTCTTTCTACTCTTTCCACATGTCTCTTTGCTGCTGCTCTGCAATCAATGCTTGAGATTCAGGTTTGAAAGGAGTCCTGCCTCCATCCAGACTCTTTTTTCCTCTCTGGGTGGAATTTAGGGTGCTGGCGAACTTTCCTATCCTAAAAGATGGACGAAAACAGAGGGAATAGCAGGATAAAAGGAGATTGGATATGAAAGTCAGAATACAGGCCTCAGAAAGAAATTGTCAGGTAATTGTTCTTTTGTTTCCGAGTTTCATAATAGCAGAAAAGCAATATAAATAGCAATGTAAATAGCAGAAAAGCAATATAAAATAACTATATGTTTATATTTCTCCTGTCACCACTACAATTGCCCTGCTGATGTTAAAAGGACTAAGAAAAAAAAAATAAAAGAATTATTGAGACAGGTCATACTCTTCAAAGAAAGGCACACAAAAACAAAGAAAACAGGATTCATACAAGATATTATGTACCACACAAGTAAATGGCATTGGATAAGAGTGTAAGCAGCCAGGGTAAGCTTCTGGCACTTTTTATATTAAGAAAATAAAAGTTCCAATCTAAGTAACATGTGGACAGAAAAAATATTACTGCATACAAGTACCTGTCATGGGAGAGATGAATGTTCCTTTAGTTTCCTTTAAAATGTCATGCAAATATTAGTCCTGTTTATTGTGAGTCCCCCTTCCCTGCCCTGTTTCACCATTTCCCATAGCTCTACATTTAAATTCAGCTGGAAACTATTCTTACCCAAGTTTTTTCTTGCTGACATTTGGCTGCCTGCATGCCTCTAAGTGAAAATGCAAACTTAGCACTGCATGGATTTGTACAGATTCTCTGCTTGAGTCGCTAGACTCTGTATCACTGCCTCTCTCTCTATCTCCTTTCACCTGTACTCTCTCTGCCCATGTCTCTCTCTTGTTCTCTTTCTGCACTCAACCCGAACTCTTTCAACTCCTAGGCTTTATTACTGACATTTGTCGCTACCTCAGAATGTACATCTGAGCCTTCATGTTCTCAAAATTATAAATCTTGCCACATTAGATATTCTTTGCTCTCCTACAATTGCTCTCCAACTGCTTTCCACTTACCTAAAGGAGGTTGTCGTTGTTTACTGTTCTCGCTGCAGCTCATGTCATCATGACTCCAGTCAGTTGGAGGGCTGTCATTTGCAAGTCAGGAAGCAAGTAGAATCCATTAGGAATTTTGGTTTTGTTATTGTTTTTATTTCCCCTTGACTTCCTCCACATAAGATATGGACTCATACTCGAAAAAGAAGTTTTGCAAACAGGTAACATGCATTTTCCTAATTAGTAGAACTAATAATTCAATTCAAATAATTTCACACTGTTGCTTTTACATACGCCAGCCATGGAAGACTGTCCCAAGGTTTACAATAACCTCTTATACGGCAGGAGATTTATATTTTCTGATTTAAAGGGAAGTTCCAGGGGCCCATTAGACACCAATAAGTCATCTTTAAACCACAAATTTTTATGTATAAGACATACAGGCTTTGTTCTTCAACTTTAGTTCCCCTGTCTATTGCTATCATGAGACTGATCTCAGAAAGTATTTGTTTAATTCTTAAACAAGAACATCTTGAGAGTAAAATACCAACTTCTCTAATAATTAAGGAGCCAGGAGTCTCTTTCTATAGAACAAGTCAGGAAGATTTAGGGCCAGGCTGAAGCAACAGGGACAGTTGTTACAGCTTTTCTCTCTAGGATGTTATGACCATAAGTTAGTGGGTAAGTCTCTGGTCTCTATAGCTTCACCTGCTTTAGGAAGTGTGTAGTTATAAAGTGTCATATCCTAGGGAGAATTTATAATTCCAGTGAAAGAAATAGGTGCATCGTCAGCTTTGTAGACCGGGCACATTATATCAAGTGTTTTCTAAGTATAATTATGCTTCAATGCACATGTCTGTGTCTTGCAGTGTGCACAGTTACTATATTTAAATTTTACTGTATGTCTATATAGGACAATTGAAGCATAGGTATTGGCAAAATAAAATAAATGTCCTCATTCATATGCCATTCAAAGGCACCATTCTTTCAAAATAAATGAGTCTTATGCATTGGAAAGTATAATACAAATCCTCTTAGAGCCTGACATTTTTCTCTTGCTTGTCCCTTTGGCCCAAGTCCAATCCCATAAAATAGTCATCAAAACATAATAAGCTACAATGTTAGGCCTTATTCAAAATATTATAAGATTTTATTGGAGAGTTCTAATTTCTCTGCTGTCACACTTCATACACACACATTATTTGAAAAATTAGTGGTAGCACTGGGAGAGAAAAACATATTATTGGAGAGATTTAGATGGATGTTAGGAATAGCATAGTGATGCTAGCATAGTCAAATTCTTCTAGAAACAGAATGGACAACTTGAATTTAATTTCACTCATTTCAAAATAGCCTTATGTTGATCTCTAAATATTTTGCTCAGTCATACAGCATCTAATCTTAAAATGCTTGAACTCATGAAGTTTTCAATTAAAAGAACTTTCCTTTTTCTTCTTTGTAACTAAAAAATCTCATAATTTCAATTTTTCCAAGGTTTACTACAAATTCCACAGTACAGTATGCATACTGAGTACTGATGCACAGGGATTAGAACTCTGAGTTGCTAATAGTTACCAAGTTGTGCCTTGCCTGGCACATAATACATCTTCAATAAATGCTCCTTGTTAAATTTTACTATGCACATATGCTATTCCAAAAACTGGAATAATGGAAAAAAATTTAAATGTATATATTTAATTATTAACACATATAATGCGGTGGCTCAGGCCTGTAATCCTAAGACTTTGATGGATCCTGTAATTCATGTAGTGAGCATAGTATCCAATAGCTATATTTTCAAAATTTGTCATTCTCCCTCCCTTCCAGATCTAATAGCTCCCAGTGTGTATTGTTGCCATCTTTATGTCCATGTTTACCCAGTATTAAGCTCCCACTTATAAGTCAGACCATGCAGCATTCGGTTTTCTTTTCCTGCATTGAGTCACTTGGGAGGCACTCCAGCTGCATCCATGCAGCTTCAAAGAACATGATTTCATTATTTGTTATAGCTGTGTTGTATTTAGTAGGGTATATATACCATATTTTCTTTATCCAATCCACCATCGATGGGCACCTAGATTTACTCCATGTCTTTGCTACTGTGAGTAGTGCTGCAATAAACATATGAATGCCTGTGTCTTTTTGGTAGAACAGTTCATTATTACTATTGGATACATACCCAGTAGTGAGATTGCTGGGATGAATGGTAGTTCTGTTGTAACTTCTTTAAGAAATCCCCAAACTGCTTCTCACAGAGGCCAAACTAATTTATATTCCCACCAACAGTGTATAAACATTCTCTTTTTTCTACAGCTTCACCAACATCTGCTGTTTTTTAATGCTGGGTGTTGCTGGTATCAGCTTCAAAGAATGATTTAGTAAGAAGTCCCTTCTTTATTTTCTGGATTAGTTTCAGTAGAATTGGTATCAGCTTCTCTTTGTACATCTACCAGACTTTGGGTATGAATTCATCTGGTCCATTGCTTTTATTAGTTAGTAGGTCTTTTATTACTGACACAACTTTGGAATTCAGTATTGGTCTATTCAGGATTTCCATTCAATCTTGGAAGATCGTGTGTTTCCAGGAATTTTTCCATTTCTAGTTTATGTGCATAAAGGTATTTGTAATAGTTTCTGAGGCTCTTTTCTGTTTCTGTGGAATCAGTTGTAATGTCACTTTCATCATTCCTGATTGTGATTATTTAGATCGCTTTTTTTTCTTTATTAATCTAGCTAACAGTCTATCAATCTTGTTTATGCTTTCAAGAAACCAAGTTTTGCTTTCATTAATTCTTTGTATGGATTTGGGGGTCTCAAATTCATTGAGAAATCAGTTTTGTTCTGATTTTAGTTATTTCTTTTTTCTATTAGCTTTGGAGTTAGTTTGTTCTTGTTTTTCTAGTTCCTCTAGGCATGATTTTAGATTATTAATTTGAGATCTTTCTAATTTTTTGAAGTTCATGTTTAGTGCTAAAAACTTTTTTCTTAATGTTGCTTTTGCTATATCACAGATATTTTGGTAGGTTATGTCTCTGTTTTCATTTATTTAAAATAATTTTTTGCTTTCTGCTGTAAACTTTCTTCTTTACCCAAAAGTCATTCAGGAACAAGTTGAGCTTTTTTTTTTTTTTTTGAGAGAGAGAGAGAGATCTCTTTGGTATTGATGGTTCTATTTTTATTCCACTGTGGTCTAAGAGTATGAATGGTATAATTTTGATTTTTATTTTATTGAGACTTGCTTTATGGCTGAACATGCAGTCAATCTTATAGTCTATTCTGTGTGCTGACAGGAAGAAGGTATACTCTGTGGTTGATGAGTGGAGAGCTCTATAGATGTCTATTAGGTCTGATTGCTTAAGTGTCTAATTAAATCCCAAATGTCTTGGTTGATTTTCTATCTTGATCCGTTTAATGCTCTCAACAGGGTGTTCAAGTCCCCCACTTTTATTGTGTGGCCATATAAATATTTTCTTGGTCTAAAAGTACTTGTTTTACATATCTAGATGTTCCAATGTTGGGTACATATATATTTAATATAATTAAGTCTTCTTGTTGAATTGAACCCTTTATTATTTAGTACTATTCTTTGTCCTTTTTTACTGTTGTTGGTTTAAGGTCTTTTATTTGATGTCAAAATAGTGATTCTACTTTTTTTTTTCTATTTGCATGATAGATCTTTCTTCAACTCTTTCCTTTGAACCAATGAGTGCCATTACCTGTGAGATGAATCTCTTGAAGATAGCAGACAAAACGCTCTTGTTTTTCATAACCAACTTGCCACTCTGTCTTTTAAGTGGGGCATGTAGATCATTTATATTCAAAGCTAATACTAATATGTGAGGTTTTGATGCTACCCTGAAGTTGTTAGCTGGTTGCTTTGTAGCTTCTATTCTGCAGTCACTTTATAGGGTTTGGGGGCTTAAGTGTGTTTTCGTGGTAGTAGGTATCGTTCCTGGTTCCATGCCTAGGACTCCCTGAAGAATCTCTTATAAGCCTCCCTTAGCAGTAACAAATTCCCTTAGCACTTGCTTGTCTGGAAACAATTTTTTTCTCCTTTACTTTGCAGCTTAACTTGGCAGTGTGTGAAATTGTTGGTTGCAATTCCTTTTCTTAGGGAATGCTGGAAATAGGCCCTCAATCTGTCCTGGCCTATAAGGTTTCTGCCAAGAAGGCTGCTGTTAGCTTGATAGGGTTCACTTTGTATGTGATCCAGCTACCGTTAAGATTTTTTCTTTAGCATAGATATTGGGCAGTCTGGTAACTATAAGCCTTGGTGATGTTCATTTTGTGTACTATCTCACAGGTGTTCTCTGGATTTTTTGTATCTGGATGTTTACCTCTTTAGCAAAATTAGGAATTTTTTTTTATATTCCCTCAAATATGTTTTGTAGATCGTTTACTTTTCTCTTTCTCTCTTAGTAGTGCCAGTTAGTAGTGCCAGTAATTCATAGGTCTGGTCACTTTTCATAATCCCATGTTTTCTGAAGACTGTTCTTTTTTTAACTTACTTTTTACTTTATTTTTATCTGACTGGGTTTCTTCAGAAGACCTTTCTTCAAGCTTTGAAATTTATTTTACTTCTTGGTCTAGTCTATTGGTAACACTTTCGTTTTTTCTTTTCTATTCTATTTTTTTTTTTTTTTGAGATAAGGTCTCACTCTGTTGCCCAGGCTGGCATGCAGTGGCATGATCACAGCTCACTGCAGCCTTGACCGGACCTCCCAGATTCAGGTGATTCTGCCACCTTAGTCTCTCGACTAGCTGGGACCACAGGCATATGCCACTACTCCTGGCTAATATTTGCTGTGGTTTTTATTTTTGTAGAGACAGGGTTTTGTCATGTTGCCAAGGCTAGTCTATAACTGCTAAGCTCAAGCAATGCACCCACCTTTGACTTCCCAAAGTGTTGAGATTACAGTGTAAGCCACTATGCCCAGCAAATTGTATTTTGAAATTCCTTAAATGAAATTTTCAATTTCAGAAGCTCTGATTGATTTCTTTTATAAGATGTTTATCTCTTCCTTCATCTTCTGTATTGCTTTAGAAGTTTGTGTTGATTTTCAATTTAGCACTGGATTTCGTTCAGCTTCTTTGCAATTTGTGCTTTGAGTTCTTCATCTGTCATTTCTAAGTTTCCATTTTGGTTGGGGACCACTGCTAGAGAGCTAGTGTGATCCTTTGCTGGTGTCACTGCATTAAGATTTTTCATGGTGCCAGAATTTATGTGCTGGCTCCTTCTCATCAGGAGACGCTGGCACTTCTCATTTTTGTAATTATTTTCATGCAGGTATGTTGTTTTTTCTTCTTTTCCAATAATATTTTTTTTCTTTCCTTTCCCCTTTCCTCTCCTCCCTAGAGGGTGGGACTGTAAAGAATGTTTGGCAGGGTCTTTTGGCTTTGCTTATACAGCCCTACACACTTCTGTCACCAAGTTTTATATTGATCTGTGCAGTTTGACCTACAAGCCAGTAGATGGAGCTTAGGGGTAAGAGCCAGCTGTGGCCAGTGCAGCTGGGTATATATTTGATCCTTCTTTACTGGGATAAGCTCTCTGTTGCCCCAGGAAATGAGATGATCTGTGAGGGGTCTGAGTTCCCTGCTCAGCTCTAGGAGTTGGGGGACAAGATGGGTGCTGCCAGACCAGGCAGATCCACCTCAGGTCCCCATATGGCAGGCACAAGCACCAGTGCCCTGGGACAATCCAGTGGGTGGCCAGCAAGCACCCAGAGGTGTGCCTAGGTGTAGAGCTGAGAAACTGCTTCAGCCACAAGTTTTCTGCAAGAGGAAGAGAGGCAGCCTAAACTCCTAATCCAGCAGAGTGAGTGTCCCAGATGCCTGAAGATCTGCCTGGGCATGGAGTATAGTGAGCCCCATTGCACCACAACCTCTGCACACCGAGGGTCAGTTGGCTCAGGCTGCTGTTCCCAGTGAACAGGTGTCCTGGTTGCCTGGAAATCTGCCTGGGTGTGGAGTGTAGAAGGCCCAACTTCACCATGATCTCTGCAGAAGATGGGTGGAGTAGCTGAAGCTGCTAATCTGGACAAGCAGGTACTCTGACTTCCCAGAGATCTGCCTGGACACGGAACATAGAGGGCCCCCCTGCACCAAGATCTCTTCATAGAAGAGGTGGGGAAACTCAGGCTGCTGGCCCAAGCAAGTGGATGCTCCAAAAGCCTGGCATTCTACCTGGGGATGGAACAGAGAGGGCTCGGCTGTATGACAATCTTAAGGGAGCAGGCTGGGGTACTTAGCAGTGATACACACAGACCAGTTCTAGGTTGTCAAACTGGCCCTGGCTGCTAGCCTCTTTGCCCAGGAGAAACCATAGCTCTAGGAGCCTTCCTCCTATCTTAGGCCTGCAGCTGGGGCGACCACAATTCCAGTGCCTATTGCTGAGGTCCTTTCCTGGAGTTCTGGCTGTGGAGGTCCCTACTTTGCTCCAGAACAAACAGTCCAGCCTCTGGCCCAAGACTAAAATGCTTGTATGACCATGCTGCTGGGTCACCAGAGAATGACTGACTTTGTATGTGCCCCAGTTAAAAATGGTGTCTTGTCTCAGTCTCAGGTCTGGGAAAATGCCCGCAGCTTTTCGCAGTGTCTTTCCCTCTCAGCATCTCCAAGCTTCTCCCCAGGTTAGTTCCAGGGCTTGGAAGAAACAAATTGCTCTCCCTCAGTCTGGGTGGCTTGTATCCCCTGTGGAAAAGTGAGTTACAGAGGGAGGCTCTTTGCCTCTGTCACACACTGTTGTGTTATGTATTTTGATGCTATGTTTATAAGTGCATGCAAGTTATTGATTGTTATATCTACTCATCAGGTTGTTCCTTTAAATGTGTCATATAACTTCCTTTAAATATTGTTTTTAACTTTGGTTTTTTTTAAATTATGAATATTGCATACTTTATTTTGATTAATAAAGGAATAATATCATCTGTTTTATCTCTTCAATTTAGTCTTTTTCATGGTCTCTTTTCATAATTACCTTTCCTTGAAACTTGTTTAATATTTTGACTGTATTAGTTTCTCTGAAATTATCTTCCTCTTTCCTGTTTTAGAAGTTATACAATTTAGCTAGATTTACTTGTGTTAATATTTTTTAAAGTATATAGAGTTAACTATGAATTAATGTTACATATATCTACCTCTCTTCTTAATATAATAAGAAACTATGACAGGGCCTAACTCTTTATTGAATAAATTCATTCATTATCTTAATATTATTACTTGATATCAAATTTCTATTTAAAGGTGTTTGAAATTTCTTAATTACTTTTCTTATATTACAGTATAAAGTTAATTAAATTTATGAATTTTTAATCAAATATCTTGACTTCCTATCTTTGTTACAAGTTCTTACATTTAATAGCAATTATATTGAGTGTCTGTAGTTGATAAAAATCTTACTTTTATCTATGTTATGGGTCTTCTTTATGCACATTGCATTGTTTTACATATACATAATTTATATAATGAAATGTGTACATTTTCAATTTGAATTTGACCTTGCAAAATCTAAGATACTTTAGAAGGCAGTCTGCTTTGTTCTAAATGTTACAATCATAATATATGGCATAAAAATCTTGAAATGGCTTCAAAAGTATTTTTCCCAAAGATATACTACTTATATTCTATGGCAATGGCAATTCTAATTTGAGCTATGGTTTATCGATTGTTGCAAAAAATATTCAAAGGAGACTCTTTTGGCTGATTTAAACAAATCTAAAGAGTATATATATGAATATGAATGCAATATGTTTTCTACAACAAATACCTAGAAAGTTTCTTGTTTTACCTCCAATATTAGATGATAGTTTAGTTGAGTATTAAAATATGTAACACACACACATACACATGTAAATTTGTAAGTTATTTCTCCTCAGCCTATTGAAGATTGTTTCTCATTGCCTTCTGGTATTTCTTGAGGCTAATGGGAAGTCTGCAATTGGCCTAATGATATTGCTTTTTTTTCTAGAACTGTATACTCCAATACAGTGATAACTAGACCCATTGATTAGTTAAATTTAAACTGCAATAAACTAATATTTTTAAATAATACATCTCAATTTCTCAGTAGTTTCATTAATCATATGTTGAGTACTCAACAGGCATATGTGGCTAGTGACACTAGGCAATAAAGACAAGACATGTTTGTGATTGCAGAAAATTCTGTTAGACAACGTTTCCCTGGAAGCATTTGATATTTTTGATTTATTGTTGTGATTCTTTAGTTTCACTCTATTATGTCTAGTGTGAACTTATCCTTATTTGTCTTGGTTTATCATGCAGAATATTCTCAGTGACACATATCTTTAATTCATAAAAATTCCTGAAGCTTTTTTCAAACAACACATATAAAAATACCTTTATTCTCTTTTTTTGAAAACTCCAATTAGATATATGTTTGAACTCCTAAGTCTAAACTTCATATTTTATAAATGGCTTTTTATTCCTCTTTGTTACTCAGTAGTGAAATTCACTAAAGTAGTCAGACTTCAACTCTATTCAGTTTATAGTTTACATATTACATAGATTTCTAAAATTTTTAAATGCTATGATTTTTATTTTCAAGAATTACAATATTTTTATCTCCTAATCTGTTTTATTTCTGCCTTCTTTGTTTTTAAAATGTCTTGTTTTTGCTGAATAAAGCTGTAACAGAATATCGTACTCTGCATGGCTTATAAACAACACAAATGTATTGCTCACAGTTCTGAAGCCAGGGAAGTCTAGGATCAAGGCCCTTAATGAGTGGTGAGGGCCCATATTCTGTTTTATAAATGACTATTTTCTTGCTGTGTTCTCACATGAGGGAAGGGACAAAGGGGATGTCTAACGTCTCTTTCATAAAAGCATCGATCTTATTCATGGGGGCTCCACACCATAGCTTAATTGCCTCCCTAGTGCCCCACCTCCAAATGCCATCACATTGGGGATTAGGTTTAAATATATTAAATTTGGGGGCATGCAAAAGTTTACTCCATGGCAAGCCTCCTAAGATAATAATTTTAAAGTCTTTCTCAGATTTTCAGAAAGGTAATATCATCAGAAGTTAACTGATTTTCCAAACTTTTACTTTCTCCCATGTCCTCGTTAAGATTACATACATTTGTAGATTCCACATACACGTTAGATGTTTGGGTTCCATTCACTTTATGTAGGATTCTAAAAATATATTTTTGTTTTTTATTAGACTATTTAGCCATAACCACAGTTATGTTCAGTAATAAAATGCCACAAACCTCAGTGGCTTAAAATGACAAGTATTCATCATCTCTCATGGATCTAGAGTTCAGAAATTGGGGGTCCAGAATCTAAAATGTGGGCTTGTTCCTATACTTAAATTTTGCTCCATGTCTACTTCACATTTCTTTCCTTTTCCTTGGACCAGCAGGTAAGGTTACACATGTTTTCATGGCAATGATGGAAACTCAAAGATATTCCACCCTAACAAGCACAGTTCATACTCTGTATCATATCTGCCAATATCTCATTGGCCTAAAGAAAATCACAAAGTCATGTCCTATAGGTAGGTGATGGGGAGGTGAGAAAATATATTTCTTAAGTGGTATGAGAAAGGTAGTGAATATTATTAAAGAATAATGTATTCTGCCAGTTCATTTTGTTCCTATTTTTGTTTATCTTTTCCTCTGGATCTGTAGTTTTGTGATTGCCTTATGCATTGGGCTCCCACTTCCTACTCAAGTTTTATAATGGCATTTTGAGATTCCCGTTCTTGGTAGTATCGGTAATATTGGCAGAACCGGTCAGTTAACCACTGAATGACTTGAATCAGTTTGTCATCCTGAGGCTCTGCCTTTCTCTTTCTGCCTCCCTAAGCCCAAAGCTTCCTCTAAAGCCCTAACTACAAGCAGTAAGTCAGCAATTTCTTAGCCTCCTTTCATAAGCAGGAGTGTATTTCAGGCTCCAGAGTCTACTTACTCTGGCACATTTTGTACCTACTAAACTTCCAGCTGCTGCTGCCTTCATCTATACCAGAGGGCCTACGATTCACCCTACTCACCACTTTATATGTATTTGATACTGAACCACTTATGACATTTTAAGGCGAGCTATGTATTTGTGGTTTTATTCTTATTATTTCATCTAGTATTAGTAGGTGTCTGAAGAACAGGGGAGGGGAATTGTATTTACGATAAATTGTGTTATCCTCATAGAAACTCCAACTTAAAAAGAAAACTCTAATCTTACTTGATTTACTGCTCATAGGTCTCCCTAGGCAAAGATGATCAATGTGAAGAATGGGCTTACTGAGTAGAGAGAATCTGACACCATGATCCAAGTGTTGGGGCCAGGGAAAAGCCGAGAAGTTTATGTCCCCTCATAATTTGGCTTCATCACCAACACAATGCCAATCCTCCTAGCTGGCTTCATTTTCTATTCTCAATTAAAAGTGATCCTATGGTTAAGTGTAATATTTCTCAAAATGTAATCTTTAATGATATTTTAAAATGTGTGACTTGATTTTAATAATAATCATAAAAGTTAAAATAGCATACTCCGAGTTATACAACTGCTTGCTTTATAGTTAAATACTGCTATGTGATTCCAATGGACATGTTTGCATGTATGTGTACAATTGCATATGTGTGCCAAGGAAAGTCTAAATGAAGTTGGTCTAAATTTCTAAAGTAATTTGAATAAAAGAAGTTGTAGAATAATTGAAGTATCACAAGCATATGGTTTTGTCAACATACCAAGATCAAAAAGACCTACACATAGGTTAACAACCTATTCTTGTAATTACCAACAATTCATTAGCACTTAGAATACGAGAACTACTAAATGCATTTTTCATTTCTGTTTCTGATACTAGCAATAAATAAAGTAGAACTTTATCCAATGTCATTTTCAATAATGCCCAAAGATTACCACTTCTTCACATGAATGAGAATGCTTTACAACATTATCAAGTGATACATCATCAAAACTACTATGCAAGAATCTCTCAAAGACGAATTAAATGGTACTGAAATATCCCCCTCCCTATGCCTTCTATCTTAGCCCATTTGTGTTGCTATAAAGGAATATCTGAGGCTGAGTAATTTATAGAGAAAATAGGTTTATTTGGCTCATAATTCTGCAGGCTGTACAAGAAGTATGGTACAAGCATCTGAGGGCCTGAGAAAGCTTCCACTAACAGTGGAAGGGGAAGGAGAGAGCTCACCTAGCAAGAGACGTAGCCAGAAAGACAGAAGTGGGAGGTGCCAGGCTCTTTTTAACAACCAGTTCTCCTGGGAACTAACTAGGAGTGAGAATTTACCCACCCTCTCTGCAGTAAGGACATTAATCTTCTCATGAAGGATCTCCTCATGACCCAAACACCTTTCACTAGGTTCTACCTCCAACATTGGGGATCCAATTTCAACATGAAGTTTGGAGGGGCAAATACCCAAACTATAGAATCTTCCCACAAAAATGCATAAAGTCCAGATCATTGTACATAAAGAATTCACCAAAATCTACAAGAAAGGGATACTTCCTATCGTAAAATTTTCTAGACAATAGAATAAGAAAGAAAGCTACAAAAGTTATTAATGAGGTTAATATATCCTTAATATTGAAACAAGAGAAAGAAGAACAATATAGGAACAGGAAACAAAAAGCCAATCTTATTCATGAGTATAGATGCAAAAATCTCAAATAAATTATTTGCAAAGTAACCTTAATAAGAGATTGAAGGTGAATAACATATATGCATATAATATATATACTTTACAACTTAGAAATAGTGAGTCACTTTTTTAACGTGATAAAAATATTTATTAAAACTTTAAAGCAAACTTTATACAAACTGATGAAGCATTAGAAACATTCCCATTAAAGTTGAGCACCAGACAACTATGTTCATTTACACTACTAATATGCGAGAAACTGATAACATTAGAACTATACAATGAAGATCAAATTTATACTATTAAATATAACATTACTGCTTTATATTCAATAAGACAAAAATATTTCTCTCTTAATTACTGTTATTGATTTTATTTCTCTTTTGTACAATTTGTAAATTTTTGCTTTACGTGTGTATAAGTGTTGTATATATAAATATGTTTGCCTATACTTACCTAATCAATAATTATAAAAACTTAAATAAATGCTAAGGATAAATAATTTTCCTCTTAAAAAATGTTAGTTTAATAATTAAGTTTAAAAAACATCATTCTAGAGGGATCATATTTGGTGATATTCCCCAGACCCCATCTTTTTCATACTCTGTTCAATAATTGTATCGATGTTTAATAGTCATGAATAATTTAGGTGAAGATATGAAATCTTCTTGGTCACATTTATGTATATTCTAAAATTGGTAGGGAGAGTTAAGGCTAAATGAAGAATCTGGAATTTTAAAAATCTCTTTAAGCTAGAATTCTGAGTTTAAATCTCCACAATGAAAATAACAAATGTAATTTTCAAATTCGCTGTTACGGTTAAAATAACCTAAAAAATATAATACTTGGATTGAAAGCAGTTTCTATGCAAAGGCTTTTAAATGAACTGAACATATGCTCAATAATATTCAATAAGAGTCTCAGTTTGTGAAGGACCCAGACACCATATCATAAATAACAGCTGATCATGTCTTAACCTGAGCAAGAAAACTTAGAAAAGGATATGCTAGCTTTCATAGTGTATTTAAAGAACCTCTTACGAAACAGGTTTTTAAACAATGTTATAAATACCATTCACAAGAATAAATCATTGACTCATATGTCTTGAGGCTGGAGGAAATCATACTGAACTTCATGCATATTAACCAATAAATTGGATTTTCTTTTCTATGCTTTATCCGAATGTGCTGTAGATAGAAACTAGATCTACTGTTTTGACTGAACTGAAATATCAATTCATAGAATTTGAGAGTTTAAGACCTTATTAATTTTTGCCACTTACAACGATTCAGCAGCTATAATGAGACAATCCATCCAATCTTCAAAAACACTTATGGAAAAGGTATTCTTATTAAAGGAGGGAAAAATTACCTCCATGTAATAGTCAGTTAATTCAGATAATCAGATTATCATATAGTAACTTATTAGTGTTTGATTTTGTGGCTAGTCAGTTTGATTCACATGGTTAAATTGCTTGGGACTTGTGAGAAAATGTTGTAGACAGCTAGCTGTGGAACTGTATTTCCTTAACCAAGAGATTCAAGGAACACCAGACTAAAGAGGAGAAGACCACCTCTTTCTGAGGGTTGAAAGAGAAATACTTAGGGTTTAACATTGCCCAGTTCAATGCAAATTTTGTAGCCAGAAAAAAATATGGCACAAATTGCATAGTTTTTGTCAACTAGTCTCATGGCTGATGCCAATCAAAACAAAGGAAAGAAGATATATTAGGAAAGGAGGGGGTGGAGGAATATTCTCTAAATGTCTTATTCTCTAGATATTCAAGTGTAGAATAAAGCATTCCTTTCCTAACAAATAAACATCACTGTTCTTATAGCATGTTGTTGCTCAGATTACTTAGAAAGTAAAGGTCATGGTTCAGGACCTGCACTTAACATTCTGTGACCAGTAAATGAAGTGATTTTAATATTCCATTTTCTTTGTAATGCAAGGTGGCTAAGAAGAAAGCATGTCATCAAGCCTGGAGCACACAATCTACTACCCTTCATTCTTATCCTATTAGCTAGATAATGATGTTTATTATGTTACTTTTATGATTCTACATGCTTTATTATTCCCATTTCATCATATGAAATTGAGGAAATTACTGGACGTAGATTTCGTTTATCTCATTCTTCTAGTTATTAGGTTGGTGCCAAAGTAATTGTGGTTTTTGCCATTACTTTAAATGGCAAGAACAACAACTACTTTGGCACCAACCTAATAGATATTATAAATGTTCCCATTGGGATAACAACTAGATTTTGAGGCCTGTTGAAGAATTTTGTTCTTTTCTGTGACATGATAAGAAGATGGGAGGTGAAAGGATATTGATTTGAAAGACAGCAATGCACCTGGTATGCAAAAATAAGAAAGAAGAAAAAGTTCTCTGTTTAAAAAAAAAAAACATTCTTGTCTTGTGCTTGTCTTTACTGTCCAGCATGCTACACACAGAAACTATATAAAACGTAAACTATCTTCAAAACACCAATCTCCATAGCCCAGGTGACTTTTTATGCTATAAAAAGCATGGCAGTTCTTAAAAAATTAGACTTTAATGGAGAATAAAATACTTCACTTTGCAATGCATGAGGTAGAGTATAGATGGACTGACTAAAGATGTGATAAATCTATGTAATTTGTTCTGCTCTTGGAAGAAAACTCTCTATTGAAAGTAGAAGATATTAAGTCCCTAAACTCAGAGAATCTTCACTATTTTTCATCAAGAACAAACATATGTAAAGGACAGAATATGGTGCTTACATCAAGAGCTGGACTATTTGTTCCTTGTTAATTGTATTGCTCATTCCATCAGCATCATTAGGCACTTTTCAAAGTACTGTGGCCGAGCCTGCTTTGGTCACATGATGTCAAAAAGAAAAATGTGAAGAGTGAAGGTGGAAGGAGAAGATAGACTCCCTGTGTCAAGCTGGAGAGAGAGAATGAGAATGGTACCATGGTTTCAAGGTATTGAGCACTGATTATTTTTTAAATATTCCAGGCCATTTGGCAATACTTGTCCCAGCCCTACCAACTGGCTGTTGCTACCCTGCTTTTATTAAATAATAACTATATAGAGAGAAGTCCTTAAAGAGAGATGCAATGGGTCCTAGCATATTACACACCATACAGAGCCTGACATCATACAAGAGCATTATACGCCAAACAAAACACATTCCTGGACATGTAAATTTGCTTGTGGAGACTTGAATTTGTTATTTTTAATGGAGTGAAACTTTTGAAAATGAGGTGAACTCTCTCATATTCATCTGCTTGCCAATTTTCTTTTGTTTTGAAACTTTTAAGTGAACCTCGTTTTTTGTAGAATATTATCAAAGTGGAAAATATGGCAGTGAAGGAGTCAGAAGCCATGGGTCTGAATGGGGCAACATGCACCAAAATCTCTTTATGATGGAGAATTCCTCCCCCCTTTAATGTTACCTTCCACTAATAAGAGAAAGTAGGATGTAAGGTCATTGAAAAGTTGATTCACAAGAAAACTTTTTACTTTTGGTCACTACCACATGAGTGACATGAAGAAGTGGAAGAAGAAAGTTGGCATTCTCTGAGTACCCTATAACTTCCACAAAACTCTTTTCCAAGTGTCTGTTATGTAAATAAACTTCAATTAACTAAGATGCCATTCAATGATGCATACATCATAAACAGAGTGAGTACAGGAAAATGTCCCTTTCTGGTCCTGTGTTTCCTCATCTTGGAGGCCAAACTTTGCCCTTGAATCAGCACAAACACCTCATATCTAAATGACTCACTGTCAGATGCTGGCTCCAAGTCTATTAGATTATCATCATGTCATCTTTGTTTTTGGCAGTGTTTGAAAGCACCTCTAGCAGCTTTATTTGAACACTATTTTCATACCTAAAAGCCTGAATCTATAAAACAAACACACAAACATTTATAGACATCTTTATATCACTTCAAATTGTTGTGATTAGTGTACACGCTTTGAATATTATTACTTAATCTCCAGCTGATGTTTAAAAAGTAACACTCTGGAACAAGGCATTCTCCAAATGTTCTATTAAGGATGCTGTTTATTTATATCAGTGTATAGAAAAGTACAGCTGTACAAAACATAAATCAATGTCAAAAGTAAAAGCCATTAAAATTCATAAGGTTCATTTTCCGACATCCAGAGCAAACTGTAGCTGAGAGTTTGTCACAGACTTAACATCAGCAATAAAATTATATAACTGCTGATGTCACATTCTTTGAGGTACACTCAAAGACATCTAAAATTTTATAGCTTAGTTTTGCTTATTTTAAAAATGAACATATATTACTCTTAATTTTGTTTCTTATGATACCTAGAAGACCTGAATATAAAAACAGCATCAGAGGAGAAATAATTTGCAGTCCGCAGAGTTTTAACCAACATGAAAAAATACATATATACACGTCCATTTTGCTATAGATCAGCAAACTGCAGGAATTAGTGTTGGTTTAACATCTATTAAGGGAAACAGTACTTTCTATCGCAGAATGAAGAAGGGTTGTTATTGAGTAAGGAAGAACTAAAAACGAGTCACACAGATACTGACATACTCATGGTTAGCTAATATGTTGCGTTGGCTTTCAGTTATGAAAGCTAGTGCCATTTGCCTTGTGCTTTCAGAGATTTTGATTTCTTCTAAATCGTCCTCTAGTTTGGGAGGATATTTGTTTTTCTTGTTATCTGGAAATCTTATTTTTCCCTTCAGGTTCAAATTTCCTTGAAGGCAAGGACCATATGGTCACATCTGCATGTTCCCAAGAACCTGGGATAAACTTGTTATTGTTTTCTTAAGAGGTGGAATGGTGACATTTGAGCAAACACAGACAGTAACAGTGAGCTGTTACTGTGAAGGTAGTCTAAGGTAGATCAGCACATTTTTAAGTTGAGAAAAAAGAGTAATAGCCACCACTACTTACACTGTCACTGTGGACCAGATACTGTTCTAAACAAGTTACTCATAGAAACTCATTTAACACTTAGCAGTTTTACAAGGTAGGGACTATTATAATTCCCATTTTACAGAAGGAGAAACTGAAACACAAGGAGGTTTTGTGGCTTGTACAAGCCACACTGCTGGTGTGTGGCACAATTGGGATTTGAGCCAGACATTGTGGTTCAAGAGTTCATTCTCTTAAGCACTGCTTTGTATCACCTATCACCTATCTCAGAGATTCACAAATGTCCAGTACGAGGCAGGAATGGTATTTTGATCCCCAATGTCTTTTTCTAAGACAAAAATGTAGCATACATCCTGTAATATACATATATGTCCTTGCACTGGAAAGAACTGCAGAATAAATTTTTCTTTGGGAAGATGCACATGCCATACCCATTTCCCCTTCTCATGGGACTGTTAATGCTTTTATGATGGGTTTTATGTAAACACATTACACACACACTTGAAAAGCTATGTTTATGTGGCAAAAACTTAGACTGTATGTGTGAAATTACCACAGCCTCACAGAGAAACTGAATTCAAACGCCTTTCTTAAGAACATATGAGAGACAATAGAATTTTGGAGGAGAGAGAAGCCATTCACCCATGGTCATTACATAATTAGCCAAAGCAGATTTCAGCTTTTTTGTTTCTTCCATTTGCTATATAGCATTCACAACATAACGGCTCTGCGATTATTAATATAGTCATAATGCTCCGTTTCTTATTCTCCTTGGCTCACATCTTCATAAAAATGACAATGAAGAGAGACTGCAAAAAGCACGATTCCCTTGTGCTAGGGCGCATCCTGAGGCTGCATCCTGCGCATGAGATGGACATGAAGGGAACTCAGCTCCACCAAGATCTGCCTGCATGACCAGACCCAATGCGGGCATTAGAGACGCGTCCGTGGAATGCAGCCTAGTCTGACTGAGAACAGCGCTGTGAATACAAATGTGTCTAAAATGGCTGACTCTGTACAAGAGTAAATAAGAACCTTTCCAGCTTTTCATTTAGTCACAAGATCAGGAGGTCTCGTAACCCCAAATAGAGTAGAGAATTGAGGTAGTTTTCCAGCTGAGCCAGGCAAAGTAGGAAGATGGGGGAAGGTGACTTTCCCAGCAAAGACCTTGCTTTTTAATGTTCTTTTTAAAAGAATAGAGCTCAGACTGAACTAATCCCCAATGAATATATGCCTTACGAAATAACTTTTATTAATAGCTGAATATTTTTACTTTCCTATACAGGCACCCAAATATTAGGCTTATGATAATTAGTTGCATGCATATATCATTGTGTCAAAGAAAAGGGGGAAATCCAGCCTTAATAAAAAATAATTTATTAACTTTGTTCATATCCTATAAATTTAATTTTCTATGGGTTCCTGCTCTCATTGAAGATTTCTTCTAGAAGTATATTTATGAATATAAGCTCATAATATTTCTGAATAGCGTAGTAGTAAATACTAACAAAACAAAACATCTCTGATGCACATAATCGACAGAAACATGGTTCCAGTGACTACATGTCAGTTAGCCATGCTATTTGGTTTGTATCATTTTACTTTCAACCAGTTCATTTCTTTCCTCAAGAGAAATAGCTGAAGCTGGTTTATATTGCTCCATAAATGTTAAGCATTGATGTATTCATTTTCTGAACACAAACTAACACAATGATTTTTTTGCCACCCTCCTTCTAAATCATACTCCCTGTTCTTAACATGTTTTTTTGTTGTTGTTGTTAGGATGCAAATTTATTTTATTCTTTTTTGCAATAATAATAACAACAAAGTATAACCTCTGTATAAATATAATTTTTCTTCTCCATAATTGCACATAAAATCTCTCCTACTTGGAAACTGTAGCAAGTAGAAGAATCACTATAAATGCTGGCCTCAGGGAATCTACTATTTCTACAAGATTTAAGGCAGAAATATTCAGAGGCCACGTTACTCAAACAAGACCAACCATTTTTTGTTAGTTTCTTTATTTTTCTTTTCTACAAAATATTACCTAAAGGTAGCTCTAAGCACTAAGGGATTGAGGTTTCTATTTAGTCTACAACCGAGCTAACAGGTTTTTGCTACCTGTGGGTATCAACTTGGGATTTCATTTAGTTAAGCAGCTTTAGGACCTAAAATAAAACACTCAAGGGACCAGTGAAAATGTAGATGGCAAGAAATCTGCAGAGTGCAGATCTTATTTATTTATTTATAAAATTCACTCTTTTTAGGACAATTTTAGGCTTACAGAAAAGCTGTAAAGATAGTATAGTTATCAAATATTCTGCACTTAGATTCCCTTTTCTGTCTGGCTCAAACCCCATCCGTGTGCCCTCTCTTTACATAAATGTAATAAAACCTAGGCATTATTATATTTCCAAGTTTTCCACTCTGTCTATAGGCGCTTATTCATGCTATGCCCTAATAATTACACATGTATTCTATATACATACACATTACATACATAATATAGATACATGTATGTTTGTGTTTTGTAGATAGGGAAATTGATATTTTGTATTTTGCATTGGGTAATAGAAATCTATAGTACTGTCCTAATAATGCCATCCCACTTGGCTTAAGAGATCAAGAAGGACATTGAGAGATGAGAGAACCCAAGGAAAGCGGAATGTGTCCACCTTTTGTTGGAATTTGACCCTCTAGGAGGAACTATCAATAAGATGAAGGGTGCCACCTCTACTATGAAACCTACACCACAGCCTTTGCTCTTTGTATAACCCTGTATGTATTTCTAAGGATCAAGGATAGTGGAGCATGGTAGAAAGAATTTTGTAATATTATCAAATGTTTCAGCCTCTTATCTTTGAAATATAGAGTTGGGACTAAATAATCTTTAAAATCCCTTCTCAGTCTTAATATTGGGTGGGGCAGAGTTGAAAGAAGTGCTTTATATAGATAAAGAAAAATTCTCATCAGTCTGGATCCTTTTGTCCTGTGTATTATCCAAAGAAAGACAAAAACATAGAATTTGTTCTAAGCCATGTTTATTCCAAGGTAATATAAAATTGACAAGTTTGATTAAAAATCAAACATGTTGAAAATACTTAAAAGTATAAAGGGCTGTGGAGAAACATCAGAGATTTTGTCCTTAAAAAAAGATAAACGTCTTTGAATAACATTTACTTAATAGATGATTTGATGTTTCTTTCATCAGAATTATTGTTTATGCAATTGTCTTTGCACTATGCTGTTCTTATATTTCTTCAAAGATTTTTTGCCTATTGAGGCACTTTCATATGAAACATCTTTGAAGACTTTTCTGAAAATATCATGACTTATATGCAGGAGACAATTTTAAACATTCTCTTGCCTTTTCTTCAACCTTACTGAAGACAATAGCTCTGAGTAATATCAACCAGAGGGTGTTCTATTCCTCCCTCGCCATTATTTTTCTATTAGGCTAATAAACAAATTCCAAAACTTGTTTCTGTTTCCAAGACCCTGACTATGCGACAGGGCACATAAAAAGAAAAAAGAAACCTAACTGACAAACAAAGTTACCTTGAGGATGTTTTCCCACTTTTTTGTCCTTCGATTGGCTTTAGGGGTCTGGAGTCTGAGCTTCCACAATATAGTTAGAGGCAGCAGAGGTACTGTAGCATGATTTTTACTTGTACCTATTTCCCAATTCCATCTGTTTTTAATATATTCTCTTGATAAAAATTTATCCCTTCTTTTCAGTCAGGCTTTTGCCTGATTTGATAGAGAGTCCCTCTGGCTCATATCAAAATTGAAATGTATGATATCTTATTGTTTGCCTATATACCCAGATGTCCAGGCATGAGTTTACTTTAATAAATGAAATATTGAAAATAAACATAATGCTTTGGGGATGCAGTTGTAACAGACAGGATCAACATTACTACATTAGAAATGGTCAACATAAGACAAGAAACTGCTGTATCTCAGGTGTGGATCTATGGGCTTCCCTGAACATATCTCTAGTGACTTTTTTTTCTCATTCCATGAACTTTTGACAGGCTCTAGGCACAAAATTATCAGTGTAATAAAGTAGCACAGCAGTGTTGCAAAGAAAGAAAAAACATAGACTTTGGGGCCAGATCTTGTCAGGTTCTGGTTCTGCCATTTGTAAGACTTTGGTAAATAATTTAAGCCACCTGGACTTAACTTTTCTTACCTGAATTTTAACGTGTACCTTATGGAAACATGGTAAACATGAAACCAAACAACCCACTGAAAAGATAATAGTAAGACACAGGCAATATGTTTGGCCTTAGGACTGCAATAATGGATGAGAAAGATATTGTTGCTGTTCTCATGGTATTATAGTCCCTTAGGGAGGTATAATTCATAAACGCAATTATAATACATTGTGATCTATAGGAGCTGAGGTATGAGTATATGAGAATATAAAATAGAGATAAGAAACCCAGACCTGAGTGATTAGCAAGGTTTGTTGAATGCAGACCATGATAGCTAAGCTGCTAATTAAGAGAGGGTAAGGAATACCCATGTACTTATATAAAGTCCAGCACTGTGCTTGGTGCATTATAATAGTTCAATACATGACATTTCTCTTCACCTTCCCTTTTTCTATGTTTCCTGAAGCCCTCTGAACAGATCCTATATAATGAGTTTCATTTGTTGATTTTAAAAATATTTGTTGAGCACCAATCTACTGAACCTTAGTGCTAGTGACTAGGGATGTGGCTGTAGACAAGGAAGTGATGCTGCCCTTTGGGAGTTTACTGTCTGATGGAGTCAGTACACCAAACCCTAGAGACAATTACCTTTTATCTGGAATGTGTAAATAAGGCTACTCTTCTAGGTTCCTTAGAAATTACCCTGAGACAAAATTTGAGAGCCACTCTAAGAACCACCAGTGACGGAACATGACTTAATGCACTGATGACAAAGATTTTGATCTATGTTTTAAAATTATCTATTCTAATTTGTTTAAAGAACAATGTTAGAAAGCTTAGAAATAGTAGTATCCTAGACTTCATTGCTTTCATGGCAAGCATGGGTAAAATTTAGCCTTTTCCTAGATTTATACTCATTCTAAGGGGAAAGTTAAAAATAAAATTAGGATAGTGGGTAACTTTTTATTATAGAACCTATGTTTTTGTTTGTTTTGTAGAGATACAGACAAAAAGAAAAAGAATGACTTTTTTTTGAGGAATACCTATTCTGATTTTCTAGGCATATTAATTTGCTGCAATTCACTGCAGAAGCTAATTTTTATTTTTTGGAATTAATTGAGCTGAAAGCTGGACTCATGACAACCTATCCCCTCTGTGGCCAGCACAGAAGCTGAGGACAGACGGCCATTTCAACTTTACTAGCCTGACATCCTGCATAATCAATGTGTGTCAGCCACAAAGACTGGCTGCCTATGTTCATGCCCATTTGCAAGTTGGCTGAATGCCCACTCACAAATTGGGATGCCAGTTCCACTAGGGCACAAGTGTCAACAAAAGATCACTTCAGACAAGAAGCCTGTTCAGTTTTGCAAGAGCCATCATTTTGTTTAGGAAAACAAAGCACAAGATTTAAGGTGGTTAATCCCATATTGCTGACACATGGCTATTTACATCCCGTCATACCTTCAGCCTCATGGGACATTTTATTTAATGACTTAATGCAATCTTCTATATTCTTTAAATTTGATCTTCAAAGTCTGCATTTCAAATGAGGCAAGAAAGAGACAGTATGTCGATCCTGAGAGCCACTGGAAATGTCCATTTTCTTTATTCCCATTATGTGCATTAGAGATAGAAAGAGTAAGTACAGCATTATTGTGTGCATAATGTCTCTAGACACTAATTAGAATGGTGAATAGTACACCTAACAAAATGCAAATACATTCTTTAATATTCAATTAATTCAGTAAATACTAGTAAAGCGCCAGGCACCCAGTAGGGATTGGTGTCTCTGCCTGGAGTCTCTTCTCTTCCAACCAAGCCTGCACACTTGCTGTCCTGTTAATCAATCTCACTAAAGCATGGTTCCCATAGTATTAATCCCACACTCAAAATACTCTCAAGGTTTGTCACTTACCATGAAATAATTTCAAACACTTTACAGGGTAGTAACGACCTCTAGTTGAAGGTCCCTCATATTCTGGCTAAAGTCAAAGTTTTTATTTACATAAATTCTTGTGGGCTCTCATAAAAACTAAACTGATTATTCCAAATTTTCTCCATCTATGTCTTGACCTCATTGCATCTTTGTTATTTCCCTATCCTCTCTCTAAATGTTTAAATTCTTAACATCTTGGTAAAGATCAAAAGTCCCCTCAGCTTCCCCTAATTTTTTTCAAGCTATATTATGAGCCAGCACCAACCAGGTGCTTTTACAAAAATTGCCTTATTTAATCCTCAATTAAAACTAAAAAAGAAGACATCATTATCCTTAATTTTCATGTAAGTAACCAAATACTGAAAGAAGCTGAGGACTCACAAGGTATCCAATTGATCATTGGCAGTGCTTATGCCTGAACGCAGGCTTTCAGAGTTCAGTGATCTTCAACTATCAGGCTTCCATCTTCCTTATGGGGCCTTCCCTATCTTCATCCCTACAACATGTCCTTCTTCTGAACATTTATAACACTTAATTCATGCCATTCTTGAGATTTTAATTGCTTTATAACTTGTATTATTCAACAGTTCATTAAAGATTTAGTGAGCAACTCAATCATTTTAATGGAAACTGAGGATGATAATAACGGCAAGAAAAAAAAGAGAAGGGAAAGGAGAAAAGAACAGCTAGTCTTTTCTCATCTCAATATATGTGTCAGAGCTGTACTGAGTACTTTCATAGACTGTCACCTTGTATCAGTACAACAAACCTCCAAAGAAGGTATTATTATCTTCAAAATAAATATGAGTTGCTGCCTTACATAGAAGTGGAAAAAAATTTGTTGGAGCTGAGGGAATTTCCAATTTTACTAAGATGATAAGAATTCCAATATTTAGAGAGAGGACAGAGAAATACAAGAATGCAATGAGGTCAAGGCTTAGATAGAGAAATTTTGGAATAATTAGTTTAGTTTTTGAGATAAGGAAACTGAGCCTTAAAAAGGACAAGCAAATTTTCCAAGTTTGTGTTAGTCACATAGTGATTGGGTGATGATTCAAATCTATTCATTATTTAATTCATCCAACAAAATATTTGACTGCTTACTATGTGTCAGGCTCTGTTCTAAGTGCTCAGTACCGAAAAGTGAATAAAACAAGCAAAACTCAGTCTTCATGAGGAAAGTGATCATAGTGGGGAGGATCAGCTAGTGAAACTGAATATACAATATGCTAGAAGATGAGAGAGGGCATGAAACTTGAGCAGAGTAAGTTTATATATGAACACATACCTAAATGCATATTTTATGTATATACATTTTAATAACTTTTTATTACATTTATATTGTACAAGTAATATCTAAATCTATGTATAAATACGTATACCTGTATATATATATATATATATATATATATATATATATATATATATATATGAATGTAAAGGAGTTGCAGCAAATTGATTATAACCAAAGGAAAAATGTGTAAGTTCTCCTGAGTTCTAGGTTTGGAAATACCACAATGTCAATTTCACTGAATTTTTATAAAATTTTTCCTTTGTCTCTTGGAATGCTGGTTCTGATATGAGAAGAATAAACCTTGGTTAGCTTGCTGGAATATGAGAGATCATGAGGAAGAGAGACCAGTCATCCAACTGGAGGTCATCCTAGACCAGTCAGGCTAAAGGAAGCTGACCCCAACAGCCCTGTCCATTAATGACAGATACAAAATGAGCCAAGCCTAGCTCACATGAAAAGTATTGTTTTTTTGTTCAAAAATGGGATCAGTCAAGCCCAGCTCACATGAAAAAATATTGTTCAGTTGTTCTATAGACCTATGAACATTAATAAATTGTTATGTTTATGTCACTGGATTTTGAGAGGTTAGCAAGAACTAATTAATACAGGAATTTTTTTGAATATTGGAATTAGAGGAATTTTAGTATCATATCTGTTCTTTTTTATTTGCTTATATTTTCATCAATGAACATTTATTATATTTCTGAGAAAAGTTTAATAAAATTCCACAGACATGTCCCAGTATTGGGAACTATAAATAATTTCTTAAAATATACTTTAAATAAATATGTACTGTTTGGTAAATATATTTACACCTCTACAACTAGTAATCATGCAGCTTCTATGAGCCAGCGGTATGCTAAATGCTGGGACTAAACAATGAAAAACAGCTCCCTGAAAAAATATTATCATGGCAATGAGTGTAACCACAAAAATACATTTTTCCTACACACACACACACTCAAAACCACCTTATAGGAAATCCAACCCAGTCTTGGGGATTATAATTTAAAAATTAATTTTTAAAAAAATATGTGTGGTGGGAATAGTGAGGTGATGGTGATTTAGAAAATGCTGATAGAGAGGCTAATATAAAAAAAAAATAGGGAGTTGGTAAGGATGTAAAAAAACTTTGAGTAGAGAGTAAAATATTTGGAGGAATTCATTTCAGATGACCTAGATTTCAATGAAAATCTTCAGTGAGCAGAAGTTCAAAAACAGTATATTAATAACAGTATCTGCAGAAGAATACAGAATGTGGAAGGATGGCATTTGACTAGAACTCTAGATCAAAATGTTGACAGATATTTTATGTGATTTTGTCAGTATGACTAGAAACTTTTGCAAATAAAAAAAGGTTCACAAACTCAAACCATCTTTTAGAAAGACAAGGAATGAACTTGAGTCCAAAGTTTGGTGCAATCATTCCCCAGTATCACCTTTTCCACATTATAAGCCCTTTCACCAACTGTCCAGCAGTCCTCTTGGTCCCTTTTCTTCTTTCCTTTTTTTCTGTGTCACACTTTCCAGTGTCTCAGCTTCAGTCTGATGCTATATGTAAAGTGTGCTGACACTCAGTTTCTACTTCACACTGCTGGCCCTTGAATTCAAGTTGGTTTATTATGCTAGTACTGTATCTTCACATTTTCCCAAGAAACGGAGTTTGCAGGGAGGCAAATTCCTCTTCCTACTGTTGTGTGCCATTGCTAGCATACTTCTGAAGCAATGTTATCACAACACCCGCATCACACTTGGAAAGGGAGAGTAATGACAGGGAAGGGGGACAACGGAGGCAGAGAAACAAGTATTATTCCTCCTGTGGGAACCATTAAAGCGGTCAACAGGGTGGAGCACCCTATCCTTCCATGCCTATAAAAGGAAGATTTGGGACATGTTCTTTCCTGGTTATGGGTGAATTCTCTACTTTCTATTTGTTTCTCCTTTTTGTGCCTACAGACAACATGATGAAAATGGGTGAATCTCCTTTGAGTAAATCATTGCTTATATTGTTGTTATCCAAAAACTGGTCTAGTCCCAGAGTGGAGTGAATTCATTTTCCCAGGTACATAATAATTATAGTATTTTTTTTCAGCTTGCATTTTATCTTTTACCATTTTCTTCTCTGTAATACAGCAGTGATAGTAATAATGAAGTGTGCCTACTCAACATTATGTCAAGGACTATTCAGAGCCAAACATGAACACTGGGTGCTATGATTCGAATGTGTCCTATCCAAAATTCATGTTGAAATGTAATATCCAACACAATAGGTTTAAGAGGGGTGCCTTAGGAGATGATTAGGCCATGGATGGGATTAGCACCTTATGAAAGATCTAGAAGGAACTAGCTAAGCCTTTTTTGCCCTTCTGCCTTCCACCATGGGAAAGTACAGCCACAAGAAACTATCTTGGCAGCAGAGAGCCTTCACCAGGCATCAGTCTGCCAGCACTTTCATCGTGGATTTCCCAGTCTCCAAAACTGTGATCTTTATAAATCACCCAGTCTCAGATATTTCATTATAGCAGCAAAAACAAACTTTAAACAAGTTATTAAACTGGGTTAACCTCGGATTCAGGTGAACAGAAAGAGAGAAGCAGAATGCATATGAACAGCAAGAGAAAATGGACATCTGGACCACTTCCACTGTGGTGAGGAACCTCTTGTGACAACTGGATGTAACAGAAAATTTGAAATCGCTAGAAGCTCCATTGGCATCTGTAAACCCTACATTGGCATAAGGCACAAGAGAGTTGTGCCAACCAAACAACAACAATCAAAGGGGGGTTGGAAAGTGGAAGAACTGAAAGTGACTGGAAGATGACTTGTATTAAGAGCTGGGTGGCCACGAAGAAGGAACCTAACTAGTGGTGATGGATTCACATTTTTTAGGACTGTTCAATGGGAAAAAAGCTTCCAAAGAACTCTTGAATACTTACGGTTATACAATAAGGTTGACAAATATGAAGGCTGGGTGAAACGGCTCATTCTTATCATCTCAGCACCCTGGGAGGCTGAGGTGGGGAAACTGTTCGTGTCCTGGAGTTTGAGACCACCCTGGGCAACATGGTGAGACTCGGTCTCTATAACAGAATAAAAATTAGCCAAGGATGGTGGCGCATGCCTGTACCCCCAGCTACTCAGGAGGCTGCAGTGAGCCATGTTTGTACCCTCCAGCCTGGGCAACAGAGAGAGGCCCTTTCTCAAAAAAAAAAAAATAATAAATGACAAATATTAGATTCAATCCCATTGGCAAAACGGGATCCTAAGTACAAGTACAAGCAGTTTCATTTTACTATTCTCTCTGCTATTGTGTGTTTGAAAGTTTTCACAAAATGTAAATGAAAAATCAACAAATTATTGATCAATAATAGCTAACAATAGCAAAGAAAATCTGTCCGTTTCCAAGTGTTCTCAATGGATCATCAGGTGAACAGATGTATTCTTCAAATCCCCACTGAAGTGGTAATCTTTTTCTTAAAATAATAAACATTGAGAAATACAAAAGCAGCCCCCATTTTGAGTGGGCCCACTTCTAAAATAGAATATTGTTCCCTTTTCTTTTCTGGATAACTACAGAGTATTGATATGGATATTCAGTTGTAAATCTGCTTTATGGAGACCTTTCTCATCATCTGAACTCGAAATATTTAGTTGCCTTCAGGATGTCAAAAATAAGTGAAATTGTATGTCTCAGAGTCTTGACTCACAGGATGCCCAGAAGTAGCCCTAGAGGGGAATATGGTACAAGATAGAATTATAGAAAGAGCACTTCATTTCCAGGAGTAACTGGAGGGTTTTTTTAAATACATTTTAGCATAGTCTCTGCAAATATATTCATATTTTTTACCATAAAGAAATAGTGTGAGCAGTATTGGTTTTCAGATGAGCTATCTATGGAATTAATCTCTCAGCTTTTTAGAAACCTATCATGAGAGGTCTGCTTCCTTGTTTTAATTTGTGATCTTTCCTGAGACACTTATACAGAATGTAACTCACTTGTGTACAGTTATATGGGGTGATAAAGAAAGGATTGTTACACAACTAGGTATAATTTTGCATCCACTAAGTCAAAAGGTGAGACATTTCAGATTGCTGGCAAATTCATCATTGTTCCTGACATAGTACATCGTTTGAATAAGAAGCCTCATTTTGCTTCAAACTCTTTAAAAAATTGAAAAAGGAGTTAGCAAGACCAAAGCAAATATTAATTCTCTTTTGTTTCAAATCTTTTTCAGGTGTATATTGATTGGAAACCAACTCAGCAATTTAATTAGAAATACAAGATTTTCTCTTTCCCTTAGGTTCAGATAAAATTTACCATTTTTTTCCCCTTGTATTTTCTTATGCTGAAACTATAATCATCAGCAAAGGCCTGAACTCCCAGGTATCCTTTAATTTAATTCTGGAGTAGTTATGATCTAAACATTAAAGATAATAACCCAGCTACCCTGCTCCACTTCAACTTGCCCCAGGGCAAATAATTGGTGACAGGGCAAATAATTGGTGAGAATGTGTGGACAAGGGGAATAAATGAAGCTGAAACCTCAGAGTCTCCACAACCATCTCCAATGTCAGTCATTTACCAGTATTTTCTTAGAAAATCTACCTGGGGAATGCTGAATGAGGCTTTTAGAATAATTTCTATTCATCAGTCCCAATAGATCATTTTTGTCTCTTGTAAACACAATTCCATTTTTTTTAGAACTTTTAATTCACAAAAAATAAAGGGAAAAATGTTGGTGAAATGAACTCAAACAGATATTCAATTTTGAAGCAAAATATAAAAACATACTTGATTGTATTGGGGGCACTCTTACTAAAGCTGGGCTAATTACTATGTGTTTTTGTTTAAAGGCAAAACATTTTATTTATCATAGCCTAGGCATTTATAAATAGTAGAGCAGCGAACATATTTATCTAGTGACTTGAAATGGCATGAGGAACTCATGGTCAAGGAAGGCAAGAGACTCTTGGGTTGCTGCCAGTAGGAGCCTGTGAAAGGCCTAAAACTACATTGATACCTGGGCTTTTGCATCCCTTGGATTTACCACAGCCAGATAAAAGCATATGACTATCCACAGCAGTCAGGCCAAGAGACCAGAAAATGAGAAGGTTCCAAGTACAAATTGTACTCATTTATTTAATCCAGTAAGCCAATCAGACTGTAATATGTAGTGCATCTTTATTACTTCCAGATGCACATGTGTTCTTCCCCATGGTGACAACATGATGTCTGATCACAGAGGGTTCCAGTCTAGTGATTATTTCTTGCTTGTAGTTAAACAGTAACTGCTTAAGACTTTTTCACCAGCAAGTACAAAGAGGAAAAAAGGACGTTACTCAGAATCCTACAACACATTAAATATTAATTCTTAGCCTCATGGTTAAGAAAGCAGACCCTGAAACCACATTTCCTGGTCCCAAATCAAAACTCCAAAATGTCTTAGTTAACAATTAACTAAGTGTGGGGAGATGATCCAAGATGGCCGCTTGGGAGGAAGTTGTGATTGCAGCTCCGAGAGAAGGCGCAGAGGGTGAGAGGACGCCACATTTCCAGATGGATTTTTACTGCCCACAGACCAGGAGATTCACAGGAGGAGAAGCCCCACGGGTCGCCAGAGCTGCTGGTTTGAGTGGCGTGGCCCCTCAGCCTATGCCCTGGGGCAGGGGGCAGCAGCTTCTTATGCAGAGCGAGAGAGACAGAGTTCCCTCTGAGCCAGCAAGGGGAGCTGAAGCAGGGAGCCAAGCTGAGAGACCCCCGGGCAAGGGCGCGCCACGAATCTCAGAGCCGCTGCTTCGGCTGATGCAGCGGCACACAGGGCAGTGGATTTTAACTGCCTACAGACCAGGAGATTCACAGGCGGAGAAACTCCACGGGTTCCGAGCACCCCTGGTTGGACCAGAGCAGCCACTCGACCTACACCGGGGGCAGGGAGCAGCGGCTCCTTGAGCAAAGTGAATGAGACTGTGTCCCCTCTGGGTCAGCAAGGGGAGCTGAGGCAGGGAGGCAAGCCAAGAGAGTCCCGGGCAAAGAGGGTGCCACTGGAAACATGGCTGAACCCGGGACGGTCCAGCCCTGTGGGGGAGGGGCGTCCTCCATCGGGAAACACCCTGCAGTTCCTGGGGCAATTTGCCGTAACCAAGACAACCTGCCACTACAGAGACTCCGTCACTACAGGGGCAGGCCAGCATAGCGGAAGCAGTTCTAACTACACCCATATAAACAGGACTGCATGGAAGCTCACACGGAAGCTGGGTGGAGCCCACAGCAGCTCAGCGAAGCCTCTGCAGGCTGAGTGTGACTAGGCTGCCACCTTGTGGGCAGGGAAACGGTAGCAACACAGCTGAAAAGCATAAAGCCCTAACTCCCTGGGCCAGAACACCTGGGGGGAAGAAAAGGGGGTTTATGAGTTCAGCTGCTGCAGACTTAAAATTACCAAAATCAGAAAGACAGCAACTACAAAGTCAATAGGCGGATAAATCCACAAAGATGGGAAGAAACCAGCGCAAAAAGGATGAAAACACCCAAAACCAGAACACCTCTCCTCCTACAAAAGAGCATAACTCCTCACCAGCACGGGAACAAGACTGGACAGGGAATGAGAGTGATGAAATGACAGAATCAGCTTTCAGAAAATGGATAATAAGAAACTTCTGTGAGCTAAAAGAACATGTTCTAACCCAATGCAAAGAAACCAAGAACCTTGAAAAAAGACTTGATGAAATACTAACGAGAATGGACAACTTAGGAATATGAGTGAATTGATGGAGCTGAAAAACATAACATGAGAACTTTGCGAAGCATGCACAAGTTTCAACAGCCGAATTGACCAAGCAGAAGAAAGGATATCAGAAGTTGAAGATCAACTCAATGAAATAAAACGAGAAGGGAAGATTAGAGAAAACAAGGTAAAAAGGAATGAACAGAGTCAACAAGAAATATGGGACTAGGTGAAAAGACCTAATCTACGTTTGATAGGTGTACCTGAATGTGACGAAGAGAATGCATCCAAGCTGGAAAATACTCTTCAGGATATTATCCAGGAAAACTTCCCCAACCTAGCAAGGCAGGCCAATATTCAAGTCCAGGAAATACAGAGAACACCACAAAGATATTCCTCAACAAGAGCAACTCCAAGGCACATAATCATCAGATTCACCAGGGTTGAAATGAAGGAGAAAATACTAAGGGAAGCCAGAGAGAAAGGTCGGGTTACCCATAAAGGGAAGCCCAGCAGACTCACAGCAGATCTCTCAGCAGAAACCCTACAGACCAGAAGAGAGTGGGGGCCGATATTCAACATCCTTAAAGAAAAGAACTTTCAACCCAGAATTTCGTATCCAGCCAAACTAAGCTTCATAAGT
This sequence comes from Aotus nancymaae, assembly GCF_030222135.1. Classification (NCBI taxonomy): domain Eukaryota; kingdom Metazoa; phylum Chordata; class Mammalia; order Primates; family Aotidae; genus Aotus; species Aotus nancymaae. The sequence goes on along the minus strand of NW_026988422.1, from coordinate 27,779,607 downwards.
GAAGGAAAAATAAAATCCTTTGTGAACAAGCAAGAACTCAGAGAGTTCATCACCACCAGACCAGCTCTACAAGAGCTCTTGAAGGAGGCACTACACATAGAAAAGAACAACCAGTACCAGCCACTCCAAAAACACACGAAAAGGTAAAGAGCATCAACACAATGAAGAATCTGCATCAACCAAAGGGCAAAACAGCCACCTAGCACCAAAATGACAGGATCCAATTCACACATAACAATATTAACCCTAAATGTAAACGGACTAAATGCCCCAATCAAAAGACACAGACTGGCAAATTGGATAAAAAGCCAAAACCCATCAGTGTGCTGTATCCAGGAAACCCATCTCGCATGCAAGGATACACAAAGGCTCAAAATAAAGGGATGGAGGAAGATTTACCAAGCAAATGGAGAGCAAAAAAAAGCAGGAGTTGCAATTCTCATCTCTGATAAAATAGACTTTAAAGCAACAAAGATCAAAAGAGACAAAGAAGGACATTACATAATGGTAAAAGGATCAATGCAACAAGAAGAGCTAACGATCCTAAATATATATGCACCTAATACAGGAGCACCCAGATACATAAGGCAAGTTCTTAAAGACTTGGAAAGAGACTTAGACTCCCACACAATAATAGTGGGAGACTTCAACACACCATTGTCAATATTAGACAGATCAATGAGACAGAAAATTAATAAGGATATCCAGGACTTGAATTCAGACCTGGAACAAGCAAACCTTTCATAGACATTTACAGAACTCTCCAGCCCAAATCCACAGAATATACATTCTTCTCAGCACCACATCACACCTACTCTAAAATTGACCACATAATTGGAAGTAAATCACTCCTCAGCAAATGCAAAAGAATGGAAACCATAACAAACAGTCTCTCAGACCACAGTGCAATCAAGTTAGAACTCAGAATTCAGAAGCCAACCCAGAACTGCACAGTCTCATGGAAAATGAACAACTTTCTCCTGAATGTTGACTGGATAAACACTGAAATGAAGGCAGAAATAAAGATGTTCTTCGAAACCAGTGAGAATGAAGACACCACATACCAGAATCTCTGGGACACATTTAAAGCAGTCTCTAGAGGAAAATATATAGCAATAAGTGCTCACATGAGAAGAAAGGAGAGAACTAAAAGTGACAACCTATCATCAAAATTGAAAGAGCTAGAGGAGCAAGATCAAAAAAACTCAAAACCTAGCAGAAGACACGAAATAACTAAGATCAAAGCAGAATTGAAGGAGATAGAGACACGCAAAACCCTGCAAAAAATCAATAAATCCAGGAGCTGGTTTTTTGAAAAGATGATCAAAATAGACAGACCACTAGCCAGATTAATAAAAAAGAAAAGAGAGAATAAGCAAATAGATGCAATAAAAAATGATAAAGGGGATATCACCACAGATTCCACAGAAATTCAAACCATCATCAGAGATTATTACAAACAACTCTATGCACATAAATTAGAAAACCTGGAAGAAATGGATAAATTCCTGGACAGTAGCCTCCTCCCATGCCTAAACCAGGAAGAAGTCGAAACCCTGAATAGACCAATAACAAGGTCTAAAGTCAAGGCAGCAATTAAGAGCCTACCACCCAAAAAAAGCCCAGGCCCAGATGGGTTCACAGCCGAATTCTACCAGACATACAAGGAGGAACTGGTACCATTCCTACTGAAACTATTCGAAATAATCCAAAAAGAGGGAATCCTTCCCAAATCATTTTATGAGACCAACATCATCCTAATACCAAAACCCGGCAGTGACTCAACAAAAAAAGAAAACTACAGGCCAATATCCATGATGAACATAGATGCAAAAATCTTCAATAAAATACTGGCAAGCCGATTACAACAGCACATCAAAAAGCTTATCCACCATGATCAAGTAGGATTCATCCCGGGGATGCAAGGCTGGTTCAATATACGCAAGTCTATAAATGTAATTCACCACATAAACAGAACCAAAAACAAAAACCACATGATTATCTCAATTGATGCAGAGAAGGCCTTCGACAAAATTCAACAGCCCTTTATGCTAAAAACTCTCAATAAACTAGGTATCGACGGAACGTATCACAAAGTAATAAAAGCTATTTATGACAAACCGACAGCCAATATCATACTGAATGGGCAAAAACTGGAAGCATTCCCTTTGAAATCTGTCACTAGACAAGGATGCCCTCTCTCACCACTCCTATTTAATATAGTACTGGAAGTTCTAGCCAGAGCAATCAGGCAAGAAAAAGAAATAAAGGGTATTCGATTAGGAAAGGAGGAAGTCAAATTGTCTCTATTTGCAGATGACATGATTGTATATCTAGAAGACCCCATCACCTCAGCCCAAAATCTCCTGAAACTGATAAGCAACTTCAGCAAAGTCTCAGGATACAAAAATCAATGTGCAAAAATCACAAGCATTCCTATACACCAATAACAGACTTAAAGAGAGCCAAATCAAGAACGAACTGCCATTCACAATTGCTACAAAGAGAATAAAATACCTAGGAATACAACTAACAAGGAACGTAAAGGACCTCTTCAAGGAGAACTACAAATCACTGCTCAACGAAATAAGGGAAGACACAAACAGATGGAGAAACATTCCATGTTCATGGTTAGGCAGAATTAATATCGTGAAAATGGCCATACTGCCCAAAGTAATTTACAGATTCAATGCTATCCCCATCAAGCTACCAATGACCTTCCTCACAGAACTGGAAAAAACCACCTTAAACTTCATATGGAACCAAAAGAGAGCCCGCATAGCCAAGTCAATTCTAAGCAAAAAGAACAAAGCGGGAGGCATCACACTACCGGACATCAAACTCTACTACAAGGCTACAGTAATCAAAACAGCATGGTACTGGTACCAAAACAGAGATATAGACCAATGGAACAGAACAGAGGCGTCGGAGGCGACACAACATATCTACAACCACCTGATCTTTGACAAACCTGAAAAAAACAAGCAATGGGGAAAGGATTCCCTGTTCAATAAGTGGTGTTGGGAAAACTGGCTAGCCATATGCAGAAAGCAGAAACTCGACCCCTTCCTGACACCTTACACAAAAATTGACTCCAGATGGATTAAAGACTTAAACATAAGACCTAACACCATAAAAACACTAGAAGGAAACCTAGGCAAAACCATTCAGGACATAGGCGTAGGCAAGGACTTTATGACCAAAACACCAAAAGCATTGGCAACAAAAGCCAAAATAGACAAATGGGACCTAATCAAACTCCACAGCTTCTTCACGGCAAAAGAAACAGTCAATAGAGTGAATCGGCAACCAACAGAATGGGAAAAAATTTTTGCAGCCTACCCGTCAGACAAAGGGCTGATATCCAGAATTTACAACGAGCTAAAAAAGATTTACAAGAAAAAAACAAACAAGCCCATTCAAAAGTGGGTGAAGGATATGAACAGATACTTTACAAAAGAAGACATACATGAGGCCAACAAACATATGAAAAAATGCTCATCATCACTGGTCATTAGAAAAATGCAAATCAAAACTACATTGAGATACCATCTCACGCCAGTTAGAATGGTGATCATTAAAAAATCTGGAGAAAACAGATGCTGGAGAGGATGTGGAGCAATAGGAACACTTTTACACTGTTGATGGGAGTGTAAATTAGTTCAACCACTGTGGAAAACAGTATGGCGATTCCTCAAGGACCTGGAAATAGAAATTCCATTTGACCCAGCAATCCCATTACTGGGCATATATCCAAAGGATTATAAATCGTTCTACTATAAGGACACATGCACACGAATGTTCATTGCAGCACAGTTTACAATAGCAAAGACGTGGAACCAGCCCAAATGCCCATCGATGATAGACTGGACAGGAAAAATGTGGCACATATACACCATGGAATATTATGCAGTCATTAAAAACGAGGAGTTCACGTCCTTTGTAGGGACATGGATGAACCTGGAAACCATCATTCTCAGCAAACTGACACAAGAACACAAAATCAAACACCACATGTTCTCACTCATAGGTGGGTGTTGAACAAGGAGAACACATGGACACAGGGATGGGAGCACTATACACGGGAGTCTGTTAGGGGGGTGGGGGGGGACAGCGGGGGGGTGGGGAGTTGGGCAGGGATAGCATGGGGAATAATGCCAGATATAGGTGAAGGGGAGGGAGGCAGCAAATCACACTGCCACGTATGCACCTATGCAACAACCTTGCATGTTTTTCACATGTACCCCAAAACCTAAAATGCAATAAAAAAAAAAACAAAAACAACTAACTAAGTGTTATTAACTAAGTGTTACTAATAGTTAACATTTAGTTAACACCTAAGCAAGTTAACTAAGGTCTCTTTGTCTTAGCTTCCTCATCTCTACAGCAGGGAAAGTCCTATAAATAAATGACACGGGATTGTTGTGTGGGATAAATGAGTATCCAAAACAAACCCCTTAGAATAATACAGGGAAATTTCAACAATAATCTTTATGTTTATTGCAAATTCTACTCATCACTTTTGGTTCTCCAGCCTCTTCTCTTCAGATATCAAATGAGGGAGGTAAAATGCATGAGACCTCCTTCCCCAGTAAAGATGAATTTCACAAACTTTAAAACATCTGATCTTTGACAACCTTACAAAAACAAGCAATGCGGAAAGGATTCCCTTCTTAATAAATCACTTTGGGAAAACTGTCTGGCCATATGCAGAAAACTGAAACTGGACCCCTTCCTTACACATTTTCCAAAAATTAACTCAAGATGGATTAAACAATTAAACATAAGAACTAAAATCATAAAAACGCTAGAAGAAAACCTAGGCAATACCATTCAGGACATAGGCATAGGCAAAGACTTTATGACTAAAACACCAAAAGCAATGGCAACAAAAGCCAAAATCAACAAATAATCTAATTAAAGTAAAGAACATCTGCACAGCAAAAAAAAAAAAACTATCATCAGGAGTGAACAGGCAACCTATAGAATGGGAGAAAATTTTTGCAATCCATTCATCTGACAAAAGGCTAATATTCAGAATCTACAAAGAACTTAAACCAATTTACAAGAAAAAAAAAACCAATCTCATCAAAAAGTAGGCAAAGGATATGAACAGACATTTCTCAGAAGAAGACATTCATGCAGCCAAAAAACATATGAAAAAAAGCTCATCATCATTGGTCATTAGAGAATGAATGTAAATCAAAACCACAATGAGATACCATCTCACACCAGTTAGAATGGCAATCATTAAAAAGTCAGGAAACAATAGACGCTGGAGAGGATGTGGAGAAATAGGAACACTTTTACACTGTTGATGGGAATGTAAATTAGTTCAACCATTGTAGAAGACAGTGTGGCAATTCCTCAAGGATCTAGAACCAGAAATACCATTTGACTCAGCAATCCCATTACTGGGTATATACCCAAAGGAATACCCAAAGGACTATAAGTCATTCTATTATAAAGACACATGCACATGTATGTTTATTATGGCACTGTTCACCATAGCAAAGACTTGGAACCAACCCAAATACCCATCAATGATAGACTGGATAAGGAAAATGTGGTACATATACACCATGGAATACTATTCAGCCTTAAAAAATGATGAGTTCATGTCCTTTGCAGGGACATGGATGAGGCTGGAAACCATAATTCTCAGCAAACTAACACAGAAACAGAAAACCGTACACCGCATGTTCTCACTCATAAGTGGGAGTTGAACAATAAGAACACAGGGACACAGGGAGGGGAACATCACACACTGGGGCCTGTCAGGGTATGGGGGGTTAGGGGAGGGATATCATTAGGAGAAATACCTAATGTAGATGATGGGTTGATGGGTGCAGTGAACCACCATGGCACATGTATACCTATGTAACAAACCTGCACGTTCTGCACTTGTATTGGAGTGGATATCATGGTTCTTCAGGATTAGACATGAAGCAAAAGAGCCTAAGAAATATTAGAGACTTGAAAAAGCACAAAGAAAGCCTCATGGAGCAGAGAAGCCTGGAGGAAGAGAGAGAGAGAGAGAGAGAGTCATCTTTGTCTATTTGCAAGACAGTTTTTTTTCTTTTGGTATGAGTGAGAGTGGGAAGGGGTGAAGCAAATTATTACCTTTTTTGTTTTTACTCTTACTTATTTCTGTTTGAGAATTTGCTCGCCATTGTAATTCTTCAGAAAAATAATGGCCACCCTCCCCCAACCCCCCCAAAAAAACAAACAAAAAAATTCCCAAACCTGAAGAATATTTGCAATCGACATGTGGACAAGACAATAGAAGAAACAGCACAGGAGGTTACAAAGCTGGAATTTCTCTCTTATTAAGCCATAACTTACAGTGTAAATGAAAATTGAGCTCACATTGCTCTTCCTCTGCTAGTTATTTTCTGGAAAGCACTAGGGCAGGGATTTTTAGCAACTAGCTTTTTTGCTATGTCAGATAATATTCAAAAAAGCTTATTATTACTTGCTTTACTTTTCTGTTGAAAAATAACCAATGATTTTATATCCTTCCAAATAATTACCAAATATCTCACAGAACATCTGGAATTCTGCAAAATATGACAAAATGAACAATAAACCCAGAAAACTTCCCTAAACTGAATTAAGCCTCTCCACTTCTATCACTACTGTTTACAAAATCTGACTTTCAGCCAGACATAGCATTTCTTCTCATTTTTTTTTCCTTAAAAGAAAAAAGGTAGAATACCTTTAGCAAGTGTGTTCTACATGTTTTGAAACAGAATTCCAGATAAATTCTCATGAACCTGTAAACATTCCACGTGTTGACTGACCTAGCATTTCACCCATGACTGATGGGTTCTCTACAGTTCATTTGTAGCTGTTCTGTAGTTAAATTAATACTAACTACAAACTTAGCAGTTACTGGTAATGGCACGTTATCTTTTATCTACCATGCCCTCAATACCTTTGGAAATCTTACACGCTGAATAGAATTATGTAAGAGGTTCAGAACTGTAGCTCCAGAAAGTATGCATTCAATTGTCTGAATTATGCCCTAATTCTCTTTCTTTCCTAATGCTTTATGAATACTCCATCTCTGTGAAACCAATCATTTTTAAAAATACAATTGAAAAGACATGTGAGGAATGTTTTGGATTTGTGTAGTTAAATAAAATATTTCTCCTTAGCATCCTGCATTCTTTCATCAAGAAAATTATTTAGTCAAAATAAAATTTTACATCACTAACTCCCTCAGGAAATAAACTACTTTTAGATCCCCAAAGTGACTTTTACTACCTATTTTTAAAAATACTCCTTGACATGATAAAAACTATATCTCAAAGGAGAAAGGGCAAATTGGCCTTTGATTAGAAAGCAAATTATTCATCATTCTCTTTTAAATGATCTTCTGTAAGTAATCATTAATGTTTACATCAAGATTTTTAACGTTTTTAATGTATATTTCTTGAAAATAATAATGTGAAACATATATTTTTATAGTTATTTTTATCCATTGAATCCACTGTGTCCCAGACACTGTATGAGGCATGGAGTCTCAAAAATTGAATAAGATCCAGTTCTTGGCATTGGTAAGTTTCCAGTATCACAGGAGAGAGAAAGAAATCAACCATCACCATATGCTTTGATTAATTCTATGCTAAGGGAACATGTGGGACATCATAGAAGTGGGGCACTCAGTTCAGTTTCAGGAAGAAGTGGGGGTGATTCAGGTCAGTTATACAGTCAACAATTACTCAGCATTCACAAAAATATTTTCCTGGAAACATGTTCTTTGAGCAAAGCCCAGCAGGTTCCTATGTTGTTACCTACATAAAAAGATAACTATATTGATAATGTGGAAGTAAAGAGATTGAGAGAAAATTGTATGCAAAGAGGGGAGCATATGCTATGTTTAGGAAACTCTAAAAATACTATCATGGCTGGATAATAAAGTAGTATATACAAGAAGGTCACTGTATGCGTGTACTTTGATGTCATCCTAAGGATTCTCAAGTTCACCCTGAAGGAGAAGGTCCAGACATTCCAGTGTCAATTTACTGCTCTTCAGCTCCAAATCCACCCTTCTTTGCCCTGCTTGTGATATTGGAGTATTTTTCTTAAGCCATATTAGTAGAGGATGCTAGAGGGTGCTAGAGGGACCCTGCTTCCACATTCTGATGTGTACATTTTTATGGCAGGATTCTGAGTACCTCCAAGAATAGCTGTCTATAGAGTTCAGCCAGAACAACATCTTGCAAACTTCTCTACCATGCAGAGGCCCATGTATCAGTCATTGTAGAGGCACAGGACCTCTTACAGATAGGTTCCTATTCTACTTCAATCTTCTTGCAGTGGTTACTCCCTATTCTCACTAGATTTCTTAGTCCAGTAACTGTAATCCTCTGTCTTGGTTAATAAATCTTAATATTAGACTATTTTGTTTGAATTACTGTATTTATGTTTCCTAATTAGATCCTGAACTGACTCAGAATTGGTGCTGAGAGGTCCCAGGAGATAGACCTACAAAGATATGATTTAGGAATTGGCTTGGTTTTGCTTCTGGTCTTGAGCTGAGTGCTGAGCTCATCAACAATGGGAAGTGGATGTTACTAATCTATGGCATGCAGTGGCATCACAAGTACTCAAGCTGTCACCTGTGGTTGCTTGTGATGAGGTGCCAGCTGAAGCATGTGCTTTGGGAGTCCAAATGACTGCAGCACTTGACCCTATGACAGTAATCCAAGGATTACTAAAGAACTAGGGTATGGGATAAATTCTCCTGAGTGCACTAGAGTGATTACAGAAAGACGACGACAAGCTCAGATCCTTTAACTGTCAGTCAAGTCAAGGTTTGAGAACCAGAATCTCTTCTTAATTACAGCTATTAGATGTTATTACTGAAAATCAAAGGTAATATTTATTTGTGCATGGTTTTATTATTATTGTTATTTACAACAGCAGCTGAATTCACAGTACCACAAATTTCTTTTGTGAATGTTAGGACATTTGTTGGGAAAGCATGGGACCTTGAAAGTCTGACTGGTGATATATGGTTGGACTCAAATGAAACTGACATTCTCAAATCCCAAATCTCTTTGAATCTTCTTTGCCAGTGAAAGTAATTGCCCTACATTGTCTGAGGAGACTAACTTTTCTCTGCTTAAAATCCCTGTGATAATCCCACCTGGGTCAGATATATTAAACAAGGACACTCATTCTCCTAAATACCTTCCACCTTGCAAATTCCTCATGCTGCTAATGGACCCACAACTAGGTTGAAATCTCAGCATGCTCAAGGGGGTCAGGTACATACTATGATCCAGGAGAAAGTAGCTTACACACCCAACAAATTACCACACTTTGCTTACATATATTTTCAGAAACCTGAAGAGTAAGTATATTCTAAGGGTGTTAGGAAAGACTAAGGAGAGGAAAAGGTAATCTGGTAAAAAGCAGGATCTGGCTGAATTCATCGATATATCTATACTTACTAGAGACTATGGATTTATTGTGTTAGCTATCAAGCTGAAGGTGGCTCTAACAGCTTAATTGGCTGGTTAGCTAAAATTTGGACTCTTAATGATCAGCTGTTCATGAGCTCAGACTACTCTGGCATAAAGTACAGGAGGAAATCTAAAATCTTGAGGATATATGTACAACCTGAACACCTATCCCCAGCTACATTCCACAGGAAGACCCAGGAAACACTTCTTCACTAAGGTATTGAGAAATACATTAGAAAAGAGAGAATCTGTATCATTTAAAACTCCATGGTTGTTCTTTTTTATGGAACAGGTATGACCTAGGGGTGGGACTCTGATTAATACCTCAAGTAGCCTGATTAAAGTCAAGTCTTGGGGAAGATATTGGTGTAAGAAAGTAGGAGAGGATGTAAATGTAAGACTAGAAAGAAATCAAATAGTAAGTTAGGCCTGTAATGCAAGTGAAAAATTTACAAAAGCTTAAACTAAGGTAGGAAAAGTGAGGATGGAAAGAAATGAGTGCAGAAAGTCTACTACTTAGACTTCCATCTAACATAGGGAATGAGAGAGTCCAACCTACTTCCACTTTTCTCATTCTCATTGGATGATGATACGAATCATGTTATGATTCAGAATAATTTGAAATAAAAGCAGTGGAGGGACTTTTTAAAGGAAATTTGTTTGGGGATCTTTTTAAAGGAAATTTGTTTTCGGATATTTTGAGTTTACAAATTTAGGTAAAGGTAAGCAATTGTACACGCAGATCTGGACCACAAGAGAGAAATCTGACCTCAAAAACAAGTTGTCAGCATAATTACTGTGTAAGTCAAAGCCTTAGATAGATGTGAGATAGTTTGTATAGATTGTGTAGAAAGAAGAGAAGAGAAGGCAGAGAAGAAACCCCAAGGAAACTTGTATTTAACAGGTGAGTGGAGGAAGAAAAAAACAAGAAATACAGAGAACGGGCAACCAGAAATGCAGTTGAAGAAACATGAGAGAGCTCAACAAGGGGTCGCCAACAGTGAAAACACCACAGAGACACCTTGAAAGAATATTGATGACCTTAGCAGGTCACAGAGGACTGGGGACTGAAGACAGATTTTAATGGGTGAGAAGTGACCAGAAGTTGAGGAAGTGGAGGTGCTGTGGTAGACACTGTCTACATTGAAACTATTCTCAGTCCTCTTCTCCTTTACCCATCTCCACACTATAAGCTATGACACCCAGTATCTACACTCAGAATCTCCTCTGCAAATAGGGATCACTACTTACAGGCAATAAACTCTAAAGAGAAATCTGCTGTGTGTCTTTAGGGAGATTCATTTTTTTATATTAAATGAAGATAGTCACTGAGGGGGAAAGGGGACAAGGTATGGAGGGTGAAGAGCACTGGTTATATTCCTACTTACGTATATGAATTGAGTTGTGATGCTGATGCTGCAGCAGCTGTATTATGCATTATGAGGTAACAAATCTACATAGTAAAGCAATCATGTTGAGGATGATAAAACTGTAAGATGGAAAAAGAGCATCACTCCTTAAGGACACAAGAGGCCAATACCAGCAAAAATTTAACTCCAGATTTTTTGTTTGGTGAAAAGAATAAACCCTTATTTATTTGTGCCTTGGTTGTTCAGGTTTTTGACTATTTGCAGTATAAAGAGTTCCTACAGACTCTCTTAAAAATATTTTTTTGTGAGAGTAAACAGGACAGTGACTGGGACATAGGATTTGAAATTTACAGGAAGTTGTTTTGCTTTTTTTTGTTTGAAGATTTGGGTATTTGTTTACATTTTATTTTTCATTTTAGGAAGAAACAAATCTGCGCTAACTTGTAAGGTGAAGAGAAGGAATCAACAGACAGGAAGAAATGAATGTATAGGAAAGCAAGATATGCATGATGAAGAAAAGTCTCAGATAAGACTAAGTGATGGACAGTACAGGTAAAGAGATTACCCTCACATAGCCTAAGAGAATCTTCTCTTCCTCTGGGGGAACAAGACAAATTTGGGAAAAGAATTGGGACGAAGGGCAAAGGGAAGCTGAGAGAATTGTCATTTTTATTACCCTGTCATAGTTCTCAGGTCAGCCAACCTTGCCATTCAGTTCTACTCACCTAGCCTAGAAAGTCTTTTCCACTCTGCCCAAGATCCAAACAAGCTCCAAAAAATCAAATCTCAGTTAGACTAGGGATGGATTAATTTCTCTCACCTCCCTCCTTCCCACAAGTTACTTTGTAGTTTAGTACAGGATTTAGTACAAAAGAATAAATCTACTAGTAGAAATGAAGGCAGGCATTGGGAAAAGTAATTTCAAGGACCTTCAATCCAGGCCTGTAATAGGCAGTGACCTACTTACCCTGCAGGTAAGATGAGTCCTGCCAAAAGACTCAGCATGTGCTTCTGTACTGTCCAGGAATTTAGAGAGGTGATGTGAGATCCCTGGGCAAAAGATGCAGTGTCAGAACAAGTTTGACTTTCATTATTTGTATCTCTGGGTTATCTTTGGCTGCAGTGATTTAGTATTTTAAAATGAAACCTCAGTAGGACTATGTAAAAATAAAATAAAATAAAAATCCTGACTTTTTGTCTACAACGAATGTGGGAGCAAAAAGTCATCTACTGCTGAACTTTGCTGCTCACCTCAATTGAGTCACTAAGTTTGCACACTACCTATTGACCTTCAGGTTTAGCAATTGCAAAGACTGATTTGATCAAAGATGGAACAAACTGTCTTATATTCTGACCTCTAGCAGTCACTTTGCCTCTTTTTAGATTTTTTAGCATCATAGCAAATGGCCCAGTCTTTCACATAGCTGGCAAGTTCTCCATTGTAATTCTCAGGAGCAGGTTTAAAAACAATGGAAAGCTTTAAGCCTCCCTTCTTGGCTAGTAAAGAACTTTTAGGGTACTAGAATCACTGCTGCCATTCACCCTCCCATCCCTGGAATTGGCTTCAAAGGACTCTGTAGCCTCACATTAAATAGGTCTTAATATATAGCTGTTGCAAGAGGGTTCATATGATCTTATGAATTAATATTCATGGCTGGGCTGTTTCTAAGCCAATTCAAGGGCATACTGTACTTTACAGAGCCAAAAGCTCATACCTTAAGAGTCTACCAATTCCATTCAATTCTAAGCATTATTCAGCACTTAAAAAGAAAAAGAAAGTAGTGATGACTCTTTCTACCCTTATTATAAACTCCAAGGAATAAGAGGGTGTTTAGCTACATTTTAAGAAGGCAAAGAAAAGGCTGTCAAGTGCTGATTAGTAAGTTAACTTTCTCAGATACAATGCCAGATCCATCACAACCTCCCCTGTACAAAAAGAAGGAGAAAGGCGAGCATGTGATACAAGAAAGTTTTACTGAAAGGAGATGTGGCTATTACTAAGCACTGATGATACTGAACTTTGCCTGAGCCCTGTGCGCCTGGAAAATAGCTATGGTCAAGAAGTGCTCCCATGCTTTTGTGTTCTAGGAAATGGCTTCCTCTAAAGAAACACCCTTTCCAGGATGACTTAGAGAAGACTTACAGATGACTACCTCGTTTACCAATGACAAGGATAGACCCTTGTCATCCAAGACCCTCCAAATTCCCATTCTTATTACCTGAACTGCTTGTCCTCACTGGCCAATCTGGACAAAATATCCAGTAGCCTGCATCATTTCAACTTTCAGGCTTCTCGTCTCCCCTCAGGACCCTGAACTTTGAGCTACCCACAGCCTGTGCCTGCATGGAAATGTGGAACAGCGCCTCCTCGAAGACCCTCTCCTGAAAATCAGCTCACCCTAAATGCATTCTCTGATCAACTGTCCAGTCACATTGCCCTGCCACAGTCCTTGTTTATTCCTCCCTATAAAAAGTCCTTGTCCACATGACCTTCAAGGTGCTGCGAGACAGTCTTGAATCAGCATTTTCCCTATTGCTTAAGCCCCATCCTGCTCTTGCAAAGGTCCTTCCCATTGCAGTAATTGTTTCAAATAGTCTCTTCTTACTACCTCTAGATTTGTTTTTATTTGACAAGACTTAGTTTAGTTGGCTTCACAGAGAGGAGTCTTTCTTTATAGAGAGGAGGTTAATTGGCAACCATGTTGCTAAACTAAAATCTTAGGGCCCAGAAAGGTGAATAATCTGATGGAGCATACTCTACCTCAAACCTCAAAGAACTTTGCTGTCTGATATAATTTGTGACTAACTTTGTACTGAAAAAGATAGTACAATATAACCTGTGCATGTTATGAAGTTGTCACATAATACAAAGCAGGGGCAGTGAGGAGATGGTGTGATAAAGTGTGTCACTTAGCAGGGCAGCATGATATAGAGAGAACCATTCCTGGCCTGCAGATCAGGCACCCCGCATTCCTGTCCCGTATCTACTAAATGACCTTTGGAAGATGACTTATTCTCTTTGGGGCTTCTGTAATTTTATCTGTAAAATGAGGGGATTGAACTTCATGATCTCTAACCTCCTTTCCAGCTCTAGAAGTCTATGATTCTAAAACAATTTAGAGTAAATCATAAAGACAAACCTTCAGGCAGTCAGATCAGCAAAGGTGACTGTGAAGAGGGCTACATGGTGTTATGGCCAGGACCGTAATGAGATTTGTAATTAAATATAACAACATGGGGTCATAATCAGATCTCATGCTTCAGAAACCACATTAATCATGATAGGGATCAGGTAGGTCACTCTCACCAGAACACAATGGGGACCTTGAAAAGGAAAGTGAAATGTCCCTTTCCCTCTCCCAGCACCAAGCAGTATGCTTTAAAGGGAGAAAGCCTGGGCCCAGCCAGAGACTTGAGCTTTAATTTTGTACTGCACTTTATTTTCCACCTCAGCAAAATAAGAAATTTAGCTCTATGCTCTCAAATTTCCCCAAACTATCTCTAAAACAAAGAGGAAGCTATTGCCCCCAAAGGCTGCCAAAACATGTCAAGTTTCTATTTTCTTAAAAAATGAGTTAGGTATTTACTCCTACTCCATATTCTATCTGAGTCTGTCTCAAACTTAAAATATTTAAAATAATTTGTCACACTATAAAACTAATAACCCATAAAGACTGTAAATTTTGTCTTGCAACCTCAAGACACCTCAGTGAGGCAAGTGGTAGTGATCTGCAAAGCGTATGCATAGGGGTACCTGGCTAGACCCTTCTAGAACTGATATTCTATGAGGTTTAGGTATATTCTTGCTTTTTTACTGATCTATCTTTTATTAGATCATGAACTCTGGTGTGTGGAGGGGGGTCGTGGTGGGGGGCATTGGGAGAACAGGTATTGGTTAGGATCATAAAAAAGGGAGCAACCCTGGAAGAGTGAACGCCAGGAAGAAGGCGTTTATAATGAAAATGTTGATTCCTAGGAGAAGGGAAAAAGAAGGAAAAGCAGACACAGTGAGGCTTCAGACTCCTTGGGGCTCAGATCAAAGGTAGCAGATCCGACAAGCCTGAGGCCAGATCTGAAGGACAGAGACAATAGGATGGTGCAGCCTAATAAATGCCACAAACCCTGCTCTGTCTGATTCAAAACTAGCATTTTACACAAGGCAGTTCCACCTATATTTAAAATGATGTGATTTCGACACATTTAATTCTGCATTCCCATACTCATGCCATTAATAAGGTCACTTGGATGGTTCAGGGTGAGCTACAGCTAAGATCTAGCCCTGCAACTACCTAGGTCTGTACCCATATATTGAAAGACTGAACTCATTACAAAAGTGAAGTGGTTGATCATTGAGCTGCCCTTCCAAAGGTCATCCCAGTGTACCCTATGATCTTCCCAACCAATTCTCCCTGCCTTCAAGACTATTACAGCATCTACCCCTCCAAATCACAAACTTACTTAGGACCCACCTCAAGATAGAGAAATGAAATTGAACAAGGTACAGTTCCTGTCCTCAAGTAAAATACAGAAAGTTGAACAGCTGATTACAATGCAGTTCAATTTCATAGATGTATAAACTCCTTCTACTCTTGCCTTAAGTCTCGAGCAGAATTAGCAAAAACAAGATCCTTCTGGATGCTTGCTTCTCTGAGAAGCAGGATGCTAATTTAGATTCAACCTGAAGCTCTTAGAGTGACCCCAGTACCTGATGACTGTGGAGTCTACTTCAAACTGCCGCAAACTAGACATCATAAAGATACTTGGGAGCACTGTGGTCTATTGATAATTTGATATCCATTGGTTGAAATATTTTAAATAATCCTTGTACTACTTGAGTGTGTACAATGTTGTTCAGAAATTGGTTCAGTAAAAAAATTGACATAAAGTCACCTCTGCCTCCCAGATCTTAAGGTCAGGATTCAGCAAATTCAGACTTCCAGAAGAGCCTTTAAGTTTGAAGAGAAAATACTACCAAATCTAGTGAAAACAGCTATTGCAAAGATTACAGTCTCCTGAGATGCATCGATAAAATTTTACATACTGTATTGGATAATCTTGGTATTTTTCTAGGTGGAATAGGCAGAATCATTGTCCCCCAAAGATATCCATATCTTAATCCTTGCAACTTGTGAATACACTATGATACTTGACAAAGCGGAGTGGAGATGACAGAGGGAATTAAAGTTTCTACTCAGCTAACCTTGAGATGGAGTGATTATCCTAGATTATCTGCTGAGACCATCATAATTACAATGTATAAGTGGAAGAAGGAGGCAGAAAAAAGGAGAACTAAAGAAATAGACACATTGAAAAGCCAATATTGCTGTCTTTGAAGGTGGAAATGGAAGATAAGGAATCAAGTAATGTGGGTAGCTCCCAGAAGCCGAGGAATAGGTTCTTCCCCAGTGCCTCCAGAAAAGAATACGGCCACCAAACACCTTGACTTTAGCTCAGGAGACCCATTTCAAACTTCTCAGCTCCAGAACTGTGAGTTAGTAAATTTGTGTTATTTACAGCCATTAAGTTTGTGATAGCTTGTTACAGCAGCCATACAAAACGAATATACGAGTTACATGGAATAGAGAGAAAACCAACTGAAGCAGCCAACAACAGCTCAGGTAGAGAATAGGGAGTCATAGAAACGAGAAGCAGACCCACAGATGGCTGGAAAGATTGCCTAAAGAGAGAAGGGAGTAAAACCACCAATTAGGAGAAAATCGTACTGTGGGGAGACCACAAACCACAAGAGCCCTGAGAGAGAGAGGAATGTGGAACCACAAAGCAGTCAACCACAGAGCTATGGGAGTTCCTGAAAAACTAAACCAGTCCTGGGCTACAACAGCTGCTTCTGAAGGCATAATTTAATTCAAAGGTTGACTGTCTTATGTTTCTAAAACTGACCAAGTCAACGTAAAAATGTTTAACTGCATCCTGTATGTTCTTAGAAGGAAGGAAACTGTAGACTATTTGGAATTATTTTCTCTTAGTTGCCAGAGCCAGCAGTGTTTTTATGTATTATGTATGTTAGCATGACTATGATTCTCAATCTTATTTTCTGCCCATAAGCCAATTGCATGCATAAAAGCCAAACATTATCAATAAGTTATTCTTAGCATGGGGACCCACTAGAAAAAAAAAATTAAATTCAAATGTCTGTGAAGGTGAGGGCATGTGTAGCTTGAAAAATATCCTTTTGTTTCCATGACATCACTTTTTCTTAGTCATCTCTTTCCCACACTGACTACATCTCATTTTTCTTCCCCAGTTTCCTTTACTCATTACATTATGGTTCTCCCAGGTCTACTATCTCCATTTTTTTCCTCCTTTTTCTCGCTGTATGCTATGTAAAATCCACCAAGTTGGTGGCTCTCACTACCTGCAGATGACAGTGTTCCCAAGCCTTATCCCTAACTCATAATTTTCTTCTGAGTCACTGATCTGCATTTCAAGAATTTGAATGCCCAGTAACATGAAAAACTCAAAATGTGCCTAAATAATTTCTACCCTCATGTACCTTAAAATTCTATCTAGTCCTTTATTCTTCACCTCATTTAATTGGAATACCAACCATCCATTTGCTCAATTCCAAAAGCTGGACATTACTTCTCTTTGAGCTGCACAATCCGGCATTGGAACTACTGTTGGCAGCCCTTTTCTTAGCACGTACATACACCTTATTATGGCACTGTTCTCAACAAACACTTTAAAACTAGGTGACATAAAGCAACATTGTATTATGGTCATTTATTCTTTGGATCGGGAATCTGGAGAGAGGACAGTGAAGATGCTTTGTCTTTCCTTCATGGTATGTGTGGCTTCAGGAAGATTCATAGGCTGTGGATAACTTAATCGCCCTGTGCCAGCCTCATCAAGAGGCATCTTCATTCACATTGCAGCTATGTTTGAAAAGCATAATCTGCAACAAACATCACAGTTTTATGAACCTTTACAAATGTGTGGCATTTGTCACATAACTGTTATGGAAATTTAAACTCATCATAACTTTTAAATTATGACAATTATTAGAACCATTGCCAGATCTTGTCAATTGATGTATTTAAAAATACATATATATTACAAATTTTGGAAAATATTTTGATAAATGTTTTTTACTTTTTTTTGAGAGAGAATTTTGTTTTGCCGCCCAACCTGGAGTGCAGTGGTGCAATCTCAGCTCACTGCAACCTCCGCCAAGAGGTTCAAGCTATTCTTCTGCCTCAGCCTCCTGAGTAGCTGAGATTAACGTCAAGAGATTCAAGCTATCCTACTGCCTCAGCCTCCTTAGTAGCTGAGATTAACGTCAAGAGATTCAAGCTATTCTACTGCCTCAGCCTCCCAAGTAGCTGAGATTACAGGCACCCTCCACCATGCCCAGCTAATTTTTGTATTTTTAGTAGAGACAGGGATTCGCCATGTTGTCCAGGCTGGTCTCAAACTCCTGACCTCAAGTGATTTACCTGCCTCAGCCTTCCCAAAGTGCTAGAATTACAGGAGTGAGCCACCATACCCAGTTGATAAATGTATTTTTAATGTGCCCATTGTAATCTTATGTAGGTTTTTTTTTTTTTTTGATACTTAAAAACATTGTTTTTAGAAAGATTCCTCAGACAGCCAATGGGGTTTAGGCAAATAAAAGGTTAACTCTTAGTGTTACTTGAATGAATGAATAAATGAATAGCAGAAATAAAATATTGCCATTTAAGTGGTAATTTCTAGTTATGTTTCTAAAGCACAGATCACCTCACTTCCCAAGAATGCTAAACAAATGCTGATATTCTTTTGGGCTAAAAATATATTTTATTTTGTCTGTTTGGGACCGTATTTCATTGGTGTTCAGTAAACCAGTAAGTATAATTATGTAATAATTAAGCAATAATTAAAACAATATTTTATGGTTTCTGTATTATAACACTCTGAGCAGGTCTGATTCCATGCATTGAAGCAAAATAAACAAACAAATGAACCTACAGAATGTTCATTTGTCCTGCCTTTCCCACATTGAGTTCTATAAAACGCTGGTTCTGTTATATATATTTAAAAAAAATGAAAAGGAAAGAAAGAAAGAAAGGGAAGGAGATAAAAAAAGAAAAGAAAAAAGTTGGGGTGTTTGCTGGTCAAGTTAGATCGAGAAATACATGGTTCAACCAAGCATAAAGTATGTCTTTGCAACTGGACACTCATGCTGATGGTGAATCCCTGAGAATAGAGAAGTTTTCAAAATCTTCCTTCTCCTGAGCATCACGTTTTATGGAAAGACTGGTCCAGTCTAGTTTCCTCATGATGTACCTACAGAACCCAGGTCCAGAAAGGCAAATGACTTGTCCAAGGACAATCAGCTGTGAGGAGCAGGCCAACACTGGAATCTGTCTCCTAGTTTCCAGTCAAAAGCTGTTTCCACTTTCCCGCTATGCCAATTCACTAACAGTGTGGGTACCTTCTTGCATAGAACAGAGCAGTATCAATGAATGAAAATGCCAGTTGCAGACTGATTGTTGGAATAAGTAATCTGAATGGGCAAGAATGATGAGACAGAAGTAATCTTTCATAATGTTTCTGCTCAAGTAAGAGCTGCTGACACATTTCATGTATGTAGCTTCTCTTTGAAGAGCATCTTGTTTTTACCTCCCTCTATTCCTGAGATCCCTACAGGACTTGTGGTGAGATGAGGTTTGGGGAAAGCATGGAACTTGGCAAGAGGCAGAGCAGAGAGCCAGTTCTATGGCTGCACAGAAAGCAAGCAGTGGTGATGAGTTTCTACTCTATCTTCTGAAAAGCCAAAGATGAGAATATGACCTGAACAGCTGACTTGGAGTACCATCATGCAAGATTCATTACCTTTAGATGTGAAGTGTTGTTTTGTTTTGTTTTTCATTCACATGTACAGATTGGAAAGATTTTCTCTCCTTTTTACTCCTGAAATAGTCACTTTTGGCTGGGCGCGGTGACTCATGCCTATAATATCAGCACTTTGGGAGGTCAGGATGGGCAGAGCACTTGAGGTCAGGAGGGAGACCAGCCTGAACAACATGGTGAAACCCCATCTCTACTAAAAAAAAAATACAAAAATTAGCCAGGTGCAGTGGCATGCACCTGTAGTCCCAGCTACTTGGGAGGCTGAAGCAGAAGAATCCCTCGAGCTGAGATAGCACCATGGTACTCCAGCCTTGGTGACAGAGTGGGACTGTTTCAAGGAAAAAAGAATAAAAGAATAAATAATCAATTTTAACATCATAAGGCATAGAAGAAACCTATGAAATTGTTCATTTGACTTCTGGACAGTCTGAATATCTTAATAATTTCACATCCTGAGGTTCAGCCTCCGTTCCTTCTTTTTTTTTCTTTATTTTTCATTTTTTGAGATGGAGTCTCACTGTGTCACCCAGGCTAGAGTGCAGTGGCACAATCTTGGCTCACTGCAACCTCCACCTCCCTGGTTCAAGTGATTCTCCCACCTCAGCCTCCCAAGTAGCTGGGATTACAGGCACCCACCATCATGCCTGGCTAATTTTTGTATTTTTAGTAGAGATGAGGTTTCACCATGTTGGTCAGGCTGATCTTGAACTCCTGACCTCAGGTGATCCCCGTACCCCACTCCCCCAAAGTGTTGGGATTACAGGTGTGAGACACAGCACCTAGCCCCTTTCCTCCTATGCTCCCAGAATCTAACTTGTGCATAGCTAGTAAGAGCTTAGGAACTGAGAAATAACTGAAGAAAATGAGGTTCCTAGGTAAGGGACAAAAGAGGATCAAAGATTCAGAGTCCATGAGAGAAGAGGAGAAACAGGTGGTCCAACAGAGACTCTCCACAGTCCTGAAAGAGTGGACAATCCCAAGGTCAGAGAATGGAGGCAGCCAGGAGTAGATGAAATGGGGTGCAGGGCTGAGGGAGGGAGCTGAAGAAAGGTGGCATGCAAAGACTGTTTGAGGCCTATGTGTACACACTTGAATGACTAATAAAATAGGCCATTTGGGTTATGAATTGCATCCTCCCTTCCTTCCAGTGAGGAAGCACAGTGTTAGAATGATGGTATCTTGTCAAGGAAATGGTATGACAGTTTTCAGATACTGCCGTAATCTCATTCAATCTGTTCCATTCTTTGCTTCTACTGCAGCCACTTTTCTTTAAAATTTAATAGTAAAGGAGTATGTGATTGGACTGCAAGGTAATTGTCAAGGGACTCTTAGAAATTCTCCTCGGAGATGATACAAAATAGTCTATGGTGTCCCAACAGAAATATCAATTTTGAAAGAGATGTATGGAGAGGAGGATAGTGAGACAATTTGAAAAATATGCTAAATTAACTGACGAGTTTCCTACCCACAAAGAAAAGAAGGAAAATACATTGGAAAAAAAAAAAAAAAAAGCCTCCCCACCTAAAAAGAACATAATCCTAAAATGTGAAAGCCACCCAACCCACACTGCTGGAGTGAAGGGGAAACATATTAGCAAAAATGATAAAACGATTCTGAAATGCTGACTGTTGCATAGAGTCAGTGAAAGCAGAAAGCAATTCAGGTATAATTTTTTTGAACAGAAAACAACAACCAAATTCTTATTCAGAGAGAATCCTGTCTCCACGAATTCCTTCTTTCACAAAATCTCCTTTTCCCCACCTTTTAAACCGGGTGAGTGGGAATTATCCTTCTGGAGAAACTCAGCAAGATTTCTCAGTTTGCGTTTTCACAAAGGAAGTCAGCTAGCTCAGAAACCGCCCCCTGTCACTGACGGGGAGACCGAGGACTCCAGGCGGCCAGGCCCTGAAGCTGCATTGGTGGGTCTGCATTTAGTTTGTCCTTCAAAGTCCGGAGAATGATTATTCCATAATTCTCTCACCTGATTAATTCTTAGCTATGAACATAATTACGCTCTCCAGAAGGTAAATCGGTCTTATAAATCAGTCGCCGCTGACAGTTCCCTATGCGCAGCGCGATCGCCCCGGTGGGGGAGCTGAGCTGAGGGTGGGTGTTCGCCAAGTCCCCGGTCCCCTGCTCCCCGCCCGCGGGTCCCTCCTCCGCTCCAAGACCCCAGCCCGCCGCAGCTCGACTCCGGGGCGAGCGGGAGGCAGGCCTGAGGTTCACCTAGGACGCCAGTTCCTTTCAGAGGAAGGCGAGAGGGAGATGGGGAGAAGGAGACCTGGAGACTTCGCTATTAGAGCCGCGCTGAACTCTAGCCTTCTGGCAAGCCGCGGCAAGCCGCCAATTTGAAGTGTGTGAGCTTTCATCTGCTCCCGGCCTGATGGGCTCGCGTGTCCGTAGGGAGCTGGGAGGCATCCATTACGCGGGACCAAGGAGATGGAGCGTCTAGGAAATATGTTAATACCGGAGCCCTCCCCGCCGGCCCGGCCCTGCCCTTGCCAGTCTGACAGCCTCGGAGAAAGTGACATTTCCGGAGAGTGTCACCCTTAGCAGGGCTCCCGAAATTCACTTCTATCCATTGCATTAAACATTTTTTTTAAAGACTGCATTGATCCATTCATTTGCGGAAAATGTGAGGTTCTGTTTGTTTTTCGTATTAAGTCCAGGATGGGTGGGTTTTATGCCCAGAAAAACCCACTTAACTTCGTAAACAATGGCTTTTAAATAAACACATGAAATATTAAAGTTATGCATTTTAAAATCTAGCTTTTCTTGAGCGTTTGATTTCCACATATAAATCTTCTATTCATAAATATAGCACATTTAGCAACAATTTTTTAGGGAGACTGGCTAATATTTGGTTCAATTTACAAAAGTTTTTTTTAACCTCTTCAAACATTTTAAACCAGATTCATCAATTGAATATATCTCATTTCCTATCTAAGTTTCTCAACTATCTGTTGGACAAACTTTTCTAGGTACTTTAGTATAATAGCTTTTACAAATTAATTACGTAGCATGGTTAACCCCAAATTCTATTAAATGTCCAAACTGAATGTATAGTTGGTAAGATGTCAACTAAAATTACAAGTATGGATCAGTTACACAATTGACATGTATAACTGGAATGACAGATTTACCTGTTATTCTAATTGGTCCAATTCTCTTAAATGCCATATGCTTAACATGAAATATACTCATATTTCTTAATAACAAAATATCAGTGCTACATATTTAATTTCCTTAAATATTTCTATACTTATTTCTAAATCTTCCTCAAGCTAAAAAAAAATCTTTTCCATTAAGAAAAATAAATACAGTTTGGTGATGTCTTTCTAAAACAATGGCCTTCTCAGCTTGCTGAAATTTCTTAAATAAGAAAAGAATATCAGTCATACTTAAGGGTCTGCAATCCTGATAGGACATAAGGAGTGCTATTTATAGTAGCTATAGCAAATAATTCCAAAATCTAAAGAAGACGGCACGTAGCCCATGTCCTTTGATCTTGAATCATAGCATTACCTAATTTTCAAGTCAGTTTAGTTTGCAATTACATTCAAACTGACTATAATACTCCAGTGAATACTTTCATATATTTTACTCTTAAGTTATATATGCCTTCCAGTTGTTAAAAAGTTTAGCCTAAAGCTACCTCCTTACATATTTTAAGTTCAGCCTAGAGGTTTTTCCATACATAGTGAACTGTAACCTAAGTGGAGATGTAAGCAGACTGATACCTACTCTTGTGTCAATCACTGAGTTTCATCCAATCAAAGGCAGCCAACTGTTCAAGCCCATGTTCAAATGAGGCAAAAGCCCAGCTGTGCCCAATCTGGCTGTTTCTATACCTCAGTGCCATTTCCTGTACCTTACTTTCCTTTTTCTATGCAAAAATGTTTTTTCTACCACGTGGTAGCGCCAGAGTCTCTCTGAACCTATTCTGGTTCTAGGGCTGCCCTATTTGGGAATTGTTCTTTGCTCTATTATACTATTAAATTTAATTTGTCCAAGGTTTTTCTTTTAATGTAGTCTAAACGTATAGTTTTTAAAAGATATTTTAAAAAGGCCTTTTAAAAAATGTAGAGAACTTAAAATATACACAAAATAAACAACATATTATAATGAAACCCTGATTTCTCCTGTGTCAATCACCGGATTCTAACAACCATGGCGAATCCTGCCCCATTCACACACTTCCCCACTTCCCCCATGATGCTTTATTAGGATGCAAATCTTAGGTACCCTATCTTTTTTATCTGCAAATGAATAATGAGGACTGTTTTTTAACACAGTTACCATCACTACACCTAAGAAAATTGACAAATTTTTAAATATTATAGGATATCCAGTGTTGGAATTTCTGATTCTTTCATAAGTGTAAGAAAATTTGTTGTACAGTTTATTTGAATCAGGATCTGAGCAAAAAATCCACAACTCAAAATGGTTGTTTTTTAAAATCTCTTTCAATCTGTAAGAACCTCCTCCAACTACTTCTTGAATTTATTTATTGAAGAAATAAAGGGTTTGTCCTATAGAGTTTCTCTCATTCTAGATTTTGCTGATTGAATCACATTGGGGTAGATTTACATATTCTTCTTCTATTTTCTACAAATTACAGTTTTTGTAAGACTACTTTATATATATTGTATTCATTCAAACAGAAGTACATAATGCCTAGCTCTTTGTTCCTCTCTCTCTTCCCCTCTTTCTCTTGATTTCTCTGTTACTAGAAACCACTAATGACCAGTGCCTAGATCCATTAATTCTCTGTGAAAAAAATTACTCCTTATCTATATTTGGTTACCTATTAGTATAGTTTGCTTAAGAAAGCAAGATAAGCCTTTAAATTCTTGCTTTAGTTACCAAATTTCAAACTATTTGGTCAGTACAATAGCATCCTCCAATGATGATCAATTAATCTTGTGTATGTTTTTTCAGTATGAATGAATGAATTTGAAAATAAAAGACCTACACACTGGACTGGACACACAGGACGTGTTTCTGGCAGAGCAGGCTGTGATGCATGATCTGTTCTATTCAGCAGGTCTGTGTGTGCAGGGCCTGGCTTGCTTTGTACTGAGATGGCTGAGCAGTCAGACAAGAGCATAAAATACTACACCCTGGGAGAGATTAAGAAGCACAATCACAGCAAAAGCACCTGGGTGATCTTGCACCACAAGGTATATGATGTGACCAGATTTCTTGATGAGCATTCCTGTGGGGAAGTCTTCAAGGAACAAGCTGTAGGTGATGCTCCTGAAAACTGAGGATATCATGCACTCTACAGATGCTAGAGAATTGTCCAAAACATATATCATTGGGGGCCTTTAACCAGATGACAGATCAATCACAAATCTTTCAGAAACCCTTTTTACCACTGTTGATTCTCCCTCTAATTAGTGAACCAATTGGGTGATCCCAGCCTTCTCAGCACTGACCGCCCTCAGACATCACCTCTACATGGCCATATCTCAGAAATCCATGAAAGAAAACACTGCTTTGGACAAAGTAGGAAAAAAGCCCATGTTAACTACTTCAACTGAGAGAAAACTTTACCTGAAATAATAATTTTAATATGTCTGTTTCCCTTTCCTCTTACATTAAAAACAAAAGAAAAAGAACTGTTTTATTCTTTCTACTCTTGAATAAGTATGCCTTCTTATTCATCAACTTCATTTTGATCTTTCTTCACTACATAATTTACTTATTTTAAGTATGATCTTTCAAAAGTACATCTGGCTTTTAAAATATATAAAATAAGTAAAAATAAAAGAGGTATGCAGTCCTGCCTTTAGACCTGATTTTAGGAGATGATTAACAGGAAGACATTGAGGGAAATAACCTTTATGAAACTTTCATATCTTGTGCTTTAGAAAGTTTTTCTAAAAAAATTGCCTAATTAAGACTGTTGTGTTTGGGTGAAAAATAATTTCATTGGTGATTTGTGTGTCAGGATGGGTTCAAATCATTTTAATTATATTACACATATTAACTAATTTAATCCTTATACAGCTATATCATCTCCATTTTACAGATAAAGATACAGAGGCACAGTGTAGTTAAATAATATGGCCACTCTCATCTGCTATATAAGTAGAGAAGCTGAGATTAAGATTCAGAGCCTGATCCCAAAACAATATGTTTTACTATGGAAACTTACTTCAGTGTAGAAATTTCAAAAATGAAGTAATTCATCTATGTTTCGAATAGCAAGCAACTTAAATCCCTGTATGGCAGTATAAAAACAAATAAAGCAATTCACACAGACCAAGTACCAGAGCAATCAAATATATTATTTCTAGCAAAAGAGAAAATATGATATTATTTAAAAATGAAATATGGGACTTTCACTTTCAAATGTACAGAACTAAAACATTAAGAACAGTCTGATCTCAAAGACAGTTGGAAACCAGCAAGGTAGGGTGGAATGTTCAGTCAGAATCAAACATACCTAGATACACTTCCAGCCTTAAACACTTATTAGCAATGCAACCTTGGCTCTTACTAACATCCCTGAAACCTGTTTTCTTTCCCTGTAAAATGAGAAACACAACAATCTTAAATCTTAATATCTGTCTCTTCGCTTAATTAGTAAATTGCTTAATGGCTTCCTATAGGCATTCAATGAATGGTAGTTTCTGATTCTTTAACTTATTCAGTGTTTTAATATTCCATTTTATATATTTTTCAGTTAACCACTTTTTTTAAACTCTTCTGTGTAAAATAAATGAACTTGAATGGGTCCCTGGATGTAAGCTTTGCTTCTTTTAACCAAAGAATAATTATTTTTGTCATCTTAACCTGGGATAATTCCATTTACTTCTGCTGAATCTCCTAAGAAATAGGTAGGGGAAAAATACTAGGCAATATAACTTTCATTAGATGACAATTTGGTGTGACTATAGGGAGTACTGAGCAAAGGGAGAAAGCTTATTGTATAGAGTAGAGAAGTCTAATTCAAAGAAAAGATGCCTGTTTCCAGTTTCTTCATCAAAATTATGCAGTGATACAAGAAGAAACTTCCATATGTTTCAAAACAGAAAAAAAATGGAAACTTAAGTTTTGACATAGTCAATAACATAGTCACAAAATTCACTGGCTTGTGGTATACATGTGCAATTTATATTTCTTAAATTGCATATGCACTGCTATTGTTTGAATGTATCTGTCCCTCCAAAATTCCTATGTTGGAACTTCATATCTAATGTGATAGTATTAAGAGGTGGGGCCTTTCAGAAAGTGGTAAAGTCATGATAGCTTCCTCCTCCTGAGTGGATTAGTGGTCTTATAACAGAGGTTAAAGAGCACCCCCATGCTCTTTTACACACACCTTCTACCATGTAAGGATGCAGCAAGAGGAGCCATCCAGAAGCAGAGGGCAGCCTTCACCAGACACTGAATCTATTGGCACCTCGATCTTGGACTTCCCAGCCTCCGGAACTGTGAGAAATAAATTTACATTGCTTACAAATTATCCAATCTTAGTGTTTTGTTGTAGCAGCATCAATGGGTTGAGATATACTCAGACACACACATACATGACACACTCATTTGCACTTCTCTATCACCTAAGCAATGACTAGTATTAAAATGTCGACCCTTTGCTCCCTGTGCTGGTCCTATGCACTTACCATGGGCCACTGCTCGCAACAGCAGTCCTTAGTGCATTTTCAATCCAAACATGACAAGACCTTAATGCACTTTCAAGCCAAAAATCCAGAATATACAAACATTGGGGCATAAAATAGCAGGATGAGGCCAGGATGGCCACTTTGCCCATTAAAGGTAACTAATAAATATTTGCTCAAAACACTCAGGTGCAAAGAATGATACATCTTCTCTGTTGAAAAAAAAATCCAAATTTGTGTGACTCTATGCTTCCCATTGCTCAGGTACAAGATGCCCAACACCTGCCAGAAAGCTTGAAGAGAAGGTTTTTATTCTGATGTCTAGAATTTCTACTGAGATTCCAGTTGTCCACGTCAGTAATGACAATGGTCAATTTAAATGAAGGAAACTCTACTCCCTATTTGTCTAGTTTGGGCTGAGGAGACTTGTCATTATTCATTCATTATGGAGCACACATGATGTGCTAGGCACCATCTTGAAGGTGAGTATTTAATAAAGCAGACATAAATTCCTTCTCCCATTGATATTATCCTTATTATCTATTTCCCCCTGTCCCCTTGCAACATCTCACCTCTATTGTCCAGAGTAATTTACAGATTCAACACTATCCCCATCAAGCTAACAATGACCTTCTTCACAGAACTGGAAAAAAGCACCTTAAACTTCATATGGAACCAAAAGAGAGCTCACATAGCCAAGTCAATTCTAAGCAAAAAGAACGAAGCGGGAGGCATCACACTACTGGACATCAAACTATACTACAAGGCTACAGTAATCAAAACAGCATGGTACTGGTCTCAAAACAGAGATATAGACCAATAGAACAGAACAGAGGCCTCGGAGGCAATACAACATATCTACAACCATCCAATCTTTGACAAACCTGACAAAAACAAGCAATAGGGAAAGGATTACCTGTTTAATAAGTGGTGTTGGGAAAACTGGCTAGCCATATGCAGAAAGCAGAAACTGGACCCCTTCCTGACACCTTACACTAAAATTAACTCCAGCTGGATTAAAGACTTAAACATAAGACCTAACACCATAAAAACCCTAGAAGAAAATCTAGGCAAAACCATTCAGGACATAGGTGTAGGCAAGGACTTCATGACCAAAACACCAAAAGCATTGGCAACAAAAGCCAAAATAGACAAATGGGACCTAATCAAACTCCACAGCTTCTGCACGGCAAAAGAAACAGTCATTAGAGTGAATTGGCAACCAATAGAATGGGAAAAAACTTTTGCAGCTTACCCATCTTACAAAGGGCTGATATCTAGAATTTACAAAGAACTAAAACAAATTTATAAGAAAAAAACAAACAAGCCCATTCAAAAGTGGGTGAAGGATATGAACAGATATTTTACAAAAGAAGACATACATGAGGCCAACAAACCTATGAAAAAATGCTCATCATCACTGGTCATTAGAGAAATGCAAATCAAAACTACATTGAGATACCATCTCACGCCAGTTAGAATGGTGATCATTAAAAAATCTGGAGATAACAGATGCTGGAGAGGATGTGGAGCAATAGGAACACTTTAACACTGTTGGTGGGAGTGTAAATTAGTTCAACCATTGTGGAAAACAGTGTGGCGATTCCTCAAGGACCTAGAATTAGAAATTCCATTTGACCTAGCAATCCCATTACTGGGTATATATCCAAAGGATTATAAATCATTTTACTATAAAGACACATGCACACGAATGTTCACTGCAGCACAGTTTACAATAGCAAAGACCTGGAACCAACCCAAATGCCCATTGAAGATAGACTGGACAGGGAAAATGTGGCACATATACACCATGGAATATTATGCAACCATCAAAAACGATGAGTTCACGTCCTTTGTAGGGACATGGATGAACCTGGAAACCATCATTCTCAGCAAACTGACACAAGAACACAAAATCAAACACCACATGTTCTCACTCATAGGCGGGTGTTGAGCAATGAGAACACATGGACACAGGGAGGGGAGCACTACACACTGGGGTCTGTTGGGGGGAAATAGGGGAGAGACAGCGGGCGGTGGGGAGTTGGGGAGAGATAGCATGGGGAGAAATGCCACATGTAGGTGAAGGGGAGGAAGGCAACAAATCACACTGCCACATATGCACCTATGCAACAATCTTGCATGTTCTTCACAGGTACCCCAAAATCTAAAATGCAATAAAAAATAAATTTAAAAAAACAAAAGAATAATCAATGCTAAGAAGAAGTAGTGAAGCAGGGAAGACACACAGAGTCAGAGTAAGAGGTTGACATTTTAGAAAGAATGACCAAGGAAGGCCTCATGCAGCAGGTAAATAAGACTGCAGGAAGTCAGGGAATTTGCCATTTTGCTCTAAGGGAAGAGCAGCCTACACAGAAGCAGCATAGAGCTGAAGGCCATGATGCAGGAGCAAGGCTGGCTGTCAAGTACTCGGGAGGCCAGTGTGGTTCAAGGGAGAGAAAGAGGGGAAAAGTGATAGGTGGTAAAATCAGATTTTAAAAGCACTGGAAAACAAATTGTCATGCAGACTCTAGGCAGGGATCCTTAAGACTCTGGAATGAAAGTGGGAAGCAAGTCTTGGTCACCCACTCACCCTCCACCCACCACAGTCTCCCCATTCCAGAACTTGTGCCTGAAGCTCTTTTTCTTTCTCATGGGTCAGCTTCTCTACTCAAAGTACCAAGTCCATTCTGGCCCCCACAGGGAAGGCAGGGCTCAATCTCTGTCAATCAAGCTAGAAACCTAAATAAAGCCTCTATGTAGTGCCAGACTCCTCTGTTTTCTGCCTGAAGGAAAAGGGCCATTTAAAATGGCACAAAGCAAAAAAGACTAGACACCCAGAACTAATCCCAAAGGAAAAGGAAGGGAGGTAAACATTACTGTCTTTGGAAGTGAGAACATAGAAGTCAGCATCTCACCAAATTATTCTAGTGCCCTGGATATATGGCAGACTTTGAGGACAGTGTCTGATATACAGCATGGCACTGACCGTGGCCTGTGGTAATTACTGATTTATTCTCTATGTCACTATCTTTGAACTGTCAACTCTATGGAGGAAAAGACTGAGCATTATTTCATTTTCCATCTCTTACTACTGTGACATAACTTGCAAGGTCAGTGCTCACCAAATGATTGTTAAATAAGTGAAATAAATGAATGACAAATAATAAATGTGGTTTGTAAAAGAATTGGTTGCTCAAGAAAGCCAATGCAAAAGAGAAGGCACCCTGATATGGCACAGCCCACTTTGATCACCCCCAAAATGTCATAAAGGGTACTGTGTCAGAAACTACTGGTTGTTCCCCAATACCCATTTTCTTCTTCTTCTAAAGTCATAATAATTTTTAGCAAGTCTCAGGAACACTCAGAAAAAAAATGTAATAACCCTTCTCAGCATCCCTGGCATCTTAGTGTGGGCTGTGGCCAAGTTCTGACCAACAGGATGTTTGGATGGATGTGGAAACTATGTGTGCCCTTCAAGGAAGAAAAGTGGAGCCCTTCACACTGGCTGGGATGAGGATATGCCATGAGCCACTTTGGATCATGCTGAATGAATGGTACCCCATGGCTGACAAAGCAAAGGGAGAGGAGACTGAATCTCTAATACAGTGAAGTCTTTAAACTAGCATTGGATTTCTTATGCCTAGACTGTAAAAAATCATTATCATTTTGGGTCTCAATTACAGAAAGGGAGTCCATATCCTTATAAACATTGATGATTACTCAGTTTCCTACTTCATTAGGATCGGCCCCCTCAAGCAGTATAGAGCTTCTTGCCAGGGTAAGCTGAGAATAAACATTGAGAATGTTTAAAAGAATTTTAAAGCATCAAAATGAATAATGATTTAGAAGAGATTCTGATGCTTTCATCCTTAATTTGCCACAAGAGAAATGGAAAAATATAAACTCTGTGAGTTCTGTCTCATATGAATTAAAGTACACTACCAATTACGCATCCTGCAATTCTTCTTCAATTTGGAAAGATTTGTTGAGTTCATAAAAACAATATCCATTTCCCTACTCTACCTCTTATTTGCTTTATATTAAACAGGGCTGTAGATTTGTGTTGACACAAGAAACAAAGACAAGGTCAAACATTTTGTGGTAAACTTAATCAGTATGGAAAACCAGGGTAACTCTGAGTCTGGTAGATTCCATAGTTTAAATATTTTTCCCAGTTTATTTCTCCTCTGTCACCCACTGCCACTGACTCTTAGTTTCTTGAAAGTAATTTTACTTCCTCTAATCCTAGCTCCTTCCAATTAAACCATTGAAAATCAGAGTGCTTTTTACAAAGTGGAAACCCAATGAGATACTTTTCTGTTCAGACATATTCTAAAGAATCCTAAAATCTTCAAGATAGGGCTCCACATCCAGAAAGAACAGACTTTTGTGATCTGGTCTCTGTCCCCTCACCTCCTAATCTATTGAACTACTCAGTATTCCACAAATTTCTTACACTCATTTCTATCTTCATGGTTTTTTTTTTTTTTTTTTTTTTTTTTTTTTTTAGGAGCAAATGGACCCAAACCATCTTCATGTTTTTATGTGTGCTCTTCCAATTGACATTAGCAGTATCTCTCCCAGTGTGTCTTATGATAATTTCCCATTCTTCATCCCTTTTAAAATGTTTCTCAGAGTTTCCCGTGGTAATCATTCTTCTACCGTGCTCCCAACACATTCTCTCAATACCTCTATAAGGGGATTTAAACTGTACTGTTTATTTATATGCTCTTCTTCACTAGCTATTACATGTTCTGAGGGCAAGTGTCATGAGTCTATATTTCTCCATCTCTGGCACCTAGCATTCTGCCTTCCAGAGAGTAACCCCTAGGTAAATGTTAGATAAATGAATGAAACCTAATTATACAACCCTTTCCCCATCTCAAAATTACCTTCCATCTTTAAGTTTGTATTTTGACTTTAAATATCTGGAAAACTGATTCAACTGTCCCTTTTAACTCAACACTGTTAAGTCAAACAAGGACAGTTCCAGAAAGGACAGAAGGCATCTACAAAGGGGCCCTGCCAACACTGATCACTTAACCAACTGAGAAGGGTGCCTGTTTGAAGGCAGAGCTATTGCCTTTACTATTGCAGGAACCCAAATTGGAACAGAAGGAGTTATGCGAGCTCAGAATTCATAATAATGGCAGTTAATAACACAGCAGAGGAATACAATCAAAATTGTCATCGTTGCACGCAAAATAACAACTTTAATTGGCAAAATTAAACTTCTAATAGCCAAAGCTCTATCAAGGTGGCTGAACTCCTTTTAGAGCCAAAGTGACTTGGATAATAGAAACTACATCTGATGTATTTTAAGGTCTTCTGTTACCATATGTGCTCCACTCACAGTGACAGATGGGTATTGATATTTTTTTCTCAACTGCACAAAAGCTAGCTGAAGCATATGCAAAACTCTTAATGGCATTAAAGTTTTGCCAATTAAAAACATGTTCAAGCATTTGATACAGTACTTGATACCATGTTTTGCAAGTTCCATTCGGAATTTTAAATCATGATTTTTATTACATTGTTTATCAAGCTGGTGTAACTAAAACAATTATCACATGGGTCATTTTTTAGCCATTTTATCATTTTGGCATCTGTCAAATTTAATAACAAAAAAAGCAGTAGAGTCACTGAGTTATAGAAAAAAATAAATATTGTTACAAATAATGTATATGAAAAGAGACCATGTTGCATGTTTTCAATGTGTTTCAAACACTACTAAAGATAAGCAAAATTGAGGGGATACAACTATGCCATTAGCATAAAGGTAGCTCTCTGTCAACTGATTATTCAAAGTTATTTCTTTCTTTCAAGTAACCACAAAATTCAGAGCAATTTCTATTGGATGAAATGATTTTAAGAGATTGAAATTTTATATATTGTCTTAATCAGTTTTTGTTTTATGTTTTTCATTTTATGTCAGCATTTTAAGGGACTTTTAATTTGTTCCCTGCTCCTTGAGTTGGGCTGTAGACATAGTTCTCTCTCTGGATATTTGAGATCTCGAGAAAGACATTTTACCTTTCGGTCATACTGCTTTTGTAGTATCTATGAATATAAATTTAAATGAGTCAGGGGACTTTCTCCTAAAGATAGTGGAAATTTTCAAATGGGTACACTTGCTTATGTCAATATGTTGCTTGTGCTTTTGTTAACTGATTGCATAAACTTCCCTTTAGTAAGATGCTACCTCTTTTGTAATGACCTCAAGCAGATACTAGGGGAAATGAGGAAAAGGAGAAGAAAAACAAATCAATAAGGAAGTTTCAAAATGAGTTAGTATTAGATTGATTTTAAATTCCTCCAGAATCAATCAGGTACATTTGTTGAAGTGATTTTTGGAGTAAATTTAGTTAAGGAAACATGATAACCAAAGAAGTTACATAGTTGCCTAAAGCCTCAGAAACAAATGACAGACTCCCCGTTTAGAACTGCCTTCTGATTCCTATAGTGGAAATAGTGCCTTTTTCACTACAGCACAGTACACAGCACTGCCTGACAGATACTACTGTTCTGCCTTCCAGATGGAACAATTGCTTTCTGGATCTACGCGATGCCTATCTGTTCCATGGGTGAAGATAATCCTGATGATAGGACCCAAAGGCCATCTAAGTCCAACAATGACAACTGTAAGAAAGGGCCATAGAAGTATCTGGTTAGAAAAAGACTGAACTTTTCAGACTGGGACATCACACTGTTCTCTGAGAAGGTTTGGTGATGCTTAACATTTGTTAGCGGGGATCAAGTGGCTGCCCTCCAAAATCCATTTAGTGCAATGATTAGACATGAGCAGGACAATAGAGGAAAAAGTGGAATAAAGTAGAATGTTCTCCAGCCTCAGTACCGGTTTTGCAGGCAATGTAGACTCAGCACCTCACTCTGCTCCACAATGCACATCACTGAGCTGGTAAGCAAGAGTTTTTAAAGATCAAGAGAAATTTTCAATTCATTCTAGCCATGGAAATGCCGCCAAAATCTGAAAGCCTGAACTCTGCAGGAATGAGAGAACAGTTGGCTTCTGCATCTGAAATAGACTCTGGCAATGGTGTGAGCATGTAGCTAGGTCGCATTTTGCAAAATAGAAGCCATTATCTTTAGCATATCAACCAGACAGAATTAAATTGTAATTACATGGAGACATCCAAAAGCAAGCTATTTTGTCTTCAGTTAAATTCAAAGAAGTGTAATCGAGATTACCAATTTGAAAAGAAGTTTAGACAGGCAATAAATGTGGCTAGAAGAAACATGGAATTAGAAATTTAAAAACCACAGTCTGAATTGTAAAGACTGGTAAATAATATTTCAGAAACCCAAGTAATGTACTATATTGAATTTTTCCATCCCTAGATAATGGAAAAGAGATGGGAATTTTCTGTGAGTTTCATTGATTTATTAACCAACTTCTTTCATTATCACAGACTGTCATTTGCTTTTTAAGAAGTAAATATGAAGATACTCATGTTCTTAAAATGTTGCAAAGATCATACACTGTTAGAAAATTGCTTACCCAAAGAAACAGATTAATGACACTTCACTCTGCAGTCCTCTTTAATATGGGAATTAGGCCTCTACTGTGGGAGAAAAATATTTTTAGAATAGATAAAAATCGGGTCAGTTACTGTGGAGACTGGAAACATAGCCTGTATCTATTTAAGACGGCCAAGAAGAAAAGGTAAAGAAAAGTTCACCCACCAGCACATTTCCCAATAATCAAATCATTCCCTAGGGAAACTTCAGTAGTTTTCTGTTTTACAACCACTTGATTAGATTCTGATCAAAGGAGCTAATAGCTAGTTAACTTTATAAACCTTAGTTTAAAATTTTGACCTACCAGACTTGAAAGTGAACTGCAAATGAGTTTTGTTTTTTTTTTCCTACCTCTTTCAGCAATCTGATGAAGTGGTCTTTCTGGCCAAGCTAAATGGGAAATCAGCAATTCCCCTTCAGAGAAGCCCTTTGTTCTCCTTTCAGGGCTGAAGATGAGCAGCCTGGCTCCTTCCCAAGGTGCATTGCAGCAATAAAATATGGTGGCAAATGCATTTTCATGAAGATCCTTTACAAAGTCCAGTTAAGTATGTGTAATATACATATAGCATAAACTAGTGACAGAAAATACACCTTGGAAAAAAATTTAAATCAGGTAACATGAAGGATTCCAGAGTAATTACAGAGTAATTTCAAATGACATGTTATTCACTGTATGGCTAATGCAAACTTTATAACCACAGGAAGAAATTGGAGTCTAATCATTTCCATACATACGTATTTTTGTTAATATCACAAATAAGGCAATGGGCAGAGGAGAGTCTGAACAATGTGCTGCTATTTTTATCCTAGTTCAGTTGCCTCTCAGCACCTTCCATCTTAGTAGACTCTGTCCAGAGCCTTTTAATTCCAATTGTACAAATGAAGAATTTGAATATGTTATTTCTATCAAAGAGCTTCAAATCCAAGAATAAATACTTCCCTTTCTACCACTTGGTTACACAGAGACATACACTTGGCATCACTTTGATAGATCCAGGTACTGTTTTTCTTACACATAAATAATCTTAACTTCCCCTTGACTAACCTTGTATAATTCATATTTTCTTTTCTTCTGTTTATTCCTCAGTTTCCATTTGTCCTCCATAGCAAATCCAAGTTACTAAATGCAGCCAGAAGGCCTTCTATTTATCACCTTTACCAGGTCAGTCTGAGTGTGTGGCAACTGATAATGCTCCTTTTAACTAAATAGTGAACATTTGAAAAAGATAAGGCAGCTTCCAAAGCTGGCCATTATGTAAGACAGTAAGTAGTTTATTCAGTAGGAGAAACTTGGGTTTGAGACTATCTTCCAGGAGCAAAATTTCCTATGGGCACCAAAAAGAAAAAACCATGGCATGTAAATGTCAGTGCACCCTGACAATGTAAGCCTTTCTGAAAACAAACCAGCAGGGAACTAAAAGCAGCCAGTTTTTTATTTTTATTTTTTGTTCTTATTTATAAGTCTATCAAATAGCTTAGCTTACAAATGCATCAACTCATTCTCTGGCTTGGATTTGCGTTACATTTGGCCTTCACAAATACTGTACAGATGTTGGCTAAACTGCGTCTGCTTTCAACAGAAGGACAATAAACTGAGAAAACTGGCTTTGTATATTCCACAGATTTATTGATCCAAATCCTAGTAATGAAATTAAACCACAGTAGGGATAACCAAGGCTCGAGGTGGAGGATAAGTGCCAAATATTTTTCTCTTGCCTACGCTAAGCATAACTATAATTTCTCCACAAATTAATTTATATTTTGGAGAGGGCCAGTGGTTGTTAAAGAAGAGAAGAGGAAGAAGAAAGTGATGGTGGGGAGATTAGGATGAGAAGGGAACAAAAGGAAGGAAGTGTGAGAGGCCAAAAAAAGACAAGATGTAATAAAATTAGAACAGGCTAAATAATGAGTGGCTACTCACCCTCAAAACAATTGCATAGGAGTTCCATTGCTCCTCGTGCCTCTCTGTTGCACATGTACAGACTGTAAGTTGTAGGACTGCCATAGATGTAAGTAAAGTCCTGTGCAAGTACTTGTGTTCCATTTTCTTTACCCCTATAGAAATAATCAGGTATTTTTCCCACCTAAGATCTTAGTGCTTCAGATTCTAAAGCCACGTCAATGAGTCATAGAGGTGTAGTATCACAAGACATCTTTGGGTGTCATGTAATTATCATTAAAACTATCTTAATTCTTTCAGATTACCAAGGAGTTATTCAATATATACCATCTCATTATGCCAAATGGCATCTTGCACAAAGAAATGTACCATGATGTAATAACTAAGATACTAAGAGCATCTGACTTGGCTGGAATTTGGTTTTCAAAGACTTATAAAATATATACAAAAGTCAAAAAATATTCAAATTATTCACAGATAGTCATACTTTGTAATGACTTTCTTAATGTAAAATACATGATATAAGTTGCACAGGGCTTAAAGAGATAGTATGTGGAAAAGGTGATAAAAGTGTTATCTTATATTTGATTTATTTGAAGATCAGTCTACCACAAATTTAATTATCCTGAACAGACATTGAAACCAGAATTACATGAAGAAAGTCTTTCAGCTCAACTAAAAGAGTCATAAAGTGCAAGATTTTTCTCATAAAAAAAGTCTCGAAGCCAAGAGATTGTATTCACTTAGAATTGCTTGAAACACATGGCAGCGAATTAGAAGCAGGGAAAACCCACAAACTGATAGAAACGAGAAATAGCTGTTGAAAGAAGAGACCTAAGTCGGGGGAAAGAAAGAAAACTATAATCTGGGGTTATTTGGAGGAGAGGAAAATAACCTCAAGAGCCTAAATATTTTCTGAAGAATAATGGTTTTTAGTGCATTTTGACAATATTGAATGATGAAGAAAATATCTGATATTATCAGTTAGATTAAAGGAAACATGGCATTTTGAAAATAATTTTATTTTAAAAACTACTAAAATACACTGTTGAAGCTTAAAATGAAAATAGATAATATGAATAGATATGAAAGAAAAGGAAGTGAAAAGAGCAATCAATCAATCAATCAGATGTCAGAGGATTACAGGTACCCAATTCAGTCAGTGAATCCATAAATGCCTCTTCCTTTGTTTCACTGAGGAGAGAATGTCCTGATGACGGCAATCATAAGTACAATATTGCTTTACATTTAAAGCATACCTTGAATCCAGGGATGAAGATCAAAAACGAAGGTGGGAAGAGAATACATCTTTATTCTGCTGAAAAAAATTTATGAACCCCTCCACAATAGAAGGGATGCCTGGTTGAAAACAACACTAGACTAGAGGGGAGAGGAAAAAGTAG
Source organism: Aotus nancymaae (assembly GCF_030222135.1). Lineage (NCBI taxonomy): Eukaryota > Metazoa > Chordata > Mammalia > Primates > Aotidae > Aotus > Aotus nancymaae. The sequence continues at coordinate 27,741,432 of NW_026988422.1, read as the reverse complement.
GAGTGGTATGAGATGAAACCCAAGATGCTAAGTAGAGGTAAGACCTTGCAGAGCCTTGAAGGCATATTAAGGGCATTTAATCTTAATCTTCTAAGCAAAAGGAACCCACCAAAGTGTTTTAGACAGGGAAGTGATATGACTAAACATGTATTTACAAAGGCTCATTCTGGAAGTAGAATATAAAGGGTATGGGATTCTGGGAAAGAATCCAGGAACAAATGGATGGTTATAGTGGTAATGAAATGGCATTATGGAAAGTGATGGTGAAGGATTGAATAATTAGCTTAAGTATAGAGAAGAGTTAAGAATGTGCTTATGTTCTGGGGTAGTAAGTGGTGCCTGGTATTAAAATAGTGGACGTAAAGATGAAGTGAAGATCATGGGTTTAGTTTTGGACTGGATGAGTTTAAGGAAACTTTAAGGCATCCATCAACTGGATGATGTGGCTGTTGGACATACAAGTCTGGAGCTTAGAGAATGAGTTTGGGGTAGATAAATAAATGTGTTCTAGATACAGAACTGCAGAAATACTGACTATGGTTCTGCTTAGGATGACTGTTTTCCTTCTGTACCATAATTCAGTCACACTCCAATAAGGGTTGTAGCATTTTAGCAGTCTGCTTAGAACTAGTGCCAGCTATTACAGGAGACAATCAGAAAATCCTCTAATCTGAAATAAGAGTTCACCAGGATGTAATACATCTCCATCCTGATGAAATTTTAGGTTACATTGCAACTGGGAATCTATAGACATGTGAGCATTCTTTTTAAATAATCTGATATGGCATTTTATTATCTCTTTGTTAATAGAACCAACTTCTTTATATGTTCAGGGGAAGGAGACTCCCTTTCTGGTTCTTGCTTATTCTAAGACAGAAATTGGCTTCAAAGTGTTTTTTAAAATTCCTAATATTTTTACCATAACTAATGAAAATAAAAACCACCCAACAAGCTTATTGTTACATATTTTCATTGTATACTAATTCAAGAAACACTGTGCTCACTTTGTTCCTAGTGTGAGATAAGTGAATGATAAGCTCCATGAGGCAGGACTATGTCTGTCTTGGTCAATGGTCTTCAATAGGCATTCAGTAATTGCTACCTGAAAAGATGATGACCAAGTGGGATTTCTGCATAAGAAAACTGAGGCTTGTAATTCACTTTAGAAAAGAATCTGACGGCTTCTGGCAAATATTTTCTTTCTCTTGAGAAGCAGATACCAGTAAAAACTATCTGTATTTTGTATTTCTGGACAATACTGTGTCTGTATTGACACCAAAAACTGCTGCATCTATTAAGTTCCAGCTGAAGATAAAGGTGACACAAGGAAGCAGAGTTAAGAGATCCACAAAGAACAGAGCTGGAGCCCCAGCTTGGAGTCCCATACCTATGTAAGCTGCCCAAGTGAGATAACAAATTTCATTATTGTTCAGGTCAAGTTGAACTAGTATCCTGTTATTTGTAGCCTTAGGCATTCTAACTTACAAAGTACCATTTCTACTTGAAAATAACACACTGTTAGGCATGACTAACTTTGTGAATATATCAGATGACATCTGGTTCATGAAACTTATCCCAAAGTTTTGGAGAAAATATTCTAATATGCTTCAAACTATTAAAATCAAAGAGCCACAGTGAATTGGAAGGATAGGAATTCTGTGTTTTATCAGACTTTTCTTTCACCATTTTTTACACCTATGATTTATCAAAACAGCTGAAGGAACTTTCAGGTTTTTTTCCTGCAGGGATTATCAGAATTAACTTAATTATTATAGTAAACCTGCATGATGTATATTAGCAAGATGTACATTAGCATAATGTATATTAGTAAGATGAGGTGGTCAAGGTTCCCATAAATCAAATCATGTCACAGATGCCATCACAGAGTATGCTTCCCCATTGGAAGCACAATAATAGCATTCATCTGCCCTGCCAAGTGAAGGCAAACTTTGAGGATTGATAGAAACAAACAACAACAAAAAAAATGAGGGTTAGTGAAATCAATAACTATGTCCCAAGTGCCATGATTTTTATTAATTTGGAGGTAAAGGAAATTATCTTCAGAATAGAAGCAGCATTAAGGTCAACCTTGATTACTATACTTGTAGTCCATGGCTATTCCTAGCTGTCACCAAACTTTTTGTATTAGCCAACAAGAATTTAATGGAAAGGTGATAGAAATGACTATGTGAAACAGATTGATTTTTTAATGGGCCCTGTACTCCACCCATCTCTGTAGCCACACTCTTTGTCATATGACTTCATAACTCTTTTTAAAGATACATAGTCTCATTTCCCACTCTTTGGCTCTGGGTGGTCTTATGACTGGCTTTGGCCAACAGAATGAGGCAGAAATTATGGTGCCTCATAATGTTCTCAAGAGAACATGTATATTTCTGCTTGCTTTCTCTGTTGGTCCTTTCCATTAAAATATGTCTGTGCTAGCCAGCTGGAGGATGAGACACATGGAACAGAGTTGAGTTGCTCCATCATCCTTGCCTAGGCTATTCTAGATCAGTCCCAGATATGTGAGTGACCACAGATCAATTCAAGGGTGACCTAGCTGATCCACATATTTTCTTGAGCTATGCAAGCTGACATTACCTCAATTCAACCCAGAGAAGTTGAATCTCAGATTCATGATAAAAATAAGTCATTATTATTACTTGGCACAGAGATGTTGGTGGTCATTTATTACACAGCATTTTTTTTTTTTTTTGCCAGAGGTTAATTGATACTCCATGCTTTCCTTTGCAAGTCTTTTATAGTAGTGATGATTTCCACAACACCCCCATGATTGTAGAATTTGTCGTTTTTGATTCCATAATGTAGTATTTTATTTGTCATGAGTGGAGATCTTGAAGATCCTTCAGTTGAATCTTCTTACTGTAATAGCCTTTATCTTAGAGGTCAGTTTGTTAGAGGGATGATGGGGAGATTCTGGTAGTTGCCATTAATTTCTGATCTCAACTGTCTCCTGTACTGCATAAGGCCTACTAGCTACTGATTGTGGCAAAGGTATCTCAACTCAATATGTCTGTAACTATTTTCATATTTTTTTTAGTAAACTTGTTTCTCATCCCTTATTTCCTATCTCAATAAGTGTCACTATCATCCTTACATCCTTTGCTCAAGCCTGGAAGTGGATATCATCTTGAACTCTACACCTATCTCCAAATCTAGTTAATCATAAAATGCTATGGATCACAACCACCAAGCTCTTTGCCTCTCTCTACACTGAATGTACTACCCTAGTCCAAATGACCTTATCCCATCTGAGTTACTACAACAGCCTCCTAACTCACTAACTTATGCAAATAGGTAATTCGCTGGAAGGATGTGGCCCCACCACTCAAAATCAAAGGCAACATTTCAGATACTAGTTCAGGAATGATGCGAACTTTAGCAGCTCTGGAGATTCAGGCAGTAGGCATAGAGGTGACTTGTCCTTGGATAGCACAATAATGATAATCATCTGCTCTGCTATTTTTCCTTCTTCTTGATACTCTATTCAAAATATGAAGCCAAGACAGAAAGTCTGATTGACTTATCTTAGGTCACATGCTTACCATTGCCTAGAAGTGACTATTCCACCTAAAAGGAAACTAAAATGCTATTAACTAAAGAACAAGAAACCGAATGTTGCGTGACCAAACAACAATGTTGTCAATTCCTCTGGTATTTTTCCTTCTTCTTGATACTCTATTCAAAATATGAAGCCAAGACAGAAAGTCTGATTGACTTATCTTAGGTCACATGCTTACCATTGCCTAGAAGTGACTATTCCACCTAAAAGGAAACTAAAATGCTATTAACTAAAGAACAAGAAACCGAATGTTGCATGACCAAACAACAATGTTGTCAATTCCTCTGGTATATCTGATTTCTCTCAAATCTTCTCATTTTGTCAGAATTTCTGCTAAACTGTGTTCATACCTTTATCACAGAAACATGGCACTACAAGGAAACTGCAAATTGACATTGCAATTGGACATCTTCCAAGATCATTTCCTAGTCTTATATTTAAGCAGCTTCCACATGTTGACTGCAGAAAGACACCCTCCTACCTCAAGGTCATATGATGACTCTGTTTCCTAATGTACATCTAACCAAGCATTTTAGGACTGAGGTTTTCTCCAGCCTCACCTCCATCCCCATAATTTCCTAGTGAGCAGCTTTGTCTCTGTATAGCACAGATTGTTAGCTTCCCATCCTAGAATATGGAATGGTGTCTTGTTCATAAAAATCTGATAATCAGTTCTCAACATCCTACATATTCTATGCAGGTTTATGGGAACTCTTTCTGTTATAGGCAAAGAAAATGTGTTGCAAGAAATGAAAGCTCAACATAAAAGTAGCTCAAATGAGAATACAGCAGATATGTGTGGATGTAAGAGTTTGAGGAAAGATTATTTTAAAGATAGATACATGATTTGTCATGGAAATGCTGAGTAATGAGAGTTTAGGAAGTGAGCATCAAGCCAGCCCAGTTGACCTCAGCAGCAAAAATTTATAAACTCACTCGTGTGCTTCACTAATTTATCTCAGATGCTCCACACATGCATGCCCATTTCATCTGCTATCAACTGAGGCAATTCTTGATATCCCTTTCCAAATTTCTTAAAGATAAATTTGGCTGGTTCAGAATTTTTTGTTCTTTATTTCTGTTTTGTGTTTCCTTCCAACTTGTTGCACAATCTATAGATGAACCACTTTAGGCCAAGTGTCTATACCTGATTTAGTCTACTAGATGTACACCAGAGGCAGAAACCCTTCATTGAGCTCTAGGAGGTACAGGTATGGTAGACACTGTTGATTGCCTTCTCAGAAGCCATTTCTTTGCTAACAGCCAGTGTGCCCCAAACAGGAAATTTTGCTTGAACTGAGTGAATCACAGTGTACGTTGGCAGTAGCTGGCTTAGGCATGTGATCCAGTTCTGCCAAATGAGATGTAAGGGAAAGTCTGCCAAGAGGATTCTGACGAATATCTTCCGTGATACAAGGAGGTCCTAAGAAAGAATTATCTCTTTGTTCTTTAACTAGATGTTGCCCAAAACTGTAAGATCTGTGGCCATAAAGGGACAAGTCTGAGGACTAAAGTGATATTCTGATCATGCTGAACAGAAATTGATTTTTGATGATGTTTTCAATTTACTGATTTAATCTACAAGTCTTCTACCAGGACACTTCTTGTTACATAAGGCAACAGTCCCTATGTTAAGCTACCTTTAATTGCATATTCTATTACTTATAGTTTAAAAATTCCATTATAGCAGAATTTCTGTTTTCTAGGAGCCTGGGTAGGAATAGAACCCTAAGACATGTCTAATGTATCAGGATTATAAAAGAGTGCTTAGTCGTAATGTCTACCTAATTATGATTATCTCCACCTCTTTGAAGCTGCATGCACACCAACATTTGGAGTTTTTAATAGGGGCTGCAAATGATAAATAGTTTATTAAGTTGGAAATCTTTAAGAAGCTATTAAACATAACTATGAATGTCTTCTAAAACTTAATCCTTAAACCTTGCCTTCATTTTCTAACTTATTTCCCTTATTAAGATAAGGGAAGGATATGTACTGAACGTGATATTCTACAAAGTCTAAATATTAGATACTGACAAATTCTGCTGTTGAATTTATTTTATCCAATGGCCTTTGAGATCACCTATATTTTGTGTCCAGATTCAGAATGCTAGTGGGCATCAAAATCATTAAGATAAAATTCCTTTGAAAATATAAAAGGTTATCCTGTCTTCCTTAAAAAGGTTACTTTCTTTAAGACAATATCTTCACATTTCTACAGGAGTTGTTATAGAAAATTTAAATTATAAAAAATTATAGTGTAAAAATAAGAAAGCATTGATTATTTTTTCTGTCTTATAAATGGAGAAAATGACACTTCAGAAAAGTTACTTTTTTGAAGTCATACAAGTGAACATAATTTTCAGAATCTCTTTATCTTATAATGTCTTGCCATGAATATTTCCTTAAGTACTGTATAGTGCTAGATAATTGCAGATGAGTCCCATTAGTTTTTATTATTAATTTCTTTAGTCAGGATTTAGGAGCATTACAGATATATTTTGATTCTCTAATTTTTATTTATTTCTACCAATTTGTCATCTTTTTCACTACTTCCCTACTACCATGTAGAGAGGTATCTTTTTAACTTGTACATATTTATCTGTAAAAACAAATTTTTTAACCAAATGCATTTTCTGCTCTGACAGGGGTATGGCCATTGCCTAGTTTATTTATTTAGAACCACATAGATATATGGAATTGATAAGTGAAAACAAGTGGCCTGAGGCAAAAATCTACTTTTGCAATTCGACTAAAATTTTATTAATATGGTAGCTCCACTTCCCACTGTAAATAAATAGAAAATTGGTCAAACACAATATTAAACAGTTGCTTTTTCTATAAAACTAATAAAAAGCAAACAGGCACAACAAAAGTCAGGGCCATAACTAAACCCCCAGTGCGCAGAATAAAGTAGTGAATAATTACTGTTTTTGTAGAAAAGAGGATTAGAAAATTTCTACTCAGTGACCTGGAATGGCCCAGGCAAGCTTGCCTAGAACCATGGGTAGGGAAAATATCACTTACAAGAAATTTAACACTGCAGACCAGCAGTGCACATTGATTTATTATATCTGCTTGATTCAGTCTGACAAAGACTGCTTGGTAGCCACCCAATATTCATTCTTCCCTTATTCGTTACTTAAAAAAAAAAACACCTACGTTATTGGAGTTGGGACTGTGCTCAGTTAATATATATATTTTCAGATTACCTTGCACCTAGTTAATTTCCTATCGCTTATACTTATCATTTATCACCTGATAGCTCACCACTTGTTAAGTTCTGGCTAATTATCTACAACTAGATTTCTTGGAAGTCTTCTTAAATGGCAGGTAAATCTATTCTTTTTCCTCTCATTTTCTCCTGCTTCCTCTCTTAAGAACAGATGACATAGTTTGACCTTTATGAGTCAAAGAATGTAAGCTGTGTATAAGGCTGGTGAAATAGAAAGAAAAGAAGACCTGAGGACTTCAAGATGTAGAGCTAGCACAGACTTCCTACTTAGATTCCTACTTACAAATTAATTTTGTCAAAAAAAAAAACTAACCTTATGTCTAGAATCTTTATTAATAGCAGTAAAATCAGTTCCCAATTATTTTACATTGGATTACTGAACTGAACATTTTACATAAAAGTCATTCTTAGATGACTTTTATACAAATCAAAATAAAACAGCTTTATAGGAAAGCATTCACTTATTCTGGACACCAAAAGTTTCTGAACACACACACACACACACACACACACACACACACACACAGAAAGAGAGAACAGATGATCTACTAGGAGTCTACAGTCTATTAGGAAAGAGGGTCAGAAGACAAAACAATAAGAGATTGAGTACCCAAGACCTGATACTTATACAACAGTAAAATTATATAAAAATTTTAAAAGTTTTAACCATTATAGAGGTTACAAACAGAATAAAAGACATAATTGAAGAAAACAACAGTATTATTTTTAAATGGAGAGTTTGAAACACAACCAAAAAACTTTCAAATGAAAACTTTAGCCACTGAAATAAACACATATACACCCCCTGCCCCCTCAACACACACACTCGAGGTTAACCAATTAGTCAGAGCTAAATCTAAATATAGGAAAGGATTTGGTATGTAGCACAAAGCCTATGGGTAATAGGACAAAACTGAGGAGAAACAGAAGAAAAAATTAAAAGATTCAAATTCATTAATAGCATTTTTAGAAAAAAAGGTTCAAGAGAATTATGGAGATGAACATTTGAAGAAATATTTGTCAAGAATGTTCTAGAATTAAAGCAAAACCTACCTAAGTGCTCAAAAAAAGCAACATGAAGACACAGTAGAAAAATGTAAAACTACCTAGATATTATGTTGTGAAACGGCAGAACTTCAAAGACAAAAATCATAATATTAAGAGCAACCAGAGAAAAATGTAGAATACCTGAGTAAAAAAATCAGCACATCTTGGAATTGTATCTTCAAAGTACTGAGGAAAATAATTGTCAGTGAGGAACCCATTACTTAAAAAGTATTAAAGAGGAAAAAAAGTTAAAACATATTTAAATACAGACCAAGATATTTTACCATTCCCAAACTCTTGATGAAATAAAAAATTTAGGAAAGAAAACAGAAACTTGAAAAATATCTGGTTGCAAGAAATAAGATGAGCAAACACTGATTAAGCAAGATTGATAAGCATGTTGGTATATCTGAATAACCATTGGATGTACTGCTACTGCTAATGACTAATTTGGTAACATCATAGGGAAAAATGAAGATGTGAGATCCAAGCTGCAGTTATTTTAAATTGCTTGGAAAAACATAGAGATAAGAAATTTGGAAATTTTAAAGTCTAGTATGATTACTAACAAATTTAAGGGTAGCCACAAAAAATAGAAATATAAAAGTATAATATCTAGCTTCTAAATAAATAGAGAAAAAATATAAAAATAGAGAAAAAATTTTAATTCAGGCCGGGGGCAGTGGCTCGCACCTGTAATCCCAGCACTTTGAGAAGCCGAAGCAGACAAATTGCTTGAACCCAGGAATTCTAGACCAGTCTGGGCAACATAGTGTCTCCACAAAAAAATATAGAAAAGTAGCCAGGCATGGTAACCATCTACTCAAGAGGCTGAGGCAGGAGAATCGCTTGAGCCTGGGAAGCAGAGGTGGCAGTGAGCCAAGATTGAGCCACTGCACTCCAGCTCGGGTGACAGAGCCAGACTCCGTCTCAGAAAACATAAAAAGAAAGAAATCTAATTCAATAGAGGTCAAGAGAGAAATAAAAGAAGCCAAAAATTCAAAGCATGACAATATAAAAAATTATAACATAAGATAAAATGGTAGAAATATTTCAAATACATCCATAAGCACAATAAATATTAATGGACTAAGCTTGTCTGTTAACAGATTCCCAGCCTGAATAAAAATAATATGAATATTAAAATGTATTAATTTTATAATAGACACATACAACAAATGACAAAAAAGATTGAGAGTAAAGAGCAAGGAAAGAGATATACCAAGGAAATAGTACCTAGGAGAATGATGATGTGGCACTATTAATATTGAAGAAAAATAGGCCTTAACATTAAAAAATTATTCTTGAATATGAAGGTGTCATCACTTAAAAGAACAATTTACCAGAAACATATATCAATTCTGAACAGTATGCAACTTACATTATAACTACAATATATATAAAATATTGATTGACAGTATTTTTAAATTAATTTTAAAAATTGACAAGTGTAACTTGAGCGATCATCACATTCAGGGCACCGACATGTCTGGGGAAGAAACAAAGGGAATAATAATGGAAAGGGTACAAGAAGCCTTCAGTTCTAATTTTAACTTTTATTTTATTTATTTATTTATTTATTTTTATTTTATTTTATTTTTTAGAGATGGGGTTTCACCATGTTGGCCAGGTTGGTCTCAATCTCTTGACCTTGTGATCTGCCCATCTCAGCCTCCCAAAGTTTTAACTTTTATTTTTAAAAAATGATCAGAAGCAATGTGGAAAATGCTAACAGTTTCAAAAATCTGTGATGGAATACATGAGCATGTGTTACATTGTTATCAGTAGCTTTCTATGTTTGGAATATTTCATATACTTCAAAATGGTATTCAAAATAAAATGAAACTAAATATTGTTTTCAATATCACCCTCTGAATTGAATTTTTAGTCTAATTTTAGTCTTATTTTTACACAGTTGTGAAAAATGTATTCTACATTATAAAATAGTCTAGTATTCATCTCCTTTGTTTTTCCTTTTTCTTATACTTTCTTTAAAAAGTGAGACTATAGCTTGCTACCTTTCCTTGGAACTTCAAAAATTGTCGTTCTTTTCTTTGTTCCCCTACTCCTTCTCTTCTTCCTTACTTTTTTCTTCCTTCATCTCATCCTCCCTCCCTTGCTTCTCTTTCCTTCCTTCCCTGCCTTTTCCAAAGGAATTACAAGAACCTAAACTCCAAATGTTTTCTTGATTTTTTTCATGATTGTTAGAGTTCCCAGATAAGGAACAAGAAGGCCAATTAAATTAGAATTTTAAATAAACAACAAACATGTCCCACATATTGCACAGAATATACTTATAATGAAAAGTTATTTGTTTTTTATCTAAAATTCAAATTAATTGAGAGTCCCAGGTTTTTATTTCAGAATTCTATCAATCTTACACACTTTAATTTATCATAATTGTAGTTTATTTACATGGATCATCTTTCTCACAAATACTAATTCATAAATATGTATACAGAATAGATCTAATAGAAGATCTTCTCATCCCAAATCTGATGAAAAAGGCTATCTATTAAGGATAGATACTATCAAGCTATCTACTATCTATCAAGGTTACTAGTATTCTAGTACCAGTACTGTTATCAAAGTTGAAAGTTTGACTGGTTTAGACACAAATTAGTTGGATCTTAAGTACAAGATTGCCAGAGCTGGTTTTAGGTCCTGGTACCTTTGAAACAAGTTGTACAGACACTATAAATTTTACTTTTTAGTCTTTGCAAGTGAATTAATTATTTGGCTTTTCCTCTAACTTGGCTACAAATTCTCTCTAAAAGAATAATTTCCTTCTCGTTTGTTGAATTTGTCTTGTTTTGTCTCTTTCTCTAAGGAAATAAGCATCGTATCCCAGATTATCTTTAAAACATAGCACAGTTGCATTTTCTTTCAATTGGATGATTTCAGAATGTGATCTTCCAAAGGTTCCTCCTTGGTCCCTTACTATCTATCTTTCTAATTGAATTATTTCCTTAACCAGTACACTTACAGAGATTCTTGGTTACTGAGTATAATGGAAAAAAAAAATCAATGGAAGATTTGAATAAGAGCAATAGAGTAGGGACTCATTACCAATTGATTAAATGAACAAAGGAAAGAATGATCCAAAGAACAGATACAAGAATTGTCATATGAAATATCAACAATTTTCAAAGAAGATAATAGCAGTCATTTAAATGGCTAAATAGAAAGAAAAATAGCTTTGGGTTTCTATATGTCTCTTTCCAAGTGAATCCTTTCACAGTATTTCTGTAGATGTGTCTTGATCTGTGTCTTTCTTAAAGAGTAGAACTATTTGCTTTAAAATTGCCTATAACTTAAGAAAAATAGAAATCACTATGATATTAGAGTGGTGGTTTCTTGTATGGTGCTTCTCCTTTAAAAAAATATATATATATTTTGCAATAAACAAATGCTTTCGTCTGAATGTTTGTGACCCTCCCCAAAATTGTATGTTGAAATCCTAACCCCAAGGTGATAGATAGCTTGGAAGTCAGGATCTTTGGGAGGTTATTAGGTCATGAGAGTGGAGCTCTCATGATTGAACAGTGTCCTTATAAAGAGGCACTAGTCTGCCCTGTCCACCATGTAAGGACACAGAGAGAAGGAGCTGTCTAAGAACCAGGAATCTGGCTTCCACCAAACACCAAATTTGCCAGCACCTTGGTCTTGGAATTCCCAGTTTCCAGGATTATGAAAATAAATTTTTATTGCTTATAAACTACTCAGTATATGATATTTTGTTAGAATAGACCAAATGAAGTAATACATCAAATAAAATATTAAATTTGTTACAAATGATTTATTTTCAAATTGGTTTTTGTTTATGTAGGCTAAACAGTCTAAAATAAGAACCATATGGTAGTTGTCATTCCTGTATTGTTTGTTTTCCTTTTTGCCTTTACAAATTTCTAAATCTTGTTGTAAGATCGAATGTGTTCATAAATAAATTGAAAGAAAGAAAAGCAAATAGAAAAAGTAAGTAACCATTTATAGTATATACGTTATATAAAATAAAATGTTTATTAAATTACATACACTCTCTATTTTGGATTTTTTCTTAATATATGAAAACCATTTTCCTTTTCCATGAAATATTTCATGAGGTTTTTTCAATAGTTTCCTAGTACTATATTATCTGTTAAAAAATGAAAGCTTTACTTTTGTGAAAATTTCTTTATCCTTTGAAACTCTGAGCTTTTATCTATAAAATAGAATTTGTGGGGAGAGAGAGGCAACTAAGGCTAAGCTATGATGGAGTGTCTATGAAAAAGAGTATGTTCTTGTCAGTGTAACTAATTCTACTGAGGACTAGAGGACAGTCACAATGTGAAACTATGTTTTACAACTCCAGAGATAAAAATCAGTGAAAGGAAAGGTGAAAATGATGAAAGTCAATGTGGTGACACTGTTAAAGATTTACCTCAATGTGCCTTTGTTGGTAGAACTCACTGTGCCCTCTGCAAACGAAAAAAAAAAAAATCTGATTCACTTTATTGCACTCATCTGTCATAGATAATACCCTGTACAAAAAGGTGGAAGGAAATGGTGAACTTATAATCAGTCTGTGTACACATACAATAGGAAGCAGTCTGGAAACCCAGCAGGCCTGGGAAATGAGTGGCTGTCATAAAGAGGACAGTGACACTCTACTGAGATCAGTGAGCATGAAGCTCCAAAGAGAGGGGACAGCCAACTTGATCTTTCTTTGTGTGCACACTGTTGGGTGTACCACATGCAACTTCAGACTTGGTGGGGCGTCACAATCAATTGCCAGACAAATGCAACCCACTCAGCCACCAATAGGAGGAAGTAAACTTGTAGTTCTTTAAAGCAGTCCACAGAGAATACATTCCTCCTGTAATAGTGATAGATGGAGCTTGCCTCTGCCTGACTAAGGGAGTATATTCCAAAGCTGCTGGGATCAATGCCTGCGTGTCAGATATAATTGTTAAAAGCAAACTTTCTAGAAATTTGTGAAAAGACTAATTCAATTAGGCAATGCCTATAACTTTCTAGCTATCATTACAATCATTAAAATAAAGAGACCAGATTTTTTTGTGTGAATTTCCCTTGTTTTATTCTATTATTATTCAGAAAGCACTGATAGTTTTATTTTTCCCTTCTAAATTCTGTATCTTGCAGATGTACTTACTTTTATGGCAGTAAGTTATGCTAAGAAGTTTAACTGCCAGACAGTAATATCTAACAATGCTTATGCATTGTCTGATAAATGAAGTAGTGCTAAATTTTCAATCTTTAAATATTTTCTTTTCCTCTGGATGGTCAACTTTTCAGCCTGTCTTAGTCTGTTTGAGCTACCATAAAAAATACCAAGTCTGAATAATTTCTAAACAACAGAAATTGATTGCTTCTAGTCTGGAGACTGAGAAGTCCAAGATGCAGGTGTCAGCAAATGTAGTGTTTGGTAAGGGCCTGTTCCTCATAGATGGAGCCTGCTTGCTGAGTCTTCACATGGCAGAAGAGGAGAACAACCCCCTTGAGTCTCTTTTATAAGGGCACTCTTACCATTTATGAGGCCCTCATGGTCTAATCTCCTCCTAGAGGCCCCAGTTCTCAATACCATTGCATTAGGTATTTGATTGCGATATATGAAAACAGAGGGGAGGAACAAGCATTCAGATCATAGCATAGCCTGTCCCTTAATATTCAGGCACATGTCACTTAGCACTCCCTCCTAAATCCCTACTAACTCTACTTTATGTCCTTCTGAGACTCTCAGGCAGTCTGAAAACCTCTGTATTAAATGTTTCATTCTCTTTGGAATCTTCATACCTGCACAGACCGAAGGTGGATATCTGAACTATTTTGCAAAAAAGGAATGGTGGGCCCCTCTCTTTAAATTGCTGTCACCTTCTCCATCACAGAAGCTGCTTGCTCTCCTCCATGACTTTTTGATGGGTAGAGATTCACTTGATCTTCCCATCGAGGCTTTCCCGAACGAAACTATGTATTCCTCTCTGTGATAGGCCAATATCATTGACACACTGTAATTAAGATATTCCATCATAATTATTGATGAGGAAATACCTGATTTTTCAGAACCATACACTCTCTTTCTTGCACAAGCCACGTTTAAATGTTCTAGCCTGTATTCTATCAGACAAATTGACTGTTTAATGCACTAAATATTTCTTGACCTTCGTGTAGTACAAAGCAAGCCAAAGTGTCTGAATTTACAATCACACAAACCAAGATGACAAATCAGATATAATTTTCTTCTTTTTGTTTTTGAGGAAAATGTTTAAAATTCTAAAAGAAAGGTATTTGGGGAATGTGGTTGTCAGAGAAGCAACAGAGGATACATTTATCCAACCTATCATCAGGATAGGGGTCCTTAGAGAGGCTGGCATAGAGGAAAGTTTTCGATAAGGGAATACATGTGGCTTTGTAGACAAGGATTAGAAAGCCATTCTGAGCATAAAGCCAAGCCATCTTTTGACAGGAATAAGAGAAAAGAAATAAAAAGGTGGCAAGGGTGAATGGCTTCTCTTTACCCCCTGAATCTCTCATTGTCCACCTGGCAAATCATATCTATCCTATTTTCCAAAGCTCTCCTCAAGGCTCAGGAAAACAACTGAAATCAACTCACATTATTGTATCTGTAACACAATGAGCCTCCTCTTTTCCCCTAGATTGTATCTTATAGTTTATGCAAAAGCTAATTTAAGTTTTGAATTGAATAGTTGGAGAACAGGCATACTTTGTATTTTGAGGACGTGTATATCACATTTGTGAACATACTACATGTTAAGTCATGTGCACACATGGACTCTGGGAAAGGCAGGGCTTATATATAATACATTGAAGTTTTAGTTCTGTTTCTGATATTTTCTGAAGATGTAAGTTTGGGGCAAGTTATCTATTCTCTGTATGTCTCAACTTTCTCCTTTGTAAAATAAAGGTAGTTAAACATATGCCAAGAATGCTGTGAGGGTTAAATGAGAATTTGTTTGGGCAGCCTTTAACACAGTAGTTTGACAGATAGTTAGCTATCAATAAATGGTATTTTTATTATTGTTATTTTCTTATTAAGATGGAAATTCTACTCTCTTAAGGAACTTGATCATGAATGATGACTTTGGAAAAGCTCCTAAAATTTATCTGCTTCTTCCTGGAAAAGGAGAAGGTCAAGATATGTAGCTTGAATATATGGAAATAAGTATATATATATATCATCTAATACTGTGAAATTTTTATATTTCCAGTTGGTTCTTTGATAATTTTATTATTAAAATCCTGGAATTTGGACTCTGAGTATGTAGTAAGTACCTATTAAATAATGGTACTTTTATCTTCAAGAAAGACAGTTTTAAAAAGTGACTTTGATTTAATAGATTGAACCTCCCCTTTCACACTGTGCACATGATCAGTGATCCTATTTTCCAGACACTTTAAAATCAGCCTCTTGACCAGGAGTTATTACTGCTCAGTGAAGTTTGATACAGGAAGAGTATTTGGACAGTTTGTGCTTCATTAATACAAGTTTGTTTTGTGAAATCCCCAAGTCTTGCTTTATAAGTCTTCAGATTAAAAATTAATTACAACAATTATCAATAAATATAAAAAGTCAAGAAAATAATGAAAGCCCATCTGTCTGTTTGGCTTTGGAAAGCATAGCACAGTGGCAACAACTGAAAGCTACCATCTTTTACAGTAAGTTCTAAAAGTAATCCACCATGTATAAATACTCTTACTTCTTTTATACAAAACGAACTCAATTCTTTATCTAAACAAATGAACTTTTCATCTATTTTCACAATGCATTATTATCTCTTAAACAAACACTGGTGGTGTAGATCACAGAAATTCCCTGGCATAGACATTTTTGATATAGTTGATTATTGTTCAGTCTCCGTTCGGAGATACCGTGTACACAAGAACAAGCAAACACCCTCTCAAAGATTACTTACATTGTCATCAAACTTCTAGGATATTTTGACTGTATGTAAGGAATTATACATATGTGTGCATGGGAAGAGAAATATGCTAAAATAGATCATTTACATAAGATTACTTCTATTTATATTTAAAATGGTCATTCATTGACAAAGAGTGATAATATGTTCTTTAAACAACCATTGTTTCAAACGTGTTTTATCTCTGAGTGTCATATATTTATCATACATATAAATCCATGATTATCTAATTTTCCTTTAAAAAATGAAATAATAAATACTACAAAAATACAAGTAAAGAAGTAACTCTTTTTGTAGTCAGAGAAAAAATAAAATTTTCAAATCAGTAGTTTAATGGATTTTGCGTTTATTCCCATGTTATTCTATTTCCCTGAAAGAAATCCTTTGAATATTAAAGAGATGTAATTAATGAAAAGGGAAACTAATAAATATGTCAGAAACAATTTACTATTAGTTTGTATGTATTCTAGATACCTCAACTAGAATGCAAATGAACCTTCAAAATTAGATTATTACTTTCAAAAAAAGATTGTCCTCATGGTTATAGAAAAAATTATCACTGGTTGCTAATATCTAGAAATCTAATAACTTTTCTAAAGATGTTGGCTTAATTTTCAAAGAAATTTAAATATTGATCAGTGTAACATCTAATTGGCTAAATATGATATAATTTTTATATGGATCAAATATAGACTTGTAAACTCACAATTAATTTACAATAAATATTACCTAAACTGAAGTTTTAAAAACTGAATGTGTTAAATAATTAGCGAGAAAAGGAAAACAATGGCCAGAAGGTAAATAAGTTACCTTGAAAAATTCTCCTGAGAAAAATGTAACCATAGTTTGGATAAATTAAAACAAGTGTAGTTTTTAATAAATTGCTGAGTTTGCTAAAACAATGGAAATTTCTAAAAGAAAAATAGCTAGCTGAAACCAGAGCAGAATCAATAAGGAGTAGAGGTAAATGGAGCAGGGTAATTTTAAGGGAGATTTACCTTGAGGCAGATGTCTTCATCAGCTCTGTCACCTAAGGACTATGCCTTAGGGCTCTGGCAAAATTGGGGCAGAACTTGAAACTCTTGCTTAATCATAAATTCATTGAAAGGAGCTAAATGGTCTCACACCAGTACTGAGCCTGGATCTTGCAGAATGTAAAACTTCTATAAAGTAGAAGGTCTCCCATTTATGCCCCCAGAATTTGTGCAGATTAGGTTCTATAAGATATTAGTCCACAATGAAAATTAAACAAACATAGAAATGAGCAACCATAAGTGATGGTCAACAGAAATGAAGACAAACAATTAAATAACGAAGGCCAGGCGTAGCGGCTCACTCCAGTAATCCCAGCACTTTGGGAGGCCAAACCAGGAAGATTGCTTGAAACCAGAAGTTTGAGACCAGCCTGGGCAACATAATGAGACCCCCATCGCTACAAAACTTAAGAAAACAAATAGCCAGGCATGGTATTGCAAAGCTACTTGGGAGGCTGAAGTGGGAAGATCAGTTGAACCCAGGAGGTGAGGCTGCAGTGAGCCATAATTGCACCACTGCACTCCAGCTTGGTTGACAGAGTGAGACCCTGTCTCAAAGAAAAAAAAAAGATAATGTTTGATTTCAGAAGTTAAAACTGAAATGGAAATTAAAATTATTAAAGATACCTGAAACAATGGAAAGTTGGAATAGTTCAGCAGACTTTAAGTAAATTTATTTATTAGGTAAAAATTCTACCATAAAAAAGCCCCAGACCACTAGCGTTTTACAAGTAAAATCTATCAAACTTTTGGATAGAAACAACAATTTCACATATGTTTTCCCTCTAAACATAGAAAGAAGATCCTCTTGTTTATGACATGAGACAATACAAGAAGAAGATTAAGAAGAGAAAAAGTCACTCTCATTTGTGAACATAGATAAAAAAAATCTTTAAAAGTTATTTGTAGATAAACCTCTGTGGTATATTAAACGAAGTTGAGTTTACACCAGAATTATTTTAGGCTGATAAGATTTCTAAATACAATGCACCACAAGGACAGAATATAAGAGAAAATTCAGAAGACATCTGAATACCTATAGACAAAACATTTACAAAATTGAATACCCTTCACAATGAAAAACATGTTTAAAACACAAAATGGAAAAGAGAACATTCTTAATCTAATAGAGGAAATCTATATAAAACTAAATATCATTTTTTTTCTTTGAGATGGAGTATCACTCTATCACTCACGCTGGAGTACAGTGGAGCAATCTCAGCTCACTGCAACCTCTGCCTCCTGGGTTCAAGAGATTCTACTGCCTCAGCCTCCCAAGTGGCTGGTATTACAGGTGCCCGCCACCATGCCTGGCTAACTTTCGTATTTTTAGTAGAGGTGAGGTTTCACCATGTTGGCCAGCCTGGTTTGGAACTCCTGAGCTCAAGTGATCTGCCTGCCTCAGCCTCCCTAAGTGCTAAAATTACAGGTGTGAGCCACTTCACCCCATCTAAATATCATTCTTAATGAAGAAATTGCAAAGAAAAATGTTGTTAACATCAGAAACAATATAAAAATGTATCTTACTATCACTTCTCTCCAACATTGTACAAGAGACCTTAGACAGTAAAGTAAGAAAAGAATGAGAAAAGATATAAAGAATGAAAAGAAATAATCAGAAATAAACTTATTTCCTAATTACAGATGTTATACCTGTTTGTGATTGTCTACATACCAAATCTTAAATAATCTACAGACAAATTGATACAGTTAATAAAAGAGTTCTTGATGGCTCAACAAGGTAATTGAATAAAGGATGAATATAAAATATAAATTGTATTTTCTATGTAGTAACCAGCAATAACAGAATAGAAAACTCCTCTGTCAGAAAACTCCTCTACCAAATTCTTCAGTAACTCACTCATAAATTTTATTCTCAGTAAAAATTTACTTGATTACTTTATTTAAAACTACAACCTACTACCAAGGTCACTACTATCAAGATTACCACTATTATGTTTCCCTGCTTTTTCTCTTTGATAGCTCTTTTTACTGTTTCATTTATTTTGTTTATTATTCATCTCCCTCAGCTGGAGTGAAAAGTCTATGAAAGAAGATTTTTTCTTTTCATTTTCTTTCTTAATTTTTTAAACTCTTTCCTGGGACCCGAACAGTACCTGACACATACTGGAAACTAAAAAAGAATTTGTTAAATAAATGAATATATATACAAATGTATAAAATACAGTTTTTATAATATCAACAAGAGATATAAAGTACTAACTAAATTTGTAATAAAAGATGAAGAATCTTATAGAGAAAATTATACTATTTCAAAGAGAGACATACAAATGATGATCTATACCAAGTTTACACATAGTTGTTCTCAATATTGAAAGACATAATCAATGTCCAAATGAATCTTGTAGATTCAAGGCAATTTTGACCAAATCCCAGCAGCATTTTTAAGAAATGTGTCTAATTTTAACATTTTCATAAAAGAGTGAAAGCTCATGAATAGCTAGAATTCTTCTAAAGATAAAAGAGGACAGACGAATAAGATACAGGAACTTGTCTTTTAGATTGATACTTATAATAAACATGTGATAAGTACAGAAAAGTTGGCTAGTAGAACAGAGATCTCAGAAACAGCTCATTACGTATATGGAATATTAAAATTTAACAGGTGATATTGGAAATCATTGTAGAAAAAGTAACTATCTGATCAATTGTGCTGAAACATTGCTTTTCCAAATTGAAAAAAAATACATAAAATGAGTCCTTCCTGTTTTCATTATATACACAAATATATTCCAGAAGAATTATAGATCTAAATCAGAATCACACATTTTAATGCATATAGAATAATGTATAGGAAAATATATTTTGACCTTTATAAATGGTAGAAATTTTTAAACAAACAACAAAAACTTTTATGAATGCAGTATAAATCAATAACTTCTGTTTATCAACAGATGCTACAATTAAAGTGATCATTTACATTACATATGAATAGAATAAAACCAGTTACCTAATACATGAAAAATTACAAATCACTGAGGAAAGACAATGTAATAATAAAAAAAGGACAAAAGAATTGATAGCCATACTTTAGTAGAGGAAACAATAATGGTAAATAATCAAAGAAAAGATGCTATATCTCATTAGTAATCAAATAAATATGTTAGGATGCAAAGCAGATAATATTACACTCACTAAATAGACAAAATGATAATTATTGTTAGGTTATGGAGTAATGTGATTTCTAATATAGTATCAAAAAATACATAAATTGGTTTAATAATTTGGGGAACTAGTTTAGCATTATTTGGTAAATTTGATTATATCCATACTCTAGTACTCATGAATTACACTTGTAGATATGTGAACTAGAAATCACTTGACATGTGCCAGTAGACATCTGCAAAATTATTCATAGCCTTATTGCCAATAATAACCCAAAATTCTATAGACTGGAGATGGATGGATAAACTGTGGAATAATCAGCTAATAAAATATTATAGATAAGTTAAAGAAGAGATAGAGCTATAAGCAATAATACGGATAAGTCTTAGTAACATAGAGATGAAAGAAAACAAGTTCCAGAAGACTATCTATAATATGATACCATTATTATAACATTTTGTCAAAAGTAAACATATTTAAAGTATATATTCTGCAGCATAACGCACATATGTAGGACTACAAAAGGTCTAGCATATAGAACAGGGAAGGAGAACACAGATGATATAATGATATTAGTGATGTTGACTTTTAAAGTTGGCTGATACAGTATTTTATGTATATTTGAAAGTATTGTTATTTTGTACATTATCAAATATTATATAGTATAAAAGAAAATATAAACAAAACTCCAATAACTAAAAGTATTTTTCCAGTATTCTAACAGTTGCAAAGTTAAGTAAATATTTGTTGGCCAGGTGCTTGGCTCATGCCTGTAATACCAGCATTTTGGGAGGCCAAGGCGGGAGGATCACGAGGTCAAGAGATTGAGACCATCCTGGCCAATATGGTGAAACCCTGTCTCTACTAAAAATACAAAAATTAGCTGGGCGTGGTGGCATGCACCTGTAGTCCCAGCTACTTGGGAGGCTGAGGCAGGAGAATTGCTTGATCCCAGGAGGAAGAGGTTGCGGTGAGCCGAGATCGTGCCACTGCACTCTGGCCTGGTGCCTGGTGACAGAGCAAGACTCTGTCTCAAAAAAAAAAAAAAAAAAAAAAAATATATATATATATATATATATATATATATATATGTGTGTATATATATATTTGTTAACATTTTTTAAAGTATACCAAACATCAAGTTTTAAGAAACTTTATTGCATTATGGGATATCTAAACTGTGTAATAAGATTAAAGTTGATATTTCTCTATTGTTTAGGCATTATCAGAGAAATTAGAAATGATTTATTGAGTTTTTAAAGAAAAATATCCTAAGGAAGACATGTTTTCATCACCGAAGTTTCACCTTATGAGTTATGGAATACTTTAGGAAGACCACTAATTTTAAGATAGTTGTACACATATTTTAATAGAAAAATGAAGTAGTACACAAAATCAAAGTTAAGAAGTAATTTGGGGATTTTTTTAATAGGCTCTTACATTTTTGTAAAGGTAGGAGTATTTATTGCATAAAATGTTTTTATTACTACTGGTTGATGGCATCTGAAATGGCCCCATTGTAAGATAATTTCCACAAAACTTTGGAAGAACAACAACATAACTTTGAAAGATATGTGCAAATGGTCAATTAAATAACAAAGTCAATTATTCATAAATTACACAGAATCAAAGCATATATCATATGCAGCCGAGATTCACAGCATCTCATGTTACAGAAATAACTTCAGAACAAGTCAGTAATACTGTGAAAAAATGTACACTACAAAATCAGCACACAAATGCAAATAAAATAAGGGTATCTCTCAGCTATATTTTGTGCAACTTATACTTTGTAAAAACCCTGGGTCTCCTCTTTGAATATAATCTTGAGGCTACAGAAAACCAACCTTTTATTTCTTTGTTATGAAAATTACCCCAAAAATAAGCTTTTCTTTTTTACCAAATAGCAAAACAAGCTTTCTTTATTTTAATTCTGTCTTGGTACTACTTCCTTCTTTTATTACATAGACAGTAGATTCCATAGCAACCTTTTCCCCAGCATTTGAATGATTGAGCTTCTGGGTCAGAGTGGCCCCTCTTGCCAGATCCACTCCAATTAAGAACCATGGTTCTTATGAGCAAGGTTCTTGGTTATATGAATAAAATGGAGACACTATGATGTAACTGATAAATGATATTTTACCATACACGAACATGGAGTTTGGGCTAGAGAGAGAACAGACTGGAATAAGGAAACTTGAGAAAGAATGTCCATGTTTTGCTAAAGGACACAACATTATATTTCATAAGTTCTTCTTAGGGTACAAAATATCTCAGAGGATGAATAAAATAAAGAGAAAACACAATAGAAAAACAATCAATCAAGCAAAAGTTATGCAAGAAAAATATAAGTTCTATTTCACAGCATAATAAAGCAAAGTGTTTACATTGTCAGTATTGGAAAAAAAAAAATCAGTGTGCTTTAATGCATATTATCTTACCTATGGAAAAAAGTAAATGGAAGATTCTTTTCAGATATATTTTTGGATAAAGCATCACAAAGGACACTCAATCAGGTTTTGAAGAAAGGAACATATTAAAAGGCAAATATTTAGGTATTCAGATGCCTGCTCCAATTTTTAAAGAAAAAAGGAAATCTAGATAGTAATGGGAATTTTATTTCCAAGAAGAGAAATGTATAAGACAGAAAAAGCATAACAGAAGATTGATTTGGGAGCAAGGAGGCAAAATGAACTATTGCAGATGTAAAATTGAAGGCTCCTTTCTCCCGACATCTTGGATGAAGGAAGACCAGAAAGAGCAACTTCGCAACAGGTACCACCAGCCCTTTCTAACACTGGCTGTATGTGCTTCTGTAAAAATGGCTACGTGTCAAACAGGGGAGAAATATAATCATTATTTTTGGAAATTTTAGACATTTTCTATTTCCTAGTTGAGCATCATAATTTATTTCCCACAGGGTTGTTCATCATCCATAAAAATGGTGTAGGATTTGTGAAGCAATCTTGAGTTTCTATCCTATGGGATATTTTAGTGTAGAACCAGAAGAAACCTATAGTAATTTTATTTTATTTTATTTTCATTCAACCTGGAAAAGAAAACTATTTTTTGACAAATTGTATTGAAGATACTTAGTATAGGATCATAATTGCAGGGCTTTATTTCTAATCTCTTGAAAGCCTACAAATTTGGAGGTCGTTTGATAGTTTAAATGCTATGCAATTAGTTTGCGGTGCTCAAGAAAAGACAGACAAGTACTGCAATGGAAATGGGGTGGGATGGAGTTTACTAGAATAATGCAGCTGAGAGTAGATCTGATTTTTGCTGTGTTGTGCTGTAGCCTCTGTCAGAAGTACATCTCTGTATTTTGCCTGAAGAAAGCACACAAATGGCTATAATATTGGAGATTAGAAACCAACCTCCACTGCTGCTAAAATATTAGTTTGGATTCATATGCCAGGCAGATTATGTTCCTGTAATCTTTGTGTGAAATGTTGAGCCTGAGAAAGCAAGTTGTTACCAAGAAATTTTTGTCCAGTCCCATTGAACTAATATTCACAGGCCTTAAACAGTTTGTAATTGCAAAATTATGCTACATCAATGCATTATCAGTTGACTGGTTATTTCTAACACGATTGACAAACTACTTTTACCAGTTGAAAATAGTAAAAAGTTAAACAAAACCACAAATAACATACAAACATAACTGAGTGCAGTGCCACATGTCTGTTCTTCCAGCTACTCATGAAGTCAAAGTGGAAAGATCTCCTATGCCCAGGGATTTGAGCCTAGCCTGGACAACACAGCAAGATCCCCATCTCTAAATAAAATTAAAAGAAAAAAGAAAAAAATATAAACAGAACAATTAAATAATGACAATAGAGTGAGTTATCTATTTCCTGTTTTCTTCATGTCATTTTTTTTTCTCAGAAAACTGGGAATAATTCAGGAAGATTCTCCAAATTTCTGGGTGTTGAATCTATGTTGATCAAAGATGGTGGTATTTAGTGTTGTATTTATTAGATTCTTATTCCATTATTCCCACAAAGCTTTAATGCAAGAGGAAGAGAATAGAGTAAGAAAACTTGAGTTTAAATTCTGGCTTCGTCTCTGTCTCTTAGCAGCTGGAGCACCTGGGAAACTGTTTTCTCTGAGCTCAATTTTCTTATTTGTAAGGTAGGTATATTACTCTGTTCTCATGCTGCTAATAAAGACATACCTGAGACTGGGTAATTATAGAGGGAAGAGGTTTAATTGACTCACAGTGCAGTAGTCAATAAAAAGGGAGGCCTCAGGAAACTTACAATCATGACAGAAGGGGAAGCAAATAAGTTCTTCTTTCCACTGCAGTGGGAAGGAGAAGAATGAGAACTGAGGGAATGGGGAAGCCCCTCATAAAACCTTCTGATCTTGAGAATTTACTCATTATCAGAAGAATAGCATAGGGGGAACCACTCCCATAATTCCATTACTCCCCACCACTCCTTCCCACAACAGCTGGAGATTATGGGAAGATGAGATTTGGGTAGGGACACAGCCAAACCATATCAGTAGGATAATACATAATATAGGCTAGACATGTAGCCACTGTATTTGGTGTACAGCAAAAGCTGATATATACAATGATTTTACTTAAAATCAATTTGCTGTGTCAAATTTTCTATTAGGGTAAATACGATACCTTCTTAAGATTATAAATATTCCAAGCATTAAATGGGGGAAAAAAAAGTGGGAACTAGAGACCGACTAAGATATATTTGGTTGCTAATTGGGTGGTATATGTCTAAGAGTGGTATTGTCTGGTTAATTGTATGGCTGTAATAGCTAATATGTATTACATACTTAGTCTTTCAAATATATAATGTAGTATAAATTAAATCAACAAATCCTCAAAAGAAACTTAGGATGAAAGTACTATTAATATCTTTCTTTCACATAGAAAGAAATGAAAACACCAAAATGTTAACCTGCCCTCAATCTGGCAGCTACTGAGTCCATGCTTGAATTCCAACCTCAGTAAGCTGGCACTAATCTGGTAACCAACATGCCCTATGGCCTTTCCATGTATTTTTCCCAGTATAGATTAGATACATATTGATATTGTACATATTGAATAATCATACTTTTGGTGGATTCAAATTAGAGTGAAGATCAGGGTTACATCTAAAATTAAGTCTTTTCCATATATTGCTATGCTTCAATTTCTGGTGTGGTATCGGCTAATGTTTAACAGTCATCTTTATCAGTTTTTAAAAACTGATACTAATATTGAGCCAAAAAGATGACAAATATATTTTTTTCTGAATATTTAAGAGTTCATAATCGGCCAGGCACAGTGGCTCATGCCTTTAATCTAGCATTTTGGGAGGCTGAGACAGAATGATTGCCTGAACTCAAGCATTCAAGACCAGCCTACCCAAAACAGTGAAACACTGTCTCTACAAAAGTACAAAAATCAGCCAGCTGCGGTGGCACATGCTTGTAATCTCAGCTACTTGGAAGGCTGAGGCAGGAGAATTGCTTGAACCCAGAAGGCAGAGGTTGCAGTGAGCTGAGATCATGCCACTGCACTACAGTCTGGGGGCAAAGACTCTGAAAAATAAATAAATAAATAAAAGTTCACAATCATCTCACTTAACATTTACTCTGAAGTCCTTGGGGGTAATATAATTCATGCCCCCTGGAGCTTAAGTGGAAGTCAGGCTAGTTTTGCATGAGGGCATCAGGTGATATTTAGTCTGATGAACTGGTGACTGTAAAGCTGATGGCTAGAAAGAAGGAAAGGGTAGGGAAAGGGTGGAAGGTACTGCACTCGTTTTGAAGAAAGGAAGATGAGAAGAGGGAGCTTTAAGAAAGGATCTGAGGAGTAGGGCATCCCTGGGCGAAAATCCTGGTGAACTTGGGCAACGTGATGTTTTGGGACATGGTCAGTGTTCAGCATTGTTTTATACCAGGACTATACTGTATGGACTATGTACAAGATATATAGTATGTACCCAAAGTCCAATGGGACACCATCCCTCAACATACCAGTAGAGGGAGTCACTATTTGAGGGAGCTTGAGATCAGTTCTCTCTCATTAACTGAGAATATTAACTTTTCCAAGGGAAGACATGTCTTTCTCTTTTCTCTTCTTCCTTTTTAAAAGAGAAGAAGCACATTTTGTTGATGGTTTATCTTGGAAAAATCACTTAATACTACTCTCTGTGCCCCACCTCATTCTGCCCTCTGCCTGAACAATCAGAATGAGCTCCCCAAAGGGGGAGCATAAAACAGCTTTTAGTACAGCCACCTTCTGAGGGGACACTGAAAGAGAAATTCAACAAACTTTTTGAATGGTCTTTATGTCACCATTCATGAACGAAAACTAACTAAAATTAACTAAGTAAAATTTGATAGCCTTTTAAAAGTAAAACTCAAATTAAAATCTGATGGTCTTTCCTATGTCTTAGCACCATCATTTAAAATGGGAGGTTGGTCTTAGCAAATGCTCAAGTTGAGAGATAAGTGGTAAAACATCAGTGGCCTCAGTATCTAATGATGCAAAACCAAAACTAAATAATTAATGCTACTTTAGTAGGACTATTTTCTGGCTATTGGGTCAGAGCTGTGTAATGTTCTAGGGAGACCAGAAACTATGTTTTAGATAACAGAAACCCAGGTAGTACCTTCTTTGTATGTCATATTTTCAATTTCAGACTTTTTCTTTTTGTTATTCATAGTCAGGTTAGAGTGACTATGCATAGATTGATGCTAAGACTTCAATCAATGTTAAATGTCTTTGAATAAGTTAATTTGGTTTACAGTGGGTGGAAATGAAACAAAATTAAAGACCTGATATTGTTTGTCTGTGTCCCCACCCAAATCTCAACTTGAATTGTAGGTCCCACAGTCCTCATCTGTCATGGGAAGAACCCAATGGGAAATAATTGAATCACAGGGGCATGTTTTTCCCTTGCTGTTCTTGTGATAGTGAATAAGTCTCAGGAGATCTGATGGTTTTATTACGGGCAGTTCCCTGCCACATGCTCTCTTGTCTGCCTCCATGTAAGATGTGACTTTGCTCCTCCTTCACCTTCCACCATAATTGTGATGCCTCCCAGCTATATGAAACTGCAAGTCCATTAAACCTCTTTTTCTTTATAAATTACTCAGTCTCAGGTATTTCTTCAAAGCAGTATGAAAATGGACTAATACATTAAATTGGTACAGAGAGTGGAAGGTATCCAAAAACATGGAAGCGACTTTGGAACCGGGTAATAGGAAGAGGTTGGAACAGTTTGGAGGGCTCAGAAGAAGACAGGAAGATGTGGGAATGTTTGGGGTTTCCTAAAGACTTATTGATTGATTTTGACCAAAAAGTCCAGGTAAGGTGGGTCTCAAATGGACATGAGGAACTTACTGGGAACTGGAGCAAAGATGATTGTTGCTATGCTTTAGCAAAGAGATTGGCAGCATTTTGGTCCTGCCTTAGAGATGTGTGGCACTTCAAACTTTACACAGATGATTTAAGGTAACTGGCAGAAGAAATTTCTAAGAAGCAGAGTGTTCAAGAGGAGACGTGGGTGCTCTTAAAAACACTCAGTTTTATTCATTCACAAAGATATAGTTTGAAATTGGAACTTACGTTTAAAAGGGAAACAGAACACAAAAGTTCAGAAAATTTGCAGACTGACAATGCAATAGAAAAGCAAAACCCATTTTTCTGAGAAGAAATTCAAGCCAGCTGCAGAAATTTGCATAAGTAAGGAGCAGCCAAATGTTAGTGCCAAGACAATGGGGAAGATGTCTCCAGGGCATATCAGAGGTCTTCACAGCAGCCCCTCTCATCACAAGCCGGGAGGCCTAGGAGTCAAAAATGGTTTCATGGGCCAGGCCCAGGGCCTTGCTGCTTTGTGCAGTCTCTGACACCTTGGTGCCCTACGTTTCAGCCATGGCTAATAGAGGTCCACGTACAGCTCAGGCTTTTGCTTTAGAGGGTGCAAGACCAAGCCTTGGTGGCTTACACATGGTGTTGAGCCTGCAGGGGCACAGAAGTCAAGAATTGAGGTATGGAAACTCCACCTAGATTTCAGAGGATGTATGGAAACACCTTTTCCTTTATAAATTACCCAGTTGTGGGTATTTCTTCATAGCAGTATAAAAATGGACAAATATAAGACACTAACACAAACCAATGGAACATTCTGACCTTAGAAAATTGGTCTAGTCATAGCATAATAATAATTATTAAAAAGCAGGAAGGCCAGTTGGTTGTAGTCAGTCTTGTTTATTCTGAGTTCTGTTTATAGGATACAAAATGCAAGGAGAATTGGACAATTATCCATCTGATTTGATCAGTGTAGACAGCCAAACCAGTTAATTCAGCAGGGAGACAGAGCCCTGACTAGCTACACTGATCAAATCAAGAGAGTAACTGCCAGATCTTCCTTTATTTTATACCGAGTAGATGCTGCCTTGGGGAATGGCTTAGATTCAAAGGCTCCAACTGTTTGAAGTCCCCCTAAAGTCTGTTAATTGGGACTCTTTGGACAGTTAAAACTGCACAGGCTGGGTTGGCTGGCTAACCAGTTCTCAGACACAATAAATTCAGCTACTTGAAATGGCAAAAAAAGAGTTATGCATAAAATAATAATTATTATAATAGCCTTATTTTAGCTATTAAAAAGAAAATAAAACAAACTTGCGTTGGAATAGTTAGTAATTCTTTCATTTGGTAAAGTAGCCAGGAAATGCAAAGATTAATATTTCAGTTCAGAGCAGTGTTTCATGTCTGAGTCCTATAAGCACAGGGTCACATGATAATTCCTTCAGTCAGCACCAAGGTTTATTAATATTAGCAGTTAACAGAAGAATAAACAACTATACTGGTAGCATATTCTAATTTTATCCCTAAAAATTAATATGGTAAATTTTTCAGGAACATATCAAATTATTTTTCTAAGAAACTGTCTTCTTCATAAAATAATAAGAAGATAGAGTGAGCAGACAGTGCTGGGTAGATGTCAACAAAGTTAAAGAAAGATGTTTAGGGTTAATGAAAATAACAGAATTCAGTGAAAGTAGTTGAAGGGCCATATGTCTGAGTTTATTACAAAGAATAGTTCATTCTAGTACAAAACACAGATTCCAGTCAAGATTGATTAGACACTTATTCTATGCATATTTGGATGTTTACACAAATCACACACACACAGACACACATACATGCACTCTGTTGCACTCAATTTTATGCCCTCATTTTCCTCAATATTAATACCACCAGAATAAACACACATAGTAGTTCTTTGATTAAACTCTGTAAATATTCATTCTCACTAGATTAGTGGGATAGAGGAATGGGTAACTTTGATATAATCTTTCCTGAATGATTTTCAATGGAGATGGTATTTCTCTGTACCTGCATAGTAAATTAGTCCCTATTACTTCTCAGAAGGCTTGATCAGAACTGAACCCACTTCTATAAAATAGCAAAGGCAAGCAACTATGTTTATTCATTTGCAGTGTAGTTGATTATCTCCTAAAGACTATGGAACTAAATCAACTTCATCCAGAATCTGGACATATTTAAAGTTATTTCCAGAGTTTCTCAGTGTCAAAGGGAGTAGGAAGAGAAGCAAGGACAACTGAGAAGAAAAATGAAAGAAAGAGAAAGAAGACAGGAGAGAGAAAAGGAGGGAGGGAGTCAGGAAAAAATAGAAGAAGTAAGAAAATAAAAAAGGTTAGCGAAGGGTAACTTCCCAGAAAGGAATAAATTAAACATTCATTTCACCAAATGTTTATTGAACACCTATTAAAATTCAGCATTGTTTTAAGCATATGAAGTCTATAAAGAATACAAAAAAGCATCATTTATACCTGCCTATATAGTATATAATAGCTAAACATTTTCATTTCTTTAATACAACAACCCAGTGAAATTATTATTATTACTCATTGCCATTTCACAGATGAGAAATTTGCAGCTTGGGGCAATTAATTTACTTGTACAAAATTGCTCAACAAATTTGCTTACAGAGTTGGTAAGAAATGCATCCTGACTTCAAGGAACCCTCACAAAGAATTAGCAATGAAACTAGTAACACTATGGCATTAGAAAACCTTACACTATGAATGAGTCCATTATAAGTGTGGACTTAACAGCAATAAGATTTCAGAAGCAGAAAAGATCAATAAATACTTTATGCCAAAGCCAGCACTTGAGGACAAGCAATAGAAATGGCTGGAAAAAGGATAAGCAGATAAATGGTAGAGACCATTTTTGTTAAGGGAAATACTGTGAGCAGAAGTGCTGACTAGTTTAGAATTTATAACACTGGAGGAATTATTTGCTAAAGTTTTCTGGGAGTAAACAGTAAAAGGATTAATGGGTTAAAGAGATTGTGCTTCAATATCTAAGTGATGGATAGGCATTTTGAGCAGGGAATGGACATGAAGAAAATTGAGTTTGGGGGAAGGTCAATTTGGCAACAGTCTGCAATATATATTAAAAAAGAAAGAGATTAGAAACAGAGATTTTTGTTAGGAGACTGGTAGGTTGTTTCCCTAAAATAATCAAAATTGCCTGAGGATATTTCCCTAAAATAATGGAGTTTTCCCTGTAGGCTTCCTCAAGCAAGCATAGGAGTAAGGGAGAATAATTCAACCTGGGTAACAGCAGAAAAAATATAAAACTAGGAGTTTATTTCATGAGAATATTCCAACTATTATGTAATAGTTTATATAAGAAACATCACATCTATAAAGGCCCTGAGAATTCATAGGTATTATGAGGGAAATCAGCACTGATTCTAAAAGGTGTGGAAGAACTTGTGGATGAGGAAAGAATAAAAAAACTAAAGCAAGCCAGCACTCCCAGCTACTCTGAGGCAGAAGCTGGAGGATCCCTTGAGCACAGGCATGTGGGGATAGAGTACCCTACGATCACACCTGTGAATAGTCACTGTACTCCAGCCTGGGCAACATAGGGAGGTCCTGGGGAAAAAAAAAAGGAAGAGAAAGAAAAGAGAGGAAAGAAGGGAATGGAAGGGAAAGAGGGAGGAAGGAAAGAAAGGAGGGAAAGAGGAAGGGAGGAAACGAAGGAAGGGAGGGAGGGAGGGAGGGTGGGAACGGGGGAGAAAAATAAAACTAGAACAAAAGAAAGAAAATCCCACATTGAACAGTGTAACTGGTGACTGAGAGGCATGAGAAGAGTTTGAATGTAAAAACCCCACAAAAGGGGGAAACCTTTTACCAGAAGACTAACAGAAGGAAATAAAGGAGCATGACATGAAGACCACAGGGAATGGGACCTGACAGACAGAACTATTGGATGATGGAGTAGGCTCCCAAGGGAAGCTGAAGAAATTTCATCAGCCAGGACATTTAAGGTGAGCTGAACAAAGCTCTAAACATCTGCTGTGAGAGCAGCTCTGCATCTGCATGAAAAGACATGATGGTTGCACATTCTCCACATGTAACCCAGAACTTTAAGTAAAATTTTTTAAAAAGACAAGACAGAATGGTCAAGTGGCTCATTCCACCTCTAATATATTTAACTCCTTGTTTATTTAAATCAAACATGAAAATAACATTTCTCCTGCTGATAGCACTTTTTAAGTCTCCCAACAGGTAGAATACTCTCAGACACATACACCCTTTTTCTCAATCCCCATAAATGCTGTTTACATTTTTATCACCTTCTCAAAGTCTCAAGCATTTCCCTTATCCTTTCCTGTTGATCTAGCCACCTATTCCTATATTCAGAAAAATTCTCTCTCTCCCCCACTTCCCTTCTCCTTTCTCAAACACACACACACACACACATACACACACACATACACACACACATATTCCTTACTTACGTCCTCCTTATGGTACACACTATTGGTTACTTACCCAGTCATCAATCTTTGTCATGCTTATCAAATCCAAATCTTTTCAGGGGATGGGTAGTCTGAGCCCAACACAGAAGGGACGTAGGCTGCAGCCTCAGTAAGTAACTAATGGTTGGCAAATGCTATGGTCATTCAAATTATTCTTCCCATTGATAGGTTTAATAATGGACATGGGTCACAATTCTGGCCAAACAGGCATTAGCAGAAGTCTGTGAAGAAGTTTCTGGAAACGTGCCCTCTTCAAAAGGGCACAGCCCTAACTCAAGTTAAGCTATATGTAATGGGATCACCAAATTCTAACAATCCCATTGACCTCTTTTCAGTCCTTATCCAACTGGGAATCTTGTGGCCTGGACTTTCTTGCCCACTCCTCTTTCAATATCACTTGTTATTACTCTCTTGTTTTTTTCTGGTCTGAATGTCAGGATTCTTCACGACATCTTACTCCTATATTTACTCTTTGTATGTTGTTGTTTACCAGATTCATCATTTTCAGTATTCCCTTCTTTCTACTTTCCATGATCTTTTTATTTTTAAATTATTATTATTATTATTTGAGACAGAGTGTTGCTCTGTTTTCTAGGCTGGAGTGCAGTGGTGCGATTTCGGCTCACTGCAACCTTTACCCCCTGGGTTCAAGTGATCTTCCCACCTTAGCCTTTCAAGTAGCTGGGACTAC
The DNA here is from genome assembly GCF_030222135.1 of Aotus nancymaae. Classification (NCBI taxonomy): domain Eukaryota; kingdom Metazoa; phylum Chordata; class Mammalia; order Primates; family Aotidae; genus Aotus; species Aotus nancymaae. The sequence goes on along the minus strand of NW_026988422.1, from coordinate 27,708,951 downwards.
AGGTGCACACCATCATGCTCAGCTAATTTTTGTACTTTTAGCAGAGACAGAGTCTCCCCATATTGGCCAGTCTGGTCTCAAACTCCTCTCCTCACATGATCTGCCCACCTTGGCCTCCCAAAGTGCTGAGATAACAGATGTGAGCTGCCATGCCCAGCCGTTTCCATGCTCCTTCAGGGTAACCATCTACATTTCCCTGGCTTCTACAGTGATTATATTGTCATTTCGTGTTTCTTGAGTCCCAGATCCATATTTCCTTCTATTTACCAGACATTTTAATTTTGATTTTAAGAATGTAACCCAGTCAATCTTTAAAATCAATCCAAAGTATATCTTCCTATTGACATCCCTAGGTTAATTTTACAACACGAATCAACTGGAGACTCTGGACTTACTTTAGACTTCTCCTTGTCTCTCAAATTCCTGCTTCTAATCAGCCAACACATTTTATAAATTCTGGCCAAAATATTTACTGAATCTCTCTTTATGTTTTATTCTTATTAATGCTGCTTCTCCTTTGGTGGAGATGTTTATTTTCAACACTAAAAAGTGTTCCCTAAAGTATGAGGTTCAGACTCTTCAAGATGCTTAGGATGTTGCTGAGACACAATCCTATTGGAAGTTGAACAGAATCATATAACACTGATGTTATCAGGGTCTTGTTAATCTCATTCATGGTATAATCTTGAATAACTACTTTTTACTTCAAGAGTCAGAAATCTTCAGTATGCTAAAACAGGGATTTTAAATTTGATACCGTTTTTTCCACACAGTGCTCTGAGATGATCATAGTCATATTTTCACTATTTCATTCTACAATTAATCAAGATCGGGAGGCATATGTTAGCCAACAGCTGTTTTCTGTGAATAAAGTAATAAAGCACTTCTATTCATACAACATCCTCCCTTCCTGCTGGTGTACCTTTTCTACATCACAAGCCCCAAAATAATCCTTAATGATATAAAAATGTATTATCTTGTACAAACAAAAGAAAAAGTCATTGAGCACATCTTCCTCTTGCATGTTATACACATATGCCAAGAAATAATTACAACTCTGAATATCAGTGGCATCATCCAACAACGTATTCACTGTCCTGGAAGACTAGCCTGTTTTATATAGAATGTTCAAGTGACATTTAAATCAATCTCATACAATGAGGGGAAAATAATTCTAAGTACAATGAACAAATAGGATAACGACCCTGAAGTAGGGGTAATCTTGTTCAAAAACAGGAAGAAGGTCAGTGTGACCACATAGCACATCATGAAGAAAGGGATAAAGATGAAAGCTTAGGGAGGAAGACAGGAATTTCTTTAGGATCTTTTGGCAAAAGCAAGAATGTGGTGTTTCAAAGTAAGGGTATATATAGCAGGGGTGTGGTATGACACAATTTGCCTTTAAAGGTATTATTCTAAGCTGCTTTGTGAAGAAGAGACTAAAAGAGGGCAGCAGAGAGACAATTAGGAAACAGCCTAGAAGACAAATTAGGATAGCTCAATTCAAAGTCAAAGCAGTGGAGGTAGTGGGAAGTGATTGGATTTAGAATAACATTTTTTAAAAAATTACAGCCACATTTGATGAACCATGTAGAGTTTAGAAAAGAAGATAAATCAAGGATATTTTCTAGTTTTCAATCTCAAGAGTTCAAGTTTCTTCCAAAAATCTCAATTTCAACATTTGAACTCTATTGTGTTACATTCTTTCCCAAACCAGCTTCTCTTCCTGTATACTCCATTCTCCAAAACTGGCTATTCTGTGAATCTATCTACTCATGTTAGAAACTTGAGATATATCTTTGACACATTTATTATCCCTGACATGTCTGTCACCATTAGTCCCCCCACCAAATCTAATCAATTACCAAGCGCTGTCAATCCAACTTTTAAAATATCTTCAACTCATCTACTTCTCATGTTTCTACTAAAAGCATCCTGGTCCAAACTACAACTATCTTTTTCCTGGAAATGTAGAATAATTAGTTAATTTACCTGCATCTGATCTTCAACTGCATATGTTCATCACATAGGAACCAAAATTTGGTTTTTGTTTTTGTTAAAAAACAAAACTCATTTCAAATATTTTTTAAAATCCTTCAGTGGCATCCATTTGTTCTTGAATGAGATCTAAACTCTTTTAAATGGTCTACAAGGTTGTGCAAGATCTAGCCACTGTTCACCTCTCCAGCACTACCTCATGCAACTCTGCCACCCAGCCCCAGTGCTCAGTCACATGGACAGAATTTAGTGACTGAAAGCCCCATGCCCCTTCCTGCTTCAAGGCGTTTGTGTGTACAGTCCTACCTTACTGCCTCAACACTTCACTACTCACACTCTCCCTTAAGATCCCAGGGTAAATGTTGTTTCTACAGGGAAGAAATTGCGATTATATGTTCTCCTAGCACCCTCTAGTTTTTCTTTATCACACTATTAACTATGGCAGTTATCTTCATGAACATCTGTTGAATACCAGTGTGTCTTTCAAATCACTCTAATTCCTATGAGGGAAGAAAACATTCCAGCTTACTTTCCTATTCAGTCATTTTCTTCTTCTTTATTAACCATTCCTATTAAGTGTATAACAATATTGGATTTTAAGTAAAATGAAAGTCATTGAATATGTTTAACCAGGGAACATTGTGATCCAATGTATATAATAGAAGCCTAATTCTCCAGTTCTTCTGTGGGGAATGGCCAGGTAATCTAGAGGAAGTGTAGTAGTGAGGAAATTAGAAACAGATGAGGAAGTAGGGAGGCATGAGTCTAGGATGGGTACAAGTGGTGATGAGTATGTGCAGGAGGAGTAAAGCGTAGGTATAGGTGGCCATGAGGAAAGATGATTAGGCAAGATTTTTTCACAACAACCTAATCTTTTCACTAAAATCTGACCACGAAGGCAAGGAGAAAAGTGAAAAAATAGTTTAACAGGGATGTGGAATCAAGGGAGGTTATAAAGATAAAAGATGTTAGATTGTGTCTTCATACTTCTTAGAAATGATCTATAGAGAGGGAAAGTTTGGTGAGGTAGGAGTCAAAAAGGGTAACTTAAAAAGCAATTTCCTTAAGCAGGTGAATGAGGATGAGACCCAGAGTACAAGTGGAGGAATGGATGTCTCCACAGAGGGCATGCAGAAAACTTCCCTGTCACTGGAGGGAAGGAGAAGGTGGTTGCAAGTGGAAGTTAAATTTGGTGATAGAGAAATAAAGGTATTTGCATGTGATGTCTTCTAATGCCTCAATTAAATATAATGTAAAATCACTAGTTGAGAATGAGAGAGTAAAGGTATGGAAGCTTTGAGACGACAAGATATAAACAGTTTTGCGGTTGTTTTTTTCCCTGAGTGTAGGAAATCTACTAGGGAAACATACTTGGAATTCCAGGCAGTGTTAACTGATTGAGGATTGTGAATATAAATTTAGAGTGAAACTTGTCAACAGATTTTTTTCCAGCAAGATTTTGCTGTTTTGATGCAGGTATAGAGAAGATCGTTAAGTCCATTGAGAGTGGTAGGTTAGAAAGTGATTACAATAGGAAGGGAGTATGACAAAGTTGAGGGCATCCATAAGGAAGACTTTATAATGATGTTATAGAACAAAAATGAAAGTAGAAAGATGTTAGCAGGGTCAGTGAATTGGAAATCTGGATGAGATTAAAAATGGCTGGAGTGAGAGAGCTTGAACAAGTGAGCAGGAGGGTTCAGAGATGATAGTGTCACAATTTAATGTTTGATATTGATATTGAAATTTAGGGGTGGTTCCATTTCTTATGATGACAAGATTCAGGGTATGGAAAAGATATGGGTGGATGGGATGCAGTGGGTGAACAGTAAGTGGAAATATGCAGATTGCAAGGTATTGGATAGATCATCCAATTGCATGTTGTGATTATGAGAGCAATAACAGGACTTGGAGGCACGAGAATGGCTGTGAACCAGAATCAAGGTTTCAAGGAAATGAGGAAATGTCCCAAGTCTGACACAGCAAAGGGGAGATAGGAAAAGGGATACAGTCATATTGTATGCATGTCAAAGAAAGAAGCAGGTTTGTTTCGTTTCATTTGTGTCTTGTTTTGTCTATTGTGCTGAAGAGTAGAGGAGCAGTCTGGAATGAAAGTGCACCAAGTAAGCCAAACAGACATAATTCTGCCTTTGTGGCGCTTACAGACTAGTGAATGAGAAAAATATTAATCAAATAATTAAATAAATAAGTCTGTAAATTACAGACTCTGACAAGTGCTATGAAGAAACAGTACATGCCACGGTGACAGCATGAAACACAGTGACCAGACTGATCTGTGGAGTGAGGGTGAGCCCTGAACACGTGATATTTGAGCAGAGATCCAAAGGATGAGTGGAAGTTAGGGAGGCAAAGGATGATTGAGGCAAAAGGTGATTGAGTTTTTAGGGTAGATATGACAGAAAAACAAAAGGTCAGGAGAATGAAGGGACTTTTTGTAGTGAAAGTGACAGACACGATGGATCAAGGAGATATCTGAACCATCAGGAGAAAATGAGTTAGTCTGGAACCTAGGGATGACACTAGATTTAAAGAGAGGGCATACGGAAAGTAAGCACATGAGAGAGCCATCCGGGAGAGGAGGTTGTAGCCAGAGATTCTCCTTCAGAAGTATGAAAGTTAAAGATTTTCATAAGTCAAAGATATATCCCTGTGAATGGAGTGTGTGAATAAAGTAATCAGATAGATGAAGCTCTATTCATTAATGGTTTGGCTAAACTGTTATACTTAAAAACAATATTCTAATCCAGATGCTAATGTCTCCAATAAATCTGGATATTTAGTGTGAAATCACAGCAAAAAGGAGGGACCAAAGAAGTGTTTTATATGAGGTTGAAGGAATATAGTCTGGACAAATTGTGTAAATTGCACAATATTTGAAAATGAACCTCAGTTTCACTGTATGCAAAATAGGAAAAATAAGCCCTGTCCTGGATAGCTATTGTGAGGTTAGCTATAACTTGAACTATGGCGAAGTACCCAACCTATAGGAGAAAATAAAAGATAGTTATATCAATTATCCTACTATCAATAGAAATAGTTACTGGATATATTATTTGTCCTGAATAGCTATTGTGAGGCTAGCTATAATGTGAACCATGGTAGAGTATCCAACTTATAGGAGAAAATAAAAGATAGTTATATCAATTATTACACTATCAATGGAAATAGTTACTGCATATATTATTTATCCTATCCCAGATAGCTATTGTGAGGCTAGCTATAATGTGAACTATGGCAGAGTATCTAACTTATAGAGAAGATAAAAGATAGTTATATCAATTATCATATTAATGTTTATCAATAGAAATCATTACTGGATATATTATTTATTATTTAAAGATGGTTTCTGCCTTATTTAGCACCCTAACAAATATAGAATTACTACACTTATATGTATGAGGAGAAAGAGAGCAGCACAAGGAAGAATTCCTATCATGTACATCCTTAGGAAGTTTTAAGGACATGGGTAAAGTTACAGAAGCAGAGCTGATATTACAACAGGGGTAGAGTGGGGTAGGAAGTATAAGGGAGAAAAAGGGCTCACAATTCTTCAATAGTTCCCCTCTGAAAGATACAGCCCTAGGAGGCTCATCAACCAGCAAGTGTTGTCATTTCCCTGTCAAAAACTTTAACGCACAAGACTTTGCTCAAAGTCACAGATTCAACAGGACAGACAAGAGCGAAGATCCATGGTCATGTTGCCTCATTTACTACTCTATCCACTGGACCATATAGTCTCTCTTACAGTTATTTTGTTATTGGATGTGCCTTCTCATTCTTTCTAATATGAGTGGTTCAAACTGATGTTTCTGGGTTCAGAGGCCCAGCAAACACTGCATATTGTGGTATTCTTTTCTGTAAAACTCACTGCTATGGTTTGGTGCTGTATTACCACCCAAAGCTCATGCTGAATTATAATTCCCACTGTTGTGGGAGGGACCTGGTGGACCTGGTTGTGGGAGGTGATAGAATCATGGGGGTGGATTTTCCCCCTTCTGTTCTTGTGATAGTAAGTGAGTTCTCACAGGATCTGATGGTTTAAAGGCATGTGGTACTTCTCTCCTTGCTCTCTTTCCCTCTGCTGCTCTACCATGGTAAGATGTATTTGCTTCCCCTTCACCTTCTACCATGATTGTAAGTTTCCTGAGGCCTCCCAGTCATGCTGCCTGTTAAGCCTGAAAAACTGTGAGACAATTAAACCTCTTTTCTTCATAAATTATCCAGTCTCGGGTAGTTCTTTATAGCAGTGTGAAAACAGATTAATACAACCAGTATGTTGTGAGTTGAGCAAAGAGGTGGCTAAGCCATGACTTAGAATTGCAAGTACCAATCAAGAGAAATTACTGAGGAGCCCAATTCTCACACATTCCTCAGCCCTGACTTCTCTGGTGTGGTACTTGGAGCCCCATAGTCACTTTAGGGTGACCTAGCATGGTTACAAGCCCTTGTCCCTTACCTGGAGTTTTAGAAGGCTAAATGGGTGGGACAGCCATAATTCATAGAGTCACTGTTAGAGGCGACAGTTAGTTTGTAACGTAGCACTCCCCCTCTTATTTGGAAGCCCACTTAAGGCAGAGAGTAGTGATGCTCCAAAGGCAGTATTCACTCCTCCTGTCTGTAATATCCTTAGCTATTATCACAATGAGTATAGCACTTTAGGGGGTAACCCACTGATACAGTCACGCTTGACTCTAAAATGTACAGTAATGAACTGCAGCAGCTGCAGTGCTCTAAATCAAAGATTCCTAGCACAGGCAAGGGAATGGGAAGGGCAGTGCCTTCTCTCTGTAAGTAGATTCTTTGCTAGGCAGCTTGCCTGCTACTTTAAAAGCAAAATCCTATTATACCTGTGAAACCCCACTGCAAAGGGCAGAGTCAAACAACCAATACAAAGCAATGTGGGCAAATTCCTGGGATGCCAGACCACCAGGAAGAGCTTTCAGGGACAACAATTGTCCCATCTGTTGAATCTCTTAAAAAACACTAAAAAAGTGCAGGTTATTGCATAAGCTCTGGGCAGGCACCACCATTTTTTGGGCAATCCCTAAAGGCCAATCAGAACGACAAAGCCACATATATTGCAGAAGTTTTCACCTTTTTAGTCCAGCTGAAGATATATGTAGATTGAAAAACCAAAAAAGGTTTTTGTAGACCTAAGCAGAAGCTTTTAGAAATTATTGTGATTTCTACTACATTTATAAAAGAGTCCCTATGCAGTAATGAACAGGGGTGATTTGGAGCAGTAGAAAGTGAGAAAGTAAAATTACTATTATAGACACTGTGGGAGCCCTGACTATATTAATGCAAATTCATTTTGGAAGTTGCTAAATTATTTACATAGTTGTGGAACTTGTAAACTTTCCTATCCTCCCCAAAGCATTTCCTTATTAGGGTTCCCTGAAAATCAGAGGGGTAGCAAGCAAAGAGAAGTAGGGCAGAGCTGCTGGCTACCATCCATATTTCGACAAGGTAGAATGAGGACATGTCCTGAGCAGGGTGACACAAGGAACCAGAAGGATTATAATCCTCATCTTGCTTCTTCTATGCCTTCCCTTTGAAATGTTCAGTAGTCCAGACCACAGTAAAAAGGTGAGGCAGAGTAGGATCCAGCCTACAGATCATACCTCTGCCTTCAGGGAAAAGAGGAGAGAAGTAGCCAGGCGGGAGCATAGGACAAAGAGAAACAGAAACCTTCAAGCGGTAATCTTCCCTGCAGAACAAGAGCCATGAAATTGCTGTTCTGCAGAAAAATCTATTTTCTTTTTTTAACAGAAATCATCTAACCTCAAGGTTAGGGATGAGAGCAGGAGAGAACTATCTGTTCCTCTCTTCCTTCACCAGATTCTCATCTCAAAATTATTCTTCTATCCTTCTTTTTTTCTCTCCCAATGTTTAAGCTGATATATTAATAACTTATCAAGATGTCACCACTAACATTCAGAATAAAAAAGCAAATTATTACTAAGTTTTACCCTTTTAAAGTTTCCACAAATTCACACGGAAACATGATTACTTAAACCTAAATATTTCAGATTATAAGTCAGTTGTCCACTTCAAAATAATGGCTGATTTGCAGAAGGTCTTTACTAATTTATTCCCAGTTGCCTTTATTGACCCTTAGGGTTTTCATAGTTTCTACCAATTAAACATTTCAGGTTATGCTGTTCAATCATGTCATGGGGTTATAAAGATTTCATGTGGAAGCAACTGAACTTTTTCTTCTGGTAAGTCCAGTCATCTCTCTGGACTCACTTCTGGCTCCATCATATCTCTAGCACACATCTTTGTAACATGTTCTCTGTGAATGGTGTGATTCTTGGACAATAGCTAGTATCTTATTAATAGTGAGTTGTTTTCCAGGATATATTGTCACTTAATTTATATCACAGTATAATATTTTTAGGTGTGCTAGGTTGTTTGAAAATAGATCAAAAAGTTAACTTTATTTTCCACTCCTATCTTAACAAAGCCATCATGACATGCTTCTACCAAGCTTAGATTTTTTAATTGTGCATTCATTGCATGTTGACTACGGTGTAATGATGCTTATTTTTAATAACACTAGGAAGATAACTTCAGGAAGTTCATATTCTGTTCTTTCATTTGTATTGAAATTGAATAGTTCTCAAGCTGACTAAAATGAGAAAGGCTAATTTTCTTCATGAGCAATGGACTGTAAACAACATTTTTATAAACTACTGTCTTGGATACAGAATACCATGAGTTTAAAAAATAATCAGTCTTCACTGCTGAGAAAGTGGGTCATCATTCTTTTTCTTATTTCAAACATATCATTGAGAGTGTTATTTAGTAGAGTACATCTATCTGTAGCACTGTAACCAGAGATGATGTGCTTGCCTTCCATAAGTTTATAATGTGCTAAAGAAAAGGTGCACACAGATGCTGAAGCACAAATTCCAGAATTTAGGATTATTCTGTGGGCTGAGTAGTAAATCCAGAGACCAGAAGCTTAAGCAAATGGGAACTCCAGGTCTCCTAGAGCTCTATCTTTGTCACATAGCAAACCAAACTCAAATGAAAATAAAGTCCTCAACATGAAAAAATAAATTGTAAATTTTGGGATAGCATATTCACATGGTTAAAAAATAAAATAATGTAAAATACATAAGTCAAGAGCTCTTATTCCCATTTCATCTCTACTTCTTCCTTTCTCTCTGACTCACTCTCTGTCAGTTTGCACTTTGATTAGTTTCTTAAATACTCTTTCAATGTTCTCTTATGCAAATGCAAGCAAACCCAAATATTTCACCCTTTCTTACATACACAAAAAATAGCATGCTATGGACAATTTTTTGTATTTTGCTTTTTCCACTTGATAACGTATGCCAGAAATCTTTAAGATTGAAATATAGAGAAATTTTCATTCTTTTTACAGTTATGTATTATTACACTGACAGTTCATGTAATGTGTGGATGTGCTGGTTTATTTCAACCAGACCCAATCTGGATTCCAAGTTATGGTTAAAAATATAATCCTAAGTCTCGTTAGGTAAGGCATTTATAGCAACAACACTTCTTTGGGGGCATACAAACTAAAAGAGTGGTTGTGGAAAAATTGATTTTTGAGGCATAGGGAACTTTTCCTTTTAACTGGGCTCCCTCGAAAGCTTCAGAAAGATAATCTAGACATCTCAAGAAGTTGACACATGCTGGTCCTTTGGTTGTGTCTATAAGCAGACTACTTTTTCTCTAATCTGGTTTAATCTTGGTGTGTTGGTACATGTACACACAGACACAATGTGTGTACTCTTTCTAGACTTTAATTCACACATATATTAAGGGGAAAGGTGATGGGTGATTGGTCCCTACGAAGAATCAAGGGTACCGCAGTTCTTTATTTCTCCCCAAAGCAGCTGGCATGTTGAAGTTATCAGACCATATCAGGCTTAAGGGACATTAAATGTCAGGAGAGCAGACCTGCTATAGAAAGCTGATAGGAGCTGTGGGAAACTTTAGTATCAAATGTTCTCCTGTATAATAATAGGCAGCAGCATCAATCTCAGAAATGCTGCTACAAATGTCAAAGAAAACCTTCCCTGTATATAGATTAAAGTTGCAGATAAAAACAGAGGACCAAATCAAAGCCCTAGTGTTCCTTTTTTGAAACCACCCTGCCAAAAATGCAATTTCGGAGTTATCAAAAAATAGAATCTCTCAAACAGCATTCATAAAGTTTCACATTTTGGTGTTATCACAGAGGCTTATATTGAGAAAATGCTATTTCTTCCTTCCCTCCCCTTTCAAGGTTGAAGCAGCATCCTATCTTCTTTAACAAACAATGTTTACTTCAGAACGGCAAGCTTGGAGACAAACAGCACTGTGTTTTGCAGAGCCAGAGCTCCACATGCCAATGTGTGTTTGCCATTTCCTAGGAAACCCTTCTTTTCAAAAGGATCCAGGAAATAAACTTTTTAAAGTGACCTTATGAAGCCAACATTTGTGACCCCTGAATGCAATTTCATCCAGTGAAGCAATTTAGATTGCTCCATAAATACAATTGAGTGTCAATTGAGAAATCTCAGTGTAAAAGCCTAAACAGAGTTTAGATTAATCAGGCCTGTTTTGGATGTGACAATTCAAACATTTAGCATTAAGAATTTGATCTGTCAAGTAGGGGGTTAGGCTTGGAAAATGTCTTTTTTTTGTAAGGGGAGAGACAATATTACAAAAAGAAATTTTCATCAGCTATGGTTAAGGCACACACACATACACACATGCAAACACACACATACACACATGCTTAAATAAATAAGCTGTTGTTCTAGGAGGATGCCTGCTGGAATAAGGTTAGCAATTTGCCACAGAGTTCAGAGTAGGGAATGTCTAGGAAACAGAGTCAATGACTCTATTTCTTCTACTCACTTACCTAATAAACATGACCCTGTCAAGTGATGTTCAGCACGGTGTCATCTCCCTTGATGTCAACCTCAACAATGTCTTGCTCATTGACACATCTATACAACCCTGGTCATAGAGGGGTCTCTGTACATTTTTTTGATAACTACATGTTTATTACAGAAGATACAGTCACAGGACTTTTTAAAATAGCAAAGAATTTGTGTTTAGAGAACTTTGTATTTGATTTTCTTATGTTTCTCTGAGCTGTGCTACTCATTTCCTATGCAATCTTGGGAATCTCTTACTCTTTCAAGTGACTTCATTTGCCTTCTGAACACTGTGTGGAGGACAGTTTTTTGAAGATAAAGATTCTTGATATTATCACCGAGATCAAAGTGGTTTCCAAGGCTCCTCTCTTAATCTCTGATAAGTGGTCAATAAGTGATACCACTTGTGAAGGATTTCTTTGCCATATTCTGTCTCCCAAGTTGCCTGCAACTTGGATAATTGTCCTTACGGCCATCAGGATGGCAGTGCTACTTCAGATATCAAGTCTTTAAACAAACCATTCCTTAGCTAAGGGATGCTTAATATCTAGGTGATAGAATGATCTGTGCAACAAACTACCATGACACATGTTTACCTATGTAACAAACCTGCACATCCTGCGCAGGTACACTGGAATGCTCAGAACAGAATAGCTCTCTTTACAAATTGGTAGCTTCTTAACAGTACCTACCTAAATTTATCACCTTTTCCTCATATTCTGTTCAACGTCACTTTATAGTTTCACTCTCTACATATAACATTAATTTGAATTTATATCAAGTAATTCTATTACTTTTGGTCCTTGACTTTATTTCTACAGACCCATTTCAAAGATTTGCAAGTTTCCCAAAATTGTATCACCAGTGTGGTTCAAAGCAAGACTCATTAAAAAGAGGCTCTAGCTGTGCTTCCTCTTTCCTAGATATCCTTCCAGTTTTTCCTCTTCTGGAAAAGAAAAAAAAAAATGAGAGAAACAACAAATTCAGGGCTTCTTTTTTTTTTTCATCAGGGAAAAATATATTGGTTTTACTCATCTTCCAATTCAGGCAAAGTTTTGTGGGTGATGATATATTTCACAATCCTTCCCTCCACCATTCAATTTTTTATTTTTCCCACTTTAGAATGTAAGCTTCATGAGGGCAGATATTTTGGCCTTATTTTTCTTCCATGAAGGATTACAAGCCATCAGAGCAATGCCTAGCACGTATAAGTACTCAGTAAGTATTTGATAAATCAATGAATATCTTTCTTCTGTTTTCTTCACTTAAACCATTAGGTTTTCAAAACTTTAGGGTGGAGTCTTTTATTCGTTTATTCCTGCATGCATAAATATTTACTGAGTGTCTGACAGGTGCCAGGCATAGTTTTGAGGGTTCCTGTGATGTTAGTATAATGTCCATGGAACTTTCATTCTAGTGAATCAGCAAACAATGAACAAGCAAGCAAATAGATACAAAATAAAAACTGCAAAATATGACTGGAATTAAAAAATAATAAATAAGTGCTGTGACAGAGAATAATGGGAGTGTTGATGGTCAGACTTTCAGAAAATAATTTTTTCCTCTCTTTTCTTTTTTTTTTGAGCCTAGGATATTAAATGAGAGTTCTCCCCTTTTTCCTGAATCTTCTCAATAAAGTAGACTATTTTCAAAAATGTTACAGAATAGTTTCTTCACTAAGACATAACATTTGTAAGCCATAAAAAATATCTTAAAGTACATGAGCTTAGTTATACACTCTAGTGTTAATTAAGGGAGAAAAATAGCGCCTCTTAAAATAGGTGTATCCTTATGCAATAAACAATTTTATTAGTCATAACAATGGTGTAAATAAAAATGACAAATTCTATAATGCCACTCATATTGGCATTTTTCCTTTTATTGTTCAGATTCTCAAGAAAAGTTTATATTTGCTCCTTTACTTCTTAAAATGGTCCACATCTGTCATTCCTCTACAATATAAATTTTATTACCTTACAGTAGGTGGCCTTTTGATATTCACTTTCTCCCCTCAGTATAATACCCATGAAATCCATCCAATGTGTTACATGTATCAACAGTTTGTTCCTTTTTAGTGCTTGAGTAATATTCTATAGTTTATTTTGTTTCATTTTTAACAATTCACCCATCGATCGAAGGACAATTAGGTTGTTTCCAGTGTGGGACCATTACAAATAAAGTTGCTATGAGCATTCAAGAACAGATTTTTCGTTTTTCAGGGATAAACACCTAGAAGTTTCTGCTGGGTTATATGGGAAGAATATCGTACAGTTTTTAACGAAAATGTCAGCCTATTTGGCAGAGTGGTTGTACCGTTTTGCATTTCCACTGCCAGCATATGCCAGATCCAGTTTCTCTGCTCACCTCATCAGCATTGTATTGTGCTGTCAGGATGTTTAAATTTTAGCTCTTCTAAAAGGCATGTGGCAATATCCATTGTAGTTTTAATTTGCATTTCCCTAATGTCTAATGATACTGAATATATTTTCATGTGTTTGTTATCCTTGATGAAGTGTGTAGTCATGGTGTTATGTTGCTCATTTTCTACTTGAATTGCTTATTTTTACTGCTGTTTTTATATTTCTTTACTTATTATCCATATGTGTCTTTATCAGGCCTGGTATATACGTGGTTTGCAAAAAATTTCTTTCAAGGTGGAATACCTCTTATTTTCATCCTTTAAACAGGATATTCTACAGAGCATAAGATTTTAATTTTGATTTTGTCTAATTTACGGATTTTTTTCATTTATGGACCGTGCCTTTCATGTCGTAAGAACTTTTTTCACCTAACTGTAGGTTTTGTAGATTTTGATTTTCTCCTGTTTTCTTCTAAAAATTTTATAGATTTATAATTTGCTTTTAAATCTCTATTTTATTTTGAGTTAATCTCAAGGTAAGTTGAGAATTTTAGGTGTAAGTGAGATTTCTTTTTCTTTCTTTCTGCTGTTTTGTTTTGCCTATGGATGTCCAATTGCTCCAGTACCATTTGTTGAAAAGACAACTGAAGATAATCTTTCCTTCACTGAATTAATTTTGTAACTTTGTAAAAAAAACTTTTGGCCATGCTTTGATTGGTTTATGTCTGGGTTCTCTGTTCTATTCCCTTAATCTGTGTTTCTATCCCTCCACCAATCCTACATCATCATGATTACTATAGAAAAGAAGTGTTGTAAATTTGGATACAGTAATTATTCACATTTCATTTTTCTCTTAAAAATTATTTCAACTGTTATAATTCCTTTTACATGTTTAAATGAATTTTAGAATAAGCTTGTTTATGTCTACAAAAATTACATTGGGAATTTGATAGAAATTACATAAAAACTTATAGATCAATTTGAGGAGAATTGAAGTCTTTACTATGTCAAGTCTTCCAATCTATAAATACAATGTATTTCTCCACTTATTTTGAACTTAAAATTTCTTTTATTAAAACTGTAGTTTTCAACATATAACTCTTGTATATAATTTATTATATATTATCTAAATATTTACTTGAGTAACTATAAATGACATTTATGTTTTAATTATTTTATTATTTTATAATTAAAGTTTTTGTTTATTTCTAGTTTAATGTTTATTGCTAGTATTTAGAAATATAATTCATATTTCCACACTGATCCTATATCTTGTGACCTTGCTGAACTCGTTTGTCAGTTCTGCTAGAGACTTTTTTTTTTTTGGTAGATTTCTGGGACTTTCTGTATATTCCATCATATCATCTGCATATAGGGACAGCGTTGTATCTTCCTTCCAATTTTTATTACTTTTATTTCCTTTTCTTGCTTTATTCTGCAGATTAGGACTTCCAGGATTGTATTGATTAAGAATAGGAAGAGAAGAAATCTTCCCTTGCTCCAGATCTTAGGGGAAAAGCATTTAGTTTTTCCCATTAAATATGATGTTAGTTGTGTTTTATATATTTTAAAATAAAATTTAGGAAGTTCCTTTCTATTCCTACTATGCTGAGAAAACTTATCATAAATGGGTGTTGAAGTCCATGAAATGTTTTCTTTCTCAATCAATCAATATGATGATTTGACTCTTCTTTATCTTGTTGATGTGGTGGATTACACTGGCTGATTTTTGAATATGACTAGCTTTGCACTTCATTGTGGTGTATAATTATTATTACGTGTTACTGAATTACATTCACAAAAATATTTTGTTGATTATTTTTGAGTCTATGTTAATGAATAATATTCATTTGTAGTTTTCTTTTTTGTACTGGGTTTTTCTAGTTTTGGTCAGGCTAATACAGGTCTCAGAAAATGAGTTGAAAAGTGTTCCTCTCCTATTTGATGGAAGCAATTGTGTAAAACTGGTATTAATACTTCAAATATTTGGTGCAATTCTCCAGTGAAACCATCTAGGTATATCTAAGATTTCTTCTTATGGTGTTTTAATCCTATAAACTCAATTTTTTAAATAATTATTCAAATTATTTCATGTTGGAGAGATATTTTTTCTTTGTATTGTATCCACCTTTTTAGTTGTTTAGGTAGAAGGATTCATTTTATATCATATATTCCTACATAGCTCCAAAGAGATACCACCTTTAATTTTAAGATGATACAGATTATACCTTTTAAAATTGTCTAGAAAGAAAGTAGAAATTCTCTCTATCAATAAAACCTTCAGAAATAAACCAGGTGAAATATTGGGAAAACAAATCTTCTCTTGAAAACAGAAACATTGTTAACAAAAGGTTTGAAATTAATGAAATAAATTTTGCTGAGAAAAAAAAAAAAACTCAGTGAAGAATACCCTGCATTATGAGCCCTACAATAATCATAATTTTAAACATCTACATTTGTCTTAAAGATAAGTTGCTATTTTCTGGGAAGTTTCTGTAAATATACATATTATGTCTGTTGGTAAGCAGTACCATGAATATCTGACGAAGTTTGACTTAGAAGACCCTAATATGTAAAAGATGGGTACCCAACACTGGTATAGGAATAGGTCCTGGGGTCCTGCCTAGGTTGTTTATCAAAATCTCATATAGTCAAAAGTAAAATGACCTGATCACCACAATTCTTACATTCATAAGTAAAAACAAATAAACTTTCTTGAAAAGTAAAGAAGTGGCTTAGTCTAAAAAGCATCTGGTCCTGCTCTAGAGGCTGTTTTGCTAAAATCCTGCAAATGGTAGACTGCTTAGACAGAACCCAGATTTACATAAACATTTGAAAATAATCAAAGATCGGAGTCAGCTCAAATACCAAACACAGTCAAAGGTCAATTTGTCTCTTCTTTGCTTAAACTGAAAATCAAAAAGGACTCATTTTACTAGTATCAAAATCATTTCCTCTCCTTGATAACCCATGTGACCAAGGCCAAATCAAATGTAATATTTGCTTTTACATCAAAAACAAAGTGAACTTTTATAAATCAGATTTTATGAAGTCTATAAGTGTAAAGAAACAGGAAGAGAGATTTATCTCAAAATCCATAAATTGAATGCAAACTCACAGAATAAATTAAATCAAGTATGAATGAAAATCAACATCTAAGTTTATGGAACAATAAATATGTAAAAAGGTGGAAAAATAATGCAGCAGGGCAATCAAAACCTCAAGCAAAAGGATAGCAAGGAATGAGTCATAAAGAAAAATAATGAAGTGAGATGAGAAGAAAATGGCATTAAAATAATTTCTGAAAGAATGCAATTAAAATAATTTTCACATAGAATTTCCACATAGAAATGGGAAAATAGCATGACGTGCCTTGCAATATTGCAGCAGGGGTAAAGTTTCTTAAGCAGTGATCTCCATAGGGCAGGGTCCCTTACTTGTCCTCTGAAAACGAGGCTTATTAGGAAATGACTTTATAGCAGCTTTTATTTCAAAAACATGCTTTGCAAAAATACTAATATTGAAGAAATGAAGACTGTTCCAAAAGGGAGATGACAGTTACTATTAGCTGGCTGCATATTACCGAAATATAAATTATTCATTATAAAGATGCATGCACACGTATGTTCATTGCAGAATTAGTCACTATAGCAAAGATATGGAATCAACCCAAATAGCCATCAATAGTAGATTATATAAAGAAATGTGGTACTTAAACACATGGAATACTATGCAGCCACAAAAATGAATGATATCTTGTTCTTTGCAGGAACATAGATAGGGCTGGAAGCTATTATCCTCAGCAAACCAGTGCAGGAACAGAAAACCAAACACTGCATGTTTTCACTTACAAGTGGGAGCTACATTATGAGAACACATGGACATACGGTGGGTAACAGTATATATTGGGACCTGTCATGGGGGAGGTTAGGGAGAGGGAACGCATCAGAAAGAATAGCTAATGAATGCTAGGCTTAATACCATGTGACAGGTTGATCTGTGCAACAAACCACCATGGCACACATTTACCTATGTAACAAACCTGCACATCGTGTACATGTACCCTGAACTTATAAAGTTCAAGGAAAAAAAGAAAAAAACAAAGAAACCCTCACAACATCCTGAAAGCATATGTCTTTAAGGTAATACATATTTAGTGGATGTGTGTGTGGTTAGCACTGAAGAGGAGACTGGTGATACTGGTGATATATAAGACAAAAAAGAAGAATGTGTTTTTTGTCATTTTGTGGTGTGTGTATTTGGAAAAGGGGTGGAAAGGGAAAGGAGAAGAGAGAAGAGAAAACTTAAGTTATCTTTGACACTGCCGTTCTAGACTCCAATTTTCTACGGCAATTAATATCTATAATATTAGTATGGCAATTACAAGACAGCATTAGTTCAGTAATAATAATAAACATTTTTGAACAGTTAAGTGATAGAATGTGTCTAAACATTTTTGAAATATTATTACATCTAGTTTTCAAACAATCCTGCAAAGTATGTCCTTATAGATGATGAACTGAAGTCTTAAGGGAGTTAAGTGGGTTGTCAAAGTTCACACATCTAGTAAGTAGCAGAGTTAAATTCAAAAATCCCCATTTTTACCACTGTACTATACTAGCCTAATATATTTGTTGGCTGTTATTTTATAAAAAATATAAATTACATATTTATATTATTTTTCATAAGAATGAGGGTTTTTTTTAAGCCATGTAGATTTTAAGTGCTTTCAGAACAGTAATCAGACTTACATTAACTTTATTTCCTTACTTTAAAAATAAGGTTATACATGAATGCAATCATCAAGACTCTTTCCAGTTCTACCACTCTGTCTAGATTTCTACTTTGTAGAACACTCAGGATGAGGAGAGCTGCCATCACCATAATAGGTGCTCGATAAAGTATTTGAAATGGCTGTTTAATAAACAAATAAATCCTCATTTATGAAAAACAACATTATAACATCAACAACCACTTGAGTATCCATTTGGCTTAAGTAACGTAAAACATTTAAAATTGTTTTAAATGAACGAATCAGAAGAGTATCATATCAGATGGCTCTTCCAATTCCATTAAATTATAGTACTTTTTAGCTTCCTAAACTTTAGTTTACTTCTGATTGCAATTTAATATCTCCAAGCACACCTAGGATTCCCACTCTTTCCTAACATTTTGAAAAAGGCAATAACTCTCAGTGATTAAGGTCTTTCAAATTATACTGTTTTTATTATCATTATATTTTGAATCGCAAGACTTTTACAAGAGATATCATTTCAAAATTATCTCAAATAACAATGCTGAAAATTCCAAACCATTCTCTGTTATGCCAATGTATAACATTTCCACATTTTATCAAATATTTTTTAAATCACATAATATTTTCCTAAAAACATTTAGGCATGAAACATTTTATCCAGTAATCTGATAATTCAGTAGTGAAAGTTCTCCCAAACTACGATGACTTGTTCATCTCATATTCTATCTTTGGTTGTGAGAGAAAAATACATTCACAACTTTAAAAATTTCTGACCACTTATTTAGGTTGAATAAGTAAGTAACAAATTCAAAACTGCAAAATTTTCTTTGTGCTAAAATACAATCCAAAGATAGAGATAAGTGGAAAGTTAAGTGAGAGATTCTAGGCAGCAACAGGAACAGAAAGAAGGAGGTCTTATTCATGACATTCTCTCATAAAGAACAAAGCTTTAAATTTTAGAACAAGTTCTTGAATAAATATTTACTGATAAAGCAGCTACATCTATAGCCATATAGATGGATTAACGTCTTCTTAGGGTATTTACTATTGTGTGGAAATAGTACAGGCATCCAGATATGTATGGGTCTTGAAAATTTATAGAAGTCGAGTTACAGAGATCAACCAGCTAATAGTAATTTGCAAAAGACGTAAGGCCTTACCTAGGCATTTGTTTAGGCTGGAAGAAAGAGAAATAGCATATATTTATATACATATATTATTTATATTTTGCCAGTTAAATATGTTTTACTATTTGTGGGATACTGTCTACTTCCTTAAATTCAAGAAGCTTTGGTTATAGCTATGTAGAGATTTTTAACTCTAAAAAGTACTAAATATTTAAATCCTGCAAGCGTAGGCAGAGTTGAGACAGCAATAATCCGTAAAGAAGCAAAGGAATACGATTCAGTGAAATTGATCGTTCTATTACTGTAAGATATCACAAATATCACACTACTGAACAGAATATAGATGACAAGCAAATAGAAAAGTCAAGTTACAAAATGGAAAAAGAAGGAGAACCTTAGGGTCCGTGATGTCTTAGGTCTAGAGAAACCACTAGAGTCAAGCCAGCAAAACCACGGAAGTGTTGTACAGTGTTGCAGGTCGCAGTAGCCTACTGACTGGCCACGACTGGTACTTTAAGCATAAACACATCGGTTATCCAAGGATTAGACCACACACACCAAGAAATTATGTTTCTGTCCCAAAAAGCAGAACCTACATAATTCATGGCAGTGAGAACAAAGCTGACTCTAGATCTCAAGGTGTGAAGACTGACAATGAGGGACACTGTCCTTAGTAATCAACAACTGCAACTATTTCACAAACTGAAGAGATTTGATAATCATTCTTGCCTCTACATCATCAAATTCTGGCAATTTTCTCAAGCTCATAATTAAGTTAAAGGTGCACCAACACAACCGCCTGCCTGCAGATAAGAGGCCATTTTGGATTGGTGAGAGGGTTATTGCTAGAAGCCTGAGAAAGAGGAGACAGCTCCTTTGTGGATTTCTTCTTGGGTGATAGCAGCTGCCTTGGTCAATCCAAGTTAATTGGTTCAAAATCAGAGGGATTGACTTTGCTAGTTTACCACACTAAGTACTGACACTGCTACTTTGGGAAAATTTGCTACAATTAGAAGTACCTATGTATGATTGCAGTGCTATTACTTTATATAGGCTGGTAGTCTTCTTCAACTCTTTTGGAAGTTTGAAATGTACAATAATTTATACATTATTAAATACATATTCATTACCTAATTATTTGAAAGCATCTGAATGATGCTAAAGTCCTGGGTGCTATTTTAACTTTTTTCCCTCCAGTAATTTTCCCTCCAGATCTTCAGTAATTAATTTTGACATCTTGACTCACTTTTGCATAGGGCCAATACACAGCCTTGGCTTTCCTCTATAACGGCTCCTGATAATGTGGGAGACTACTGTATTTCAGGAAGAATTCTAGGGAAGGTTTGTTGGGATTGGGCCATTCAAATCAAACAGCAGACATTGACATTCAATTATGTGAAAACTTTAAATAACTTCACATTCTAAAAGGCTTCTGATACTATCACACAAATGAAGAAAGTGTTAATTGGTATTAAGATGTTAGGAAGTAGCAGGCCAAGGATCTAGCAGCTCTTTCAGGATTTTTAACCTAGTCTGGAACTGACTCCTTATATTTTTACTGGGTCATTTTATTTATTGAGACGTAGGCTCCAGGAAGCCTGCTTCCTAAGCTGTTTTCTTAGAAACATGCCTATCTTTTGAAAGAAAATCTTTTGGGATGAGAGCTAAGAAAATGAAAGAGAAAACAAGAATTAGAAAGCAAAAAAGACATAGGAGAATCAAAGAATAAAGACAGAATCAGATAAACAAAACAGTTGAAGTCTAGAAAATAAGAAAGCCCAAGCTAAAAGAAAATCTCTTTGCCAATAAAATTCTAAAATAAAACTCCCAAGGCTTATTCCAAGATTCAAACATAAATATTACATCTGTGGCAAGGAGCAGAGCATTATTAAAATTTTAATATTCTAACACAATTTCTCTCTTCTTCCAGAATACCTAATTCCCATTTCTCTTATTACCTGCATTTGAGAAGTAGATTTTTTCTAAGACAATTTACATTTTTATAAAAATGATATAAAATACCTTTTATTTTCTTTCTTTTTTTTTGAAACAGGTTCTTGCTCTGTTGCCCACACTGGAGTGCAGTAGCACAATCATGGCTCACTGCAGCCTCCATTTCCTGGGGTCAAGTGATCCTCCTACCTCTGCCTCCTAAGTAACTGGACCCACAGGTTTGTGCCACAATGCCCTGCTAGTTTCAGAAAAAATTCTAAAGACAGGGGTCTTCCTATGTTGCCCAGTTGGGTCTTGAACTCCTGGGTTCAAATGATCCTCCTACCTCAGCCTCCTGAAATGCTGAGATTATAGGCATGAGCCATTGTGCCTGGCCTTAAAATATATTTTCTTAAATATTTATTGGAAAAATGTTTTAAGAAGAGGAGTTTTTTAGATAATAAATTGTGTTTATAATCAATTAAATATTTCCTTTTCAAGTGAATAGGTAATACGAATTAGATGTGTCTACCAGGTATTCCATCAAAATGGTTAGAGATGATGAGACAGAACTTTGGAAAAAGAATATTTGGCTTTGCTTTTCAACAGCAGTATGATGCCAGGTTTTTCTAATGTTTTAGGATTTCTTTTTTGGAAAATTACAATAACAGTAAATTCTCATTTTAAATTTAAATGAGGTAATAATTGCCTAGTATCTGACAGTCAGTAAAGGCACAATGAATGCTAGTTGTTAATATAACTATTACTATTATTATCATTTTTTGTATTATTGATATGGTTAAATAGACAATGCTTTTCTAGAGAAAATGATGATAAGTATATAGTTAATTTTTATTCCTCATATTCTCCACTGATTTACCAGTGACTTGCCAATTCAGACACTGTGATGAAAAAGGTAGAAAATCCTGGGATGAGAATGAGGAAAATAAATTTGCCCAGCGACTGTTTTACTAATCAATATTTCTAAATTTAGTTAATTGTACAGGTAGGGTAGAGCAGTTGCAATTCAGTAAGGCTTTTTTTTCATAAATCAATTAATGTTTCACTAATATTTAAGTTCTTTGAGAAACTGTGTCTCATGGGACTAAACATGAGACATACATGGCAAGATATAATGGGACATAGAATGATTGATTGTTTCCCAAATTCAAAAGCCTCTCAACACTTTAATAACATCAAATTTAAAGGAAAAAACAAAATTCCCATCATTAAATTTTTATTGGAACTAAGACATTCTCTATAAGAAATTTTTTATCTTATAGAGACATAAGAGAATCAAAGAATAAATACAGAATCAAAGAATAAATACATAAAGTATGAAATACTACATGCATATCCAAATGAAGCTCTTCTTTGGCCATGTTTGCCCAAGAAATTGGCTATATTTAATTGGACAACTTTATTTCCAGGGAGTTCTGCCTGAAAAATTTTTCTAAAAACTCTCTAGAACTGAGAAAGATATCTATTGATATGTAAAATAAAAAATATAAAATACAGAGAAGGACAATAAAGATAAAATATATTTGAGAATAAAGGCAGGAAAGTAGAATGCAATAAGGATGACAAAGAAGATCAAGGCCTAAAGATAAAAGGTCATTTTGTTCCAGATTTAATTCATATTGTGCAGGTTAATGGTAAAATTCCAACCCCATCTGTAGGCATCTCATGGACATGCCAAAGGATATGGCAGATTTTTAATCAATGGTATTCTAATATGCTTTAAACTCTATGCTCAAGTTTAGATCATTACAGATGCAAGATATATTTTCAGCAAGATCTCTTACCAAAAGCAAAACATCTGCTAAGAGCTTTCCATTTTTGCAACACCTTCTTTCAACAGTTTCTATAATTTCCAAAAAAAATACATAAGCAGAGAATACAGCTAAACGAGAACAGCTGCATGAATTCAGTTTTCGAATCTATTCTTTTATTTCTCCCTCCTGTCCCCATTGCAGTTCTTAATATTATATGGAATGAAAGAAAAAGAAAAAGTAAACTCGAGTGAGATTAAGAAATATATTTTACACCAACATCCTTTAAGCTAAATTCTTTGCTCTAATAAAAATAAACAGGATAATTTTCATGAGTCACCAGTTTTCTAACCATTTTATAATTACATAGTTCCATACATAAAAACCATCTGAAATAGATAGTTCCAGTAGTTTTATAGAATGGAGGGAACGTGTAGGTGAGGAAGAGGATGTACTTCTTAAGGACCATTTGGCAAGTCATTAACATCTGGGAAGGGGTGCTCAGAATGCTTGATTCTCAAGATCATGGCTAAGTTACTTACCACTGCTAGAGAAGTTTCATGTGGGTGTCTGCTATGGGCTGAATTGTGTTTCCCCAAAATTGCCATGTTTGAGTCTTTAACACCAGTTAACTCAGAATGTGACTGTTGTATTTGAAGACAGTCATATTTGAGAGTTCTCAGTTCTTAAAGAACTAATTAATAAATGAAGTCATTAGAGAGTACCCTAAGCCAATATGACTGCTGTCCTTATCAGAAGAAGAAATGAGGCTACAACATGCTTAGAAGGAAGACCATGCAAAGATGCCTGGAGAAGACAGCCATCTACAAGTCAAGAAGAGGAGTGTCAGAAGGAACCAGGCTTGCTGATACTTAGACTTGATCTCAGACTTTTACTGACTGGATCTGTGAGAAGTGTATTTCTGTTGTTTCAGCCCCCCAGTTTGTAGTACTTTGTTATGGTAGCAGTAGCAGGCTAACAAATGTCAGGCTAGACAGTTCTTTGTTTTTTAAAGATCAATGATAGTACATCTACTAGCCAGCTTCTTTATTTTTTTTTTTCTGTTTTTATTTTTTATTGACGTATTTCCCAGAAACTCAGTAGGAATAAAAACAATAATGAGTTTGATAAAAGTTTTGTTGGGAGGAGGCGAAGAAAAGTATCTATTGTTTTCTTTCCTTGAATTCCACCTGGAAAAAGGTAGGTGTTCTCTTCCTTGTACTTCTATTATGGCACTTGGATTATTATAGTTCTGTCTAGATTATGAACACTATGCAATAGATGCATATAGACCCTATGTCTATAGATGCCCTCACAGTCTCTGGGACAGAATATTCCTAGAACCTCAAACAGATTTTGACATATACCAGACATTCAGTAAATGTAATAGGTGTTCCATAAATATTTTGTGAATCAAAGAATCCTAAAACAGAGATAATTTCCCTCTCTTTTTTACTGACGCAGAAACAAAGTTTAAGTTGCTTTCCCAAGATTACCTTAATTTTGGCTTTTGAAGCAGCCAAGAAACTTCATTCTTCTTTTCTTGGGTTCTGAACACTTAATGGAGGCGAAGGAACCTGAAAACAGAGAATAGAATATCACCTTCATTACTATGACTAGACTAGAATATGATAATGATATAAAAGCCACTATATCATTGACTAGATATAGTGGTATAACAACCACTAGAACATGACATAGTGGTATACCAACCCTAAAATTATAGTGACACTCTTAGCCAGGCACAGACAGAGCTTGTTGGCTGGAGCTCTCACCATGTGAAACTTACAGCATGGAGGGATGGGACAGAAAGCCTGTTCCTTGGCAGCTGGGTCCCAAAGAAGGGAGAAAAGATGAGAGGAGGGGGCTCTGAAACTGATGAAAAATATAAGCCACTCCACCCCTCCTAGAAGGAGTATGCAAAGGAATAAAAAAAGTCAGGAAAGTTGTTCAAGTGAAGCACCCTCCACAGGAAAAGAAACACCAAGAGCCTAGAGTAAGTGTTTCCCAGGCACCTCCCTTCCATCTAGTTTGGTATGCCCAGCACTCAGACACAAGTCTTCTGACAATATTTGCCTTCTCATAGTGACTCAGCAGAATAGAGGATAAAACGAATGTCAGTCTAACCTGAGTTTGAGACTCTAACTAGAGTTGAATTGAAGCTATAAAATCATCAGTCTTTCACAAACTTTTGCAGCCCTAACATAAAAGCCATATTATAAAGCTTCACATTTGGCACATGGCAGAAATCAAATAAGTGGTAAAATGTTCATTTTGTACAAATACTACAAAAAGAAACAACCTTGGAGAATTTCTGATTTGGCACAAACTTGAAAAGGAAGAGATTCAAAAATGAGGACTGGTATGAAAAGGAATGAGATCATGTCCTTTGAAGGGACATAGATGGAGCTTGAAGCCATAATCCTCAGCAAACTAACACAGAAACCGAAAAACAAACATTGCATGTTGTCATTCACAGGTGGGAGCTGAACAGTGAGAACACATGGACACATGGCAGGGAACAACACACACTGGGGCCTGTCGGGGTTGGGGCGAGGGAAGAGAGAGCAACAGAAAGAAGAGCTAATGGATGCTGGGCTGAATACTTAGATGAGGGGTTGATCTGTGCAGCAAACCGCCATGGCACATGTTTACCTAGGTAACTAACCTGCACATCCTGCACATGTACCTCGGAAATAAAAATAAAAGTTGAAGAAAAACAAAAGGGAAAAAGAGAACGAGAACTGGGAATGAGTGAGATGGAGATGAAGAGGGAGTAGGGAAAACAAATGTTTTTCCTAAAAGATTTTCAGCTGTATTTGTGCAGCTGGTTTCTGTTTTCAGAAACAAAGCAAGAAAGATTTGTTCTTTGGGTTATCAAATAACTTTTCCAGTTACCCTCAGTGCAATAGTAAGGAACTATTGCCTATGATCAGCGGTGTGCTAGTAAATGCTCAACAACTGGCTCTTAGGGCAGGAGAAATCCTGATCTGTGGTATTTGCTGATTTCTGTGGTATAAATACTCAAACCATGATCCATTTCAAGCTCCTACATTACATAACCCAGCTCACAAAATTCCTGAAAATGTAACAATCAGCTCTCACAAGTCAGTATGGGCCAAGTTCAGGATATCACTGCCAACAACCAGATATGCCAGGGAGAGAAAAGTTCCACTGGAAAAGGAAAAGGCTACCCCCAAGGTTCTCAGCTCTGTAACAAACCAGGTAAAACAAGACTCTGGAGTCTACAGAATTAGCCAGGAAACACCCAGGTCTTTTGCTTTGTTCAGGAGATGGATTGAGTTCTGGCACACTTAAAGACCAGATCTAGGCTCAGGCTGTGCTGTGGGCAGTCTTACAGCTGTTCCATGATTTTCCATTTTCAGACATTTGACATAGGAAATTATTATAAAAAGACAGAAGGATCTACTCAGGGACAGAAGCTCTCTCTGCCAAAAACAGTAATACTGATCTCAGTTACTACCTTAATCCTACTAACTAGGACTCTAGTTATTATTTATCAGCATCTATGAGTCTGACAGAGATAAGGAACTTCCAAGGTAATTAGTACAAATATATACTGAACAGTTCCTCTGACCACCTACTGTGAGTGATAAAACTTGTAATTTACATCCAGTGTGTGTAAAATGACTAAATGCAAGCATCTTCCATGTATTAAAGGCTTATATATGCACAGAAGCACAGGATGAAACTTAATTTTAATAGTGCTTTTTTTGGTTCTAATTAAGCCAATTGTGGATCTCTTTGTGGGTGCATGGTGATTTTCCTTAGGTAGTTAATTAGAGGCTGCCAATTTATATCTGTGTCTGAGCACAATGGAGAGGAGTAAAGATAAATTAAGATTGGAAAACCCTCAGATGGCAGAACAGATTACAAATGCTATTAAAGATTTAGCAGTATAAGGACGTAATGGGCTGCAAACTTTTTACAGTTCTTAGACATTTGTGTACTAGACTACCATTGTTATACTTGAAAACATGGCAAAGAATACAGAAGTTAGGTGAGAAGAGAATTTTTGCCTCCTTGTAATTTGATAATAAACTCTCTTTCTCAACAGCAATGGATTTTGTATGTGCTCATCCTGCTTAGAATATGGTTAATAAAGTCCTCTTTATTTTTTAGAAATCTTTGGGTTTAGCCTTCCTGACATTTACTCTCAGGGATTAGTCTACTCTTTCGAATGCCCATCTTCCATCTTTTACATAGATGCCTTCTAAATCGGAACTTATCAGAGATTTCCTATGCCATTACAAGGACTTATATAGGTGGCTGTGAAGGGACGTTTTAAGAGGGCTTAGACTTGTGAGTTCCCTCAGGTCACAGAGTCATACTCATAAAGCCTGAGCTTTGGAGCTACACTGATGGGTTCAGATTGTAACTCCAGCCTGGTTGCCTATGGGAGCTGTGGCAAGTGACTTAACCTCTGAATTGTCATTCTGCTTTTGTGATTTGGTGATGATAATATATTGTGATGTAATACATGTGAAGGTTTTTAATATTAAATTTTTTTTGCTTAACAATGTAAGTATGTAGCTCAGTACTAGGAGCAAAGCAGCTGCTCAACAATTATTAATAGCCACCCTTCTGTTAAATATTTCAGTCTGTATTTCTACTACCTAGCACTATTCAACCTAGAACTGATGACATCTGATATGTTAAATATCTGATATGATAACCCCATATTCTTTAATAACCGATTGACAAACCTCTAACAGTCTATAGTCATTGCTTAGAAGGAAACCTAAGGTGATGATTTTCAAATTTGAAGTAAAAAGGGTGTCTGAATCCCTGGGGGGGTTTTGCAAAGACAAATCCTCTCCCTCCCCTGCCACCTTCACAGGATCAACATTGATCTAAGATATCAGATCTACTAGTTGTTTTCTCAGATCTCTGAGGAAAGAAAAAGTTAACAACTAAGCAAGGCAATAATTTATAAGCTGTTTCGATTGTAGCAGAATGCAGCTCTTGAGTCTGAAGCCCTGAGTGCTGAAGTTTACATTATAGCAGAATCATATCCATTAAAGCAGGATCACATATGTTTCCCCAAATAATTTATAGATTTTTAAAATTCAATGTTATTATTATTTCCACTTTCATTATTACCCAAATATCTCTGTCAGGCCTCTATCTTCAGATATTTTCTGGGAAAAGTGTGTGTGTATGTATATATATGTGTGTGCATAACATATTCTCCTTTCCTGTTCTTTGGATCTGCTTTTTAAACAAAACATTTATGTTTCTGCATCATGGTGAAGTGTCCCAACCCAAGATTTTGTTGCTACCTACTTTATGAGAATATTCAGCATATTAAACTTAAGGCACACTTTATAACTTATACTGTACATTGATATCACACTTCTCTGAGGCCGTTAATGTTCCTCTCTAATTCCTTCTTTATTCTTCTGAGAAACACTGCTCTGCTCTTTTATTACATTTTATGATATAGCCATTTACAACTATGTGATAAGTTTTACAGTTTTCTCTAGTTATTTTTTTATTAATGCTTTTAATGCTTTCCCTTCAAATTCTATTTTAAAGTCATTTTGATCAGAACAGTATTCTCCATCCAAACAAATTTTTTTTTAAAAAAAACTATTGCTTGGGTATCCTCAGTGATGATTCAGAATATAAAATTCTGATGTTCTATGCTCTTCTTAATATTCTCATTTATCTACTAAAGTCACAACCTGAGAATAAGAAAGGAAAGAAATTGAAGCAGTCTACTTCCTTCTAATCTTTAGCTTTCTAATTGGACTTCAAATTTGCCAGAGAAATAAATGAGGAAAGTTCTCACAGTATCATGTAAATCAGCTAACCTGACTAGAAGTCCATTTGTAAAACTAGAATTTTACAAATTTCCCTGGGCTCTCCAGCAAATCTCAGATATACGTTCAAGGAACAGTATGCTCACCTTTTAACAAGTCATCTCAGGACTGAATGCAGAGACCTTTGTGCGCCTCTGCAGGGAAGACATCTTTTGATGTCAGTACCTGTTTATTACATTTGCAAGCCCCTGTAAACCTTTCTTGTTTGTTAGTGTCTGATTCTAAAGAATAGACTCAGTGGCTCAGAGTTTCCCGTTCTTCTCTGTAGCCACTTTCTTCCATCAAACAGTCACTTGACACTGGTCTTGATTGTTTTTCATCTCACAGAGGAAGTTGTTTTTATTCTGCCTTTCTGGATTATTTATCACATCCTATCTGGAAATAAGGTTACTTGCACTTACTTACAAATAAGTTGCAGCATAGAGGATGGTTCTCTTCTCTTTTACCTACTTATCTAGCAGGCCGACTTATTCATATTCATAACAGTGGGATTATAAATCTTGGGACTTCTCAGGCAGAAATCCCAAGAGTTTCTAGCTTATTGGAAGGTTTACCTCAGTTTTGCATATTTCTTAAACTTTTGCATTAAAAAAGAAGTAGAAACATGTTTAAATCTCTTCCCTCTCCACCAAAAAAAAAAAAAAAAAAAAAAAAAAACACCACATACACTGGGGAAAGTATTTGACAGCAGCAAACCACTGCATCAATTCACTGAGGGAAACAGGAAATTTGCCTCTAAAGACTGGTCACTTAAAAATAGATAAGACGTTGCACTGTATGGTTTATCGCTGGCACACAGCCTGGAGCCTAAAAGAGATACTGTTGTGGGCAACTAACACTTCATTAAAAATTGAAAATATATATTACTCACATTAGTGGTGCGTTCCTTTTGGATACTAATCCCGGGTGCATAAGTTCTAAGACAGTGATCCCAATGAAGCAGGCTGGGGTGCATTTTGCAAACCACGGAAATTACATATGCTTTTGATGATATTCCACCCTCCCACCCCAGTTACTTCTAAGATAAAAATAACCAGGAATTTGAAGCAATGATTTGGGAAGACCACTTACAGCTCTGAGAATAGCCAGACTAGCAAGGTTACAGACACCTGATGTGCAGCTGCTAGCAGATTTTAAGAGAAGCTTTCTGTTAGTTGACATGCATTGCCAGAGATGTGATTTTTCTCTATACTTTTCTTGGCTAGTGTTTTGGGGTTTATATTTGGCATAATCTAATCTGGAATTAGACAGAAAGAGTACTGAAGAGAGAGACTTTCCACTATGAACTCAAAAACAAAATAAAAACAATAGCGCTGTCTCAGGGCTGTTTTCTTAGAGATTTATTGGGCCTTATTAAATTTGGAACCAGTCAAGAAGAATATAACAGCTGTTGTGAATTTCTAACAAAAGCAAAACAGCCTTTTCTCTGTTTTCCTCCTTTGTAGTGTCCCTGTAAGCTGGTAAACTCTCTGGGCAGGATCTATCTTACTTATGCTTACTCACTGGAAAGCATGTTTACATATACAATGGGATACCAGTAAGAAAAATCCAGGTGATTTGTTTTACTTCTCATTTCAGGGCATTTAGGAATATCTTATATAAAGGAAGCTGCACTATGAAGCTTGCAAAAACTGATTTCCACAAAGCCAAAGATTTTGGAGTTGTTTTCTATCATATTTCTTCTATCTTCCATACACCTAAATCTTTACTAAAAATTCTAAGAACAGATTAAAAATGTAAGAGTGATATGTAGAGATATCAGTATTAATTTGAGCTTATGCCCCAGTAAAACTGAAAATGCTACTGCAAGCTCCGAGTTACCTATATGAAAGCAAAGCTCAGGATGCAAATATGACGTTGAAATAGTAAACAAAACAACAGACAAAAAAAACCTCCCATAATACAAACTTTTTGATTTTGAACATTTTCTAAAAAGGGAGTATTTGGTATGTGACCTCAAGATCTAATGGAACCCACCTAGAATTTTAGCAAAAGATCATGTTCTTAATTATATTAGCACATGTTCCTTTTGGTAATGTGTTTTCAGCAATAAATTCAAGAAGTTTAGTTTAAATATGAGGAAAATTAGTTTATTTGCCACATGGGATATCTACAATTGTTTGTAAAAAGGGCAAGAGGACTTGAAGTTATGAGAGGAATCTGACTATAAGAATTAGTCCTTATACCAAAACCCAGCAGAGACTCAACAAGAAAAGAAGACTTCAGGACAATAACCATGATGAACATAGATGCAAAAATCTTCAATAAAATACTAGCAAACTGATTGCAACAGTACATCAAAAAGCTTATCCATCAAGATCAAGTAGGCTTCATCCCAGGGATGCAAGGTTGGTTCAACATATGGAAGTCTATGAAAGTAATCCACCACATAAACAGAACTAAAGACAAAAAACACAAAATTATCTCAATAGATGCAGAGAGGGCCTTTGACAAAATTCAACAGCCCTTTATGCTAAAGACACTCAATAAACTTGATATTGACAGAACGTATCTCAAAATAATAAAATCTATTTATGACAAACCCACAGCCAATATCATACTGAATGAGCAAAAACTGGAAACATTCCCGTTGAAATGTGACACTAGACAAGAATGCCCTCTCTCCCCACTACTATTCAATAGTATGGGAAGTTCTAGCCAGAGCAATCAGGCAAGAAAAAGAAATAAAGGGTATTCAATTAGGAAAGGAGGAAGTCAAATTGTCTCTATTTGCAGATGACATGATTATATATTTAGAAGAGCCCAGCGTCTCAGCCCAAAATCTCCTGAAACTGATAAGCAACTTCAGCAAAGTCTCAGGATACAAAATCAATGTGCAGAAATCACAAGCATTCCTATACAACAATAACAGACTTAAAGAGAGCCAAATCAAGAATGAACTGCCATTCACAATTGCTACAAAGAAAATAAAACACCTAGGAATACAACTAACAAAGAATGTAAAGGACCTCTTCAGGAGAACTACAAACCACTGCTCAACGAAATAGGAGAGGATGCAAACAGATGGAGAACCATTCCATGCTCATGGTTAGGAAGAATCAATATCGTGAAAATGGCCACGCTGCCCAAAGTATTTTATAGATTCAATGCTATCCCCATCAAGCTACCAATGACCTTCTTCACAGAACTGGAAAAAAACACCTTAAACTTCATATGGAACCAAATGAGAGCCTGCATAGCCAAGTTAATTCTAAGCAAAAAGAACAAAGCTGGAGGCATCACACTACCTGACTTCAAATTATACTACAAGGTGACAGTAATCAAAATAGCATGGTACTCGCACCAAAACAGAGATATAGACCAATGGAACAGAACAGAGGCCTTGGAGGCAACGCCACACATCTACAACCATCTGATCTTTGACAAACCTGATAAAAACAAGCATTGGGGAAAGGAGTCCCTGTTTAATAAATGATGTTGGAAAAACTGACTAGCAGTGTGCAAAAAGCAGAAACTGGACCCCTTCCTGACACCTTACACTAAAATTAACTCCAGATGGATTAAAGAATTAAACATAAGACCCAACACCATAAAAACCCTAGAAGAAAACCTAGGCAAAACCATTCAGGACATAGGCATAGGCAACGACTTCATGACTAAACACCAAAAGCATTGGCAACAAAAGCCAAAATAGACAAATGGGACTTAATTAAACTCCAGAGCTTCTGCACAGCAAAAGATACAATCATTAGAGTGAATCAGCAACCAACAGAATGGGAAAAAAAATTTGCAAGCTACCCATCTGACAAAGGGCTAATATCCAGAATCTACAAAGAACTAAAACAAATTTACAAGAAAAAAGCAAACAAACCCATTCAAAAGTGGGTGAAGGATATGAACAGACACTTTACAAAAGAAGACATACATGAGGCAACAAACATATGAAAAAATATTTATCATCACTGGTCATTAGAGAAATGCAAATCAAAAGTACATTGAGATACCATCTCACGCCAGTTAGAATGGCGATCATTAAAAAATCTGGAGACAACAGATGCTGGAGAGGATGTGGAGAAATAGGAACACTTTTACACTGTTGGTGGGAGTGTAAATTAGTTCAACCATTTTGGAAGACAGTATGGCGATTTCTCAAGGACCTAGAAATAGAAATTCCATTTGACCCTGCAATCCCATTACTGCGTATATACCCAAAGGGCTATAAATCATTCTATTATAAGGACACATGCACATGAATGTTCATTGCAGCACTGTTTACAATAGCAAAGACTTGGAAGCAACCCAAATGCCCATCAATGATAGACTGGACAGAGAAAATGTAGCACATATACACCATGGAATGCTATGTAGCCATAAAATACGATGAGTTCATGTCCTTTGTAGGGACATGGATGAAGCTGGACACTATCATTCTCAGAAAACTGACACAAGAACAGAAAATCAAACACTGCATGTTCTCACTCATAGGCAGGTGTTGAACAAAGAGAACACATGGACACAGGGGAGCATCACACACTGGGGTGTGTAGGTGGGAACTAGGGGAGGGACAGCCAGGGGTGGGGAGATAGGGAGGGATAATATGGGGAGAAATGCCAGATATAGGTGATGGGGAGGAAGGCAGCAAACCACATTGCCATGTATGTACCTGTGCAACAATCTTGCACGTTCTTCACATGTACCCCAAAACCTAAACCACAATAAAATACATTTTTTTTAAAAAAAAAAGCATTAGTACTCTTAACCTGCACATCAGACACTGCACATTGTGATGGTAAAAGTAATCAAAGTCATTTCATTGGACTTATTTTTTAGGAATATTTAGGAGATGCTGGAGTAAAATCTTATGTTTGATTTTATTTTAGTGCAATCCTTTGAGTATGTCATGATGTCAGTCAGGTTCCAGTCAGAAGACAAAAGTCACACCTATTATTTTATTTTGTTTTCCTTTGAACTTTTACTTAAGGTTCAGTGGTACATGCGGAGATTTGTTATATAGGAAAATTTGCATTGCAGGAGCTTGGGGTAAAGGTTATTTTGTGATCCTAGTTCTAAGCATAGTACCAGATAGTTTTACAAGCCTTACCCTCCTCCCAACTTCCACCCTCAAGTAGGCCTCAGTGTGTGTTTTTCAATTCTTTTTGCCCACGTATTCTTGTGTTTAGCTCCCATTATAAGTGAGAACATGTGGTATTTCGTTTTCTGTTCCTGCATTAGTTTGCTAAGAATAATAGCCTCCAACTCCATCCATGTTCCTGCAGAGGACATGATCTCATTTCTTCTTATGGCTGTGTAGTAGTCCATGGTGTTTAAGTACCACATTTCCTTTATCCAATCTACCATTGATAGGTGTTTAGGTTGATTCCACATCTTGGCTATTGTGAAAAGTGTTACAGTGAATATTCATGTAGATGTGTCTTTATAATAAGATGATTTACATTCCTTTGGTATATATCCAATAATGGGATTGCTGGGTCGAATGATAATTCTGTTTTTAGTTCTTTGAGGAATTGCCACACTGCCTTCCACAAGGCCTGAACTAATTCACACTCGCACCAGCAGTGTATAAGCATTCCCTTCTCCCTGCAACCTCACCATCTTGTGTTATTTTTTGACTTTTTAATAGTAGCCATTCTGACCTGTGTTAGATGGTATCTCATTGTGGTTTTGATTTGCATTTCTCTAATGATTAGTAATATTGAACATTTTATATGTTAATTACATGTATGTCTTCTTTTGAAAAAGTGTCTGTTCATGTCCTTTGCCCACTTTTTAATGTAGTTGTTTGTTTCTTGCCTATAAATTTGTTTAAGTTACTTAAAGATTCTGATATTAGGTTTTTGTCAGCTGCATAGTTTGCAAGTATTTTCTCTTATCCTGTAGGTTGTTGGGTTACATTGTTTATAGTTTATTTTGCTGTATAAAAGTTTTTAGTTTAATTGGATTCCCTTTGCCAATTTTTGATTTTGAAGATTTAATATAAATAATTTTTAGCCTAGGTATTAAGAAACTATAAAGTTAAGAAGGGAATGCTAAGGCATCAAAGAAATTGTAATTGCAGGTTGTGGGAGAAAGCAGATGAGTTAGACTTATTAAAAGTTAGAAATTTGGAGGAGGAGGGGCACTAGAGAAAGGGGACTAAATCTCTGAGGAGGATGTCCAGCCATCTGGTATTGATATTGCCAATTTTCAGAGGAGAGACCCTGTGTATGGGGAATCCAGACTTTGAGAAGGGGGCACCTGTCAGCTGTGCTGATATCTTTGAAGGTGTTCAATAAAGCTTCTGTGGGGCATTTTGGAGAAACAGCAAAATGAAATACTTCTGCTATTAGAAAAACTTTTGCTGCCAGCATAAGAAAACATGGCAATGATAGAAGCAAGAAATAAACTCAGAAATAGAAAAGGATCAAGAAGGAGCCCTTCTCTTCCTTCTTTCTCCTCCAGGCTCTACTCTCTGTCTACTCTCTGTCCTACTCTCTGTCTCTTCAAGTGAAGTCCAACAAGAAGCCAACTAGCAAAACAGAAATGCAATTTACAGATCTCTAGCCCCAGCATCCCAATGCTGAGTATGGCCACGTGTGTTTGATGCTGAGAGGCAATAGTGTAATTACTGACACACTCACTGAAACTTGATGGAGAGAGTCATTGAACTGATTTCTCAGATCAGATACTTTTTAGAAATAGCCATCTCCGAGACCTCCAACATGTTGGCTCACCAATGTTTCATAAAATTTTATATTTTACTGATACAACAGGGTAATTTAACACAATAAACTTGAAACTGAAGGGGAAAATACAAGAACATTGCTGATTTGTTCTAGGAAGTGAGTACATTCACACTTGAATTGTTCATGTGGATTGGGCCAGTGCGCATTGGAGACTCCATTCATTTTCACTGCTAAAGTTTCCTACGATCAATGGAACCATGGGTACTGAAGAACGGCAGAGTTATTTACTGGAAATACAGTCACAAAATCGGGCAAAATTTACAGTCTTTGATCATGAATTATGCTTTAAGTTTCCATGATTGCTTTTGGAGTGTGAACCTCTGTGTGACTGATTTGTCAAGCATCTGTCATATCATTTCAAGATGATTTTATTCTACCAGTAGAAGTATATCTATCATGAAGACAGAGTATCCTGTAACTTTAGATATAAGCAGTGTAAGTGTAGATAATTCCCAAACTAGTCTGTAACTTCTGGCTCTATGCCTACTTTTGGCTCTGTAAAAATATGTTTTCTTTCTTAAATATAATAAAACTAAACCGTAGAGCCATCTGGTCATTATCTGGATAAAACATAAGATGTTTTATTTTTATACTCCTGAATTAGTCCATTCTCACACTTCTATAAAGAACTACCTAAGACTATGTAATTTATGAAGAAAAGAGGTTTAATCGACTTGAGGTTCCACAGGCTATACAGGAAGCATGGTTAGAGCCTCAGGAAACTTATAGTCACAGCAGAAGGCAATGGGAAAGCAAGCATGTCTTACCATGGTAGAGCAGAAGAAAGAAAGCAAGCAAAGGGAGAGGTGCTATTCACTTTCAAACAACCAGATATTGTAAGAACTCTGCCATGAGCTGGCACTAGGGGGAGGGTGCCAAACCATGAGAAACCACCCCAATGATTCCCCCAGGCCCCACCTCCAACACTTGGGATCACAATTCAACCTGAGATTTGGCAGGGGACACAGAACCAAATAATATCATTACACTCCTGGCTCCTTTCAAATCTAATGTCCTTCTCATATTTCAAAACACAATCATGCCTTCTCAACAGTCCCCCAATTCTTAACTCTTTCCAGCATTAACTCAAATTTCCAAGTCCGAAGCCTCATCTGAGACAAGGCAAGTCCCTTCTGCCTATGAGCCTGTGAAATCAAAAACAAGTTAGTTACTTCCAAGATGCAATGGGGGTGCAGGCCTTGGGTAAACACCTCCCTTAAAAAATGGAGAAATTGGCCAAAACAAAGGGGCTACAGGCCCCATGCAAGTCTGAAACCCAACCAGGCAGTCACTAAATCTTAAAGCTACAAAATAATCTCCTTTGACTCTGTGTTTCACATCTACGCCACCTTGATGCAAAGGTGTACTTCCAAGGCCTTGGCCAGCTCTGCCCATGTGGCTCTGCAGAGTACAACTCCCGCAACTGCTTTCACAGGCTGGTGGTGAGTTCCTGCAGCTTTTCCAGACAATTGGTGAAAGCTATCAGTGGATATACCACACTTGGGTCTGGAGGATGGTGGCCCTTTTCTCACAGCTCTACTGGGCAGTGACCCAGTAGGGACTCTGTGTGGGTGCTTAACAGCCCACTAAATCACAATGAAAATTTATTTCCCACAGTTCTGGAGTCAGAAAGTTCAAGATCAGGATGCCATCATGGTTGGTTGTGGTAAGGGCCTTCTTCCTGCAAAGGATATGATCTCATTCTTTTTTATAGCTGCATAGTATTCCGTGGTGTATATGTACCACATTTTCTTTATCTAGTCTACCATTAACGAGCATTTAGGTTGATTCCATATCTTTGCTATTGTGAATAGTGCTGCAGTGAACATATGTGTACATATGTCTTTTTTATTGAGACAGAGTCTCACTTTGTCACTTGGGCTGGAGTGCAGTGGTGCAATCTTGGCTTACTGCAACCTCTGCCTCCTGAGTTCAAGTGATTCTCCTGCCTCAGCCTCCAGAGTAGCTGGGATTACAGGTACCCACCACCATGCCTGGCTAACTTTTGTATTTTTACTAGAGACAAGGTTTTGCCAGGTTGGCCAGACTGGTCTCAAACTCCTGACCTCAGGTGATCCACCTGCCTCAGCCTCCCAAAGTGTTGGGATTACAGGCATGAGCCACCGCATCCAACCCATATGTCTTTATAATGGAATGATTTATATTCCTTTGGGTATACACCTCATAATGGGATTGCTGGATTGAATGATATTTCTGTTTTTAGGTATTTGAGGAATCACCACACTGTTTTTCACAATGGTTGAACTATTTTACATTCTACCAACAGTATATGAGCATTCTTTATTCTCCACAACCTCACCAGCATCTATTATTACAAATTTATATTTCCTGTGTATAAATAGACAATGATTTACAGGTCCACAGACCATCTCAAACTGAAGATAGACATGTTCCACAATTCAGAAGTTTTCTGTTTTCAGAAAAATACTGTGGCAGATATATTCAAATACTATTTGAATATTCACATTAACTGAGACAAATATAGTCTTGTGTCTATGCATACTAAAATAGGGTTCATTAGCATTTATTACCAGATGAGTTACAAGGAAACTTTTTAATTTTTGGAACATGTAAGGTTTGAGAATTATCAATAAAGGTTGCAGACTTGCATGTTATTGACCATTGGCATAAACAAACTACATACATATCTAAAAATTGGTATTTTCAATCATGTAACTTTCTTTGACTACAAAGTCAAAGAAAATTTTATAAATGTAATTTTAATTAAAATATGTAGCATGTTTGTATGTGAAAGAAGAAGTTAATTGAGAGTCAAATATATGAAAAAGATAAAAGTAGTAGATGTTTTGAGAACATGAAAAATAAAAAGATGAAGTTTTATCTATTTTTTTCTCAACCAGAATTTTCTAAGTGACTTCTACATGCCAGAATTGTGCCAAATGTAGCCAATACGAAGAGAAATAAAGCATAATTCTTACTACCCAGAAATTGTCAATATAGCTTAAAAATGCAATAAAGTATAAAAAATAATGCTAGGATA
Organism: Aotus nancymaae; assembly: GCF_030222135.1. Classification (NCBI taxonomy): domain Eukaryota; kingdom Metazoa; phylum Chordata; class Mammalia; order Primates; family Aotidae; genus Aotus; species Aotus nancymaae. Next base: position 27,670,508 of record NW_026988422.1, on the reverse strand, counting down.
AAAATTCATAAAAGTATAGTAGAACAGAAAGAAGGAAATAATTGCTTCTTTTAGGGAAAAGAGAGTCAAAACATTTCATTGACAAGATGATGCTTAAAAAAATAAGTAGCTGTTTTTCAGGTCGGGATTGGGGAAACTGAGGGGAAGGAAAAGATTACTTTTAGACAGAGGAACAATTTGAGCTCATGCACACGGTGTGAGACTGTGAGTCACAAGACATGTTTTCAATAGCCTAGAGGAGTTATTTTAATCAGTATCTGTGCAGAAAACCTTTTGAGTGCCTACTATATGCCATATCCTACGTGTTATGGCGGCTATTGGGCATGTGTTGTCATGGAGCACTTAACATGTGACCAGTATGACTAAATGAATTTTTACTTTAAAAATACTTATAATTCACATAAAAATCAGACCCACTGTATTTTAGCAAATTACATATTTTTATTAAATAAAGTATTTTTCAAACCACCTGGAGAAATCCCACGCTGCAATTATTGCTATCATTCTGGTATACGCATACCCCAGTTGTTCAGGGTCCTCCTACTATGGCTCATACTTTCAACCTTTCCTGAATAACGGGATTTAGGCTATTGAATCCTGTCACACTCAAAGGTGACTGCAGTTTTGCCAGCTCCCCTTGGGAAACACCTCGTGTGTTGTGGTGGATAAAAGACCAGGACCAGTTCAGATTCTTTAGTTCAAGTTATACTCCAAAACTCCCTGAGGATCACAATGAAGTTAGATTTCACTTGGAGCTGTTTTTCCGTAACTTTTTAACCCTTTCCAACTTGCTTTCTTTACTCCCTTACAGGTTTCTCTTAAGCATACTCCCTTAATAATCCTCTTGCTCCCAAATCCCCATCTCAAAGCCTACTGCTAGTAAATCCAAACAAAGAAAATGTGTGAAATTTGGTATGGCTACAGGAGATCCAAGAGAAGATGTTAGATTAATAGCTGGATCTTAATTTGGGTGCCCAGGAATGAGACCTGAGCTTGAGATACAAGTAAAATCAGTAGAGTAACCATGAAAAGTGGCATTTATATTTAGGAGAATTTATGGCATCTTTTTGACAAATTATCAAAAGACAAAGAGAAGATGGAACTCTGATAAAAAGTTGTTAGGTAAAGTAAAAGGAGCTAACAAAGGAGAATGAAGAGTCACAAATGAAACATGTAAAGAACCAGAAGATAGTAGAATAAGAAAGTTAAATTTTCAAAAGGTGTATTTTCAAAAGGAAGGTGTGGTCAATGTTACAAATGCAGATGGGTGGTCAGATAAGAGACATTCCAAACAACAGCAGACAGACAAGGCACTACTGGATTAGAAAACATGCCAGTAATTGGTGGCATTTCAAAGGTAGGTAAATATCGTTTGCAGGAAAAGGTTTTGGAGAAGTTGACTATTTAGGGAAGAGAGAAAAGGAGTATAGAAGATTGATTCCATAGAAAGAGATATCAAATGTTAAAAAAAAAATAGAGTGTATAACAAAATAAGTCACATTTTTAAAGAAAACCAGGAGATTTGGGATCCAGAGCATAATACTATATTGAAACAGAACCCAAGCGAAAATCATGACTCAAGGAAAAGTATAGATTTGGTGGTGGGAAAATTGGGGAGATTCCTTTGTTGGCTATTTTAATGACATTATGAAAGGAAATTAGTAGCTGACAGCAGTGTACAGAAGGGCACAAGAGAGCTTTGAGTAAAGATGTAACTTCAAAGATTAGGAAGGTGATTCTACTCTCAAAGTTCAACAAAATTGTCCAACAGTATGCAATGCCAGTTTGAAATGTGAGTCAATGTGCTAATCAAGTAAAATCAATTTGTTTGGTATTGTGTTGGTAATGTTGATCTAAGATGGGTTTTTTCTAAGAAAGTTAAAAAAGAAAAAGGAAATGTGGAGTAGGAATAAAAATAGGAAAAAGGAAAAGAAGAAATAAAAATCAATGTAAATCAACTTATGATAGTATGGGGGAGAAAAATTGAGGTGTTTCATATTGTATGACTTTTATAGTTTCCCAGTAAGGGAATAAGTGGTATAAAAATTGTTAAATAAATTCTATTTAATATGAAAGAATAGATTGTTGCTAAATAAATTTTATAATTAATGTTAAATAACATGGAACACACTGACAATATAATGTAAAATAAAAGGGGGAAGTACAGCTGCTTATGTGGTTAGAACTCCTTTATTTAGCGTATGTATAGATAAAGAACTAGTAGAAAATACACCAAAATGTTTACTGAATGATAGGATTTTATATTTTGTATTTTTATCTATGTTTCTGGAACCTCTTGCTACATTAAAACTTACCCACAATTAAATGGTATAAAACAATAACCATTTGATTATGCTCATGACTCCAGGTCAGAAATTTTGGAGTGGCACATCAGTGGTGATGGCTAGTATCTGCTCTATAATATCTGGTAACTCATGTGAGAAGGCTTGAACAATTACAGGTGTCTAGGATGGGTTGCTTAGGTCTATATTTCTGGGTCCTTGCTATGATTTGATTCCACATAATCTCCATAATTCATTTGGAATTCATTTCCAAATTCACCTAATACCCAATGTGATAATATTAAGAGATGGAGCCCTTTGGGCAGTAATTTAAGTCATGAGAGTTTTGCTCTCATGATTTCATGATTGGATTAGTGCTCTTATAAAAAAGGATGAATGGATGCTTTAGGGCTTTTTCTTCTTTTTGTTTTTTCCCTACACCATGTAAAGACACAGTATTGGTCCCTTCCACCACATAAGGATGCAGCAAAAGGCATCATCGTGGCAGGTGAAAGCAAGCCCTCACCAGACACCAAATCTGCTGGTAACTTGATCTTGGACTTCCCAGCCTCCAGAACTGTGAAAAATAAATTTCTGTTATTTATAAATTGCCCAGTATAAGGTATTTTGTCATAGCAGGCTGAATGGACTACACAGGCCTCGTGATGCCTACTTTTCCAGGTGCTATCTATTGGAAATGGAATATCTAAGATGGCTCTTGGGCTCACATGTCTAGCACCTAAGCTAGAATGCTGGGAAAGCAAAGGACTTGCTGCTGTTGCTCTCTCCCAAAGTGACCCATCCTCATGGGTTGCTTAGACTTCCTTACAGTATGGAAATCACAGAATAGCCATGCTTGTTCTAGGAAGCTAGCTTCTTCCAGAGTAATTGTTATAAGAAAAGGATAGTAGAAATTGATAGTCATCTTAAAGAACAGGCTTGAAATTGGAATAATATCACTTTTGGCATATTCTACTATTGAAAGCAGTCACAGAGCAATCCAGAATCAAGGGAATGAAGTGATAGACTTTACCTGTCAATGGAGGATGATATGTGCATACAAGCAGGAGAGAAAATGATGGTTATTTTACAGATGAGCTAAGCATGAAAGCATTTTAAGCAGGCAAATGATGAGTCCACCTTTTATTTCATGAAGAGGTATTTTATTACTGCATAAAAGACAGATCAGAGGAAAAGAAAAATGGAACTGGTGAGAATATATAGGAGGATGTTATAGTAATGTAGATATGAGATAATGATGGTCTGTAAAAATGCAGTGATAGTAGAGATATAGAGAAGAGGACAGATTTGATAAAAGCCCTTTTTTTTCTCATGGCAAATAAGTTTCCATAGTTCTTACTTTTAACATATGGGTTCATGGCTCTGCATTCTAAGTCCTCCCTTTATTTGAACAAATGGTCTATGTATGTTTAGAGATAAGTAGTCTCATAACTAGATTTTTGCCTTTAGAAGCTTGGAGGTCTCAAGCACCCTACTCATTCTAAAATGTTCTGTCCCTTCAGTCCAACCTGATGGTACATTTGCCATTATAATTTTCTGAAAATCATTGTGTATTTCCTATAAATATTATTAGGATTTTTTTTCTATTAGACAAAAGTCACATCCACCTATGTCCTTAAACCAGGCCAATCTCTACCTTGTGTCAAAAGTCAAGGTACTCTGAGATAACATCATTAAAATTCTTAGAAGACCTTTTTCTAGCCAAGAGAGCCTAGAAGGCATGCCCTTAAGATATTTAAAAGTTATTTTCTATCTAGCTGAGGGAGCTTGAGAAGAATATCTTTAAGAATGATACAACTTTTTCTCCATCTGAGTCACTTTACAATACACTGCCCTAGATTTTTCTGAAGTCTTAACAAGTGATCTTACTGCTTCAAACTTAAGATCTTCATTCCGAGGCTATCCTTATTGGTAGAAACCTGAACTTGAGTTTTGTCTTGAGTCCATTTCTTTCTTTGATAGGTTTTTAATGGGAAAGGTCAGGATTGAGAAACAAGTTTCATTTTCTAGCCCAGCAAATCCTGACTTCCTTTTATTTCCTCTAAATTCTGTTTAGAAAATGAAACAGTTTCTTCTTTAGTTCACCTCTCTCTTCATACACTTTATCACAGGCAAATAGAATAAATAGGTTGGCTCTTTCAACATCCTGCCTGAACATTTTCTTTGCTAGATCTATGTGGTCATTAGGTACTCATTCTATTTTTCATGTTACTACAGGTAACTGTGTTGTGGACTTCTACCACAGTGTAACAAGGACAATTTTTTTTTTGCCAGTCTCCAGTAAAAAATCTCTCACAGTTCCTCAAGCCTTTATTAATATTCTCCTTAAGATCTTTTCATCTTTTCCCTGCTATTTAATCTCAATTCCAAAGACAGAATTTCAGGGTTTTGTATGGTGACACACCGTTCCCAGTGTCAATGACTGTTAGTCACATTTAGAGTTCAGTTTTAAAAAGCATAATAAATATGAGTAACATGGAATTGGGATTTATTATAGGGATTAGACCCTACATAGCAGTTGGGAGTTTTGAGGAAATTACAGCCAAGAAAGGGATGGCTGGATGTTCACTAACCAAAGACTACAAAGGAAAGTTGAAAAAAAAAATTTCTAAGAGAGGTCCAGAAGTCACTGCAGGTCAACAAGGAAGAAAGACAGATACAGAACAGGGAAGAGCAAGGACAAACTGGAACATATGAAGACAAATTGGAACCCACAAGACAAATGGTAACCATAATTTCTCTCTCACCATATCTAACCCCAATGTTACATATGGCCTACAAATAGAGCAGGTGCAGATTGCTATAAAATCTCTCTCTCACACACACACACACACACACACACACACACACACACACACACACACACACACGGCTCAGGACCCAGAGAAGCTGAAGAGGGAGATCCAGCTGCTCCACACTGACAAGATGACCCAGACTGCATGAACTGCAACAGCACTTAGACCCCTGAACCCACTTGGAGCACAGAGTTCAGTACATTTTTTTCTGTAAAATGCAGTATGGTAAAAACATTTTAAGCCTTGCATGGCTTTTCTTGTGGTCACTTAACTCTATCACTGTAGCATAAAATAGGCAGAAGACAATACATAAACAATGTGGCTGTTTTCCAGTACAACTTTATTAAAAAAAAAAAAAAAAGCAGTGTGCTGAATCTGGGCCACATACTACATTTTGCCAACAATGTTTTAGACTAAAGTGACTACCATTGCATGTTCGTAATCGAAATCCTGTGCAATTTACCTTGTAATCCACCCAGAACTTGAATCATACAGGGAAAAATATTTTGGAAACTATAGTTCCACATTAGGTATGTCGACCCAGCACAAAGGCAACAAACTATGTTCCCAAATTTCTGTAATTTTCATGCCTTACTCCTATAATCAACAACAACAGCAACTCCCAAACACCATAAAAATACACTTGTAGTATGTAGGTAGTGCCTATTCAGGCCTTTAAGGCCAAGAGGTTTTGGTAAATATTAACTAGCAATCATGTGACTTGCAGGATTGAGAAACTTTCATGAGGATGTCACAAGGGTGATGAACTCCTTCAAAAGACTCAAGGTCTTTCACAGGATAATTCCCTCTGGAATAATCAGTTGAAACAGTAATCCTTAATTCAAAGATTTTTGGAGGATTATTTTTACCTCATTCTGTCCCATATAATGTATATAGTTCAGAGTTTTTAAAAAATAATTTTTTAGTAGCACAACCTTTTCTTCAGATGAAATCTTAATCAGAAGTGGGAATAAATAAAACATAAAGCAGCACTTCTACTTGGAAGTGTAAAGAAGTAACAAAGATAAAATTTGAAAACCTCTGGTTGAAACAGAGAAGGAGGAGTATTTGCATTACAAAGGTGGCTATTCACTGCAGACCTTACCATTTTTCTTTTTTATATACTTTAAATTTTAGTACATTAGGGTACATCTACAGGTTTTCATAAGCACCATTCTCAGCTTACACCATATACGGAAATCTCTTTTACCAATGAGTACAGGTAAGAGAAAACAGGTAAGGAAAAACACAAAATACGGATTCAGGGGCAAAGTGATTTGAAGTCTAAAGAGGAAAGTTGTCATAGTTTTTCCTAACACTAACATTGTCATTTGTTCTGATAACTCAGCCTACCTTGATATCCTGGGAGACCAAGGTAAACATCTTCTTTTATCCAGGTTTTCATCATCTTGAAAAAAGGTATTAATTTTAATGAAACCTCTGCAAACCATTATTTCCTGTAATCCCTAGGCACAACAGGTACATGAACAGCATTGTTGAAACAAGAGCCATCCTTTTTCTAAAAAATGTTTCAGATATTGCTATAGAATGCAGATGTTCCCCTGAAAAAACTCCTAAAGATCTGAAAATTATATCCCCACATCCTCTAAGCACTGAGTAGATCTGCAAAACACTTTGTTTGATTGACAGGAGAGAACTATTTCAAATGCCAGTGGGTAGCCTTCCAGGGAACAAGATTACAACAAGAATATTTTTCCCCCTACTGCTAATGGCTAATCCTGGCATTGAGCCCTTGGCTGCTGCTCTCCAACGTGGGCATCCTTTTAGGAAATGTGCCTGTCACAGCTTGCCTCAGACTGATACAGTGTCAAGATGCAGAGAAGAAAAATTAGTTAAGAAAGAAACAACTGGACTCTATCAGCATTGTATTCATTAGTGTGCAAGGTGGAGTCAATTGGAAGGACAAATAGTCTTTTTCTCAAGCAGAAAGTTTATTTGTTCACTACGGTACATGTCAGCTTCTGAAGATGAAACATCCTAACATTCTAACTCCCATCTATGTTTAAGTATAGGACACACTTCTTTTTATTTGTATTTTTATCTTTTTGAACTTTGATCTTAACAGGAATCCTCAGAAATCAAGGACAAAATATCTTAAACCAAAGTGGAGCTTATCTAGTTGTTCATACCTTACGCTCATGTAGTTGTCTAGACCCTAAGATGACACTGATGATGGCAGTTAAGAATCAAATGTACAAATATGGATTAGGGGAAAATGCCCTGCTTCCTGGTTCCACAGCACATGGACAAAGATTGCCCTTTGTCTGATAGTTGCAGCTGCTATTTGAAAATCTTGGTGTACAGGATTTGACTGTGCCTCTTAGGCTCGGAGTTGGCTCAAAACCTTTTCTCAAAAAACTAAAAATAAATATAATAACTGTCATCCAGAATGGTAATGTAACTCAATAAAGAATATGATAAAAGAGACTATAAAAATCCTCCTTCTAAAAAGGCTAGTTTTCTAAAGGAGGCTATGCAATATTTTCTACATATTGATATGATGACTATAAGATTAAAATTGGGTCTATTTTAACAAATACTAATCAGGTAAATCTAAAACATGTTCCTAAAAATTAAAATATTATATACTTCTTTAGAGTTTCAAATATCTGCAAGAAATTGTTCAATAATCTCAGGAAAAAAATTAACTTTTCAAAAATAATAATTTCAAGGTGTTTTCAAAGGTTAGAAAGTTGGTACTTGTCAAATAAGAATAGGTAGAAACATCAGAAATATGCACACTACTCAAAACCATTATAATATGTGACTTTGAAATTCTTCCATCCATATATATATATATATATAAAATTAAATTTCATTAGGAATTTATTGAAGTACACTATGTGCCCAGCATAGAACTAGATGCTAGAAATAGAAATAGAAATGACATTTATTTGTTTCCTTCAAAGTGAAGCTCAAAATTTAATGGACAAAATAGAAAGCATCAAAGATTGGATCCAATATAAAAATGCCCCTTTTGTTAGGCTCACTTGGTAAACCATACCATGGAAAATCCACATTCTGTATTGTGGTACTTTTGTACTAACATGTTAAAAACATCACATGATAAGTAATATACAAATGATGTGAATGAGTGCTCTGGCAATGTACTGGTAAGCCTTCCCAAAAGTGAGACAACTGAACAGGGCTAGCCCAATGAATAATATTTATTCAACTTAGAAGGAAGGGAGGAAAAATTTGGAACAGCATGATCTATGAAGATGTGAGAGTATGTCATATCTAAGGAAAGAAAGCCCATTGTGAACACTGTTTAGAGATATATAACAGGAATAAGAGAGTGTGAGGTGAATAAGAGAGTGTGAGGTTAATAAAAGATTACAATCATACCATCACGTAACTAAGTAGTCCAATTTACTGATATAATAAATTGATCTTCTGAACTTTGTGGTTCTACAATTGACAATGATAGAGTTCTTTGTTTCACTCCGAGTTTTCATTTGCTATCTCAAACTCCTACATGTTTTATTTTCATTTCACAATAAACCAAACCAAAGGCTAACCTCATAACTATACATCCTCATTAATATATCATAAACTTTAGCGTACAGTCTGAAGCAAAGCATAACATATGTTAAAAAATAGTAAGAATTTGAAGATAAAAGTTCAGGGACCATTATAGTGTATTTCTGTTCAAAAGGTTAGAACAAAACAAATATTAGGTCAAAGCATCTTAGACTGAGATAGCAATAGTGAAATGGAAAAGAAGTGACAAATCAGAGTAGCACTTTGAAATAAGAATCAAAATTAGTGTAAAGACAAGTAGATGTCCTACATTCTAAATTTTGGGAAAACAGAGGATCTCTTCCCATTAGGAAAACTAATGTTTTAATGTTTTTTAATGAGCAAGACAATGGTGAGATGAATTCATCCTCATCTACTGTTTTGTCACTTGCCAATCTCTCGTGCTTGCTGGCTTCTAGTTAGAAGGAGGCTCTGGGGGAAAATGGAAGATGAGTTGGGGCGACAGATGCTTTCTATCTCAAGCCTTCCCTTCACCAGCACCTTTCAGCACTTCAGTATCCACAGGGAAGAGTCTCTTTCTCAGTCCTTGTGCCAATGTATCATAACCCCTTAGCAGTCTTGGACCCTGGCTGTCCAGAGCTCCCTTGGCATCTCTAGCATTGGCTTCACAATACTTGCCCTGTGGTTTCAGAACTGACTAGGTAGTGCCTCTTTGAGTAACAAGCCCTTGCTAGAACTCCAAGTAGCACAGCACAGGGGTGTTCCCAGCCTCTTATAATGTCAAGCCTTCTCCCTTGTCACCCTAGTCTTAAGGATTCTAAAATAACTGTATCCTACATTAATGTCTAGATTACATCACCTTCCTCTTTTTGTTCTTTCAGCTCTACAACAACGCATTTGTAACTAGTTACTTATATTTAATCACCTCTGTCTGAAAACAAAGCATCCTTTCTCTTTTACTGACTAGACCCTACTTTAGCTAGTGCTTGTTACCAACAGTGGACCATGGAAATAATCACCAAGACTGGATTCTTAGAGTGAGTTGCTGAGCTGTGTTAGTTTAAATACAGGGATGTCATAAATTATACCAGAAAATATGAAACTAGTAATACACAGCAAGCACTGAAATAATGATTTCTTAAATTATTAACTGAGATTACTTGGGGATAAACTGCCTATAAAAGGTAACAATTTGGGAGAATAATAGAGGGCTGCACTTAATTGTTATGGTAAAGATGGTGATTTTAAGTACTGTGGGGTGAAGTGTTGCTTCTGAAGAGTTTACAGAAATAAAATTTAAAACTCAAAGCTTTAAAATTTCCACCACAAGGTGTGGTCAGAAAATATCCATAGTAGCCCTACAAGAACCACTTCTTTATTTTAATTTTCAGTGTATAGCAGGTATGACTAAAATTCAGGTTAAAAATCTAGTTGAGCCAGATGCTGTATTACAATATAAATCAAATTCATACACTTGCCAAATATGTTATTTGAAAGTTAAGGTGTTGATTGGAATAGAAGGTAGATACTAAGACTTCAAATGGGGGTGTTTGGATAGTTGTGGAAGAATATGAGATACGTGAGCATCTTTGTCCAAGTAAAAGAAATATCTCCCTTGAGCAATAGCAAAATGGCCAAATAGGAAGAGCTCCAGTCTGCAGTTCCCAGTGTGATCAATGCAGAATGCAGGTGATTTCTGCATTTCCAACTGAGGTACCTGGCTCATCTCATTGAGACTGGTTAGACAGTGAGTGCAGCCCACGGAGGGTGAGTCGAAGTAGGGTGGGGTGTCACCTCATCCTTGAAGCACAAGGGGTTGGGGAACTCCTTCCCCTAGCCAAGGGAAGCCATGAGAGACTGTGGCATGAGAACAGCACATCCCAGCCCAGATACTATGCTTTTCCAGTGGTCTTCGCAACCCACACCAGGAGATTCCCTCTGGTTCCTATGCCAACAGGGCCCTGGGTTTCAAGCACAAAACTGGGCAGCCATTTGGGCAGACACTGAGGTAGCTGCAGGAGTTTTTGTTTGTTTGTTTGTTTGTTTTCATACCCTAGTGGTGCCTGGAATGCCAGAGAGACAGAACCATTCACTCCCCTGGAGAGGGAGCTGAAGCCAGAGAGCCACATGGTCTAGCTCAGTGGATCCCATCCCCAGAAAGCCCAGCAAGCTAAGATCCACTGGCTTAAAATTCTCGCTGCCAGCACAGCAGTCTGAAGTCAACTTGGGATGCTCAAGATTGATGGGGGAAGGGGCATTCAAAATTACTGAGGTTTAGTAGGCGGTTTTCCCTTCACAATGTAAACAAAGCCCTGCAAAGTTTGAAATGGGTAAAGCCCACTGCAGCTCTACAAAGCTGCTGTAGTGAGACTGCCTCTTTAGATTCCTCCTCTCTGGGCAAAGCATCTCTGAAAGAAAGACAGCAGCCACAGTCAGGGGTTTATAGATAAAACTCCCATCTCCCTGGGACAGAGAACTTGGGGGAAGGGATGGCTATGGGCACAGCTTCAGCAGACTTAAACATTCCTGCCTGCTGGCTGTGAAAAGAGCACAGAGCTTGAGCTCTTTTTAATCTAAGGGACAGATTACCTCCTTAAATGGGTCTCTGAACCCTGTGCTTCCTGACTGGGAGAAACCTTCCATCAGGGGCCAACAGACACCTCATAGAAAAGAGCTCCAGCTGGCATCTGGTGGGTCCCCCTCTGGAATGAAGCTTCCAGAAAAAGAAACAGGCATCAATCTTTGCTGTTCTGCAGTCTTTGCTGGTAATATAGGCAAACAGAGTGTGGAATGGACCTCCAGCAAACTCCAGCAGACCTGCAGCAAAGGGGCCTGACTGTTAGAAAGAAAACTAACAAACAGAAAGGAATAGCACCAACATCAACAAAAAGAACGTTCACACAGAAACTCAATCCAAAGGTCACCAACATCAAAGACCAAAGGCAGATAAATCTATGAAGATGAGGAAAATCCAGTGAAAAACAGGCTGAAAATTCCAAACACCAGAACTCCTCTTCTCCTCCAAAGGATCACAACCCCTCGCCAGCAAGGGAAGAAAACCAGATGGAAAATGAGTTTGACATATTGACAGAAGTGGGCTTCAGAAGGTGGGTAGTAACAAACTCCTCTGAGCTAAAGGAGCATATTCTAACCCAAGACAAAAAAGCTAAGAACCTTGATAAAAGGTTACAGGACTGCTAGCTAGAATAACCAGTTTAGAGAAGAACATAAATGGCCTGATGAAAGTGAAAAACACAGTATGAGAAGGGCGTGAAACATACACAAGTATCAATAGCTGAATCAATCAAGTGGAATAAAGGATATTAGAGATTAAAGATCAACTTAATGAAATAAGGTCTGAAGACAAGATTAGAGACAAAAAGAATAAAAAGGAATGAACAAAGCCTCCAAGAAATATGGGACTCTGAAAAGACCAAACCTATGTTGGATTGGGGTACCTGAATGTGACAGGGAGAATGGAACCAAGTTGGAAAATGCTATGCAGGATATTATCCAGGAGAACTTCCCCAACCTAGCAAGACAGGCGAACATTCAAATTCAGGAAATACAGAGAATACCACAAAGATACCCTTTCAGAAGAGCAATTCCAAGACAGATAATCATCAGATTCACCGAGGTTGAAAGGAAGGAAAAAATGTTAAGGGCAGCCAGTGAGAAAGGTTGGGTTACCCACAAAGGGAAGCACATCAGACTAACAGCAGATCTCTCTGCAAAAACTCTACAAGCCAGAAGAGAATGTGGGTCAATATTCAACATTCTTAAAGAAAAGTATTTTCAATCCAGAATTTCATATCCAGCCAAACTAAGCTTCATAAGTGAAGAAGAAATACAATCCTTTACAGATAAGCAAATGCTGAGATATTTTGTCACCATTAGGCCTGCCTTGCAAGAGCTCCTAAAGGAAGCGCTTAATATGGAAAGGAAAAACTGATACGAACCACTGCAAAAACATACCAAATTGTAAAGACTATAGACACTATGGAGAAACCGCATCAACTAATGGGAAAAAAAAAAAAAAAAATACAGCTAGCATCATAATGACAGGAACAAATTCACACATAACAATATTAACCTTAAATGGAAATGGGCTAAATGCCCCAATGAAAAGACACAGACTGAACTATTCCAAACAATACAAAAAGAGGGAATCCTTCCCAAATCATATTATGAGACCAACATCATCCTGATACCAAAACCAGGCAGAGACTCAACAAAAAAAGAAAACTTCAGGCCAATATCCATGATGAACATAGATGAAAAAATCTTCAATAAAACACTGGCAGACCGATTGCAACAGCACATCAAAAAGCTTATCCATCAAGATCAAGTAGGCTTTATCCCAGGGATGCATAGCTGGTTCAACATATGCAAGTCTATAAATGTAACAATGGGCTAATATCCAGAATCTACAAAGAACTAAAACAGATATACAAGAAACAAACAAACAAACCCATTCAAAAGTGGGTGAAGGATAGGAACAGACACTTTTCAAAAGAAGACACATATGAGGCCAACAAACATAAGAAAAAATATTCATCATCACTGGTCATTAGAAAAATGCAAATCAAAACCACATTGAGATACCACCTCAGGCCAGTTAGAATGGTGATCATTAAAAAATCTGGAGACAACAGATTCTGGAGAGGATGTGGAGAAACAGGAACACTTTCACACTGTTGGAAGGAGTATTAATTAGTTCAACCAGTGTGGAAGATCAGGAAGACAACCAATTAGGAAGACAGTGTGGTGATTACTCAGGGACCTAGAAATAGAAATTTCATTTGACTCAGCAATCCCATTACTGGGTATACATCCAAAGGATTATAAATTATTCTGTTATAAAGACACATGCACACGTATGTTCATTGCTGCACTGTTTACAATGGCAAAGACCTGGAACCAACACAAATGCCCATTGATGATAGACTGGACAAAGAAAATGTGGCACATATACACCAGGGAATACTATGCAGCCATAAAAAACAATGAGTTCGTGTTCCTTGTAGGGACATGGATGAAGCTGGACACCATCATTCTCAGCAAACTGACACAAGAACAGAAAATCAAACACTGCATGTTCTCACTCATAGGCAGGTGTTGAACAATGAGAACACATGGACACAGGGAGGGGAGCATCACACACTGGGGTCTGTTGCAGGGGGCTAGGGGAGGGACAGTGGTGGATGGGGAGGTTGGGGAGGGATAACATGGGGAGAAATGCCAGATATAGGTGACATGGGGATGAAGGCAGCAAACCACATTGCCATGTATATACCTATGCAACAATCCTGCACGATCTGTACATGTACCCCAGAACCTAAAGTACAATGGAATGGAATGGAAAGGAAAGGAAAGGAAAGAAAAGGAAAGGAAAAGGACACAGACTGCCAAATTGGATAGTAAAGACCCATTGGTGTGCTGTATTCAGGAGACCCATCTCATGCGCAAAGACACACATAGGCCCAAAATAAAGGGACAGAGAAATATTTACCAAGCAAATGGAGAGAAAAAAAAAAAAAAATACAGGGGTTGCAATCCTAATCTCTGATAAAACAGACTTTAAACCAACAAAGATAAAAAAAGACAAAGAAGGGCACTATAAAAGGGTAGAGGGATTAATTCAACAAGAAGTAATCCCTCTAACTATCCTAAACATATATGTACCCAATACAGGAGCACTCAGACTGATAAAACCAAATCTTAGAGGCCTACAAAGAGTCTTAGACTCCCACACAATAATAGTGAGAGACTTTAACACCCCACTGTCAATATTAGACAGATAAACTAGACAGAAAATTAAAAAGGATATTCAGGACTTGAACTCAGCTCTGGATCAAGTGGACTTAATAGACATCTATAGAACTCTCCATCTGAAATCAACAGAATATACATTTTTCTCAGCACCATAGCACACTTATTCTAAAATTGACCACATAATTGGAAGTAAAACACTCCTCAGCAAATGCAAAAGGACAGAAATCATAACAACCACTCTCAGACCACAATACACCAAATTAGAACTCAGGATTGAGAAACTCACTCAAAACTGCACAACTACATGGAAACCAAACAACCTGCTTCTGAATGACTACTGGGTAAATAACTAAATGAAAGCAGAGATAAATAAGTTGTTTGAAACCAATGAGAACAAAGGCACAATACATCAGAATCTCTGGGACACAGCTAATGCAGTTTTTAGAGGGAAATTTGTAGCACTAAATGCCCACAGGAGAAAGTGGGAAAGATCTAAATTGACACCCTAATATCATAATTAAAAGACTTAGAGAAGCAAGAGCAAACAAATTCAGAAGCTAGCAGAAGACAAGAAATAACTATGATCAGAGCAGAACTGAAGAAAATAGTGACACAAAAAAATCCTTTATAAAACAATGAATCCAGGAGATGGTTTTCTGAAAAGATTAACAAAATAGATAGAGGACTACCCAGACCAATAAAGAAGAAAAGAGAGAAGAATCAAATAGACACAGGAAAAAATGATAAAGGGGATATCACCACTGATCCCAGAGAAATACAAACTACCATCAGAGTATATTATACTCACCTCTATGCAAATAAAACTAGAAAATCTAGAAGAAATGAATACATTCTGGACACATACACCCTCCCAAGACTAAACCAGGAAGAAGTCAAATCCATGAATAGACCAATAACAAATTCTGAAATTGAGGCAGTAATTAATAGCCGACCAACCAAAAATAGCCCAGGACCAGAGGGATTCACAGCCGAATACTACCACAGGTACAAAAAAGAGGAGCTGGCACCAATCCTTCTGAAACTATTCCAAACAATAGAAAAAGAGGGACCCTCCCTAACTCATTTTATGAGGCCAGTAACATCCTGATACCAAAACTTGGCAGAGACACAACAACAACAAAAAAATTTCAGGCCAACATCCCTGATGAACATCAACGTAAAAATCCTCAATAAAGTACTGGCAAACCGAATACAGCAGTACATCAAAAAGCTTATCCACCACGATCAAGTTGGCTTCATTCCTGGGATGAAAGACTGGCTCAACATATGCAAATGAATAAATGTAATTAATCACATAAACAAAATCAATGACAGAAACCACATGATTATCCCAATGGATGCAGAAAAGACCTTCAAAAAAATTCAACACCCCTTCATGCTAAAAACTCTCAATAAACTAGGTATTGATGGAATGTATCTCAAAATAATAAGAACTATTTATGATAAACTCACAGTCAATATCATACTGAATGGGCAAAAGCTGGAAGCATTCTCTTTGAAAACTGGCACAAGACAAGGATGGCCTTTCTCACCACTCCTGTTCAACATAGTATTATAAGTTCTGGCCAGGGCAATCAGGCAAGAAAAAGGAATAAAGGGTATTCAAATATGAAGAGAGGAAGTCAAATTGTTTCTGTTTGCTGATGACATGATTGTATATTTAGAAAATCCCATCATCTCAGCCCAAAATCTCTTTAAGCTGTTAAGCAACTTCAGCAGTCTCAGAATACAAAATCAATGTGTGAAAATTATAAGCATTCCTATACACCAATAATAGACAAACAAAGCCAAATCACGAGTGAACACCCATTCACAATTGCTGCAAAGAGAATAAAATACCTAGGAATACAACTTACACAGGATATGAAGGACCTCTTCAAGGAGAACTACAAACCACTGCTCAAGGAAATAAGAGAGGACAGAAACAGATGGAAAAACATTCCATGCTCATGGTTAGGAAGAATCGATATTGTGAAAATGGCCATACTGCCTAAAGTAATTTACAGATTCAATGCTGTCCTCATCAAGCTACCATTGACTTTCTTCACACAATTGGAAAAAACTACTTTAAATTTCATATGGAACCAAAAAAGAGCCCATATAGCCAAGACAATCCTAAGCAAAAAGTACAAAATGAAGACATCATGTTACCTGAATTTATACTACAAGGCAGCATGGTACTGGTACTTAAACAGATATATAGACCAATGAAACAGAACAGAGGCCTCAGAAATAATATCATACATCTACAACCCTCTGATGTTTGACAAACCTAACAAAAACAAGCAATGAGGAAAAGATTCCCTATTTAATAAATGGTGTTGGGAAAACTGGCTAGCCATAAGCAGAAAACTGAAACCATACCCCTTCCTTACACCTTTTGCAAAAATTAACTCAAGATAGATTAAAGACTTAAACATAAGACCAAAACTATAAAAACCCTAGAAGAAAACATTGGTAATATCATTCAGGACATAGGCATTGGCAAAGACTTCATGACTAAAACACCAAAAGCAATGACAACAAAAGCCAAAATTGACAAATAATCTAATTAAACTAAAGAGCATCTGCACAACAACAACAACAAAACTATCATCAGAGTGACCAGGCAACCTACAGAATGGGGGAAATTTTTGCAATCTATCCATCTGACAAAGGGCTAATATCCAGAAACTACAAGGAACAAATTTACAAGAAAAAAACAAACCACCCCATCAAAATGTGGGCAAAGGATATGAAGAGAAACTTCTCAAAAGAAGACATTTATGTGGCCAACAAGCATATGAAGAAAAGCTCTTCATCACTGGTCAGTAGAGAAATGCAAATCAAAACCACAATGCGATACCATCTAATGCCAGTTAGAATGGCAATCATTAAAAAATCAGGAAACAACAGATGCTGGAGAGGATGTGGAGAAATAGGAACACTATTACACTGTTGGTAGGAGTGTAAATTAGTTCAACCATTGTGCAAGACAGTGTGGTGAATCCTCAAGGATCTAGAATCAGAATACCATTTGACCCAGCAATCCCATTACTGGGTATATACCCAAAGGATTAGAAATCATTCTTTTCTAAAGACACATGCATATGTATGTTTATTGCAGCACTATTCACAATAGCAAAGACTTGGAACCAATCCAAATGCCTAGCAATGATAGACTGGATAAAGAAAATGTGGCACATATACACCATGGGATACTATGCAGCCACAAAAAGGATGAGTTCATATTCTGTGCAGGGACATGGATGAAGCTGGAAACCATCATTCTCATCAACTAACACAGGAACAGAAAACCAGACACTGCATGTTCTCACCTATAAGTGGGAGTTGAACAATGAGAACAGGTCGACACAATGAGGGAAATCTCACACACCAGGGCCCGTTGTAGGGTGGAGATCTAGGGGAGGGATACCATTATGAGAAGTACCTAATGTAGATGATGGGTTGATGGGTACAGCAAACCACCGTGGCACGTGTATACCTATGTAACAAACCTGCGTGTTCTGCACATGTATCCCAGAATAAGGTATAATTTTTAAAAAAAGAAATATCTCCCTTACTAAGGAGACTAATCATCCATTGCTTGAAGATACTGTAGCAACTTTACTAAAGGCTATTGTCTTGCAAAGGGATAACTATTTTTTTTTATGATAACCTCACCATTCATCATTACTTTTATACCCATAACTAGAACTAATTATTTATTCCCTAATGGGAACAAGTACAAAATCTGACCCAAGAAGAGATAACTTGAACACTAAAATATTTGCACGATTTCTCTAATTTATATCAGCAGGTACCTGAAGAATATGGATAGGAATAGATTTTAAGAATGTTAGGCAAAAAAAAAAAAAAAATGGAATACAATATTATATTAGGCCAAAGTTTTTACTCTGGGTGCACTTATGTGAGACACTGGAATTAATGTGTTAGTTAAAGCAACTAAAAATTGTTTTGATAGTTGGCTTTGTTGGTTGACTAAAGCAGGGCTCAACAGTGATCCATATTCAATGGCCTGTATTTAAAGTTTAGATGACAGAACTTCCCCAACATAATGTAGGAGGAGGAATCTCAAAACAGCCAGATGAAAATGTTAGAGGGGATTTACCCATTCTATTTCCAACTATTTCTCTAGAAGACCCAGAAGGCACTCCATTTTCTTAGAAATCGAAAAATGCATTCATGAGAGGAGAACCAAAATCATTGGAAAACTCTGTGGTGTCTGTTCTCTGAAGGTTAGGGATGATAAAGAGTGATATCCCACTAACCTGAGTTCCCTAATTTCAATGAGCAACATAGGGTCTCAAGTGCCAGAGGCCTAATGCCTTGAAAATATGAGCACTTTTTGTTGAACAGACAGAGGGCAACAATCAGATAGGGATCTCTGTTTTGACAGGGACAGTAGATGGTAGCTAAATAACCATAGTATCCTTAGAATGAAATTAATGAATTAATTTTCAGTTAATTTATATCTGGAAATTAATTAATTGATATCTGAAAAGCCTCTAGGAATCCCAAATGCTACCGTGGTTCACTAGTCAAAGCAGGAAATGATGATGTTGGATGATATATGGAATTCTGGCCTGGATTTGCCTCACAATGTGCTTAGGTGTCCATGGTTATTTCCTCAGTTCCAGGCTAAATAATTATAATAGGCTGGTAGAATCCTCACATTGACACCCTGATCCATGGAGTGAGACATACCAGAATAGTAAGACTAAAGCAAAATCATATTCTTATGGAAATTGCCAGGATTATTGTCATCATTAAAACTTGAAAAATACAGAGCTGATGATACTTACAAACTCTCAATATTCTTAGCTGTGCAAAAGGCAGACAGATGAGCATTGGTGGATATCTGTGGATTATGACAAACTTAGTTATGTGGTGATTCCAACTGCAGCTTCTGTTTCATATGTGAGATTTTAGATATGGGTCAGGCATGAGGAAATCAACACAGAAATTGACTGTTGTTTTTCCTCTATGCTAATTATAAAGAACCACCAAAAGCAGTTTTCTTTCACTTATGCCAACTTCAAGTGTCATTATCTCCACTTCATTATCATTATCTCCACTTCAGGGACCTTAAACTCCTTGACACTGCACAGATACATTAGTAAACTCAGTGGTATCTACCTGACTTAAACTATGATTCTTGACATATTATATTCTTTGGAGCAGTTGAAATAAAATTGGATAATCTATTTTTTAAAGGCTTGGTAGAATGTGAAGCCATGTGAAATAGTCAATTGGCAACCTAATTTTATCCACAGAAATTAGTCTAATTTTTCTTCCTTTTTACTGGGTATTTTTGGTAGATTATATGTTTTCACAAAATAATTTTATTATTTCATATCTTTAATTTTTTATACCTATTATGGGCAAACAAGTGAATTAAAGTCTTCTGTTTATCTATATTGTAATTTTTGTTTTATGAGGTGGAGATATTTTGTTCATAGACATTCAGCACTACTGTATTTTCATTGTGAATGGCTCTTTTTAATGTTACGGGTGCCCTTCTTTAATGTCACAAGGCCAGAATTCTGCCTTGATAAGTCGATACCAAGCATCTCCAGTTTTCTTTTTGTTTGCCTTTGTCTTGTATAATTCACCAATTTTTAATTATCAACCTTTCTAAATTACTTTGTTTTAGCTAATTACTTAAAAAGAGTATATTTCTACATATTCATATAGAGTATTTTGCTTTATTGAAGAAATCTTTCTGAAAATATGTGAGCTAAGTTCATTTACATGTATTGATGTAAAAGGTATTTATGATCTTATTTCTATGGTGTAATATCATATTGCTTTTTTCTTCATACAATTTTTTAAAAGACAAATTAGTGGTCTCATTTCTTTGCTTTATGTGTTATGTGTAGTGCCTCTGATAGTCATGTAAGTTTGACTTTTTGACAGTAGTTATTCCTAATTTGAATAACAATAAAATAGTATCCCATTTTTATTTTCTCTTTCTTCACCTGTTCTCCACTTTATAATTTTTGCCAATATTAACTGTAACAATACTTGCATTTGTACTTTTAAATACAGCTATAATTATATTATAGTTTTTTCAGCCTTGAGGGATTCCTTTGACTTACAGCTAACAGAGTACCTTTGTAATTAGTACACTTATCTCTCATTTCCTTTCTTCCTTCCTGCTCATTTTTAGTTAGCTGTATAATTTCTACATATATAAGCATATAACTTTCACATTCTATTTTTTCCCAAGTTTCATATTTGTCTGAATTACGGTTTTATAGTTACATATATTCCATGCTCCCCATGAATTGTGAAGGAAACACACACACACACACACACACACACACACACACACACATATTAAAGTTCTCCCTAAAATGAAGCATATCCTATCTCCCTACTCTCTAGCATTAAGAAGCCTGACTCCATTTGCTTCTTAGCAGACTTGCCCAGGCAGGCCGAGGCATGTCTTAACTTGTAAAGCATACCTTTCCTTATTTAAGAAGGTCAAGTCTTTTCTAAGTAAATTATTGTTTTCTTTATTCTTTCCTGCCCTTTACCTATTTGAGAAAGTTTTAAAGTATTAGCCAATGAAGTCTAGTTTAGACTGTGAGGTCCAGCTCCAGCCAATAGATGCAGGACAGCAATAAAGACCCAACTATGTAAAAGATAAATACTTCCATCTTTTCTTTGCTCATTGCACTCTCATGGCAAAATTTCTGACAAGTAGTGCCCTTGCTGCAGAAAGTAAAATTGCCTTGCTAAGAAAATTTAATAATCTGAGTGCTAAGTCTTCTTAGTGACTCCACAAAGTAAGCATTTACTTCCAACAAATTATTTTGCTACAATTTCCCCCAGCTCATCTCTGGGTTGAAATTAATTTTCTGGTAGTTTCCTGAAGAAAGACTCTTGGGAAAATGATTCCTTCAGTCTTACATGTTCAGCATTGTTTTTCTCAAGTCTTTATACTTGAAGAACAATTTGGCTGAATAAAAAATTATTGGCTTACAACATCTTCCCTTGAGTATTCTGCAGTTCCTTCTCCACTATCTATTGCTGTGGCAAAATCTATGGACAGCTTTATTCCGTGCCCCCAATAAGTGTCTTGTTCTTTTTATGCTACTGCCCAAAAGAATCATTGTTTATCTTTAAAGTCCAGGAAATTTTCTAGGCTTGATCTCAACATTTAATTTTCTGGGTCAGTTTTTTTCTGGATAGAATTAGCCCTTACAATATCTAGATTCAAATTTTTTGTCCAACTGTTTTTGTTCTTTATCTCAGCATAGCTTTTTTGAGTTACATCTTGAACTTACTGTTTGTTCCATGGTTTTGATTTTGTTTTTTAAATGCTGTGGTTATACATCATTTGGATATCTGTTGCTTATCTTCTATAATTCCTTTTCCTCTCTCATTCTTTAAAATCTTTTCTTTAATTCTGCATTATTTTGCTCTGTTGGCTAAGCTATTTTTGGAAGCTTTTAAATGTATTTTTGTAGCTATGAATTACGTCTGTCCCCTAGTTTTATGGAAGATAGAGATATTGCGGGTCTTTGGTCATTTTTTTAAAAATTGTTATTAATTTTAACTGATTTCCAAGGAGGAGAGATGGTGTCTTAGTGTCACGTTTGTATAAGAAGGTCCTCTAAGTATTCAAATTAAAATCAGTAACAACAGAAGGCTGCCCTCTATCACTACTGCTGTTTAAAATTTTACTGCAGATCTTGGCACATAGTAAAGAGAAGGAGTGAAAAACTGTCACAAAGATTGAAAAAGTAGAAATACATTATCATTCTTCACAAATATTCATAAGTATATATTCTTTTTCCTCCAAAGGAAGAAGCATATAATTTTTCTATTTAGAAAACCCAAATTAACTCATTTACAAATTATTAAAATTAATGAGTTATAAAAGATGCTAGATAAAATATCAATATATAAGTATCAATTATATGTCTGTACCATAAAAATAAACAGTGCAAAGGTACCATTCAAAAAGTTGACAGTAGCCACAAATATTTAAGGGACCCAGGAATGATTCTGAAAAATTATAAAGCAGTTAAAGGCTTATATGGAGAAATATCATAAAACTCTGTAGAACGATATAAAAGAGATCCTAAAAGGAAATCATATGCTGTTCATGCTTAAAATGATTCAATACCAAAATGAGGTCAAATCTGCCACATATTGAGCTAAAGATTTAATATGATTAAGGGCATAGCTGGATTGTATAAGGAACTTGATAAACTAATGGTAAAAGGTATATGAAAAGGAAAAAGAGTCCATTAGGGTCAAGGTGATCCTGAAGAAGAAAAAAAGGGTGAGTTGCCCTACAAATTACAAAGACATGAATTTATACTGACATGGGAGAGTATGATAATGGCATAGGGCTAGACAGGCTGGAAACATGACTGTGTATATACATTTATTTTATGACAGAAGTTGCATTGTGAATCAGTGGATAAATAAAGAACCATTCAATAAATGGGGCTGAAATAGTTGATCGTCCATAAGGAAAAAAAAATATCTACTGGACTTCTACTTCGATTCCAGATAAAGACTTACATATGAAAGTATAACTTTTTAAAAAAAATTGGAAGACAATACAGAAGAATATCTGTATAACCTTAGAATAAGAAATGACTTAAAGACATTTTTAGTAAGACACAGAGCTACTAACTGTAATCAAAAAATAAACTATAATTAAAATTTAAAACTTCCGTTAATCAAATGACACCATTAAAAGAGTGAAACAATAAGCTACAAACAGATAGAAAAAATTTGCACAGATTTAGCCAGTAAGGGTTTACTCCTATAAATCAATAGAAAGGGATAATTCCTATAGTCGATAGATAATTCCTATAGACATAGACAAAGCAAATCACAGAAGATTACAGACAGTATACAATCACTTCTCATACAGCTCTAAAACAAGCAAGAGAAAATAAGTCCTGTTTGGGGCTACATATATTTCAATAAAAATGTCTTTTCATGAAAGGGAGTAAGAAATGCAAATCAGCATAGTGGATCACCTCTAAGAGGAAGAGATGGAGATGGATAAAGTGGAAGTACATGGTTAAATACATTAGAGGTTTTGATCATATTTAAGTTCTTTATTTGGGTAATGATTTTATAGTTTTTATAATTATTTAAAGAAATCTTTAAAAAATTTCTATATGTTTTATATCCAAAATATGGTATTTATATCCTTAATATCATTTATTTTTGAATTAGACTGTACAAACATAAAAATGCATAAATCATAGATGTATAGGTCAGCAAATTATCACAATGTGATTATATCCATTAATTACCACTCAGGTTAAAAAATAGAACAAGGCCAGGCACAGTGGCTCATGCCTGTAATCCCAGCACGTTGGGAGGCCAAGCCAGGAGGGTCCCTTTATTTCAGGAGTCAGAAACAAGCCTGGGCAAAATGGTAAGACCCTGTCTGTACAAATAATAAAAATTTAAAAATGTAGTGAGTGTGGTGTTATGTGCCTGTAGTCCCGGTTACTTAGGAGACAGAGACAGGAGGATCTCTTGAGCCCAGGAGTTTGAAGCTACAGTGAGCTGTGATCATGTCACTGCACTCCAACCTGAGCAAAAGAGCGAGAGACTGTCTCTTAGGGAAAAAAAAAAAAGCAAAGAAATAGAAAATTATCACAAACACACAAACTTTCTCACTACCTTTGCTTTTTTTCCATAGATAACAAATCTCAAATACTCTTTTGCAAGAATGCAATTTTACTTATAAAATATCAGAATTTTGAGCAAAGAGAGAATGTTTCTGTTTACATCAACTGTTTCTAGAAAAATCTTTATCTTCCACCAGATAAGAAATTTTATATAGTAAGGGAAGAAGGGGACACCTACCTACTTACAAATAAAACTGCTACACCTTCATAGCCAAAATGGTGATAAAAGCTAATAAAACGCCCTAACATTTCCTGAGAAACTGTGATTATAGTTTGGTCCCAAGAAAATTCTCAGATCATTTCTAAAACACTTTCTACTTGAGAGCTCATCAATGTTTGAACACAGCTTTACTGTTTCCCATAGTTTTCTCTTTTTTTCATTTATGTATGCTAGTTCCTTCAGCCATTCTTTACGTAAGTTACATTCTTTATAGAACTTTACCATCTGGATGTTTCCCTTTAGGCATGTGGAAATTTGAAAATGCCCATCCTAAAACATGGTGCCAAGAACTCAATCCAATATATCAGCTGTGTTCTCACCATTGCAGTATCCACTGGGGCTATTACCTTCTTGGCACTATACTACTATTAATGTAGCATAAAATTGTACTGGGTATTATACTGTATACTCTTTTTTTGACATGGAGTCTCACCCTGTAGCACAGGCTGGAAACTGTAGCATGATCTTGGCTCACAATCAACCTCCACTTATGGGTTCCAGCGATTCTCCTGCCTCAGCCTCCCAAGTAACTGGCATTGAAGGTGCACGCCACCACTCCCAGCTAATGTTTGTATTTTTAGTAGAGACAGGGTTTCACCATGTTGGCCAGGTGGGTCTTGAACTCCTGATTTTGTGATCCACCTGCCTCAACCTCCCAAAGTGCTGGGATTACAGGCGTGAGCTACCATGCTTGGCCCTGTTTTTTATAAAGACTTGTAACTGTACTGGCTGTTATAAACCACCAAGTCCATTTTCACATAAATTTTACCATGAATTTTACCTACTATTTTGTTCCTATTTCAATAATTAACTTATTTTCTTATGTCTGTGTTTGGCTTTGTTTCATTGCACTATTAGTTATCACTGATGGTTTAGACTTCAGTGTTTTGGGTTGGGAGACAGAAGTTGAATCTTATACTTGTATGGTGACCATGTATTATTTTATTTTTATAAAATCTGCTAGGATAGGACTGGGATTATTGTTCTCATTCAAATATTAGAGAAACTGAAAACTAGGAACATAGATAAACTTGCCCCATATTCAGGTTTATTAAGTGCCAGACCCCTACACCTGAGCCAAAGTATTTTGGAACAAACCTTTCTTTTCACTGACCTAGACTCTCTCTAACTTGATAATTCTAGACAAAATTTAGCTTTTTAAAAAAACTAATTTACTAATAAGGACCTAGAATGGGGAAATATGCCCTGAGAAGAGAGTAGTTTGAGAACAGAGTTTGGCAGAAGCAAACCTGAAGTCACTTCACTTTCATTAAGTGCTAAGAAAATTGGTGATTCCAAGAATCATGCAGAGAGAATTCTAATACACCTTTTGATAGGATACACCACAATACACTTGTCAAGGAAAATAATTAGATCATCCTGGATTCAATTTAGGAAATTGTCAATGGTTTCATAGCCCTCTTTACTTGTAATGCAACACATATGCTGATGTTTCTAGCCATTGCAGAAAAAGTAGGCTGAGGTTGGGAAGTCTCTTCCTGGTTTACTGGAAAAAGGCCTGAGAAGTAATGCATCAGATTCCTCAGAGGTTGTATTAAAGGAACCATGGAACAGGAGTAGTGTTCTGCAGCCTTGTTCAGAGGGCAAGGCTGTGTACAAAATATGTAACAAAAAGTATTCCAAATACCTCAATTTGGCAACTTTACAACAGATGGGTATGAATGATTGCAATGATCTTCAGGTGTGACTTTATCAGTCATCACAGAACACAAAGTGATATGTGGTTCTTTTAAGTTAAAGAAATATAACTTGAAAACCAAATCGTAGTAATTAAAAAGAATCATAGTGTACTAGAATGGCCGATAAATAGACACCGTTGTGTGCCCTTGGTCAAGTCATTTCTCCATTCTGCACCTCTATTTAGCATTTGTAAATTAAAGTGTAAACAAAGCTAAGCAGAGTTATTTTTTCAAAGTGAAACTGCAAAGAACCTCACAACACATCCAGATAAAACTGATGTAAAGAGGATGGAAAGACAATACCTCCATGGAATGCTAAGTTACAAAAAAAAAACGGAAAAACTACTGGCTCTGACAGCTAGATAAAACTATAGTCACACTGCTTTCAGTAATGTGACAGTAAGTGTAAGTTCTGTAAGCATTCTATAATTAAGAACTATTGAGAAAACACACTGTAGGCAGATTGGAAACTTTTGTCTAAGAAGGAGAGACCAGGACCTGAACTGAGGAAGCAGCCTACCCAGAGAGATAGCCTACCTTTCCCAAGAGTGTTTATTCATTTCCTTCACTGCAGAGCTCCTCTATCTACCATGTGTGTGTGTTTCTCATATTATCAGCAAGTCTCTAAACCAGATTTACAAGTTTATGATTTCTCTGTGGCAGGAGGGGAGCTTTAGTGCAGTTTTATGTCCACGGGAAAATGGGAAGGAAGGTCAGAGAGTTCCTATATAACCACCTGCCCCGACACATTGGTAGCATTTCTATTGTCCCAATCTCCCACCAGAGTGGTGCATTTGTTACAGCTGATGAGCCTACATTGATCCATTGTAATTACACAAATTCCATAGTTTACCTTAGGGTTCACCATAATTTCTTTTTTAAAAATCCTAAAATCATAAACAGAGATAAAACATATATTGTCTTCACCTGAACTTTCAGTAAACACTTTGGATAAATACAAAATT
The DNA here is from genome assembly GCF_030222135.1 of Aotus nancymaae. Classification (NCBI taxonomy): domain Eukaryota; kingdom Metazoa; phylum Chordata; class Mammalia; order Primates; family Aotidae; genus Aotus; species Aotus nancymaae. Next base: position 27,643,548 of record NW_026988422.1, on the reverse strand, counting down.
GGGCTTCAGATTCAATCAAACGTAGTTTCACCAAAGATATCTGACATTTTTCTCCTAGAAAAACGGATTACTTCATTGTTTTATACTTTTTAAAGAATCATGAAAAAGCAGAACCAAACATATTTTGATTACCTCTGATAACCAGAATTTTCAGTTGATAAAAATGTTCTAATTTTGATGGTTTGAAAGAGAAACAAAAGAGAGAGAAAATAAAAGCGAGGATGTCCCAGCTCCATTCACATTGAGTTTTCAGCTTGGTTTGAAACATAAATACACTCCAACATACTAACTTGAGCCCTCACTGTTTGCCTTTTCATGATTCCTAGAGGAAACAATCAGAGCCAGGATTCGGCCAGAACTTACATCTGTGAGGTCTCAGCGATTCACATACACCAAGCTTCAGAAAAGACAAGAGGGATATATCTCCCCATCAATTGCCAGGAGCATTGGCAGATTCTGTTTAACACCAGCAGGACCACCTGGACCCCTGAAAAGTCCCACTTAATTAAGACATTACCTCCTCACATACTGAGCAAAGCTTCCTAAATTCATATGTTGACAGTGAAATACGGAATTCCTCACTGAGACATGTTGAAATCCGATTTCAGCTCCCTTTTGTGTACAGCAACCTGCACTGCGTAAAGTGTCAGCCTACCCTTGCTAACTTCGTTAGAAGGAGAGCCAATAACAACATTCAGCTGATTATAAAAGAAAGTGGAGAGACTCTGAATGATTATAGAATTCTTATAATGTGCATAGTGTTACTATGGCACTCTGCCCAGGGCTCATCAAAGATAAATGAGGTTTGAAGAGTATATTTTTTTATGCTAAACTTAATAGACATTCCCTTTCTTTCCTCTTTTTTTTTTTTTTTTAACTGTCAAGGGAATGGAAAAGACATCAAAGCAGTTTTCCTACAAATCTATACGAAAATGAATTTCAGAGTCAACTTTTCTGCTTTTATTACTTATGGTGTTTTTATTTTTTATTTTTTGGAAGCTGAAAGGCAACATAATTCCGTGCCTTTCAAGTTGCTTTGGAGAAATATAATAAATCCAATATATATGGAAAAGTTTATAGAGTTCTTTTTTGTAAAATGCATACAACTTTAAGATTCTCTGATATTAAAATTTTTTCTAAAAATTTTTCTTCAAAGTTTTTCATACATATTTCATAGATTTCCTAGACATTTAGTAATTTATTATTCTGAATTCCAATGACAGGATATGAGGTTTAATATTTTGACTATATGAAGCTGTTGTCTTCTCTAAACTGCTATTTCGAAAATCCTCATCCAAACTTTAAAGTACAATAACATCTCTCATTTCAGCTTCTATAGCTAAGAATTCTGATGGGGAAAAGGAAGGGGGAGAGTGTCCATTAATATTGCAACATCAGGCTCTGAATGTGCTCCTTGTGTGTGAAATTATATTTTTATGACACTTCTCTGGTTTTGTTTGAATCAGCTCTATTGAAAATCATCTTGAACCCAATTTTTATTCAGTAACTGCCTCTCAATACGTATTACTCTTGTAACTGTTCAAGATTTGTTGGTTCAGCTATTCAGGCAAGGCTATTTGAATGCACAAGAGAGTTGCCACAGTGTGCTTATGACTATGTCAAAGTTAAACAAATGCAAAGTTGCTTAGTTTCATCAGTAGTTAAATCTCATTACAAAACCAATACTTTAAGAGAAAGTTGAGAGGTCACAATTCTGAAAAAAATGGAACTTAGCTGTAGTGACATAGTGCTACTTCCCAATTATTAAGCTAAAACAACCATGGATTCCAAGCAAATTTTCTTTGGGAGGAAGGTAGCCTCAGAGCCAAGATAAACCCTTCTGACCAGAAAGTCCGAGTAAAGATTCTAATTGTTCCACTGGCTGAACACTGGGTTCATTGCTTTATAAATGGTTCACCATATATAAAATAAATACAAGCTACCACACACAGACAATTAACACCTAAAAACATTAGCGCTATTTCATCTGCAATACTCAAGAGAGTGTTGTTCATACTCATTGGAAGAACCATGGGTAAAAGACAGACATATCCCCAGGTTTTCTTCATTTACCTAAATTTCAGTTGCCTTACAGAGTAGGAGGTAGAAATTAATAGACATAGGTGAAAACATAGTAAAACTCCAGGGCTTTATATTGGAAGCCAAATCATAGCACAGTCGGAAACTCTTAAATAGATGTTAAGGAATTGAAAAACATGAATGCCTTTGAAAGTCAACGTTTCCTAAATGTGCAGAACAAAGTTGATAGACATTCAGTGGTGTTAATGGTATTGAAATGATCCCAAATTTAGAAGACTATTGCAGATGTGGCTAACAGGAGCTTTTCCTCATGGACTAAACACAATATTTCATAGCCCTGGCTAAGTATTAGAATAACCTGGACCACATGTGAATTAATTGATCAGGGTTGGAGAAGGACGTGCTTTTAAAGCTCTTTAGTTAACCCTAATGTACAAAGATGGAGAAGCAAACAGATTGGAAATGGTGCAGAAAGATTTTCAAAATTTTCAAATTCATAACATAATGTTTGCAGGTTCCCACCACCTCCACTACATAGAATAGCATTCCTTTAAAAGAAGAAATAGTTTGGGCAGAGTCCCTGGAAAGAAAATGATTGCATCAGTAGATTGAAATCTGCTAAGTAGTAGTAGAACTTCTCCTTTTCATATAATATCCACCACACATGACAGAGTTACAAAATTTAATACACTAAATTAGATATGCAGATAAAATATGTTGCTTTGATTATATCTGTATCTTCCTTCAAGACAACAGCCCCTGGTTATCAGGAAAAAAATCGAAGTTTAAGCTTAGTCTGATTCAAAACTCAAGTTAGTCCTCTTATAGTAATGTATTTCTTACAAAAAAAAATCTGTTTCACAAATACCCTCCATATTCCCTGCTTCTTTTCCCAAGACACTAATCACATGTTACATGTGAGTTTTCATAACATGAGACAAAGGTAAAAGAGAAATAGTGTTATCCTGGTTCCCCAGGCATGCACGGATAGCATCATCTGGTCTATGGCAGGACAATGCACTGTCTACTAGTTTACTGGATACCATACTTGTTTCCATGCTCACCTTTGACCAGTGAATCCTCTCATGTGATATTGGCCAACTCAAGCTGACTTGGCTTTTTTTTCAACCTTACTTCTTGGAGACTCTTCAGTATCTGCCATATCATCCACACAACCTTAAGGTTTTTTAATCCAGCCCTCCCTCCATCCAATGCTGTTAGCCTCAACTCTCCCTGCCACACATTTTGGAAGGTGGCAATTCTGCCATCTCTTTATCTTTTTCCTGAAAGATATGATAATTTGATATTCAAAAGATATATTTATGTATAGTGTGAAATGATAAACATTGCAGACCCAAAGGGTGGGAGGGTAGGGGAGGGATGAGAAATTACTTAATGGGTACAATGTGCACTATCTGGGTGATAGATACCCTAAAAGCCCAGACTTCATCACTGCAGAATATATCCATGTAACAAAACTACATTTGTACCCCTTATCTTTGTACAAAAAATAAAATAAGATGTCTAGCATTGGAATGAAATAGAAAGGTATTCAGATATATTTGGTACTGGAGGGCTCTAATTTCATCATTTAGCTGCAAGCTTCCCTCACTCATCACTCATTTTTTTGCCTACATCTTTTTTTTATTTTTTTTAACTTCTCTCTCTGCTTTGCCTAGAAACTTGAAGACATAAAGGCTGATCAAAATTTATCCTATTGAGTAAGGAAAGAAGCAAAAAGATATAGCCTCAGTTTTTGCTTTTTGTTTTTGTTTTCTCTTCCACTTTGCTTTCTAGCTAAAGGGTCAAAGAACCATGTCAGGACAAAGCCAAGAAAGGTCTGTGTGCTTGAGACCCCAGTCTCTATATGAGGAGTGAAAGGTTGTTGAAGAAGTGAAAGGTAGAAAGTTGGAAATACAGAATCTACCACATTGTTGACCCATTTGGATACTTAAAGTTATTTATTTAGAAGTAGAGGGAATTTGCTTACTATTTTCTAGAAATTATATTTTTGGGAGAAGTGCAACTTGTAACATTGAACATTAAAATCAAATAGCTATTAGAGTTGTTAAGGCTACAGCTCTTAAAATGCTAAATGGCAGGGAATGAACTATTCCTGTAATTGCTTATCTGTGTAATTTTAAATGGTATGTTTCTAAAAATATTCATTTAGCCTTTCAGAAAACATAACACTTTTGGCAGGAATGCACTTACAATTTTGGGAGATAGGTATATATAATAATCAATGTGCATGTATGTATGTGTTGGGGAGTGTAAGATAGGTATATATAATAATCAATGTGCATGTATGTATGTGTTGGGGAGTGTAAGAGAGAGAAGAAATTTATTCTGGCTGAAGAAACGAAAGTTAGACTGCAAGATCACTGAATGAGTCAACATCACAGTGCAAATGAAAACTCTCTACATATTTACTTATTTAAAACCACCCTAGGGTGCAGACTGGAGCAGTAAGAATTAATTAGATTATACAAAATAGAACACCAATGACCAAGAACAATTCAATTCAACCCAATATGAATTTTTAAATATCTCTCATTTTCCTTTCTAAAAATGAAGATAAAATCCATTTGCCCAACTAACGCAAGCAGCTAAGTCTTTCATTTTTTGTGGCTCTGATCAATGACTCAGTTTCTCCAGCTATAATTTAGAAATTCTGAGAAAATATATGTGCTTCTCTCCCTCACTGTACCACAGAACAAAAGTATTGATAAACATAAAACACTATTTGACCTTTCACCTTTCCCAGATAAAATTATTTATATATATATATGGTTCAACATTGTGGGACATAATTTGATCATCATGTCAAGAAAGCGGAGGAAGATCTGTGTCAGGGGAGTCATGGTTTTTCCATCCTGAGAGATTAAGCATTAGCTCAACCATCATTGAAAGAATGTATTTAATAGGACAGATGTTTCCACATCACAGGAGGTAGTGTGAATACAAGGCCTTGAGGTCATTTCAACAACTCTTTCCCATTATTTTTATTATCTCATTAATCCTACCAATTTATTTATGAGGCTTTCATGTGATATTATTAGATCTATTTAGCTGGGGGAGAAACCGTAGGAAAGGTGCAGTGAAATGATGTGTTTGAGGTCATGTGAGTTATCATCTAGGCCTGGAATGAGCCACCTATGCACTTTTCAGACGGATTTTAGTGTCTGTGGCTGCTCTAACAACAGAAGTCACGGGATGCTGGGACTCTAGACACAGTTTTCTCTAAGTGGATCTTTTTTTTTTTTTTTCCAAAAATACTAATGTATTAGAAATTAGCCACATATGAGTAAACCTCATGCATGGCTCCCTAAACCAATTAACATGTCAGCTCTAATGTACTGTTAGACAAATAATTTGAAATACTTATAAAAGAGCAGCATGAGAATTTAATCTCCACAATTAGGCAAGGGTCTCAGTTAACTTTTGATATGCCTGAGGGAGCTCACAACTAAGAAAGTACCACCATTTTTGCTGTGTCTTGTTTGTGTCAGGAAAAGACAATGCTGGGATGCTCCAAAAGTTCCAAATCTGAGTACTGAAAAAAAACGTCAGAGCTCCTCATGGCATCAGGTTGATAAGCAACCAGCCAATCAAGAGTTATCAAACCTAGTCCTAAAGATGACAGAGGTAGAAGTTGCAAATTCTTTAAATTGGATATTCCAAAAGGTAGCAAACTGTTTTTCCTGATCTGAAATGAATTTCTTCCATTATAATTACACTGTTTATCTTAATCCTGTGAAATGAAATGATTAAGGAATCTATAATTTCATATATAGTTCTTAAAAATAATTCCCAAAAGAATCTCAAATTCCTTTTCTTCATCACAGGTATTTCCCATTTTATGATTTTGGTTATGAAAATCTGGAGTTTACAGAAAATCTGGAATATATAGTTTTTAAATAACGGATTTTTCATTGTTTGCCTATACGGCTTCCTCAGCCTGAACAGGTATTTGCCTAAAGGTAAGAATTAAGGGAACTGAAAGGACCCTCACAATAAAATACATCTCTCTCCACATTCTCTTATAGTGCCTAAAATGGCCATGTTACTTCCTTTGGGTAAGGCATAAAAATATCTTGTCAAAATGAAAATACCATCTAGAATGATTTAAGAGCTCAGCTATTAGCTAGAAATTATTATTTATTATCTAGATAATTCTCTAGTTTAAAAGTAGCTTAATCATAAGATTTAGAGGGGGTGTGTTTTTCTGTTATAAGATTTCATTGACTCTAGTCACATTCCAGGCACTGAAAGTGCAGGAAACTGTACGAGTGTATTCTGAGGGAGATCAGAGAAGATTCAGCACACCCACATGGAAATTTCCAGGAGGCTTGAGTTGAATGCCAGTGTGTATATTATGACTGCAGCCAAAGGGAGGTGAAAAACCAATGAAAGAGGAATAGGAAGATTTTGAAAATAAATATACTGACTTTATACTTTTGCCTGGAGTTGGCCCTAATATTATATATCTTTAACCAAAAGTGCAAATTACACATTGTACATGGTGAAAAAGGAACTCACTGTTCTCTGTGGTTTTCTTAACTTTGGTTCCAATGTTTATAGAATTGTACCAATAGAGGAAAAGGAACCAAATTATTTCTTTTGATTTCTTGTCCTATATCCCCTTCTTTCCTCCAACCCAATAATTTTTTCTTATCTTCCACCTCCAAGTTCACTATACCCCTGCCAAACATACATACTTTTAATAACTTTACTTTCTCTGGCCCACATTTTGGTCTAGGACAGATTTAAATTTACTGTCAGAAAAATAATGTCAATACTGAGGAAATCTACCTACTTCAAAACCTAAAGCTACATCCCCAAACTAAAGGAAAGGTAAAACACATCCAAAACATCCCACCACAGAGTAAACAGGCATCATTCTCCTCTTGGTCTCAACCTCATTTCTTATCTCCCCATTTCTTTCCTTTTTTATTGGCAACCCTAAGTAGTTTCAGCGAATAGGGTTTTAATAGGGTTTTCTAAAATATTTCTAACTATAAAGTCAACAGTTTTGAAGATAAAGCCAGGAATGTTTCAAGGCAAACACAGTGGCACTCCTTCCTCTCCTGTTCTTCCATCCAGCTAAGACAATTTGATTCAAGAATCTAAGCCCCAGCCACACGCTTGACCCAGTGTCGTATCACCACATTCTGGGCAAGGCCATTTGGTAACTGGCTTTCTGTGCTAGCTGGCTGTGTATGCAGACAACTATCAAGCTGGGACTTTCTCAGTTCCTTATTCCTTGATGAAAATTACTCCATTCTATTAATTACTCCAAAGGATAATATGTGAAACAATAATCAGAAAAAAAAAAGCCAAATACAATGTGTTCTTTAGAAAAGTTACAGTAGGTCCTGTTATAATGTCGTTTCATTATAACACTGTTGAAAATATATATGCTTTTTATATATTATATTAAATAATATATATAAATATAATATTTATTTTATATATCTACATATATATATTTATTCCCAGTTGGGAGCCACCGTCTATGTGGTTTGCACATTCTCCTCATGTCTACATGGGTTTTCTCCAGGTACTCCAGTTTTTTGCCACAGATGTGCACACTAGGTGATTGGGAGTGTCTAAATGTTTCCAGTGTGAGTGAGCAGGGGGGGTGTTAGAGTGCACCCAATGACAGAATAGTCTCCCTTGCTGGGTGGGTTCTTGCCTTGAGCCCTGAGCTGCTGGGACACACTATCACCACCCATGATCCTGAACTGGAAAAATTGGAAAAATCATTATCTTACTTGTTTTTATTAATTTTTCTTAAATATGTGCATAGCTCACATTTATTTCAATGTTTAATATTAAAAGTGTTTGGTTCTTTATTTAAAAGTTTAATGACTCTTTGTAAGTAAAAATATGCCATAGGAACTTAACTTTTGTTTATATCAATTAGCCTATGGTAAAAGTCGTTCTGTTATACATCAGTTCAGTTAAAGTCACAGTTTCCAAGAACCTACTGATGACATTAAGTAGGGCTTTATTGTACACCATCAATGTCAACATTACCCTAAATGTTGACCACTGCCTGCTGACCACTGGCCCCTTAATGGGCTGACCATACAGCAAGTGCTTGTCCTGCTTTCTCCATTGGTATCTTTCTATTATTTACATGTTATCAAGCATCAAGCCAGCCTCATGTGCAGTCCCTCACAGGGAATATTTAACCATCTGTAGCAGCCATGAAAGAAACTGAAATTGCTAAAGAATAAAAAGTATTTAATAACTCAATTAACAGACAGTAAAGGAAAGCATGGTAGAACAAATAAATAAACATTGCATTAATGGATGAGCTTTTAAATGGCCATTTTTATTAGTTTTCTGGCTCATCATAAATTCCACCTGGAGAAAGACATAAAGGCCCAGTGACGATCACCAACTTTTCTGATGCCAGTGATGAGGAAAAGCCATCAAAGGCAATAAGCCACTGTTGCTTCCTCCATATCTCTAAGTATCTAGTGAATAAAGGTTAAGTTCATGGAAATACCAAGCTTCCATTTGTTCAGCCCCAAACTTTGGAGTCATTTTTTTACTTTCCTACTCTCTCACACCCAGTCCATTAGGAGATTCTGTTGGCCCCAACTTTAGATTAGATCCATAATATGGCCATGTCTAACCTCTCAACCACTACCACCCTAACTCACTTCACCATCATCTCGTCGAGTATATAAGAGCTTCCAAACTCGTCTCCTTGTTTCTCAACATAACACCAGTGATTCTGTGAACAGGTAAGTCAGAACTTATTGTTCTGTTTCCAACACCCCAGTAGATTTCAACATCTTCTAGATTACTAGCCTCAGTCCTTAACAGTGATTCATGAGGCCCTTCATCATCATGAAACTCTCCCCTTCCCTGCACATACTACTTAACTTCACATGCAATTGATCTCACCCTTGCACACTCTGCTGCAGCCATCCTGGCCTTCTTACTGCTCCTTGAAAACACCAGGCAGATGCCTAACTCAGAGTGTGTATCCTGGCTGTTCCCTCTACCAGGCTGTTCCCTAAAATACTCTCCCTGAAAACCTGTGCATGGTTCACTTCAGGTCATCACTTAAGTGAATTTTTTTCCATAAGATCTACACCAATCACCCTATTTAAATTTCAGCCCCTCTCCTCCAGCCCTTGTAATACCCCTTATCATCTTTTATATTTTTCCTTGTCATTTGGCAACTACTATTTTCTTTTTTATTATATTAATTGTTACCTCTCTTCCTTCTACCCCCAAGGACTCCACAATGACAGAGATTAGTGTATTTTTTGCTTATATGTCTCTGACACGCCTTCTGGAATTTTGATTATACTGAATATATGAATTAATGCTGGAGGAATCTTAACAATATCATTTCTTCCAGTCTGTGATTATGGGCTGTCTCTCCATTTATTTAGAACTCCTTTACTTTCTCTCAGGAACATTGTGGATATTATGAACTATTGGTTGTGTTCACCAGTACATCTATATGGCTATAGTTAATAGACCCACCACTAGATTTTATTATTTAAAGTATAAATAAAGAAACATATGTTACTATATCATAAATTTGTGTTTTATATTTTAACAACTTAAATATAATTGGTCTATTTAAGTAAAAGCAGAGTAGACACACAATCCCATACAAAGAAAGCTATATTTACATTACTTAATGTTTATGGTTCTAAAGTCAAAAAGAAAACTGAGATTGTTTTGTAGTAACTACTGCAGGTGCTAATCACCAGATTTGCTTTTTTCTTGTGAGAAAACCTTCTGCTAGGGGATTCTTGACCATGAACTATACATACATAGCATATATGTTCATGTATGTACATGTCACCAGCATTTCTTACCATAAGTGAGCTTCTCATGACTCTGAAATATCTGAAAAAGCTTGAAACATATTCTAAAAAATTTTGTAAGTTGAGTAAGAGTAGGAGCTATTTTCTGTGTGGGTTGTTTTTTCTATAAATCTTTCAAAGTCCTAGTTTGTTTATCCACAGAACTTTACTCTTCTCTTCCCCACATTCCTCTTTACATTCTAATTGTAGATTTTTGCAGCTTTTTTGCTTATGAATTGCTCAAGTGGGCTGTCAGGTAAAGCTTCTCAATTTAAATTCTATTTTTAAACATATATTTTCCACGTCTGATTTTTTTACCTACATTTCTTAAGCAGCATTTAGCAGAATATGTATCGATGTGTATGCATGTGTAAATATGTACTTTAAATGACCATGGTCTCTGGATAACTGAGGATGTATAGAGAGATTAGATAATACAGCTTAGAAGATCATTTCTCAACATTTCTTAGAACTATAGTGTGTGGCCAGGAAGACTGAGTTTTTATCTTCCACCATGTAGTATAGCCATGTAAAACCTTTAGTGTTATTCAGTAGCTTTAATTTTACACTAGATCCAAGCCACATGTAGATGTACCATATATTAAATGGAACAAATTATATAGAAAATTTAAGTAGAGGATATGGCCACACTTATGGTGAAGATGACCAGTTTTTTACTCTAAACTTTTATGTTCAGAGAATGTCAAAATCCATAAAAAGCTCTCATTTGAAGAAAGATGTTCCTTGTCCTTTCCTCAGCTAAAGATGATGACATTTTGAGAAATTTGATAAAAAATTAGTTCAGCAAGTATTATCACCACAAAGAAGCAAAAGCCATCTTCTGATGGTAAACTTGAGAGCCAGTCAAATGTCAACCGATCCAAATGGCTGAAAATAAAATGTCAGAATGAGGAAACTTTGTTGAATACATTTTCCTTTAAAATTGCTGCCAAGAACAGGACTCTTTAAGGGGTGGCTATGCCCTAAAAGAGGCCTGTGGACAGCAACTGCACTCCAGAAATAAGGGAACTATATGTGCATTTCTCCTTCTGCTAAGGAGAGGCTTAAAGGCTAAATACCTCTGGGCCCCTTGACTTGTTCTTCTAGACCGACCACTTTCAGGGTTCATCAATACCACAAGCTTTCTGTCATTAAGGGTGTGTGCTGCAGGATTGGAACATCTGGGCATGGCTACTCCAGCACAAAACACACACACATATACACACCCAGCACCACACACACACACATAAAGTGTTCTTGTTACTAGATACAACTAGTTAACTTGTTCATTCACTAGTCATGCACTACATAATGACACTTAGGTCACTGACTGACCACATATATAACAGTGGTTCCATCAAATTACCATATATTACTTTTACTGTACCTTTTCTATGTTTTGATACACTAATATTTGCCATTAAGTTTCAATTTCCAACATTATTTAGTACAGTAATGTGCTGTATAGGTGTGTAACCTAGTAGCAACAGCCTATACCAGATAGCCTAGGTGCGGTAATTTGGAGACTATTGTTCCAAATAGTGTCGCTTGTACCTTCCCTGCTGGCTGAGATGCTTAATTAGACAGGAATCCATTCCCCACAGGGGGAAATGGGAACTTGGAGTTCACCAACAGATCTCAATGTGGACATAAATACAGAAGACCCTTTGAGAGATCTCTTTTTGAAAGGTTATAAAATGATTTTTAAATGATTAAATGAGTAATAGCTATGAAAAAAAATTAAGCCATCGGTAATTTTCCTATGTTTTGATACACTAATACTTGCCATTGAGTTTCAATTTCCAACATTATTTAGTACAGTAATGTGCTGCATAGGTGCGTAACCTAGTAGCAATAGCCTATACCAGATAGCCTAGGTGGGTAATAGGCCACACCATTTAGGTTTGTACAAGTACATTCTGTTTGCACAATAATGAAATCACCTAAGGATGCGATTTAAGCAAGGCACTCTATTTCATTTATTTTTCTCCTGGAGAGCTAGTATCTTTTGCTCTCATGTAGCTCAAATTCAGTCTTTCCTCACTGACCCCTGAACTTATCTGTTAATTCCAAGTTGAACAGCTCTCTCTTTGCAGGACCCAACCTCGACTGTGTGCTTCTATTTCTCAATCCTTGATTCCCCTTCAAACCAATTTTAATCAAGTTTTCCTACTCTAATTTTTTAAAATGATACTTCAAATAGCAACACTCTGCTGCAAATCTCACAGAATAATCTAGTTTCTCCTAGGAGGATTCTTTGCTCTTCATATTTTTACCTTAAAAAAAAAAAACCTCACACTAAAAATCAATTGGCTCTGAAAATGACATTAATCTCTTTCTTCTACAGCCTGTCATATTTTAACTTTATTTCTTATTCTAGGTTATAAATTTCTCGTTAAAAAATGCCAAATATAGACTTCTCACCTTCATTGTCTTTAAAACCCAATTAAGTTACTATTATTTTTCTCATATCTAAAGAGTGTTATATTAAATCTACCTTGGATTAGGCCAAGGTGTTTGCCAGTTCACACTACATGTGTCTTTAGAAGCTGAAAATGTACTTATAGCTTTGAAAACTAGTCATTCTTTAAATACTCTTAAAGTGCAGTGTACTTAAAAGAATCTCAAAAAAACTTTTTGTAATTTGAATTTCACCACCTAATTATCGTCCTGTGAATTCTAATCTTAATAAATTGAGTTGTTGCAAAGCAAGGACCACCTATACTTAATCCTCACGTCCTCAGGAAAGTATTTTGGAGCACTGGAAATAAAGGCTTTACTTTCTACGTCAGCCCTGTTCTGCTCACACTGTAGACCAGAAATCTCAAATGTTTTGGCCTCACAATTCATTAACATCCTTAAAATGTATGGAGGATTCCAGAGCCTTTTTTATGTTGCTTATATCTATCAATATTTATCATATTACTGATTTAAAACTCAGAAAATTTAAGATTATTTATTTATTAATAGCTAACAATAACAATAAACCCATTTTATGTTAACATAAGTGTGTTATTAATGAAACATAACTGTATTTTTCACATGACAAAAAATTAGTGAGATGGATTTGGTTCCACACTATTGAAAATTTCACTAACATCTGGCTAACAGATAGCTGAATTTTCATACATGCATCTGCATTCAATCTGTTGTGATATCACACTTCATGTTGCATCTGCAAAACTCAACTGCACACTGGTTAGATACTAGGAGTGGAAAGACAAGTAATATTACAAAAAAAATAGTTTTGACTTTGAGAAGCCCCTGAAGATCTCAAGAACCCCTCAAGGATCCTCAGATGACACTTTGAGAACTTCTGCTATGGACAGTCATAGTATAAGAAGTAAAGGCTAAGTAGAGTAAGGAACAATGGTGGAAACAGTAAATGCAGAAGCACTTAATGTGTCTAACTGAGAAAGGTCAAGTTTATACCAGGATGGAGCAAACCTACTGGCCATTAACTGGCAGAATCATGAGATTTTTGCCTTGGGTTAAGTTACATACAGGGTTGGAGGATTTATTTGGCATAAGGGCAGGATGCATGGTAAGTGATCATAGAGTACTCTAGAAAATTTAAATGTGTCCTTTCTTCTTTCTCTGCAATTCTATGGGGAATAAGCATGACCTTTTTTTTACCAAAGACTATTTAGTCTGAAAGACTACCATTTTACCACATTATTGTATATATTCTTAAGGACATGACTTTTGTCTCAACTCTACCCATCACTCTGCTCCTTTAATCCCAATGATAAAGGGAAGAGATACTTGTCTTGCATAGTAAACACAAAAATCAAGAACAACAACAGGAAGTAAGCAAACAAGCAAAACATTGGCACAAAGGTTATTTTTATAATCTTGTTTGTGGAGAATAAAACTCTAGGGTATCATTTTTAATTAAATTTCTGTTCAACAAATTTCTTCTCGATATCATAGTTTTCTATTACCTTACTTATTCAGTTGCTGCTTCAACTGTTACTATGAAAACAGAAAACACCTAAACAGATTTATCTCCAATGGAAATAAGACATTTTCCTTGGAAGGTTGCCTTTTCCTCACCCTTTGATCACCCTCTGTGTGGGCTTCTTATTTCAGGGCCATGCTATTGAGGAAGGGAGTACTTCCAGGTTTGGAGATGGAAGCAGAGGCCACAGTGATGCAGCAGGTCCTGCTTTCAGTAAGTGGGTGCCACTCTCTTCCCACAGTTACTTAAAAACCATGGGAAATATAGTGTGTTTCCTATAAAAGTCCACTTGCCAGTCCTGTTTTTTAAATTACATGTTTAGAAATGAGTTTCTCCACTGAAGCAATGGTCACACAGAGCGTTTTTTTTTTTTATAGTCTTCATAGACTGACTACTGTTTTAAAAAAAAATTATTAGTCCTCTGTGTGCATGAAAGAGAAAGCCTGAGACAAAGTGAAAGAGGAAAGGAAGAGTAATTTTGTTGTCAGGATTAAGAATCTGTATCAAAAAGATCTACTAAACAAACTTAGGCCATACTCTGGTTTGGGCTAAGCGAGGCCACTCTTTTGTTGAACAGCCTAATGTAATAAATTGCATTTGGAGGACTTTAGATTTCTGTACAAAGTTTTCAACCAGATCTAATTGGAAGTGCTATTCACATAGCCAAGAGCATTCTAAAAAACAGAGCAGTGAATTAACACTATTTTTAAAAGTCAAGAAGTCTCTTTTCCTTCCAAAGGAGAGTTTTTCAAACATTAGTTTCAACTGCCAACCGTTATACAGAGTCTTTTCGTAGAGGTTTTCTCCTTTGACCTCCTAGTCTTTCCCCCTCTTTCCACTCTCTCTCTACTATTTCCTCTCCTTGTCTCTCCATTCCCTGCTGATCCTCAACACACTCCCTGCCATCAGCTATGCAGGAAGCAAGGATTGCATCATAAATCATCTATTGATCAGGGGTTTCCTAGATATTTTTGCTGAGGAAAGTAGAGTTTTGAAGAACCTAGTCTGGTTTCCAGTCAAATAAGAAAATGTTCATATATGTACCTGAAGCTTTTGCTAACTTAGATAGAGGTAATGATTATATTACATCTGGCTGCAAAAAAAAAAAATCTTTAAAATATCTTCTTTTCTAAAATATGAACTTTTTAATGTGATAACGTTAGATTTACCAATGTATCTGCTTAATCTTAGTAACTGGCAGTGTAGACATGCCCTTGTTTAAAATGACCCTCTTAGGTAGAGTCATTTAAATGGGGATAGTAAACTCATCTTTCTTTTTGTCTCCCCTCATTCCCCCCCTGCACTACATCCTCCTCAAATATTGGAGCAGTTCCAACAGGTGTCTTATGAAAGTAAGAGCCAGGGGTAAGACGTCAGCAGTTTAAGTTAGCAAAATAAAGTTTGAAAATGGGAAGTAATATATAAAAGTAAGAGATTGTCTCCCAGAATTTTGTGTTTTCCCTTCACAATATTTGCATTGTATGCAGACAGTTTGCAAAACAGAAACCAGAATATTTTGATTAATCACACAAAATATAGGAGATGGCAGACTTTGCCAGAGGAAAACTGAATATATGAAACATTCAAAATGTGTGGAAAAAAACCCAAATATTGATGTATCTTCAATATTCTTAGCACGTCTAGATTTTGAATGAACATTTTATTTTCCTGTCAGTGATTCAGAATTTCCATCGCTCCTGTTGAGCAATGAGGGAAAATCATGCCAACTGGGAGAAAGCTTTATTTTAAGGTTGAAGGCATGAAATAAGCACTAAGAAGACAATTGTACACCTGTTTTCAAGAGTAAAAAGGCATCTCAAATCTGCTTTGCTTTTGAAAATTTGGCCAAGGAGTGTATTTCAAAGGCCCAATAGCCCATAACATTATTCCCAGGGCTCTATGCTCTCTGCCTAATTGGGCTTCCACGCATTTGCATAAGCATGATACTTCATGATTAATGCATAAGACTCAGCATGGAGCCCTATATCAATTCGTCTGTGGAGGCTTTTCCCCCCACTGAAAACAATCATTGCACCTAAAATATAATCCATCATATTCGTAGGTATGACTGTGTTGTAGAATATGAGACTACATAAATTCCATGACAACACCTTTACAGAATTGTAAAACTCTTCTGTGTAAGAAAGTTTAATTTTAAGATGCCCACAGCATTGCTGCCTTGGGATCATTATTGATGCCAGAAAAGGTTTATTTACAAAATGAAGTGTCAAAGCCATAGATTCTTCCTGTTTGGTGCAGGCACTGAATAGAAAGGGTAGATTATTAAAATAACCACCTTATGATTATTTGTGAATTACAAAATAAACTATACCTCTTGCCCTTGGCACCTTCAAACACCAAACATTGGCAAGGATGACTTCCAGAATAAGGGCTACACAAAGGTGAGGAAATGCTTACTACAAAGTGTTGAACTTCAAAAATGAAATCAGTTCTAGCTGAGATGGGTTGTCACATAATTAAGGAGTGCAACTCTCGGTGAGAGTCCAGGTGTTCCAAATAGTGTCGCTTGTACCTTCCCTGCTGGCTGAGATGCTTAATTAGGCAGGAATCCATTCCCTACAGGGGGAGATGAGAACTGGAGTTCACCAATAGATCTCAATGTGGACATAAATACAGAAGGCCCTTTGAGAGATCTCTTTTTGAAAGGTTATAAAATGATTTTTAAATGATTAAATGAGTAATAGCTATAAAAAAAATTAAACCATCGGTAAATTTTTGAAGTTAGGACGAACAATCATCCCTCCCTTACCACTTCCCAGATATGACCTCTTGAATAATAAGATATATATTCTTCCAGATATTTTATTTTATAGGTATATGAGTGTGTGTGTGTATATGTATTTTAATCTTTGTAAGTTTGAAAAAAGCCTGCTATGCAAATTTATGTGACTTGTTTTTCTGTGTCATGTGGTTCATTAACGTTCCCACAATAATATATTTATACTTTCCTTATTCTCTTTAATAATTATATGATATAATGTTGTATGTATTACCAATGCACAGATTCTCCTACCACTCAGGGGTTTTTGTTTGTTTTATAATCATTATGAGCAACACTACATATTAGATTGTACTATAAGGGTAAAGACTTTGGGTCACTGCTATATTCCTGGTCTTTGACACAGAAAAGGTCACATAGGAAGTGTTCATAAATATTTGTTGAATATGGCCGGGCGCGGTGGCTCACGCCTGCAATCGCAGCACTTTGGGAGGCCGAGGCGGGTGGATCATGAGGTCAAGAGATCGAGACCATCCTGGCCAACATGGTGAAAACCCGTCTCTACCAAAAAGTACAAAAAATTAGCCGGGAGTGGTGGTGCGAGCCTATGGTCCCACCTACTACTCGGGAGGCTGAGGCAGGAGAATTGCTTGAAATCAGAAAACGGAAGTTGCAGTGAGCCGGGATCGCACCACTTCACTCCAGCCTGGCGATAGAACAAGACTATGTCTCAAAAAAAAAAAAAAAATTGTTGAATATATAAATGAAATCTTCAGGGAAAATCCCAGCTGTAGTATTTCTTTATAGGACATCTGTATAGAAATTGCCTATTTACCTCCAAAAAGTTTGTACTGTTTCATAGTTTTGCAAAGTGTAATAGGATTATAGATTTATTTAATTTTTCCCATTGTGATGCATGAGAAAGTGTGTTCCATTATTTCAAATTGTATTTCATTAATTTTGAAGAATGTTGGGAATATTCCTAAGGCTATTAGACACTTGTATTTCTTTCTCTTTGACTATTGTTCATATATTTTGCACATTTTCCTATTGAATTGTTAGTCTTTATCACATTAATTTCAGTGCTTTTCTGAGTATTTAGGGACTGAATCCTTTTGCTTGGCATGTGCTTTACAAGCATTTTTTGTTCAGCATAATATTTATATTTTGACTTTATCTAACAATCCATCTATCCATCCATCCATTCATCCATCCATCTATCTTGCCTAACGGAAAATTTAAAATATGTTATTATATCAGTTATTTTCTTTTAAGGTTTCTGGGTTTCATGTTTATTCTTAGAAAAGCTTTCTTCACTCAAAGCATACCAACTAGTTCACCCACACACGCTTTTAATATTTCTAATTTTTATTTGTCTATTATTTTTTATAATCTTGGAGTTTATTTTAATATGAGAGAGAAGTATCTGGCATATGTAAAGTTACATCATATAAGTAGCTAATTATCCAATTACTATATATTAAGAATTGCGTATTTTCAAAGATTTGAAATGCCAACAGTATCATGAATCAAATTCTCATGGGCACTTGAGTCTATTTTGAAATGCCTGCTCTGTTTTATTATCAGCAAGTCTATTCTTGCATCATTGCCATACTGTTTTAATTACTATAACATTCATGGTACACTTTAAATTTGGATACAGCTAGTCCACCCACATTGCTTTTCTTTTTTTCTCTTAGTACTTCTCAAATTTATATTCTAGAATTACTTTGTCAGATTCTAAAAACAAAAACTAAAATAAAAACACACTGGTATTTTGCTGGGAAAGTACAGTTTTTATAGATTAAGTTACAAAGAATTCATATCTTTGCAACGTTGAACCTTCTAACTAACAAAGCAAGACATACCTTTTCATGTTTTCAGTTTTTTTATGCCCGTTGCCAGTGTTCTCAAGTTTCTTTCATGTAAATTCTGGACATTTTCAAAATTTTATTTCCAACTTTACTTTTCTCTTTGATTTTGTTATTGAGATGTTTTCTTTCATACTAGTTATCATTTTTAAACAAAAAGCTAATTATTTTATAAATTAATTTTCAAACCAGTAAACTTATTAAATATTCATATTATTTTAAACAGCATTTCAGCTGATTCTTTGGTGCCATAAAAGCACATTATCATAAAAAATAATTTTTTCTCCTCCTTTGAAAAATTTACACCTGCTATTTCATTCTCTTGTAGTTCTTTGACATATTCATATGATAAATGATTTTGGGATGAGCCCTGGTTACCCATGATTTATTACTTTGAAAATTATGCACTAAATTCTATTTTTATTTTAATATTTTGTATTGCATTTCACTTATAAGTTTGGCATTGACATTCATTAATAAAACTGGCTTCTGGTTTTATTTTTACACTGCCTTTGTCAGATTATATGGTCAATTTTAGCGAGCTTTATAAAAATAACTCAAAAGATTACCTTCTGAATCTGTCAGAATCCAGAAAGAAGAACAAAAACCACTCAGGGATTACAAGCAAATAAAGATTTAAAATAAAGAATTGGATTTCAAAATATTTGGAAGGGAGAGCAGAACAAAAGAGCGAAGTTAGTTTCATCATGAGGTTAAAAGCAATGGGAAGCAACCGTAGTCTGTGAAGGAGAGACCTCCATGCACTTGAGGTCATCAGGGCCTCTGAAGCCCACATCCTTGCCACTCAGGAGCCCTGTCACACCAGAGCTGGACCAGCGACCACTGTCAGAGGCAGAACATGGCTTCTCTACTCATTTTCCTTCCTAATCTTGCCCTAGCCCCTCCAATAGGCAAAAATCATCAGGACCTGTCTAACAAAAGTCCTGCTTCCAGATCCTTGATATATAGAGAATGCAGGTGATCAGATAAAGAGCTGGATACCAATAAACAATAGCTGGCACACCCTTTCTTACTTCTCTTCTGGAATCATGTAGATAACATTGCAAGTATCTATTGCTTGAAGGTTTGAAACAAAAATAACTGGGAAAACATTTTGACTGGTGCTTTTGTGGGAAATTTGATATTCTTAATTCCTTTCCATGGATAGTTGTTTTTTTTTTTTTTTTTGGCTCTTTGCATCTAATACTTAGCAAATTATATTTTTTTAGAAAATCATTCAGTTCAGTAGGTTTTTACATTTATTTGCATAAAGTTGTACTTTATAATTTATTTTCTATTTTTCTGCCTTGATGGCTATTGCTCTTTTCTAATTCTTTTATGGTAGGCAAAATAATACCTTCCTGACCCCCCACCACACACTCCCAAGATACCCACACCCTAATCTACAGAATGTGTGGATATGTTATGTTACATGACAAAGGGACTTTGCAGATGTGATGAAAGCCACAGATCTTGAGAAGGAGAGATTCCTTTGGATTATTTTGGTAGACAAAATCATAATATATGAGACTTAAAAGCAGAGAATTTTCTCCAGCTGAAATCATAAAGATGTAGTAGGAGGAATGTGGCAGAAAGGAAAGTGCGAGAAACTGAAAGCAGGCACATGATGTGACACATTGCTGCTGGTTTGAAAAGGGAGGCGGCAGGTTGACAAAGAATGCAGGAAACCTCAAAGAGGCAAAGAAGCTAGACTAACAGCCAGCAGGGAAACAGTGACCTTAGCCACACAACCAAAAGGAACTCAGTTCTGCCAACAGAGCTTGAACGCACATTTCTTTTTTCCTCAGAGCTTCCAGATGCGAGCAGGTTGGCAGGCACCTTGATTTCATGCTCGACGGTCCTGGAGCAGACCAACCAGCTGACCACCTGAACCCCCGTACTTCTGACCTACAGAATTGTGAGATAATAAATTTGTGTTATTTTAAACCACTTTGTAGTAATTTGTTACAGTAGCAATAAAAAACTAATACTTTTTAATTGTATACACACTTGTGTTCTTTCTACTTTGTTTCTTGATTATGTTAGATGGTTTTATATAGTTTACGGTTTGGTTTTGATTTTCCAAAGCTCCAACGTGTATTTGTTCATTGATTCCATCACTATTTTTTCTAGTTCAATAATTATTGAGAAACAATCTTTATACAAATATTATCATATCCTACATATCCTTCTATGATGACTTGCTTCCCCCCCATATTATATTTCTAAGATTTATCCAATTCTTACAGTAGATGCAGTTTATTCCTTTCAACACATTTCTAGGATTCAGCAGAATGTCTACATCACAAGGCATCCATCCATTCTACTCCTGAATGATATTTGGGTTATATCCAATGTGTTTGTCTGTTTGTTTTGCTTTTGCAAAATGTACTGCTACAAACATGATTATATGAGTCCCGGTACTCATGTGCATCATTTTCTCTAGAGTGTATTAAAGAAGTGGGGTAGTTTTGCATTTATGAGGTAATGCAAGCTGTTTTCCAATATGACTACACTGATTTATATTCTCACCAGCAATGTCTCAGAGTTCTGATTGCTTCAAACCTTTGCCAACACTTTCTTTAAGATGTCTCTTGATAAACAGAAGTCCCTGGTTTTATTTGAGCCAAATATGTCTATGGTCCCCCTTTTGGTTCTGCCCTTTTTTTGTCATGGGACTCTTTCTTCACCGAAGATACTAAAATTATTCTCATTTTCTTTTCAAATTTTATAATTTTGTCACTTCATATTTGTTTTTAACTCAAAATTTGTTTTTGCATAAGTAAAAGGCTGGAGTCCAATTTCTTTTTTGTGTATTTAACCAATTATTAAATACTATAAATTGAAAAGTTCATTCTTCATGACTGCATGTGCAATCCACTCTGTCATAAGTAGAGTTTAATTATAACAGGTTGATATGTTTAGGGATTATCACATGCCAAGGTCACAAGGTCAATATCACAAGGTCAATATCACATGGTCATAATTAGCTCTGGTAAAGCAAATAATTATTCATCCTTTGTTCTTCAGTGTAATTTATTTTTTTTTTAAGAGACAAGCTGGAATGCAGTGACACAATCATGGCTCACTGTAACCTGAAACTCCTGGGCTCAAGTGATCCTTTCACCTCAACCTCCAGAGTAGCTGAGACTATATGTACACACTACTACACCCAGCTAATTTATTTATTTCTTTATTTATTTTTAGTTTTTATAGTGACAGAGTCTTGCTGTATTGCACAGGCTGGTCTCAAACTCCTGACCTCAAGCCATTCTCTTGCCTTGGCCTCCCAAAGTGGTGTGATTACAGGCAACGAGCCACTGCTCCAGGATGTTGATGTAAATTTTTAAGTTACCTTGTAAAGTTTCACATACACATGGGTATGCACATATCTACATGTACATGAACACATATGCACTCACAAAAACTTGAGATTTATAATGGAATAATATTGAATATTGAATCTACAATTCAGATTGCTTTTTTTATCCTTTGAAAAGATTTTCTAAATTTAAAATCAAAGTTTTGTTTTGTTTTGGTGATGAGGGTTGGGGGTATGGGGCTATTCTTAAAATTCAATAATCTCCCAAGAATGTTTTTGTGCTCTCTGCCAATAGCTTTTCTTAGTATAGAGGAGACTTTTTGATTCACAGGATTGGATTTTCTTTCACTTCATGGGAGTTTTCTATTGCATCTTTGAATAGCTTCTATTTTAATTTTGTTAGTCTACCCTTTAGGGAATACCATGTATTGATAGGTTTTATTTCCAATTTCTGGCCTCCATACATTTTATAGCCTCTTCAGATTTTTTTTTCTTGCTCTATGTGTTATTTTCCTAGGAACTTCCTCCATGTTACAATTTGATTGCTACTCTCCTTGTTTCTATACTGTCCTATTTCTAATTTTTAAATTAATCCAGTATTGGTGCTATTTTTACTCCAGTGTTTTTAAATTGACTTACAGATATCCATGTTTGATTTGTACAATCATCCAAATTGCTGATCTTTTTAACTTTTTCTTCCAGGTATTCAATACTCTCCTTAAATTTGATAGTTCCCAGCATTTGCTGTGGAAATTTATTTTTTCTGTTTCCTGTAGCACATTGTATTAGTCTGCTCTCATGCTGCTAATAAAGACATACCTGAGACTGGGTAATTTATTAAAAAAAGAGATTTAACAGACTCACAGTTCCACATGGCTGGGGAAGCCTCACAGTCATGGCAGAAGGCAAAGGAGGAGCAAAATCATATCTTACGTGGCCACAGGCAAAAGAGCTGTGCAGGGGAACTATGCTTTAAAAAAACACCAGATCTGATGAGACTTATTTATCATCATGAGAACAGCATGGGAAGGACACACCCTCATGATTCAATTACCTCCCACCGGGTCCCTCCCACAACATGTGGGAGTTATGGGAGCTACAATTCAAGATGAGATTTTGGTTGGGACACAGCCAAACTATATCACATAGGTTCTTCTAGGATAGTCAATTGACCAACAGTCTTTGCCTTTTCTTTCCTTTGTAGCTGTGTGTTATCTCTTCCATCATATGTTGCATATGTTTCATTCAGAACTTCTGTAGTAGCTATTGATTATGCTTCTCAAACACCTCTTTCTTTGCTTTTGAAATATGTAGTGTTCTGCTCCAGGAGTGGGCTGTTATTCTTTTTCACCAATCAGAGAACTTCCATTTCATTTTTCAATTATTGATCAAAGGGATTTGTTCCATTTAACTCAATTTGTACCAATTAATTTTGGAAAAATGTTTCCTGGAGATTCCAAATGTAGATTATTTCTTGTAATTCTGAGAAAGCTACTCCAGCCCTCTCCTTTATTGTGAAGAGAGCTGTGCACATGTGAAGCCTGAAATTCCTGTAGCCACTTTGCTACTATCAGGGAATGCTTACAGATGACACTGTACAAAGCAGAATTGAGTTTTTGATGACAGAGTTGAACCCAGAACAAATCCATGCAAAATCCCAGCCCATCCCTAGAATTTTCAGTTAATGAACCAATGAATTCTCCATATTTTAGTCTGTTAGAATAGGATTTCTATTATTCACAAAACAGAGAGTCCAGTTGATTTACTTGTTTTTAGGAACAATAGGTAAATTATTCTTGCAATTCTCCCCACCTTTTTCATGGTCTATCTATACCCTACCATTATTGGTTAAACTCAAGGATCTGAATGATAATTTTTTATGGGGTTCTTTTTTCTTTATTATTATTATTATTTTATTTTGAGAAGGAGTCTTGCTCTGTTGCCCAGGCTGGAGTGCAATGGCAGAATCTTGGCTCACTGCAACCTCTGCCTCCCAAGTTCAAGCAATTCTCCTGCCTCAGCCTCTCGAGTAGCTGGGATTACAGGCATGAGCCATTGCACCCAGCCATGGTTCATGTCTTAACACTACTTTCTATTGCCTATTGTTAAAAAATTCCAGACCGTTTGTATGTGTGTCTACATATGCATCTTTTTAAAGATTATACATTGTGTATGAAAATTTGGTAGTCTCCAGACAATATTTTTTGTCATCTTTCCCATTCAGCTAGAGTAAAAGCAGAATGTCTCCATCTAACCCAGCACTGAGATTAGTTGAGTCTAGATTTCAGGCTTGGTAAACCTCAGTATGCCTCTGTTCCACCTGCCCCACATCATAGCCAAAGGAATGGCACTAACAAACCATGATCCTACACCTCACAACACTGGGGATCCCATTTCAATATAAGGTTTGGAGGGCACACACATCCAAAGATGTGAACAAATGTCCACAGAGAATCATTTCTCTAGAGACCCTGACTAAAAGCCTGGGATACTTACTAGGTTCCTCCTCCTCTTTGATAAATCCTGAACTTTATTTTTATTTTTTCTCTTCATCAGATCGTGAGACTGCCAATAATCCCACCTTGGTTCCAGCATATTTTTGTTTAAGCTCTATCCCTAGCAGTTTAAGAATTTATCGTGTGGAAAAACATAGAGGGTCAGGCTTACCTTCTAGTGCTTCTCTTCACTCCAGTAATTAGACTCTCAAGTCCTGGTTGCTTTGACAGCCTTGTTATCCAAGTTTTGTTTTTCAACACCAGATTGATGCCAAAGCTCTGCAGAGTGCTTTGTCTCTTAGAAGGAGCTCTCCCCAGATTGTCAACTACACACCTAGCATCAAGAGTCACCTAAATTTCAGAAGGCATAAGCAAAGCATAAGATGTTTGTTACCATCTGATATGGTTTGGATATTTGCCCCCTCAACATCTCATGATGAAATTGTGATCCCATGTATTGAAGATGAGGTCTAGTGTGAGTTGTTGGATCATCATAGTGGATCTCTCATGAATGGCTTAGCACCATCTCCTTTTCTTGCTCCCTCTCTTGCCATGTGATGCACCTGCTACCCTCTTGCCTTCTGCTATGATTGAAAACTGCCTGAAGCTTCACCAGGCTCAGATGCCAGTGCCTTGCTTCCAATATAACCTTCAGAACCATAAGCCATAGCTAACTTATTTTCTTCATAAATTTACCCAATCTTTGATATTCCTTTATAGCAGCACAAATGAACTAACACACCTTCTTGATATGCTTATGGCTTTTCAAGTACTGGCTGCCTCTCTCAAATGCCTTCAAGCAGTTGTTTGTAATTTTTTTTTCTGATTTTCTAATTGCTCTCAGTGCAAATTTTTGTTTGATTCCAGATATATTTTAACAGTTCCATATGCAAGTCCCAAGTCTGAACTTCTCAGAACCTCTACCTTCTATTATTAATTTTTCCAGGCTTATCTTCCACTACTTCTAATATCATATGTAAAAAATGCAGAACACATTTGTCATGCAATTTCAGAACTAAAAGAGAATATCCTCTGACACAAGTGTCTATTTCTCCAGACGAAGAAACAGAGACTCCAAAAGATCATGTCTTTTATCAGACCATGTAGCAGAGTTGCTACCAGAGTCCAAGTGCACTTCCTCCTGCATAGGAGCAAGCAGAACAAGGTGAAGAGCAAAGCAGAAGAATCCAGAATGGCACACTTATCTTCATGTTTCCTATAAGGGAATATTCCAGCTCCTTTCACAGTGAATAAGATGTATTGCTTTCTAACATACACTTCTTACTGACACCACACCACACTCCTCTCCCAGCATATACTATGACTTTTTCCCAAATTATTAATTATAACTGTCATTTCTGAGCCCAAAGCCAGAGGTAATCATCCTGCCGGAAACCAAGCTGCTTCTTATACTAAAAATGAGGAAATGTGGGAAAACATCTATAAACCAACCTCCAACCTATTTTTCTCAAAAAGAAGCCTGTGTATCTTATATTTGAAAGTCAAGTTTGTAGGGTTACAAGCAGAATCATCATCTAATTTATCGTCTAAATGGGACACCTTTTGAGTGTGATAGAGAATGCTATTTATAATTACTCTATGACAAGAAGCATAAACCCTAAATTACAAAAATGTAGGGTTTACGGGTTCATTATGATGTGGGGTTGTGATAGATGGCTCTTATTATTTTGAGATATGTTCCCTCAATGCCCAGTTTAAGAGTTTTTATCACAAAGGGATGTTGTATCTTACTGAAGTCTTTTTCCATGTCTATTGAGATAATCATACGGTTTTTATTTTTAATTCTGTTTATGTAGTGAATCACACTTATTGATTTGTGTATGCTGAACCAACCATGCATTCCAGAATGAAGCCTAAGTGATTGCAGTGAGTTAACTTTTCACTGTACTGCTGGATTTGGTTTGCTAGTGTGTGTTGAGTATTTTCAGGTCTATGTTCATCAGACATATTGCCTGTATTTTTCTTTTTGTTGTTGTTGTGCCTTTACCAGGCTTTGGTATTCAGTGATGCTGGCTTTGTAGAATGAGTTAGGGAGGAGTCCCTCCGCCTCATTTTTTGGAAATAGTTTCAGTAGAATGTGTACCAGTCAGCAGATTCAGATTCTCTAATGCTATCCTGCATACATTTCCAAGATTTTTCAAGAGATAATTTAGACTTTTCTAGATATTTGGAAAGGAAACACAAAAGTTTTAAAAATATCTTTTCTGAATTTAATAAAATTCTTTATATTTTAATTTAAAATAGTGCTACAAAAGTTAGTTTCTTTTTGTCAGATATAATTGGATTTTGCTGTTTATGTATCATAACACATGTCATGGTATAACATATTGAAAATATAAGTAAACACAAATATGAATATTAAAAGAACCTGAAATGACAGTTATACCATGTAGTAATTCAGATTTAAGATGTGGGTCAAATAAAAGTTATAATAGGATAAATTTTTAAGAAGAAAACTTAATCAATTCAACAGGAATCATTAAAAGAACATGTCTTTTGGCATGACATCCACTTGATTCTACCTTTTACATTTTTCTTCACAGCTCCTCTTCTACTGCTTGGTTCTGGTATCCTCTAGGGCAATGACTTC
This sequence comes from Aotus nancymaae, assembly GCF_030222135.1. Lineage (NCBI taxonomy): Eukaryota > Metazoa > Chordata > Mammalia > Primates > Aotidae > Aotus > Aotus nancymaae. The sequence continues at coordinate 27,616,664 of NW_026988422.1, read as the reverse complement.
AAAACTAGGTGTGTGAACTCCAGGAGTTTCTATGATGAATCCCTGGGTGTGGGAAGAAAACACTACATTGTCAATTTATAGTTATTTTTACCTTAAAGTTAGGAAACAATTGAGCTATACTTTTATGTAATATACAAATTTGTCTTGTACCCTTTCTTAGTGTGCACATCAGATGTTCAAATATCATATCGGGTTGTCAAAGGAATCTTTCAGATAGAGTGAGAGTTCTCCAATATGGAGGACTGATGTTGTACCACATCTTCATTTACTTTCAATTTTTTCTAAGCATTATAGTACTTAGCAAATAGATTTCCACATTAAATTATTTCATTTTAACAAAGTCAGCTCTCACTGGATGACTCAGGGCTTAAAAGGATTATTGAAATTAAAACAAACAAACAAACAAACAAAAAACCCAAAACAAAACAAAACGAAACAAAAATCCTGAAAATGCAAGCACAAGCAAACCTAAGCAAATGAAAGCACAAATCATCCTCCTATGTACAGAGCAAGTTTGTTGTTAGCTGCGTTATAAATTACAAACAATGAAAATCTAATCATATCTATGAAGTTTCAGAAAGTTTTGAAATCGTAAAGACTCTTTGAAATAAAGATTTATACTCATATCTTCCCAGAGTATATATTATGTCTTGAAATTCTAGTTAATTATATTAAAAAGTGGCATAACAGAAGCTACTGTTATGCTACATAACAGTAGCATAACAGAAAAATATCAGGCTTTTTTCAAATTTATGGCATCCTTTTCTAATTTCTATTTATGTGTTTGTGGTATATATAGTATATTAGTACCGTATATGTTCGTAATTCATAACAAGCAAACATGTTTGGGCTATGTTGAGTCAGAGTTTTATTCCTATGTGTTACAATCAAAAGTTTTTCAAGATGATCATACTTAGTTGGTTCTCCTGCCTTACATTGCTTCAACCAACCTACTACAGTGCAAAGAGGGTGCTTTCTCAAATCAAAATTTAACCATGTTAACTTGTTCCAAACTCTCTCAATGCTACTCTGCCATCTTCTATGCAACACATACATCTTAGGCCTAATGGGCTCTTCATAATCTGACTGCTTTCACTCTTCCAGCTCCTCTATTTTCCCAAAACCACCAGGCATTCTTGGCCTCGCCCAATTCAATTCCTGGCCTCTTCTAGACCACTCCACATTCCCTCATACTACTAAGGCCTTAGACAGGAATATTCTCTCTCTTTAAATGCCTAAGAATGTATCCTACAAAACACCAATTCAAATATCTACTTAGTAAAGCCTCCCTAAGCCAAGATGTGGCCTCTCTCCCCTAAGCTTCCCCTGACCCCATGCGTGCCTCTATTGGAGCATGATCACAACCACATTCACCTTCATTTGTGGGGCACCGTCTAAGGCCAAGCAAACATTGTGCTAGACTCCAAAACAGGTTCTGTTATCAAAAACAAAACAAAGACTTCACAAACTCAAGGTTATGCAGGTAATAAATGATAGAAAAGTATTTAAACTCTGATTTCTATGGCCCCCAAATCCCATGCACTCCACTGTTTCTTAGCAACATGATTCCTATTATACTGGTTTATGTTCTCATATGTGATGATGCCTTGAAGGTAGGCATGTTTGCATCATCAGTGTTTAACACAGTATCTGGCATATGATGGGCATTTGACAGTTATTCCATTGATAAACGATTGAATGGAGGAATGAATGACTAGGGCAGTGAGAGAGTATGAGAAGTGAAAAGGGAAAAGAGTTTTGAAGACTTGGTAATTTTTCTATCACTTCTAACTTGTAACAAGTGGAAGTGAGTTTCAATTACATGGGCATAGGAAAAAATAAATAAATATTTACTTTTAATTCATATTTTTTCTTTTATTTTTAATTGATGAGAATTGTACATATTTATGGGGTACAATGTAATGTTTTGATATATATATACATTGTGGAATGGTTACATCAAGCTAATAACAGATCCGTCACCTCACATATTTATTTATTTTTGTAGTGAAAACATTTAAAGTCTACTCTTAACAAGTTTTAAATATACATGTTTAATCTATTCAAACTTTTTTATCATGGCTTATTTCCTATAGTATATTGAACAAGTATTCAGTGTACCACTGAATGAACTTTTTACGTATATACACTCATATATGCTCATGCTCACTCAGGCACCCACCTTTCAGATGAAGATAGTGGAACATTTCTAATACCTCAAAAGGCTGCTTTATACCTACTCCCAGCCAATACCCCCAAGGCCACAACTGCTAACCTTTACTGCCAATGAATGGTTTCACTAGTTCCTGAACTTAGTACAAATAGAATCCTACAGTATGTTCTATTTTGTGTCTGGCTTCTTTCACTTTTATTCACCTCCCAATCACTGCATTTCCCCACTCTCGAAAACCACTAATCTACTTAGCCTCTATAGATTTGTCTTGTCTTAGCATTTCACATAAATGAAATAACACAATATGTGGTCCTTCTGATTGATTTCTTTTACTTACTGTGTTTGCAAGGTTCATTCATTGTGTAGCATATATCAGTATATTTCTTTTTACTGCTGAAAAATATTTCATTGTGTGAATATACCACATTATATTTATCCATTCATCAGTTAATGGGCATTTGGGTTGTTTCCACCTTTTGTCCATTATTAATAATGTTGCAATGGACGTTCGTGTAAAAGTTTCTATTTGGAGAGTAGACATACATTTTCATTTTTCTTGGATGTATACTTAGGTATAAAATTGCTGGATCATATGGTAAACTTTGTGTTTAACTGTTAGAGAAATTGCCAAACTGTTCTCCAAAGTACCTGCACTATTTTATATTTTCACCAGTGACATGTGAGAATTCCAGTTTTTCTACATCTTCACCAATGCTTGTTTTCTGTCTTTTTTATTCTAGCAATCCCAGCATCTCATTGTGTTTTTGGTTTATATTTTTCTGAAGGCTAATGATATTGGACATCTTTTCATGTGCTGGCTAGTCATTTCTGTATCTTCTTTGGAGAAATATCGATTTATAACACTTGCCTACTTTAAAACATGGGTCAATTATAGTCACCAGAGCCTAGATATGAAAGCAACCTAAGTGTCCATCAACAATGAATGGATTGAGAAAATGTGTATGAATGCCCATCATGGAATATTATTCAGACTTTAAAAAAGAAGGAAATTCTGTCATTTGCAACAACAAGGATAAACCTGAAGAACATTATGCTAAGCAAAATAAGCCAGGCACAGAAAGACAAACACTGCATGATCTCACTTATATGTGGAATCTACAGAAGTCAAATTCATAGATGTACAGAGTAGAATGGTGGTGACGAGAGGGTGCGGGGTGGGGGAAAGTGGGAGTCAGGGGAGATGTTGATGTCAAAGTGTACAGTTTGAGTTAAACAGAAGATAGAGGTTTTAGTCATCTATTACATGATACTGTGACTATATTTTAGTGTATTTTAAATTAAGGCATCACATAAATTAAAATTTTTGATTTGAGATGAGAATGGAAATAAATTATGCAGTCAGTAAGCCTTTCTTGGATGCCTATCATACAGAAGCGTACCCAAAGCATGAAAGAAGTAATGGTTTAAAATATAGGTTTAAAAGAATGTACTGCACTTTTCTTTCTATGTCCCTCTATTCTTTTAATGTGTGTATTCTCTAACCAAAATGTTTGGTCAGACTGTTATAACATTAATGCAGTACTTCCTACTTACCTCATAATTCACTGTTGTTTCGCCTGTTTTTGCCTACCAATTCCTTTCTTATTTATTCAATTGTGGTTTAAGAAAAAGGAAGCAATATCTCTACTGTTACTGAGCTTAAAATCCCATGGTTTAGTTGGTAGTAATTAAAGATAATAAAATTAAAGCCTAGTATTCTAACTGTCTTGGTCACAAAAAGAAGTCTGAGTATGCAGAACTATGTCAATGGAACCTTTATTCTGTAACTGTACATTACTTCCTTTAATCTGATGTTCACTTAACCATTCATCCAACAAATGTTCGCTAAGTACTTACTGTGTATATAAACTCCTTAAACATTAGAGAGCCGTCAGTGACAGAGTCAAGCTTTGCCTTCATAGGCTCTATGTTTTGGTAGGGAAGACAAAGCTTTTTCAGTGTGTCAAAATTGGGAAGTGAGCACTTTTGACATTTCTGTAAGTTTACTTTCTCCTTTTTAAAAAAATTGATTTATTTCTAACCACAGTCTATTTTATGTTATTCCCATTTTGCTAATTACCTATTAAAAGTTTAGGTGATAACAGTTCTATCTTTAATATATATTTGATTTTTAATAAAGACTCTTATAAAGTGAAAGCTACAAAAATTAGAAATGAATACACTAATCTCTGGTCCACTAGGATACTTTAATGTATGTGGTTTGTGATTCTGTACCTCAGATCTAGATGAGGGCTCTGCTGATATTTGTTGCAATGTGAAAGTTGGAAAGTCCCAAAGCAGAGAGGAATATGGAGCAGAGAGGAAAATATGAAGGCTAAGGGGAAGCACTTAATTTCTCTTCTCTCCAATCCTTCCAGAATAACAATAATAAAATAAATGCTTTGGGATACTTGGAAGTAGGGGACTCAGGAGAACCGGCCATAACTGCCCACATCTGGGGCTATGTATGTTCTTGCCAAGATTCCAAAATAAAAGCATTACCAGTGACCTAGGCCAGAGTGGAGTCAGTATATGGAGTGAGAAGGTGAGTGGAAAGGTCTCCAGGTTCCCTCAAGGTAGGGAGGATATCAGGAAAAGGCTCAGGCCTGATGCAGTGACTCACTCCTGTATTCCCAGTAATTTGGGAGACTGAAGCAGGTGGGTTGCTTGATTCCAGGAGTTCAAGACCAGTCTGGGCAACTTGGTGAAACCCTATCTCTACAAAACAATACTAAAATTAGCCAGGAGGGGTAGCATGTGCTTGTAGCCCCAGCTGCTCGGGAGGCTGAGGTGGGAGGATTGTTTGAGCCTGAGAAATGGAAGTTGCAATGAGCCAAGATCACACCACTGCACTTCAGCCTGGGCAACAGAGCAAAGCCCTGTCTGAAATAAAAAGAAAAGGCTCAATGACAAGAGTGGCCCTGAAACCATAGTTATAGACATCAGCATGTTGGTATTGTATCACCTTTTCTTTGAATACCAGGATCCTCCACCCACCAGCAGCTGTGTTAGCCAGCACCTGACTAAGGTTCTTTAATAAATTCAAGACCCTCCAATGTGCGACCTCCCTGCCCAGTGAAAATCTACTTGCTCTGCATTTTATTATACTGGAATTTTCCTTAGCTTTCTTTCACATTCAGAGGATCTGGCAAACTGTCCAGAAAAGAAACAAACATGAATGATAACAAGTTATCCCGTTCAGGGACATTTTCATTTGTGACTTTACGAAGGAATCAGTCTCTGTTGAGTTAGTTCACGTTAGTGAATGAAGACTGGTGATGGAAGTCAAGCACAGGCAAGGGTCTTCCTCAGTTCTCAGAATGCACTGCATTGGCAAAAATTCAGGCTTCTTAAGTCAAACCAGCCTTCCTTGGCATACAATCAGTAAAAAGGGAGGAAGATAAGAGAGCAGTCAGAATACAACCTGGAAACCAGTTCAGATGATGCCTGCTGAATAACAGTGAGTACAATACACGTGATTACAGTGGACCCATCAGAAATACTGTGCACTATCTGAGTTGGTTTATCTTTCCATGAAATAAAGGACAAACCGTACCCATTTGTCAATTTTCTGGACAAAGTCCAAACGGAATCTGGTGATTATGAGTTAGCCCTGTCAATTGCATTTGTATTCATGAAAGAAAATGCAGCTAAATTGGTTGCTGCATCTCCTAATCCTAAGAGCAAATATTGCTGCTAAGACACCCATATTACCTCATTCACACAGTCCAGAATAGATTTGGCACATTTGCTTAGAAACAAGAACACTGCCTAGGGCAAAATTCTAGCTCAAAGGCAATTAGGCCCAGTAGATGAGGGGATCACTACAACCATAAAAAAGAAAGGTCAGATTAAGTAGAACATTTCTAACCCTCACAGGAATCTTATGAAAGATTATTATTCCTATTTTTCAGAGGAAGACACAGTGGCTCAAAAAGTCAACTTACTACTAATTGAACATACAACTTATTAGTTGAGTGTATGAACTCACACAGCTCCATGAGGTAGTATCACAGCATCTCGTCCACCTAACTCAGGAGATGTAAGGATAAAGCAAGATAACACAGGTTAAAACACTTGGAAAATTAAACTGCCTACACACATGATAAGCATTATTATTATGTACAAACTTTCTTGGATGGGAATAGACATTAAAATCTTGGTTATGTACAAAATTGTTCTTAATTTGAGGAGTTGTTCAACCTGTTTTTAGCCCCAGGATTCTCTGCTTCTATATATGAAGTGGGAAATGAAATATAGTCATGCGAGAGGCTATTTCTTTAATTTTCTGGATTGTCACATTCATTCAGCATGAAATTTTCTACAGAAAGTCAATTTTGGAAAGTTCCAAACTTAATTAGATCTTGCAGTTTTGTGATCTTCATTATAATTATCAAATACTGAAGAGCTAATAAAGGATCAACCTCTGGGCTGCAGAATAACCTAATATATTCATACCTCAATGACATCCTGAATTAGAACTGTGGGCTGATGAACTCCAGTGAACCAACAAGCCAACCATAGTTGGAAAATTCAAATTGCAATACACAACTGAGCCTTGATCAGACCAAGATGAATACATGACATGTAAAATAACCAGATAAAGTTTATCAATAATACATGGGCAATTCATATGAGACATACACTGGTGTAGCAAGTCTAATTAAGAGAATTTTTATGATAAACTGAAGCTCTACCTCCTGCTATCATGCAATTATTCATTTGAGTTTATTGTTACAAGAAGAATGAGCAGTGAGCATCTTCCTTATTAGTGATCATTCTTCCTGATACTTGCAATTTAACCAAATAATACATATCACCCTTTTAATATTTCAAAGGATGTTTCAATACCCAGACGTTTTTCTTAATGTAGATTTTGTGGAAGACAGAGTGATGTGAATTCTGGATTATTTCTTTTGTTTTGTGTGTGTGTGTGTGTGATTTTGTCTTTTTACAAAATTGCTGCAGATATTTCTCAGAAGCCTTTTTATAACTTTTTTGTTCTAGTGCTATCTTAAAAATAAATGCTACCAGAACAGAGCCATGATTTTAGCAATATGAGAAACCCCATTAACTCCTTCAGGTCCTTAGCACCTTGATTTAGTATCATTTTTACAATTATTTCCTAGACTCTTGCCAAAATTTAACATTTGAAGGCCAAAGAAGCAACAGGACATTGCATGGGAGAAAAAGTCTAATTTAACTAAATATATTGATGTATACTGGTAGTAACTTTGATCCTAATTCTGTGGGAAATTTTAAAGATAGAAGCTGGGGAAAAACCCACAATTATTTTAAAATGTACCTCTTTTCTTTTAGAGGTATAGACTTAATGTTTGGAAAAAAACTGTTTTATTTAAATCCCTTGCATGAGTTTTTGAGTTATCCATGCACTAAATGCTTTTCTAACTATAAAATAAGCAAACTGAATTGTTTGTAACATAGGTGAACAAAGGTCAAGCCAGAGCAAACTCCATATTATTTTGAGCCTTTCAGGGGTAACTGAAAAGCAGAGGTTAGAAATTCTTGATGGCAAGGGTCATCTCATGTTCTTTTTTTTGCACATGAATAAAGAAAGCACTGTGCCTGAACTGCTTTTGATTCTGTGAAACAAACATGGTTTATTTTTTGTTGCTTGCATTTGTCCATCTGTCTATTTGTTGGAAGCATTCCATTTTGTTTGAGAGAGTCATTGGAGAGTTGCACACAGTAGCTAAGAGGAGGAAATATTGAAAGGGCTGCCTTGAGAAACTTTGAGAAACTCAGAGCTTTGAGAAAGTCAGATGTTGAGCACAAGCAATATTATTTTGGTTCTAAGAAACAATGTATGCCTCAGATTCAGGTGAAGAAATGTTCTCTCATATACACAAAAAAATCCGTGTGTAGCACCTTGACAAGTGGCAACTTTGAAAGGAAATAATGAAGCGTCCTTGGCATAGACACTGGTGATCTCATAAAAGTAATATTAGAAAAGGCAAAAATAGAACTTTTGCTCTTTTGAGAGAAGATGACTGGCCAAAGGTAGATTTGGTAGGAATGAGGGAACATGGCATACCTCCAAGGTGACAGTCATAGGCTTATTGGTCTGTGAGCAAACTCAAAGGACCAATGTGGGCACTCCTCTAAATATATGGGGGAAATTTGTTGGTAGGAGGTGCCGAAATTAGGCAATAAATGTACTTGGGTTTTGAGTGATGGTAAATTTATGCTAAAAGTGAGATGTAATATTATTATATAGCCATAGACTGGTTTAATTATTGGTTTCAAACTGAGTTTTCAACCAGTCTTCTATTCACTTTTACTTAAATAAAAGAAAATGCTAAAAGAAAGATAATCTGTTAGGTCAAAATAATTGTCAAAGATCTATTTCTTCCAAAGTGTGACTTTCCAGATGTAGTTAAAATGCTTTCCAGAGAACATGCCAAACATTTACAGTCACATGTTGCTTAATTACAGGGATATATTCTGAGAAATGTGTTGTTAGCTATTTCATTATTGTGCAAATACCATAGAGTGTACTTACACAAACCTAGATGATATAGCCTACTAAACACATAGGCTATATGATGTAGCCTCTTGCTATACCTAGGCTACAAACCTACACAGCAGGTTACTGTACAGAATACCGTAGGCAATTATAACACAATGGTAAGTATTTGTATCTCCAAACATGTCTAAACATAGAAAAGGTACAGTAAAAATATACAACTATAGTCTTATGGGACCACTGTCATATATGTAGTTTGCTGTGAACCAAAACATTGTTATTAGGGCACATGATTGTAGTTAAAACTGTATCACTCTCTTATGAATAGGTCATAAATACAGTTGTTTTGTTTTATTCAGCCAAACTGATTTGCTTGCAGTTTCTTGAGCTGAACTTATATTTTGCACTCTTGCTGGAAAGAATGTCCTTCTTTATGTCTGTCTATCCAAGCCAATTCTTACTTAAGACTCCAATTTAAAATTCTAATTCAACAAAAACTCCCAGGGCCTACTGAGAGCAAAATCTTTCTCTATCCTCTTAACTCATTCATTTATTTGTTCCATATATATTTATATATTTACTGTGGATGACAATGTGCAACTCATCTATTAAGTACTCACTTGAACTTTTTGGATTGTCAGTTATCTTGTTATGTGTCTTGACTTTGTCCCCTGTGAGTAGGATAAACAATCAGGAAATGGACAGTATTTTGCATATCTTTTCTCTCTAGTTTAGTGCCTAGTTTCTTAAACGTAGCAGGCATTCAATACATGTATGATGGATTTGATCCAGATTAGAATCTTTAAATGAAAAAAAAAGCCAACTGAATCATATTCTTTTAAAAAGGGCTGAAAGACAATACCATTGATTGAATACTGTTGTGCGTCCAAGTGTTTTCATGAATGATCTCTAATCTTCATGATGATCCACTAAGACAGAATTTCAGTAGTCCTCGATGTGTCTATAAGGAAAGAGATACTGTGAGACGTTAAAACATTTCTCTGGGATACTCTGCTGGTAAGTTGCAGAACTGGTTCTGAAACTCAGGCTTATTCCCTTGAAAATCAGGAGGTTATTCAAATGGGAAAATATTCTGCCTCTGCAGTTGTCATCCTCATAATTTCCTTCATAGATGAGCCAAGAGACATATATCTTAATATTATTCAGAAAATGTCATATTTGTCCAGCTCTTTTTGTACTTTTACCTTTGTGCATTCCTTAGCTAAGATTCTAATGAGATTTACCTTTTTTAGAAAATTGAAATCCGCCAAACAATAAACATCACTTTCAGGCTGTAATATAAAAGCTACTGAGTTAATTATTTTTATTAAAAAAAGAAAAAAGCTTTATTTAATTGCAAATACACGCTTAATAATGGAGTGTTTTCTGCGTTGCCTTGGTGGAAATGTACTCAAGACTGCCCGAAAGTATCAATATATTGTATCTAGGTTTTAATGACTGGATTTGTTAGAATTGCTTTGAAACTGCAGAAACAAGAAAACATAAAATCAAGAAGTATACGTTGAAAAGAAGTAAGGCACTAAACTGATTTTCAGAGTGGCTGCTGCTCCTTATATATGATAATATGGTAATAAGGGGGAGATCAAGGATAGCAAGAATCTTACCCATTCAATGTATTTGCTTATTACTTAAAGATATTTTAGTGCAGCATATGTAATTATAGATTATTATTTTAGGGGTTTTCTTTTTGTAAATGACGACTTTTTAAATGATTTCTCTAACTGTTGTCAACAACTACAAATGCTCACTTACAGACTTGTGATGGCCTGAAAGCACCTAGAGGAGATGGGCTATAACAGGAATAAATTTGGTAAGTGGGAAAGGAAAGTGATCTGCAGTCGTAATCATGGCATCTAAGGAGGCATAGAGAACTATGGCTCAATTCAAGTGGGTTTTGTTACTTAAGGACTATGACTCAGTGGGTAAAACTAGTAAATATGTTCCTCAAGGTCAGTGATTCTTCAACGAGGGAAGAAGGTAGCATGGTGGAATTGCCTTTGGATACTGGGGGCTTTTTCCTAGCTATTCTTAGTCCTCCAGGATTTTGGTACACCCACCTCCCTGCCAGTAGCTATTTATTGTCATAGTGATTTACTGTTTTTAGCACTCTGGTATGCTAGAGATAAAATATATATATATATAGCTAATAATTGGTAGTCTAGTCACTGGGGAAATGTGTAGTGATATGGCAGTATAGGTAGTAGCATCCACACAGCAAGAGATAATTATGGTTTGTGGTGGGTCTATATCTTTAGTCCATCCCCTAAAGTGGAATAATTGGCAAAGATTAATAGGACACTGGGCCAAAATGAGAAGACTCAGGCAAGGATCAGTTTCCAGCAGTTTGTTTCTCAAAAACCAGAGGGTTTTAGAGGAAAATACCAAAGATCAGAGACTTTTACTATAGTCTTGGGACAATTTAACTTCCAGCTCACCAAGTTCTGAAAATAGCATTATATTTTTGGACATGTAGAAAAATAGATATAACTGAATTCTATTAGCTGGAAACAGCCAAGGACTGGAGAAGGCAGAAACAGATAATATATAGACTTGATTATGAATCATCACTACAACAACACAAATTCTCTAGGTGTAAAATTTTATTGTAAAAATGTGTGTAAGGGAATTAAATAATGTGTATGTCATTGCCTCTATGCAAAACTTCCCTGGAGGTCCCAGCCAATGCAAAAAGATAAGGAAAAACATGGAATGATATATCAGGCTTCAAAAAGAAAAGTGAAAATATGCTTTACAGACAAAATGACTTTCAATACAGAAAATCAGAGACAATCTAGAAATAAATGATTAGAAATAATAAGAAAATTCAACGATACTAGATACAAGATTATTATACAAAGAACAACTGTATTTCTGAATGCCAGCAACAACCAAATAGGAAAAAAAAAAAGCAATAACAAGTATTCGTTCATGAGAGAAACAAAAATAATCAGCTATATAGAAAAATAATTGACAAATAAGGTGAAAAATATGTATGAAGAAAATTAGAGACTTATATTTAAGGTTGAAAGATAAAAACTTACATAAGTAAAGTTCTTCACACAAAATATCATGATGATGTCAATTCTTTCCAAATTAGCCTCAACATTTAAAAAAAAAAAAAAAAATCCAACCAAAATTTCCAAAAAGGAATTTTACATTTCCTGAAGGGCACAGAAAAGCCAAGAAAAGTTTGAACAAAAATAAGAGACAGTTGAGGACTCATTCTACCATATGTAAAGACTTATCATAAAGTCTTAGTAATGAAGACAAGTTCATATTGCCACAGATGTAAACGAATAAGCCAATGATAACGAGACAAACTGCCTGCAAAGAAACTCTACTTGGATGGAGAGTGCCCCATACCCCCAGCCAAATTCATGCCCACTCAGAACTACAGAATGGAAACTTGTTCAGAAATAGTGAACAGGTGTAAATATTAATAGTTAAGATAAGTCACGCTAAATTAGAGTGGGCCCTAATTCAAAGACTGGTGTTCTTATCAGAGGCCATATGAAGGCATGGAGACACACAGGAGAATGGCATGTGATGATGGAGGCAGATACAGTGATGTGTCTGCAAGCCAAGAATATCAAGACTGCCAGAGCGACCATGGGTTAGGGTAAATCAAGGCTCTGCCAACACCTGAATTTAGAACTTCTCACCTCCAGAACTGTAGGACAATTTCTGTTGTTGTAACTCATGTAGTTTGTGGCAATTTGTTTTGAAAGCCTTGGAAAACAAATATTCAAACACATACATTAGAAATTTATACAGAGCTGCCACATTGCATAGCTCCAAGGGATGCCATTTACATTATATTCTATGTGCTTTCGAATTATGCCATTCAACTTGAAAATGATGTGAATGGTGCCGCTTGGAGTTGTGCAGAGCAGCAGCTTCTTTACATAGGAGAAAAGAGGCAGTACAAATTAACGGGTAAAGGACTAATTTTTCAATGACTCATGCTGGAAATAAGGGATAATCATGTTACAACCTCATCTCACATCATACAAGAAAATTGATTCTAGATGGACTGATAGCCTATATAAGGAAATAAAAACTGAGAATTACTTATTAAGAAAAACAAACATCAAAAGAAAAAAATATTTTGGTAAGATTGACTATTTTGAAATGTAAAATTTCTGTGTAACAAAGAACAGCATAAACAAATTAAAAGTACAAGAAATAGAACACATTTGCATTATGTATTATTCACGAAAAATGGATATCCAAAGTATTTAACTCCTACAAATCATAAGAAAAATAAAAATAGTACAAAAGAAAAAGAACTCATAGAATATATGAACAAGTACATGAGGAAAGCCATTATAATCATGAAAAGATTTTAATTTTGTTTGGACTCAAAGAAATAGAGATTTAAACACATGAGATTCTATTTTATACCCTGAAGTTAAGAATAATTAAGACGTCTGATAATACTAATGATTTACAAGAATATGAGCACATGAGAATTCTAGTGGAGGTATATAAATGGCCTTTGTAAGGCCATTTGGCAATATCTGGTAAAGTTAAAGATATGCATTCTCTATAATCCAGCAAATCCACTTTCAATTGTCAACCCTAGAGGAACCTGGACATGGGCACAAGGAATCATGAAAAATATGTTGATCATATACCATTTTTAATTGGAAAATTCTGTGCATAATGTAAATGTCTATCAATAGGAGTAAGTATACTCTATACTTAATCGTTGTACATCTATAAATAAACTAGAACTACAGTTGTTACATTAGAAAATCTCTAAATAATAGCATTGATTTTAAAAAGCATGATGTGAAAAACACCTGCTGTATAACATCACCATGTAAAATATTAAACCTCACAGAATAAAAATAAATATTGCAAAAATATATGTTGTTTTTTAATAAATACATATGTTGTCATGATATAAATATGGACTATAAGAATTCAGTAGAGGCTGGGCGCAGTGACTCACGCCTGTCATCCCAGCACTTTGGGAGGTCGAGGCAGGTGGATCACCTGAGGTCAGGAGTTTGAGGTCAGCCTAACCAACATGGTGATACCCTGTCTCTACTAAAAATACAAAAATTAGCCAGGCATGGTGGTGCACCCCTATAATTCCAGCTACTTGGGAGGCTGCCACAGAAGAATGGCCTGAACCCAGGAGGTGGAGGTTGCGTAGAGCTGAGATCTCGCCATTGCAATCCAGCCTGGGCAACAAGAGGGAAACTCCATCTCAAAAAATAGTAATAATAATACAGTATACACTAAATTCAGGATAATATTTACTTGTTGAAAGATGAGAGAGGAATGAAATGGGGCACCTTTAATCAAATATATAATGTTTTATCTGATTATATTTTTAAAATCTAAAGGAAACATAACAAATGTTAACATTTATAAACTCTGGTTTGGGGCAGTACATGGATCTCTTATGTATTATTTCCCAATATTTTAGTAGCTGTGAAATATGTGGTAAACAAAATAGAGACAAAGAAAGAAGAGAAAAGGGTCAAAGAGAGGAGAGAAGAGTTGGAGAGGGGAGAGGGGAAGAGAAAGAAAATGAGCATGGTCTTGGGGACTGACCACCTGCATGCTAATTGTGGCAGGCAGTGTGGTTTAGTAGAAGAAGCTTGGCAGTGTGCTCAGGTAAATTTATTTAATTCTAGCTTCTTTCAACTTGGTCAAGTTAACCATTTTAGGGCTCTATTTATCCATCAATAAAATGGATAGATTAAAATTTAACTGAAAGTGTTCTGTGAAGAATAAGCAGAAGGAAATATGTAAAATGCCCAGTGTTGTGCCTGCTGGGTACTTACTGAGTTTGCCATGAATAGTAAAGCCCTCTCTCTCTTCCTTGAAGCAGTGAGAAACAATAAAATCTGTGCAGAAAATATACTACCTTAACTCACCAGATGGAATGGAATTCTTCCTTCTCATGCAGCTTTTTTTTCTTCATTTCAGTAAAAGTCATTTTGAAAAGATATTAAATGCCTTTGGCATAGAGGAAGATGCAGACTATGGAGAAAATTGTAGGGCTTTAGTTTCCACCAAAGTATCCATTAAAAAGGTAGATGAGGAAGTTCCCATGGCTCTGCATTTAAGCTCAAGTCACTTATTTAGGGGATCATGGTTCAAGCCCTTCACCCTTAGTTGTTAACAACCTTATATTGAAGTACTGAATGGAATACACAGTAGGTCAATTGCAGTCTCAATGACAAGAATTACAGTGCAAAGCTCCCTAATGAGATCTGTGCTTATTCCTTGTGGTTCAAGGAACACGGTGGTTAATAGTTTACAGACTGCAGGGTCAATCCTCTTGCAGAAGCAGAGTTAACTTAGGCATTCCCTGGGCTGCATAAACAACACTGTGTGTAGTTGGAAGCTTGACCCTCCTTTCATCATGCCAGAAAATTCTTGGAATGCAGCCATGGTCTGATATTTATGGTTCTATAAGCATTTGACTCTGAAAAGCCTCTTATTCTGGAAAACGGCCACTGGTCAGTTGTTAATGCACAGTGGCAGAAGAAAAAGTCACCCTTTAAGGAAGAGAATGAAGGGAAAAGCTCATGAGAATAAGTGTCATGACTACCAATAGGAGTAAATATACATGTGTGCTTAATACTTATGTATGAAAACTCTATATGTGTATTTCCACGCAGAGATGCTAAAATGGTCAAAGAAATGCTTTTAAAAATTAAAAATTACCAAAAAAAACCCCATTTCCCTTTTCTCTCTAGAAAAGAGAAAAATTATGGCATATGTTATTTATCAAAGCAGTGGAATAAATAACCTAAATTTGTATAGGCTTCTGTCCTAGTATAAACTCACTTTCTTGAGCTCTATGGGCAGAAAGGAACCTTGAGGGGTTCTTTCATCTATTGATTTCTTCTCTGAACTAAAATGGTTCCTCAGAGCAACTAAAAAATTGTTTATCCTATTTGTTAAATGGGAAAAATATATAATAAACATTTTTAGACATAATGTCTCCATGTCTGTTTTTAAATTCATTACCACCCTTTCTAAGGATTTTTAAACTAAGCATAGAGAATCACATATCTAATAACTGAATCATGAGTAGTGGTTACATACATTTTCTAAATGTCCTGTCTCCAAGGTAACCTGTTTTTTTCCTGACAGACTGGAGGGGCTAGAGTGAAGTGGGATGAGGGAGACAAGATGAAGTCGCATCCAAAGATGAGGTGGCCACTGGCTGATGAATCGATTCCGACAAGAATAAAACAATTCATAGAAATCAATGTCACCAGCCTCAGATCCATCTCAGAATTGATGTCAAACACAAGAGGTGAGTTGCAAACACTGCACTGTGTCTCTCAGTAACACTGGCACCTGATAGCCAGGTAAGAAACTACCTATTAAACAGGGAATTGTATCATAAAAAGTCACCCCGAGACCTTCAGAATGTTAGCCTGATCTACAAAATCCAGGCAGGCAACAGAGAAATCAGAAGCATCTTGCTGGAATTTACTGTATCTTGCTAGGAGTTTCTGATGTGATTCAAGGAAGAGATAAAATCTCATTTCTAGAAGCATTTGAAAATATCCAAGTTGACTGCACAGGAATGCTCTCACCTGGGAAGTGGCCCAGGCTCACTCAGAGCTGACTGATTATTGCAGGCCCATTCAAGGTGGAAACCACCGCAAACCTGGGCCAGCCTTGTATATGCTGTGCTTGTAGAGGTTAAAAAATACCAGGCAGAGGTGTCTGAATATCCAGAGCTTACAACAGAATAAAACTCAGTTCTCCGCCCGATTTTAAAAGCAATTAATGAACTTATACTTGGTCTTTTCCTGCCTCTGTTCCTTCACAATGTAACACCTCATTCCCACCTTTATTACCACCAGCAGTGTGAAAACACACAGCTCCCAAATTGAAGGAGCATAGCATCTTGATGACATCTGGCCTGCAGAGACAGAATGCTCAGTAACACCCGTTAGTGGTTACTGAGAAGTCACTACATGTTGAACACTAGGCTACATGTTGATAATTAAGAACTATAACATCCTAATGAGTGAGTGCTAATATTATTATTCCTATTTTAAGGTTAAGGAAACTGAGGTTAAATAAACTAACTTATTCAAAGATAGGTAGCGAGTAAGTGGCAGAGCTGGGAATCCAACCTTGGTAGTTGTATCTTGAAGTTCATGCTCTTCATACCATGTCCTACTGCCTAAGATTAACTAAAACTTTGCCACTTGCTAGATGCAGAAACTTGGGCCAGTCATGGTCTCCCTGAATGTCAGTTTTCCATAAAACAGGATAACTATCCATTCTTTTCTCCAAAACAATGTTAGTAAGTCTCTTGAGGCACAGGTCTACTTACTGGAATATTATTGAACAAAATAGGGAGAGGGAAAGGTAGAAAGATTTTTTTTAAGTTAGAAAAAGAAAGATACAAAATAATTTTTTCGAGTGTAAAAAACAAACTATGAATAAAATAACTAAAGCGATGGTATAACACGGTTGTGCATGACGAGTATCCATTTAAGTGGGGTGGTCAGAGAAGCTCTCACATGAAGGTGACGTTTGACTTACTGAGGCCTTAAAAATACAAACGTCCCCTACATGCGAAGCTCATTTCTAGCAGTGGGGACACCATGTGCAAAAGCCCAAAGAAAAGAAAGAAGCAAATGTGGCAGAGTCTTCAAGCAGGGAAGTGAGGAGATTGAGGTTTGAGGGCTCTGGGGGCTTATCTAGGGAGTTTGGACTCAATTCTATCCTATTCTATTGATTTAAAAATTATTTATCAGTCGGGTACAGTGGCTCAGGCCTATAATCCAAGCATTTTGGGAGGCCAAGACAAGAAGATCACTTGAGCTCAGGAGTTTAAGACCAGCCTGGGCAACACAGGGAGACTCCATCTCCACAAAATAATTAGCCATGCCTGTGACCCAAGCTACTCGGGAAGCTGAGGTGAGAGGATCACTTGAGCCAGGGATGTTGAGGCTGCAGTGAGATGTAATCATGCCAGCACACTGAAGCCTGGGCAACAAGCAAGACTCTCTTTCTCTCTCCATCTCTCTCAAATTTAGGATATATATCCTAATTTAGGATTCATATCCTTATAAATTTAGGATTTATCAGTGCAAACAGGAAGACTAGATTCCTGTAAACAGTAATGAAAAGTCTCCAGTGTAGAAATCTAGCAATGTAGACATTGAGTGACGATGAGGTGAAAAAACGCTTTGGGAAAGCTAACGTTTTAGAACAGTTGTTTTGATGGGGTGGAGGAGGTATGTGTTTTTGTTTGTTCTTGTCCCTCTCTCTGTCATTGGAGGACATATGAAAACTGAGGTGGTTAGTGGTGAGTGTGCATCTTATTCCGAGGAGGAGCCTAGAAGATGTTGTGGAGCTCCAATGTCAAAATCTTAACACTTTCATTAATTTATCCAACAAACTTTAATTAAGTGTGTTATCGTCACTGACACCAATTGCCCTGGTATTTCTTGCTAATGGTATCCCAGCTTTTTTTGTGACACCATATGCTCAGCCCCAAACACTGTGCTCAGTTCCACAATTTCCCAGCCTCCTTTACAAGTAAGGAAGATCGTATACCCTGGTTTAGACAACGAAGTGTCTGGTACAGTTTGGATATGTGGCTGCCCAAATCTCATGTTGAATTGTAATCTCCAGTATTGGAGGTAGGAGGCAACCAGATTATGGGGGTGGTTTCTCACGAGTGGTCTATCACCATCCTCTTGGTTCTGTCCTCATCAGTGAGTGAGTTCTTGTGAGATCTGGCTGTTTAAAGCTGTGTGGCTCCCTCTCCCTCTCTTGCTCCTGCTGCCATGTGGTGCATATGCTCCCCTTGGCTTCCACCATGATTGGAAGTTTCCTGAGCCTCCCAAGAAGAAGATGTCACTATGCTTCCTGTATAACCCAGAGAATGGTGAACCAATTAAACTTATCTTCTTATAAATTATCCAGTCTCAGATAATTCTTTATAGCAATGTAAGAATGGCCTAACACAGTGTCAATGGAAAAATCTCTGAGAAAACATAGGCTTTCTGATAAAAATGCCTTGCAGACCTTTAACTACAGGGGATGCAACTGACGAGGCCCACAGCTGCTGTGCTCTGAAATCCATTTGTGACTTTCCTATGAGTCTATTCTTACCTAGGTTACTCCCAGCCAATGAATGTGGCAGGGACACTGAGTCAGGCCCATTCCTGAGAGATGAGGGCTTTCTCTGACAGGTGACTCTGCTGAGGGCTCCGTGACAGTCTTGTCAAACTGGATGACAATCTAAGATGCATCCACTTGCTATAGTTTGAATGTTTGCTCCTTCTAAAACTCATCTTAAAGTTTAAGCCCCAATGTGATAATGTTGGTAAGTGGGGCCTAGTAAAAAGTGTTTAGGTCATGAGGTTTAATGGTTTAATGCCTTAATGGTTTAATGCCTTAACCAAAGGGCTTTCAGAAGTGGGCTCTTCCCCTCTTCTGCCACATGAGGAACAATGTGTCTTCCATGCAAAGATGCAGCGTTCACCAGTCCCTCACCAGACACCAAAATGGTGAATGCCTTGATATTGGACTTCCCAGCTTCCAGAACTGTGAGCCAAGGTATGTCTGTTTATTATAAATTACACAGTCTCGAGTGTTCTGTGATAGCAACACAAAACTAAGCACCACTCAACCTTCCTCCCTTCTCTTTCGCTCAGAGTCAGATTTGCACTGTGGTCTGGCAAGTCTCCCAGCCTCTCTTGGTCACTTAGTATTTTCCCTTACAGGCATTTCATACTATAATTCTTACATGTTGGATACTATCTTGGCCTCTACTTATCAGAGAACCCAAACTATCACAAGAAATGTATTATTTATACAATGTGATTTTAAAATTCCCAAGATATATTAGGTGGAAAAAAATGAAGGCTTAGAAGAGTATGTAAAACATGCTACCTGTTGTGTTAAAACGAAAGAAAAATAAGAATATGAATGTATGTTTGTTTTTATATGCAAATGTAATTTGGGTTTATATGATGGGGCGAGTTACAACAGAAACTAGAAGGCAGGTAGAAGACAGGGAGATATATTTTCACTCTATATCTTTATGTACATTTTTAATTTTAATGAAGTGATATTACATACATAATTTTTTAAATAAAAGATTCAGTGTTGTAAGAAACAAATACAGATTTTCTGGGTTCTGGTTGCTTTGGAACTTGTGACACATATTCTCAATAAGGCAATTTAAGAGTTAGAAAAGGTTTTCTGTAAGTCATAATAAGACATCAATTATTCAACTTGGTACATGCTAGCACCCTAAAGCAGCGGCACTCCTTATGAAGCTGTGAAAACTATTTAACACCCTTCTAACAGGATTCTACCACCACTCACGGTACAACAGCCACATCCACAGAGACTCCATTCAGAATCCAAAGCTAAAATCTGAATTGATTCCTGCCTAAATTTCAGTTTAAATACAGGGCTATACATCCCCTGATTCTAATCTACAGATTCTAAAGATGACAGGTTTAGACAGCACCACGATGACCTATTGTAACTTCCACTCCAGAAAAAGGTTGTTTAATAAGGCAAAACGCTGTTTCCCATGCTGGGCACATCATTTGGAGCTATAAGACGAGCTTTCATCTACCCTAAGCCAGCTTGCAAAATTATGATACTTATAAGAATGGAAGCCAAACTATTAATAACACTTTATTAATAAGTTTGATAAAGACTTTTTTAAGGCTTGAAAAACAGAATATATTTCAGAAGTAGACACTTTAGAAAAAAAGACATTTATGATGTTCTGTACCATTTCACACTAGGACTGAAAAAAAGTATTTGACCATGATTTGGGGAAAACATAACTCACAGTATTGTCAAGCTTAAATATTTCAAACTTTTCAGAAATCCATCCATTATATTTGAGAGAACACTGAGATAGTTTTAAGAGCAACAGTGTGGGAAATTGAGATCATACAATTTCCCTGTATTTTTTCAGACTTCCAAAAGTTATCTGCCATGTCTGTAAACACAAATTATTATATTACAGAATATATGTGTTCTGTAACGAAAATGTTATCCTCCAGAGCCCATTTCCCTATTAACTCTCATGAGAGCTTTAGAAGTATCTCAGGGATAGTGTTGGGAGTAAGAGCTAGTCTTTATTGAGCTCCCACCATGTTCTGGATCTGTATTAGGGAATTTACATGTATCATCTCTAAATTTCATGATAACCTTATGAACTAGGTATTATTTTTCCTTTTTTACAGTTGAAGTTCTGAAATCCATTAACACAGATGAGGCAAAGCAAGGGCTCAGAACCAAAGTAGTCTGCCTGTGAAGCCCATGCCCTACACCCTCTGTGAATTGCCTCACAGCACAGACAAGGGGAAAGAATCTTTCTCTGTAGCATTCACAGAGCATATGACCTGCTAATCTTGATTTGTTAGTTGCGTTTTATTCTCTAGGTAGAGAATTCACTCATCTGTCCTGAAGTTGTCCAAATAATTGTATTGCCATCTGCTCCAAGTATGGGAAGGCCTGGGAAGCCACAGAGGAGAACATTGTTCTTTCTCTGCCATTCAGGTCATATTTTCCAGTATGTGTGGCAGGCCTGGGAAGCCACAGAGGAGAACATTGTTCTTTCCCTGCCATTCAGGTCATATTTTCCAGCCAGACTGGGACCAGTGAAGTTGAGTCTCACTCAATGAGGGAGAATCCACCTTGTAGGGAAGATACCTGGCCCTGTGTTACTGTTCAAAGCTGGCTCTGTGGTACCTAGAGGATAGAAAGTTAACCTGCAGTGAGTTTTTCTCTGCCAATACCAGGAGACATGCCGTAACAAGGCTGTTCAACACAGGTGGGCATCACCACAGTCCAGCTCTGGTTAATGTCTACCAGACCTTCCAAAGACAACTGAGTTCATATGAAAGTAATAGGATCTCCAGAGAATTAAAAACCTAAGAATAAGATACCTTAGAATTCTGTGGTCAAGTCAGAGCACTGGGTACCACTTTATATTATTTATTTTAATGTTTTATTAAACTATACAACACATTGCTATGTAGCAATAAAAAACACAGTACCACAATACAGAAGATTTGTTCAATATCAAAAGTAAAAAGTATTATTAACAATTTTTATATATCTTTCTTTGAAATATGTAATCATATATAAAGGTATATCCACTTTTGTCCAATGTGTGATTACACTATTCTCATTATTCTGCATCTTGCTTTCCACGAACTGTATCTTTGAGATTTTGCTCTATGTATACATAAGGATTGCATCAGGCAAGGTTGCCAGTTGTAAGCAACAGAAATCTGGCTTACTGAGGCAGAATGGCATTTATGTAAAGTATCCAGGGAGCTTTGTAAATGAGATGGCCTGAGAACAAGACCTGGAGACCCCACAAGGGGAACTACTCCCCAGCTTCATTCTTGAGATGCTCTGCTAAAGGCACCACCTCTGGGTGTGACCACTGCTGCCGCTACTTCCTCAACTGAACATGACAGTTCCTGACCCCTGGATGCTGCTGCCAGAAACACTGTCCCTGCTACCCCTGAAGAAAGAACAAGCTGCCACCTCTGTCAACACCCTCATGGGAATGGACTTTGTGCAGCCCTTGATGCTTCACATCACAAGCTTCCAATTTAAAGTTTGTGGCATTTCATTCTGAATGGAACAGTCCAAGACCTATGCCCATGTCACAGTAAAGGAAAGTGTTAAAAGAGTTTCCAGAATTTTCTCCTTCTATAGTGAATGTGGGCCTGACAACTCAGGCCAGGAATCTTCAAATATAATCAATATGTCCTATGTTGGGCTGCCAAATAAAAAAGGACAACCATCCAGTAAAGATACCAATTTTCTTTTAAATTGGTTCATGTCATGTAGCTTTAATATAAAATTAATCAAGCCCTAATTATGACTCTAAATAGAACTTCAATAGGCATCCTCATAGACAATTTTGCAATTATCTCCACAAAATAAATTCATGGAAGTAACATTGCATGACCATCAAAGAGCATGTGCATTCTAAGTTGGATAGTTATTAATAATTATTACTTATATGACTCCTAAAATATCGTTCTAGGCTGGGCATGGTGGCTCATACCTGTAATCCCATCATTTTGGGAGGCCAAGGCAGGCAGACCACCTGAGGTCAGGGGTTTGAGGCCAGCCTGGCCAACATGGAAAAACCATGTCTCTACTAAAAATACAAAAATTAGCTGGCATGGTGGCATGCGCCTGTAGTCGCAGCTACTTGGGAGGCTGAGGCAGAAGAATCACTTGAATCGAGGACGTGGAGGTTGCAGAGAGCCTAGATCATGCCACTGCACTCCAGCCTGGGTGACAGAGTGAGACTCCATCTCAAAAAGAAAAAATAAATAAAAAGCAAAATATTGTTCCAATGCATACTCCCATGAAGCAGTGTGGAAGGGAACCTTGTGCAGAATAACCTGGTCAACTAAATGGGTTAATTTTTGCCAGTCTGATAGATAGAAATTGGCAACTTGCTGCTCCAAACTCAATTTCTTGAATTATAGGGTAGGATTGAGCATCTATTGTTCATATACTCATTTTTTCTATTAACCACTTTGCTATGTTTAATATAAGACACTATTGCCTATTCCTAAACAGCTGACTTATTATGATGCAGGACAGGCAAGCCTCAGAACTGGGGCCTAGCCAATGAGGGTTCTTGGATTTACTCAGGAAAAAATTCAAGGGCAAGCTGGTGGTATTAGTTAGCAAGTTTTTATTTAACAATACTGCTCCTCCCAGAGCAGGGCTAACTCATAGGCAGTGCGCCCAGAGTCAGCAACATATGGGTCCTTGGCAATAGCATTTATACTCTAGTAAACCGGCTTTCAATTACATGCAAATTAAGGAGCAGGTCAATGTAAGTTGAGGGTTGGATTATTTAGCACTTTCTTTGAAAGGGATGGTTACTTCTGGGTCATTTTTATGGAAAGGGGTGGTACCTTCTGGGCCATTATCATGGAAAGGTGTGGTAACTTCTGGGTAGTCACCGTGGCATTTGTAAACTGTTATGGCACTGGTGGGAATATCTTATGCTAATAAGCAATTAGGGCAGGTAGAGATAATCTTCTTCACCACCTGCTGGTTCCTGCTGGTTTCTTCACTTTATCCTGTATGGACCAGATCCTGTTTTGGTCACCAGAGTTGTGACCAGAAAATATGTCCTGCTGGTCTCCTACCTCAATTAGACTTAACTTCTATCCTGAAACCACATTTCATTATTGAGAAATTGCTAAGTTGCTACCTTCAAGTCCCACAAAATGCCACAGACCTTTACTGGTGAAGGCCTTTCCCCCAGATAGTTATTTTAAGTCAGTGTCACCAAGGACATACTGATTTAACATCAGGGACTACTTGTATATGTTAAAGGCCAGGTTAGTGGAGAATAGTTGGGTAAAGAAGAAACACGATCCTTCTTTTTCTGAGTGTAACATTTAATACCATAATGACAGTAGTGCTGCCCAAAAGGAAGGGCCTCTTTCATAAAATCTTTTCATCAACCATCACAATTTTATTTCCTTCCAACCTTCTCCTGAAGTGAGGAGATTCAGAAACCCAAGGCCCAACCATTCAATGACAATATCTGTAATTTAGCATTTTTCATCATGTGCTTTGGCATCAACAAAATATGTAAAGTTGGGCAAATGGAGAGAGATGACTTGGCTTGCTTAAAGTGGAATAGTATTTGCAGCACACATAAAAACATCCAGACTGAATAAGCACAGATCATAGATGGGTGTGCTTCAAGTGAGCCCCACCCCGCTCTGGCCAGCAACATGAACATCACCTGACAATTAGAGTCCACTCTAGACCTATGGACTTCAAACCAACTCTATAGTCTCATAGACAATTTTTTGGTTTTGTTTTTATTTTGATAAACATAGAAATTGACCCTTCTTGTCTTAAAGCTTGAAACTTAGATTTGTTTATCTAAGTTCCTTCTTCAAGAAAGGTCTTTCAAGCCTCACAGAAAAAGTATCAGAACCAAAATTCTCCAGATTATGTCACCCAGACGATGAGATGCCAGGCCCCTCATTCATCATGATTGTTTCCTTGCTACTCCCTAGTTCCTATTTCCTTACACATTGCTACATTCCTTCCCTGCTATGTAAACCCCTAGTTTTAGTTGGTTAGGGAGATGGATTTGAGACTGAGCTCCCATTGCTTCTGCTGCAGCACCCGATTAAAGCCTTTCTTTCTTGGCAATACTGGTCATCTCAGTTATTGGCTTTCTGTGCAGTCAGCAACAGGACCTAAGGACATAGACGTATCCCTGATGTTTCTGCAACAGAATCAGAAACTTAGGAGTGGGGTGTGGGTCCTGGCAATCTACCTTAAGGAGCCTTCTGGATCATTCTAATGCAGGTTACAGTTTGAGAACTAGGGGTATAAAGAAAGCTGTGGCAGTTCAACTTCTATCCTTTATCTGGTGGTCCATGTCAACATTTCTTCTCTCAAGAGAAGACATTAAAGGAAAATTTGCTGCCCCACAAAACAGTCACAGGTAATCACAGATCCCTTAGATAACCTGTCCTATTCAGGAATCTTGGAAAACTGCTAAAGCAAATATCTGGAGCAAACTTTACTTTCAGCCAAGCTTTTTAAATTTTTGCTGTGATTTTAACTCTGTCATATCTAATGTAAGAAAGGAGTATTGTGGCTTATATTCTTACACATAACATATACAACTGTGTCCATCAGTAAAATCACCACCCACAGAGCATAGCTGGCCAAGGAAAGGGAAGGATCTGCCTTCATTAAGTTTGCTCACTGTGTTGCCATTCTATTTCTGGACTCCCCCTTATCACAGTGTGACATCCATTTGCACACCACATTTTTCCAGTGACTGAAAAGTGATCACTGCAGCTTGGCATCCTGCACTGCAATACAATCATTTATTTCTCACAGCACTATATCCTGGACATTCCCATTGAGCACAAAGCCTTTGAAGTCCATGGTGCATATAATTCAGCTGACAGTGGATTGGATTGGAGTCCATCTAAATAAAACCCAAGCCTGAGGAGGCATCAAAATTTCTCCTCCATAATTGGCAAGTGCTATTATACTGCTGGGCTATTAAAAAAATGACATTTACTTGGCTATATATTTTATTGACTTTTGCTATAATAAATTATTCTTTACTTTTGAAGTTTTTTTTATGTCTTAAAATTTCCATCTGCTCTAACAACCTCTCAAACTTTGCCTCAGTTTGTATTTAGCAATATGCCCACTAAGAAAATAAGAAAATATTTTTAAGAATTTCCTCAGGCTTTTTGACCTATGAGGATTGCTTTGGTTTCCCCTGAGCTTTTCTACCTAATTTGTGTAAATCCTTTTCAAATTGGGGTTCATTTACTTAATGTTAGATGTTTGCAATGACTTCCTAATGCTAATTTCAGAAGACAGGCAGTTCCAGGAGAGAGCTGCTTCTCCAAATGGACCTATAAGAAAGAGAGGGGACAGGAGGGAAATTTGGAAACACAGAGACCAAGGACTTAAATTTATCAGAGTCCTAATGTGGCAAACACTGAAACAGTTACAATAACAACCCTTAGCTTTCCATTTCTTCCACTTTATAGAACCTAAGATAGGATTAGAAACATTCTGCCTATGTCACTATTTTTAACTCTGTGTTACAATACAAGTAAATCTGGCCTAAGAAACACCTGGGGTAATTCAATAATAAAGCAGGACACAGAAGATGCTAACAGTTGGCACTAGGGCATAAAAACACAGAGAATATAAAATGTAATAGCAATTGCAAAATGTAATACAATTGCATGAAAATGCAATTAAATCAGGTTGGATAAATAGCTTCCAGGATATAATAGCAAGAAGAGAGAGTTCATTTCAATGAAGTGAAAATGGCAAAAAACTGAATAAATAATTTAAAGCTGGAAATGAAAAAAGTTCCATGTGGAGTTTAGAAGACAATTGAGCTCATCTGACCTTGTGCAAGTCGGTTAACCTCCGGGGCCTCACTTTCCTTATTAGGTGAGGTAGGAGACAGGAGGGAGCATTAGACTACGAATCTCAACAGTCTGTTCAAGCTCTCTCCCTCTCCCCCTGTGCCTCTCATCCCCCTCCCACACTACCTACCCCAGGCTTCCAAGTGAATGGTAATATAGGGTATCAACACAACATTAGTGAATCTGGAACAAAAAATGCATATGCACAAACTGTAAATTGAGGTTTCATGCAAAGCAGTGATTTTTATATGCTCAGGTTATTTGTCATTCTTTATAAAAACAAAAGATAAGAATAAATGCCTGCAATGGTTGAATTTCCCTGTTTTCATCTTTTTCTGGCTACAGTTTTCCCTTATCTGGGGTTACAAAAAAGGCATACCGACAAAACAGCCCAAGTGGATACCGCCATGCTGAGGTTCCAGGCTCAATCACTCTCCATTTTTCTTCCCATCTGCTGGTTTTCTTTCACCTGATCCTCCAGGGTACAGAAGTTAGCTAGGTGCTAATCAGTAGGTAGAGAAAGGAGAAGCATGTGTTATTGCAAACTGGATGGATCATGGATCATGGGTCAATCAAGCAGGGAGTCTAGTGAGAGCTTTCAGAGTTAGATCATTTAACCATGAAGACATGCAGGAAAAAAGCAATGCGTTCAGGCAACATGTAGACAGCAGTCAATCACAGAGACCAAGGGGGAATGTTTTGTTTTTCATAATTATTTACAAATTCCTAGGATATTGAGAAAATCCAAAGAGGAATTTCTAATATCCATGTTTGGCTTTGGGCTTCTTCGCCTGCAGTATAATATAAACAGTTAACTCTGTGTCATTTATGGTCAGCTGAGGATACATATCCCAACCTTCTCCACTCCAAGTCATTTATCAGAAAACATGAATGGTAAAAAGGATCATTGGGCCAGGTGCAGTGGCTCATGCCTGTAATTCCAACATTTTGGGAGGCCAAGGCAGGTGGATCACTTGAGCTCAGAAGTTCAAGACCAGCCTGGCCAACATGGTGAAAGCCATCTCTACTAAAAATATAAAAATTAGCCAACTGTGGTGGCACATGTCTGTAATCTCACCTACTCGGGTGGCTGAGGCATGAGAATCACTTGAACCCAGGAGGTAGAGGTGGCAGTGAGTTATCATACCACTGTACTCCAGCCTGGATGATAGAGGAACACTGTCTCAAAACAAAAAAAAAAAAAAAAACTTTGTAAAAGTTGTAAAAAAACAACTTTAAAAAGTTCTTGACCATGACCAATAGTTTAATAATCAAATTTGTTATTGGAAATAAATCTATATGTTATATGATGATTATAATGGTTGACTGTTTAACTGCATTAATAATTTCTCCTTAGTAGGAGAAAAATAGAATATGTACTGATAATTTAAATTTCTACAACACTATAAAAAAGAAATTAGATGTTGTGTTCTGTAGTCAGACTACCTGGGATCCACTGCTTCCCAGCTATATAACCTTAGACAATGTACCTCTCTGGGTATTAGTGTCCTCAAGTGGAAACACCGAGATGGAAATGTCAATAGCAACAACTATCTCATAGCTTTACCCTGGATTAAATGAGCTACTATAGGTCAGTGTTTGAAACAGTACTTACTGGTGTGCAGTAAGTACTGTGTGTGAGCAATTATTATGAGAAAGAGGTGTTAGGAGGAACCACTAATAGCAATAACAATGGTCTTTATCTTAATTTCAAGGCACAAATAGCCTTGAATTATGTGCAAAAGTTAGAATTGCAGAGTGTCTTTGTCTAGTATTCCATTTTCCTAGACAAATACTCCCCACCTCCAGTTAGATTATTTGAAAAGGATCCCTGTGAGTGAATGCTATGTGCTGTAGTTGGTATTTTGTTTGTGGGAGCAAGATAGGAAGTTATTGTATAATTCCAACAGAGGGCACTTGGGCTTGCCTAATTATTTCAGGATAACATTTTTTTTTTTAAGTCAAATTATCAAAAACAATGAGTTAATCTTACAGGAATACATGGCAAGGTGTAGCTCAGGAAGCAGTCTAGCCTTAGAAAACCAGAGCTAATAAAGAGTAGAATTCTTATCCAGAATGGAACCACAGTCTGCAAGTCCTCTGACTCCAATGTCTCTCTCTTTCTCCTTTTTCTAACTACCATTTGATAACCTTAAGTATTTCTTGTACTCAAACTCTTTGAAAAGGGTCTAGCTGGTTCAGTTAGGTTTTATTTTTATTTGTTGCCTTGTATTTGTAGGAATTAATGGATCCACTGAACAAAATTCCCTAAGCCAATGCCTTCATAAATTCCCATCTAGTCCATTCATGGGCTTCAACTGAGGAAGCAATCCTGGTCTAATCAATTTCGCTCAATGTGTAAGTGTCTTGCAGAATAAAGGATGGTAAGCCATACCCAATAAATGGCTTCTTGGTTGTATTGTTTAGAAACAATGAGTTTAAATCAAGTTGTCCCATCAAATAACCATTTGGACTCAGAGCAAGTCAGTTAACCTTTACAGGCTTTAATTTCCTCATATATGATGTTAGGAGAGTGACCAGAATAACATCTGATATTCTTTGTAACTCTAAAATTTTATGATCCATTTGCTCCCTTAAATTCTCTTTTACTAAATGGTTAATGGTTTTGAAAATAAACATTCTTTTGCTTGTATATTTTTAACAGTATTTCTATCTTCAAATATTTATATTTCCTTTATATGTTAAAACAAATATTGTAGTATGAGCTTGTTCAGAGTACCCAACAAGCTAAAAACCAGGGTCATTCTCGAATCTTCTCAGATAAATATCCAATTGGGTAGCTACTGTCATTGTCCAAATCTCATTAATATCTCCCTTTTGGTATTATCAGAAGGAAAGAGTAGACATTCCAGAAATGGAATCCCCTCTATTTTCCCATTAAGGATTTCCCTAAGCATCTTTTCCATGTCAAGTTTTCCCAGGGTTCCATGAAAACAGAAGTGTTTCCTCTGCTCAAATAGAAGGATTTCTCCATAATGGTTGTTTAGATTACCATGATGAAAGGAATGAAAGACAGAAACTGAAGACTGAAGTTGACAGGAAAGAGTGCAAAAATCAATCAGAAATGTTTACCATAACAATTCTATAAAAGAGTTGTGATATTTCATCTGTATAACTGCCAATGTGACTTTGGGTCATTGAAAATACATTAGTAAGAACAGGCTAGATCATACTAAGTTAACAAACAACACTATGAACAACAACAAAGTTGATTTCTTGCTCAAGCTATGTACCTATCATAGATCAACAAGGAAGCTTTGCATATCATCACCATTTAGACACCCAGCCTAACAGAGTAGCTCCCACTGCAAACATCACTGAGTAGTATGCCAAAGAGCAAAGCAAGATTTGGAGGTCTTGGACAATCAATTAAATGCTCAGTCCTATGTTGACACACATCATTTTCCTTTACGATGCATTGTCCAGAACTAGTCACATGGCCTCTACATCCACAGGGGAGCCAGGAGTTGAAAAAAACTCAGTGTTTAGGAGGTAGAGAGCTGGCAATAATCAGAGAGCAATACCAATGGGTATCTTAGAACATTACTTTAAAGATAATATTTAGATACTACTTTCCTGGAGTTTTCTAAAATGCAGGGTCACTGGAAGTCCTTTCCTCATGACTAGGAGACTTTCTTTATATTAAATAAATGAATGCTGAAGAGACCAAGGTCTTGGGCTCCATTCCTTTAAAAATCATTTGCATTTATCTTTATACTATCAGGGCCATGGATAGAAGCCCTCTTTAAACAATCCAGAAAACCTGAATAAGACACACTGAAGCCAGATGCTGATAGATTGGCTTCAACACGTATCACAAATAGAAGCATAACATAACACCAGCAGTTGATCCACAACCACGAAAGTATTATCCAGTTTGCATCTCTTCATACAATGAACAGCACATTTGAATCACCTCACTTTTGGAATAAATCCATGCAAAAATGCATTAGGAATAAATGATGTTACCTTAGTAGGCATCATTACTTTGATATTCCATACATATTACAAGCAAACACTTATATTTTGAAAATGGAATATAAGATATGAAACCATATTTTCTGAGCTATTATCAACTATAAGAAAACGCTGAAATACTGTTCACCTTCTCTGTTTAACCCATAACTCGCAAGCACCCAAATATTTGCTGTTTCATTCAGGGTTGAAATAGTAGAAAGTGAAGGACACTCGTTATACTGGTGTGGGCAGGTATATGCAACCCTACCTCTTAAGGCTGAGGAAGCTGAGGAACCAAAGAAAGAGGCTGACAAATCCAGTTTTCTGAGAAAGAAAATATTTAATAAGGACTTATGAACTGAAAGCAATGTCTCAAGTGGCTGAGAGAGGGTGGATTCCAGCACCCAATCTCCAGAAAATATTCTGTATATAGTAAGCTTTTAGGGTGATGAATGACATGTGCTGCTGGTTATATCTCAAACTGTTTGCTGAAACATGCCTACTATGGAGGTTAAAGATAAACATTTTTATGAGGGGCTATCTATGTTAAAGGTATTGTTTCTTTATGAGGGATTATCTGTGCTATAGGCATTATTTGAAGACTTTGCTGCAGAACACCTATGTAAGAGTCAAACGTTAGTCATCATCGTGATTTTGATTCAAGATGGCATTACTCTTGCCATGCAGCATGCTCTTTTCCTATGCTCATGAAAGATATTCAATCAACATGATCAATATAGACATTCACACCAGGTATTTCAAATTTTTTAAATCCAAATTGTGATCTCAATTTATCTGGATTAATTTTCTTCATTAATTGCAACTGCAGATCAATTGATCTTTTTTTTTTTCATTTTGTATGGCCTTAATGCAATGTGAGTCTAGTTAAAATGCAAATTTTTTCTTTGTAAGGAAATGGCCCAGGCTAGAAGGGAAGCACATTTGTAGCTGATTTCAATGCCCTTTCTTTAGAATTCCCTAAACTTTATCTGGAAAATCCTCCTTTCCTTGAATTCTCGTGGGACACTTGGCATTCCAACTGGCTGCAGGGAGAGATGGTTTCTGATAGGGAGTGTTGAGCTCTTTACACTCTCTTGTCATCTTCAGTCCAACTCGCAGTCGGAGACAGAAATTAAAGGTCTCTTCCGAGGTTGAAAGAAACCTTGCTCTTTGCTCCAAAAAGGGATACCACTTCTGTTTTCAAATGATGTTCACTATACAAACATCCTTGAAAATGTTGTTCAGAAAAAGGCAGTCTGTACCTCTGCTCACAAGTCATGCAGACATGTGAGAGAGTTATGGAGAATTATCTCTCAATACTATTTCATACCAGAATTTAGATCTCAATATCTTTGGAGAAAGATGACATCAACGTATCTGCATCAAGTTACTGTTGTCAAATTTTAAAAGGACATTTACATTTTATTCTTTTTCTAAATCCTCTCTGTATTAGGAAAATCTAGATTATGCTGCAATAACAAACAACCTCTAAAATCTCAGAAGTTTAATAAAAAAACATTTTAGTTTTACTCACAACATTCTATACAAGGCTCTTCCATATTGCTGCTCAAATAGATAGAATTTTACCTTCTTATAGATGCACCACATACAGCACTGTCTCCTCAATGGCCCTGGCATCAGAAGAGAGAGAGACTCACTCATACATGGACTTTCCACTGCCTTATCCTGAAAAATGACATATATCATCTTTTATTAGCCAGTACTAATTACATGGTCAGATCTAATGTAAAGGTGCTGGGAATGTAGAAAGGCTAATGGAATGCTGAGTGAGCATTCCTTTCTCAGCCACACTTTATTTGGACTTCCAAACATTCTTCTGTTTTTTGTTTTTAGGAACAATGCTAATCCACTTCTTGACTTAGATTACTAGATCTGCTTTGTCTAAATTCAAAGGAATCTTTCTGATATATTCACTCAGTCCTCTAGAATATTAAATCAGAAACCTATCCCCGTGCCTTTATAACATTAGAAGGCTTTGTTTGTCATTCTTTGCACAGGCAAAACATACTTTTCACCAATGTCAAAGAAAGGTGTTGCTCACTCAAAATCTAAGATTCTTACTGGTTTAATCAACTATGGCTGTTATTGGGCTTCAGAAATAGATTACAAAAGAAAAACAAATACCAGACCTCTGGGAATCCTTAGAGTGATGGAGGGAGAGGACACAGGTAAGCCAAAAACTGTAAAACAACAGTGTACGGTATTTGCTGTGATTTAGGTATGCACAGGGTATTTGGAAACCTCAGAGGAAGAGGGATTTAATCTAGACCAGGGGCTTCTGAGAAAACCTTCTGATTTTTTAGGAAATACCTGAACTGACATGTGAAGGATACGTCATAGTTAAACTTACTTTTTTTTTTAAGTAAAGGTGGCTTGAAAATTATTCTAGAAATAGATAATAATTTAGCCAAGGACAGAAACATGAAAAAGCATGGCTCTGTTTTTAAAACATTAAAACAATGTGACCTATTAAAGGATTTTAAGTACAATGAGATTTTTGTATTATAATGATCATTCTGACAGTAAATTAAGAGATTGGAAGGAAGTGAGACTGAGTCTGTAGCAGTGTCAGGAGGCTTTCACAATATCCCAGACAATAGTGCAAGTACAGCTAGAGAGGAGGAAATTGATGTATATGATAGTAAGTAAATAGAATATCAGAATATGATAATTAAGTGGACATTGGGACTGCACACGAGAGAAGGCTCAAGTGTAACTCCAAAACTTCAGAGTTATCAAGGAAAAATACAAATTTTGGATGAAAATAAAGTTTACTCTTTGATTGGCAGCTGTGGAACTTAATGGTATACATTCTTATCTGGAGCTCAGCAGAAGCCATGGATGCAGGCAGAGGAAACTACCCTGGGAAAGGCAGATGAGAGGAGGGGAGAGGGGTCAGATCAGTGACATGACAACATCCTGAGAAGAACCACAACATACGTGTGCCTCTGTCAATAGCAAGCTTTGTGTCCACCTGTGAGTTGAACAATGTGAGCTTTACAATTTCAAAATGCTCTGCTTCACCAACTTTCACCTTCCAAGCACATTCAGCATGAATTCAGTGATGAAGAAAATCACAGATTTAAAATAAGTGGCAAATTGAAAGCATGTGTTAGTCACCAGCAAACACTAAATATGTTTTATACTTCCAAATCTCTTGTCTTCACTGAAGCACTGCTGGAATAATCATGATAAACCTCACAAAACTCCCAGGAGGTAGGAAATGAACGTGGCAGTACTCGGTGGCATCCTTGTAAATAAGAACAGATGCTCATCCATCCACAAAACCATTTTGTGCCAGACTGCCTTAGGTCATGGGGTGGTTGAACAAAGGAAATCCCAGTCTTCTACCTGTCCCAGCTCAATGAGATTGGCATTAGATGTAACTGCTGTTGAACCAACTGGAGTCAGGAAATTTTTCACATAGACCAACACTTTAGGATGTTAGAATCTTGCCAGGGAGCTCAAAGCACATCTGAGTCATTGATTCAATAACTCCCAGGCATTCCTTCTGGAATAGGAAATGACTTTGGATACAATTTTAAAAGAGCCGAAGCCTTAAAGTCAGCAAATTAGTGGCCAATCCCGAATCCCATTGAAGTCCTTTTTTTACTAAACCCAAACACTTGGCAGTATTACCTAAGTAGATAAGGAGATCTTGGAGAATGCATCCTTTGGAAACTCCCTCAGAGAGCTCAATGATATCCCCAGTTTGCTTGGTACAGAGCCATTTTGACTCACCACCTAAAAGCTGTAGAGAGGAGAGGTGGCCCAGTCTCCACAGTACTCCTCTTTCTTGTCATTCTCTCAAGAACTGCTGCTACTCCTTTCAGCCTGGTTTCAAGCCAGAGATCCCGCTGCTTTTATTGGAGGCAGAAAATGAGTAAGAAAGAGTGATAATTCCCCTCAACAAGTACCCTGAGACATTCACTTGTTGCTTTGGCATGGTACCTTATGACATTTTCAGCTTCTACTTCACCAAAACGGGAATTATGATTACACTGTCCTGCCTCCTAGGCATAATATGGGCTTCTTTAAAGACTAATCTAAAGGCATTTGGGCTCAATGGCTTCATATAGTTTACCAGTTCTGATAGAACAGAGCATTCTCAAAAATATGTCTTTCAAAAAAAAATCACTTTATCTTTAAAAACAGGAGGGTGGAAATCACAGCAATCATTATCTGTTTCTACTCTGCTGAATTGTTCTTCTGAGAATCTCTTCCATTGTGCTTTTAAATATTGTATTATGTGACATCAAATCCTGTTTTAATGCAACATATTGATTCTCTTATAGGCTAGGGTATTATCGTCTTAAACAGACTCAAAGTAAGTGATTAAATATAGCTTATGCCACTGAAGTCGCCAGCAATTTAACATCCTCTTCTGATTGGCATGTTTAGTGGCTGGCTGCTCAAGTGGTGAAGGATAGAACATCTTACACTGGTGGCTGTGAAATGAAAGTCAAAGACAACATAAAGCCTCTCATTGGCCCCTTTTCATAAAATAACACATATTAATTATAAAAATACAGTAGGTTTAGCTCCTTTAGGATAGGAGGAGTATTTCACTACTATTGGTATAGCTAGAAAAGCAACAAGGAGAAAGTAAAACACCCTTTGCTTTATTCATCGAATTTTTGTACAATGGCTAGAGCTAAGCTGGTGTCCGGCAACCTGCAACATGTTTACGCTCGGTCAAAGCATACCTTTTCTGTTGTTTTAGAAAGCACAGCTCTGTGGGAAAGCATTTTGGTAAGAATCGAGCTTCCTTGCCAGTGTCATCAACATGTAAAATGGAGCCAGTGTTTGTATCATAGGAAAATGTTAAATGGAGAAGATCTGGGAGGGAAGAAATCAGAGTGCTGTTCACTTTCTTATATAGAAAGTATGACCTAAACCAGCCCTTATATGAATGGCACTGTCACGTGTCCTAGAGAGGATACAAAATCCAAAACAAGCTTCCTATAATAGTGGGATGATTGGAGACTACTTACCCAAGATGGATCCTTGGGAGCCAGCTGTGCAGTGGGGCTGGGTTTGAGCTCTCTTTATGCTGATCACTCCTGGGACATGAATGTCTCTCGGATTTCCAAGGAGGTGCAATAATAGAGGAAGGAGTAGGATCAAGGGCATTCAGGTTTTAAAGACTGAAAGTCAGACAACATCACTACATAGAAGGCAAACAGCATGTTGAAAAAAGACTTTTTACACATGGCAGAAAGATGCATCTGTTTGATCCTTTCAGAATTACCCTAAAGTGGGTATCCTAGGAGGAGCTTCTAGGATTAATAGAAGGGTACACTGTGTCCCTTCTATTAATGATTCTTGACATATCCTTTGACTTGTTTTCTCAGTTTACATTTGGAAACATGAGGTTTTGATTAGTTGTGACTTGGCCAAAGTCACTCAGTCTGTTCTTTGTAGTGCTAAGGCCAAACTCCAAGCGGACCTTCCAGTGAGCTTCCCATTTCACTGGCATTTCCACTTCGGCCTTTTACTCTTTGGCTGAAGGCCAATCTCTTTTTATCAAAATATTTAGCCCATTTTAGTTATCTCAAAACAAACATGATCGCAAAGTCAACCCGAATGGTGAAGTGAAACAGATAAGAAACAGTTCCAAAAGGGTCATTTCTGAATTAGCAGGAGATTTAAGAAGTGGGAGAATGGAAGGAAGTGGCCAACCATCTCTAAGAAAAGAGATATGCCCTTCCATGGACAGAGTGAGGTGGGATGGGACAGTTGTCCATCCTTGAGAGTGGAATACCTCCCTAGGTGGTCAGACTTGAGGTTTGTAACAGAGTGAGGAGAACAGCCAGGAAGAAGCTAATGTGTGTCCACTCAGCACAGTTGATTTTCTGATGAAATGAGGCTTTCCTACTATAAGATGTGCATGTTTTTGTTCAGTGGGCATTTGGGATGAGAGCTCTAAAACAGAAAGAAAAAGTGATATGCTGGAATAAGCATTCTGGAGAAGCATGGCTAGGTTTAGACAAGGACTATCTTATTTAAAAAATAGATTGTATTACTATTCAGGGACAGTGAGGTCAACAGAACAGAAGACTAATGCCATTGTAAAGATTATTACTCAAAGTTCCTATGGGGGTGGGGCACTCATGCCACCCAGGGTCACACTGGGAAGCATCAGAGTCAGTTGGGAGGCAAAAGAAATGAGGACCAAGTATGGGGACAAGCCTCAACTGTGATTTCCCTAGGAAGGAATGGGCAGAGCAGGGTAAGCTGGTTTAGGATTGCGTAGTCCGAATAATTTATGTGGGCTCCGGAGTACAGGGGCTTCTCCAGTTTTCTCGTTTACTCTGGGAGGATTAGAGAAGGGGAATAGTGGCCAAGAGCATAAAAGCCTGACAGAGTAGGCAGTGGGCTGCTGGGTTCTAGATTGGTTAGCTGACATTTGAAAGGCCACTAAGGGGTAAGTTTTTTACTATCTCTAAAAATTATCTTGCCCTAGAAGGGTCAGTCTCTCCAGGGTCAGCAAGGTCTCAGAAGTCAAAGTCTCAGAAACATAGACAATAAAAGTGTGATTAATACACTATCCAAGGGTGATGTCCCCAAATTAGAGAAGGAAAGACACTGCTGGTATCATACTAATAAGTGATATCCCTGTGAAAAGAAAATGCTTAATCTAATTAGACACGTTTTGAAGGGTGTTAGTATCCAGGAGAGTGAGAGCAATTCTTGGAGTGAAGAGGTTACCCTAGTTGGAGTAGGAGTGGTCATCTGCAGGAGAATGTCCCACAAAGAAGTGGCATGGATACTCTGCTAGGGGCTCTAAGTGCAGAGGGAAATTGACCCAAAACAGGAAATGATAAATGGCATGACAGATGAAATCATAGCCCTTTTAAATGGAAAGTGGCCACCTCCTGCAAATAATATCCTTGAGTCTGTGGCTTGAAACAATTGGAGCACCATTCCTTTTTTTGGTGGGGGAGTCTAGTGTTACAAACAGTGGTTTCAATTGGTTGGGAAAGGCAGCATCTACACAGAGCAACACAGTAGGCCTGCTTATATCTCAGCTTGTACTTTTGGGTTTGCAGCAATATTTTCTGTATCTTAGTCAAGGAATTTTACTTGTCCAGCGTTGAGCTGTTAGAGGAAAATCGACTTGTCTATTTATTTTTCACAAAATTATAAAACATGCTGCAGAGAGGGGCTGTTCAGTCTCTCAACCCCACCTCTCAAAACATTTCCCAAATAGCACACTCCCTGGGAGAGTTTATGACAACGGAATTTCTCCAGATTTAAATCTAGACCTGAACACTTGAAACCAGGCATGGGGTATTGGAAAAGTGGCTTTCAACCACCTTGTGAATGAGAAGTGGCAGTCAGGGAAATGCAACCATCAATCTACTCCCAAATTATGGAAGCCGTTGACTTCCTCATTTGTTATTTTAGTGGCTTAGGGGAAAATAAAAACTGCAAGGTGATTTGCAGTCAAATTTCTACTCCACCACTGGAAGTTACAATGGTGTAAGGTGGGGGGAATTTTCAACTCTGATATTCTGGTAGAGCTGAGTGAAGGGAGAGTCAGGCTGAAGGACTGAGGATGTGGATGCAGGGTGGACTTTGAGTCCTGGTCCATTCAACTCAATTTTCATAACTGAACAACCCACTCTCCCACTAGAAAAGTCCTCTTCTGAACTGGGCTATAGCTATATTATACAGATAATGCAGCCACTGGATACTAAAAGCCACTAGGTGGCATTTGTGATTTATTACTTCAGAAGCTGAGATTTTAAAAAATATCTCTGCTGATCCTTTGCTTAGACTGAACAAGACATTTAACATTCCTAAGCATTTCATTCAAGTTGATTCTCTTTATCAAGCTCAAAAGGGATGGGGGAGGTGCAGTGACTGGCTTGAGAAGTTGAATTTCAGATCATCTACATTCTTCTGCAGGTCCTCTGTGACCCCACACCATCAGCTTACGTAAGTAATTACTTGTCTACAATTAAGCTGTAAATAATGCAATCACTCCATTCTTGTCCCGTCACTCCAGTCCCAACCACAACAAATAGTGCTAATCACATACTTATTCAAGTGTGTAATTATTCACAGTTAAACTTCTGTCACTTTCACCCTGTTTGGAAACAGCAGAACACAACCTGTAATTAGCAAATGTGGCTCCAGGCACTTTTGCTTGGGAGTACGCCAGGGATTCAGCACCTAGGCACTCCTTTGATCTAGAAGCTGGCAAGGCGCCTCACCCTGAGGCCAGAGTGCTATCAGCACTCTGCAAGTCACCGAGATCAATGAATATGTCAAAGGCATCTATCCCAAATCACATATTACTTCCCTCTCTCACTGTGGTTTCTGCCTTTAGTATATATTTCATAGAATTTCCTTTTCTTTTTGAATCCTTTGACTTCAGTTTAAAGGGTTACCAAAAAGGTCTCCAAGCCCCTGTGTTTTCAACTCGGGTTAAAAATGAAAGTCCCAGAAGTCCTGATTGATGGTCCTTGTTCTTTCTTAATTCTGCAGTTTTCTTGAACACAGCACAATGGAGGAGGAATGGCCTTTGCTACCTCACCTGGACCACAAGGAAAAAGGAAACCAAAGACTTTAGTCCAACCCAGTGTGAACCACTTCTCCTCAGTCCCCAGCTAAACCACCCTGCATGAGTACTCTAGTTGCAAATGAAACCAGGTAAACTTCTGATGTTTTGGAGTAAATCTGTTGCATTTCATTAGAGGAACAACTCAGCAGCACCGATCCTTCCCGGGGAGAGGTAACACTGTCCTCCTAGGTGGAAAGCAGGATTCAGTAGCCAGCTTCTTTCCACACAGAGAGGCCATAGGCCTTGAGCTATAAGGTAGTTCTTTTCATAAAAATATATTGGGGCCACTGAAAAGAATACTGAGGCATAAAGGCATAGTATGTACAACTATGAATTAGATTTTTATTTGCATGTCGTGTTAAGAGTTATAATTTGCTTGTTTGAGGAAAGGTTATTCTACTTTCATTAAGACCTCCAATGGCAATTATCTAATGAAAACAAGTTCGACTATCTAGCTGGTTTAATGTCTTCCTTTTCTCTTATATCCAATTAAGACAGAGCTTTTTCACTTCAACCAAATGTGAATACGTCTCACAGTAGAAGGGTAAACAGAACTGTAGTCCAGTTCTTTGCATATAAACATTAATTAGCTTTTGATTCTAACCGTAACAAAACAAGTTTTTAAAATAATATTTAGAGGTCTCAAAGAGAACAGCTCTGCAAGCTTCTTCGTCGGAGAAGATCGTCCTCAGAATAGAAAGCTTCCCAGGGTAGAAGGTGAAGTGTGAGCGATATAGGGATGCTGCCTGGCCAACTAACTTAACCAAATGAGCCAAATTAGCCCTGGCAACCAGCTCAGTGACAGATGTGTGAACCAGATTGCCAAGATGTTTTTATTTTATAATTTTGTTAAGATGAAATACTATGACTGCTTCTATGTGAGCAAAGTGGAACAGTGCTGAGTAGTATCTGGTAATTTTGATTAATACAGACTGACAAGCAATCTGGAGGATTAGTTAAAAAATAAACCAAAACAGACTTCTATTTTCTCCAACAGCAGTGATCTTCAACACAGCTTCACTGATAGTAATATCGATGATTTTTAATTTTTTTTATTTTTTAACTTGTATGTACTTACCATGTACAATATGATATTCTGATTTTTAAAGCTCCACTTAATTTAGCCCTTTTGAACAAGCAGGACTCTATTTTCTAAATCTAATTTTTGAAAAATCTTAATATGCAGTCCACTAACCTAATAAGTTGGCAAAAAACCACCTGCACTGCTGGCTTGGAAAATGGGTGAAAAGATGCCTCACCTGCACCTCCTCATCTGCCTTCCCAGAGACTGAAAAACTTTCAAAAAACTCATTTTCCTCCAACATCAGGGCACAATATGACTTTCAGTCAGAAACTGCATGTAGATTTATATCTATATATAATCTATGTTTATATCTATATCTGTCTACCTATATCATTGGAGAACTAGAACCCAAAAAGTCATATGCAGCCCCAAATATAACACAATGTAAATCAATCTACTTCCTGTCATGCCCACTCTCACCACCTTGGCCAGGGCTAGTTTTTTTTTCAACTGGTCTCTCTAACTCTCCTCATTGATTGGACACTCACATTCCTTTTATCGTTGCTTTTTTTTTTTTTTTTTTTTTGAGACAGAGTTTTGTTCTTGTTGCCCAAGCTGGAGTGCAATGGCATGATCTCAGCACACTGCTACCTCTGCCTTCAGGATTCAAGCAATTCTCCTGCTTCAGACTCCAGAGTTGCTGGGATTACAGGCATGCACCACCACCCCCTCGCAGTTTTTTTATTTTTAGAAGATGCAGATTTCACCACATTGGCCAGACTGGTCTCAAACTTCTGACCTCAGGTGATCCACCTGCTTCAGCCTCCCAAAGTGCTGGGATTACAGGCATGAGCCACCACTCCCAGCCTCACATACATTTTAGCACATTCTCACAGCAGGGACACTGATTTTAAAATGTAAGTCTGATCATGTCACACTCTGGTGTAAACATGTCTAGTGCCTTCCATTGCACTTAGAATACACCTTGCCATGACTTACAGGGCCCATCTGATCCTATACCTGCCAGTTCGGTTCCGTATCTTCATTTTTTATTCCACTCTCGGGCCAGCCTCACGGGTGTTTCAGTTGCTGAGGTATGCCCAGGATTGTACACACCTTGTGCCTTCAACTTGGGTTGCTCTTCTCTGAGCTCTACCAACAGCCTCAGCTTACATATCTGTCCCTGTGTGACTGCCCTATATAGAACAGGTGGTCCCTTCCACACCTTCAGTCTAAGCCCCGTGACTGATTCTTCAATGACACAAATCACCATTGGTAGCCAGTCTATTTGCTTATTATATATTGGTACCTACTAGAAGGTAAGCTCCTTTGGGCAGAGTAATGATCTTATTCACTACTGGATCTCCAGTGCCCGTTCCAATACCCGCTATATAGCATATGTCCCCAAAATTATTTGTTAAACGAATAAATGGAATATAATCAATCAAAAGACTATTGAATGCAATGTGGAAATTGCCTTGTGAGAGTTCTTTCAGTAATTGCAAGTGAATAAAGCCAAGGAGTAACAGTTTTTCCCTTACATTTTATTTTGAAAAACTTCAAACATACTCATGAAAGAATTTTATATGAACACCCTCCAGATTCAGCCATTAGCATTTTATTATGCTTACTTTGTCACATATCTGTTTATCCATCCCTGTCTATATTTTAATATGCCTGATTTGGGGTGCCTTTCAAAGTAAATTGTAGGCAGTGTGCATATTATTAACTAGAATTCAGTATTTCTTAATTTTTTTTTTGGTTTATAGTTTATATATAATGAAGTGCATAAATTTGTGCAAAGAAAATTTCCACTAATTTTCACTGAATGCACACAGCTTTGTAATCCAAATTTCTGTCCAGATAAGAACAGTATCTATGTCCTTTAATAGTTCAACTCCAACTGTTATAATTTTTTCTACCAGAAATTAGTTTTACTTGCTCTAGAATTTCACATGAATGGAATCATCCAGTATATATTCCTTTGTTATGGCTTCTTTCATGTAAATGTAATGTTTCTGAGATTCATTTATGTTGTTACATATATTAGCTATTAATTTCTCTTTACTGCTGAGTAGTATTTCATTGTGTGAATATAGTATAGCTTATTTATTCTTCTTTTGATAGATATGTAGTTCATTCCCACTTTTGAGCTATTATGAATAAAGCTTCCATGATCACTCATACACAAGTATTTTTTGTGAACATAGTTTTTACTTCTTTTGCATGAACACCTAAGAATGGAATTATGAGTTATAGGTAATATTGGGTTATAAGGTATATGCTTAGTTTTATAAGTAGCTTCTAAAAAATTTTCCAAAGTGATTGCACAATTTTATTTTCCCATCAACAATGTATGAGTTTCTTTACAATCTTGCTGACACTTAATGTTATCAGTCTTTTTAATTTTAGCCATATTCATGGATGTTAAAGTGGTATCTCATTGTGGCTTTAATTTGCATTTCCCTGATGACTAACAATATAAAGTACTTTTTAATGTGCTTATTGGCCACTTGTATATTTCATTTTGCAAAATGTTTGTTCAAATATTTTCTTCATTTTCTATTGAGTTGTTGGTGTTTTTATTATTGAGTTGTGTGATTTCTCTTTTCCTCTGTTGCCCAGGCTGGAGTGCAGTGGCAAACATAGTTCATGGTAACCTCAAACTCCTGGTCTCCAGCCATCCTTTAGCTTCAACCATCCTCCAGCTTCAGTCTCCCAAGTAGCTGGGACTACAGATGCATCACCACACTCAGCTAATTTTTAAATTTTCTGTAGAGAGAGGGTCTCACTGCATTGCCCAGGCTGATCTCAAACTCCTGGCCTCAAGCAATCCTCCCACCTTGGTCTTCCAAAGTGCTGGGATTACAGGTGAGAACCACCACACTGTGCCTGATTTCTTTATATACCCTGCATATCCGGTATGGAGTCCTCTGTCAGATATGTTTTGCAAATATTCTTCCCTAGTCTGTGGCTTACCTTTCATTTTCCTAAGTGAGCTTTTTGATAAACTGAAGTTTTTAATTTTGTTGTAGTCAAGTTAATCAACTTTTTGTGGTTATTGCTTTCTATGACCTAAGAAACCTTCCCATATCCCCAATTCATGAAGATAATCTTCTATATTTTTCTCTAAAAGATCTTATCTTTAGATACACTCCACCTTGAATTAATTTTTGCATATGGTGTAAGGTAGGCATGGAGGTTTTTGTTTATTTGTCTTGTTTTATATGGATATCTAATTGTTCCTGCAACATTTGTTAAAAAAGACTTTTCTTTCCAAAATGCCTTACTTTGGCATCTTCATCAAAAATCAATTAAGTAAGTGTGGTTTGATTTCTAGGCTCTCAATTGCGTTTCTTTGATTTATATGTTGATCCTTATGTCAGTACTATTCTTGATTAATGTAGCTTTATAGTAAATCTTAAAATCAGACAATTTAAGTCCTTTGACTTTGCTCTTTTATTTTTCAAGACCGCTTTGATTATTCCAGGTGGTTTGCATTTCCATATCAATTCTGGAGTCAGCTTGTCAATTTCTACAAAAATTCTGCAGGGATTTTGATTGGGATTACATTAAATTGGGGATAGCACTTCTCTGATGCAATTTTTAGTGTTCTGAAAGGCATCCCCTAACCAGTTCTCTCTTGCCCATTGAAGGGTTCCATCAGATTTCTCTTAAAGGGTGATTTGAATTTAAATGTGTAATTGGGTTTCTCCTACTATAAACAATAACCAGCATTTTAAAATGTACTTAAAGGGTTTATATTCATAATATTATTTAATCCACACTCAAAACCAAACCCTATGAGTGAGAATTTATTTCTTACAAATTACACGAGATGCCTGATGCCACAGGAATTTAAATAATTTGCCCAAGGTCAGACAGCTAGGAGGGAGAATTTGAATTCAGATGCCTCTTACCCAGAAGATTAAATGTCCCAGGAAACTGCATTTGATTATCCTTCATTGTCCATTATTATGTGAGTGCAGGGCAGTTTGTATCAGCTGGGATCCATATACTAAAGGACAGTAAAATGAAACAAAGTCGTTTTGTGATATTGAAAGAAGCAAAGACCTTCACAGAGGGAGCCTGTGTGGATTTGTTTTTGGATACCCATGGCCAGAGGACACCATCGAGGACCAGAAACTGCAGTGATAGGGACACTGAAGGCAAAAAGCCTGTCTCACAATTTAGCCTGGGGAGCCCCTAACTGGAGGATGACCATCTAAAAACAGCCTGTTCTAATGCCTTTGGCTGCCTGAGAATATTTATATCTTGAGAAACTCACATGTGATACACTTGGCAATAGCTTCAGGGCACTGATTCCTCCTCCTCCCCTCAGATGAGCTCAGGGCAGCAAAGAGAACATAGAGATTCACAAATGAGCTTTCTTTATAGGGCACTGTCTGCTTTGAAATTCTTCATTAAATCTTTTTCACAAATAAATTGCCCAATGTCCGTGGGGAATATTTCCATCTTTTAATCATATGCAGTTTGAATTGACTCTAGAGTTGCAGTGTACGTGGTAGGGCTGGCGTAGAGGGCCTGGACAGGGGTGGGGGAAGGGGCAGAGCTTCAGAAGCCCAGCCCTTGCAATCTCTTTTGAATGTAAGTAACAAAAGGAGGCCCCAAAGGGAGCAATTGGAGTAAGCCTATATTTCGTAATGTGTTTAGCACCCGTTGTGGCTGGATT
This sequence comes from Aotus nancymaae, assembly GCF_030222135.1. NCBI lineage: Eukaryota > Metazoa > Chordata > Mammalia > Primates > Aotidae > Aotus > Aotus nancymaae. The sequence continues at coordinate 27,571,732 of NW_026988422.1, read as the reverse complement.
TTTAAAACAGTGAAAGTTAATTATGAACCTTACCTATTGGTTTAATATTGATTCCAGAAGTGAAATCTTGGGGTTCAACTTTCCTCACACAGGCTGGTGAGCCATTCTAGATTAATAGTTTAAATAAAATGTCAAGTATCTGATTGCCATGGAAACATTAATACAAAGTGGACCCAGTGGCACTTTGTGCTGTAGAATTACAATGATATGAATTACCTCGGTCTCCAGACACCTCCCGAAATGGCCAGGGCTGCATCCCTGAAATATGGGTCATTCAAGCACAAAGGAAGAAATGGTGTGGACTGCTCCTACTCAGTCATGTCCCCATGCACACAGCTATGAGTTGGGCAAATGCCAGTTTCTTTTAAAAGACAGGCGCAGGTAATGCAGGCAGATGTTATTGTGATGTGGTTCTCCCTTCTCATAGAAAATCCAGTGAGAATGGGGTACCAGCTGTAGTGGTCTTTAGTCCTGCGGGAGGGGAGACTGTGTCAAGAGGAATGTTAGTCACCCAGGGGTTAGAGCTCAGGAAGGCGCAGCATGCAGTTTGGGGTGTGCTTCAGGACCTCTCCATGAAACACATGTTACAACTGCCTCCCCCAGCCTGATTAGCAGAGCACTGCTGATTATGTTATGCAAATGATAGGAGATGGATTTCACATCTCCCCCAGCCAGGCTTTGCACAGCTTTGCATTTATTATCCCCCTTTAAAAATACAGAGTCCTCAGAGAAGGGGAATGGCTCATTTTTATTTGATCGCCAGCAGAGTTGGCACAGACCTGTCAAGCAATCATCCTGGGCTGTGATCTGCAAAGCTGCCCTTTGTTGTTCAATTCCCCCCAACCCCCAGATTGTTTACAAGACACACAGAGACATCTGCATGCCTCAAAACAAGTTATTTCCTGATTCGGCACAACTTGTCAGCCTGGGTGATGAAAATGTTACAGCATTTGCTGACAAGCCATCAGATAAACCTGGAGTTACGTCCCCGGCACCTTGTCCTCATTCACAGCTCAGGATGGTAAACATTAGCAGGTCCCGGTTCTAGATGATTGTGCAATCAGCCATCTGCCCCTTAGCACTTCTGATAGTGCTTTCTACTCATTGGTGTTTGTTCATCACCAGAAAAACAGTGACTAGATTTCTCTCTGTTTGGAAATAGAAGGATTACACTTGTGTTTGCTGCATTCCCAGTAAGACCTAGCAATCAAGATCGGGTCTCTTGATTTTAGATAAAAGTCTTTAGTGTCCGCAATTTAAACGTTTCTATGCCCCATGTCATAGTGAGATGTTTCCTTCCATTCCTACTGTACCTGTGAAAGCCAAGAAAACATAGTATAGCTTTCTATTTGCCTTTCTTTTCTCCATCTCTATTCCTCCCCATTGATTCTGCCCCCACCTCCCACCTCAAGGAGGAACTAATATAATTTGTATAAAATGATCCACTGGAAATTAATGTGGCAGATATTAGCTGACATATCCAACTCCTCCTACAGAAGAATTTATATGATGATTTCTCCTGATTTACAAGACACAGCCTAGCAACAGTATGAGCTCATCGAAGTCGGGAAAAATGGCTGCTTGTCACAACTTGGTAAGAGCTCCACAGATCTTTGTCAAATGGAAATAAAACTCTGTAGCTCTAGAAACGTTTATTAAATTAGAGATTTATAATTCAGCTTTGCAAATAGCTACTTACCGCCTTCCTCTGATGAATCACAACTCTTTCCAGATATGTGACATACAATACTGATATATATATGAACACATATATATCATGTATATAGGCACATGTACACATCATATATATATGTACACATATACATATATATACTCACATCATATATATACACACACATAAGAAGTATATGTGTGTGTATATATATATATGATGTATGTGTACATCATATATATATATATATATATACACACACACTCGTACATACATAGGAAGCAGATGCTATCTCCATTTTCCACATGGAAAAAACAAGACAGCAAAAGTCCGTATGACTGTTTAGGTTGTAATGTAATGTAGTCAGAATTCAAACACAGGTTTGCATTGATTCAGCCTATGGTTTATACAGCGATGAGAAAACTTGTAGTTTCCATGGCAGCAAACCCAGTGCAAGTTGACTTAAACAATAGAGGGAATTGATTGTCTTCCATAACTGAAAAAGCCAGAGGTTGGCTTCACTGGAAGCTTGCTCCAGTAGCTTAAATGATATTGCAAAGGCATAATTTCTTAGTCTATCTACACTTATGTTTAGTAAAGGGGGTTCCACAGGTTCCCATCATGGCAAAGCAGCTCTTGCTCTCCCAGCAGGATCCCACAGTGCTTCCCCCATGGTTCTGGATGGCACATCTTCAACATGCCAACCAGAAAAGAAAGACTGATTTTTAAGTCCCAGAGAAGAGGAAGCTCCTCTTTCATAGAAATATCTTCTATTAAGTCATAAAATCTGATGTAATTAGATTCCCATCCTTGAACCAAACCCTTGGTTAGGAGAAATGGGTCAGTCAAGGCTAACATCTAAAATTAGAGGTGAGAATGCCACACAAACCAAATGGCTAAGAATGAAGATGAGAGATGTAGTCCCTCAAAGCTTGTCCAAAACATAACAGAAAGACAAAAAGAAAGTGTTTCCTGTTTACCCTTCTATTAAGGAATATGTGATAGAGAAAATGAAGAAAAGACATCTATGCAATGGACTTAAGAGCAGATAGAAAGCACATTCAAACATGAAAAGTAAAAAAGAGCAGAGAAAGACAACTTAAGGAATTCTTTAAGTTAGATAAGGAAAAAACAAAGGCAAAGTTCCAAAACAGAAAGTTTAAGCAGTTTTATTATTGTTGGTAGTGGGTGGTTGTTTTTTTTTGCAGGAAATAGCTAAGAGTTGTAAGGAAAAGCTGTAGTGCAAAAGTGGAGAAATCAATCATCTTAGGGAAAGAATATACATATTCTTTACTATTAGAGCAGTAAGAGAAATTATTTTGGTGAGGCTGTGATAGATACTGAAAAGCTGAACAATCTAGACCTTCTAATGATATGAAATAACAAACTGCTGCAGGTTTTGAACTGAAAATTAACACATTAAAAATATTCTAGTTGAGGAAGATTCTCTATTCTATTCTACATCACAAGGGCTAGAGTGAAGAAGTGATCAATGTAAGCAGAAGGAAAGTAGAAGGAAAACGAGCCAGTGCCTGGGAGGTGAGATCGTCCTCTGCAAAAACATGTGTTAAGCACATACCACACCACGAGTCAGACTGTGTGCTAGGCTCAATACTAGGAGAGGGACACAAAGAGGAATTAGAAATAGTCTCTGTCCTCACAGAGCTCACAGTCTGCAAGTGGAGGTAAATGTGTAGATATCAATCACAATCCAACATGGTAGATAGTATATGGAGAGAAGAGAAAAATACCATGGGGTTCACATAAACAAGAGTCAACTAGAGAAATTCAAGGAGTCTCCACTTGAGCTGGGCCCTACAGGCGTCCAATAGACTACGTTAGCATGATGGTCTTGGAATACAAATGGTGGGTCCTAGCTCAGCTATTATGTTTCAGAGGAGGCAAGTTGATGAAAGAAAGAAAGGAACGGAGAGAAAGGAAAGAAAGAAGGAAGCAAAAAAGGAAGGAAGGACAGAAGGAAGGTAGGAGAGTGAGGAGGAAGGGAGGAAGAATGGATGGAAGGAAGGAAGGAAATACAATTGCCTTCTTATATGGTTGCATTTGTTTGTTCTGTGGTTTAACAGTCCCGGTCTTCCACTTTTCCTGTATCAAAATTTCAGTAGACCTGGCCTTAAAATGTAATCAATGATAGCAGAAAATGAGAATAAATGAATTAACATATACATTTAAAGTTAGCAAGAGAATGTGGTTGGTTAGGGATAATGTAATGGAATTAGTTTGCACACATTTCTTATCTTTCTCCCCTCAACCTATGTTATATGGTAATTCTTGATATAATTTATGATACCACCTTGAATAAAGGGATTTTTTTAAAAAATGAAACATTGAATTGGCTCTAGGGATGAAAAACACAAATCAATTAATAACATTATTTTTCCACTAATTGATACTCTGCCAAGGAATGAATGTATGCATGTCAGAAAAAGGGAAGATGACAAGCTATTGTTTTAACCTTGCAGTATTAAAAGCATTACAAAGAAACAACTTCAGACATTAATGATTTCAACTGAGAAATGTTCTCTGCTGTGATTGAGAAATGTCACCCTGTCAGAAATTCGGGAAAGTGAATCAGAGGTGAGGATTAGGGGACTAGTAACAATTTTGCCTAAACCGGAGATGGTGTCATTCCCTAGCTCAGGAGTTTCTTATATTCCTACAAATATTTGCTCACTCTAAGGTGTAACTAAGAGACATATACACTGTATTTATGTCCTACTGAACCCATCACTTACTAATATAGCAGTCAAGCAGTGCCAGATTATACTGTTTCCTCTTGCACTTTATGGCTGGCATTGCAAACTTTGTTTTCTTCTGTCCACAACTCATTTTTGTTCAATTATTCATTGAAGTAGGCTACCCCTGAAATTTGGAAGAAATTAAATGTTATATTTGCATTCATACCAAATTAATTAGTCATGATTAATGTTCCTACAATGAATACAAAAGGAATTAATCGTGATTAGCAATATACTGAAATGTGAAGCTCAGAATCTGAAGTTCCTCCTACTTAGTATCTAACAGAAACCTTGAAAGGCTGTCCATAGGTTTCAGCTTCTTTGTCTCTTCTTCTGTTTTTGTGACTGTTTTAGGTCATTGACTAAGGTCTGTGGATGAGAGTGTTCATAAGTAAAAGTGGATAGCATTTGTAGTCCTCCTGGGATTCAGGAGCAACTCCCTTATAAGGATGATAATCATAAGCCTTTGGACCAAGAACTGGTGCACTCTGGCCCATGAGTTAAGTATAGCCTCCTGCCTGTCTTTGTTTGTCATTTGTGTATTGTTTATGGCTGCATAGATACTACCATTGTAGAATAGAATAGTTGTAGCAGAGAGATACCATATGGCACAAAGCCAAAAATATTTACTATTTGGTTCTTTAAATATTGGCCAATCCCTACTTCATTTAAATGAGCATAGTAGAACAGATATCTCATTTATGATTTTTTTAAATTACCTTAACTCTTTGAGAGTAAGAACACTTAAATGGTTCTAACTGAAATGTCTTTGAAGACAGTGATTCTTAATTTGCCTACCATGCTAGGTACAGTGTCCAGCACATTGCCTGGTACATAACAGGCCCCTTCTATGTGAGTGAATCAATATATGAATGGTTAAATGTATATTCCATTGTGCTTGAGCGAGGACTTTATCCTATTTTAATGCCTAATTTTTATACCTATGAAATAGGGAGAATTTGTTGTTATGTAAAACATTTTTTGAGATTAGACACAATTATATAAAATATTATACAGTTCTATAGGATTTACTTTTGCCTTTTAGTTATTTAGCAAACACATGTAGTGACAATAATGTCCTAAGCATATGTGATTTACAAGTATTAATTCATTTAATTCTCATGCAACTCTTGGCTATAGAGTTTCAGATGAGAAAAATGAAGTTCAGAGATGGGAAGTGACTGGGTCAAGGTCACACAGGGAGTAAGTTTAGGCCCCCATTGCCAATGGCCCCATCAGGAATGATACGTTAGTACTTAGTGTCTCCAAATCTCCAAACGTACCTATGAATCCAGCATGTACGTTTTATAACATGGCCCACTCTGGTCCACAGATATCCTTTGGAAAAATAGGTTTAATCCTTCAATAAATATATTATATCCTATTAATTCTTGAGAAGAATATTTCAAGATTAGATAAGCAGAATTTCAGATGTTCATTCAACCTATCCATTTGATTCACTTTAAAAATCAGTGTGAAGGGCAGAAATAAATGAAGAAAACATAAAAAACGGGATTCCCTATATCAGCCAGTTCTCAATTTTAAGCAGCAGTAAGCAACAAAATTAATGAGGAAAAACAATTTCCTAGAAGGATAGTAGGTGGTTTACAGACTTGACCCCTGAAGAACCAGGCTCCAATAATGAGTGGGAACCGTGGGAGTCTGAGAATCAGGGGATGAGCTAATCTCTGAGTATGATAGCTGTCCAGGTGGGGAACACTAATCTGGTTCTATGATTTCTGGCCATGTGCCATTCTTCTAATTCACTTATAGAAAGGTAGCCATTTGGATAAATATTTTCTGAATTGTCCATATATTTTTACATCACTACCTCAAGATTTAAAGACCTAGGTAGGTGAAAGTTGCATTTCTTAGCTGCCCAGAGGGTGATGACCAAAAGTGACTGCTTTTCTATCACCAAGCTTCACTGGGGTTACCTAAAAAATGAGAAGTGTTTAGATACTGGGTAGCCAGCACATGCACATACACACACACACGTGCATATGTGTACATATACAGACACATATATATCCATATAGCTATGGATATCACTAACCAGTCTCAACCCTACTGCTTAGCTCTCTGTATTTTTCTCTATTAATAGAATAATTTTTAAAAGAATGTTTCTCTAGTTCTCTTGTCAATAACTAAAAAATAAAAATTTTTAAATGTTGATCACAATTTCAACAAGTGTTTTTGGTTTATATGTCAGGAAGGTGGGATTTCAGAATAAACTTTAAGCCATTATTTTTAACACAGAGAAACTACGTTAACTCTATATGGATTAATCATAAGTTAATGGGAATCTACAATTACTCCTAAAGTGGTTCTTTATATGCAGAGAAAAAGTCTGTACTTATCACTTATTTTACTGGGAGAAAATGCTCAATCAGTATCAAATATTTAAAAGCAAGGAGCTAAACAAGGGAATTCATGGATGTGCTAAAAGTATAATTCATGCTGTTGTCAAGGAATTAAAACCTGCAGTTCAAATTTGAATCTCATTTGACTTTTTGTATTTGAAATTGGATCATATGTCATTATTTCTTCTTTCATTCATTCAAAAAATATTCATTGAGCTTCTCCTAAGTGCCAAGTAATGTGCATATAGGGGACCTACTAGTGGCCATATTCTGGAACCAGAAAGCATTGCTCTTTGGGAAATTATAATCTACATAACTTTGGTAGACTCTCATCTATCAAGATTTTTTTTCTATTTCTTAAGTGAAAACAATCAAAGATTTTCTAAATCAAAAAAAGGTGTTTTATAGAATGCTATTTTGTTTCAGTCAAATAACCCAAAAATATGATATGTTGATAGAATACTGGTTTCTAATAAATCATGCCCTTTGCAATATTTGTTGTCACTTCTCTCATCAAGAATGTTATCATTTTCCGACCTATTAAATCTGGGCTAAACACGTGAATTTTGTTGGTCTGAAAGTGGCAGAAATGATAATGTACAAATTCTGAAATCCAGGTCTTAACGAGCCTTGCTGCTTCCTCTTTCATCATCTTGGAACCCTGAGATAATTACACCAGATGATTAGGAAGCCCAGTTTACCCCATTGGTGAATGAATGGCCACATGGAGGACAATTGGTTGCTCCAGCAACAGCCAGGGGGCAACTGCCAGACTTATGAGGGATATCATCTGGGACCTCCATCCCCAGCCAAGCTGTCAGATGATTGTAGCAATGTGATCCCTGGTATGATCAGCAGAAAGGCTCACCCAAACCTCAGAACTGTGTAAAATAATTAAATGTTGATACTTTAAGTTACTAAGTATATGGATGATTTATTTGCTAAGCAGCAATGGATAATTGGAATAGGAAGTATTTATTAAATATCCATTACCACTGAATTGACCATTCTTGGATTCAGCTTCTCTAATCAGATCCAATTGCTTTATATTCTTCTATAACTGGCCATTTCCTCCAGTTGGGTAGAATTTACTTACGTGATGAAATTAAGTATTTCCAATGAGGATTATACTGGAACTTCTTTGGTTTTCTTTTTGTATATTTACCGTTTTTTCTTAAAAAAAAATCATAAAATTTTACACAGTCACAATAATGGAGATTTAGAGAAAAAATTACATGTTCATTTTTCATAATTATCTAGAGTCATAATTCCAGGGAAGTCAAGGATACAGACAGAAGGAAACTTCAACAAAACCATTAGATGGCACGACTGAAACTTCAAATGTGCCTTGAACAGTTGTGAGTCTCTGTGTGATGTCCTGTTTTTAATGACATGAAGGCTGCTTGTGTATTTCACATTTATACCTTCCGCAACATAAATCACAAATACCAACAGAGAACTCAGATTTTAATAAAAGCCAGAAAGCTGTGTTTAACAAAGAAGTGTTTTATGACCTGCTAACTGAGTTGCATGATAATCACACACTTATAAAGATAAAAGAAATAATTAACAAACACAAAAACACTTTCTACATGTAACCCCTTACCCTTCACCCCACCCCCCCAAAAAATACATATCTGTAATCATGCTCAGAAAATCCCAATAACTCTGTCCTGGTCTTCAAAACGGCCAAAGAAAACTGGTTTCTGGGACAGCATCTCCAGCCCTTTCCCACCTGAGTTTGCACCTGAGTGCATCTGTGCATTCGGGACCACTTTGAGAGTGCGTGTGAGCATAAGAAATCACCAGAATTCTCTTTCTCCACGCTGAAGGAAAGACTGTTTTGCTTTCTGTAGGTAAAACGTTGGAGGCTTATTTTCTGAAATGCTACTTATGTCCTCTTTTTGTTTTGGAGCTGAACCATTGTCAGCTTCTGATCTGCCTTGAACATCTACACAAACTTGAGTACCATGAGACGGTGAACATGTTAAGTGTATGCCTTCCTGTCATCTACATGAGGAAAACCAAAAAAAGCCATTTTTCCTCTGCACTCTTGTCTGACAGGTAAAAGCTTATTAAACAGTGCCTTAAATTGTCTCATGGAAATTAGGCTCGTTTTTCTAAAATTGAAAAGATCCACCCAGTCTTGCCTTATTACACAGCAAATTGATAGGCATATTGAGATCACACTTTGTCTTTTCCAGCAAGATGAAAACTCTAGGTTTATCACATTTTCAGCTGGAGGTTATTAGAAATATGCAGAACAGTTAAAATAATTGTTAAATTATGATATAAAGAAAGAATATAAATTTGAAGCATGATCTTTTAGAATTCAAATTGTTGACTTGAACTGCATCTCAGAATTTAATACATCCAGCCTCAAGGTAAATACTGTTAAGCAAGCTTGAACTAAGCTTAGCAGAGTTTAACATGCTCAGTTATATTTGCTTAAGAAGAATTATTTCTAGCTCTTCTTACAGATATATATTTGCTGCAACTCTTTAGAGCTTTACTTCTCAGTGCAAGTCCTATGCCTCAAATAAAGTGCTCATTACTCTATCTGGGTAGGGAGGAGGTGCTGGTGCCTTTACTCTCAGGATAACTGGATAAAAATTTTATCTCAGTAATCTGCATGAATCACATTTAACAGGATGAGTTCATCTTTCAAAATCCACTCTAAGTATTTGCGATAAACAATAGCTTCCTGGATGTATCAAAGCAACAGTAACATATTCACCATATGTATCAAAATGACCAGAAGGAAATTTTTAAGCTATCTTCAAGAACATAATACTTCATTCTACAGATAATATTGACCAGATAGTTTCCATCTTCTCTGTGGACAGTGTAGTAGGAAGTGGGCTTATAGTCTAGTAAAGGAATTCAAGTTAGACTTTCCTCTTGATAACAAGTTGCTGGGTATTAGAAGTAGCCAATAAGGGAAACTGTATGCAATGGGATGTAAAATGTTGCCATCTTCCTCTTTCTGTTTCTTTCTCATCTGTCTGTACTTATCTGTCTATTTAGTCTTATTGCTCAACATTTATCAAAAATTCAGAGAAACATTACTTAGGAAGAACTGCTTGTAGAATGTGAAGTTTATTATGAAAAAAATATTCATACCTCCAGATAATTCAGTTTCCTTGTGACCAAACATGATCTGGAAAGAGCTAGGTACCGGAGCACGTGCAGTTGCCACCACCCCCTGCCTCCCTAGAATTTTTTAACCAAATTATACTTCGATGTGATGCTATCGCACTGCATAAGAAATTGGTCTCATAGCAATGCCTACTGTAAGGATGCTGTTAAGGTTGTTTTCTACTGTATACAGTCTACTCTTATGAGGGCCCATGAGAGGAATGAATCCCAGATCTTAGAAAACAGGATAGTTTTACCTTCTACAGTGATTGGTATTTGTTGACTGGAAATAATGATTGTGGAATTGCAAGGTTTCCCATTTAATGGTGATGCCTAGAAAACGTAGATCCAATTTGTGATACGTGTGTGTATATATTATAAATACAATTAAGCAGACTTTCCAGCTTATTTTATTATCTCCATCCATGTTATTCTTTATTTTTCCTCCATGGTTTTGTGTCTTTTTTTAATAATAATATTAAATAAAATAATAACTTTTACTTATTGTGTGCTTATTATCTGCAAGGATACTTGCTAAGAGCTCTATATATAGCACCTGATTTATTACTAATTCTTATAAAATACTCGTAATAATTATCTATTTGTTATGTATTAGGGGATGAAAAGCACATTTTGGTATTTCTTTAATATGTTAGTTGAGAAATTGAGATTTCTTTTAATATGTTCTCTCAATAACAGAAAACCTGTGAAAAACTGAGTCTAGGTCCAATCACTGCAATTGTGCTTTATGTGCATTATCTTAATTAAAATCAGGAAACCTGTATGCTGTAGTTACTATAATAAGTACTATTAAGTATCAGGACTACTTATTTATGATAAAGACTATTATTATCCTTATACTGATGAGGAAACATGCACAGAGATGTTAAGTTGCTGTTGCTGGTGAAAAGAGTCAAACTCTAAAATATTTGGAGAGATTTATTCCGGGCCAAATAAGAGTGAGCATGGCCTGTGACACATCCCCAGGAGATCATGAGAACATGTGACCAAGATGGTTGGGCTGCAGCTTGGTTCTATACATTTCAGGGAGACATAATACATCAATCAACACATGTAAGAAGTACACTGGCTTTGTCATTTAAGCCAGGGCAGGAAGGTTTAGGGGTCTTCCAGGTCATAAGTGAATTCAAAGATTTTCTGATTGGTAATTGGTTGAAAGAGTGTATCTTAAGATCTGGAATGAAAAGAAGGTAGTATATGGGTTAAGGTAAGGAGTTGGGGAAACCAAAGCTCTTATTATGCAGATGAAGCCTCCAGGTAGCAGGCTGCTTCAGAGATAATAGGTTGTAAATGTTTCCTGTCAAACATTAAAAGGTGCCAGACTCAGTTAATTCTCTACTGGATCAGGAAAAAGACCTGGTAAGAGAAGGAGATTCTCTATAGAATAAGTTTTCCCACAAGAGACAGCTTTGCCTGACCATTTCAAAATATGTCAAAGAAGTGTATTTTGAGGTTAAACACTTTGATATTTTTTTAAGGCCTGCCGTCTATCATGTGATGCTACACTAGAATCAGGTTAGAATTGTGTGTCTTATTGCTACAAAGAGTCTGCTTTGTTTAAATGTTAGTGCTGGTCAGTTGTGGCTGACTAGGCTGAATTCCAAAGGGAGGAAGGTATAATGAGGCATGTGGGTCGCCCGTTCCCATCCCTGCACTCGTGTTTCAGGTTGACTTTGGAATGCTTTTGGCTAAGAGGAGGGGTCCATTCAGTTGGTTGGGGGGCTTAGAATTTTATTTTTGGTTTACACTTTCCAAGATCTAAAGCCAGTGTAGAGATGAAATGTGAACCCAGGTAGTTTAACTCTAGACTCCAAGAAGAGAAGCATGACATCACCCTGTTAGAATTTTATACCTCTCTGTGAGCCACCTTAACCTCATTCTGAAACAGGTACGGGGTTTCTAGATGCCCACATACCCACATCTATATACATATACCTATCTGCCATTTTTATCTCTTCCTATATGGAAGTGATCTTGTTCAGTGCTAAGGTAAAAAGAGTTTCTCTGCATAAAAAATAGGTAGTTCTGCCTGTAGTCTGGGGAAAGGTCTAGATGACTCTTAAAAGTTCCTTTCTGCCCCAATTCAACTGGGTTAAATGCTCCTTCAGGACGGAGACTATACAGATGCGATTTGAACAGTAATAAGCCTGAACTGCTCTTTTCTGACTCGTTAGTGTCCCTCCGCTCTTCACGAGTCCCAGAGCTGGACAAGTTTCGTGTTCCTGGTGTGCCTCTTCATTAACCAAGAATGACTTCATTTCCTTTATAATGAACTCTGCTCTGCTCTTAGACCACACCCATTTGTCACTTAACCATGTAAGGGCTGTCTGTGAACAGCTCTGTTTTCAGGTTAAGAACTTTTATTCTAGGGATGGGGCTTTTAAAAAGCCCAATAATGCATTGAGCCACAGAACCTAGTTCTCGTTAACCTGCTAGAGAACGGTGTGTGTAGGATTCTGTGCTTCAAATCTAGACCATGTCAACAGGGTGATGCAAATTAATAAAAGCTGAGTTAATGAGTATTTTTGGTTGCAAGTAAGTCCCAGCTAGGTTAAGACAAAAATAAAAATAAATAAATCTACCAATATCATAAAATGCCCAAAAGAAATCAATTTGGGTTTTGGGTAATTTCATACCAGGACCCTTCTGCCTTTCTTATAAAACTTACCAGATACACAGCAATCCAAAATGAGTCCAGAGTCTCTTATCGAAAGAGGGAGACAGGATTTTGTTTTGTGTTGCTTTGTTTATTTGTATGAGAAATAAAATGGAAATTAATTTATGAAGTCAATAGTTAAACTTTGAGGACACCGATAGTTACTAGACTAGAAATAGATTTAGTGGTAAACAATTGTAACAATTGTAACTTTGTTCTAGTAGTATAGAATCTGCCACATCACAAATAAACTGTTAAATTAGCTTTGGGTAGATATTTCCCTACTATCATCTACATGAGATACAGTCAGGAAATATCTTTGAAGTGGTCAGTATTTCAAATTATTGGAGAGTTGGCTCTTCTGGAAAATCAGCAATTCCCTTCAAGCATTGGCTTCTCCATTACGTGGGAAAGTCAAGGAGTGCATGTTCTGCCAGCACCCAGGCTGCATTCTTTCCAAGGGAGTGATGTAGGACTACATTAACTGGGCCATGTGCTCTACAATAGTAAGGACAAAGCATTGCTCCTTCTCACACTGCCCTTTGTAAGTTATCGATAGCTGTCTTGTTTTATGCAGTTATGCACCACATCAAAGCTTACAGGATCACATTAGGATAACTATTGACCATGAAGGGCAATACAGTATGTGTTATGTGCTAAGTAAACACAGGGACTATGGACACAGACTACTGAGTTCCTCTCTTAGTTTTACTGCAAACTGTGATCTTGGCAAGTTTTGTAAGCTCTCTCTCTTTCTTTCTCCTAAGTATCTACCCCCAAAGTTAAAAGAATTGATTCTGTGTAACATGCATAAAGTATTTAAAAGTGTAATAAGGGCCACATACATGTCAGCTGTCACTACCCACCAGTAAGTCTTTACACTAATACCCTTTGAACATTGACCTCATTCCCATTCTCACTGCTTTTACCTCCTGCAGATCCTCATCATCTCACCCATCATTCTATGATAATTGACTCCAAACTGGTCTCTCCATCCTTCCTCTTTTTGAATCAGTCTTCCATATACATTTCTTATTAATCCTTCTAACATGCTACTTTCCACTGCTTTCAATCAAGAATCATTTTTTCCAGGATAAAGTTTGCTTTTCTTTGCCTGTCATTTAAGACCCTCTATGATTTCATCCTGCCTTGTTGTCAACTTATACTTGCAACAATGTCTTCATTTCACTGCAACATGTGGGTGGCTTTGTCTTTTGTGTAGAGATAGAGTGGAGGTATAGGGGGACTAGCTGAAAGGAAGAGGTACAATGGGATATTCTTAATTTCTACTTAATAAGTCAAAGAGTCTGAGGTTGTTCTAAGCAAGACCTGGCTCCATTGATGTTGAAACCTAAGGCTGGACAGCTCCTGTGGAATCCAGGAAGTCTCTATGGATGGTGAGGTCACGGTCATCTCTGTGACTTGTACACTGCTCTTGAACTACCCTGGGTTGTAAAATCCTGGACTGAATGGCATGTGATCAGTCAGCAGCTTTACCAGATGCTTTCTTACTCAATGTAAGGGAACCACATTAGTTGCCATTATAAATGTCCTGTACATTACCTTAACATCATACAACGTATAGTTTCAAGAAATACTATACAGGAATAAAAGCAAGCATTTCATTCCTAATGGGTTTACAATATGTCTCATCCTTACTCTTTCTTCACTTTGGCTATCTGAAGCCGAAATTTTTTTTCTTTTTTTGCCTTCTAGTTAAGCAGAATGGATTCATCTCCAACTCTGCACTCTGCTGTATCTTCTGATGGAATTTGTGCATTGCAAGAGGTAAAGTTATTGATATTATATTGATCTCATTTCTCATCTGCAAAGTGTATATATGAGTGTTGTGTATTGAATCTCTGTATGTGTTTTGGTTAAGTTTTAGAAATTTTTATAGTTGGCAGGGGCTCCTCTCTATGCTTCTTGCTTGTCTTATTCTGCTCCCCATGAAACTGATCAGGTTGCCAAGTTCTTACTGACATCAAAGCAGGCTCCAGGCTCAGATCATCTCTGTGGGATGCAGAGGAAGAGGAGAAATAGCTTTTTCCCACTCTCTCCCAGAGAACACTTCTCTGACCGAATTCTAAGTAAATTCTAGGGCTTATTTGACAGTTTTTTTTTCCTTGCTGGCCAACCTCCTAGTGAAGTCAAATATTGCAGCTGACGTCAATTGGCTTGTGGCCAGGTGCTGGACTATGCTGGGCAGAATCTCAGGGCAACAGATCCATCCCCCTTGGATCTTAATTTTTATAGTTCCGTTTTGCATGATGTTCTTTCAAATAGCAATAAAAATGGTAAACAGATTACAAAACACAAGCCACTCATGCATACATTCCTTTCTCCTGAACCCAAATGAACACAATGCCAACCCTAACAAAGGTTAATTAATAGCACAGCAGAGATTCTTATTAAAAAAAATCCTTCTTCCCACAGGCTGCAGAGCTAGGCTCTTGCCAGTCCTGTGTGTTCCTTAGCCACAAATTTATTTATACGTATTCTTCACATCTGTGCCAAGACTCTTGATTCCCTACAAACTTTCCATATAGAAATACACATAAGTCTGAAGCTGATAAAATTGTGAAGTAGGTGTCCTTAACTTTCAAGTCCAGGATTTCCGCACATTTTGATACATTCTTAATGTGTTTTGGATTTCTCCATTATTTTTCCCTAGAATCTACTGGGCCCACGCTGTCCCCTGGTTTTGTAGGCTCTCCAGTGAGAAACAACAAGGCTTTACAGTCCTAATCACATCTTTTCACTATCACCAAAATATGTACTACTTATCATCCCCACAGACCCTCACCAACCAATGTATCACCATTGGTGATGAGTTTGTGTCTGAGGAGAGTTACTTAGGGAAACGTCTGTATATGAGGCAGTTTATGGACTGGAGAGAACATTTTTGGTTCCTACTTTTGAACAGGGGACATATTCAAACACACACAGGCAGAAATGTGACATTTGGGCCTAACGTAATCCATGTCTGTACAAACATACACACAGTGAGCAAGGTAACCTAGACCCTTACAGGATTTTGACTCCCTGAGAGAGCAATCAGCATTTATGTGAAGTGTAGGCATGACCTTTGTGTGTTTTCATGTTTCAAGTGGAAATAGGGAGCCCACTCTTTTTGGAAACTCTGCTTAGAGTCTCTCTATCATGGACATTCTCCTGGACTACACTGTTGCAATGACTTGACCCTGAAATAGAGATGTGACCTTTATACTCAGCAGACTCTTTTGTGTCTATGTCTTGATATAAACAGTTGCTAGTCAATGATGCTTTAAAATAGAGTAAATGCCTTTAGGTGACATCATCACATGGTTTTAGAATTTTAAAGGGGCCGGGCACTGTGGCTTACACCTGTAATCCCAACACTTTGGGAGGCCAAGGCAGGCAGATCACGAGGTCAAGATATCGAGACCATCCTGGCCAACAGGGTGAAACCCCATCTCTACTAAAAATACAAAACTTAGCTGGGTATGGTGGTGGGTGCCTGTAGTCCCAGTTACTTGGGAGGCTGAGGCAGAAGAATCACTTGAACTGGGGAGGCGGAGGTTGCAGTGAGCCAAGATTGTGCCACTGCACTCCAGCCTGGTGACAGAGCAAGACTCTGTCTCAAAATAATAATAATAATAATTAATAATAATAAATTAATTAACGTAAAACATTTTTAAAGGATCTCAAGGACCACCTATTCAGCCTGTTTATTCTATAGCTGAGAGAGTTAAGACCCAGTTAGTAAAAAATCTAAGCTTGGAACCAAGACCTTTTTACTCCCTATACCACAGTCATTTGTTTTAGAAAAATTATTTAATGCAACCCATTCTTATTAGAATTTGTGTAAGACCCTCCAATTATTTTTTAGTCCTGTGATAAGAAAGTTCTGGGCAATTTAATGTTGTAAAACTCACTAATTTATTTCTCTTAAATGTTTTGAAACATATTAGAATATAGTGTGAGTGAAATAAAGCAATGAAGTACATTACTGCAGTTGACAACAGGAGTGTAATCATACCCGTTATGAATTCAATGTTAATGCTTTATACTTGGTCTTTCAGATGTGTCATTGCCAGCACATGCATAAAAGTGAAAAACTGCCTTAATCTTTCCAACATGAACTGAATGTGTAAAACTAACTAGACACTATGCAATGCAGTTCAACTTTTATGGGAGAAATAATGTACATAATTACAGTTAGTCCTAAAAGCTTAAAGTCTTCCTCTTAGCTGTCTTTATTTTGTATCCAATCCCCAAACCAATTCTACTTTCATTAGGCTACTTTTCTACTGTCCTATATCCATTTCTAGTGCTGAGATCTGGATATGGGGTTTTTCTCAAGCTGTTGTTTTTCTAACCCCAAGTGCCAACAAGTTCAAGCTCAAATCCTACCTCTCCCCATTAAATTTTTTCTCTGGCAGTTAAGCCTTCCTTTCATTTAACTCCAACTGTTGAGAACATATAATTTATACCTTGAAACTTTATCCATAATTATATCTAATCTCATATAATTTGCTTATTTATGTTCATTTAGCTAAAATTTGCACTTAGATTGTGAAAATTTTCATGCAAAGATTGTGTGTCTTCTCTTTTCTCATAATACCCAACACTATGGTGCAAATACGGGTACCCAAAACTATTCATTTTTTATTAGCCTATGATTAAATAAGGGCTTATGTGACCTGATGCACAAACTTTGCTACTCAAAGTGTGGTCCCTGGGCCAGCAGTTCCCTAGGAACTTCTTAGAAATGCAGAATCTCAGGTTCTATTTTAGACCTGCTGATTTAAAAAATCCAGTGATGTGCAAAGTTTGACAGGCAATAGCTTGAGGGAGAGCAACTTTGGCGGTTCCCAGACATTGAGTTCTGGCCTACATGATGCAAGCATCAAGTTTTCCTGTGCAAAGAGAGAGGTGTTTCCTTGACATCTGTAGTCATCAACTCCTTAGAAATTTGGTGAAAGCTTTGAACCTTCTTTCAAGAAAATGAACATAAAGTCGTAATATTTTACACATAATTTATGAGCTTAAAGGACACTTTGAACCATAAAGAGATCATTTATTTTTCTCCTGGAGTGCCTTGTTATGTGTTGTGTATTTACCATTAAAAAACAAGGGAGATCTAATTGGCCTTTCTGCAAGAGGATAGTCTTTGGTTTTTGTACTGTGTGTTTAGTTGGGTAATAATAACCATATATAATGTTGCTCCTGTAGATGAGGTGGCCAATATTGTAGAGATAAGCTAATTTATACATTAAAGAAGCCTTCATAATGGTAGATTTTATTCATCTCAGTAACACAGTATGTTTTGATTTAAGCAATCAAGAGTGTCTAGCTAATTGTGTACTTAATTTTTAAAAACTTCTCTCTTTCTTTCTCTTTCTTTAAATGCAAGCAAAGAGTCATACTTTCTTTTCATGTATTTTTAAAAAGTCCTTTGGTGTGATGATCTGAATTGCTCTTAATTATCAATTAAATTTTCCCCAAGTACATTGTTAAAAGTTTAGATGATCTCAATTAGTAAGAACCTCACTCTTAACAGCAAGAGTGAAGTTGGTTATTTTAAGTTTCCTTTATCATATGAAAGGAAAGGCTCGGATAGCTGAGATCAATGTTAAATGGGAATTATGGAAATAAATGCTAAAAATAACAGACATAAAAATGTATGACCAGTGAAGTCGAAGAAGTGGGCCTTCAGTTTTAAGTTTTTCCAGATACTAATAATATTCATTTGAAAATATTATGCCCCTGCTTATCCTAAAGGGAGTTCCAAATTAATGCCTGCATTGGTATTTTAAAATTGTACTATTTTACATACTTTACTAGTGTTTTTTTCTTGGGAGGAAATATACCCACACCTGCATTTAAAGGCAACTTATATTTGCCAAAACAGCAACACGTGAAATTGGGGTTATGCTGTTATAACTATGTGGACAGGGCATCTGTAACACATTCAGAAGACACACAGCCCAATACTCCTCTATCAGTGAAATCTTAAAGGCAGGTGCAAGAAAACGTGGAGAACTTAAAAGTACTCAGAACTTAGAATAGATTAGGAGTCAAGAACAAATCAGTAGTTTAGTGGTTAAAAAAGAGAGCTCTCACTAGCATGAATCAAGCACTGGGGAAAAGAACTATATGCTGGCACCAAGAGCTGGCTTATAACAATGAGGTATACCAGATCACCTCTTTTGCTATGAATCTCCAAAGCAAATTTTAGGCATTTCACATTCTTCATTACTGAGATACTGAGTGTGCATCAGAGCTGAAAAGAATCAGGGCTGAATTCCATTACATTTGATTCAATTTGTAGAGCACTTAATATACGTTATGTACACTTCCTGGTCAATGAGGAAAAGGGGAATTAAGCAAAGAAAGGGTCAGGAGTTGGTACAATGAAAAAACATTCTCTATCCTTAAGAATTTGGCTGTCTACCTGGGGAAACAAACACATACACACTGCGATTAGATAACTGGTAGCATTTAAAAATGTGAATCCTTGGTAGATTGATGAAAGCAAAGAAAGGAAGTTGCATTAATTTTCTTAAATCATGTATGTCTTTATTTCTTATTCTTACCCTATTGCACTAGCTAGAGGTCTGTATGTTGATAAGGATACAAATCTTATTAAAGAAGTGGATCTCTATACCATAGCACCCATATGTTGGCAGGGGCTAAGATATAGTTGGAACAGCTGATTTTCATGGAGTCCCTGAAATCATGTCACTCAGGCAGTCACCTCTTCAGTATTGGAGGTCTTGGTAAACGATTAAGACTGAAAGTCAAAAATCAGCAACTTGGGACGTGAATGTCCATAGTGATTTTTGAGATAATTTTGGAAAAGCTTCATCAATACTGGTCTTGGTGAAATACAGAATCAGATGATGTTTAAATTTGGTGTGTTACCAAAGACAGTCCTACTTTCAAATATGGTTAGAACAGTTGGAAGGAGAGGTGAAGAAAGACATGTGTTATTTTTATTCTTTCTTCTTAATTTTCTCATCCTCTTTTTAAATCAGGAAGGACTTTCATATATGAAGCCTAATACAGACAAACCTCATTTTTGTTACTTTTTCTTTAGTGGAAAGAGAATAGTTGTATAGTGTCATGTTCAGGTGCTTAGGAAAACATCTGGGTTTAGTCTCAGGAGTGGCATATTCATGGACACATAGAGGGGAACAAGACACACTGGGGCCTGTCAGAGGGAGGACAGTGGGAGATGGGAGAGATCAGGAAATATAACTAATGGGTACTAGAGTTAGTACCTGGTTGATGAAATAATCTACACAACAAACTCCCATAACACAAGTTTACTCAGGTAACAAACTTCCACATATACATTTATACTTAAAAGTAAAAAAAAAAAGAGAGAGAAAATTTTAAAAAGAGTGGGATAATGTGACATGACTTGTTTGAGATGAGGTAATTTTTCCACGTTTGCATCATAGCAGCTTGAGGGTAGTTCCGGTACAAAATCAAAAATAATATGATCACTTATTTCCCACTCAGTTTTCAGTGGACACTTAGACCCCAAAAGAGAATTGTGTTTCGAGAAAAAAAGACTTCACTTCCTCCAATCGGCATAATAGCTGTCTAAACATCGTGGAAAATAAAGTGAGATTTGCAGAGAGTAATGACAACAGTGATGATGGTGATGATAATCACTATGATGACAATAATGCTTAGTATTTTAAAGTCAACCTCAGATGAGATTGGGCTCATTGAGATGTGTTTGTTCCTATTTAAACAGACAAGCTGGGCACAGTAGCTCATGCCTGTAATTCCAGCACTTTGAGAGGTAGAGATGGGAGGATTGCTTGAGCTCAGGAGTTCAAAACTAGCCTGGGCAAAATAGTGAGACCCTGTCTCTACAAAAAGTGAAGAAAATAAAAATTAGCTGAGTTTGGTGGCACATTCCTGCAGTCCCAGCTACTCAGGAGGCTGAGGTAGGAGAATCACTTGAGCCCAGGAAGCTGAGGCTCAGTGAGCCGTGATCCTGCCACTGCACTCCAGCCCGGGTGACAATGAGACTTGGTCTCTTAAAAAAGAAAAAGAAAAACAAAAACGAAAACAAAAAAAAACAACCAGAAAACAACTGACTTTGATAAGGCAAAAGTCCAGGATGTTAGAGGAATTATTCCTCTACCTTTTATTTGAGAAAGAAAGCAAATTAAAAGAAATAGTCAACATCAGCAAAACAGAATTATAAGTTATAACCTCTATTATATGAATCCTAAATTGCTTGTGTCTGTGGGACATGTTATCAAAAGCAACAATTACAATATGAGCAGAAGTTGTGATGTATACTGGCGCAAATTTAGTAAACATTTGCTAGTAAGAATCAGGATATTCCAACTGTTTTACAAATTTCTCCTAGGAAAATTAGGCTTAGAATCAGGGAAGGAGGGGAAATTTGAAAGTAAATTAAGTCAATAATAAGCTACTTTATCTAAGATAAGCAAGCCAGGAAAAGAGGTGGGAATGGTAAGTTTGGACTACAGATGAACTAAAGACAAATTTTCTTAATGAAATCTAGAATGAAGAGAAAAGACAGATCACATTTGGTTAACTATTTGTAAATCTATAGTAGGTATCATAGTCTTTAAATTAATTTCTGTAACTAAAACATAAAATACTACCTAGAGCTGGAGGGCCTCTTAGAGATCATTTAAACTCTCTATAGAGACCAGACTTTAAAGCTTAGAGAAGTTAAATAATTTAATGACTGTCATACAGTAGGTTGTCAGCAGAGCTGGGGCAGGAATACCTGCATCCTAATTCCCCTTTGACAGCTCTGAGAGAAAGGGGGTTTTCAGAGGCTTCAACTCTGTGAACAGCTTAAGCAGAATGTGACAGATGGACTGTGTTTATTGCTGCTCCCACCAATATGTACAACTACTGGGATGTAACATAATGCTGGGGTTTAACATTTACTTGTCAATATCTATTTTTTTGTTTACTTACTGTTTATTGTGCTGCTTAAAAGGAGCTAAACATTTTGTAAACAATGCAGCTCGTTTTTCTGAAAGGTTATATACAAATAAAGCCACTAACTGGAGTTAAAAATTGTAAACTTTATTTTCACAGTAAATAGCTTCCTCTCTTTTCACGCCTTGCTTTCTCTCAGCCACATATAGAAATGGAAAACTGTCTGCATGCCCCAGTGTGGCTTTTGTTTGTATCCAGCCACTCCAGCATGAATTCTAAAACCTGGATCTGTTTCCTCTCCCACACTGAAGATTCTTGTGTAGTTGTGACTGTGAAAGTATTCATCTTTTACAATGAAAATTGGTTTCAATGCCCTTAAACATGTTTTTGCTTCTAGGTTTGTGGGTTTTGTTTCTAAACATCCTTGTTCTTTTACATGTGTCTCCATGCTCTTGGCCTTAGAACAAAGTAACTCACACTGTTGTCAGACCAATTATCAATCTGGTATAGATTCTGTAAAAAAAAAATTTTTTTTTAAATGCTAGTGAATAAACCTCAGCGAATAAGTTTTACTTTTTTTTTGTTTGTTCCTAATTTCTTCATTTGTTTAATCGATAATTTAAGCATTGGCTGTATGTTAGGACCAGTGTAATCTGGAGCTGCAAATACGAGTGAGACAGGGTATCCTGCCTGGGGATGGGTTGAAAATGCACTAGAACGGAAGGTCATTTTTTTGGAGGAGGGAGGTTGGGAAGAGACTGAGTGTTTCTCTGTCACCCAGGCTGGAATGCAATGGCATGATCTCTACTCACTGCCACCTCCACCTCCCAGGTTCAAGCAATTCTCCTGCCTCAGCCTCATGAGTAGCTGGGATTACAGTCATGTGCCACCACACCCACCTAATTTTTGTAATTTTAGTAGAGATGGGGTTTCGCCATATTGGCCAGGCTGGTCGAACTCCTGACCTCAGGTAATCTGCCTGTCTCGGCCTTCCAAAGTGCTGGGATTACAGGCGTGAGCCACGATGCCAGGCCTCATAATGTATTTGGATAGGAAATCCCTTATGTTGAGAAAGAGGAGCTCAAAAATGATAATTTCTTATAAATTTTATTCCTTATACTAATTCACAATCAGTGCTGCTGCTTTGTAAGGTTCCATTTCCTGTCTAAAATGTGCAATATCGGCAACGTACATACACTGAAAAGAGGAAGCTTTTTATTTCATTGAAATATGGTAGCAACTGAACATTTAAAAACTGACAACTAACCAGATATGCTAGTTGTTATACACAATGAGATCTGCATTTCCTTTTTGCATTCATGAAAGAAAAGAAAAACAAAACATACAGCCATTTATAAATATGTGTAAGAAGGGAGTTTCTTCATAATTAAATTCAGAATAAAAAGGAAAATAACAGATGAAGAAAAAGAAAAAAACATTAGTAAGGTTTAATAATAATTTATATTCCAAAGAAGATTGTGGAGATTGGGAAAATAAGATGCTGAGGGAAGAAACCAGTTAAAAAGGGATTTATAATTTTAAGGGGGCAGGGAATGAAGTGAGAGATAAGTATTTCTTTATCAAAATGCAGATTTTAGTTTCAAATTCAACTGAAAGCATTTTGAACATATGATTCTTATGTGTTACTCCCAAGCAAACAAGACTTTCATTCTTTCCCTCCCTCCCTCTCTCCCTCCTTCCCTCCTTCCCTCCTTTCCTTCCTTCCTTCCTTCCTTTTTCCCTTTCCTCCCTTAATTCTTTCTTTCTTTCTCTTTATGTCTTTCTTCCTATTCCACGTTGATAACAAAGCTTGGATACTGCATTGTGCACCATGCATTCCAGACAAGGCAGGAAAACCGAAGAGAAATGAATTGTATTACCAAGAAGTGAAATCTCTCTTGGAAAGCAAAAATGCATCAGGAGACCTCTTAGTTTCATGCCTTAGTAAAGTAAAACCTCTAAGTGGTCTTTGGCAGGATTTTACATAACCTAATGAATAAGAAAAATGAAAACTTACACTTAATTAGGCTTGACAAGAAGTCAATCACATTTGAAGAACATATAAGTCTGATTTAAATAGCAGGGAGTTCTCTAAGAGTACCCAAATCGGATCCGCTCCTGTGCATAGGTCACACAGGTTCCTGTAGCTGCTGCTCACAATGTCAGAGCCTCAGAGTTCATTGAAAAAGCGCATTCAGAAGAAGGCTATTCACTCTTGAAAATCTGCACATCTCAGCCACACTTTGAATTATTTGTAGTAGCATTTTAATTGCTGCTTCCTGGGTTCTATTACTATAAGGTGCAAGAAAACATTAACAGCCTGAACACAATGTAAAAAGAAATAACATGTGGAAGGCAAGCACAGCATTAAAAAACATTGGATTGAGCCTTGTTTTGTCCAGTAAAATTTCAAAAAAAAGGCAGTCTGATGCTTTTCTCTGTTGTGTGATCCAAGTCACTGAATAGAAGCTGAAACTCAACCAGCAGACTTTATATCAGCCTCTGTACTATAGGAAATCTGCCTCTATACTTCTTCCAGAACAAACCATGTCACCTTGGACAAATTATGTAACCACAATCTCTTATCAGTTTCCCCCTCTACAAAGTTATTCACTCCTTCAACATCTGTTTTCCTAATAATATGTTTTACAATGTTCTTTTCTAACATTCTACAAACCTATGTTATTATATACTTTTTCTATTTAAAAAATTACTTAATAAAAATAATAATTTAGTGACCTTTAAGGGACAGAGTAAATCTGTTAGCAATACTAGAATAGTGAGCCTGAAATTCTTTCTCCATATTTGCCAAGAATCTTAAGATTTTGTAATTGGAACATTAAAAACCCTTTTAACTCTGACTTCCATAGAAAACCACAGTAATACCTGATTTTAGGATAATTTTTGCTTTAAGTAGTGGATTTGCTATGAATATAAATGAATTATTATAATAAGAGGTATAAACCAGCAAGAAATGTCATCTGTAGAATATTCTCACCTGTATAATCTTAGTCCAAGATTATAAAATACACAATAGATACTAATCCCTCCTCGAATGAATATCCTGACTTCAACTTCCTAGGGACATTTTCAAGCTGCTTATGACTTTGCTCATCAATATTAATGAATTCTTACTATATTCAAGGCTCAGAGACAGGGCTATTGTCTTTAAGAAGAAATATTACTGTATTATGGTTTTGATAGATTTTGTTGACCAATAGGCTGATAGTTGGAAACAATCCTTTAGAAGAAAAGCTCTTCAAAAGTGACCTCCTGCTGATACTTTAATTTCTTAACTTTGTAATAAATTCAATATTAAGAGACTCTGAAAAAAATATTAGGGTGGCAGAAAATCTGCTTGGGAATAAAATTTAGAAAGCCACTACATTTTACTGCCATGGAAAATCCATTCTTATGAAAACAGAAGAAAATATGATGGCTGTGCTCTTAAAATATTCTAAGAATAGTCACTCATGAAAAAATATGAAAAAATAGTTATTGTATATTTCCGACAGTTAATCAGTTCCTTCCACTAGGAGACTTTTTTTTTTTAATTTCAGACTGTTCCAACTTTTTCTGTTCCAGCAGAAACTGAATACAATAACTCACTTGACACTGCCCTCTAAAGTTAGAGCTGGTTATTGAGTTATTATCAGCCATCTCTTCTCCACATAAAGTCCCATTTCCTTTCCTACTGGGATTTTAGTTCTGAATTATTAGCCAGTTTTGATGCAAAAAACTTTTTGGAAGTTTTCTATGTCATATTTTAATGCTAATGAATTTTTAAAAATATGTCATGTAAAGATAAAATAAGTACTTACAATAAATGACAGTGAGTGGGGGGGGAGTAGGCCAGAGAAAAAAAGGCAATTAACTTACAAGATATTTCAGAGATAAGTTCTAGAAGAGATAGTGGGTGTATCACTGGAAAAGGCTGGACCTGCCATCGTTCAAGAAGGCAACTGGAACTATTGGTCCACATGTTAGAAATTTGACCTAGACTCTAGAAGCTGTGTGCAAACTGATCACTGTGAGTAAATTCCTTAGGGATTTGCCACCATCACAGTTACAATAGAAACTATTACGTTAAGTACCATATCCCCACCATGAGGGAGGTGGGAATCTATTTCTGCAGAGGCTTTCCTCATCAATTGTTCCAAAAGCAACAGGAATGCAGTAAAATGAAACATGGCAGAATTCCAACCTAATTTCCTTTTACTCCCAGATATGAATATTCACTGCAACTTGAGCCAAAGCCAAATGGATGGTGGAAGGGAGTTTCTTAATTTAGGACTTATTTATTAAAACAATAAACATGATTTCTAAAACTCAGAACCTCACAGTGTTTACAGCTGGGAATATTTTTATGACATAGTCATGTCTTCTTATCAGTATTTTTAAAACTTATTTGTTCAAATCTTTATACCAGCATCAAATACCGTCTTCAGAAAGGTCAATTGTTTTCACTATAATAAAGACCACACACACATTTTGTTCCATTCTTTTCTTTGTCCTCGGTGGTCTGTTTCATACTCTTAGGACTTCACTTTGGTGATTAGATGATTGCTTATATTGTCATTGAGTATGCGATTCAAAGTTGATTCTTGGCAGATACTAGCTAGTGTGACCATATATACCATTTTTCTTGGGAAATCCAGGGTACATGCCTTATGCCATTATTTGTTATTCACAGTGCACCTCTGAGTTGTGAAAGTGGCCTGATTTGGACAATACATTACACAGTCACTCTACTACTGTTTGTTTCTCTCCTCATCCCCACTGTGACAGCCTCCTAGATCTCTGATTGAGGCCCAAGGTGAAGGCTCATTATAGGTGCTTTGGTTATCTGACAAGGTTCTGTCTGGCAACCAGCACCCTTCCCCTCTTTGCTAGTCATCATGCTAAGTTGAGTTCTGATACAAGACACACACTTGGGACTGGAGCTCATCCCTGGTGACATTTTTTATTAAAGAGTATGGAAAGACACATATAAACTCAGGATGGAATTTGGTAAGCAGAAAATACAGAAAGTATGAAAGAGGCAGATGATGGAAAGATTTGGAAGAAAAGGAAATGAAGTAAGAACAAAGCAGGCAGGAAATATAGAAGTTGGCACTTCACAAATAAAGTTAATAGTATTGTTCCTTTTCCAATATTTCTTTTACTAACATTTTTCTAATGACACATTCCGCACACTTCCCCATTCAGATAAAAGCAGGTAACACCTGCGCCAATATTTTGTATTTCTCTGCAAGGTCTTTGTTCTGGAGCTGGTGTTCTTATTTACTTTTTTGTCCTTTCTCTTGTTGAAATTCTCTTTCAGATTCTATTTATTTAAATCTCTGCCTTCATTAGGTCAATATGAAAAATTAATTTGCATAAAGATGAGAATGGCTTAATGTGATGTTTCCAATAAACTTACATTTTAACAGATATTTTCAATGTATTCTTAACCTACCCAAGAGTGTCTTATGTTTGGGGCTGTGGCAGTGATAAAAGGGGAAAATACATTTGGAGTCAGTGGGCTGTCACCTCTAATTCTATCCAAAGGTCCCTGCTTACTCCACATACTGGTAAGCTGTTCCTCAATGCCCCTGCCAGTCCTGAGTCTATGCTTACTAATTCTTAGTGCTGTGGCTGACACTTCATGCTGTTGGCTTTTGAAAGTAGGACATTTCTTCCTTCAGTATAGATAACTCAAATTATTATTAATCTGCTTCAGTGTGTAAAAGTCATCCCCACTTTGTCTAGCTTTAGAAAATGTTGCTACTTTTCTCAATGTGTACCTAGGTTTCATGACTATTGGAAGAGAGTACCGCTCAGTTTGTGCCATTGAAGGATGATTGAAATTAATGTGGGGCCTTACATAGTAATTTTCATAAACTTTCTCTTTAAATTCCAGCTTCTGAACATAAGAACACTGAATGCAGAGTTTTCTTTTCAGACTTTTCCAGTCATTTCTTTTCTGTATTATAAATGTGCTATAATGAATATTCAAAACAGACTCATTTTAATAAAAGCATTTTATCACAATGAACATTTCCACAATTAGATTTATGAAAGTGGTGTGGATTACTGGAAAGCAAACTTGTGAGGATCAGGAGGTGTGATTTCCAGTCACAACTCTATCATGTCTTTGTCATTTAATCACTAACTGACCTGTCCCCCCCAAAATATCACAAGCTTGCTTAGCCTGATGGCTTTCCCCTCTGCTAGCATTCTAGTGTTACCTCCTTTGTGTCTTCCTATATGTTTTGTAATTATCCTACAGAAAACCTCTATTATATTATGTCAAATACCATAGTATAATAAAATCCTTGGTCTCCTTCCGCATTTCCTTCAAAGTTCGGACAAGACCTTTTTCTTGTTCATCTTAATAAACCCAAGCCTTATTACAATGCCTAGCATGTTGCAGGCATGTGTTTATTGAATTAAAAAATAAAAATCAGATCCCTTATCTACAGATAGGGCCTAACTAACCACCTCTGGCTCTTCCATACTCACAAGATGGAGAGAGTGACTCCCTGAAAGAGGCCTTGACTTTTTCAAGTAGTCTTCCCTAACTCCGCTGTGCAAAGTTACCTCTCTATCTCTGTCCTATGTCACTTCCTCTTACTTTACACTGTTTTAGTCTCTTCATAGTCTATTTTTTGACTTCCCCACTGGAATATTAGCTCTATCAGGTAGGTGCTTTATCTGTCTTGTTCTATCCAGAATTTGTTGTGCTCTTTAGAGAGATACACACACATAGTAGGTACTCGGTAAATGCTCGAGTGAATAATGTGACACTGAAGAGATTCTAAATAAATGAAAATATTTTTATGTGATAAAATTACTATGAAAATTCAGCACATTTTTATCATTGCTAAATTACTAAATTACACTGAGATGCCTCCTTTGCTTAATAATAAGAGAATATACGGTGGCTCAAGCCTGTAATCCCAGCACTTTGGGAGGCCGAGGCGGGTGGATCACGAGGTCAAGAGATCGAGACCATCCTGGTCAACATGGTGAAACCCCGTCTCTACTAATACAAAAAATTAGCTGGGCACAGTGGCGCGTGCCTGTAATCCCAGCTACTCAGGAGGCTGAGGCAGGAGAATTGCCTGAACCCAGGAAGCGGAGATTGCGGTGAGCCGAGATCGCGCCATTGCGCTCCAGCCTGGGTATCAAGAGCGAAACTCCGTCTCAAAAAAAAAAAAAATAAAAAAAAAATAATAATAATAATAATAAGAGAATATGCTAAATGAAAAAGAAAAGGTCTTGTTTGCTGATATTTTTATTTAGTTTTTTAACTATCCTTTCTTTAGAAGGATTATAACCATCTGAGCCTTTTAAAATGCAACTTATTATTTTCCTGAAATTTTTCAGATTCTTTCTCAAAAGACTGAGGTACATTTCTTGATTTTTTTTTCAAAGTTGGAACATGTCATTTTATATGAGAAAAATACAAGCTGTGTTTCAAGAATTAAACATATATTCGTTTTTATTCAGTATGAAGATCTCAACTTAATGTTTAATTATAATATTGGATTGTGGCATGAAGATAATTTAGGTAATAACACCCAGATGTAGGTGATTTCCTTTATTTTAGGAATAACATTTTGTGAATCCTAATGTGGACACCAATATAATTTGTAAAATCAGAATTTCATAGTCTGATTCTAAAAGGGATTTTTAGTACTGGGCCTTCTGTAACCCCTGTGTTTTAAGGACATTCATGTAAAAACTTACCATCGTAGATGTGTGCTGATTTGAGACTGCCATCGAGTAAGTAGTGTTTCACCCAGTCATTTGTCGTATGTTTATTTTCACTTGCAATCAATGAAGATGTTGTTCAGAAACATTCATGTGAACATGGTATCACGATTATATACATGGTATTTCAACATATTCATGCTTAGGAATGGAACTTCCATATCTGTTCATGCGTAACAAGGACTGCAAGCAACGTTTAAAGGAGGCGAGATTTTTGTATTTTGTGGTATTATTTAATTTTAATACGGTCATTTTACAGGCTACTAACAATAAGCAACCTCTGCTATCTCCTCCCCCACAGAAATAAAGAACTGTTAGAAAGCTTTTAACTATGGACTCAATCAGGAGCCAGTTGTTTAAATTCAACCAGAAGATTTTATCCTACCATGCTTCACCATTATTCAGCAGAAATAATCATTTAAGACCAAATTGGAGCCAGGCCTCAATCAGTCATACTTCTTGGAGGCAGCTGAAATGTCATCAAATGTGGGCTTGTTTAATACAAAAAGCAAAAAGAAGTTAAACAGATAATATATGATTCTACAATGGGTACTACATAATGCAAGATTACCATTGTTTACATCTTAATTTGAGCTACGGGAATATCCAATAGTTATTTAAAATTTTATTAAGCCAATGGTGGATATTTACTCATTGCTTGAAAGTCAGGTCTCTATAATTAAATTATGTTATAGGACATAAAGATTGGAATCCAAACATATTTTAACTTACCTCCTCAGATTCTGGATTATTTCTGAGAACTGCTGATCTGGGTAGGCAGCAAACAGGTTAAAAATTTAAATACATTATACATGCAAATATTATTATTGCCATTCTTGCTGAATCATGTGGTATATTCTTCACACAAACTAAAAACTAAGCGACCTTCATACATTTGGCATTAAATATTGATATTAAGCATATGTGTCATCTGAATTTTAGGTAAAATATAAAATATAAAATAGGCAAAATTAAAATTAGCCCCTTGTTTAAATTTTTTAAAATATAAGAAAAATTATTTTTTAAGTCTACAGCACAATGTTGGGATATGTATAGGTATTGGTATATTTTAAAGTGGTTGATATTCACATTATGAATATACACAAGTTTTGTTTTCAATTCAAAGTAAATAAAAATATAATTAGTTTTCATTCATTATTATCTTTCTTGGTTATGATGAAAGCCAATATTCAATAATTCCAAATATTCAGAACCTGAGATTAATTTATCAAGTTAGAAATGAAATTTGTGACTAAGAAAGAAATATTCTGTTCTAAATTTGTTTGTTCTAAATGTCCTAAGTTTGGGAGTGATAAAAATAAAACAAAATTATTAATTATCCCTTAAATTTCATTGATTCATATCCCATTATGCTTAAATGTTGGCAGAAGAATGGAATATATGGGATTATGTGCATTTATTTTTCAGAAACTTCACTTGATCTTTATACCAAGGGAAGAGACTGGTTTACCTAAAGCATTCTTGTCTGTTAATTTTGTTTTCCTCTTAGTTTAAGTTCAGTAGTACAAGTTCAGTCATATTATTAAACAAAAAAAAAGTTTACTCTTCTTTAAGAGATTTTTTTCTGTTCAGGCTTCTATAAAAAGTTTAACACTTATAGCAATACATATTTTAGAGAAACAAACTTATAGACTAAATTTATTTAAAAGTATAATATTGATTTTTTTGTTTAATGCATAGAAATCTATGATACATATTTTAAAATTTTATATTGTTGAATTTAAGTGCATTTTAAGTGTAATAAAGGGGTGTTATGAGAAATTAAATTAGACAACTATTTGAGAGTGTTTTGAAATTTGCACTATAGCAAAAGGCAAATGTAAGTCAATATCGTCACCTTCATCTTTGCTCTATGTATCCCACAGAACAAGTTTTCAGCTTTCTTACTGACCTAACAGTGTAGACCTGCTGTTTCTCTCAATAGGTCTGGCCCATGTTTCAATTTTACATGTTCACATCATTTCTGGACAGAAAACTAGACAGCAAAATAAATAAATAAATAAATAAATAAAAGTTGGGTCATTTTTTCACACATTTCCTTCTATACTATGACTTTTCTATTAATGTAACAAAATATATTTTCTTATGATACATGGTAATGAACTTCACCTATATGGCAAATTGAAATAAAAGTCTGAACAAAGATGAAAATGATATTAACCTTCCAAGCCCTAGATGTAAAAAATACATTTCTGATGAACCAAAGTGGCTCTAGACTTTACATTGAGAATTTCCATTTAAACACCCAGAGACTGAGATAGAAAAGTGTTTTAAAGTACAGTTTCATCAAAAATATCAAAATCACCCTCTCCTTCTTTTAAAGCATGTTGATAATTTCCATAGGGTTAAAAAAAAAACTACATTTCCCCTTCACAGTTGGTTCTTAAAAAATTTTTCATAATATAATTTTCTGACATTTGGTAAAGGCTACATAGACTGTTGATGATTCTGATAAAATAAGCCTTCCTTTATTTATGATCAGTATCTGTAATTTATCTTTACTGTACTTGTTACAGATTGTTTGGAATTCCATGTCCTATTATGTAATTTATGTTTTGAAAGTACATTCTATTTCAGATCTGTATTTGTTGGTAATGGTAACAAAACTTGGTCACTATATTAAAATGCATATCATTAATAAATAATTTTAAATTGTTGACTGTAAATATCTACGGCATACAATATTCATTTTTTCTATCTTCTTAATGAATATAATTGTTTATCAAAAATAATTAAGATGATTATCACTGCTTATTACATACCAGAAATAGTAATAAGCACAAAATAAACTAGGTTTCATAGTTCAACTTAAAAATATTTCATTTTCTTTTTAATTCAGAAAACATTTCTTACCATGTAAAAAATAGTGTTTTGAACATTAATTACAATATTCAATGTAATGCTTTCAAGACCATAGCAAACCAAATTTTCACATTTCTATTGTATTTCAATCTAATGAAAATAAAAGGTATTTGTTAAATACTTGTTTTCAAATATCAATAGTTAATAATATCTTGCTTACATTTGGATATACATCTTGTTCTTTCCCCATGTTTCTACTGGTTGATTTTTTCCCATTATAATTGATCTTAAAAAACATTTTAATGGCAGCAAATATACTTTTATCTCAGATGCAAGACTCCTGTGTATACTGCACTTCATTTTGATTAACCTCTAGATAGTGCTTAAGTACATATATCCTTTAGATGAGTAACTCTCGCCAAGATTAAAAAGGCAATTCTGTCTTTCCATTTTGTACGCCTTTCAAAAACATCTTGACCATGTAAGATTTGCAATTAGATTTCTATGCAACTACTAATCCATTATGCCCATAATAAAATTAAATATATTTTAGCAGAAAGAAGTACTGAACCATGTTTTAAATTTTCACCTTGTATATCAAATCATATGCATGATGTTGGCTGCTTCTTCGTCAAACAAGGGAGCTATGCTTGACAGTCAGTTTCAGCAAAGGTATTGATTGATCGAACTAGTAGGGGAATGAGTGTTTTAAAAATATATTCTCATTAGGGTTTTAAATATCCCACAACAAGTAGTGATCACTAATATTTTGAAGACTCACAGGCCCACAGAATATTAATGGAAGTGTCAGTTTTTCTTGTGGGATTGTCCAAGTTACCTCTTATTTTCTGTTCTTATCCTGGTGAAGAAATACTGAATATAACTTTTTAATTCTAACATAAAGCATTTAACTGCCCAAAAGCTACGTTTCAAAGACATCAACAATACAGTGTGGTGAGTGTTAAAAGGATGTCTGCCACACTCTTTTTTCTAATATTGAAATTGTGTAAATCATTATCATGGCTTAAGGAAACATTAACTTTGATACCGGTTCTACCACGTTCAAGGGGTTGTAAAGAAAAAAAATACAAACAGATGATATGTCAAAGCACTTTGAAAATGCTAAGGTCTTGTTTTGATCATATGGTAAAAGTTTTAGGCTGTGCTGAATTATTTAAATCTTAAATTAGCCATATGAGTGGAAAAATAACCCTCTGAAATGGAGTATAGCTGAAATTATACCTAAAATGTGCCCTACAAAGACTGCCAAAATTTCTCTCTCATTTTTCTTATTGTGTAAACTTATTTCTGATCATTTACAACCCTTTAATGATGAAAATATTTATTTGTTGTCCTACAATTCTTCAATGAAGAAATACAGACATACCCCAGAATCTCTTTATTAGCTTTTAAGAGTTCTTTCTTAAAAGATATTTGTTACCTTTAAAATTTACGAACCAAATTTCCTTTATCTTTTAATAAAGCATGTGACTAGATATCGAAAATATAAAATTCTGTGGTGTTTTAAAAATATTTTATTCTATATTAACATTATTAAAAATGAGTTTACAGGAAAATTCCTTATTTGAAATATAAAATACTATGTGCTTACAAGTAAAAGTTGGTGAAATATTAGTTTTTAATTAATATTTAACATAGTATAATACAAGTACCAATGCATTTCCAGTTCTTCATTATTTACTCTTTCATTTATATAAAAAAAGCAGTAGGTTTTTATGGAGGGGTTTATGAAAGATTTAAATTGAAATATGATTAGTTAATGGGCAATCCGACGAACTTGTTGGCTCACTGAACTTACCGAAAATAAAACCAATTAATTACCAGATGTTCACTTAATTTCAGTAAATCTTTTAATTAATTGCAAATTTTTCTGTTATTGATCTTTAGAATATTAGAAGTTTTAGTTTTCATTTTTTCCTGTTACACATTGAGGTTTGTGTACACAGAAAAATACATTTAAAAAGTTTTTCTTAAGTGTTCATAAAGATCTTCTTGTACCTATAAGAATTTTCATATTCTCAATTAATAAACCACTATTAAAGTAATTATATATCTTTATATAATCATTTATATTCTACCCTCTAATTAATTTAGGGAATTGTTACCATTTGTTTTTAGTTGATATGAAGAATTCTACTGATTTTTAAATAAAAGCTGTTGTAATAACTTTGTGGGAGTACCTATGTGAAACTGTAATAGAAATGAGTGAGACAAAATACTTATTTAATACTTATTTTGTGTTTGTATTTATATGTAGACATTTGTCTACGCAATCCAAATTTTTTCAAATTTAAAGCCTTATCTTACATTCTATTAAGCTCGTATATTTTGTAAAGTACTTTCATCAATATTACTATGCTCTTGTTCAACATATTTTATAATTTCATTTCCCTTAATTTGTAGGGGATATTGATATTTATTGAAAAACCTCTTGCTTCTTTGTGGTTTAAGTACTGAAATGTAGGTATACTAGAAACAAACATAATTAAATCCTTATATGTTGAGGTCATTGTGATCCCCATATTCCATACAGAGTATCTAAGTCTACAAATATTCAGTATCAGGAGGAGTGAGACTGAGATTCAAATCTATATTTGTCTATTTCAAGACCCACTTTTCCTCTATATCATGCTGGGTATGAGGGATTTATGTTTTCTAGCTGATGTTCTTTGGTTAAAATTTCTGGTAATAAACATAATTCCTTAAGATAAGTCACATAGTTTCTTTTCCTAATAAGAAAAATAGCACCCTGACATTTATTTCATTTGAGATTATAGAAATCATATCAATAACTCTTAAGTTCTTTTCATGCATCATTTTAGATATCATTTATCTTAGATAATTAACTTCAATCTATTATAGGCTAGATATATTTCTTCTGTAGGCCCTGCCTTAGGGTAGAATAAAACTCTGAAAACCCAATAAAAAAATGATTTATATCCTTCTTCATTTGGGGAACAAGGCACAGGCAATTATTTAAAACACTTGAGATTGAAATAATTGCATTTTCTCCTGCTAGAATATTCTATTGATTATTATTTTAGAGAAAAGAATAATTCTCCTATTATGGAATGGCCACATTAAATTCTAAATTTTTTTTCTGTCACTCTAA
This sequence comes from Aotus nancymaae, assembly GCF_030222135.1. Taxonomy (NCBI): domain Eukaryota; kingdom Metazoa; phylum Chordata; class Mammalia; order Primates; family Aotidae; genus Aotus; species Aotus nancymaae. The sequence continues at coordinate 27,536,481 of NW_026988422.1, read as the reverse complement.
AGTATAAGGCAAACAGAATTTCTTATAAAGATGATTTTCAGTGATTATATATTTTTGTTTTTTCTGAAGACCTGTGTAAACAAAAATGACTATACTATTAACAATGGATATGCAAGGGTTACTTCCCAATTACAAAATAGCATCATTTGAGGAAATATTAGCTAATACTTTCCCTTTAATAATATATTTTTGGCCATGAAATATATAGAAAATTTATGTTAAAAATAATCCTTATAAAACAATTGAGGTACTTTTAGAACTTATTTTAAGTGTCATATTTATTCTACAGAAAATTAACCTCTGAATATGTTGAATGTAATGATAGAATTGGATATGATACAGTTAATTTGATTCTCACAACTATTTTGATAATCAAATAAAAAAGATGAGGTATATGAAGAGTGCATTTGATTATTAGGAGACTGTAAAAATCCTATAAACGATATATTGATCAATATATGTCAGATATGGAGTTTGCCCATATCTTTTTAATTTTCTTGCCTTTCAGAAAAGAGAGCAATAAATTACAGATAAAGAAATATTTTTTGCAGAATTTAAAAATTCTTTTAGATATTATATTTTAAAATGATTACTAATCAAATGTCATCTCTGAACTTTTTATAACATACGACCTTTTGATCTATAAGAACACAATGGTTATATCTTGATAATTGTAAAAATTTAGTACATTTAAGAATTTAATAAATTTTAAAAATCCAAATGCCTCTTGTAAATACTTTGAATTTTAGATTGTCAGCAGAATTTTCAAGAAACAATGTATTTATTAGTATCATATATCATATAACCTCTATATAAGAGCATTCATTTCAGTTTGAAATTGATGTAGATTACTTTTATATTGTTTTAAAAATATAAACTTTTTTTTTTTTTTTTTTTTTTTTTTGAGACGGAGTTTCGCTCTTGTTACCCAGGCTGGAGTGCAATGGCGCGATCTCGGCTCACCGCAACCTCCGCCTCCTGGGTTCAGGCAATTCTCCTGCCTCAGCCTCCTGAGTAGCTGGGATTACAGGCACGCGCCACCGTGCCCAGCTAATTTTTTTTGTATTAGTAGAGACGGGGTTTCACCATGTTGACCAGGATGGTCTCGATATCTTGACCTCGTGATCCACCCGCCTCGGCCTCCCAAAGTGCTGGGATTACAGGCTTGAGCCACCGCGCCCGGCCAAAAATATAAACTTCTTAAGTAAATTTTAATCATTTTTTGAGCATGTATTATTAACTCACTTTTTGTTTTCACAGGATTGACTTAATCCATGTAAATATTACCAAACGTTCCACCATTTGATTCCTCTACATTATACACATCCTTTGATAGTTTGAGAAAATGCTTATCTTTTAAAGACAAACTATCAAGTGACAAAACATTTCTTAATGTAATAACATTTAGAAACAGATTTAAAATCATGTAATACACTGAATCTTGTGTGCACTCAAAATGAAGTAAAATGAATTTTCTCTAGGGCCACACAACTAATCCCCTGGACAGATGGGATACACATTTATTTCAAATAATTCCATATATCCCTACCATGCGATTCCAGTTGCTTGCATGTTTATTACCATAAGATGCTTTAGTTGTTATAAAAGTTATTTTTTATTTCTACAGTTTTCATGGTTTCTCTCAAAAGGTAACATGCACCGTGACAAGCCTAGAGGTATAACTTAAATGGTAATGTAATTACTGTGTACAGTTATGATTCTGAGAGCTTCAGACTATTTTGACTTTCTAGAAACAAACCCATTAACTTGCATTAAAGTTGCTTACTGCTTAAAAATATTCTAATGCAGCAATCATTTTAATTTTAAATTGAAAATCTTTGCTCTCCATAAAGTGGGATCCTCAATTTATTAATTTTATCTTAGTGACTTGAGACTTAGTAGTTGTATTTCATTTTTTGTAAATGGAAATCAAGCTAATATCTACACTTTATAATATTGTGCAAATTAAAGAATAAAGGTACATTCTGCACACGGCAGAAGATAATATAAATATTAGTTATTTTATTCTATTGACATATATTATGTAAGAAAATTTCTTATCTACTTTTCTATTTTGAAAAGGCCCACAAAAACTTTAGAAGTTCAACTTTTAAAGTATACTTAAGGTCAATGGCAATAAAACTTATGCTAATGAGAAGAAAAATATTATAATGCCTATTATAACATTATGATTGTAACTTTGCTTTTCCTAAACATTTGAAGTTATATAAAAAGAGGTATGATTAGCTTAATTATACTCCTTTTACTGTTTTACCATAGATCAGTGATGACATTGTCACTGTTGGTGAAACTAATTTACTCTCCATTCAAAATTAGAATCGGAATACACATGGAATACATGAATACATGATCTCAATTGAGTGTTAAGTCCTACCATTCAGAAAAAAAGAATTTTGTATATGTACTTTTATTCTTTACTTTTGTCCTTGGGTATAACATTGTGCTTAAAATTTAAAAATAAATTGGTGAAAGCTCCTCCATGATTTCTTCATGTCAGGATAGAAAGTAATGCAGGTTTGAGTGAAAAATAAAGTAACCAAAAAGTGTGTATCAATCTGTAGCTACGTGATGCATGGAAGATACCAGAACACAATTACTGACATTATTTAGTAACATGTTTTTGTAGTATCATTACCTTCTACATGCCACTTCACTGGTACTTTAATTAGTGTACAACTTTGGTTATTGTTATAGGAGACCCAATGATCATAGTATTGAATTGAAAATAATACCCAAGATTTGAAAAACTCACAAAACATGAAAATTCCCAACAGAGATAGCATTACATTGGCATCAATATCTGTGTGCTTACACAAGGTCAATGGCTTATAATGAATTATCCTGGTTTGCTCAGATCTCTCTCTAAACTTGGTTGTCCTGTCACTCTTCAAAAGATTGATGCTCCAGTGCTTTGCCTACTTGTCCTATCTTTCTTCCCTTTTTGTCCAAACTAGGTATTTAGAATATCTGATTTTGCTCATAATAAAAAATCCATATGCTAACGAATGCCAAACAGATTCCAAGTTTGTACATCACGCATACTGATGATGACTGGATCCATCAGTATACAAAATTCTTTTAAGAAAGTTAAAAAGGGGGGAAACCCAAAACCTTAAAACAACTTTAATAGTTAAAGAAAAATCATTAAAAAATAAAAGCTGATGCATAAAATTATAAAAAATAAGATGTCAACTAAAAAAGGGTAAAATTTCAAGATATTTTTAAATGATTTTAAAAGAGATAGGTCCTAAAGGGAGCAGATTACAAGAAAATCTTTTGAACAATCCCTGCCTCTCCAGTTTTTTTTTTTTTTTTTGATTGAGTTTTGCTCTTGCTGCCCAGACTGGAGTGCAACAGCAGAATCTTGGCTCAATGCAAGCTCCGCCTCCCAGGTTCAGGAGATTCTCCTGCCTCAGCCCCCTGCATAGCTGGGATTACAGGTGTGAGCCACCAACATGGCTAATTTGATATTAATTTTAGTAGAGATGGGGTTTCACCACGTTGGGCAGGCTGGTCTTGAACTCTTGACCTCAGATGATCCATCTGCCTTGGCCTCCCAAAGTGCTGGGATTACAGGCATGAGGCACCGCACCAGGACACCAATTTTTAAAAGTTCACTGAAAGTAAGAATTCTTATGTTCTGAAGTAACTGCATTGGCAATTATTTAAAGATTTCCAATTATAAGTATCTTTTTAAAGACAATGGACAATGATTCTATTTAGTTATTTGCTGGAATGTATAAAATTCATTTTTAAAGATTTGAAGACTTAAAAAACGATTTTTTAAAAGTTTCTGATTCAGAATAAGCCTCTGTAGTGCATATAGAAGTAACACTTTTTTGAAAGTCATGATGTCAATCTTCACAGCAAGCCTAACCTCAGAGGTTTTCCCTGTACTCACAAAGTGATGAAAAAGTTTAATAATTGAAACTATTTGGCCTTCTGAATCACTTTTTATAAAATCAGTAGTTGCCTGAGTGCAAATAGTTTTGATAATTGCCTCTATCTTCTAACTCCCTCCCTGCCCAAAAAAATCCAAAACTCACAAACACAAAAACCTAAAACAAAACACTCATAATCTTGATGCAAGACTGAAATGTTAAAAATCTTGAGTTGTATCTCCTAAGTGATGAACTACTTAGTCAATGCTGTCTTCTAGGTAATGGAACCTCATAAAATATATTCTGTACAGAATTGAATGAAGAATGTTTTTCCTAAGATACTTAAAAATTTGGTTAACTTTTTCTTTTATTAAAAAGATATATAACAATGTGTATTATGCCAATATTTTTTAAAAATTACAATATAATTTTTGTCTGTGCTGAAACCTTAAAAGTAATGGTTTATTTTCAATACAATTTCAGCATAAATTGGTCTCACCATAGGTCTATAGGCTTCCTCTTATCAGAGCCTCTTTTAATATTTATCTCCTGAAATAGGCAACATAAAATATGGAAATACTATAAAATCATCAAATCTATCCAATATTACTATTTACTATAATAAAACAATTTATACAGTACATTTATCTACTAAGGACTTGATCTATAGTAATATTCACAGAAAAAGATACAACAAGTGTAGAAATCTTGATATCATTATTTTGAAATTTGAAATATAGAAATTCTGTTAAAAAATGTGATACAATTACCCATTATCTAAAATACTGACAAGAAACAGTATTGTTTTATTGATCAAATGCTATACACTTGGATCAGCCAATGAACTACACTCTTGTAAATGCTTAAAGTTTTCATAAGCCAGATCCTCTGAAATATTTTACTAACTTAACAAAATGGCAAATAGGAATACTTCATTAAAATTTGAATGCTCTTTATAGTTCAATAGGATTGGAATACTCAACTGAATCCTAACTAAAAGGTAAACATCTCTGCTCTAGCAGAATGACAACTTAAAAAAGATACACACATTAGTATTTATTCTAGTATAATCTATTGATCTATTGTCTACAAAGCATTTTTTATAAAATGGAGAGTCTACATTAACAACAGAAATAGATGACTATATGTTATCCTAAAGCAATTTCAAATGCATGTGCCTAAAGTCACAATTTAAGAAAAATACATGTATTTTTAGATATTAACTTTAATCATAATGCATAAATGACATTAGAGAAGACTGAGGAAGCACTGTGGTTCAGAAAAGTCTATATTCCTTCATTGATACATGTAAAGAAACTGATTATCTGCATCAAATAATCTTTTGATCATCAACCATCTGAACACGATTTCACTTAATTTTCTCTTTCATTTGTTACTGAGTTAAAGCAAATCCTCCAAACTGGTCCTTTGTTTTGGTCCTTTGCTTTATACTGAGTTAAAGCAAATGCGAACTGGTCCTTTGAATATGGCAGTGGCTAAATTCATGAAATCTGGGTGGGGGGAGAAGTGTTGTTTTTCATACAAATTCTTTAATCATTTCAAAAAGGTAAACATACTTAAATGCTAAATACCTGACCTTTTTGAATAAATGCAGACCTACCTTGATTTCCACAACAAGCATCTATTCATTTCAATGAGACAATGTTTTCGCAAAATGTAAGGCAAAACAGGTGTTAAATTACTTAAGAGAACTCATAATTTAAATAATTAAAACTAATTTGTGTTTAAAGCTATTTGCAGATTTATTAGAGAAACAAATACAAATATGCATTTCTACAGAACTGTTTTTTTTTTTCCAAAATAAGCTTAAAACGTGTTCCACAGTTTTTACTTGTTTATATATCTATGGTAACCCAAGTATTGGCTTCTGTACCACTTTGTAATGAGACAATTGCCTTTCCATTGCAATTATAAAAAACTATTTAAAAAAAATTCGGCACATACACGTTAAATATTTTTCTTTAAAAAAATAATCTAATCAAAATATTGAATACTTTAGATTTAAACAATATTTTATTTACAAATCTGATTTGATGTACTTTATTAATTATACAAGGTAATGCTTCAATTTTCAAGAACAGATTCTTTGTTTATATAGACCAGTGGAATGACATCCTATCTAGTACTACACTTCAATAGTTTTCAAAATTAACATGACAAGTTCTCTAATACTTTCATTTTTTGAAAAAATGTTATTTAATTGGGGCACATATCTGATGAAACAAAAAATAACATGCAAATTTCCAAAGATAATCTGTTAAAGTAATATGATACTTACCCTTTATGTAAAAAGACATCTATGAACAACAGTGCATAACAGTATTATGTATTCATGTTTATGAGAAACCAAGCAGAAGGCAAAATGAGTTCATCCTGTTTTCTAATCATGTGCAATTTTATATGGCTGTTTGCCTCAGTTAAGTGTGTACATTAAATTTATAAGACTGTATTGCACTCAAAATTATTATGTATAGCCATGCTTGCCCTGTATTTAATGAGTGATGAATATTTCTCCTACTAACAGAGTAACTAGTCTCAAATAGTGCCTGTGATGTAAA